>NC_053208.1:8755000-10005000 GCF_905163445.1 Pararge aegeria
AAACGAAAAGTTTAAGTTTGTGAAACTGTCATATGAACATCAAAATATGTGTGTTAATTAAAAACAGGGCCTACATAACTAGTATTTTTCTTGTATAAATTTACCTCAGAATTTTGTCTTTTGTTTAAAACGATAAACTCTTTTTGGTAGGTACTTGGCAGTTGATACCAACTTTAATTTGGTAAAGAAATTATTTATTTATTAGTCCTCAATTGTTATGACATTTATAATGGAAGTCGGTTTTTTTTAAATTTTTTTGGTTGCTAAATCCTTAAAACGCACATAGCTTTGAAAATGTTAATGTACGTGCCGGGGATCGAACTGGGTCCCCCCCAAAATAGAGGCTGACATGTTTCACAACTAGGCCGTAACGCTGATTATGTTTGGTGTATTATGTCTTCGCGTTCTTTATTGAAACGATTGCCAAATAAAAGAATTTACACTCAGCTAGGTAAATAAACAACACAGTTTCAAGACATTCAAGAGGACTACAAAGTCTAGTCTAGAAATAAATTCGTGGATATTGGTTTCGATGCACTGCAGCCCGGCTTCACTATTGGCTTATTCAAGACTTATTTATAGGCATGAGCTTGCTTCGCAAAACTTTTCTCGTGTTATGAGTTAGCTGAACTTGGTAATTTTTCAGGCTAAAATGTGGAACAACCAATTTTCATATTTGGGCTACGCTCCGAATTTAATGCAGATAAGTGGATATTATTTCATGTAACTAAACCCATTTTGATATCATAATATTGGCAATTGATAGTTAATAATAATTTACTACAGAATTAAGGTAGATACTAAACTAGCTGTCACAAACATATTTTCTTATTTTAGTTACTCTGTAAATATAATACGCAATGTCACGAAATTAAGTTTAATATATAACATACTTGATACTACCAGTCAATTACTTTACAAATAGCTGTTACTTTTTTTTTAATCCCGCGGGATCCGTTATCTCTATATTATATTCCTGTACTGAAAGTGACATCTTTTCGTCAAAACTCCCACAGTGGCTGAAGACGAAAGTCTTCGTACAGTGCGTGTTGTTAGTGATGACCTATGGTTCTGAAACATGGTTTTTAACTATGGGCCTCATAAGAAGGCTCAAAGTCACTCAGCGGACGATGGAGAGAGCTATGCTCGGAGTATCTCTACGCGAACGAATCAGAAATATGGAGATTCGTGGAAGAACCAGAGTTACAGACAAAGCTCAACGAGTACATAGTTCGGAGAAAGAAGGGACGTTGGGGTCCAAAGGTGCTGAACTGGCAGCCCCGCACTGGTAAGCGCAGCGTTGGTCGACCCCCAACGAGGTGGAAAGACGACATTAAGCGCGTCGCAGGTAGCCGCTGGATCCAAGCGGCACAGAACCGTGGAATTTGGAACTCCCTACAAAAGACCTATGTCCAGCAGTGGACGTCTATTGGTTGGGACGATGATGATGATGATGACTGTAAGAAGGTTTTCATTCCATGCTGGGTCAGCTTGATGGTCAGCTGGATCATTTTTTTAACGAACATCTGTTAAGTACCTATTTGCAAAAATCTTTGATATAGAGATACGGCAAATATACGATTTCATTTCACGTATAGATAAGTGACTAATGAGAAAGTGTAAGAAAATATCACCTCCCGCTGATAGATGAGGGCGTATTTGCAACCCCGTACCGGTTCAAATAACACCTAATAGATTTCGCCAAAGGCTATAATTATGTGAAATAAAATACCTACAGCCGTTGTAATCTTATCCAGAGTTGTCTTGCTTTTTTTTGCGAATTATATTGTCGAAATGCCGAAGCGAGACACAAATCCTGTCTTAGTTTAATGTATGTTTGATTTACCTTCATCCAATTAGCCATTTTGAAGATGTTAATTGTTTAATTAATTTCGTAACAACACATACGTTATCGTAGTTAACTAACTATACCCTAAATTGTTACTCACTTAATGGTCGGTATTTACTGATGGCTGCGTAGCCGACCTGCACGTCTGATTTTCCATGAATTAGCATAAGATAATTTGCATCGATAAATATTTACATTATCATCTACATTATCGATTTTCTATTAGTACCAGTGGGTTGTCTTAAGATGTTTCGTTTGAAATTTTCTTATTATCATAATAATAATCTACCAGCCGCTATTGTTGATCTCTATTGTTGCAATATGGTTGATCTAGTAGTGGTGCAGGCCTCTTTTAATTCTTTTGTTTTTATTTTCTTTTGGAGATTAATATTTACTTACGCCGTTTCGCTGTTTCAATGTGGATTTTAACGTGGTTTAGATACACTACAATCACTACTTCTCTCTGCTCACGAGACTTACTTGAATTAGTGGACACTGTATGTGTAGGTTCACAAAAAGCTTACACATATCCGCTTCATCATATCGACTGATGGATATTCACTGCTGGTCATAGATGTTTTGTAGGAAGTTAAAATTCCACGGTTTGGTGCAGCGGCACTTGATGACGTCGCCAACCCACCGTTGCGGCTCTACCAATGCTTGGTCACCATTCCAGCACCTTGGAACCCGAACATCTACCGATTCTCTGACTTATGTGCCCCGCCCCTTCAGTTTCGTGACATATTGAGCTATGCGGTGATTCTGGATCTTCTACGTTACTCCTTATTTCTGAATTGTACACGTATATTTACTCTGAGCAAGGTTTTCCATCGCCTGCTGAGAGACTTAGAGCTTATTGTGAAAGCTGAGGCTCATACTGGTGAGATACCACGTTCGGAGTTATACTCGTATATCAGGTTAGTGTGGGCAAAGTTTCGGTTACTTGAATCGGATTTCAAACTTATGAAGCCCATAAATCAAGAGGTGGATCATAGATTACAAGCACCTAATACAGATAAGTAACCCAGGTTCACAGAGGTACCAAAAAAACCAATAAATTTATTTTATCCCAACACCAATAAATTCATTCGTTTTATGAGTTGCAGCGGTGTGAAAGACTTCATATTAAACTGATGGTGTTTACAACAGCAAGGGTATATTAAGGCCACAAAAACCTACCTCCGCTGTTCAAAATATAAAATCGACGTCGTTATTTTTGGCCCCAAACACAATTCGCTCTCATGATTTATATTCAATGTTAGTGGAGGCTAACACTGGCGGTGGAATCAGATCAGGTCAGCGGTTTGTTCAGACACAATGGTTGGACACTTTTAAATTAAAAGCTTTATGACAAAATCCCTTTTCATGCAAGTTCTTTCATTTGGAATTTTCTACTAATTGAAACTGTGCTAACCGTAGAGCAAATTCTTTCTATGCTTAATACATTTGCGCGAGCAACTATGTTCCCTGACACGTAATCGTATTTTTCTCATACAAAAACGTTAACGTTCTTGGTTATTCATCGGCACACAATTACGGCTAAGCGGAATTAGTAACTAATGTATAAGGTAGTTAACCTAAAAATGCGGGTCCTATACGTGCGCAAGCGCCTATGGCATGGATAGATGTCACCTTTGTATGTTTGCGGGTTCTTAGCAAGTCCTAAGGGTGCCTGGAAGAGATCGCTACGAAGCGATAAGGCCGCCTTTTGTATACTGTTTCTGGCTGTGTTTTTTTTATTCTTCTTCTGTTTTTTTTTTGTGTGCAAATAAAGAGTTTAAATAAAAAATAAACAAATAAATTGTCATCTTGCTGACCGAGCGAATGATGAGTATAATGTAAAACGTCCGAACTCCATAGCCATTCAAGGTGTGTATGCGGCTTGTCTGCATGGTGAGTCGTGGACCCTAATAAAGAGAGAGAGAGATATAGATAGATAAACAATCTAACTTAACACGGAAGACTTACGGATCTGGTTATACGATAATCGTGAATAAACACTAATATTTACTAAAGTAAAAACTTACGGTCGAAGGCGATAGCCCACCAGTTGGCAAGTTGAAAGTCATTGCCTAAATACATGCCAGGACATAATATAAGGGGGTTCCACAAAGTGCCGTCTGTGTTCATCAACCTGATGCGTAGACGTTAAGGCTCATGTGCCTTTAATTACACGATCAACCACTCCATTCAGATTGGAACAGAGCAATGCTGCTTGTCAGCAGAAATAAGCATACTTACTAAATAAAGCCCGGGCTTTTTTTACCTGTACGTAAGTGATGATGCAGTATAAGATGTTTATTAAACCCGTAGGTACTCCTAGTCGATTTCTACGCAACATGGGAAGGCCATAACGGCCAATGAGACCAGAGAAAACGTTTCAAAATTGCTCTTGCCACTTAAAACAACAGCATTCACCAATGCCCCAGGGAGGTCATCAAAAGCTAAAGGCATTTCACAAAATGCTATACTAATTCCTAGATTGATATAAGTCAAAAAAAATAACTCGCGATAACTTTTACTGGCAGTTTTCGGGGAAAAAATTATCCTCCATTTTGAGGCTTCAAGATGCTTCTACAATCGAACAGACACTTTTGCATTTAAAATATTCGTAATATGGATATAGAGAGCTACATACAAAAAATAAACAAAAAACAAATACACGGTAAATGATACACTAGAAATAATATTATGGGGAACATAACAACGGAATGTTACCTCTAACTGGCTATAATACGATTTATACGAGAACTCTTAGTACTCGTATGTTTCACATAGTTATTAGTGCTAGATGCCTTTGTTAATAGATTATTAATGTTTAATGATGGTTAATTTTAATGATGTTTATATTATATTTATAAAAGTAAACCCACTATATTAAAAAAATACAGTCACTTTTAGTTTCGAAAACTCCTTGACTTTCATATATCGGGATTAAAGAATCACCTCTACGCTTCGCTTATGAGTGCAATAAAACAATAACAAATCAAAACTACTTTATTAAAATTTGTGGTTTAAACTAAGAATTTGCTTCGCAGGGGTTAAATACGTATCGGCATATTTATACTAATACAGAACTTATATTTATGTTTGCATTATATCTATAGATAGAGATAGAGTATGAATGAAATCTTACAATGTTTAAAGACTTTTAAGGCTTGAGAGATTATTATTGTAGATAAGAGTGTATAAAAAACCACGGACTAAATGTGTATAAAAATTCTGTTGCCCTCACCTCTAGTGTCAGCTCGTTTTAGGAAGCTGTGGGTGTTACGTCAGCCCACTTTCTTCCCGTATACTAACATAGTCTATTATATATATATATTAGTATCGTATATTATAGCTGCAGCTCCAAACCTCTCTGTTCATGACATGAATGTTCAGTAAACTTAACAAATTGTATCAAAACGCTTTCCTGTAAAATACGTCTTCTGCAGATTTACTATGTATTATAGCCATGTTTGATAGTGCAGCTAATGTGATTATTATATAAATGACTATTAATTAAAAGTCCAATTATGTACTTCTACTTTTTTTTTTGCTATTGCAATTCCATTCGAAAATATTAACGAAGACGTGACTGGCCGATATTCAATAGCTGATTCAAAATATAAAAATTTCCTTGCTTTTAGTGTTCACTCACGTGTGTGCTCCCATACGTCGCCATCCGCGTGACAGTGCAATAAGTTGACATGGGTGAACACAAATGGAGCTCGCTATAGTTATAACTAGTCCGTCACTCGGATCAGGGAGGCTACAGCGACTAAAAAAAATATCAAAAAAGTGATTTAGACACGATACAGGGAAATCACTTTAGACTATTAACAATTCTCAATTTTTTTTTCATCTCAAGTTATATGTATAGATTTTAAGAATTCAACATAAAGATAATTGTCATGATTATAATATCCTTCAAAGAGCATATTATGCTTGTGAGCTTAAGCCATCCCACTATTGTACATAGGTCTTGGGGTCGCTTGGCATTCAGCGGCTCCCTGATACTTGTTTGCACAAGATAGTTTACCCATCTAATAAGGGGTTTACTGCAGCATTCTAGCAACTTCAATCACACACACACACTCACACACTCAAATAAATTAAGTTTGTCAATCTAGAATGCACTGATTTTGATATTTTAGTACTTAATCAATATTTAGAAGGGTAGGTCGCTAATGCCTATACCTAAATAAGGCAGCAGAGACAACATGGTATCTGTTGCTATGGTCACATGACCATAGCAACTTCAGCTTCACGATCCATTAGGCTGCCAGTCCACCGGAGCGGAGCGAGGCAAGCCGAGGAACGGAGAAATATTAACCAATAGGATTGCTCAAAGTCTCCGCTGAGTCTAAGTCTCTTAAGTTAACCAACACAATACGCAACTGCGCTCCGCATTCGCGTCTGTTTCTCGGCTCCGCTGCCTCGCTCCGCTCCGGTGGACTGGTAGCCTTAAGCTATGTCAGTAGCTCCTCCATTGTTCTCCTCATTTTTTTGATCATGTAAGATACTCCGAGCGTAGCTGTCTATATCGCACGCAGAGTGACATGGTAAGCGATCGATTACACAAATTGTCCGATATACGACTCTGCACATACTCGGAAATGTTTATTCTTTCTTATAAGTAGAGATTTTAAAACCAAATCTCCAAAAGTTTGACCGTCCACACTCCACATCTATTAAACAGACGTCTGCTAATAATAATAATAATAATTTTATTTTCATTGGGCATTGTATTGAGGTTTCTCAGGATTTCACAGTATCCGCCATCCCGAAACAGTGATATTTCCAAAAAAATTATGTCCAGCAGAAGTCCATCATATTCGAAATGGAAAAATTAAAGCATTTTATTACATTGTGATAGCTCAGCTTTTTTTGGATTAGAAATGGTTAAAATCGGTCTAGTACTTCCAGAGCCTATTGGGAACAAAGAAACAAAAATCTTTTCTTTTTATTATATTAGTCCCCAAAATCGCCTGTATACTAAATTACATGAAAATCGTTGGAGCCGATTCCGAGATTCCAATTAAATATATACAAGAATTGCTCGTTTAAACATATAAGATTTAAATAACTTCCACTGTGGAGTTATTGTAAGTAGGGCATACTCTAATATAATAGGTGAAACTTTAATCCTACGAACGCGGTTGTTGGGGACAGCTGCCTAAAAAGAGAAATGAATGAAGTAAGCCAGCCTGTGGTTATTGAATTTAGTGGACAATAGAAACAAATTTGTGACGGAAAACTTTGGCTATGAAATTTTAAAGGACAAAATATTGAAACAGATTTTTAAAATTAAACCGTAATAATTCAGAATTCAACTGTATAAGAAATTTATTTTTACTATCTTTTACAGTAACATCAACCACGAGTGTTTTGTGCGTTTTTGATGCTAATTGCCGGGATGAAAAGTATAGGTACTACGTACGTATGGGTCCAGGATGCAAGCTATCGCCTATCTGTAAACAAAATATCGCAAAAATCAATTTAAGTTTGTTGATCGATTCTACCGGTGATCCTAGAGCCAACGAATTAGTTTGGCCATCCAAAGGGGCAATGCTGCCAGCATCTTAGGAACTGTACCTCGCTGCGGTGGAGATTACGTTTTAGATTTTATTTAGTTTTAAATAGTTTATTTTAGGTTATATTTATAAAACAATTATTTTTAAGAAAAAATAAATGCTATTTATTTAAGTTTGTGATGGTATTTATATGCTGCGTTGCCAATGTGGCCTTCGATATAGTCTTTTTGGAGATAGTCCTTGGACTTCAAAGCTGACCACTCGTCATTTTCACAACATGCCTACATAAACCTACTCATTGCTAATATAACGAAGCGATCGATCGGAAAACAATTTTTAAAAGATTATCCTAGTTGGTAAGTCTTCGGCTATTTCATAGACACCTGGTTCGAGCCCCGGCACACAACACTGATTTTTCGGAGTTATATGCGTTTTAATTCAAGCAATTTCAATATCACCTGCTTTAAACGGTGAAGGAAAACATCGTGAGGAAACCTGCATGCCTGAGAGTTCTCCATAATGTTCTCAACGGCGTGTGAAGCGTGGTAGCTTCCCAGTCTGAGAGAAAGCCCGTGGCCTGTATTGGACCGGTACTGGGTTGATGATGATGAGGAGAGGATGGATGATGTTGTTAAAAAAATCAAATAGATTTTTGTAGATAAACAAAAGTCAGTTACAGCCACAAAGCGCAATTACTCAAACGCAACGCATACGAACACGAGTAAATGTCAAACAAATCTGAAACATTTGTAAATAATATATATGAACAACCAAAGTTTTTATGCGAGAACACATAAACCAGAAATAAAACACACTTCCAATAAATCCGCCCAAAGTTTTGCCACTGCTCTAATGTGTTGGGATAAACATGGAAAACGTGCAGATGGCGCAATAATAAGATAAAATGTTATACTTTAGAACAAGATCATGATAATATTACGAGTTGTCGACCACTGATCGGAATTCGACCGAAATTCATAATTTATTTAAGTTGTAAATAAGCTTTGAATTTTGCGTAACATTCAACACAAAATTCAGAGCTCATTCCTGAGTCAATTTGTCAATAATTTAATTATTTGTCTCGAGCAAACCACAGTGGTTTGTTCGCAAAGCCAATATGCGCTACAGTTGAATACCGTACAAAATATAAAGACTTACATTGCATACCTAATATATTATTTTATCTCTCTGCTGAGAAGGATTTAGAGCTTATAGCAGTGGAAGGTCTCACCTTCCACTGCTATAACGCGTATTTGAGGGCTTCAGTAATTAGGACCGGGGAAAACGCGACAACGTGCTTTGTAAGGTACGGGGTTGGACAATGCTAATTTTCTTACTTCATCCTAGTACTAAGAACTTTTTATACCTGAAAAGCACCAGGGGATTTAAAAATATAGCCATAATGACCTACGTTTGCACGGCTTCACAGCTAGATCTTGAAGATGGATATAGAATATAATATTTTATATTCCTGCATTAGTAGCTATCTGTCTAATTATTATATAATATCAAAAATAGTTGAATTTAAATAGATAAGATAATAGCAGACTTTCTTTATTATGGTATTTTTGACGCGTGTTTCAAATTGCCTATTGACGAAGGCTTCGGCTAGCTCCCGCCTTATTTAGTTATTCATAAGGAAGCGTTATTATAAGCAAACGAAAAGCTGATTGTGAATTGAACTAAAACATACATGTAAGTTTGAGAGGTGGCGTTTAAGGGCGGAACACACCTACCTCGTTAAAGGAACTTCAGTTGACAGTTACGAAGATCGATGGGATAAAATAAAATATCCTTTGTAATATCCGATCCCCCACAGCGTCCGGCCATGATTTCGAATCTTAACAAGTTACTTTGTGAAAAAAGTTATATCAGTTTTGTAGAAACAATTTTTTTCGATGAAAGTCAGCACTTGATTGCAATCTCACATGATTGTTAGTGCAGATCCTAAACATGGCGGATGTTTTTTTAACTAATTCCTCTTATCGTTTCTAAACTAAATCGCATTGCGGTACGGCTTTTGGTAGGTCCCACCGGCAACGTTCTAGATCTAAAAGCGAGAGCCAAATAAACAGCTATTCCTAAATGTGTCGCAGTCATAAGGCACTCCACGACACACTAGATGGTTAATTCAATAAAAATATAAATTAAAACACTATTATTTATTTATTTCAGGTAATAGGTACATTAAATCAATTTCCATCATAAAGTCACTTTAAATTTTAAAAAAAATTGTGTCTCAAATAAAAATGTGTGTTATAACTGAAATGCCATAAAATGACCAATGTCAGAATTCTACAGAATAAAAAATCAGACTCTAAATGAAATATATGAAATGCTAACAGGCTGCCTCATTTTTCATGTATAATACATAACATAGTCCCAATTACGATTAATAAATCTGCAGTTAAAACTTCCCATTCATTTCCCAGTTTAAAATTATTTGGGCATAGAAAAATTAGATTACGTAGTAGTAGTAGTAGGTCGTAGAAAAAATTAAAGTTTAAATTTTTACTGTCACTATTTTTGTACACGAATTTAATTATTTTGACGATCTCCGTGGCGCAAAGGTTAGCGCTGGGGTTTCGATCGATCCTGGGTTCGATCCCCTGCTAGGGCAATTTGAAATTTATTCTCTATTGATATTTAATTTCTATTTTCTCTGCGTTGGTCTGGTGAGAGGCTTCGGAGGAGGATTTAGCGTTCCGTTACGATATCGCGTAGAAACCGATTAATGGTGTCGTTTTATTATATCTGCCATAACTGGTTAACTCGTTACCATCTTAGACCGGAACATCATCAGGTAAATAATATATATCACCATCATCATCGTCAGCCATTGTGCGTCCACTGCTGAACATAGGCCTTTCAAGCAGCGCCAACTTTCCTATTTTCGGCTTTCCTCTTCCAGACGATGCCTGCCACTTTTCGGAGGTCGTCGCTCCATCTAGTTGGGGGCCGTCCGACACTCCGTTTACCGACACGCGGTCTCCACTCGAGGATATTTCGACTCCAACGTCCATCGGTCCTCCGACAAACGTGACCAGCCCACTGCCACTTTAGTATGCTTACACGAAAGGCTATGTCAGTTACATTAGTTCTTTGGCGAATCACTTCGTTACGGATCTTATCCCTCAAAGAAATACCAAGCATAGCTCTTTCCAATACCTATATTATCAGCAACTCTTTCTTGAGAATATTCTAGAAGTTGTTATGCAGTGAGCTGATGACTATTTAGTTTCCCAGTAGCGGATACAAACTTTCTTATATTGATTATATACCTACTCACATCGTTCCAAATAAGAACGCCCTAAATAAGCAACCTATATTTACAGTATCTTTGTTGAGTGAAATTGCTGTTCTACAACTTCTAACTTCAGTTTTTATAGCACTTAAAAACTTTCTGTAACCGACGCTTATACTATTAAACGGTGGTTAGTAGTATAATGTAGGAATAAATTCAAAACATGGTAACTTTTGCCTGCAGCCCACTATACTATTATGGCACAGAACATAAGTATGTACAGATGTAGTAGACTTCTTTACTTTAATCACTTTCAAAATTATTTTTGAATTACTGGTGAAAATACCAAAGACAACGTGACTTTTTTTTTTTTTTATACATGCGTGGGCTTGCCTGCCATCACAGCTGATAACAAAAGTCAAAGTCAAATATTTCTTTAATCAATACTAGATGTGCCCTGCGACTTCGTCTGCGTAATTTTAGGAGGCAGCGTACTGCTACATAGTCTACGCCCTATAGTCATTCATATATGAGATTTTTTGATTTTTTTCAATGAAATATACTATATTATTTCTAATACCTCCAAGAATATGTGTAAAAAGTTTCATGAAGATCGGTTCAGTAGTTTTTGCGTGAAAGCATAACAAACAAACTTACATTCACATTTATAATATTAGTAGGGAAGTAGGGATTAGGAGGGATGTGTATGATGTGTACCTGGAGATGATGGCGGTAGCTACATTCGTAAATATAAAACTAAAGCATCGTTGCTTTGGATTCCGTACGATGGTTTAGTTACCTTAAGATGTCATGATGCAGCTCACGGTGAAGTGCGGTTGCCTGGAAGATGCCTATTCACTCTTGATTTGAAGGTTCTATAATAAGTAAGTACAGATGATGGATGCAAAAAAATGGAAACTGAAAGGGCATTCACCTTGGTGACATGAGTACGTATGACAATATACAAAAGACACAATTTAAAAACCACAAATGAAAATATGAACCAACGGGAAGTGTATATAGGGTTTTTATTCTATATTCGGGATTGCTATTGGAGAACTATTTGGTTAAGCCATGGACAAGGTGAATTAAAAAAAACAGCCTGCTGACTTAAAGCATTTAAAGAAGACGTTTTAGAAATTTCCAGTACCAACCCAATCCTGAGTTGGGCATTATGCTCGCGTTTCGGAGGGCATACTCAGTTAGTCAACAGTACGTGCTAAAATAATAAATAAAGAAATATACTACGACAATATATACAGCGCCATCTAGCCCCAAAGTAAGCGTAGCTTGCGTATTGTGTTATGGGTAAGTACTAAGATGACTGAAGAATATTTTTATGAATATAATACATATAAATACTTATAATATAACGATACAATGAAAAACATTCATGTTCATCACACAAACATTTTTCTAGTTGTGGGAATCCAACCCACCGTCTTGGATGCACAAAGCAGGGTCGCTGCCAACTGCGGCAACCGGCTGTAATAATCGTTAAAGCTTGCAAAACCGTGTCAGAGGAGCGTAAAAGATCTAAGATCTGAATCCTACTCTCCTGTAATTATGAGAGAGTAGGACCAAGTCCCGCACTTTGGCATTAAAAGGTTGAGGAAGAATTAATGAATAAGTAGGTGTATCGTTTTTATCCTAGGGCCAAAAGGGCCAGTGTCCGGGGCGGCAGGCTGCAAGATGCAGCGCAATCACAAGTTAGAGTGAATGTACTATTCATCCAGGAAAAATGCATAGTTCTTATGGGAAAGAGCTTAAGCCTAAGAATCTGTTATGGTATCTCCACGCCTCACTTATAAAAATAGTGCGGAAATAGGGATGATTAGAATAGTACAGCGAGTGAAGCCACCTGCATTTCTAGTATTGAATAAAAGGTCTTTTAGTTTCTCTCCTTGTATGCCTTTGTAGCTTCGTCATTCGTTATCATGATTCAAATCAACAAAATAAAGAATAATTCTTTTACATTTTTCTTTTATTTCTAATCATACCAGTCCATGGAATCTTAAAATACGTCACTATGTTCGTTTGAATTAAAAACATTATACAATAATTTAGGAATTTCTACTAACAGAAATTAAATATAACCTTTTTCTCCTGAAATTTCACGGAAAAATGTTCGTAAAACATCCCCCATTTACTCTTTATTGCCAGTTCAAATTTCACCGGGAAATCCTCTTTAATCCCGTAAGGTGTAAGAATCGTTTAGAATCTTTAGATATGACTGAGGGAAAGGCGGTGTTTATACTAGAAGAGAGTTATTTTCCGAACGGATTATTTTCTTCGTCGTCCTTAAAAAAAGGGAAGACATAAATTCCCTACGATCACTAAGGAAAACCGCTTTTGTAAGAAAGCAACCAATATCCGAAACTTGTAGGCACATCATAACAAATAGCTGCTCATGAAAAAAAATAATTTACAACTTATTTAGGTAATATTTGAAAGATGGACGTAAAATATTATAAAGGGAAAAAAAATACTTATTAACACAGATTAATAAACAAAAATTATTCATTTATTTGTTTAAATACCCCTTGGGACAATACAATTTCCTCTAAACTTTTTTTAAAGTACATAAACTCGATAGTTTCTATCGAGCCTATTTGTTTACTTTTTAGTTTTCCTAATCCTAAGGTTGCCTGGCAGAGATCGCTACTTAGCGATAAGGCCGCCTTTTGTATCCTGCTTCATTCTTCATGTGTTTGTTCTTTTTTTTGTCTCGTTTTTTAGAGTGGTGAACAAATAAAGAGTATAAATAAATAAATAAAATAGTTGGTGATAATGCAGCTTAGGGTGAAGCGCGCTTGCCTAAAAGATCACATCAAGATTCACTTTGGATTAGAAGGTACTCACATTGTATTAAGGTATATTAGAAGAAATGATTAAAATATAACAAACACATTAAAATTACAATTTCAATAACTCAAATTCCAGTTTCGCTATTGACCACTTCAGTGCTTCCGAACTAATTTAATTTGCTTTGTGAGCTGAAGCGGTGGGATGGGAAAGACACTCCCAAATTGTCTCGAACTAACTCAATGAACTCGCACGAGCCAATGGTGCATGTTTGACTAGTCTCGTCCTACAACATGGCTATGCAAGTAAAGTGCGTCAAAGGGGTGACGGTATAGCCAAACGGCCCATTTAGACCATAGAATTACAAAACATTTAGAACACTCATTCAGCAATTGAGTGTATCCAAAAACAGTGAAAACGCCCCTTCACACTCGCGGAATGTTGCTAGCTCACAAACTTTATTACATTTTCACATTTCATGGTAAACGTTTATAACATTAGAGGTAGAATTTGGGTACCTTCAAGGCTAAAGTTTATAGGCTTCTTCTAGGCAAGACTGCTAAAACCTAGACCTAATCATTGCTTTTTAACGGGCATGACTGTCGTCAAGAGCTGGCTTATCGTTAATAAATAAAATAACAAAATTACTCTCAACTGCTAAATGGAATGAAGTAGCCTAGCCGCCTGTTCGAAAAAACACTACTAAAGTGGAGTGGTTTTTGAAGCTTCAATATTAGTCGTGTACTCGTCTGGTCTTAATTCTGTAATGTAGACTACAGACTTCATCAGGATTCAATAAAATTTTCTCCTTTGAATCACACTGAGTATTTCAGTTTGATCACACTGAGTTTTTATGTTTATTCCACTACAACGCTTGGCTGAATTCTCACCTCATGGTAAGTAATGATGCAGTCTAAGAAGGTAACCTGTTAAGAGTATGGCAGTTATAGTAAACGCCTGTAATATTTTATGATTATTTTAAGTTTTTCATGTACTACGCAATAAAGATATTTGAACAAATAAACACCCGATTTCTACGCGACTTCGTACCGGAACGCTAAATCGTTTATCGTCATTACAGTGCAAAAAATACCACTGTTGTCTAAATGATTTACATTGAGCTTAAGTTACATTTACATTTAGATTAAGTAGCTGAATATTCATAAAGAGATATACTTACGAACCCGACATCCTCACCATAAACGCAAAGTTTCGAAGTGGGTGGCTAATTATGTTGGAAAATGTTTGTTACAATTTATTTTAAACAATAACTAATAAAATAAAAAAACGATATTTTTGGGGCGCCTTGCAAATAAAAACCCTCAGACTGCAGTGGGATAAACTATCCTATCTCATAAGTAGGAACAAAATACAAATTTAAAAAAAAGTCACTTTAGTAGTTTCGGATTTCATCCCGAATAAACATCATAACACTAAAATTATAAATAACGTTATGGTAAAGATTAGGATAAATCGGTGGGGTAAAGGTAATATAACTACAAACTAGTATTATTCTTTTTGTATTATTTTTATTTAATTCATTAGGTAATGTAAAAGTAGCTTAAGATTGAGCGATTCGCATCCACGAGCACCTGTAATTGAATCTTTTCTATCTTTTGGGAAGACGGCATCGCAAATAAACTCTCAAATCAACGTAACTTTGATCTGTGATCGTACTTGGCATTAATGAAAACATTGGACTAGCCTCGTTTTTAAAACAATTTTCGTAAAATTCGGGACATTATTATCAGCTTCATTAAAGCCCTAATGTTTAATTTTTTTTTTTTTTTAATTTTGCTATTTGTTTCCTCTGACATGGTGGTCAGAGACTGTGTCATTAAATTAAAATGTTTTTTATATCCTTTAATACTATTCTTAGGTTCACTAATTTTAAGGTTTACTTTTATTTCTATTTGTTTCTTTTTATTACTTTTTTAGCTATTTTCCTACAATATTCTAAAAACAAGTTTCTGGATGATTCCTCTTACATTATTATACTTAAATTACTACTGCTTACTTCTTTGTTCATTTTCATCTCTATCTCGAATCTTTCTTTGCCATAGATAGGGCAGTCGAGGGTGATGTGTGTCACGGATTCGTTCACACCCGGTTCGCAGAGACATGATGGGTCCTCCTTACACTTGAACCGGTTCACTTGAACCGGAACCGTGACCCGTTAACACCTGCGTCATTACCATCGTTAGTTCAAGCTTTTTAACAATTTTATAGCAGCTTGTGGCGTCTGGAAAGAAAAGCTTTGTAACGGCCGCTGTTTCATCCGACTTGTACCTTCGATTCCACTCCTCAATCGACTTATCACGGAGTTGTCGTTGGACGAATGAAACCAGGCACTGGTCATAGTCCGATGCCCTAATGTTGGGCATAAGTCTTTAGGGCCAAGGTCTCTTTTCTCCAACTACAATAAGCAAAACTTGATATCATAGATACGTAGTAAAAGGGTCTCAGCAACGAACCTGTGAATGTCCTATGGTAGTCCACTCAGAATAATCTTAACATTTAGATAACAACAGTAGACTGATGCCTATTTTAATCACCCGCCTAAGTCGGATGCCCGATTTAGGCGGGCGATTTAGGTCATTCCTAGAGTAAAAAGTCTCACCAACTCTCGTCTTGTGACTAAAGTTACGACACCAATTCGGCGGATCTTAAAGTTTAGGAAACTCATAAAGTGACAAATGATAGATAAAAAAATATAGCTTTTTATTTTTATTTAAATCTGTATGTTAGCACTTTATGATTTTTTTATAATATGGACTAGGTCTTTTGGGTCCCAAATTTCTGGTTCACTTTGGTAACAGTCCAAAAAGTTCTAAGAATAATAATCTTGTCGTAAAAATACTACAACACGGGCGTGTAAACGGGTCTATCGCACGCGTCATGTGCTAGCTATTAGGGAAAATTAATAGTTCAAAAAACTAATAACCACATACCTTTGTTTAAAAAACCAAACTAATTTCTACCTTTTAGTTTAGTTTATTTATAAAAGCGTGATTTTTATTAGCGCAAGATTAATCATTTAGGCCATATATAATGGTTTGAAATCACTTAACATCATTTCGGCCTTATATGATTTCTGGCAAAAAATTTATTTTGCTAATTAAAGAATGGAATAGTCTTATCAAATTAGTGTATTACAAAAGAAAAGAAACATGCAAACATACAAGTGAATCTAATATAAGCTTGTAAGAAAATGCAAGATGGCCCTTAAATAGTCAAAATATTTGGTAAGGTTTCATAGACGGGATAATCAATTCATAGCTTAAGAGTTGCCTTGTTTTAATTGATTAGTAAAACGTAAATTTATGCCAAGGAATCTCCTTAACTAAGCGTTACTTACTAAGCCGTTTCCCTATTTTGTGTTAGTGAAAACGGGCATGAGCATAATAAATAATCTTATTGACTTCTTTTTTTTTCTTTGAACAAAGCATTATAAAAAAAACACGGTGAACTTGCAGTTACAGAATCGTCTCTACAATCCAAGTTATCTTACAAAGTTAAGAAACATGCATATTTTTATCGTGTCTAAATTAAACTTGTCTCTGGATAAAGAAACCTCGGGGCCACAGATGACCCGAGTGGGGATTCTGGCCACACGTTGTCTCGAGCCGGGCGAATGACTTATACTTACTGCCATGCCTTAGACAAATGCGCGATTTGAGAACCGTTTTTCCCCGCCAAAAAAGGCGCCGCACAAAGGAGGCATGGGTATGGATTTTTTTTTATTCCCCTACCAGTTAGCCCTTCACTGCAATCTCAGGTGGTAAGTGATGATGCAGTCCTAGATTGTAGCGGACTAATCTGTAACGTAGTATGGCGGTTTATAAACCCATCGGTTTTTTCGCGATATCGTACCAGGACGCTAAATCGCTTAGCGGCACGACTTTTTCTGTAGGATGGAAACTAGCCACGACCGAAGAAAATTCTAAAATTATATAATCTCAAATTGCTTCTACAGGAAATCGAACCCGGATCTCTTAAAACCAAAGCACCCACGCTCACTGCTGGGTATGGACGGCCACCGAGGGGGTCTTATTTGGTAGGAATGCCAGATAACCAGACTTCCCCAACGAATCGGGTATTTTGCGTTCAGGAGATTTCCCCCGAATAAACAAAAAAAGTACTCCCGCACCCCAATAAAGTACCTATTATATTTAATAGGTACATTTAAACACGCGCATACTCATAACATCTCAATTTGTAATAAGTATTAACGATCCGAACACAAGTTGAAAACAAGGATTAACGCTTTGCTCATCTGCTAACAAGTGGTTCGTTATTATACTCGTGCCACCAAAGCTCCCACTTATTACAATCCCCCAATTAGGCACTCTATAATTAGCAGGTACACGGATTACTTGTCATAGCAACTAATCTATCGTTTCTCATTAGCAAATGGGTGAGTAATTATTGTATCGTAATAATATCGCAATACTATTGAAAGCTGGTTTTAATAGGGGCTAGCTCGTGCAGATTTATCCCGGAACAAAAGTAGCATCATCTCCGGCTCTATGCAAAAAATGCAAACATGAAAAGCATAAGCATTCGCATAACTTGTTAGATAACTTAAATAAATAAATAAATATTTTACTACGTAGAAGTATTTGATGCGACTCTATAACTGCAAGTTAACCTCAGTACTTTTCATAATGCTTTGTTGAAAAGAAAAAGAAGTACGACGAATAGGGCAGTGGTTTAGTAAGTAACGCTTAGTTAAAGGCATAAATTTACGTTTGATATCCAACCAAAACTACTGCTACTAGCAATATGACTTGAGTGTGTCTATCACACTTCCTAATATCTAAATCATAATAATAATCATCCGTGCATCCATTAGTGCGTGATCTTGACATACTTATATATTAAAAGTAATAAAATAGTAATGGATTTATAAACTATTTTATTTTAAAGGTATAATTTAAAGGAACGCTCAAAGGAGCGTATCAGTTATACTACATATATATTATCTTTGATGCAAAAAAATTACATTGATTTTAAGAAGTAGGTTGGTAGGTACATGTGGAATATAAGCTCCCAGCTTGTGAGTGACACCTTATTTTTAAAGGAAACTACTAATAAAAAAATATATATCACATCATCATCATCATCATAACATCAACCCATTACCGGCCCACTACAGAGCACTAGTAGGAGAAGAACCCTACAATGAGAAGGGTTTAAGACCGTAGTCCACCTGACTGGCTCAGTGTAGATTGGTGGACTCACAAACCTTTGAACATTATGTAGAACTCTCAGGCATGCAGGCATCTTCACAATGTTTCCCTTCACCGTTAAAGCAAGTGATATTTTAATTACTTGAAACGCACATACCTAGAAAAGTTAGAAGGGCGTGCTGGGATTCGAACTCGGCCCCCCGAAAGTGAAGTGGAGCTCCAACCCAATGCACTATCACCGCTGTCTATGCCAGGTAGGTAGGTATATAATAGGTAAGAAATAAAATATATAATATACAAAGTCGCAGGGACTCTGTAATTTTTTAATATTATCCAAATGCTGCACACAGTAACTCAGGTGAGATTGACTGTAATTAAGAAGGTTTAAGGTAATCGAACTCGATGTCTAGGTATGCTTTAGAAGAACCTTTATAGAGTGTTGAACTTATAATCGAATAAAATCTGTAAAATCTTTCATCCCCTTTTTAACCACCCTTAAGGGGTGGATTTGCCAAAATAATTTATATATTTTTTTATTATTTAAAGCTGTTAACCTAAATACCGATTTCCATGTATCTTATTTCAAAAACATAGCATTTTCATACATACTTCCAACCCCATATTTGCCCCTGAAAGGGGATAATTTCTTAAAACGTTTCTTAGCTGACATCTACGTCTTAAAAGAAACCTACCTTTTAAATTTCAAAAAGTTTCTATCCTTTATACTACCTGAGATTTCTTGATTAGTCAGTGAGTCAATGGGTTTCTCTTTATATATTCAGATATAACGAACGCTTATATTATTTACATTAAACCTTAGGGTGATATTTGCTCGAAAACCTTTGTCTTGCTTACAACCAAGATACCTTAAAACAAAATTTACAAACGTAAAAAAATGTAGTCACTACCACCGCTGCGGAAGGCAGGTTCTACAGAGAAAAAGCCGTAAAAGGATTTACTTACTTCGCAATTCCTCTATGCCAACTTCATTATTGTAAGAATTCAAAGAGAAGCCAACTGCTTCAAAGCATTCTTGTCACTAAGAAATTACCCCATTGTACACACATGCTATAAACACCATCTTATCAAACCTCCATTTAAATATCCGCTTTGACAATATTCCTTTGTTACGATACAACATTCACTCGGGTTCCATTACATAGGTTCTTTATGACATGTAATTATTCTGAGGAAAACTTATCGGAACACTGACTTCAAGAGACAACAGGTATTGAAAAATTCTGTGGGGTAATATAGAGCCGCTGTTTAGACGCTGATTCTTGCATAACAACACTGTTTATATACACCACTACACTAGTCTACTATGTAGTGTACCTAAAGATGTACATGCTGACACTATTTCATTCCCTTCAGTAGGCGAGATAACGAACTGCCTCGATGTTGTAGTGCATGTTCACGTGCACAACCCGTTTTCTGAGTTCGACCCCCGTGTCTGGCCCATGAGCAGGATTGGGGTTTTCTATCAAGAAATTTCTGGTACGAGCCCAGAGTTAGGAAATCACCCCCGTGCCTCATAGAGCACGTCAAGCTGTCGGTCCTGCGCTCATTTCATCCCGGTCGTATCGGTCGTCGTACTATATGAGAATGGAGAATAACGAGTGCACCACAGGTGAACTATAATATTTACCGCGTAGTTGTAAAATCTCTCTGGAGATTGTCCGCCGTGGCCGAAATCGGTCAGAAAACTGTTTTGTCAGAAAACTTGTACATTAACGTAATTAATATGTGGTTAAATACCACACTAAAGTTCCTAAGTAATTTATTACCGAAATACCTACTGCGAGTGTCAGTTAATAATTTCGAACTTATTTAAAATTGCGTATTGGTTTACTTCATACGCCTCACGCCTCGGGAGAGCTCTCAGACGTGCAATTTTCCTCATGTTATTATACTTCGACGTTAAAGCAAGTAATACCTATTTAATTGCATACATTAAAAAAGGTAAATAATGCCATGGCTACCTAATAAAATGTAAAAAAAATTCAATAAGCTGTAATCCCCCTTCGAAGTTCAGCGTTTCCATCAGACTGCATTGTTATTAAATACACCGCCGGGAGATCACTTCATATTGAAGCCCTCTCTCCCCATCCAATATAACAAATAATCTCTACAAATGCTTACAATAGCTTTACAATGTTCCCGACGATATCTTGCTTTCATGCACCATACGAGCGGTACTTATGCCAATTAACATTTTAGGATCGCACCTGATATAAGAATCTTTTTAGGTATCACATTGGGTACAAACTTAGATACCAGTAAACCGCCTATTGTCCGCTTCTAATTCTACACCAGGGCATCCAAACCTGGGGCACCGTAGGCAGTACAGAGGTGCACCGCTAGGCACTTCTTCTGTACTTCAGGAAAATTAAGAAAAAAGAAAAATATTTTTTGTGCAACAGTGTCACAGTTTGTCCCACACTCAGCCATTCCATTGTTGGGGACGTTTTCTTAATTCTTTGTTAAGCGATTTGTTAACCTTTATTATTTATTATGGTTTTATTAGTTCCATAATGAGGCGCCGTGACAAATTTCTTAACTTTTGGCTGGCTTAATAACGTAGAGAACTTCTGGCCTACAAGGCTACACACAATAATTGTTCAAAGCACGACAGTTGAGCCAAGAATTGTAGCCCCTTTGCTAAACTCAAATTTCACTGGTCAAAGGGCACGTTCTGCATAACTATTGAAGTGCAAGGCGGATTAAACAAGGAGCAGCATTCGATCACAAACTATTAAGTCTGTTGAGCTTTACCTAAAACTACTCCAGGGTTGCCGAGTGGCCGGAAATCCGGGAAATCGGCTATGGTACCACAGACCAGTAATAATACGAAGTTGTCCCAAATCCTATAACCTTTGACAACATTTGTGTAGGAGTGAAGCATTTAAAACATTTGCATCTCCCTGACTTTTCAAATGTTACTAAAAAGTGCTAATAGGTACTCAGCGTATTTTTTTATGAAACTAAGCCTCGTTTATCCTTCATTTTAACCAGTTTCAAGGAATTCAAATTGTTCCTTCGGGAAAATGAAATGAGAGACAGAGAGAAGAAAGTTCCTGAAATGTAAAATGAAACGTATGAAATTATTTGGATGAAATAACTTGCGTATTTGCAATGAGAGTAGGCCTAACATTGCAAAATTTCGTGGGCCGCAGAACTTGCTGTACAACTAACATTTGTTAACCTCCCAGGCGCCGTGGTGAGCGATTTGGTCTAATAAGTGGGTAGTACGACTTCATAATTTCTGAATATTCTTTAGGCTGGTCTGGTTTCGGCCGTGGCTTCAAGCAGTTAAACGTTCCGGTACTATGCCGCATAGAAACCGGCAGGGTGATGACGTATCTCACAACGTATATCTTGCAATCATTGCTGTCAAACGTCACTTTTACATAGTTTTTGGTATGCAATAATGACGTTCGACAAAAAGTCCAATGGACGTTGCAGTCAATAGCTTACTCATAGTGGTAATGAAAAAAAAAGTAGGATTGAGCGAGGACAGGTTTTACGCTCTGGCTATCCTTAGTTGCGATCTTTACATTGTGATGTTTTAATAAACAAATTTGCTGCTGAATCCCAACAAAAGACAATCCATTATGATTAACACCTTATTGTTCCCTCTTAAATAAAAACGGCAGGCATTCATCAGCATCTAACAAAACAGATAGATAAAAATTACCATTTATTTACCAACTATCGTTAGTTTTCAATTTCATTTAACGTCTGTATACCATTCAATTTTTCG
Organism: Pararge aegeria; assembly: GCF_905163445.1. Lineage (NCBI taxonomy): Eukaryota > Metazoa > Arthropoda > Insecta > Lepidoptera > Nymphalidae > Pararge > Pararge aegeria. The sequence goes on from NC_053208.1 coordinate 8,777,373, forward strand.
TGCGTAACAGGGGATAACGTGGTGGCAAACATTCATAGCCTAGGGGAGCCGTCGTATCAAATCCGCCCCTGCATCCAACCCTAAAAATGACCACAAAATTATGTGAATGTACCTGGCAACCCTACCTGCAGCTTCAATCTGGCCCTCGAAATTCGATACGACGGGCGGATGCCTCCAACACTGCAGATTAATTAACAAATACGCAAGTTTATGTACCTTCGTCATGCATTTCTTTTAAAACAATGCACATGTTGGCATTGTTTATTTTTAGGAAAATATGAAGTAGATTCGTCTACCTATCATTTCTGAAGTGATCAGAATTTTATAAAATTTATCAATTCTATTTTACAGACCTTCATCTTCTGACTTCGGCTTCAGTTTCAAGAGTTCCTGGTCACAATCTACAACGCCGCCGTCTATATATCCTAGTATATATTTATTGCCGCCAGAAAAAGCAACAGTTTCTTCGCTGCAAGAAATTTGGAATCCTGAAACTGAGATTATTTATCCTGAAAGCTGCTATATTTATGCATCAGAGCGGGACAGAAACAGATTATATTATGCATTGGCGTCTTCGCCGCTTCAGCATGAACGTGTGTCCGTGTCTTGTGCAGTCCCCTTTAAACGTCCGCACCAGGATGCATACATTATTTCTCTTAAGTGCTAATGCTTCAGAAGCGGCTTTTCCGTTGAGGAGTTTCAGGACTCTAGAATGATTCATTCCTGTGAGTTTTCTCCAGCGAATGAGGGTATGGAAGTTCAATAAGTAACGTCATGTTACGTGAGGCTTTTGGGTATTCCATTTTAGCTATTCAATTTTAGCCCTTCAAGTTAGTTGAAACCCGCAGAATGTTGCTAGCTCACAAACTTTTTCCCATTTTCCCATTTTATGGTAAACTTTTAAAACTGGCTTTTTATTCTTCAAAATTAGTCGTGTACGCGGTGTCTGTAAGTTCTTAATTCTGTGCTCTAAGTCCTCTTTTACAAGAGAAAGGCTACCTTAATGGGAAATTAACTAATAACGATGATTTGTAGCAAGTACCTATTTAAAGGTTAGCGGTTTGTTTTGTAATTTATCTTAAAATACTACTTATCTAGTATATATACTTATCTACTTACAAAGTTAGTTTCAATTTGATCTTGAACTGAGATGAATAATAATGTTCCCTAATCTGTCGGCCTTAACTTTACATAGCGAACTCTTCCAGAAATTCCAGGAAACAATTGCGCAGCAGAAACAGCTACAAAAACACTATCTATTCGAAGACCTATTCTATTGTTGAACAAGAAAATACGTGCGATAAAAAAATAAAATTTTTCAATTAAAATCTTTTCCAAAGCTTTTGAAAAGATTCTTTACAAAGAACCGTACTAAGAAGTACGGGTATTAGACGATCGAAAATTGATATGACTCAACATGCGGTCCGTAGCTTCCGGTAGCGTACTTTTAATTAGTATGTTTCCGCCTAAAGTCATCACTAAACTTAGTAGTGCCTGTAGTTGAAGCTACAGTGGAACTTTAGCAACTGCTAGGTAGGTACACGTATTGTGAAAGTTTCAATGAACTTCGATACCTACCATGATAGTCAAACAGTTTAAACTGTTGAACTCAGTGAAAAGCAGGTATCCACCGTTCTGCTTCAGGGAATAGGTATACCTATTAAATTTATTGTGTTTGTACATTTACATCTTATCGCCATTTAAGTTGCAGTGATTAGCATGTTCAACAACGTATCACGGGGTCACGATTAAAGGACCGGGTCAGAAATAACGGGTTTTATTGTCAAGAAATTCGTTGTACGAGCATGTCGTTAGAAAATTGGTGTAATCCCACCCCATGTCTCAATGAGCATGTGAAACAAGTGTCATGTTTTTTTAGCATGTAACGGCCTCGACAGTAAACTAATAAAAAATTTATATCATCAAAACAGGAGATTATTTTCTAAATGGGTGATTCCTAGCCAATATTTAAAGTGCCTATCTACCTACATATGTGGAATTATTTATATTTTAAATACAATGATGGAATCCATTGTTTTATTCAAAATATATTTAAGGCGTTTAATTAAAATAATTCAACACAATGAATTCATATAAATTTGAATATCAAATATTCACGCATAAAAACACAAAAGTCCCATGTAGCTCCATCTAGACGAGGGCATGAAAAAGTGATTACTTAAAAAATTACACTAGATGGCATTAGAAACCAATGAGAATATAAACCCTGTTTTATTTGTTCGATAGTAACATATTAAATTAATAATTCCCTAACATGCATACCTAATTAGTCGAATCGAGTAGGATCGAGTACACAAAAATTTTACGAAAATAATATACTTTTTTTAAAAGTATTTTTTTTTTGACCATTGCAAAGTAAAAAATCTTTTAGAATTTGCAGGAAAACCTTTCAGTGAGACATACAAAGCGAAGGAATCACTTCAGCTGCTCAATTCAATAACTTTTCCAACAAATTGCCATCTTGGCGTCTTTATACAAAAATTACAATTTGATAGAAACATACTTTGTCAACTCTTCGCATATTTTGTATAGGGACAACTATTAAAAAAGTTAGTCAATATGGAAGTAGCAAAACAAAAAAAAGAAGAGCTGACGTTGATGTAACTTCTGGTGTATGCAGATCTTTTCAATAAATTAGACTGACATGTTTTTTGTTGTTGTTGTTGACTGTGTTTTTAGTGGGAAGACAAATATTACGTCTGTGGACAAAGCACTGTACTATAATAATTCAATTTTTTTTGTCAAATCTCTTTTAATATTCTCTTAGATTTTGACATTTTCAGGCATTGATTGAGGCCTCTGGAATAAAAATACTGTATGAATTTTTTTCTATACAAACAAAGGATAAAAACACCATGTTGCATTACGTTATTTTGTGTTTTAGTTATAGTGACTAAACCACAGAACAGGAACGTAGTGTTTGTATTATTATTGGTCTCTATATGTCGATGGAAGGTCGATGGTCATTGGTAATTATTAAGTCACTTATGTCATCTGACTCATGTCTTGCTCATGTCACTTCAAAACTTGTGTCAGTTCATTTTGACACTTAAATTCGTTTGAGATTGACGTGAATTCTGGATTTCTGACTCGTTGAAAATAAATAAATAGGTGGTAACCGGTCTAAAATAGGAAAACTCAATTTAGGTTTTACGAATTAAAGCGACGATGCAGCTGCCTAGATCTTGCGATACATTTGTTGTATTGCCCCCACTAACAAAAAATAATGTGATAATATTCGGGAAGAACTCCGACCGTCCACAGAACGAAGTCCAAGAAGTGGTGCTGTCAAAAGAACGAGTCAGGAATTCCAAACTGAAGGTAATATTAATTAACACTTGATTAAGTAATTAAAAACACATTTCTCTCCGTTACATTCACTCCGAAAATTAAATAAAACGAATTCAAATATAGAGCCGTCGTCTATACAATTATGTACACTTTCAAATATTTTGGTTATGTTCTAACGTTTATTTTTAACCCCTGATACAAAAAGAGGTGTGTTATAAGTTTGACGTGTGCATCTGTGTGTAAGTCCTGGGTATTGTAGCTCCCAAGCAATATTGATGTGGTTTTTCGGTTTGGAAGCTAAAACGAGAATTTTTTTGGGTTTGTATTATATAGGTCTGTTTAGGCATTTGAAATTTATCAGTGACATTTTCTACTTTACAAAGGGTTTTACCAACTTTTACAGGTCCAGTTAATTTAATAATTTGCTGTACTGGTACTTTGTTGGTATTTCCAAGGTATGGCAACCTTAAGCTCATGCTTCATGAAGTCTGCAGGATAAAGCATTTTAGGCTCATAAGAATGGTCCCAATTATCCCATTGGGACTATATAGTAATACAGGACCATAACAGGATATATTATGATGGAGTGCCCATCATGTGTAACTAAAAGGGCTCTAGTATAGAATAACCAGCCTTCCATTTTGTAGCATTAAAAAATTTAGGAGGAGATTAGCTTGCATACCACAAATATATAGAATTTCCAAGATGCCAAATTTCATGTTAACTAAGAAATGTTTTTTATAGCTAAAGTAAATTTTAAATTTTTGATTGCTCTATGAACTGGCTTAAATCAATGAAATTATAACCTGTTCAGAGAAAATCATAGAATACTTGAGCCATTCATTAGGTACTACAGGTATGGGTATATAGGTTGATTTATGTGAGAAATAAGAGCATGGAAAGGGGTGAAATAGGGGTTGGAATATTGCATGAGAGCACCATTGATTACAATGCTAGCGAAATTAAAATTCAGAAAGTATGGGTTTGTCTTCTTAGGCTACTAAGAAAGGTTTTCCCTGAAACCTGGGGCAGTGGATAAGCCATCCACTACCTAAGAATTGTGCCTCCATCATAAAGACTAAAATCCAGCACTTAAGATTTAGACTGAAATGACAGCAAGTAGGTACAAAAGATCCGTAAGGGTGATACCATCTGCTTTAATAGATTGTCCATAGGTACATTAGTACCTCTGCAACACACGGGCATGCATTGAAATGCTGATTTAATCTTTGAGTCAGGAAAATGTTTGTTGTGTTGCACAAGGGGCTGTGTTTGCAAGTATAATAACATCCTGCAAGAAATTATCATAAATATTTATCTTGCAAAAGAAAGGTCACCTTTTGTGAAGGGTATTTATTACGTAGGTGCAAAATGTATTCACAATAAAAACCGCACCATTCTGTACCTGAAAATAAACCTGCATAAAAGTAAAATAATACATTAAACATAAGATCATTCAGTATCTCCTACGTAGTTATATAATAAGCTCTATTTGTTGGTCTTACATCATAGCTAAGCTATCAAGTTATAGGTGATTAAGGGGTAAACTACGTTATACAATCATAATCTTTAGCCTACCAGTACATACTTCCATCTTTGAATTAAAGTCTTGCAACTTAAAAAGTGTCTTTGAAGCACAACTTAATGCACTTTTTTTATAATAAATAACTTTTCATTCAAAGATCTCATATGGTGTAACCGATACTAAGAAAATCATGCTGAAACCTTTACTAAACCCTCCAGAGTTGCTTATCTAGTGTTGCTCCCCTGCCACTTATATAATCGATTTTTATATCGAATCCTTCTTTTGCCTGCCTGTTCACCCTACCATATAAATTAATTTGTGGCCAGCTGGCAGGTCTTATCTCATTTCTTAACTCATTAAATACCCCAATTAAATATGTTAGTTACATAATAAACCAAAAGACTACATATCTACTGTTACCTGTCAAAGAGTTAGTTAATTCAAAAACTCAGGTTATAGAACTAGAGGTAAAGGTTGCCATATTCTTGCTGTGTCATTAGGATATTATATATGTAATATATAATCATTCGGACTAGATAAACATCAATGTAATTGAAATTTGAAATGTTTATAGTATGAGCAATAATAATGAAAGAAAACTGTTTTGTCATGATATTCTCTGAAGCAACAACTGTTCTGTCAGCGCATATAATGTCTGCATACCTAACATTCTAATATTACATAAGGAATCGTCTTTCATTTTGTTTTAATGTACTCCATTATATCATTGAAGTAATTCACTCATATACTATCATTGTCAGTCTTATTAATACCTACCTCTCAAAGCTGGTTAGCGAGCTAAGGTAATCAAGTTTAATGATCATGATCAGGGCTGGCGCTTGACATTATTTCCAATGTATGATGGCCAAGTTGAAAAATAAAATAGTTTTTTTTATTCTACTACAAGTTAGCCCTAGACTGCAATCTCACCACATTTTAAATGATGATGCAAGAAGGTAATGTGCTAACCTGCTAATGGTCAGTGAGACAGCTTTCTGGGCTCATTCAAATGGTTTCAATGTACCAGTAGTAGTAGTGTTAGATAGTCAATGGTCTCTAGTAACATAACCAGCCCTACATTTTTTTGAAACAGTTATATTAAAAATTAGGGAGTACACCACCTAATCTCGCCTGCCGGGTGTTGAACCTGGGACCTCCTCATAAAAGTCATATGCCACAAAGGTCATCAAAGTTCAAGACTATCTAGCTAATATAAACGTTGCTTATCCTTTAAATCTATTGAATTTCGGTGTCGCAAATAGGCCTTTAGGCACAAAATTAATAATGGTAAAAAGAATGGAAAGAAAATTGAACCAGTCGTTCGTTGCCGCTGAAAAGCAGCGACCCAGGATTGTGGATTTTGGAAGTCCCTACAAAAGACCTATATCTGTATACGGTGGACGTCAATCGGTTGAAATGATGATGATGAAAAAGCAATTTTTAACTAGTCCGCCATATTTAAAATTACGTGTATTCATTAAAACTAAATAAGGAAGCATGTTACGGGTTAATAAATTATGTGCAGACCGATTCTCTATCTTCATCATCGTGACGTCCACTGCTGGATATAGGTCTTTATTAGGGAGTTCCAAAATCCAAGGTCTAATAAGTACCTTAGATTTTGGAACTCCCACTTGTTTCCAGCGGCTCCCTGCGACTCCCTTGATGTCATCCGTCCACCTCGTTGGGGGTCTATGGACGCTGCGCTTACCGGTGCGTGGTCGCCATTCCAGCACCTTGAGACCCCAACGTCTATCGGTTCTCCGAGCTATGTGTCCTGACTATTATCACATACTTTGAGCCATGTCGGTACCTCTGGTTCTTCTCTCCATCATTAACTATCTTAGTTGACACCAAATTCAGGTAGACACTGGGAATAGTTACCATCAAATAGCGCCCAACTATTATTATACATTGTGTAATTGCGCCTGGTAACCGATATGATGTGAACTCAGTGAGAGTTCCACATTGGCGAGCTAATTTGGTGTCAACTGAGATAGTTAAACAGCCTGCTGAACAAAACTTACATTTAGACAAACGTTACAAAAAAGCTTATAATAATATAATAAGCTTATAGAAATAATGGGAGCTTAATGCAAAAGCAAATAATTCGTGATAATCAGTAATTCATTCAATTAATTGGGACAGCGGATTACTTTCTTTTTCGAAACGCGTTTATTTTTGAATAGGAAATAATAGAGTCGTTCTTTGAACCGAACATCTTCCTAATGATTTGACCTAATTTTATAAAAATTCTCCCGAGAAATGCATTGTTTAGGAGTACTGAAAAACTAAAGAAAGACCGAGGTTATCGGAAACTTATCTTTGTTAATAGATTTTTACAAATTAAAGAATATTTATTTGCATACAATTATTCGGCACCTACTTACTATATCAAAAGAAAGGGTACACTCCTACAACTACCCCATTCGGCCTTTGCTGACTGGCCTACTTATTAAAATTTATGATAGTTGTCAATAATTGTAAATTTATACCTAGCTAGAGCTATAAGCAGGTATTGCTAGAGGAAATTCTGGATAGTAGAATAGAATAAGGATAAAGACGTAACTATGTATGTAGTAATTGAATACGTAAAATGCTTACGGTTCTAGAATTAGTCATGGGAATCATTAAAGACATTGAGTTCTTTAAGGTAAATTGGAAACTGCATGCAATCGTAAACAATTGCGCAACATACCATATCTTTAAATCGACTGCAAAAATGAGCGGATATTTCTTTAAAGTTTCTATGCTGATTCCGATTCGTGGGATTCTATACGCAGTGATAGCCTAGTGGGTAAAAGTTTGGCTTCGCTTTCGGAGGGACCGAGTTTGATCCTAGTCCTCTAATTTTTCGGAGCTATGTGCGTTTAAGCAATTAAATATCACTTCCTTAATCAGTGTAGGAAAACAACATGAGGAAACCGGCTATGAGATGTTGTACGCGAAAGAAGTCGCAAAAAGCAGCTAGTAATGGATAAAGAAACGCACAGATCACTTGTTTTCTTAACTATGAAATTCAGGTCAAAAAGATGTGTCACCTTATTTATTTGAATCACGTCATAGGTCGAAACATCGATTTCCTATAAGCAAAATGGTATTTCCACTCTTATTATTTTACCTATTAGTTTTTGAAATGCCTTCACGGGTTTGAAAAGCATTGTTAATAAAAATCTCGATTGTTGCAGATATTATTCTAAATATATTTCAGTTACTAAACATATTTATTTTCATTTAATATCCCATCGGTTATCAAAGAGATCGAGGAAGCCTTTTTCTAGTGTACGTTCGAGAGTTCCCTTTAGGTAACAGGGCTTGATGTTTAGGTATCTATTACCGATGTATTTTTGAGGTTTCCGTATTGTTAGTTTACTATTTGATATTATGATAGTGACAGCTAGCAAGTAGGACATCAAAAAATCTTTTTATTATTTCATAGAATACGCGCTATATATCTACCACGCTATTCCTCTGTAAGCAAAGACAATAATATCTGGTGGGGGTTCAGCCATACCTGGTTACCACTCTACTGTCATAGTCATGCCGCCAAACGCTCTAGCATTCTGGTATATTACCTCGATAAAAAAGTAGTATGAACTTAATTTAACTGTGATAACCCCTAGCCCACTGCCATCGTAGACTGCATCTCAACCTACAACCCATATCGGTTTAACACCCCTAATCGGTTTCGGTGCGACAACGTACTTGTAGTACCAGGCGTAGCAACGCTAGCTACGGCCTTGTCCTCGCAGGCCATAGCAGAGAAAGTTCCGAAAACCAGGCACAAAAGATTCAGTGAACCCAAGACCCGGGACTATTGAAAATTCATAGAAACCAGGTCTTATAAGTTCCACATCGCGTACCAATGCGCCAGGGAGGTCGTCAAAAGTCTAAAGACTCTTTAGTTACACTTCACCGGAAAACACTTTTCAATGGCAAACAGAGCTATGCCACTTTTATCAATAAGATCCTTAATGTTTTTTTTTTGTTTTAGTGTACTTACATAACGATTGACGAGAGTCCAAAGGAATTGAACAGTGTGATATTGAGTAAGCCAGCGTGGATGTGGGGCGCTGAAATGGGTGCTAACGACAAAAACGTAGTTATTGGTAATGAAGCTGTGTGGACTAGCAACAATGAAGGCGATGGGGACGCGCGACAAAAACGCCTCCTTGGGATGGATCTAGTTCGGTGAGTGTAACTACTGATATACGACTAGTAGTTTTTTACTAGACCTCGACGAGTGTATGTGGCGTCGTATCGTTTTATTTAATGGTGAATTAGTTTTTCTTATATGTGTTGAAGAAAAGCGGGCCATGATGGCCGCCGCCACGAAATGGCGCATTATATTTATAACTCTCTCAATATGATTATCAATGTGCCGTGTCAGGGATTTCCTGGCTAAGTTTTTATAAATAAATAAATAAATATATATAATACTAAGACAATAAACACATACTTCACGCCACCTAGCCCCAAAGTAAGCGTAGCTTGTGCTTTGGGTACTAAGATGACTAATGAATATTTTTTTTAATGAAAAATATACACAAATACTTAGAATATACGTATAAACACCCAGACACTGAAAATCATTCATGCTCATCACACAAACATTTTCCAGTAGTGGGAATCGAACCCACGGCCTTGGGCTCAGAAAGCAGGGTCGCTGCAAACTGCGCCAATCAGCCGTCGATTAGTTAATGAATTTAATAAGTGAATGATTTTAAGCACTCCAAGATGGTAGCGGGCCAATCTGTTAGGGCTATAGCAGCTATATGAGGGTATTTTTTTTTATTTTTATTAAACTCAAAATCAAGCTTTATTTGCTATACTCCGCGAAAAGCAGGAGAATCTGTGTGGTGTAATTTATAATTTCCTCAATCTTAACAATTATTCATTGTAAAGTCAACATCTCCTGAGGATGCTCCGCTCCGTTTCGCTCCGGTTTCGGAGCGAAACGTGCGTAGAGGGTATATTGCCGAAGATCTGTTTGGTGTGGAGTATAAGGATTGAGGAAATTATAAATTACACCACACAGGTTCTCCTGCTTTTCGCGGAGTATAGCAAATTAAGCTTGATTTTGATAATATATCATGGATTTCCGCAAAGTAACGCATGCTTCTATCCAATTAAACATATGGCCTCACCCTTGATCGGTTTCTGGAATTTCAAGATTTTTCATTGAATACCTATAGAGTTCCGCGAGAAACTGTTCTTATACAACAATAGTTAGTTATTGGGTTTTCCACTTAAGAAATTCTCTGTACGAGCCCAACTTTTAGCCATTAGCGTTGTCCATCCCCGTGGCCATTACCCTAATCGGTTTCTGGAATTTCAAGGCTTTTCATTGACTACCTTTAGAGTTCCGCGGGAAACTGTTCTAATACAACAATAGTTAGTTATTAGGTTTTTACTTAAGAAATTCTCAGTACGAGCCCAACTTTTAGCGATTAGCATTGTCTATCCCCTTGCCTTGAAGAGCACGTTAATCGGTCGGCCTAGGTTATCATCACTAAGAGATAATAAGAAATAAGAATCATTAAAGTCCACGATTCCGCATTAGAGGAGCGCGGTGGGTTTAGTGCTTTCAAATGTAGTATGACTTTAATATGCGGGGGAAGATAAGATTTTCCCTTAAGTGGGACACTGAACGCAAATGTAATATTAACGTACGAAAAACGACCGTGCGAACGGCTTAGTATCTATTGCAGCCTAAATACGTTTAATTGAATCAGTAATCTATACTATACAAAACTAGATAAGCCCAGGCATGCTTAGCTATGGCTCAGTCCGATATCAATTTGCCCGCCCGGTGAGTTCTAGGTTTTAACCCCCTTTTTTACTCATCTATAGACCTTGACCGCAATTCCACCTTGAGGTAAGTTATTATGGCAGTTTTATTAAAACCATCGCCATAATCGATTTCTTGTTATATGCGGCATCGTACCGTAACGCTATATTGCGCAGCGCGTCTTTGTCGGTATAGATATAAATAGCTACGCCTCTCCACCAGATCAGACCAGAGAAAATTGAGTATCGTGAATTTTCCACGCCGGGAACCGAACTTTGCAACTGTGCCGGGGATTCTTGCAAAATTACAAAGATTTCAAGGCTGTTCATCAACTATTTAGCATCCTTGGCACGCACCTCTAACTTTCTGGAGTTATGTGCGTTTTTAATTTAAGCTATAAAAAATCGCTTGCTCTAAAGACGAAGGAAACATCGTTGGGGGTGGAAGCAACCTGTAGTTATCATTATACATTATAATAGCATGCTTGAGTTTTGTCTATTCCGTTTTCAAATGTGTGTGTAGTCAACCGATCCAAACCCGGCCAGCCTGGTGGACCGCAGCCAAAACCCGCTCATTCTAAAGGATACCTATGCTCTGTAGTGGACGGATGATGAGTAGATAATAAAGATTTATAAGTAATTATGTAAAACAAAAATGTATGTTCCAACAGCTTAGGTCTCGAAAGAGGTAATACCGCAGAGGAAGCCCTTGATGTCATCGCTTCTTTATTGGAAAAGTATGGACAAGGCGGGCCATGTTCGGAACACGACGACAGTCACATCTACCATAATTCCTTCCTAATAGCGGACTGCAAGGAGGCCTGGGTGTTAGAAACTAGCGGAAAACTATGGGCTGCTGAGAAAATCTCTTCGGGATATAGAAATATTTCTAATGGCCTCACTATAGGCACTAAGATTGATAAGCATTCTGAAGGTTTACTTGAAAGTGCTATAGCCAAGGGAGTTTGGGATGGCAAGGTATGTTATGTAAATGTGTGGCAAGAAAGTTTAGTATAGATAAAATATGTGTACTTACAGTTGCTGCTATATCCATAAAAACGTTGCTGAACACATGGTTAATTGGTTTAGGCGATATTATAGACTTTTACCCACCGTGGACTACGGCTTTAATGCCTTCTATTGTGGGAGGAGACCCGTGCCCTGTAGCGGGCCGGTAATGAGTTTATATGATAGCATCATCATCTTCATGATCTTATCATCATCGTCAGATGATTCACCGGAGAGAAAAATTACTATGCTAATAATAAAGCTAAAGAACGCGTTATCTCTTTCTGGAACTACGAACTATTCAAAAAACCCTTTTTTTTATTTGGAAGCCTCATTGCTTTTGTATTCCTACAAGAAAAATATTTGAAAAATTATATAATTTAAGGGCATTCGTGGGCAAAAGTGGATGACGCCAGCGCTAGGTCGGGGTATATTAAATAGAATATCACTACACAAAGTACCCCGACTCACCCTTCAATACCTACACTTGAGATTTTCTTTATAAAAGTTTGTAGGTAAATATAATTAATATAAAAAAAAAATCGTTTTTCTTAAACATAAAAAAAAAAATCGTTTTTTTAAATGTTTATAGACGAGCGCTTGACAGCAATCACACCTGATGGTAAGCTATGATGCAGCCTAAGGTGGAGCGCGCTTGCCTAGAAGATGCCTATTCACTCTTGATTTGAAGGTACTCATATTGTAGGAACAGGGAAAACAGATCCTAGCGGTGCGGATCAGAAACGAAGATGCGGAGCGCTTCGTACGCGTCCGCGGTATATCGACCACGTAGGGATGCAGATCCTTACGGTGCCTCGCGGTTTGGTGGTAAAAAGGCGAGAGGGGAACTAGATCAAATAACTCTTGAGCACACTCTCCGAAATATATCCTATAGAATACCGAAAGGCAGGCAATCTTGCGACGATGTTCGAAACCCTTACTGTCGTACGTTTTGCGTTCCCTCGCCATTGCCCCCATACAATTTTGCGCTGTCTCCTTGAAAAACTTTTGTTTTCCAGGGCAAATTCGACTTTAGAAATGCATTTTCTTCCGGAGGCGATGAAATACGTCAAAAGGCAGGCGAGAGCTTGCTAAAAGAAAGCACTGAGGCTGGCCCTTTCAATGTTCAAGATATGTTCAACATTTTAAGGCATAAGGAAAGCGGAATTTGCCGGAGCTGTGATGATACGTTTCCAACACAAGGGAGCCAGGTAATATATATACTTTTTTTGTAAACCATAGCATTTTGCCCGTGACTTTTAAAATCCCGATGGTACCCTAGTAGTTTCCCGGAGTAAAACGTATCCTACGGCCGTCTTTAGAATGCAAACTATTTCTATGCAAAATGGCACCATTATCTTGGTGCCTTTTTGCACGTTTTCATTTTGTTAAGTCAGGAAAACCGCCGGAAAATGTTCCAACAGTTTTTCTAAATCAATATTATCATATGTTATGAAAATTAAGCTTAATTTGCTATAGTCGGCGAAAAACAGGAGCATCTGTATGTATGGTGTAATTTATAATTTCTTCAATCCTTATACTCCATACCAAACAGACTCTAGACTTGTTGACTTAACAATTGTTCATTGTAAAGTCAACATCTCCTATGGATGCTCCGGTTTCGGAGCGAAACGGTCGTACATTGCCGAAGATCTGTTTGGTGTGGACTATAAGGATTGAAGAAATTATAAATAACACCATACAGATTCTCCTGCTTTTCGCGGACTATAGCATATTAAGCTTAATTTTAATAATATAGCATGGATTTCCGCAAAGTAACGCCTGCTTCTATATAATATTATCATATGTCCTTTCTCCATGCTTGCTGTAAAGTTTTGGGGGTCGCAAATACCACTTCATGCTGTAACATCTGCTCAGTATATCTCGGTAGTAACACCAAAGTAAAAGTACATATTACATATGTACAGGATCTGTGTAAATTAGTAAATCTCTTTTTCTAATTAAATAAATAACCTACCTTGTACTGTACGTCTAAATAAGTATTAGTTATAATTTTATATTCCACTACAAGTTAGCCCGTTAATCTCAGTTAGTCGATGCAGTCTATGAACATAACGCGTTAACCTGTTCGTGATATTGCAGATATACTAGTATTAAAGTCATATCCTAATCAGTTTTCAAAATAAGACAACGTAATAGAACGCTAAATTGTTTTGCGGCGGTAGTGGGATGACTAACCAAGGCCTTCCAGATTATAATTTCATTTCAATTTCATATTTAGGTTTTACTTTGAGTGTTTATTTATTATGTACTAGCTGTTGCCCGCGACTTCGTCTGCGTTTGATTTTGTTTTTTTAATGTGGCATTCAATTTAGTTGTAGTTTTAAAAAAAAAAAAAGTGTTCAGAATCGCTAAGCCTGTCCTCTATCTCCAACCACATTCATCAGATCTACACAAAGTTAGTTAATAACCTCTATTGTACAAAATAATTATTTAAATCAGTTATAATTTGTCGGAGTTAAAAGCCTTAATGTCGGGATAAAAAGTATCCTATATTACTTTTCACACTTCCAATAATATGTGTATAAGTGAGTACACATATTATTGAGTAGTTTTTGCGTGAAAGCGTAACAAACGAACTTACATTGACATTTATAATATTAGTATGGATAGTAGGGATTAACTATAACTATCATACATATTTAAGCAATTAAAATATCACTCGCTTCAATGGTGAAGGAAAACGTCGTGAGGAAACCTGCAGCGTTAGAGTTCTCCATATGTTCTCAAAGGTGTGTGGTGTCCACCAATCCGCACTGGGCCTGCGTAAGTCGACCCAGTCCGGTGGACACGGTGGTACTGGTGGACACCCGCCTTAACCCCTTCTCATTGTGGGAGGAGAACAGTGCCCTATAGTGGGCCAATATCCAGATGTTGGTAAACAATATAGACAGTTAAGAGAGTATAACATTCAACTAAATTATAGTGTGCAAATTTGGTTCATGGATATTAAAATATTAAAAAGTTAATTAAATGTCAAATTAAATTAAATTAAATACCACAAACACATGATAAAATTAAAAATGACAGTATTTAAATAAACGAATAACCATTCGAATAAAATGTTAAATAATTTATATTTCAAATTATTCAGTTTATAATAAATATTCTTTCACATAATAATTTATGATAAACTACTATACTCTCTTTCACTAATTAATCTCGTATCATTTTTCAGGTTTCCTCGCTCTCGACAAATACAATGAGCGTGCATTGGTTTACCGCTACGCCCGATCCAAGCGTTTCATATTTCAAGCCGTTTGTTTTTACACCGAACGCGCAGGTTTCATCGCTCACCGAGAGTCCAAAAGAGGTAGATATCCTACTTATTTCATTAAACTACAATAGCATCCGCGTACAATCTTACTACTACCATACCAGAACTACAGGACAGACCTGGATGAAAAGTGCACAGGGATAGATTAGTTCGGTTTGGATTGTTTATTTCTCTTTTCTAAAATATCTCTTTTTCTTCTTCAGCCTTTTTCGACCAAATTGGTGTAGGCCTCGTTCAACATCTTTCACTTCTCACGTCTTTTAAAACTAAAATGTAATGGTTCTAAAAAAAACCCTTAAAAATAAGTTGAGAGCATATTTATACGCCAAGGCGCTTCAGTTTTAAGTCAACGAATGTAATTATCATCATCAACGCACAATAATGGGATAAACACGTATTGAAGTTTCATAGGTAATATAATAAAGATTTGAACATAATATTTCAAATACACTTTATGCAATCATTTAGTACGCTACGCGTATACAATCCGCTCACTCAAACTTACTTCATTCAATTCTTTTTCTACCATTACTCGAAATCTGGTCTAGCCAATGACAGAGATCGCTTTACGAGTGTACTGGTTGTACACGTGTGCCCATTGGCCCCAGCCGATTGTGAGTTGTCAGCGAATTACGTGACGCCAACGCCATTAATCCGAGCAAAAAGAGCACTAATGTTGTAATATAACCAACAACAAACAACCGAGTTAAATTCGACACGGTGGAGTTTGGTGGGGTGTGTGAGATGAGTGTAACCTGACATTAGCTAAGAGAACAATGCATCCCGACGGCATTGCGACTCCTTTTTCAAATCGGCGGCGAACTAGCCAAGGGAAAACCGGTCTGGATCGCCTCGGTACAACCGGTAAAAAGCTGCGTTTTGTCTCGAACAGTTTATCATCAAAACATTATCGGTAGAACATTGTAGAAAAGTTCAACTTTGTAGGAACGGCATCTGACTTAAGATCATGTCGTATGCTGACACTGAGCATGCCATTCCACAAGACGAAGTTTTATAAGCTTTCCTGCACAGTGCAGTCTATCGAAATGTGGAATGCTCTCCCTATGAACATACGACAGGCAAAATCGCTTGATATGTTTAAAAATGCAGTTAAATCTTATTATCTTGAGCAAAAAGACGACTGGTTTTTATTTTTTTCCATCTATTCATTAATATAGCTTATCATAATATATATTAGATTTTTATTTTTATTTTATATATATATATATATTTTTTTTTTTCTTTGTGTATATGTTGTTTAGTTATTTGAATGTTGGTCTATAATAATTTTACACCACCTATTTGTTCTCGCTCTTGTTCTCCTAATCCTAAGGTTGCCTGGCAGAGATCTGGATAAAGCCGCCTTTATTACTCCAGTTTTTGTTTTTCTCTCTATTCGTCCTTTATTTTCCTAACTGTGTGTAGTGGTGTAAAAATAAAGAGTTTAAATAAATAAATAAAATTGTCATCACCGGATCTCAACGACAAGATCCTTGTGGTCATACATTAAATTTTTTATACGGGTGCTCTAACTACCATACATATTTAAGCAATTTAAATATCACTCGCTTCAACGGTGAAGGAAAACGTCTTGGTTAAACTTGCATGCCTTATAACTCGCCATATGTTCTCAAAGGATATGTGAGATTCTCAACCTCTTAAACCCCGTGCACATATTTTGGAATTTCCGGGGTCTCCTAAGATCACATTGGTGCTTCCCTAATGCAACGCATATGAGGCTGATCTCGAGGAAAACGGTCTCTCAACTTACGCACGGTAGCTTGTGCAATGTACTTATATCTCTTTCCACAGCCGAAGAGAGAACACAATCTATACAAACTTCACGACCAACACGTAGTTCGGGCGAATAACGACAAAGTGTCCAATAGCCTGCGTGAAATGGAGCAGGGATGCCTATCTGAGATAGAATATTTCATTCAAAAGTATGAACAAAGTGAGAAAACAATTGATGAATTGGACAACTTGATGAAAAAATGCGTGGAAGCCGAGGTGAAACTGTATGGTTAAGTTGTATTAAGGAGATTAAAATAGCTGATGTTGTTTCACCTGTTACTACGCCTACTTTTAAAACACTTTGCATATCAATTATATTGAACATTTTCAATTATAGTAATAAACTAAATTATTTCCATATTCATTTAAAATTGAATAAGTCAAATTGCGGGTAGATACTATAAACACTACGGAAAATTTTATTTAATCGTATCATACATCGTACGTTACATTTTAAAGTCAAGCTCGTTCTAATTTGATTGAAAAATAATATGAATATAAAGTTAAATAATCTCTTCTTTTTATCTCACTTTAAAACATTTAAACTAAAAAGGTTTTAAAATATTTTTTATATTCGACAGATTACAAAAAATAGGGTATAGATCTAAGAACTTTTATTTTTTATTTTTGTGTTTGTCTGACTGCTTATATCGCTTACTCCACTAAAAAATTAAATCTCTTCTGTATAAGTTACTCAGGATGAAATTAAAAAAAGGAATGCCGTATTTGTATTTACTATATACTAGTGGTTTACAGCGTTTTTACTTATCTTTTATAAACCTTCAACGTCGTAAAACTTCCCAAAGAGTTCGGTTATCAAAAGCGAAATATATTTTTCATATCCGAACGGTAATTGCGATGATTAACGCCTTCTAACAAATAAAAAACAAAGCTTTATTATCAGTATAATTGCGAGGAGTTACACAATTACTATAATTGCGCAGTAGCAATATGCTTAAGATTCCTATGAAAAAACGCGTTAAGGTATAATAGAAGAAAACCCTGTTTATTTATGCTAACGTCATTTAAATACGGTAATTAAAAAAAAGTAGACGTAGTATCAGGGACCTGGTTCTCTATGGCATTTGAAAAGTTAATTGTGTGACGAAAATCTGGCAAGCCATACCGCTAATTTTTACGTCATAAATTTATGACGTAAAAATTTAAAGTATTTCTTTTAAAATGCAATAAAGAATCAGAGGTAGGTAGGTTTTTTCTTATATTCTGACTGTTCAATGATTTTCTCCATTTATGGCGAATACGACTGATTTATAACTCAACCAATAAAAATCGGCTGATTAGATATATTTTATGTTGCAATATTATAGTTTACTTAGCAAACTTTTTGAAATTATTTAGAATATATTTATATTCATAAAGAACTCTCAGCTCATGAATCGGTTGATTTAAAAGTCGGTCATACGTGTCACAGACGGCTTTTGTGATTACTATTCAGTATATTTTTTATTTTTACTTACGTTACTGTATTATTTATATTTTATGATTTGGTATATATGTTACACTTAAATCGATCAATGTAAAATTGGTCGACCTTAAAATCGGCGGGACGAGTCTCGGACAGTTTTGGTGATGCCTATCACGAAATTTCGTTCAGTTTACGTTTCTTTTTTTCGTTTAGTGTTGTGCAAAAATAGATAATTGCTATTTAAACATATTAGATTGAATAATAACAATATAGATAGTTAAAAAAAAGCCTTTCAGCGAGTAAGTTATGTACCTATTCGATAAGAAATGCAAAATAAAATTATATTATATTTAGATCACGGACAAATAGGAGGAAATCCTTGCTATTCAAACTTACTAAATCCGCTTTTAATTAGTATCAATAATTGTATCTTTTGTAATGTTCTTAAAAATATTGCACTAATCTCATTTACATAATGCAAACTACTAAAAAACCCACATTGAAATAAAATCCAAACAAACATATCTACTAAAGTAAAAATAAAATCATTTGACCAATAATTGAAATGCCTAACCAAAATTTTAAATCCCTCCATATTTAAAAACATATTATTTTAATATAGAATGTAGTAACTTATGTATAGAAAAATCTCAAATCGTTTTAGCAATTGCTGAAACTTTACCTCATATTAAATGATGACATAAACCAATAATAACCAATAGTAGTTTAGATTCATAGGGTTTTTTTTTTTGATAATTTAAGTCTGTGAAACGGTTTTTTATTAGTTAATTTTATACACAAAGCATAAATGACATTCATGTTAGGCTAAGCTGTAAGTTTGTTATTTTTCTATATGCGGGGCTATTTAATATTGATTAAATAACGTCGCTTATAAAATTATAAAAAAGCCAAAAATAGGGTACTTACTAGTTAAACGCAAAGCAATTTAAGTATACGACATGCATTTCTTATATTAAAACAACTAAATCATCATATTTATAGAACTCTCTCTAATAAATGGCGTATGAGTGAAGATAATAATTTAGAGCCACCGAAAGTAAATTAAATTAAATTTTACGTGAATACAAATGCCGCTAAGTTTCTATGGCATTCATCGTGGTACTTGTCACAAGATGAATACAGTAATAGCCAACTATAATTGCATTCATCGTTATATGAAAGAGGACTGAATACAATTTTCGCAATTTTCAATGGCATTCATCGTCGTATGAGTGAAATGTTCACTAGGTATCTAAAGTATATTGTATGCAATATTTGAGAAGTAACTGCAGTTGCCACTATGTTCTATTGGACATCAACGTTGATTTTTAACGACTGCATTTGTATACAGTCCCAGCTATGTAAAATCGCATCAATCGCTTGACGAGTCAGAAGACGAATGCAGTTATAACAATCTATAAACGTATTCATCCTTGTACGAGTGAGGTGAGACAACAATTGTCGCCATTTCAACTTCAATCGTCATAAAAGATGATAAGAAGCAACGATATTATTATGCCAGTTTAGTAAATTACACGAGTTAAACATGAATCGCGAGTGAAATCGCAACAAAGTAAAATCCCATTAAATTTTAATGGGAAATAACCGGTCGATATTAAATTACAATGAGCCAGTGTGTATTGTTAATACAGCTCCGCATAATGGTAAATGCTTATTTAGAATAATAAACATTAAACTTGCATAATATAATAACTATAGGCCAAATACCGTTATTGCATGTTATCTGTATTAATAGAACTGAGTGAAAATATTTGTATGATAGAATAAAGATCAATGTTCAAATTCACGTATGCCTTATTAATTGTTGCGCTTTGAACAGTGATTTAGTAATAAAAATAGGCAAGTAAAATATTTTATTATATAAATTAGTAATATACGTGTACACAAAGTATAAATCGCCATGTACATCTTGAGTTGAGTTGATTGGTTTAAAGCTGATGCCAAATCAAAAAGCAAATAGTCATTGTCTTTTACAGTCAGCAACAATGTCACTATCGAAAAGCTATCATCTTAATAACCTTTCGTTTCTCTGTGACAGTTTAATCGTAAAACAGTTTCAAACGCGACAAGTAAAGAAAATATTACAATTGTTTCGAGAGAGGACTGCCAATTTTAGTCCAGTACTAGCTCTATAGTTACCGTTACGAAAAATTAATTGTGCAAAATTGTAAAAAATTGAAAATAATTTTAAAAGGTTTTTTTTTTAAATCATATATAAAAAATAAATAGATAATGCGTTAATTGTGCAGTTTAATAAAGTAAAAGTTAGTTTAAATAAAGAAGGACCCAATTCGTGTTAACTGAACTAATGCCACCTTCTGTTTTCTGCCCTCGATACGGGCGCAGATTTCATCCTCCGTATCCCGGACGATCGACGTCCATGCAATAATAAATGCAATTTTTTTCCACGTAAATGCATAATGCATACCAAAGAGCGGATGGATAGATATATAAAAAGCCAGACAGTTCCTGTGGTGCCGCAAGTGATATATGCGTGTACTTTTAAAAGACTTGGAAAAAAAGGCATAGGTTCTCAAAACGGTATTTACATATTTTTATCATCTGATGGTCTCTCCGTTATATTAAATAGCATATTTTGTGCATTTCTATATTAATGGTGCTATTTACACAGTCATGACCGTTAAGATAACAATAAATAAATATAAAATGATATATTATGTAAAACAGTTAATGTCGATTTTAATGAATGAAGTGCCATGATTCAGGACATGTGTGTAGACAGACCTGACCTGAAGCGATTCTGAAGGGAATTTGTTCAGCTATAGTAAATCACATATTAAGTGCAATAATATAAATAGCAACAGTTTAATCTATATAATAATATTAAATTCAATTGTTAAATTTGTAAATCATTTAGAATGTTCACTAGATATTGAAACAAAATAGAATACTAGTAGTCGAGGTATCGAGCAAATGTAGCCAGCGTTATTGATTAGTTGATTAAATGTTACTGATTAGTTGATTAAACTTATAATGAATAGTTGATTTGAAAGGCTACGCTAATGTGCAGTAAACTAGATTAAGTCAATGTATATCATATCGTAAGTTGCTTACACCTAATTTTTCGCATACAATTAAAATACTTGTAATTTCATAGAATATATGGCCTTTGCAGATTTATTCATTTCTGCAGCTGTAAATATATTTTTGCCAATAGCGACTTTAGCCTCGAAATACATACGCGTTATATGTGTTTATAGTTTTTTTGCTGTTGTATTTCATATCTTAAGGTGAAGCGCCAAAAGCATATATTTCATTGACGTTAGTCATATATGTTAGTTGGTATACGACTCCTCATTTATATTAAGTACTAATTATAAAAAAAAACTTAATTTCTAGCACATGTTTAAAGAAAACCGTGTAGCTAAAAAGGTCTTAAAACAGCGTATTTCATTTGACAGTCAAAATGCTAGGTTTTTTTTTTATAAATAAGTGCAATTGTTTTGCATAATGTGCCAATTTTAACCACCTATCTTCCTTCACAACTATTAATTGAACGCGAAAATTTAATGGAATGACATACATGATCAGCAACACTTGAAATTTCATGTGACTTAAGTTGCCTACTCTGTTTTCCATTGGTCTTCCATTTATTTCTATTTTCTTACTAGCTATTTCAATTTGTTTATTGAAAATAATTAAGTAAATCCCCCTTTAAAGATAAACTCTTTGTGCTATGTTATCTTATCGTAATTTTAAGTACTTAAGCTTAGTATCGTTGAATGTGTAGCGTACCGTAACGTAACGTAGTTACTTACTTTGGGCATTAAGAGACGTAGAAAATCGGCTTTTTCTTTTTAATCACGCTCTCGGATGTAGTTACCTAAGGTGTGCATTTGTGGAGTTCGTTTTAACTTACATAGAGTTATCTAATTTTAAATTTCAAACGTGACTTACATTTGTTTATTTGCCCGGTAAACGAACCGGTGATGATGCTGGAATTGAATTGTCTACTTGCACCTATATATATACCACTTGACACCACGTTTTCTGAAGCTCCTCTTATGGAGTAAGATGGCTGTAGGCGAATCTCGTTTCCGCATATGTTAATTGAGCTACGAAGTGTTAAATAATCGTTAAATTAAATCGTCAGTCCCAAATATCTTTTTATATATATATAATCTAAAATATATATCAAATTCAATAGTTACCCCTAAAAAACAAGGACGACAGTACATAAGAAAAGTCGATGCGAGTTAAACCGTTTTGTATTTAAAAGTACTCATTAACCTGTATATGGTATAGTCATAACCATGTGGATTGGTTTGGAATATTCAACAATTGTTCATCAACGATACAACAAAAACAATACATTGATCCAGCAAACCTGTAGTGGTTGAATCGTAATTATTTTACGATCAAATAAAGAGTGATGGCATCATAAGAAGTACTAGGGCTACATATAAATAAAAACTTGGGAGTGTCTTCGCTGGCGAAGATGGGGTTCACGAATTCTTAAGTTGCCAAGACTTGATCCACGGTCTCTTGAGTTCCGAGTCGAAGGTGCTCTTAAAGACGTTTTCCTTTGCGTGACGTTGCGGTGGAGTCTGGTTTGGGGTATAGATAATTAAAAAAGTACCCCCATATTATGAAAATCAAGCTTAACTTGCTATACTCCGCGAAAAGCAGGAGAATCTATCTGTACGGTGTAATTTATAATTTCTTCAATCCTTGTACTCTACACCAAACAGATCTTGCAGAGGCAATGTACCCTCTACGTACGTTTCGCTCCGTAACCGGAGCATCCTCAGGAGACGTTGACTTTACAATGAATACCTAATTGTTTTTTTAGTATATGATGGGTTTCCGCAAAGTAACGACTGCTTCTATCAAATAAAAGAACCCCCGGTGTAGGGGTTTATGATAACTTGCGTTTAATGAAGTGTCGCAACTATTATGTTAATATATCAAACGTCACAGTAAACTCGCGCAGTGAAAGCTTTAATGTGTACGATTGATGGATTGTCTAATGCCCATTATCACGGACCGTAACCTAGGACGCCTTAATCGGACGCCTAGTGATTTAGGTGATTACTAGAGAAATAAGTTTTATTAACTTGTGAAATGACTTACGTTAGGCGCCATCTAAAGTTACGACACCGATTCGGCGGATTATATAGTTTAGGGGACTCTTAGGGTCAGTTTAGACCCTTGAGAAATAAAAAATATAAATTAGGCTTTTTTTTAATAACCTTAAATCCATACGGAAAATGAAAAATGAAAAATATGATAATACAAACACATAATACCACACCTTGTGGCAAGAGCCATAAACTATTTAGGTTATATGAGTTGCCAAGTGAAAATTGATTGATAAATGTATGCCTAGGTATCTTCTTTGATTAAGCGTTACTTAGGCTTTGACATGTCTGTCATTAGTGAAAACGGGCATAAGTCTCCAAGACAGGATTCTAATAACAATTGTCTGTATTTTTTTTGTGGTGCCAATGGACATCTCTTGGGACAATTATTGGCAACACCAACGCGGTTCTAAGTCATAGAGGCGACTTTTTCATATACAAACCATAGTCTTATTATTATTGTAACGTTTTAGAAGAAATTAGAAACTGTGATAAAATAGCAGCATATTTAGCTATATTTTTTACATTGTTTCTAAAATACATATATATCGATAGACAATTCATATCTTATTTTGAATATGCATATATAATGCAAAAAATATTATCTAGTAATACAAATATTTTAAAATCAATTAACCCATTGAGTTATTTTTTTGAGTTTATTGTGTAAACTTGAAAATATTTAACTTTAAATTATTTTCATTTCATTTTAATTTAATTTATAGTTTTATAATTTGAGGTTGTAATATTGTTTATTTTAAAATCTTTTGTTTAGTAATTAACATTAAGGTGGTTTTAAAGATTTATTTGTACTTATAGTAAATGTTCAGAAATGAATCCCAGCAATCATATTTAAATTTTCCTGACTATATAATATGTATGGCTACAATGTTACTCATTATAATATTTTGATAAATATTAGGCTTATTTAATAGCTATATTATAAGGTATGACATGTTCTTTTATATTGAAGTTTCTGTGTGCTTAAACGTAGCAATATTTACTTAGTAGCAAAATTTTATGGATCACAAAAAAAACGCTCATAATTATTTCAATTTTATTTTTGTGATTTAAGCGCCCCTGCTTTGATAGTTCTAAATGAATGTTATGGAAAAGTTATAATGTAAGGTATATTGTGTAATTATATTAATGCAATTTTCGGCTATAAACTAGATTTTTAAGGCAAACTGCACGGATAAAATTTTACCATATAGTCTTTGAAGTCACGTTAAAACTTGCTTACGTAACCTTATTTTCGTTTTGTACATAACAATAGGATTTGCAAACCATATATTATAAACTTACCTATTTAAAGGTTTAAAAGTAAAATTAGCAGTAGTGTTTAGAACTAATGAATTTGTAATGGTGTATTCCTTGCTTAATTCTATCTATAGCTATTTCCTTTTACGCCTTGGTTGTCTGGAAGAGATCCCTATTTAGCTATATAGGGTATATATTTCATTATACCCTCTATTTAATTTTTTGTATTGTATTTATACTTCGGTCATTTTTCTGTCTCAATAATCACCATAATCCCTTACATTAGATAGCAGAGACTGTGGGGTAATGTTTATCCTATAAACCTTCAGTGCCTGGTAATTAGTGGTAGTTTCGGAGGGGTTTTATAATGGAAAAAGTGGTATCAAACTCGTGTGTATTTAAAATTAAACTCTCGGTGCTAATAAAACTTGCGCCTTAACCTTATTTACCAACAGCACGGCTAGCATGGGCAGGAGACAATTATATCCCCGGGGAAAGGATATAAAATTATCTTCTCCCACAGCTTTATCAACTCTCAGAGCACTGGCGCACGAGTGGAAATAATATCCAAATAATATATGTGTATTAATAAACGGGGGTAAGCTTCTCCTATTCCAGGGTCCAGTGATTTCGCAGGTGGGCACGTTAATTATATACCTTGTCAGGGGATATAATTTTTATCTCCCGCCCGTGCTAGCCCTGCAGGACATTAGAGTTATATATACCTACCTCTTATAACTTTACAGATTATTGCTTCTATATGCATTATTTATGTGTAAATAGAACAAAATGTTAATCCATTTTATGTAGGGGATAATATATATATATATTTATATTATATTTTGAATATTACTATAGTATAATATTAAATATTTTATTTACTTAAATTGGTTATTGGGTAGCAAGTTATTGTTAAAACTAATAATTGTTGTTCATGTGCCTTATGGTTACACTATAGCAATAATTTAAAACCATGTCACACAAGGGTGTCCATTTTACAAAGCATGGCGTATTTACTTACTTCCTGCGTATTAACTTAATACCTCATATTATACAAACAGCTGTGTTTCAAAACTTGCAGTATATTGACGTCAAATGTGCAGTTACGTTTAGCAGTTGATAAAAGTTACAAATTAAAAATAATTGACGTTAACTGTCGGTAAATTTACTTTATTAATTGGGAGTTCTGCTTAGTCGTTACAGTCTTGGCAGTGGTCATCATCTGGTTGTTATGGCTCGCTTTAAAATCCGTCGCCACTCTTCCCTAAGTTGGGAGGGAGGTTGGGAGTTAATTGAGGTAATATGCAGTTGATTTAAGTTAAAACTTTAAGCTAATTGACGTCATAATTTGCAGTTAACTTACTTTACTAATTGAAGTTACTTAAAGTGATAAATAATTATTCTGAAAGCATATTTGTACTTCTCTTAAGCTCCAGATGGCAGCTACGTGTGACACGGTTGTGAATACTTTTATTATTATTGGCTAAGAAATTACTTGATTAAATATGTATTTGTACTCGTTAAAATATTATAAATGTTACATAATAACTGAACGTTATTGAAATTTTAGAAAAATTGGCCTTTTCGATGTAACCTAAGGATGTAGGAATGTAATATTTTGTTATTTTTTTATACATTTTTTATTCAAATTCAATAAATCTAAATTGTCATAAATTGATACATTGATTATTATATTGTCTAATGTTAGTTATGAATGATTAAATGCGCAATAAATATAGTCCACTAAATAATGCTTTTTATTTTTATTTCACAAGAAAAGCTCATTTGTAGGGTAGGTACATTGTGTTGTGTAACTACTGTTCTATATCGAGGTACATGAAGAAAAAATAACAGTGTGCAAAGCGAGCTTGCTTAATGCACCGTTCGGAACTGATTTTTTCCGTCTTATCAGAGCGGAGGCTACTAAAACTAAATCAAGAAGCTAAAACACAATCAATTGTAATTACGTATGTGGATTATTCCAGCTAACTTCAATGATAATCATCGCTATCATCGCCGTCAACCAATAGACAATCACTGCCGAACATGGCATTTTGTAAGAAGTTCAATACCACGGTCTTGTGCCGCTTGAATCAAGCGTCTCCCTGCGACTCGCTTGATGACATCATTCTACCTTGTCGGGATCCCAGCGTCCATCGGGTCTCAGTTGCCCCGCCCATTGCCACTCTTACTTTGCGACTCTGAGCTATGTCGGTAACTCTGGTGCTGCTACGTACTTCTTCTACGTCCTCATTCCTGATTAATTGATCACGTAATGATTGGAGTATCTTTAGGTGATCAATTAATCAGGATCTCGGCATCGCCCGAGTGACCCTGAGCCTTGTTAGGAGACTCATAGTAAGTGACCACGTTTTAGAGCCATAAGTCAACTTAAGTATCGTCATATCATCCTATTACCGGCCCACACAGGGCACGGGTCTCCTACCACAATGAGAAGGGGTTAGTATAGGTATAGATAGCTGTAAGAAAACCAAAATGTTATGATTGCACAACAGTACAAGAGTAGACAAATTGTCCACTGGATTCCAGTGATATTTTAATTTATGTTAATTGGAGCTTATGATGGGATGGGATAGGCGATGGACTTACAAAAATGAAAAGCTATTGACTAGAATGGAAGAGCCTTTAATTCCAAATACTTTACAACTTAGTCTGAAGTATCACATGAATCGTAATCATAGAAGTTTAGTGGGAGAGATAAATATTAAGCTAAATAAATTCACCAGAATTACATTACATAGGGACACCACTTTTTGGGAGATAAATTTAAATGCCACATTTTAACACCTACTCTAACTAATATACAACAATTATTCGAAAATATATTTTACATCTAGAGCAAAAAATGGCATCTCGATTTGAAATCGATTTATGCTGGCGACGAAAGACATTTTTTTTCAAAACTCACATTGAAAACATTGATTAGTTGCAATCAACTATATAGCCTATCAAACGTTGTATTTAACCACATTTTAATATAATTAATGAGATCTTCTTATATAAACAAGTGGACACCGAATAATCATTATGAAAGTCGTACGAGGGATTACTAAATATTATATATGTTTTGAAAATTCCTATTAATTAATACCTTTTTATCACAATCCCAATAAAGGCCGTCATTGCAAAAGTAATGTAACTCATATTTCTCTATATACGTATATCTTATATAAAATTGTAATTGTGCTTTAAAGTCCAACAAAAAACAACAAATTTGTTCATTTAATAAAACATCTAAATACTGGACTATGTTCTACTGGTCAAGGCAGACGCTGCAATCCCTAAAAAAAAATCGTGGAATCTAGTCGCAGTGCCACATACCGTTTTAATTCTGAATCCTAAACAGGACCCCCGAGACACCAACAATATCCTCACGTAATGAGGCAAAGCCTCAAGGGACGTACTGCGACAGACTTTAGTCTGGCACAAATGTACAAAAATAAAATCGGTTCAGCCGTTTTGGAGATGATTCGAGTCACGTACAAGTGAGTTAAATATCCGAGTAGGTTATACATTTCTTGGCTCTACTCTTTCTTCATTTATCTTTCATATCATATGATTAATGTAGGAAGCCAAAATGTCATCAAAATAAAAAAATATACTAAATGAATATACTTTTTACGACAATACACACGTCGTCATCTAGCCCCAAAGTAGGCGTAGCTTGTGTTATGGGTACTAAGATGACTGATGAATATTTTTATGAATAATACTTACATAAATACTTATAAAATACAGATAAACACCCAGGCACTAAAAAACATTAATGTTCATCACACAAACATTTTCCAATTGTGGGAATCGAACCCACGGCCTTGGACTCAGAAAGCAGGGTCGCTGCCCACTGCGCCAGTCGGCCGTCAAAGATAAGTATGGCTTGCTTCAGTGACCGATAGGTGCAGAAATTATTAGTAAACGAATCGAATCTCATATGTAACCTATATAAAATCATTTCATTATAAAACTGGAGTTACACATCTTTTACAATGACCGACCTAATGACCGCCAACCATTATATTTTCGTTGCTAAGACACACCTTTTAAATATTAATATGAAACATCAAGATTATACTCGTACAACGTTACGTACAAGAAAATGTAACACGGACTATATCTAATTCCACTTACTAAATATTTAATTACTCACTGTGACATAAGTCGTCACGAACGTAGAAGAATTGCGGATCTGAATTTCAAACAACTTTACACTAATTAGGGCCATATTATAGGAATATTTATTTTCCTCGGTTTGTTTGTTTGTTTGTCCTTCCTTTACGCGCTAATAAGCAACTAATCAACTTGATTTTAGACATAAGAGTTAGTTGAAAGGACGGAGATAAACATATATCCCAAGCAAAAAAACGAGTCACACAAGATCTGTAAAAAATATATACAATTTTGTATCAAATATACATTAGTAATATTTTTAAAAGATCATGATGAAAATATTTAATGCAATATATATGTATAACATATTTAATGCAATAGAAACATTAAAACCGACACTCTTCTACGACCATGACGATGTGCTAGTTCACAGTGTGAAACGCGACAATATGAGGTGTATTAAGTTACACCCTTGTCGCTAGTTCACTGTGAACAACCACTAAGGATATGTTCAGAGATATCTGGGTCAGGGATTCGCTATTACCAGAACCGTGAATCCACGCATACCGTTATAATAATACCAACAGAGCGTGCCTTCCGCATCGAGCTTTGCAACACTAAAGAGCCCCTAACGAGTTGTCCAAACATATACACTTTTGTGTCTAGTACAAGCTTCCTGCAAAGCCATAGTTGTTCTGTTGTTCGACTAACACGGATTTTCAATGTAAAATGTGTTCGGTGTACACAACCGCAGGGTGATTACGTATCTCGCGACAGCAATGCGACAGGCGTAAATCACAGCTGTCAAACGTCACTTTTCCATACAATAAATAAACAAAAGTGACGTTTGACAGCAGCGATAGCCGGACAGTATGCTGTGAGATTAAGACACTCGAAGCAACATTTATAAATTTCCATGCAATTATACGAGTCTGTTTAACGAGAAATAAGCATCAAAACCAGTGTCTGTAAATCTAGTTTTTTTTATTCCTCCATTTTATTTATTTATTTTATTTATTTATTAAGCCGCTCCTACCGGAACGCTAAATCGCTTGACGGTCTGCAAGTTGGTAAGTTACTGCCGAAGCCCCTCCTGAAGTCACCCTTATAAATTAAACAATTGCCACTAAATAACGAACCTGGGACCTCCCACTTATAAGAACCACAGCGCTCCCCACTGCGCCTTTTACAGAAAACGATCGTTGCCGTCTCCAGTAACGCTTGGAAATAGGTTAATTTCTGGATACTCGGTACCACGTGGAGACTGAGTTCAGCACTGTCGTGCCGTTTCTTTTGCCGTGACACACTGACGACTGGAGTGTCAAAACCCATGGAATCGATTTTCAAAAAATTGTATGAAAGCATTTTTTTTTCTTTAACACGTAACAACGATGGATCCCTGACCCTGATATGTCTGGATAAACCATATGGGATACCGCATAATGCAAACACTTGCTAAACTCGACAAGTGAGACATAACGCAGACATACTTGCAAACAACAAAACACAGAAGCACTCAGATACACAAATAAATAACCGAACAACGAAGTCGTTGCAAAATGTGATTTCCCACGTTTTTAATTATTGAACATTAATATGTGCTTCGACTATACCTACTTTGAAAATTATATCCTAATATCTAGTAATTACCACAATAAAGTCTTTGACTGTAGTTTTATAAAATAAAGTAATTGATATTACAATCTCAAAAATATACATACAACCTGGACATAGAATAATAACTAAAAACTAATCATGTAACCAGAGTGCAGTAACATTTAAAGGCAATAAATTGAATTTCTTAATTACATAGGTAATACGATTTAACAAGTTTAATAATTTACTACTTTCATCGTTTATTACTGTTATTCTATTTCTCAATTTCTATGCCCACCGCTCGCTCTTAAGAGAACGTTGATACGGTAATAAATAAATGTAAGAATTTCATATTTTGTTCAAATACCCTAAACACTATCTAAGATATCTTTATAATATTATATCAAAATGGCAAAAATTTTAAATACATAGTTGTAATAACGTTAGAAGAAAAAGAACTCAAAAAAATATGCTAAACGATATATACATAGTACATAATTTTGCCATCAATCGTGTCACTGTAAAGGGTGAGTATTTAAAATTTGCGTTGTGTGGTTTGGAGAGTAGCCACAAGACAACCGAGAAGAGAAAGGATCAATTTTTTTTCTTTTTTTTTTAATTTTTAGGGGTTGTATCCCCCTGTAGAGCCTGCCACTGTTAAATGGGAAAATGGAAAACAGTTTGATACACTTAGGTTCTTAAACTTGGTGTTGACTCGTTAGTTCGAGATTAAAGTTCGATTTATGTACATATAAAGATGAAGGCACTGGAACCGTCTTATCATAGGGTCATACTATAAAAAATCCTCAGACAAGCCATGTGCGACGCGTGTGACAGTTCCATGCCCTAAAATGAAGTCACTCGCAGGACTACGGCAGACAACGACTTAACATTATAGCAATAGTAGACAAATAGAAAAATAAAAATCAAGAATGTGTAAAAAAACGACAATTCTGCAGTGCAAATAAATCTTAATGCAATAGTTTGAACTTATTCTTAAAATTCTCATTCTTATTTCATAATATATGGTACGTTAAAATATTTACAATATCTAAATACGAAATTGTTTTGTAATATTTACTATTTGGCTTAATACAAAGTGATGTGGGGAGGAAACCACTGAATAAAGTAAGTCTGAGAGACCTAACTTATTACAAAATTAAGATAGAAAACATTTTATAATCACCAACATAATAATTATATCCTATATACATAAATGCTTGATTAACTTATTTATTAGCATATTTTATTTTTATAATTATAATTACAAATGATAAATAACTCACTCGAAAATTAAATGGCAAGATATATATCTCAATAGAATTTGCAACGCCTGCTGTAATAAAACATTTACGTGTCCCTAATTAGAGTGTCTTGTTGTGAGACACGTAAAAACCAATCACTTAGTTTTTTTATATAACTTTTCTCTACTACTACCGAAAGAGTTTTTCTTTTTTCGATTAGCACAGTTACCGACTGTACCTGTTTCGTACAATATGAACATATTCACACTTGTGAGTGTGTAGTCTATCATACTACATGACTCAATAAAGCGTTGCATACGATTATGTGAATATGTTTGTAGAAGTCACTAAGCAATAAACAACGCCAAGAAAACTTCTAAGTCTGTCAACTAATGAAATATATTGATTAATTGCATTGCCTTATTTTTAACTTTGAGTAAATAGTAGAACACCTAATTTCATATACTTCCTACACCTAATTCTCTAGGTTATATATATACATGGATATATAATAATATTTGTATTAATATTTTCGATTTCGACCGTTATAAGACTACATATCAATGGAGTTAAATTATTATGCGGAAAATATTATTGTAATATGAAATGAAATAAATAAATTTGAATATTCAATAGTTTTCTAGTAGTGAATACATACATACCTACTCATCAATGTTTATAATATAATTATAGTGACTTGAAACGCAACTAACTCATTGTGACACTTTGTACATTTCACTTAAAATCTACTTTATTTTGAGTAAACCTTACACGAATATGAACAATTACGACTTTAGTTTCTATCCAGGGAACTCAATCTATCATAAACTAAAGCAATAGTTAAAAAAAATCCAGTTCTCTGGATACTACAGCCTCCTGGCTATAATCAGGTTACATAAAACATAATATAGTCCATTTTTTCTTACCTGCCTCAAAATTTTTAATCTCTTCATTACCTCAAAAATATATTTAATATATTTATAAAAAAGAATTCCCTTTTTTTTTCATTCACAATTGTTGACAAAACAATTGTTTTATTAAAAGACAAGTCAGAAAAATGAATTATAGAAATATATTGCTATATTTATTTATTACTAAGTATTGCTTTTCTACAATAACATTCTAAAAGAGGTGCGAAGAACTAACATCACTCGCAAAGTAACGAAATTTTTTAGTGATTTTTTGCGATCTTATATATAACCCTAATCGGAGTTTAATTTACTCTTAAAATATTAAAGTTCTTAAACGCGGTACGATCTGACTTAGAGTCTGATTGTAATACAGTATCAGCTTCGTTATATTACGTCCCATGAAATCTTTACACCTTGGATACGGAGGTTTTATATGTGTAGACTTAATTAATTTTGCATTTTTATTCAAGTGTTACCTACACTAGAGAGGAAAAATCAAATATGTAAATTTGAAATGCATATATGAATTTCACCGTTGTGCGTGCATTTTTGGACCGTGGCTTAATTCGCAAAGAACACCAGCTACGATTGCCATCGAGAAGCGGTTTAAAATCCTGACGGTTCTTAAATTTTTATATGCATTTAAAATTCATATAGTTGACACCTTAAACAGTATAAGTACTAACATTCAATAAACAGGATTCTATTTGTATAACAATTAATTGTTACTTATATATCTTTACTTATCAAGAACAAACGATTTTACAGTTTTGATTTTGATTATTGATATAATATGTGATGGCGTGTTTTGGGATAGTTATTGCAGTGCATCGTTTATTATTAGGTCACTTGTGTGGTAGACTGACCACCTGAACCGAGCATATCATATAAGATTCATACTTCTCAAAATTACTTACTAGAATTTCAGCAGCATCTATCTAAGATCGCAACATTAGATAAGAAGCATCGATTAAAGAAAAATATCTGCCTACAATCACTCATATATTGAAACATTCTAAGAAATTTGACGCGTTTAATAATTCCTACTTTTTCTAATCTACAAGAGTCCACAACCCATTACTAACATCCTAATACGCCATATTTATTGATCAGGTCAAAGACAACATCTATTAAACAGCAACATCTTGCTAACTTTCTATGGAGAAACTACGATTTTATTAAATAATTTCGCAATTTTCTTGAATTTGTTAACGACAAAGTATTTTTTTATTCGTCCCTTATGGATACACTTTGAAAGTGGCACATTTAATCACTTACTTAGGCAATTATAATAGTCCAATAATGTTGAGGAGTTCAATGCAGGGTTTTGGATCTTTTAGATCGCTTCAAAGCTTTGGATGTCCGTACCCAGGGCAGCATAAAATGACTGAAAAAAAAAATAAACATTTATTCGTACACTGTCGTTTTAATACCGTCGCACATCGTCATCTTTATCCACAGGAACTCTAAGCAATATTGACAATAATTTAAGTTTTACACTCGTAAATATTGATTTCGGCATTTGGAAATTTGGAAGCAGCTGATCAAATAAAGTACATATTCGAATATTCATTTATTTCTTTATGAAACAACCGCATTCTCACCAATGAATAGTCTTACTGTAGGGCTAAGATGCGCGCCACGAGATAAATACGTTTACCCATTACCTCGCCTTATCTAATAGAAATAATAAGAGATAACTGTAGACCTGTAGGGCTAACACAGGCAGGAGATAAAAATTATATCCCCCAAATATATCCCTTGACAGGGCATATAATTAACGTGTCCTGCTAAAGCACGGGAACACGGAATAGGAGAAGTCTATCCTCGTTTATTTTTACACATACATCATTTTGATATTAGTTCCACTTGTGCGCCAATGCTCTGGGAGTTGTTAAAGCTGTGGGACAGGGTAAATTTTTATCCTTTCCCCGGGGATGGAATTGTGTCTTGCCCATGCTAGCCGTGCAGGACTATTTTACGCCATCGGTTACCTGGAAGAGATCACTAGGTAGCGATAAGGCCGCCTAATTTTATACATCGTGTAAACTAATTATTTACAATTTTTCGTTTATTTTTAAGCGGTGTACAATAAAAGTGTATTCATAAATTCATTAATTAGCCTAGACTGCTTAAGTTGCGAATGAAATCAATAAGTTTTATCAATACTCACGAGTCAGGGATTTGTGGTAGCGGTTCCCCGAAGCCATTTACGGGTAATACACCGGTTATCTCGATAAACTTAACATCCCGCTGCGGTCGTGGCCAAACGGTATAAACAGAAGGCTGGTTAACAGGAGAGCTGCACCAGGAGTCCCTTTGCCTTTGACGGAGCTTCTCAACATGCCGCTGTTCCCTAATTCTCCTCATATGCCACCTGAAATCAAGAGTTCATTATCCCTCAGCCGGTTAACCGATAACCCACAGCTGTGCACAGACTTCCTTTCCCATAGGAGAAACATCACAAGAAAATCACATGTTAGTGATAGCCGGGACCTACGCGTTTACGTGCACTCCCGAGGCACGGAGTGGACAGAGATAATAACCAATCCCCTGGCTGGTACTGAAATTAGTGGCCCCACGATTCGATCCCTTTTCGATTATTTATTTATTGTTTGCAACAATTGATAGTAGACACATCATTAGCTGGGTGGGTGTTGGCGTGCGGTTATTAACAAATGATAGTTATAATAACAGACGCCTTAACGAGTGCACGGAGTGGACACAGCCAAGTGCCTAACTCAATGCCTAACCTAACCTAAAATTATTGATCAAACCCGAGATTCGATCTCTTTTAAATTATTTATTTATTGTTTGCATTGATTAATAGTAGGCTCTGGACACATTAACTAGATTTTACTAAGACAGGTAGCGTGCTATTATTGTCAAATGATAGTGATAATAACAGAGGCCTACGCCTTAACCAACTGTCCAAGTCACGGGGTGGACACAACTGCATGCTGCACTAACTTTATGCTGGTACTGAAAAGTTTTTGAACACAGCTCTATACCAATTTTTTTTTGGACTAACCCGGGATTTAGCGTACCCTGTTCGAATATTTATTATTTGCATCAATAGTAATAAAGTAGGCTCTCCACACATTGAGTTGATGTCGTAGACGGGTTGGCGTGATATACATGTGTATCTCACGCCAACAGTGAGTGACAGTAACAGTGAGAGTAAAAGGGCCCAAAAGCCCTAACCTGTAGCATTTACGTGTACTCCCGAGGCACGGAGTGGACACACTCAATTTCCTAACTTTAAGCTGGTACTCAAAATTTGAACCCTCGATTATTTTTTTTTATAAACCATTATTAGTAGGCTCTAGCCTCACTAATTGTGTGTTGAGGCCAATGCAATAGCGTGCTCTTCAAGGCACGGGGTTTACAGAGGCAATTCCCTAAGTCCGGGCTTGTCCCTACTGAAAATTCCTAGAAAGAAAAACTTAATATCTAACAATTATTGACACGGGATTCGAACACTTTTTGATTGTTTATCTTATTACACATGCACACATTACTCTTGAATATTATCAATCATATCAAACGATGCATGTCCACTGCTGGTATTATTTAGGGACTTCCACATCTCACCTTCTGTGCCGCCTATCTTGTGCCGCAAGTGTCCAACAACTCTCTGGCCAATATCCAAAGCTGGGATTTGCGGTGCGCGGTCAACACGTCACCATGGGATCCCAACTGCCATCGGTCGTCCGAGTTATGTACCCCACTTCACACACACTTTACACACACACCAACAACTCTGTTAGGAATAAACTTATCCTGGCTTAAATCGAATACACTGCCTATTACGTCTAGAGGTGACATATTCCACTGTTGATCATGTGTTTAGTGTATTGTAGAAATACTTTAAGGAATTCGATATTAAGAAGATTTCAATACTAGCCCGGAGTAATTAGCGTATTAAATAACTATCGGAGACGTGCCATGAAGATTGGTGATATGAAAGATAGGTTATATTTAGGCTGTATGCACCCGTTAAGAAAGGGGTTCACTAAAGTCAACCGCTTTAAGGGGGTTGGGAGGTTGCATGAGAAATTACTTATCCGGATAGGTACGTACGCGGACGAAGTTACGAATAAATGCCAAAATAATTATTTTAATACGGTCCTTTTGATTTTAATTCTTCCATAAAGGCATATGTTTTTTTATTAAATTGTTATTTAGTAGAGCATGAATGTGGGAGAAAAGCGAATCAACTGACCAGATCATGGTAAACCCTATGTTTAACAAACCTTTTTAACTAAAAATAAAATATTATTATTTTCGACACTTTACAACTAAATTTTATATTGACTTGCATCTTGTTCATTCGATTAAAAGTCTGTGACATATCCTTACTAATATTATAATAATATTTAATATTAGGCGTTGTGTTTGTTGTTTGTGGGTTTATTTTTTGATATGGAAAACGCACCGTTCTAATGGAATAGATCCAAACGTAATTCTATTATTTATATATTGTATTCTAAAATAGTTGATAAACGAAAGACTTAGATATCTAGGACTTAGATTACCATTACACAAAGTATACCTAACGTTTGTCACGAGAAACTAAATAAATGTGAAAGTGAATTTGTGTATTCGTAGGTTATCCGCAAAAACAGAACAATGGCAATCCATGGCCGGAGCAAAGATGAAAGTATGGACGAAAAATTGGCACATGCTAC
Organism: Pararge aegeria; assembly: GCF_905163445.1. Taxonomy (NCBI): domain Eukaryota; kingdom Metazoa; phylum Arthropoda; class Insecta; order Lepidoptera; family Nymphalidae; genus Pararge; species Pararge aegeria. Next base: position 8,814,479 of record NC_053208.1, read on the forward strand.
TATTAATTCCGGACAAATACACAGTTCCCATGGGATAGATCAAAAATATATTCTTTTATTACTTACCTCATTGAACTAGTAATAATATTTTGGTATGAAGGTGACTGGACTCATTGGATGACACATAATCCTTTTTTATGCTGAAAAGCCTACTAATAATATCTATACCAATTATAAAAGACAAATAGTAAAATTGGTTTGTTAATAATTTCTCAAATAAATTATATCAGGAGCAAAGCCCGGGAGAACCTTATTCAATATTTGAATGTCGAAAACGATGATTAGGATGTCAATTATAGCTATGATGATACTTTTGATACCTTATTATTCACAATAAAGCTCGACATTACTAGTTTTGGATTTTTGTTTTATCATTCGTCGCAATAATATCCGATTTGATTTAAGACTGAAAGTCATCATAAACATCATTGTGAAGTTCCGTGTCGCGGCAACTTGTCAAATGTGTGCTAAAAGATAGCCAGCGTCCTTTCAACTGTCACTGTTTCCGGACTCTGCTAACCAGAGGACGACCAACGTGCTGGTATACATTTGCACTCTCACACGCCGTATATTTAGTAGCGAAGCGGGCAGCTCCACAAGATCCAACCGAGTGTTAGCTACCTTGAGAGCTCGTTTCTAATTGCTACTCAACAAAAAGAAAACGTGGACAATGATGACGACGGTACGAGGATTAACAACACACTAAACAATTTTACAATCCGATACTGCAAAAAATCGCTAACAGCGCTGGGGACTGGAACTTGACGAGACCACTATGTAGGCCTAAGCCCAGAATGGCTGGCCTTTACATTCTTGTCACTGTATTTTCGATGCAGGACCGCAACGAAATGATAAAAAGTTTGGCGTCACTTATTTGTAGCTGGGGTGGTAACTAGCCTTCAGCCAGAACAGACCATGGCAGGAGCAAAGATGAAAAATGGACGAAAAATTGGCATATGCTACTATGAATTCCGGACAATAACACAGTTCCCATGTGATAGATCAAAAATACATTATTTTATTACTTACCTCATTGAACTACTGATAATATTTTGGTGTGAAGGTGACTGGATCCAACCGAGTGTCCGCTACCTTGAAAGCTCGTTCCTAATTGATACTCAACAACAAGAAAACGTAGATAATGATGACGACGGTACGAGGATTAACAACAGACCAAGGCTGGACTTTACATTCTTGTCACTAAATTTTCTATGCAGGACCGCAACGGAATGATAAAAAGTTTGGCGTCACATATTTGTCGCTAGGGTGGTGACTAGCCTTCAGTCAGAACAGACCAGCAAATCCCGGGTAAGGAGGCAATGCTTCGAAACCATCAGCTATTTGGGAAAGAGACACAATGTAACTGTATTGCCATTTAATTATTTTTTAGTTTTCATGTGGGATATTTTTTTTTCTCATAATATTAACATGAATATGATAGTTTCGATATACCCAAGAAAATCTTCACGGAACGAAAGTCTTTATTTTTAGCAAATTAGTTAAAATTAATTCAACTCGTTGAAATTTGTCCTTTGAAACATTTTTATGTGTTCGAGCCCATCGACATTCTATTAAATTTCTTATTTAAATGTTCATCTCGACTTCTGGATTCTAAAATGGCTAGTTTTTTAATTAAAATAGTGCATCATAAGAAAAATATATTCAATTTTAAATCATATTCCAGCTTGTTAACGCCAGTACGCACAATAAGCACTTCTTCTTTTCTAGTCTAGTTCTAATATAATAATTTCTGGAACAGTTATAACGAGTTTAAACATTAAATAACGGTTTGTATTGGCATAATCAGTAATTTTAAAAAGCTGGACATTACTGCTGCAGGTGCCTTTCCCAATGAATGCTGTCTCCAATTTCTGGCCACTACGATAAATATGGTCTAACCAATGTCATTTCAACTTTCTAAAGGCTTTCGATGTGTTATTGACCGAGGTGCTCCTGCAAATCTCTTAATTTCGAAAAAGCTTTCAGGAATTTCTTGACATAACCCTGTCCATAGATGCTCAGAATTTGTGTATCAAGCATTTTGTCAGTTTCCACGATTCCGCGCCATAAGTGAGGATGAGGACACTCGTTGACCGAGACTTTCATCGTCAGGTATTGAGGATTGAATCTTCGGTTAAAATCTCAACACTTTTCTTGGCTTCTCCTTCGTCAAAACTATTTGATACCTATTTTAATTATCTGGACAACTTTTTGATTAAATATAAGTTAGTTTTGTCCACGTTGGCCAAACTCCTGGAAGAGCGGCATGGGCTAAAAACAGTATATGTCATATATTTATATGAATGAACCTTACCTAAGTTGCCGCCTCTCCTCAGCTTCTAGTTTTTGATGCCTTTTTTCAAATACCTTGTCGTCAACATTTTCTGTGCCCTCTAATGAATAACAGCTAGTATAAGGCTTTTCTCGCCATCGTGGAACCTGTAAAAATAATTATTCCTTTTCTTGTCTTTGAGAGCGGTCATCTTGATAGCTTTTAGGATGCTATTATAAAGCCAATTTTTAAACAAGCTCACTAAATTGACAGCTTCAAAAGTAGTGCCTTCTTTTTCAGCAGGGAACATTGGGAAAATGATGGCACTCTCTTTTAGACCTTCCACTTTAGTAATGATATTGTACAACCGATTCTTTTTGTTTTTATTTAGGACTATGTGAGTAAATCTTTAACGAAAGGTGTAACAGGAATACATATTTTATAGGATACATTATGTTTTTATGAATACAATAGTTGTGTAAAACATTGACAGGTCTTAAAAACAAAGCAATCTTTTACATAATGTTCCAAATCGAAAAGGATAGCACTGTTTTTAGACCTGACAAATTGTGTAAAGGTTTGTGTGTATTTTATTTACAACCGAGTAAGCACCATTTCATAGTTATAATGGCGTAATTATGCAACTAATTTATGTAAGTTAATATAGTGTTTATTGTAACTAATACTTTTTATAATAAATGATGATTAAGGCGCATCTAAAATGCATGAAACATGGTGTGGACGTCATCACGATCAGCGGTTTGCAAATAATTCACGTGCATGATAAAAGAACGCCGTGCATGTTTGTTATCAATTAGTGTGACTACAAACACTTTAGGAACGCTCGAAAAGTTTTCGCGCATGATTTCAAGGTAAATAAAAACGCCCACAGCAGTTCGATGCTTTTATTATGCACGGTTAGTGCGCGTGCTAAAGTTTGGATCTACGTTTATTTTATGAGTAAAATTTGTCTTAACAATACCGTATAGTTATTAAAAAAATAAGCCACTGCAAGAATACCTATCGGGTAAACCGTAAAATTATTCATACTATATATTTTTATAAATATTTATTGACATTGCTTATCAGATGTGCGCAACTTCGTCCGCGTATTATTACTATTTTCCTGGTATCCGCGCTACAATTAAGCCCGCAACTGCTACACAAAACAGCATTCGTTCATAATTCGAAAATAAGAAATAACCACCAGTTTTTGTACCAGTAGTCGTGTGGCAATAGTCAAGTGTTGCAGCGAAAAGCTTCGGTCAAAAACCAAGAAGCTTTCACTGGGCTGGGTTAGGCGTCAGGATAAAAAAAAAATTTTGTAATTTATTTTTTGTATATATTTTTACACAGTTCCTTCTACTGAACTCATTTCTATGACAACAGTATAAATCGCAAATAAGAGTTGGCAAACTGTAATTTCGCAATTGGCAAATTAAAATTAATAATAAACTCGGAAAATGGTGTTAAAGGAACGAAAAAAAAAATGTAATACAACTTGGGAGTAATATTTATTTGGGTACATGACAATTTTTGAAACATTATCGTTTTTAAAATCTCACAATAAAATTTGGTTTTCTCGGTAACTAATTTCCATCATAATGCGAAATTTGACAGAAATTGTTCGGAACACGGATAAATTTGTTTTCAGTTCAGATCAGCAGGCTGGTCCACAAAAATGTTTTCTTATTCTGGTTTTTGGTTTTTCATTTTTGCGTTCGACGCACCAGTCACGGACACTGTTATCGTGCCTTAAGCATACTAATATTTGTGACGCGGTGCTTCTGTTTATCTGTCTTGGATGGCAGTTGACATTTGGATAGTCAATTTTCTCATTTAGTTCCAGTGGTATCGTTCCATCAACAATCGCAGATCATCAATAAAGTAGATGGGTGTAAAAAAACATAAAATAAATGTAATGGAGCTTCACTATTAATCTCTCGCAGCCCTTCTGTGTATTGCAAAACCACAACCTACAACATCTTCATATTTATTCGGAGTAGCATTGGTCTATCCGTGGTAAGAATCGGACCAAATTATGCAAAGAGCGTCACCCCGACACAAAACATTTATGTTCTTTCTTATAGGTTTCCCTCCGATAAACTGTTTAGATACTTAGATACATGGGTGGCCTCTGGTCCCTAGTAGCTGCATCAATACTGCGAAGCTTTTCAAAGGGAGCTGCCTAGCTAAGGTTTTTGTTCAGTTGGTCGTAATTGTGAAGTTTAATGCAAAATAAAAATTATTTCTAATAATTCCACATAAATATTTCTAATTGCACTAAACAGTAGGTACATACAGCACAGTAAATTATTTGCTACATGAGAAAGTAATAAAATATTTTAATATTATAACACTTACCTAAAATTATGCATATTTATTAGGGTATCAGAGGCTGGTTAAAAAATTCCTACTAATTAACTTTGCTTCTCTTTACAGCACAAACACTTACCACGCCGGGTACGCTTACGCACGCTTCTTATCTGTCAACAGAAACCAAATGATTTTTTTCCATACTAATTCATCTCAAAATACTTTTTTTATAAACCATTATTTTTATGAAACGACTAACGAAGAGTAATATCTGGACCGTCTGTTCCATGTGTATACAGGTTTAATAAATATATTGATATATTTATTAACCCTGTATATACATGGAAAAACTTCTCCGATGAAAGAAATTATTATGAAGTGATCCATAAAGTATCAGTTATCATCAAAGTAGAGGAAAAAGTGTGCAACGAGCGATGCACATAGCTCGGAGCACCGATGAATTGTTGATGACCTAGGTTCAGTAATACCGAGACAACATACTGTCGAGTGTAGGAATCCCATTAATACACTTAAATTCAACATAAGTGCCAATTCTCTAGTACACAATTTTTTTAACTAAATAGGGAGGTCACTAAGGTAAAAGGAGAGCACTACTCTAAGACCTTTTAATTTGGTTAAGTTTAGAGATTCGCGTACTAAAGAATTGGCACGGTTGTAGTCTCATTGTTTACTATAAAGTTTGTTAAGTACATCTACACACACCGGCTTATTTAGCGGAACACAAAAAAAAGGTTTGATATCAGTATCCATATAAGGTTGGTGGCTGGTTTATACGTCATTTAATTTAAAAAGAAATATTTTCAAATTAAGAAAATAACTGAACATCACATTTTATGCAATTGTTTTATTTTTTTTTAAATACACCTTATCTGGAGCGAACTTCGAGTATTTTTTCCTTCTGAGTTTGATTTAAAATTTCATTGAAAAACTGTTTTTGATAGTTTTTTTTAAATCGCTTATCTTTCTGGAGTTGAGGACTGAATTATGCCTGACTTAACCCCAACGGAGATTGCCAGGGCACTCGAAATGCGATGGAATGGTTAAACCTACAGATTGATATCCAGTGATCTTCGTCGACCAGTTTCAACGATCCATCGCAGTATCCAACGGTTCAGAGAGACCGGTACTTATGTGAGAAGAGCAACTTTTGCTGAGGAACATCGACTATGGAACGCGGACCAATGGAGTAAAGTATTGTTTAGTGATGAGCGCAGAATTCTCTTAAATCAAATTGACGGCAGGCAAAGAATATACAGACGCTACATTCAGATAAATTTTGAAACTACAGTTGCATACGGTGGTGGATCTATAATGGTTTGGGCGGGCATTTGTTTGGGAGCTCGCACAGACTAGGTAGTGATTGACAGAGGGAGTCTGACTGCAGACCGCTATATCAGAGAAGTTTTAGAAGAAAAGGTCATACCGTTTCCCCATATATCGGTGACGATTTTGTTTTTATGCAGGGTAATGCTCGGCCGCATACCGCTCGGGTAACTCAAGCTTATCTTAATTATATGAATATCACTGTTATGGAGTGGCCGGCGAGATCACCGGGTATGAACCCAATAGAGCACGTTTGGGACTTGCTGTAAAGAAAAGTTAAGTCCAGAATTCCAGCTCCTGCCAACGTGGGTCAACAGCGAATCACCGTAGTTAAGGAATGGCGGAGACTATCCCAGGAGACAATCGATAACATCATTCTCAGTATGCCTAGACAAGTAGAAACTTTAATCAGAGCACGTGGAGGAAATACGCGATTTTCACATTTCCCGGTTATATGAAAAATTCCATAATGTACCTTTTTCAAAAATAGCCTTTACTCGCAAAATCTGTTCTTAATGTGATCTCATTTTAAGTAAAACAAATGAAACTATAAATAACAATCTTTTGTTATTTATAGTTTCATTGCAGTGTAGTAAGTAGATTAAAACAAAAAAAACATATTTTTTTGATAATGGACCTTTTTTTTGTGTTCTACTAAATATCGGCGTGTGTATGTGTATATAAATAACAAAGATAAAAACTTACTTTTGGTTAATTTTGATGACTTAAAATTTTTCTATAATTTTTGATAATATATCTTCAAATAATTTTTTCCCCTGGCAAACAGTATACAACAATTATTGACATATAATATTTTTTTAATTATAAAAGTATTAGGCAATTTTTATCAGTATCTTTTCTCAATTTGGCTTAGTATAACATTTTATTATAATTTTAGTTTAGAACTCCATATAGATTTCAAAAACTAATATTTATATATACTTCAAGAATACAACTTACTGTCATAATTCATATCAGCTATATTGGATTGTACTTCATATTTACCGCAGAATAACAGCAACTTTCTGATTCTATTAAATGTCTTTTTGGCTAAAATTAGGAATTTGAAAAGATACTCATAAATTCTGCTGATAACAATGACAGCAGATATTATAATTCCAAGATGCAATACTTGGAATTTACTTACTTTAATTACTAACGTTGTGTTTTTTAGGCATAGCCCATAGTAACCAATACATTTAAAAATTATAAAAATAAAAAAGATACACAATCAAATTTTACAGACATATTCAAATTAAAAATTAAAATGCAATAGAATTAAGATGGCTAACGTCATAAACAAAAACAAATTAAAATAAATAATAATAATCAAAAAAATAGATCATATCTTTTTGCTCCGTTTGTGTATATGCAAACCCACTTAGTGTTTCTAGAACGGATAATCTAGCTTCCTAGCAAGTGTTTGCAAAATACTGTTGCTGCTGTCGCGCATCTTGCTCATAAAAGGTGTAGTTTTCTTCCTCATTATACCATAAAAAGACATCAACCTGAGCATCTGCAAACATCTGTGATGCGCTGCACCAGCGCGGCAACCCCAACAGTATCCTGAGGCCATTATTATATTGCACGCGTAAGTCATTGCAAGCCCTCTGCGTACATGCCACCCACAGGCTGGACGTGTAGAACGTTTGGCAGTAAGCTTCGAAAAGCGTAATCTTTACTTCTGCATTACATCGTAAGAACCTACGGGCCAACATATTGCATCGGGCTGCCAATGACCTAAGTTCTTTTTCAATGTCTTTGACTTCAAACATATCTTTTGTCACATTGTGCCCCAAATATTTAAGTTCTGTCACCCTATAAATACCCGAAGAGAATGAACACAAAAAGCCATTTTTCATAGACAGGTATACAATATATTAAAAAACTAAAAAACCATTAACGTTAAACAGCATAATAATAATAAACTAAACTACACATCAGTAACAAAATGAATACGGTCTCCTTACAACGAAGTACAACTTGTTAGTGCAAAAAGGAAATGCAGCGAACATGATGATGATGATGTTGATGATATTGAACGCAAGAAAGAAATTCAGTGTTCGGACTACTCCTGCTGTTGTGAGCAGGTTTAGTCCTTTGCCCTGGCACGTACCGAATAAAAGGGCGAGACATTATAATGTTTCTCGGTCGAGACAGTGATGTAAGAAAGTTCAAACATGCTTAGAACGTATCAAAGTTCTATTGAAAAAACAACTCGGATACAATGGATCGTATAAGGATTATTAGAAAATACACAAATTTACTAATTCAAATATTGTTAGAAGTATTGTAATTGTCAGAAAAAGAGCAACAGAACCTGGTTTAAAACAATTTCTCTTTAGAAAAAGCGCGCGCGGTGCAATATGTGGCCAAACGTGCACTGTCTCAGTGCACGTTCAGAACTGCTGAACAGACACAACTGCTGCTGAGACAGGGAGGGTACGCACTGCCTTGCCTCTATGTTCGGCACGTTTATACGTCGTTCGTCGGTTATCGTCCGTTTGCTCGGTACGTGTAATCAAGGCACTGATTTTATGTAGTGCTGTGTTTGGTTCAGAATTTAAATTATACCGGGCGGGCTATTGCGGTATCAACTTTTGAAGAGCTTTGCTAAAACCTTCTTCCAGCCGCTCTGACTGATATTTCCGTACATGTTGCAAATTCTGTTGTACACAATTCTCTAAACTAACCCTAAATGTCCACAAATAGTTCCTTTTCACAATGTTAAACTATTTATATACATAAGAATTAAGTTTAGGAAGTCATGTAAAATAGAATTGGCCGAACTCTTTGTGGCAGAGCTCGTGCGGGCTACCGCCATGCATATTTCTGCTGCCAAGCAGAATTGTTTCGAAGCTGTGTTTCGGTCTGCGGGGCGTGGTTTCCGCTGTAATTAATTGCACATGAGCCTTAACGCTTATTCCTCAGGTCCATGAACGTTGCAGATCGTGGTCCTTGCATGCCCTGCGAAGTGTTGCTCTTTTTATAGGCGATTGTTTTATTTCCATCCGGCAAAACATGGTCCTGGTCCGTCAAATATTACTATAAAAAACAATTATAGACGAGTTTCTTTAGTGATTGAGAGCAACGCACCATAAGGAACTCTTCTCGGTAAGACTACTAGAAAGTCTTACTAAGTAGTTGCCGAGCGTCTCCACAAGCGATGAGGGGGAACCTAGGTAGAGCTTGCACTGTGGCCTGCTGAACTGAATATTCTCTGCTGACCCTTAAGGAACAGCCCACATCATGTTAGAACCCGAAGGTACATTTTTCCCACCATTTGGAGACTACTCTCTTACGAAGATACGTGAATTAATCACTATCATTTCTGAATTCATAGCACGTTATTTGCATACCCTTTCTAAAGGTTAGGTATTTAGGACCATCTCAAGCTTGATTTTACACGTCGTGAGATCAACTGAAGGAGCGACTATGAGGACAGGCGGTGGCAGCTGTGCTTCAATAGTATATGCATAAAAATTTCAACACAGCTTTGTCGTAGCGTTACTGCAAGAACTGCTGCTCCTGCAAAGCTCGGCTTAGTGGATGGAGCGGTATACCAGCGTTTACGTATCCACTTTCCGCTGAACCCATCCTTTTATTGTAGGTGTTCCTTTTCATTCAGATATGGGCTAATTAGGTAATTCGCTTAGGTAATTCGTCCGGAATAGAAATAAGCGTCGCTTGATACCATGCCGCCAAAAACTTTTCGCTTCTGTTGTTACCACACTCGTCCAGACCGTGCTACTAAATATTGTCACGCATAGTTATAACTTTATGAACATTTACAGATACCATCTTAGCCGCGGTAAGTCGATTATGAATCCAAACTGGCGATCGGTCGGTCTTGTGGCTGATCACGTTGACTGCTTCGATGTGGCCTTGAGAATTCACATCATGACGGGTCTTCACGGGGCACATGACCGGCCGCGGATAGCCAGGAAGGCTCTGATAGATTCTCAAAGCGCCTAGTGATTCACAGGCGGCTCTGTGTCAATACCGGCCTTACTGCACAATCGGCCTCTTTTTTCCAGATAGGCATCTTGCGGGGCTGGTGTTTATATACAATATCCGCATAATCCACTATTCCTTCCATCCGAGTTCTTCGGAAACCCGGAGGATAGAAAGTCTTTTTTCGGTTCAGTCTTTTAGGTGTTAGTTTTACGTTTGGCAAATGAAATGAGTCACTTAACTCGTTTACGATTTCCAGTTTACTTGAGTTACTTAAATTTATTATTTTACTCAACATCTTTTTAGTGCAAAAAAATAGTGCAAAGTGCCTTGGCAAATTAAATATTGGTTTTAGTCATTTTAAAAATAAAATTAAATAAATAAGATAAATAAATATAATAAATAATAAATAAATATACTAACGACAATACACACATCGCCATCTAGTCCCAAAGTAAGCGTAGCTTGTGTTATGGGTACTAAGATAACTGATGAATATTTTTTATGAATAATATACATAACTACTTATATATATAGATAAACACCAAGACACTGAAAAAAATTCATGTTCATCACACAAATATTGTCCAGTTGTGGGATTCGAACCCACGGCCTTGGACTCAGAAAGCAAGGTCGCTGCCCAATGCGCCAATCGGCCGTCGAATTTAATTGAAAATTAAAGAGTATTTTTAACAACTTATAACTAAATATGTGTAAGCTATGTTGTTAAAATAAAGAGTATAGCAGGGTCAGATACCCCTCGGAAAAGTTAGGTTTATATTTTTACTATTAAATAAAATTCTTTAGAGAAACACTTGCCTAAGCTATCACACCTCTAGCACGAGCTAGTTTGAAAAAAAACATTCAAAAACTGTTTTTTTTTTCTTATAATTAATGTATTATTTATAAAAATTAGCGCGTGCAAAGACGGGTTAGCTTAAAGGAATGTTTCCCTTAAGTAGATGATTTCAAAATAAAAATATGACGTAACTTTCCCGAGGGGCATCTTACCCATGCTTAATCAACTGTCTCGTTTACCATTTATAAGTAATATATAGTTTATTATGTAACCTACCTACTACTTCTTTTTAAACCAAAGTGGAGTCGCATTTAACAGAGCAAAAATTATTGCACTTTTTTTTGTTAATTATAAAGACATAGTTATTACGAGCATATTTAAAAAGCCGATGTACAGTTAACATTAAAGACGATGACGACCATAGATTAACTATTATTATTGGCTTCTTAATGACTAGGGTATGGATGGTAGAGGTAAGGAGAGTCATCTTATATGGGAGAAAAGTTGAAAAAGTGTCCAGTTGTATGCGCTAAATAACAGTTCAAAAATCCTCCACAATGGCGCTGGTGGATGCACAGGGTATGGTATGAATGTAGCAATCGTAGATGAATTGAAGTATGCCGAGTTAAAAAATTTAATGTCTTTATCGACTAAAGTAGTTAATTATTGAGAATTTCAACAACTTACGTTGTACAAAATATTGTGGTAAATATAACCTTACTTCCTTGTTTATTTTTCAAGCCTACTCTAACAATATTTATATTTGGCGCTTCTTTTAAGAGTTACCTTGATGCAAATGTGGCGCCATCCTAATTTAATACATTTTGACGACACTTTTTCATATACACAGATGATCCTCCTTACCTCTACCCTCCATAGACTAGGGCGACAAAAACTAAATACACCAGTGGGATACAGATTATGCACAATTCGCCATATGAACTATTATTACGTTATTCTAATGCAGTCTTCGGTCTTCTAAATTGAAAGTTTGAAAAGTTGCGTTCAAAAGTATTTTATGACAGCTAGCATTTCAAATTCCACGCGTCATTTTTACACAACCTTCTAACAGCACAACTTTTTATACTATTTCATTGTTCCTCGTACCATTTTAGAATAGGTGCCCTTTAAAAGATGCTTATTTGATTGATCCAAAAATAAATATGCGTGGGAGACAGAAGTTAAATGATAAGTTATTTATTGCATTATTAATTTCCAAGTGCTATATCGATCGCACCCTTTTTCTGCTTTTCGAAATACACCTATTTGGGAGGCTATACGTGCATTTGGTTCACCAGACCTTCCTTTTCTTCTGATGCAGTTTTTGGTCGTCTACACTGTTCTAAAAGAGACGGTGTATCATTTGAAACGATCTCAAATTTTAGCTGAAAGGTTGTTTGTATTGTCAAAATCTTTGAACGTCTTATGCATCTCATAACGTGTCGGTCATATCTTAGTCCGACGATGCTAGCGAATAACCGTTCGAATTACATATCTTTTTTTCGCCCGCAATTTAAAAAATTGCATCGATACACAGCAAACATATATTTTCAAAGACCTTTCTAATAGTATATAGTTTCAATTCGCTACTAGGGTTACTAAATTTTGGCCAATCTTTAATCCAATTTTAAATTAATTTTGAATTTTTGATAAGTTCCTTGGCATGTTCAACTATCGTTCTAAAATGGTAAGATCTTTCTTCCTTTTTGAAATGGATTGCTCTGTAGGTTTATTTTTCGTCGTGATGTGTTTATTATTAAATATTGTAATACTGTATGAACGCTGAGGCACGCCACTGGTGTGCTTAGTTAGCTATTGGTAAGAAATTATCAAAAGCAAGACTGTAAATTTTTGAAGTGAAACTTCTTTTTTGACGTATGGGAGAAATTTAATAGCAATGTAAGAAAAAAATGTTTATCTGTTACGCGCCGTTTTCCTTTCTAAGTTACATTGTTCCGTAACCCGCCATATTTATTTCTAAAGGTGCTCTTAGAATAAGTCAAATCTAAATTAAGTGTATTTAGATTTTGATGACTTGGTAGATTTGAGTGCTTAGTGGAACACACCTTAAATTATTTAAGTTTAATCACGTTTTCCTGTTGCCTTGTTTATTTCTAAAAATCGGTATTCATGTGAAAAATAATATTTTAACAAAGTGATGGGCGAAAATAATTTCATAAAACGATTGGAAATATAATGAAAGAGTCTATTCCAATTCCGGTGAATTTCTAACAGCAGAAAGTAATTAAACTTTGTTTCAAATACATTCAATACGAGGGTGTATTTATAGGTTTTTTTTTAAGTTATTTCAGGCTAACCTCAGTTTTTGATTGTAAATTGTAAATTGATAGAGTTTTTACTCGGTCACTAAATTCCGTGGAATGTATACCATATATTTCACATTGCAGTTTCCATAAAGCATTAATTACATACATATATAGTAATAATTCAATTATTATGAAATGCTATAACAATCTTAGTAGCAATTAGGTGAAATAATTGTATTATTTGTATCCATGTCAATGATAATAAAAGCCTTTCGCTTAAACTTTATCTAATTAAGCTTTATTTAACCAATTTGATGTCATAAAGAAGTTTCACTTCTTACGTGTGTACACTAATACACACACACACACACACACATTTTTTTTTTATTTGACTGTGGTATGAAGTAAAGTACGAAAGTTAAGGTAAATAAAACTTCAAACAGAATTGGTCCAATAAAATTATTATCTTATTATAAGATAACAAATTTATTATAAAAATGTGTTCAAATCTCTCTCAATCTTCTCAATATATTTCTCAAATTTTCCGGAAAATATATTATCTGAAATATTAGACAGGGTTAAATATTTAACACTTGTAAAAGTTAGATAAATAATTATATCGACAATATTATGTTTATGCATGCGTCTTAATATAAAAAAATATATATTAGAATTGTACTTACATGTTCTTGTGAATTTTCTTCTGACGAGGTATAGTTCACTGAATTAATACAAACAATTACAAAATTGTGGTATTAAAAGGTACATACACTTCTCGAACAACGGCAATTGTTTTCAGAAATGATTCAGACCCGTTAAGATCATATACTAAAATAATAAAGCTGAAGAGTATAGTTGGTTGAACGCGCTAATCTAACTAACGGAAATACGAACCGTATTGGAAAAATCTTTTTGTTTTGCATAGTCCATTTATCGAGGAAGGCAAAACTGGGAAAAAATATTCTTTTTAAGAGCATTTCCTGATGCGTCTGATCCGTACACGGTTAAAATTACGCCAAAACAACTTTTTTTTGTCTGGAAGAGATTACTATATAGTGATAAGGCCGCCAAATTGTACTTTCAGCTTTATTGATCTATTGTATTTGTATCTCTGAATTTTTAAAAGTGTATTTAGTCATTAATTCATTTAAAACAATGTTCTTTCATAGTTCTAGAAAAAGGCCGCAAAGCTTCATCTCACTTTTAAGGTAGACTCATACGCGGAAAAAGTCGCGGGGGACCGCTAGTAATCTTATATGAATACATAAATAATCTTGTTTAACTTCGCAACTAAAATATATAACGCGTGAGCCCTGTTGCAATAGGTATATTATAAGTTGCAATATCCATAATCAAAACTATGTTTGTAGAATGAATTAGGTTGAATAAGGTTTTTCTAAATATTTCCAATTTAGTTAAAGTTACAATCATCGAGATTCAAAATTGGTCCTGGTACGTGGCGCTGCTTTACTACGGAAAATGGTAAAGAAGTGCGGGCATTCAGCTGTATATATATTTATATAACAACAAGAAAGTGGCCCGAAGTATTTATTTGTTTTACCTTAAAATTGTTTTTCGGATTTCCTTCAATAGATCTCTTCGGAGGTATGAAGTTTACCGGGACATCTAGTGCTTAGATATAATATATCAAAGTAAGGTTCTTTACTTGAAGTTTTTAATAGAATAATATAACCCTGTCAGCTTTCTTGGGTTTTAAAGGAGCCATTTTCAAATTTGACAATTCTATAAATAACTTGGCTTCTAAGTCAATTAAGAACACAAAATTGATTTAAATATACGTATTAGAATCAGGTGTTAAGAATAACATAGTAATAAAATGACGTCGTTCTGACAACTTAATAGGCATGATAACAGTAACAGAGAATCGCGAAAATATTGTAATTATCTAATGATTTGATTATTGTACTATGAAGCACGTATTTTTATTAATATTCTAAGCGAGATTGGTATCCGACATGACAGGCGAACGGCGAATGACGTCACTTCTATACAACGTGTAGAAGAATGAAGAAATAATACTTCACAGGCTTTAGAGGTACCTACATTATGTACTGCCTCTGAGACTTATCTGTGAAACCGAACACCGTAAAGTTTTTGAGTAAAACTCTACTCCAGTTCAGAAAGAAATCAGATACAGCCCTAACATCACATGCAAAATTAAAATCATGTGACTCCTACGCCTTATTATGTACGTGTCGCGTAGCGTCGGTACTATGCGCGTTATGGTCTATTATCTTTGTAAAGGGTAGTCATAAGTAAACACGTATAATGTTTTGAATTCGTTTGTATGGAAAATTAAATATGCTTCTTTTGATTTAATATTTATACTGGGTTATTCCTTATGAAATGTATTTATGCATCCTTAAATATTATTTCGTAATTCGGTTACACGTTGCATAAACATAATTTAAATAGTATAAATCAAAGTGAGATTGAAAACCTCGACACTTGTTGTTTATGTAAATAAAGTACTTTGTGAATTTAAAGCTTTAGCTTTGGAACAAGGACTTAATAAGGCAAGGGTATGGTTCTATTATAGCTGCCATACCTCTAACAGGTAAGCCCGCTACCATCTTAGACTGCATCATCACTTATCAGCAAGTTACAGTAAGGGTTAACTTGGAATTTAAAAAAAAGCAGTAAGCTACATTAATTTCTACATTCTGAAATTTGGAAGGGCATGACAAGATTTTTTGGAAGTACCCGGCTCCGCGTTGATTTCTCACAAGATAGGAAAAGGTATTTTAAAATTACCTGGGTCACTGTACGAAATAAAAAATGAAGTACAAATTATAACGTTATATTGTGATGTTTATTGAAATTTATTATTATTGCAAACTTTTTTTTTTTAATTTATTATTTGAAACGAAGTCACTATTCGAATTATTCAAAAAGGCCTTGTTCCTCTTCAGCTCAATCCAGCGTAGTAGGCTTAATACGGCGTATACATAAAAAGTAAGTTAGGTTTAGCATAAAGTGATTGTGATAAGGTGCAGTGCAGTTATGGTTTAAGTTATTTTTTTTATAAAAAATAAAATATAATATCTTCCTACACGAATCATAAAACGTAATTATTATTGTGCCTAATCATTACGTATTTTTTAAGCAATATGTAAACTCCCCTATATTTCATTAACATGTTTAAACGCATGAGAAGTCCAAATTTTATCCGTATCTCCAACCAGAAGAGCATTGTGGAATATCTAAGCAATCCGTCCGTCCTAAGAGGCTTTGTGTCCAGCTGCCAATAATAGTCCGAGAGTGATGATAACGATATTTTTTTTATAAATATTTAGAGAGCAGTTAGCATCTACTTAAATAAGTGTGTAAGCAATACTCCATAGAAATACGAAGAACTTGCGCATTAAATAAAAGATGCATTTGCTGGGTACTTTTTAGCTCTGTTGAGAACACCAAGCTATTCCGAAGGTAATGGAGCTTTTCCATCCGAATGATCGCAGAACTGTACTACACAATATATATTGGAAACTATAATTCCAATACTTTTAAAAACCGACTGAATGAGAGACTTATTAAATACAATGTCTTATACATCAAACGCGCATGTCTTGTCTATCCAATTCTGATATTTGACTGTGTGATGCCTCGATGTCAGACTCGAGGTTGGTTCTTTATTCCTCCAGCTGCGCGGGGGAAAGTTGAGATCAGCTTTAGTAGAGTGCGACACCAGCACTATCATCCTCATATCAATGAATGCTATAAGCAACTGCATAACTATGCAGTATAAACAACATGGGTGGTAACACTGAGCCCTGTGGAACTCCAGCGTTTATGATCTATAACAGATCAGTGACTGTGTAAAATTGTATGGCTCAGAAGAATTGTCGGTAGTAAAATTTCGATTTTTTACTGTTATTTTAAATATTAATGTGGATGTCTAGTGGATAATACGCGGGACACTCATTTAAGCGCTTCCTTAGTCTACTGACTACCATTTTCGACGGATCACGAGAATGGGTGTTGCAAAAACCCACAAACCCGCATTGAGCAGAAAAGCCCTTCATGGGTTCAAATGGTTTACGTTAAATCCAAAGCAAATGGAGCCCATATTATATAGTTACATTATACTCTCCTCGTTTTCCTTCCCTACACTGGCCGGGCCGGCTCGGGTCACGTGAGTCTTAACTTAATGGTGGTGTCTAATGATAAAGAGCAATTCCGATGGCTTCGTCTCCCAAGAGGGTAAAATCGGTGCCGCACTTCTCTACACCCTAGCCAGTAGTTAATCAGTGCCGCTAGAAGCTGAGCTGCTGGCGAGTTGCTTTGTCACGGATCCTATATCTCCTGGTCGTCCTTTTAGCAGCCCGCTTTCGTCCTGTCTTCGCCGACAGGGCCTATAGTGGGGCCGTGAATTATATATGTTACAGGATGGAAGTTTTAAATGGGGTAGTGACGACAAAGTTCGCCCGCCAAAAGCTTCGTTATCCGAGATGATAAAATTGGTGCCACACCTCACTTCACCCTAGCCAGTACACAATCACAGGGCTGCTATGAGGTGAGCTGTCAGCGGGTCGTACGTCACTGGCGCTATAGTCGCTGAGGGTCTTTCTAGGCGCCATTGTCTTGCTTACGCCAGCCGGGCATATAGTAAAGCCGCATAAAATATATGTTACATGGTGGAAGTATTTAATTGTGAAATAACGAGCGACTCCGCCCAATAAAAGATCAGTCTTTCAAGATGGTAGAATCGGGGCCACAGTCCTCTACACCCTAGCCAGTGGCGAGTGGCTTCGTCATGGCACCTTTATCCCCTGGGCGTCTTTCTAGCAGCCCGCTTTCGTCTCGTCTTTGCTGGGCTGGCATGCAATAGGGCCGCAAAAAGTATATTTTACAGGGTGGAAGTGTTTAATAGCATAATAACGGCAAAGTTCGCTCGACAAAAGCTTCGTCATCCAAGATGGTAAAATCGGTGCCACACCTTTCCACACCCTAGCGATTAACCAATCACAGGGCCACTATAAGGTGGGTTGCCGGCTAGTGGCTTCATCACGAACCCTATATATCCTGGGTGTCTTTCTAGCAGCCCGCTTTCGTCTCGTCTTCGTCGGGTTGGCATAAAGTGGGGCCACAAAAAGTATATGTTACAGTGTGGTAGTGTTTAATAGCATAATTACGGCAAAGTTCGCTCGACCAAAGCTTCGTAATCCAAGATGGTAAAATCGGTTCCACAACTTTCGACACCGTAGCCAGTACCCAATCACAGGGCCGCTATATGGTGGGTTGCCGGCCTATATATCCTGGTCGTCCTTCTAGCAGCCCGCTTGTGTCTTGTCTTCGCCGGCCGGGCATATAGTGAGACCGTGAAGGTAGATGTTACAGGGTGAAAATATCTAATTGCTTCCTCTAATTAAATAGCCAGTATCAATTCCTAACAATAGTACTGCTCCAACCGGGGTTAATTGTTTAGTGCAATTTATTGATGAACTGAAAGATAAGATCAATCCAAAGTTATGGATTCTCTTACTAAACCTCAGCGTGTTGGACCTATGTCAGATTATATATCAAAATCATTTTACGATGACCGAGTGTACGAAACAAAAAAATATGAAATTGAAATCTTTATTCACGACATAGAACACTAACTAATAACACAGAGTAAAGAAGGAGTCATACAGAGGTCCGACGTAATACCAAACAATCCAAAGTAGCCTAAGAAATTTGTATTCTATATTTAAGAATTGTTATGTCGCGTTAGGGCAGTGAAATGTATATTAATCGTCAGAACTAAATATTATTATAATTTTATAACAATTTAATATTATAACTAACCCAATATCAATATTAATGTTACAAATTGCGTGTCTCCATCCAAAATAAATAAAAAATTTAGTTACCATGAAGAATAAAATGAAATGGCTATGGTTTTTTATCTATAAATAATTATTTATGAAGCTATACTTCTTTTGGAGCATAACACCTTGACTAAGATAGTAACTAACTAACTTGAAAGGGGTTCGGCACTAACGTACTTGTAAACCTGTATCCCTAAACCGTTTCTAATCAAATTCATATACAACGCGCGTGGCTGTTTGAAGGTAGGATAGACAAATCACAGCCCGAGGAGACCAGAGCAGAGCAAATTCAGAAACTGTTTATAAATTAGAACTGTTTTGAGTTTGGCATATGTAACACCAGATGAAGTTGGTCTCCATTGAGTATTATTTCGAATTTCAACTGGTATTTGAGGTCGTTTATTATTTGACTCTCCTTAAACGCATATTAAATGGAAAAAAATTCAACTTGCTAATTGAATATCGCCAAGGAAGTATAGCTTCTTATTTTCGTACATAAAAGAACACACGCGAGTGTTTTCTCTCTATTAATTACTAAAGATTATAATGATTCTATTTATATGTAGTATTTATTGTACTTAAACCATTATTTTTCGTATTCTATAGTGTTTTATTTGTTTCTTACATAACCCTTGCTGCTAAATGCAAGAAAGGAATAAGTAAATCAGATATGTTCATATTACAAAATGACTCTATGGGATACAACACCGTCATTTTTAGACTCAAACTTTCCTTATTGGTGGTGTTTATGCGAAGTTCGCGTGACAAATTTTTAAAACCTCACATAGTGCCAGAAATATGAGAGGAAAAAATTGCACTCATGTGCACTTACACTTCAACTAAGGAATTGGAATAACAGACAAACAACTCGTAACAATAATAGTGTTAATACCGATGTTAATCTGAAGTGGATTTGTAAATCGATATTATATATCGTTTATTTGACATCCCTAGGTTTTCTTCTGTCAAGACGCTGTGGGTATTCATCACGAGATCAAAGGCGTCGGACTACTGTATCTGTTCTCTATACTGTGCTAAAAATAACATTCAAACATTTAAAGCTTTTGTGAAAATATAAGTGTGGTCGTAAAAGTTTTATACGAACCTGTTGTAAGAAAAATGTTACCTATCAGTAACATAAACCGCATTAAGATCGTGGCACCATTTATGAATGCTCCCTGGTGGCCTATAAACATTACTTGGAATATCATCATCGAACATCGCTTGGAAAGATAGTTTCCGACGTAATTCCAAAAATCATCGAAGGCGATCACATGGTTTTAAAGGAAAATGATCCTAGACACCTTATTATACAGTATACATGTAAGGGCAACAGTGAATTATGTCACAACCTATGATGTATTATTAGAGATTATATTAGCCAGATCTTTGAATCGCTACTAAATTTGAGCTATGAGCTTTAAGTGCTTATATTATTTTTAGTACCCCGTAATATATTTTTCAAAAGTTTCATAAACACCATATAAGTTTTTTTACTGTTTCGTTGAGTTGGTGAGCATAATCGAGAGCGGCGATCCTGGTTTTAATTGCAGAGTTGTGTTTAAATTGTTGTGTATTTAATTTTTCTGTCTAAAAATTGTATGTAACAGCTCTGAGTGAAACATATGTCACTTTTCCTCAGAGAGCACACCTATCTGCCCGGGTTATTGATACTAACATGTACTACAAATAGTACGATGTTACACAATAAGTTTAGTGTTATCTAGTGTGCTAAAAATGTCAAGCCTTCGAATTTTTAGCCCATCCATTGTTTTTGACCACCAAAGATTTCTAGACATTGCGGTTATTTGCGAGGGAAGGAAGAAAAGATTGTGTGATAGATTGTTTATAGTGTGATATTACTGTGTTTTATGTTGCATTTTTAACCCACATAATATTTTACCCATAAAAATAATATGTTATTACCACCAGACAAACGGACGATATTCGTCAAAAAAGCGGGCCCGCCGAATATACACATAGAAAAGATATTGTTAACTGAACATATATGTATCTTTCCTAATAATTTTTTAGAATACCGTAAGATAAACAATATTATCCAGGGATCCATGAGTAACAGTCAGGTTGACCCGCTTTTTCTGGACAGTCCCCAAAGGGTAATAACATATCACTTTAAAAATCGTTCATCAGTTTAAAAATCTCTTATAATCTTTTATGATTTAATTTAAAACAGACTCATATTACTATTAGGGAACTAAACAGGAGGTTATCTCCAAATGTTTTTTTTTATACAATATCATGTGAGTATCTTTTCACAGCAGGGCTTGAATACCGTTTAGGTTTTAGCGCCGATTAAGGTCAATTTTAATAGCAAAATAAATAACAGCGGTGTCATTTGTAAAAAAGTTGGCTTTGACCGGTTATAATATGTTGAGAACGGAATAGGGGAACAAAATACAATGGGACATTAAACGTGCCGTATAATAGAACGTTGACGGGCTTGACTGACCGGTTGTTATGAACCGGACCCTTAAAAATGCGGGAGGAAGGTTGAGACGCGACGGGTGGTGAAATTAATGAAATTGTGGATATAGCGCTCCCGAATTATTCTGTTTGGAATAAAACTGCTTTGTCGCAAACGTAGATCGGTTATTACGACATCGGTTTCAAGCCCTGTTTAATAGAGCTTGCTTCACATGCTCGCAAATTTCAAAGCACAGAACATGCAAATTAACAGGCGATTTATAATCATAAATAAAAATCTCTTTTTGCTCACCTCAACAGTGGAAGCCTGGGTGCATAGGGGTGGATCCACATCATCGTGTTTCATTTCGGGGTCAAGGCCAGCATACCATGACAGGTCGGGGTCGCCAACCAAAGTTGGGTATGGTTTGTTGGTCATTAAATCGGGCACTGGCGATCTTTTGCCACGGGCCGCAGCACCACCTGAAAGATTAAGCATTGTTTTTGGTAAGAATGGTTTGCGCCTGACCGCAATCATGCCTGATGGAAAACAACTATGAGGTCTAGATTCGGTCTCGCTTGTCTTAGAACATGCCTATTCACTCCTGCCTCGAACGTACTCAAGTTATACGTGCCAGGAAACACAAATGCTATAAAAGCTATCCTAACCTAACCTAACTTTTTTGAGATGATGGAATTTTGTATAAATGTCCTGTTATTATTGAGTCGTAAGATATTTCAGTCTCAGTTCAAATTACAAATATAACAATGTGATACACGCATGCGAAAGCAAGTAACTACAGTTAACTTGTAAATATTAAGGATCTGTCTTTGAACCAATCGGCATACGTTACAGCAAGCCGATCGCTTGCTAAACTTGAAGAAAACATGGAAGGACCGATGTTTCAACCCGCATTATTCGGGAACTATAGATAGTGGCGAACACAAAAGACCGAAAGCTGCCGAGGTAATACCGCAACTATATCAACTGTCTTAAGTGTACATGGTAATTTTTGAGGATGCGACACGTACATCGTCGCCTATTAACGTCACATGGTACACAACGTAGACGTATTTTTTTATATAGTAATTATTGACGGACCAAGCAGATGGCCTACCTGCAGTGGCGTGCACAGAGGGTATGCAAAGGGTATGTAGATGATATAAAATGAAAAAAATCTCCAGTACAAGTTATAAAAAACTTAAAAATAGGCATTGTAAGTTATAAAAAGCCTACCCTCAAGTATTTATAACTCATACTGGAGATTTTCTTCATTTTATATCATCTGCATACCCTGCAAACAGAGGAGCATGTCCTGCAACGTTCCATTATCTGTCCATTAATTTGCCTCATGTGTCTGTAATTACAAATAATAACCACCCGACAATATCGGCAACCGCGCCCTTCAGACCGGAACACAGCATTGCAACAATGCTGATTAGCGGCAGGAATTAGCATGGCGCTGGTACTTCCTATGACGAGCTCTGCCACAAAAAGCTCTAATACTACGGAATGTGTAATGATGTCAGTGGCGTGCACTCCAACATGCACAAAAGCACTGCATACCCTAAAATTGAAATATAGCCCGTATAAGGGGAGGATTTTTTCCATTTTATGCAATTTTCCTGCTGTATGCATACCCTGGTAAGAAACTCAGTGCACGCCACCGAATGATGTGTACTAAGTATCATCATCATCATCCTCACATCACCGGCCCTCTTCAGGAACACACTGGGCTTCACGACCTTGAGAATTAGTTACCTCACGTCGTTTTCCTTCACCGTTAAAGTAAGTTATATTAATTAATTGCTGAAATTAAAAACGCAATGAGTGTGTACTGTGTCAACTTCAACCCGGTACGCTGCTGTCCGTTCTTCGTTATACTTATTTTTTTTAATTTAAATATTAATAGCGGGCTAACGAGCAAGTGTGTCACCTGATGTTAAGCGATCACCGCCGCCCATAAACATCTGCAGCACCGGAGGAGCCACCGATGCGTTGTTAAGGGTTTGTTTATCCGCCCCTTGAATAACTCGAGATTGTTTTTTTGAGGAAACACTTCTGATGGGAGATTGTACCATAATTTGCAAGTGCGAGGTAGAAATGATCTGGTATTTCGAATAGTAGAAGAATACCAGGCATCCAGATGATGAAGGTGGAATTTATTTCTACGGCGTGAGGTGCGGTCAGAGAACAGGGAATAACCCGTACGAAACCCGCGAGAGGAGTAGAGGTGGTGATTCTGATTTCCCTTCACCAGACGGCGCACAAGTATGAAAAAGATAAAAAGATATCAATACCTCTTCCCCTAGCGCCCCTTGGTTTCGGTGGTGCCTTTGGGGTTTGCTGCTTCCCTGGGCCAGTTGCAGAAAGAGCCCGTTTTCTACCACGTTTGCTGCCCATACCACGTTTCGTCTCAACGACCTCTTCCTGAAAAGTACACGAAATTATTAAAAGCAAATAAATAACTTTTCACCAAAAATATACAACATGTCAATGAAAACAGAAATAATACTTCACAGGCTTTAGAGATACATTATATTCTGTCTCTGTGACTTATCTGTGATACCGAAAACCTAATAGTTCTTGTGTAAAGCACTGCCATAGTTTTTCCTGAAAGAAAACAGATACAGCCCTAACTCCGGTCACTTAATTAGGTACGCGTCGCGTAGCGTAGGTACTATGCGTCTATCGGTCTTTTATCTTAAACAGGGTTGTCATACGTAAACACTTAGAATATTTTCAATTGGTTTGTATGGAAAAATAAATATGTTGCTTTTGATTTAATATTTTTACAGGGTGATTCCTTATGAAATATTCTTTTGTATTCTTCAACATTATTTCGTAATATGTAACTAATTAAACGATACTAATATTATAAACAGCTTTGATCCTACTGTTTAATATATCAGTTCCTTTCAAGGGAACCGCGCTCGATCCCCGACACGTACCTCTTATTTTTCGGAGTTCTGTGTATTTTTGTTTTAACAAGAAATATAACTCGCTTAAACGGTAAGGAAAACATCGTGAGGAAACCTAAATACCGTATGTATTTTATGGAATTTTGGCTGGTCGCACCTCCTACTATCTCATGAGAAAGTATGTTTGTTAGTGGGCCGCTCAATCATGTAGCAACTGAGGCAAACGACAATTAAAAAAACTAGTAGCTGGTACTGGGAACTTCTTGACAGATGAACTTAATCTTACTTTTAGAATTTTTGAAGCAATTCGGAAATTAAACTCTTTCTCGAAATCGGTAGTGTAGCACAGTTAACTAGCCTAACTATTAGACAAAAAAAGGCAGTCGTAACTCGCAAGCTATACGTCAACATAAATCAAACAACAAAAAAGAGCATTTCACTGTAAAAGAAATAACGCATTTGAGTTTATATTTAATGGAAGGCTATGAAAATCGATTAGTTTGGTTTTCAGTCATTTGTTAACGCATAGCATTCATGGTATGTTTAAGAGTAGTATTTAGTTTATAGGCTTCATTGTCTGTAACTTACGCCAAAAATCCAATTATTTCGTTATATTCAAATTCAATCAAATGAATATATCACAAGCAATAATTCAATGCCAGAAGTCTAGTTTGGAAAAAAATAAGAAAAAATTAAAAAAAAAAGCATAACATAAAGAAAAATCATAATATCTCACTTCAGGTACCAAAAGACTGGTAGTACGCACCGTTCGTCTCTTTGGCGGCTTTTCAGGGATTATTTTCTCCGGAGGATCATCCAACTGGTTCAAATTATCCAAATTTAATGCAGCATCTGAGGTAAACAACTCCTGAAACTCATTAGCATCCAGGGATGGTAGCATCGACTCGCCGTAGGAGAAATCGCACAGACTAGTTTCATTCAACGGTTTATCATTGTACAAGTTCGGCCAGGCGATTTCCGTCTCCGTTTTGACCAAATCCAAATCCGGCTCTTGGACAATTATGGTTTTCGGTTTTTTCTTTGGTTGCTCGTAAACTGACATGAACCGGTTTATCTTTGATTTCGTATCGGGCATATCGTAAATGCGTCGCGAGGGGGTTCCGCCCATCGGATCAGTGCAAATTTTCATGCGTCCATGGTTTGTCTTCTGTAGCATTAGTTTCGGAATCGGCGATTGTTCTCTCATATCGGCTTCGCCTAACTGGTACGGGTCTTCCCCTGTCGGCGTTGTATCGATGAGCTGCAGTCTATCGGAGAGTGATCCGGTAAACTGCATGGTACGTTTTGGAATGGTTGTGGTACTCCGCGAATTGGCATACGTGTTTATCATTTTGGATTTGACGCCGTAGGTACGATCATAGTTTTGGCCTTGTTCTACCATTTTACCTGGAACATAGGATTATATAAATCAGGGTGATATGGTGAACTTCGTAACACCTAAATAACGGCTATCAAAGCAACACGTAGGACATTTTCCATACCCAAGTGTGTCCAAAAAAAAACAAAAGCTATTAACCGATTTATTGGCCGTTTCTTTGGGTTCCTTGTAAATTAATTTCTAGTATCGGTTTGCTCTGTAGCTGTAGGTTGCTTTTGGACCTTTATTTTACCTTTATTTTTTAATCTCTCAATTTAATTTTACGGTCATATACCGGTTGACTATGATAAGTCGGCACAATAACGAACAGCCGTTTTTTTTAAACATCCTATCCTATTTTTGTAGTGCCCAGTAACCTTTTTATTGAGTCTAACATATAAAATGGCAAAATGTTAACGTGGATGTTTAAATGAAAACTTACACTTATTCTACAAAACGGTTTTGAAACCCTATTTGCGAAAAGATATAGCTATGGCCTCATTAAACATATAAGATAAAATAATTGATTTATTTGAAAGAAGAATTTCGGTTGCTTTTTATTGAAGTTATACTTCTTTTGGCGCGTTAGGGAAAAATCTTGAGAGTAAATTTTTACGATGCGCGCGCACACCGTCACAAAAAACCGACACCCTGAAGTTAGCTTTATGGTTTGACGGTGTACACTTTCAATTGTCAAAGTTTGCGGGCTCATTCCGGTGATTTAATTGATTCAATTGTAATAAAATCTCAAATTTTAATGTTGAGTCAAACTTGTTTGTCCGATAATTAGTATTCCAAATCTAATTATGTTTTCTATGCCCATTTGTTTAATTATGTAAAAATATTTTTTTTGTGATATTTAAAATAAACCTTATTTAGATAATGAGTTATAATTAAACTTTCAATGTACTAAATACCTTTTTTCTATAGTTAGTATCGTTTTTTCTACAAACTTTACTTTTCTGAAAATTGTATCTTTGGCCTTATTCGACAATAAGGCCAAAGATACAATTTTCAAAAATATAATAATCTTGTTACGCCAATGAAGTACAACTTTTAACGCGTGTACATAAGTAAACATACGTTTTTTTTTTTAAATATTTAACTTTATTTGTATTTTTCAGTGTGCAATAAACGTATTGGTACTTTAATCTTAGTCGTCTTTGTCACGCAACTAAAGCTAACAATAATAATAATAAACAAAGGAATATAGGCATTTTTAAAACAAAATACATACTTTTAGATGTGCATGTTGCTGGTATTTCGGTCTTGGGCGTTTTTGTCATGCGATTAAGGCTGCCAATACTATTTGTCTTGCGTCTGTTCTTATGAATCCTTTGTATGATAGGATTCCCGCTATAACAAACAAAATAAAATATATATATTTTTTTTTATTAGAGCCCCTAATAATTGGTAATGACCGAAATTGAGAACCTGTTCTTAGATAAATGTCGTTTTATTCAAACAGTCTAAGGGTCCTGTTTACAATCATCATCATCAATATCTCAACCAATTAACGTCCACTGCTGCAGCTTGCTGGACTTTGGTTTTAAATTAATTGCAGATTCCAAGGAAGTTATTATTTTTTATTTATTTGTTATTTGTACTCCACACTCGAGAAAATAAAAAAAAATTACATTTCAAGTAGTAGGATGCAAAAGGTAGCCTTATAGCCAAGCAGAGAAATCTGCTAGGCAACCTTCAAAAAAAATTGAAGGTCTCTTTTAATTGAATGCGTCATTCGTATTGAATTCTCTAAAAGCATCTCGTTTATGAGGAAATGTATCATCATCATCAATAAATAAAAAAATCGTACCTGTTCGAGGTCACAGTGTACAAAGGAACGTCTGAACGATTTTCAGTCTTCACCTCTTTCTTCACGAGTGAACGTTTGTTGTCAATCATTTTGTAATGATCAGTGTTCAACTTTTTATCCGGCACTGGAGGTACTTTTATTTCTCCTGGTTGATAGCTTGGGACTTCTGAAAGAATTAAATATGGATACAACTTAACACAGTACAGTAACTTAACAACAGATCACACAGAATCTTTGCATTTAGATTCGAAGCTTAATACTTTATTTTGGATAGAAGCAGGCGTTACTTGGGGGTATTCCATGTAATACAATGAAAAACAAGTTGAAGTTGAACAAGTTATGAATTATGTATAAAATATTTGGTTTGTTTTTCAGTGTATGTACACTTTATTTTGACAATGTTAATAATTACAGACTTTACAGTATTAGAAGAAGTAAAGCTAGTACTTCACAGTACCAGTAGAACTTTTGTGACAGAGCTCATCCACCACTATTTCTGCAGCTAAGCAGCATTGCTGCAATACTCTGTTCCGATCCGAAGGGTTTGGATTCCGGATTATTTACAGACATATGAGGCTTAACAACACCTACACAACAGGTTGATTGATTGACACAGGGTGGCATGTTCAGGACTTGATCCTTACATGTCCTGCAAAGTGTTGCACTGTTTACTGGTTACTGTTTCTGTTAGTCTAGCACCTTGGGACTCCAACGTCTATCAGTCCTCCGTACTTAGTTTCCCGTCCTAAGTGGAGTTTGCAATCCAAAATTCATTAATAGACAGTAGGCCTAATATAAGCACTTTTGAAACGTAAAGTGTGTCTGTTTATAGTAACTCTTCTTGATCCTTATGAATCATTTCTGACTTCTACGTGAAGTCAGAAATGATTCATAAGGATCAATTCTGATTTTATCACGTACAAATGTTTTAAACATAACTCTCTTCATTTCGCGCTAAGTGACACTGAGCTTTCTTATTAGGTCCATAGTTAGTTACCATGTAGTAGCCAGAAGTCATCACTCTCAACACTCTCTGTACATAGACTTTTGTCTTTAAGCAATGCTTAAGATAAGTCTATCCACAGTACAAAAATAATAACATTTCACTTGTTCCAGTAACAAAAGAATGTAACGGCGTGAATGAGACATTTCTCACTTCGCAAATACTACTACCAATTATATGGCATGCGTTTTCTAAATCTCCAGCATACCGATAAACTATCAACCAATGAAAATAAGTTATATAAGTGTGAAATGCGCAAAACCGAAAGGGGTATTCGCAGTAAGGTTTTCTTAGCTATTAATTTCAATTTTGGGATAGCATATTTAAATACTTATTAAGTATTCTCTGAAGTAGAGTATTTTATGTAGAGACTTTGGGATCGCTTCAGAAGAAGTAGATCATCGCAACAGAAGGCTCAGAGTAAATCAGGGAGAGAGCAATGCTCGGAGTATCTCTATCTTTTTTTTTCTTTTTTATGGCCAAAAAGATGTCACAAAGCTTCCCAAACGCTGCCTTATTTAAAATTTAATATTCTACTACACTACACTTTTAAATAATAAATGTGTGTAAATAATGAATGTAATAAGTGGGTCCTATTACATGCAAAAATTTCTTTTAAGAATTAAATGAACTTACCTGGATCCAGAGTAACTCGTGCTAT
This sequence comes from Pararge aegeria, assembly GCF_905163445.1. Lineage (NCBI taxonomy): Eukaryota > Metazoa > Arthropoda > Insecta > Lepidoptera > Nymphalidae > Pararge > Pararge aegeria. The sequence continues at coordinate 8,843,469 of NC_053208.1, forward strand.
GCCAAATAATTCCTTAGCCAAAGGTTTGGTTTGTTCAAGTGCATCTGGTGGAAGCAAATCTCTAAAGCTTTTTAATATTATCTGAAAACAAAAAATCAATAACTATAAATATGTATCAGTAAGCAGAAAAGCAGCACGGTTCAATGTAATCTATATTTATATTAAGTTATATTATAAATGTGCACCAGTGGGACTGGACGTTAAAACGGTTGATGACGTATGTAAATAATGCAAGAAACAAAATGAAATATCCACCTTGGATGAATTAATGAGATTTGTATACTAATTTTCTTCCAATTTCTCTCAATGAATTCACTATCAGTAACTGAACAAAACAGAATAAAAACCGCATTCAAATAGGTCCTTCCGTTTGAGCGCATCTTTTGTAAAACTTGACTTTTAGTAAAACTTTAAAATTGAAGTGTTAAAAATTACCTGTGAAGTGGTTGGTTCACCACTTGATGTGATTGTTGAGGTAGGGATTGTGTGCCGTGTTGTAAAACCAACCCTTCTGGTGTTTCGAATCAACTTTGCCTTGAGCTGCAAATATGTAAAAATTAAATGTAAAACTTATTAAATTAAATGTCATACGCTGTAAAGTAGCATTCTTGCGGCAAACTGGAATCAACTTTATTAATTGAATCGACATCCGATTAGAGCAGTGTGCAGCGACCCTGCTTTCTGAGTCCAAGGCCGTGGGTTCGATTTCCACAACTGGAAAATGTTTGTGTGGTGAACATGAAATGTTTTCAGAGTCTGGGTGTTTAACTGTATTTTATAGGTATTTATGTATATTATTTATAAAAATATTCATTAGTCATCTTAGTACTCGTAACATAAGATACGCTTACTTAGGGGCTAGAAGGCTATGTGGATACTGTCGTGGTTTTTTTTTTTATTTATTTAATGAGTTAGTTAAGAGATCACCAGTCTCTTTCAATCAGTGGGACCACTACCATTATTGCTGAAAGCAGCATTAGTTTAAAATGGCAGTTTTAAAAAAAACTTGTCCTTTAAATAATTATGTCAATTCTGAAACAAGAGCATTAATAATTTTAAAATAATAATGCTTTAAGCTGTAGTTATATGTCCTCAGAATACCCTATGATGTTGCAAATTAATTCCCTTTATTTTTGCATAAGCATATACTTTGTTACGAATCTTGTTTGATATAATACATCAATTCGCAGAAATCAGAGTACATAAATTCAAAAAAAAACACTCAATTTCCACCATTACATAATTTAAAACAAAATCCTGGAAAACTAACAGGAACTTGTTGCCAATTACAGTAGCCTGCTAATTTTTAACACAAAATTATACACCTCACACATTATGAGCACCTACCAGTAGTTATAAAGGTAATATATTAAAATAAATAAGTATTTATTTATAGTATTAAAGGTTCCATTGGCAAATATAGGACCTAAATATTTGCTCCCAATATCTCTATCGCAAGCGTAGAAAAACAAAATAGGTACACAAATATTAACATAACACATATTATGATACTAATTATAAAAATAATTAAATCTAGCAGTTTTACATAGCACGAAGAATCGATGGACACCAAGCGAGTCGCTTGGATCCGCTGGAAACAAGTGGGCTGGGACAGTGGATTGTGGAAATCCGTACAAAAGACCAGATGATTCTTGAAAGAATCCAGCAGTGGACGTCAATCGGTTGAATTGATGGTGATGATAATAGTTTGAGAAATGCGAGAATATTGGCAGTTAGCAAAACTATTCCGATTTTCTTCTCTCTTTTTTGTTCATTCATCATTTGTACATCTTCATTCCTGAAGGCCGTATCCGAATTAAAGGTCTATTGTTGAGTTGTTTTTTTAAAGCTTTTCCTGTTCTGTCCTCGCTATTTTTTCTTTATTTTGTTGTACATACACATATTTCTAAATTAAACTAAATTGCGAAGTCTTCATTGGCGCCATCCATTTCAAGAAAAAAGGTATTAGTTTTGGTCATAGCTCTATGAACTCTGTAGCCGAAAAAAACAAAATTGACAATTTTATGCGCAGGCGCACGTGGCGCACCCCGACGCCTGTCCATTGTTTTATATTTTTAAAAAGATAGCATGTAGACTACTTAGTTTAATTAAGAGATTTGTAGTTTATTACACTAGCTGTCCGAGGTTTCACCCCAAGAACAGCTAGGAAAATTAAAGTTTTGGCGTACCTTGTTTAATGATGGCTAATCCAAAAGCATCAGCTACTTTAAAATAAATGCTGATCAATAAATGCTTATGAAACCTAATAATGCATAATGCAAAAATAAAATAGTGTATGTTATTAATTGTATTTTCCGTTTGAGTTAGTATTATATAGAATTCATGTTGCTTTGTTCACTTATATCTTTTTTCTATTGTATATTCAATAACAATTAAAAAATATAGCCACATTTCATAGTTTTCACTAGTATTTTCAAGAGCGAAAAGTAAACTTCTTATAATTTTGGATGGGAGCTAAAATATTCTCTTTAAAACTAAACATTCAATTACTAACTTGGGTCAACATTACTTACCCAGCTCTATCAACTAATTTGTGATGCTGCTACTGGGCCCTACATTATTTGGAGTAATTTGTGACAGGGAATTTAAAGTCTAAAAAGTAAGATGAAACAGGAGTAGATCACCAGAACGGTAATTTGCGATTGGTAATGCTTACATGATTAAAGGTTTAAAATATTGGGTGATGAAACTCCAAGAGCAAGCACTTATATTTTATTCATGCACACCTTTGTTATATATCGCAATATATTAAATAAACTGCATTGCTATGTTTACTATCTGTACTTAATATGATAAAGCTGCACAGTTTGTTTGTATGTTTGTATTTTTGCAAAGGCCAGAACTATTGAAAAAATCTTTACATTTAATTGAAGATGGTTTAAGACTATGTAGGAGTATGCTGCACTGAGCTATAATAAAATTTATTTATTTTTATGTATGTAAGTTCGCAATTAGGCAGAATGTGCAATATATTTAAGTAAGTATTTAAGTTAATATTCTAGCAGATGAATTGCGCAAAGCATTTCTTCATGGATAAGTATCATATTAATTAATGCACAACAATAATGAACACTATTAGTGCTCAATTAGTTGTGCAATATTATTTTCATGTAACTGAATAAATAAATGTTCATGTTATATGAAATCAATAATGTTTAATCATTGTCATCAAAGCTGAATTCCTAGAAATGATTTATATAGAGGCTTGTTAGGGGCGTTCCCAGGCATTATCATATTACAGCAAGTGTTAACTGGTTTGTAATCCATCATGTTTGTGTTATATACACCACCACAATTTTAATAAAAGAATAAAATTTTGCATGGCATAATCTGTGGATAAATTGGCTAGTTAAATGGCACTAAGGGAAATTTGGAGGAAAGAAATCGCATTTCACATATATAAGAAGTCATAATAATTTAAGCCACAAAATGGTTCCTGAAACAGTATAACAGGGTACTAACAAACACAATATATAGTTTAATAACTACCACTACCTCAAAAATTAAAACCATATTAACTGTTATATTTTTTTTTTTTAATTTATACTAATTTATTAAGTAATTTATTTGATGTGTTGGTACTTCAAAGATTGCCTGTTTGTAAAAATGGTGAGAGGCTTTTTATTTTGACTTTCTTAAAGTAATGAGAATCTATGAGATTTATACAGTGATTCATTATTTACTAATTTCTGCCACAACTGCGTGGACTTCAGAATAAGTTAGAGTCTAAAGCTTCACTCGTTGACAATATTCAATTTGAAAACTAGTTAAAGAATCGCGATAAAAGGTGGCCTATGTTCTTTTTCATGTCCAAGGCTACATGCATGCCAAATTTTATCCAAATCTGTTCAGCCGTTTTTGCATAAAGGAGTAAAGAGTCTATTTAAATTATGGGTTGTTCATTTTTATTATTTTGGTGTATACTTTCATCAGAATTATAAATTTGAATTTTATTACTAAGAAGGTCTTAAATTATTTTAAAAACTTGAACACACTTCTTGCAATTACTCATGTCTGTATTATTTTAATTTTCTTATTTATGATTCTACATTTGGCAGCCCTAAATGTAACATGTTATGGACTACTCCATATGGACTACAGATTTTGAGCATTAAAATAACAAAAGCTCTAATAACACGCAAACATATTTTAGGGTTCACTTTTTTTTTTGTAGTAACATAATTACCTTTAGAATAATTATACATCAATAACAAACAATTTGACAGAGCCAGGGCATCAAAATGTCTACACAAATTTTTTGTTGAGGTATTGCGAGATACACCACCAATTTAAATATACACACAAGCCTTTAATAGACTTTGTATAGCTGGTTGTTAGTTTTACAATGATTGATCTCCTTCTATCATCAGTTATTTAGAATTTGGCAAGACATTGTGAAACTGTACAACCACTTTACAACTTTTATAAGTATGGCTGTAAATGCATTATGAGTATATCTTTGGATACACTGACCTATGACTGACAAAAACTTAAGGTGTGTATTAAGGACATACACATAGCATAAAGCATGTTAAATCAATAAAAAACTACATACTGTATGTATAGATACAAAATGTATACAATACTTTTACACTTTATTTAATGATTAGTAGACCTACAGTCTTAAGCTAAACTCCCACTTCTTTGTTTAGATATCTGCGTGTAATTAAAGCATAACATGCACAAAATGTTGAAAATCTTTTGTTAGTCAATAAACTTACTGCATCATTTTCCTGTTTCAAAGCAAGAAACAGTTTGTCCCGTTTGGTAATCAGCTCATTCTGCTGCTGAATCAGGTCTAGATGATAGATTAACAAATCTTTCAGCTTTTTGTTCTGGTTCTCAGCAACTATGATTTGTTCTGTTAACCGGTTGAATTCAGGGGAAGTGTGATTGTCTTCCGTAACACAGTGCGCCGATATTTCGATCTCCTTCTCCAACTGCAGAGCCTGTCTTCTATCCGTGGTTTGAGAGTGGCACGCGTAGATGTGATCAAAGGGAAAACTCAGCAAGCCGTCTTTTGAGTCCAACTGATTTAGTGTAGACAGATCCGCCGAGAAATTCACCAAATTAGTTTCATTCACACTGCTACGACTGTTCATTTTTATTAGGAAGCCAAACGTTAAGTCACCTACGACGACAAGCCAGCCGGCTGTCAAAACCTAGCTAACCGAATCTTGTTCGAAACATTACAGCGGGTTATTCCACCAGCGTACTTTATAGTGAGTACCCCAGTATGTGAAAAAACGTTTAGATCTCGTCTGTATTACCTACATTGTCAAAACATCTAGAGTTCTATGTAGTTAGTTAACTGAAGTAGATACTATATTCTTCGGTACTGACAATACTGACATTTCTTTCACGCACATGTAAAATGATAATAGACGCAACTATACAATGGTACGGTCCGCAAAAATTTGCCTAAAAAATGTCACGAAGAAAGACATTAAATTAACAAAGTTTGATATTTTAATTAACGAAAAAGTGCGTCACTTTTAAAAACTAAAGCTTTTATGTCAATAAAAATTAAATTTCGTCAACTAGCGTCAAGGCGTCAACCGTAGACACAAGACCTTATTTATATGTGTGTAACTATCACAGACTCAATGTGTGTAAGTAGCGAGACTCTAGGGATGTGACACTATACATCCCTTAAAACTCGATCTCGATTGATTTTATAAGATTATTTAAAAACTCAATATTTCATTCTTGATCTTCTTTACAAGTTGAAGTTTTTTGTAGTAGGAAATAATAACTTGTAAATTTCTATTTTAAATTGATGCAATAAATTGATAATAATATAATTTTCCTTCGGAAGTTTTAAACAAAATTGATCAGACAGGAATTGCAGCATGAGCAATGAAGGTAAGTCGAGGGAGCTGCTTAGATTATCTCCCTCTGTTACATGATGGGCCCGGCTGCCGCACGGTGAATCCATGGGTTAAATAAACAGCGCTTCTTTTGTGTCTTGAGGCTGCAATCGAGACTGCAATAACTGCAATGTATTACACAACAACTGTAGTAGCACAACAAAAGTAATAGTAAGCTGTAGTGTCATTCGTTTAAATCTATTTTAAGGGTATGTTTATAGGAACCAATGGTTTAATATCTACTTTCATATGAGATATTTTCTAAAAATATTTCAGTACTTTCGTGAACCCGTTTGTTGTACTTACACTTTATGTTATCACGCTCGATTATGAACTTTAAGCTTCTAGTCATAAGTTACTTTCTATTATTCACTTTACTAATGCACGTAGCATTTGACGAAATTAGAGATTCAACTAACCATAGAGCATTTGTGATCACGCGAGTGTTTTAATTCTATGAGTAAACAGAGAATACTGTTTATTCATTTAAATGAACTTTAACGTTAATTTGTTCTACTTCCGCAAATCGATTAGTAACATGATTTATTAATTTCATACAAAAATCTATTGATTGATCGACATTGTCTGAGCGAAACTAGATTTGTTTTTCTTTCTTCTTTTACGTAGGTAAAAGGCAAAGATATATAACCGTACAGCCAAACCGATTATTATATACAATTTATTTTTTAGCTTATGCTTAATACATATTTTTTTATCGGTTCCTGACCTTTATTATACTATAGTATGTAAAGGCCAGTGTTTCTAAAATTGGTTCCCTTTATTGGTAAAGGCGGGAAAAGTTTGATTCATAAACAATAAATGGCAAAATAAGCCAAAGACATTTGAAGCCTTATTCATTTTCTTTATGTGTGCACTGTGCTCCAATGAGAATACTAGCGCTACAATATAAGAGCTCGTCTCTTTAGTTTTAGTTAAATGTATTTACTTATTATATCTAGGTAAATTTTTCCTATATTGTTCTGACATTGTTAAATCGGAACTCAATATGTCCGTGTATGTTAATTGCTTGCCTAAGATACAATATCAATTACAGTTCCTAGTATAAAAATAAAAAGATTTAAATAAATCATCTCAATGAATAATAGGTATAATATTTAGTTACAAACTATGATTTATTCATTAAACCGAATTCGGAAGAATAAAGGTTTTTGAAAGCTTCGTTGCCTATGAAGCCAGTTAGTATCTAATTAACTTAGTCTTCAGTTGCTTTGGAACCATATTGTGCCATCGCACATTATCTACCTACTTCTTCAAATGTGAAGACAGACTTTCAATTTTGACTCTGGCATATTTTCCGCAACTGATCGCCTGCCCCTTACCTGACTGCCTTGGGAATAGTTTTGTTAGTTAAATAACCGCCACCTTTCAGTTCTAAGGTTGTTAATCCTGTTGCAGTATCATTGGGCGTCTGCTTGTTCATTCCGGCCCAACACAGTTTGGCCCGGACGATTCTTTGGGAAATCGTGTATCAAAAGCGGACGCATCAGCAGCTAGGCGGAAGAAATGGAGAGCTCCAAACCTCCTTGGAGAGGGTCTCATGATGATGGCACGGAAGAATGTTGACGTTTTAGACTTATAATTCTCGTGGTGGTGGCAATTTTTTCCGTCACGCTACTGAGACAGTTCCTAATTCCAAGCAGACTCCCAGTTCCCATAAAGGACGGCAAAAGACTGGCTGAATCAACCAGGTGCCAGAAGTCCAACGCAAGCATTGCTCGTCCTCCGGTGGTTTAAATGGGGATATCTCGGCGCACAAAATGTTTCAAAGATCTATGCCGGGGTCTTCTTATTCATACGTATAACCAAACTACTCGTCTGGGATACAATGTAACTGAATTTATGGAAAGTCTTAACAATAATTGGAAAACAACAAACGATAGGCATATACGATATGATGTTTAAAAACTAGATTCCTAACTAGAAACCTAGTATCGTACTTTTTTAACATCATAAACTACGAATCTACCTACCTAATATATATCAGTAAAACACATCAGTGTCAGTATCAGTGAATATAAATTTTACGAAGGTTTTGTAGTAACTATGTATACATAAATTAATATATTTAATATATTTCTTTATATTTATATTTATAATTATATTTTTAGAATTAAATAAATAATAAATATACTACGACAATATACACATCGCCATCTAGTCTCAAAGTAAGCGTAGCTTGTGTTATGGGTGATAAGATTGAATGAAAATAAAAATAAAAATATTTCGCCGAATAGGTACATTGGGAGCGGGACCTAGAACTCGATGAATTTCAATAATTGCAAAATGCTAACATTTCACAAACCCACATTTTTATTTTAATAATAGGTATTATTAGTTGTATCAGTAACTTTTTTATCACCATGTTTATTATTCAGATAAAAGGAAAACGCCTTTGACCAAAACAAAATTGCGGAGCAAAAAACATTCTCTACTTGACAAATAGAGAAAAAAGTCAGCGTTAATAGCAAACAAATATACAAATTAAAAATGGAGTAGTTATTTAAAAATAGCATCACTAGGTAACTTCTTATATCAAGATGATTTTGGAAACCTGTACTATGTTGATCGGAGGTATGAAGATACTAATTGCAAAATAATACTTATCTTAAATCTGTAGAAAAAAAGCGTCTGGCAGACAATATTTAAAATTTTAATAATTATTTTAGTGAGACGTCAGACGTCTCTCTTTATGTTAACCATGTTAACAACAAAAATAGCTGCTCAAGCAATATGATTGTAAATGTTGATGTCGGAAAAGAGCAACTACTGAGTTTCTTGTCGGCTCTTCTCGGTAGAATCTGCTTTCCGAACCGGTCGTAGTCACTAAATACATATTTGACGTTTCAAAAGTGCTTATAAAGAAGGCGTACTTGAAATAAATGAATTTGAATTTGAATGATTTAACTAAAGAGATCCTGAACAGCTGTACCTACATTTTATTATTACAAGATTCTCCAGTTGAATTCTGTAAAGATCACTTTGTCTTAAAAAGTGTCTTGAAATTGTCGAATCACCGACGCGACGCCGGGTGCAAATGGAAGTGTCTGACTTCTACACAGAGAGAGGGCCAGGTCCGGGTCCTAGTCTGGAGGATAGGAATGAATGAACTCAACGAATCAAAAGGGTTTTTGTTTTTCCACCTCTTTTTTGTATTTGTGGGTGATGTAAACGGCGTTGTCAACCTGCTAAAGTACCGTCCTTGGGTTGCCTAGGGTGATGCTGTTGCACGACGCCTCTAACAGCTGAGTGCTTGACGTCACTACGGCTTATATCAATTAGCGAAGTCTTATTAATATTTGTGAAAGCATTATCGTGGCTCCGCCGTGAGACGGTGAGCAAGAACACCGCGGGGTTTAGCCTGTAGGTCCACTGCATTTCACTGTGGCTTTGTGGAATCCATCCATGGGGATTCTACGCGTAAAAGACAGTTGCGTCCTTTTTATAATAGCACAACAGAACTCCTTTTATACAACTGAAATATAAAAAACCCCGACTTTCAATATAGTGTACATTATTCTACTAGTCAACCCCTTTTATATGATACCCATAATGAGGGATATGTGAAGAAAATATGTAATTCGTACATTTAGTGGCGGCGGTCATCTTGGACTTGTTTTCATCAAATATTGCTAAGAACAAACCCGACTAATCAACCTTTCAAACATAAAAAAGAAATCAAAGTCAGTTCATTCCTACGGGAGCTACGATGCCTCGGACACACACAAACATACACACGCACACACGCAGACACGTCAAACTGATAGCACCCCGTGGTTTTTCGTCGGGGGTTAAAAAAAACAAACTGAAAAAGTAACTACTTGTTTGTTATCTCCGATTCTAAATTATTGAAAACTTATTTAATTTAACCATTGAAATAAAACTATGATTTTAAATATGTAGGTAGGTACATAACCTTTATCGGCTCTCATTTTATTTGCAAAGAAGCCTTTAGGTTATGGTAGAAAATTGATTACTTTAACACTGATACATCCCACGACAAGGTACTAAAGTTATGGTGGCCTTTACAAACCTTTAATGCAAAATAACCCATCGCATCATCGCGTCATCATCGCACCGGAAAATAAAACATTAACCCTTACTCAGATTAGAAGTGTTTAAGCTATTCTTAGTATTGGAAGAATTCTATACATTCGTAGGCACCCTACCCATTTGCTCCGTTCTTAGGTTTGTAGGATCGTAGGCTCGTAGGTACGCTTTGTAGGCTTCATTTGGGAGCATCGTTTCGAGTTTCAGGCTTCGTTCTTTATTGTAAGACTAGCAGTTCCTAGTTATTTTAATATAACGAAATGGTTTATTGAAGTTGGTCGAACGGGTAGGTAAATTGCTCATAGACGTAAGCTCCCATACGTATATATTTTTTTTTATTTAAAATTTTCTTGATCTCCTAAACTATACATACGAATGCCTTGAAAATATTACTTTTTTGTAACAATTAATATTTCATCATCAACCTATCATTGACCCTCTACAGAGCACGGGTCTGCTCCCAAAATGAGAAGGGGTCAAGGCCGTAGTCCACCACGCTGGCCCAGTGCGGATTGGTGGACTCCACACACCTTTGAGAACATTATGAAGAACTCTCAGGCATGCAGTTTTCCTCAAGATTTTTTCTTTCACCGTTGAAGCAAGTGATACTTTTATTACTTAAAAAGCACATAACTTAGAAAAAGAAAACTATTATTACCCAAATCATTGTAATTAATTTGATTAAATAATTATATTTTTGGTTCATCTATTATGTATCGCTTAGTTTAATTTTAGTAATTTCACGTTGTTGTAATGTACACATTTTTCTATAAAAAAAAAAAGTTAGAGGTGCGTGCTTGGATTTGAACTCGGCCCCGTGAAGTTGAAGTCGAGCTGTTACCCAATGCATTTTCACCGCTTCACATTAATATTTAGTTTCTTTTAATAGCTACTGAAATTCACCTTCTGTTTTTTAAATTATTCTGGACACAAAATCCGTTCAGTACTTAGACAGACAGACAGACAGACAAAAAATAAATGTTCTGGGTTTTCTTTTGATATTAAATCTTCCTGATTAAAATTTTCAAAAAATATTAAATGTAGCACGTACAGTTTTATTTTAAGTTTTCAACCCCCCATTTCTCTCTCACCCTTAAGGGTGGGATTTCAAAATATCCTTTCTTAGTGGATAACCACACTTTATAAAAAAAATACCCTCGAAAATGCATGTCTTTTGGACCAGCGGTTTAGGCTGTGCGTTGATTTTTCAGTCGGTCTGAACTTTGAGGTACCTAGTTTTTCAGTTAAATTAAATTTATCCAGAGCCAAAGTATTCATTTTAATATATATTGCTTGAAAAATTACATAGTTTCATACAAACTTGCTGTTACGTCGTAAAAAAAACCTACTGTCAAAATTTCAGGTTTACATCCGAAGCGCTTTAGGTTGTGCGTTGATATCTCAGTCAGACTTAATTTCAAATATAATATATAGATAGATACTAGGTAATTCTTACTTGGTAAATCTACGATGTTACTAGTAGCTTTTTAAGCTACAAGTTAGCCTTTGGCTGAGATCTCACCTGGTGGCAGTGGCATGCACAAAAGCACTGCCTACTCTAAAATTGATAGATATTTATGCAATTTTCCTGCTCTGTGCATACCCTGTGCGTAGGAAATCCAGTGCACGCTACTGCCTGGTGGAAAGCGATAGTGTCATATAAGATGGTAAACCGTTAGAAGTGTAGAAGTTATTATTACCATTATTAAAAACCTATACCTACCCCTAATAAGCTTTTATCCTCTAATTGCTGAAAGGCGTGATTGTCGTAATCGTAATTACAGGCATAAAGGCTTAACACATACGCCTCAGCTTAGTGTACACAGGGCCGCAATTTGCGGGCGCGTTTCTTGCCTGCCATGCGCCTGTAAAAAGAGCAACTCTTCTTTTTATAGGCGATCGGTTGCCCCTTACCATCAGGTGAGCCATCTACTGGCCGGCCAGTTATTTCTATAAAAAATACTACTATGTACAACTATAAAAACTGGGCATCGTACCGGAATGATAAATACCTTGGCAGCAATACCAAGTTGCAGGTTTATAAGAATAAAAACCAGTGGTACAGCACAAGAGAAATATGTATTTAAAAAAATTTTCTGAAAATTATGGTTGTGTATTAAATTATATTAATTAGTTTAATTAGTATTCTCAAAGCAAGTAGGTGACAACGTTGGCTTTCTTAATTTCCAGTCGTTAAACATACATAGGGAAATATGTTGAAACTTAATTAAATAAATAGAGACCACAAAAAATAGAGAAGAAATAAATTTTATCATAAATTAGTTAAAATTAAAAATAAATAACACATTACTAATAAATATTCAATTTTGTTTACAATATCAAAACTAGCTCAAACGTTCTTTTACTACTTTAGCATTTAAATCATTAAATTATAGATCAGTATAACGTTCTATATTTTAATAGTTCAATTATACATCATTATATTATTCATCATTACACATCATATCCTAGTGTTTGATTTAATTATGCCAAATCAAAGCCAAATCCATTTAGGTGAAATTCAGAATAACACTCACTCATTTAAAGACACAAGTAGACGTATTTCAAAACAAACAAAATTAGACAAAATTGCCGTTTTGATCTTTTTATAGCTTCTCCCAAAAATAATGTTTAAAATATACTATTAATATTCTAATTATAAGGATACAATATAGACAGAAACAGATTATAGTATTAGGTAAATTTACATAATAGCAAATAATAGGTATTTTACGAATAACATATAATAGTGATATAATCACTGTCATTTTAAGCTAAGACCAGAGAACACGTGTCATTTATCCGATCTAATAGACCATTCCGTACCACCGTATCATCCATTATACCGTATGCTTCGGATTACATCGTAGTCGTTCTTCTGTTTACTCTGTATTATATCATAAAATTGTCCGGGTTTGTATCAGCTCTTCATGGATGGCCATGGAACAGGCCACCGCGCCGCGTTGTTTGGGTCGAAAACCGACTTCCCGTATGTGCCGTATCATGTCCGAGTGACAACTGCGCGTCATCCACAATTTAGATTTTGATACCCGTAATCTGATACGTATCAAAAGATGTTCGAAATTTAATGTGTCGAGGGTACACATAGCTATGCCTTCTGATTTAACATATTTCTTTCATATCGATTACATGTGGGGAAAGTAAGGTCTGAATATTGTTATGCTATATTCAACCCTTACTTTCTCCATATTTTTATTTATTCCATATTTATTGAAAAATATGAAAAAAGGTACAACAATAATTTCACCGGTAATAATCAATTGGAAGTGTTAGGTTCCTAATTCCAATTAATTACAATAATAAACAAGTTTTCAGATATAGCTATTTTTACGTACGATATTGGTGTTGATTTGAAATACCAACTTAGTTTGGATATTCAGTTAATTCCCCAATTAAACTTGGAAGAGATCGATTAAATAAAAAAATATTTTGGTACAGTACCGTACCTAATCCATTGAATATATAATAACAAAATGATATCTTTCCAGACTCACCTTTTGTCCCCTTTCAAATATAGGTTAACCTATATTTGAAAGAGTCGAATTGTTTTTGGGAGCTGTTTATTCCCTACGTACAAATGTACTGAACAATGTACCGAAGTTTTGGAGTCTTATCTGATCAGTGGTTTTTAAATTACATATTGTAAAAAGTGATTTCTTTGCAAATAAGTGCACATTTCAATCGATAGCCTTTAAGAGGCCACTGCTGGATTATAAGCCTCTCCCAACGGCAGGATTAGCCTATAATCACCACGATGGGCAGACGGGTTCGATCGCAGTAGATGGTTGTAGCACAAAGGACGCTTCTGCCCGGTCTCCTTAATATATTTGATATAAAACGATCAAAAACGATAAGTTAGTAATCTAATTCACACTTACCGATCCGACCCTTGGTCGCCGTCGACATTCATATTTATCATAAATAGGGATAACTCCTTTATATTCATATGGGCTAGGCGACCTGAAGTTAGACCCTATAGGTGGGCTAGGGCTCTTGTGTCTTGATTTCTAAAAAGAGAAGAAAAATACATTTTTAAAACAATATTACAATCATTTCATGGTAATACCTGTTATCTACTTTCTAGCTAAGGATTTTTTAATGGGAATCGATGTTAAGCGAAGGCTTTGTAAGGCACCAATACATCAAACCTGTGTCCTTGCTGGCGTGCATAACAAACGCGTTAAGACAAATTTCTAAGCTAGTTAAGTGGTTGTGTCTCCTTTCCCATAACCAGACTCTTCCAGTATACTTCGAGTTCTTCCAATAAGGTAGTCCGAAAACCATAATATTTTATAATAGCGCTTAGTTAATTTTTATTGCCACATTTGATTTAATCATAACTTTGCTGCTTCTATCACTTTAACGGAAATCCCCTGCTTCAATTTATTTTAGTTTATTTTTCTATATTATTTCATGTAACGTCACTCATCTGGAACGATCTTAGATGGAAATTAGCATCATGCATGTACTTATAATGCATGGCAAATTCAGAGCTGTACACCCTCTCTCTCGTGTTTCTATGTTAATATAAGATATACCGTTTGTAACAGTTATCGTTAATAAACGTTTTTTTCTTTATTTCTTTCAAACTTTCAAGGGATATATCTGACTATGGTAACTAAACGGTAATATTGAATAGCTAGATGGTCACTGGAAGCCTTATATATTATATTTATATTTATATATCATATTGAGAGTAGTTTCCGTGGATTTATTACCTTACTTTTTCGTACTTTTAAGACGTCACATCCGGATTTGTGGTGCCACCTGTCGGCGTCGCGCTTTAATAGTTTTCGTAAAAGGCGCGAATGTAGCTTAATTGTCGTTTTGGTTTTTGATTAGTAACTTGCAGTTGCAAAAGTCAATACGAAACGTTGCAATTACTTTTATTAAATTCAAAATATATTGTTTAATTGTGTCAAAAATATAATTAAGTTCCTTTTTCAAATAAATAGATATATAGTCATACCTTTAACATTTTAACCGTTCGGAGAGGTACTTATTTATAATACCTGATTGTTAAACTGTTGCGTACTTGTGGCACAAAATTGAATGAATATCAAATATTTCAAGTATTTAAAAACAACTACTTACTTACAATCACTTGTGCTCCGCGACATTGTTTGTTGCCGCTTTTAACATTCTACTAATTACAGTCATGGATAAAACAACTCGCAAACAAGACCGCTGCCGCTCAATAGCACAAGCTCCGGTAGCGGCTCGAGCTCTTCCTCAAGTATCAATGAAAGACGAACAATTCGCGAGAATCACAAATCATGGAAGTCAAGCCCGGCTCGCGACCCATTAGTGAAAGCGTCATTAAATAAAATACAGCCTTATGCTACCCATCCCCACAACTCAGAGATAATAACCTCAGCATTAGAAAAAGCTGATGTAGTACGCAAAGTAACGCGCCAACCCTGAGCCCCCCAGGGTAATAAAAATGCTAGGATTTCATCGCGTGGAACTACTAAGCATGTGCAATGGTCGCATACTTGCCAGCATGATCGCTATATTCTGGAAGACGTTTACATGACCTTACATTAAGTACTTAGAGTCGACGACAGGTACTGTGTGAGATCTGATGAATATTTTGGTCTAAATTTGGCTCACTCGTGTCATCATAGAATATCGGGCTGGAAATTAACTGCTAAATAGAAATAGCATTGACCTGATCCATTTTTGGACCGAAAAGTGTATTTTGTAAGATAGACCTTGTGCTTCAAAGTCTAGTAATCTATTTTTAAACCCGCCTCGTGTACCGTTAAAGCAGGCTGGATATAGACTTTCTTTAAAGAAGCTGGCATAACCGCGCTCCTAGTAGTGTTCGCTCAGCATTAGCGTCTAAGAGCTCGTGGGCATTCTCTTGGCGATCATCAAACATTTTTAAAAGTTTTAGAGATGTGAAGTTAAGGAGAGTAATGTTAATAATTCAAAAAATAAATTAATAAGTTTTGTTTTTTCTTATTATTTCATAATTGATTGATAAACAATTATTTTTGTTTGTGAAGAATAAGATATTATTATGTTTAAAATTAATTAAATATGGTAAATTATGTTATATGTCGTTTTACAATCACATTGACGTAGATATTTTATATTTTGTGTGGCGTCACCAGGCGTTAACAAACGTGTTTTTAATCGCCTGGTGTAGGCTTATTGTAATTCCGGCCTGGTGGTATTGAACCAATGAAGCAATGGTTGCTCTGAGCTATTTAAGAAAAGCATAATAGCGCGACACCGCTGCCAGATGGCACCAATAAATGTGACGTCTTAAAAGTACGAGAACTGGTAAGAAATTGACGGAGGCGGAAAAGCTATTCTCAATATAAAGCTTCCAGTGAGGTAAGTAATTTAATATGCGTTTTATTTTCAAGTAAAACGCTGTTATTAAATAACTAGACCGCCACTGGAAGCTTTATATTGAGACCCTGTTATTATCCGCGAGCGACATGATCCGCGTTTAGTTTTGGTTTTGTTTTAAATTCTAATGGAATTCTTCGTTTTTGAAGGATTAAAATTATCCATGCCCAGAGTTTTGTAAAGCCATGCACAGCCTTGCTAATAAAAAGGGCGAAAATTGATTACGACAAATCGACACCCTGGCATTTATAATATTATGTTTTATGGATGTTACGCGAAAGGAAAAGTGAGAGGTCCCAAGTTCGCTATAACAACTGTGTGTCCGTGATCGTACTTTTCGACATTAAGACACAAGAGGCAAGATGACCAATTTTGAAAAACTCTGTCAAACGGGTCAAATACTGTACATAGTTGATTGTGATTTGTTTTTTTGCGAGCACTCTATAACCGATACTGAATTTTTTTGAATCGTGTCTGACTTTCTGTATCTGGGCCGGGAATCAGGCTGAAACTACTAAATTAATTCAAATGAAATTTTGAGTTCATACTGCGAGGTAGGAGATGGATACTTTAGTACCAAAAATTAGCTCAATTCAGGAAATGGGGATAAAATTTATCACCATAACCGTCAAATGATAACCGATTAAATTTTTTTTGTAATCGATAGGTTATACTATCACATAAGTATTTCCCAAATTTCTCTCTGATCGGATGAGTATGATTAGAAAAAGAGGACAGCACTCCTCAGTCAAAGACGGGCACTCATCCATTTACTTACTTGGGTCAGTGTTGCTTACCCAGCGCTATCGACTAATATGTAGTGCTGCTGTTATGTCACACGTTATTTGCAGTCATTTGTGATAGGGAATTAAAAGTTTTTAAATAAGGCAAAAAGGAAATAGGTTCGCGGGCCGGTCATTTACGTTTAGCAATGTTTAAATGATTGAAGGTTTCAAATAGTGGGTGATTAAAGCTACAAGAGCAGAAAAAGATTAGTCGCCCACACCTCAGTCGTTTGTTTAAATACGTTGAAATACTCTCTGTACTTAATATCATAGGTTTGTATGGCTGGCACTACTAGTACGATTAAAAAAACTTTACGTTTAATTAACGTACCTTAATCAACGCGGGCGAAGTCGCAGGACACATATTTGAAATATAAAAGCAGTGTGCTGTTCCTTAGTGCGATAATACAGCAATTCAAACTCCAAGTAAGTTGTTTACGTTCCACACCGCAAAACAATGCGAAACGAGTGGCGTTGATAATTAATCTTACACAGCTATAGATAAGTCTGAATTCTATAATTGATTTCCGTGAAGATCACTTTGACGTAAGTTTTTACTTTACTTCGTAGATTTTAAGCAGGTAGGTGTGTTCACAATATTCAGTGTTACAAAATTACGTTTATACAAACGTGATTGATGTCATCTGTCCCCGACAAGGTGGACAGATGATATCAGACGTATCGCACAAGACTCTGGTATTTGAACCTCGCTACAAAAGCCCTATGTCCAACAGTGGACGTCAATTGATATGATGATGATGAGACGTGACGTCATTGGCTCTGATTGGTGTTCAACCTGTCATTGCTTTGCAGACGTTACGCAGCGTATTCAGTATTGGATAGAAGCAGGCGTTACTTTGCGGAAATCCATGATATATTATCAAAATTAAGCTTAATTTGCTATACTCCGCGAAAAGCAGGAGAATCTGTGTGGTGTAATTTATAATTTCTTCAATCCTTATACCCCACACCAAACAGATCTTCGGCAATATAACCTCTACGCACGTTTCGCTCCGAAACCGGAGCATCATCAGGAGATGTTGACTTTACAATGAATAATTGTTAAGTGAAAAATTCGCCAAATGTGTCGCCTTTTATACCTTTCTGACCCCCACCTAATCTATCTAAGCCCCTCCCACCTCATTAGTGCCTCTGAATATGTTCAATAGAGGTGAAGTTGATAAATTTATTTGTTCGTTTAATAATTCGAACCTCCCATTCCTATGTTTAATAATTTCTAATTGTTCCCTCAAATCAAGTCTCAACCCTTTGTCGCAAGCATGTAATATTTCGTATGAATGATTACTGGTTACGTTATGTCCACTGTCTAAAAGATGTTTTGCAAAATGAGATTTTTCAGGATGGTTATGATTGAAGGCTGCCATATGCTCTTTGTAACGTGTTTCAAATTTACGTCCGGTCTGACCCACATATGTGGCGTGGCATTCAGAACATTGGAGTTTATATACCCCTGATCTGTGCTTATTGTCCATTCTGTCCTTACCGTTACAAATAGCTCTCAGTCGGTTATTTGTTCTAAAAGCCACATGAACTCCATGTGATCTAAGTATCCTTGCTACACGCTCTGATATAGATCCGAAGTAAGTCAGACTGGTCTTATACCTATTCAGTTTGTCCATTGGTACGGCGTATAACTCCTTAGCAATCAGCCTCTGTTGTTTCTTTTTAATTATGCTATCAACCAAACCTGAATTGTAACCATTTGCATTTGCCATGTGATAAATGACATATAACTCTTTCCTATAATCCTCCTTAGTTAATGGAATAGATAATAATCTATGAACATAATTAAGAAATGCTGCATGTTTATGCTGCCAAGGATGACACGATGAAGCTGGTATGGTGTTATCTGTATATGTAGGCTTACGATAAATCTCTAATCGATGCTTATTGTTACTACGAGTTATTACCAAATCCAAGAAATTTAATGAATTGTTTTGTTCCATCTCTGATTTGAATTTAATTTTTGGATGAATTTTATTTAGCTTTTCCACAAAAACATCTAGCTGTCTATCTGTCCCCGTCCAGCATATAATTATATCATCTACGTATCTATAGTAATACAAAATATTATTATGAGTTACTATGTTCTTATTTTCAAAATAATCCATAAATATTTCAGCCATTAAGGGACTTAGTGGAGATCCCATAGCTAATCCCTCTCTTTGATGATAGAACATATCATTAAATCTAAAATAATTTTGCTGCATACATATCTGTGTTAATTCTATTAATTCTGATACTTCTCCTGGATGTAGACGTTTAATTTCTAATAATTCAGTCAAAATATGTAAAGTTTCATTAACTGGAACATTAGTAAACAGACTGTCCACATCCAATGACAGCAATTTGCAACGGATAGGTAGATTTATATCTTTGATTTTGTTTACTAATTCAATACTATTTTTGATTGCAAATTCTGGCTGAAAAGAAGTCTTCAATTTTAAAATATAATTTAAATATTTGGCTAAATTATATGCTGGGGCTCCAATGTATGAAACCACTGGACGTATAGGAATATTTCCTTTATGTATCTTTGGTAAGCCATACAATGCTGGGGCCCGAGGATTCATTTCAATGACTTTCTGCTTTAATGATGTTTTAGGGAATATGTATTCTGATTTATTTATAGCTAATCTAACTTTTGCTGCAAAATGTTTAGTTGGATCAGAAGATAGTTGCGAGAATTCATCCCCTGTGATTACATCTTTAACTTTGTTTACATACTCGTTGCGGTCCATAATTACACAATATTGAATTTGATTTATTAGACAGTAAAGCTAGAGATTTGGCATCTTTCGAAGTCCACAAGAAATTTCTTTCCCAAAAGAAAAAACTCCAAGTCTTAGTAAATAAATCCTCCCAATATTCTCCGATACACTATGATACGATGAATACTGCAACTATAGACGCTATGACAAATATGCCCAATCATGTTTTTCATCCCCGTGTTAAGAATCTTACGGATACTATTCTTTCAGAAGACGAGACAAAGCTTCTGGAGAATGGTTTAAAATATAATATTCCCAATAATATTTCTAAAAAATCATTGGAAACACTGGCAATTGACGCAGAATTAGCAGTGTCTCTTAGTAAAAAAGATGAAATAGTTAAGAATATAGTTGCGCATGAAATTAAAACTACGCCTTCAGCCCCATTATATAATCCAGACATCGGAGTATTAAGATCTTTAAAGAACACCATTGCAGATAATGATCTTATAATTTCAAAAGCAGATAAGGGGAATGCCGTTGTGATTAAGGACCGCAACGAGTATGTAAACAAAGTTAAAGATGTAATCACAGGGGATGAATTCTCGCAACTATCTTCTGATCCAACTAAACATTTTGCAGCAAAAGTTAGATTAGCTATAAATAAATCAGAATACATATTCCCTAAAACATCATTAAAGCAGAAAGTCATTGAAATGAATCCTCGGGCCCCAGCATTGTATGGCTTACCAAAGATACATAAAGGAAATATTCCTATACGTCCAGTGGTTTCATACATTGGAGCCCCAGCATATAATTTAGCCAAATATTTAAATTATATTTTAAAATTGAAGACTTCTTTTCAGCCAGAATTTGCAATCAAAAATAGTATTGAATTAGTAAACAAAATCAAAGATATAAATCTACCTATCCGTTGCAAATTGCTGTCATTGGATGTGGACAGTCTGTTTACTAATGTTCCAGTTAATGAAACTTTACATATTTTGACTGAATTATTAGAAATTAAACGTCTACATCCAGGAGAAGTATCAGAATTAATAGAATTAACACAGATATGTATGCAGCAAAATTATTTTAGATTTAATGATATGTTCTATCATCAAAGAGAGGGATTAGCTATGGGATCTCCACTAAGTCCCTTAATGGCTGAAATATTTATGGATTATTTTGAAAATAAGAACATAGTAACTCATAATAATATTTTGTATTACTATAGATACGTAGATGATATAATTATATGCTGGACGGGGACAGATAGACAGCTAGATGTTTTTGTGGAAAAGCTAAATAAAATTCATCCAAAAATTAAATTCAAATCAGAGATGGAACAAAACAATTCATTAAATTTCTTGGATTTGGTAATAACTCGTAGTAACAATAAGCATCGATTAGAGATTTATCGTAAGCCTACATATACAGATAACACCATACCAGCTTCATCGTGTCATCCTTGGCAGCATAAACATGCAGCATTTCTTAATTATGTTCATAGATTATTATCTATTCCATTAACTAAGGAGGATTATAGGAAAGAGTTATATGTCATTTATCACATGGCAAATGCAAATGGTTACAATTCAGGTTTGGTTGATAGCATAATTAAAAAGAAACAACAGAGGCTGATTGCTAAGGAGTTATACGCCGTACCAATGGACAAACTGAATAGGTATAAGACCAGTCTGACTTACTTCGGATCTATATCAGAGCGTGTAGCAAGGATACTTAGATCACATGGAGTTCATGTGGCTTTTAGAACAAATAACCGACTGAGAGCTATTTGTAACGGTAAGGACAGATTGGACAATAAGCACAGATCAGGGGTATATAAACTCCAATGTTCTGAATGCCACGCCACATATGTGGGTCAGACCGGACGTAAATTTGAAACACGTTACAAAGAGCATATGGCAGCCTTCAATCATAACCATCCTGAAAAATCTCATTTTGCAAAACATCTTTTAGACAGTGGACATAACGTAACCAGTAATCATTCATACGAAATATTACATGCTTGCGACAAAGGGTTGAGACTTGATTTGAGGGAACAATTAGAAATTATTAAACATAGGAATGGGAGGTTCGAATTACTAAACGAACAAATAAATTTATCAACTTCACCTCTATTGAACATATTCAGAGGCACTAATGAGGTGGGAGGGGCTTAGATAGATTAGGTGGGGGTCAGAAAGGTATAAAAGGCGACACATTTGGCGAATTTTTCACTTAACAATTATTCATTGTAAAGTCAACATCTCCTGATGATGCTCCGGTTTCGGAGCGAAACGTGCGTAGAGGTTATATTGCCGAAGATCTGTTTGGTGTGGGGTATAAGGATTGAAGAAATTATAAATTACACCACACAGATTCTCCTGCTTTTCGCGGAGTATAGCAAATTAAGCTTAATTTTGATAATATAGCGTATTCAGTAAGTATATCATTTTCTACCAAAGTTGATACTAGAAACATATTTTTTCGCCACTGAAAGCTTTTTGAAGCACTCAGTGTTTAAGCTCGATGTATACAAATTAAATTCTTTACTTTTTTAGTTCATATAAAATTTATTTGCAAAATCCATTTTGTTCGTTAAAATATTCATTATCTCGAATATTGAAAAAAAATACCGTTCTCGTTTGGAATATTACTACAATTTTGACGGGCGATTGGCGCAGTGGGCAGCGACCCTGCTTTCTGAGTCCAAGGCTGTAGATTCGATTTCAACAACTGGAAAATCTTTAAGTGATGAACATAAATGTTTATCAGTATCGGGGTGTTTATTAATAATAGTATAGCTATTGCCCGCGACTTCGTCTGCGTTTGATTTTGTTTTTTGATGTGGAATTCAATTTAGTTTTAGTTCTAAAAATAAATAAAGTATTCAGTGTCGCTAAGCCTTAAATGAGGGGTTTGCTCCTGTCCGCTAAGGAGTTCTGTCCTCTATCTCCAACCACATTCATAAGATCTACACAGTTTGTGCAAAATTAAACACATATTAAAACTTCTATAGTAGAAAAATAATTATTTAAATAGGTTATAATTTTTGTTTTGTTTTGTTGAGTTATTATGTAAAATCGTCAAACACTTTCATCCCCTCTCCCAAAGGAACCGAACTTAATGCCGGGATAAAAAGTATCTTTCAAGAATATCTACAAAGTTTCACGAGGATCGGTTAATTAGTTTTTGCGTGAAAGCGTAACAAACAAACTTACATTGACATTTATAATATTAGTAGGGATAGGGATAATAAGCATTTATGTATATTATTATATTAATTTTTTTATTATTATTTTAATATAAATAGAAACACGTTTTTTATGAGCTATGAATCTCATTAGATAATTAAATAACTTTTGTGATTCCTTGTTATTGTCATCATGCATATTGTAATAGCAGATTTGGAGTTGGCCCAAGACTCTTTGCACCCTTTTTTATTTATTCCACTACAAGTTAGCCCTTGACTGTAATCTTACCTGGTGGTAAGCAATGATGAAGTATAAGACGGTAGCGGGCTAACCTGTTAGGGAGTATGTAGTCATACCCCTAATCGGTTTCTACGCGACATCGCACCGGTACACTAAATCGCTTAGCGGCATGTCTTTGTTGGTAGTGTGGAAACTAGCCACGGGCAAAGCCTCCCAGAGAAAATTCTGAAATTATAAATTGCCAAATTGCCTCTGTCAGGAATCGAAACCGGGACCTCCTACTTAAATTCACAGCGCTCACCGCTGCGCCAGGGAGGTTGTCGAAACGTCGAAAGCTTCCGCAAACGTATCTCAGATTGCATTAACAATTAGTAGGTACCTATACAATCATTACGTTACAGCTCGTATCAGACGGTTCACTTGAGTTAATACTGACGCCCATGAACGTCCTTTTTTCATTCAATGCTTACGATAATATTTTTTTTATAATTAGGTATAAATTATACCACCAGTAATTTAACCGTCAATTATACCGTATAAATGATGGTCAAAACTGCTGACTGATGGTGGATGGTAAATGGAAAACCATCGCCTATAAGCAAAGCAACACTTGTAAGGCATTCAGGGAACACGTCCGACAAAATGCCGCCCTGTGTCGATTTCCCTGAGACCCACGCTGTTAAGCCTCATTTTCCTGTGATAAAACCGACATGCCCTTTAGACCGGAGTACACCATGCCGGACTCTATCACAAAAAGCTGTACTTCTACTAATCGGGTAAACCGCTTTTCTCCCAAAAAAAATGTGACCATCGTATGGTTTGTGATTGAGAAATTGAACAAAGAAAACCAACTAGCGACGACTTTTCTTTTATTTCTCTATGTCATGCTAGGAGAAAAATGTTAGGCTTTTTACATACTTCGCTAAAATAAATAATAAGCGGATGAAAATCGCAATTTTCGATGAGAACATATTATTATTACTACGCGCCACGAGTCCCCTTCATGACGCGAGACAAGATTATAAAACCGAGTGAACCTTTTGATGTCTTCAACCTTTTCATTTAGCGTTCCTTTGAGCGTGAGCGAATGACGCGAAATGCCCGAATCAAACGTTGGTTTGGTTCACTAATTAATACACTCGTTATATTTGAATCATTTTGTGTTCAGAAGTTTTAAATGCCCTAGTGTTTATAATGAATAAAAGAAGGGGGAACCGTCTCATACCAACAAATAGGAATTAATCTTTTGCGCAATATTTGACGCACTAAGAAGGTACCAACAAATGCATTGAATTTGATGTTTGTGTAATTTAGCTTCCGAAAACAGTGCCCCTAACCTGGTTGTAAGTTTTCAAATAAACAAAGAAATTTATGATTAAAATATTATAATTATAATTTAACGACTAGACTTTATGATTTGACGACTCAAACTAAATTTTAAATATTACCGTAACTACTGCGTTCATTTCATTAACGTTAAAACCAAGTTTGCAAATACAGATGCTCTTTGCAATGCAAGCAGCGTCTAACAGTATGTAATAATAGGTTGGGGAAAAAGTGTTTTCGCATTAGGTATAGTATGTATGCACTTGTAATAAAATCTCTGTGGTTATACTATTTGCATCTGGCTGGGTTTGGTGTAATTAAAAGTTTAAATTTTAAAGAAGATAATTCCAAATTCAAATTAGGAAAATGTGGGATTTTTATTTCTATTTCGTAATGTGAAAACGAGTGAATCAAATTAAAAAATTCTAAAAATTTTAAAATTTTACTACTAAAATGCAACGCAAGGTGCGAAAAAAATTTTCGATGTTTATAGACCTAATGCAGCGTCTGTGAGAGTAGTACAAATTTGGTTTAGACGTTTTCAATCCGGAAATTTTGATGTCAAAGATGCACCTCGCTCTGGTCGCCCTATTACGGATAATATGGATAACATTTTTGAAAAAGTGGAGCAAGATCAGAATATCAGTAGTTACAACGTAGCTGAAGAACTGGGAATTGACCACAAAATAGTTTTGGCTCATTCGAAAAAAACTGGGTACACAAAAGCTGGATATTTGGGTACCTAACGAGCTCACTGAAAGAAACCTATTGAACCGTGTACACATTTGTGATTCTTTATTATGACGTAATGAAATTTAACCATTTTTGAAGAAGCTGATAACTGGTGATGAGAAGTGGATAATAAACTAGTTGAGATGACTTCCTCCCCACGCAGGCTAATTCGGCCGTATTTTAATATCAGCTCTAGTAGCCTACAGAAAACTTTTTAATAAAAGTATAACTTTGGGATGGAAAAGCGGTGTTTTTAACGCTCTAAAACATGTTTGAAAAGTCAGTTGAAGTGACACAGAACCCTACATAATTATTACGACATGACATTACGCCATGTTTATTAATAAAGTTTGTAGACTTGCACCTCCGTTATTTTTGATGAAATATCTTGTCTGCTTGCATGTCGGTATTACTAATTTCATTAATGCACTGGGGACCTTCATAGGTTTGTAATATCATGGGTTTTACTAAAATGTTGCTTATAAACGTACGTTTTTTACCAACGAATGGATATAAAAAATGTATATATTAAACTAACTATTCCACCTTTAAGTTAAAATAATAAGTTAAGTCCTTTCTCTAAGTTACTTTTTGTCCACTTTTTGTAATTATTATTTAAATCATTCTAAACTAGTGAAATGCAATAGTCAATAAATTATTGTTAATAAATTGTCAATAAAAATTAAATGCTATCAAAATGATTGAATAAGTTACTTTTAAAGCTTAACTATTAAATTTACAGTGAGATTTTATTAATTCTAGACGGGATTTTTTGTGGATGATTTTTTAAACATACATATATGTATCTCGTTACTAATTTAACGTTAAGTAAGAGTTATTTGGTATTACGCTCATACCTTGGAGGCTTGGAAGGTCACTTCTGTGGGATGCAACTTGTGTTGATACCCTAACTGCATCACACATCCAGGCCACTTCGTCAATGGTGGGTGCGGCTGCTTCCAGTGCCGAGCAGGCCAAGAGGCGTAAATATGAAAACCTGGATAGCAGCTTCATTTTTGTGCCTTTTGGAGTAGAGACTTTGGGACCGTGGGGTCCGGAGGCAAGAGCCCTTTTCAAAGAATTATCGAAAAGGGTTATCGAGTCTACCGGTGATCCTAGAGCGGGCAGTTACCTTGGCCAACGAATTAGTTTGGCCATCCAAAGGGGCAATGCTGCCAGCATCTTAGGAACTGTGCCACGCTGCGGTGGTTTCGAGGACGTTTTAGATTTTATTTAGTTTTTAAATAGTTTATTTTAGGTTATAGTTATGTATTAATAAAAATTATATTAGACTAAATCAAAGTAACAATTAAAATACCTTTGAGTTAATATTTTTAATAATTTCATTCTACATGATTCAGGTTTGCATTCAAGCGAACTAACTTCACTGGTTTCCGTGGAAAATGTGGACTCCAAGGATAACAAAATCTCACTAGTAGTTTTTAAATTTAACACTAAGTACTATATATAGGTATGAAAATGAAAATAGAAAACAGACAAGAAAATACACACCTCGAATTCACTATTTACCTTTTAATTTCATTATTTACCATTTTATTCCATCGATAACCAATCGAGGCCTCTATTATTTTACTTCATAATAATAATAAGAATCACAAAATTATTACGCAAATGTAATTCATATTATGAAAACAATGGCGAAAGTTTTAGTAGAAAACAGTTTCATCTACCCACCTTTAACATTTTCACTTCTTATTTTATCGCGTGCAAGCTTAGGCAAAGCCGATTGAGATAAAAGTACTTCATGGAAATTAACAAGTGAGCCTTTATACATAATCCGATTTTATAGTTAGTAAGATTAATTAAATATGAATAAACGACAATGCAATAATATACCCACATTATGTCGTGTCTTGTAAAACGTCAAGTCTGTCTGTTTGTAGACTCTACCACCGATTTGGACACTTTGGACGTCGGCTTTGTACATATTTCCACACTCCAAGGTCTTATGCCTCCCTACGTCAAAAATACAGAGGCCTATGTCAATTGTATAGCCGTTAACGTCAATCGGTTAGGAAACATGATGTTCTCTCTCTTTTTAATAGTGCAGTACCTGCATCACATATGATCGAAACACGAAAGGGATATAGAGCTTTTGGAATTTTGCCAACATCTCACTAAACGCGATACCATGAAAATAAACATCTATGAATAAATTTTCACGGTTTACACATTCAGTCGGCTTCAACCTCGTACGCCGCGTAGCCTTGATCGTTACGAATTTTCTAATTTTTTTTTAAAACTGGCTCATCAATTTTGGATTTCTTACCATCCACCTACTGGTAAGTAAATAAAGTATTCCGTGATATAGTATCGTAAGATATTTTGTATTTTAATACCTATTTAATGTCATCCCGTAGCATAAATATTGAATTGCTTATTTAGGTGTATAAGAGTTTTCGTTGAATTTTTTCAGATCGTACAAATATTAAACAATTTGGTTTTGGAATTCAAAGTGTATATCTATTAATTAGTAAGCAAGATGATAGAAGATCAAAAAAAAGAATAATGATTATATTAGACTAGAAAATTATGAGATACTAAAATAATATGTATAGTTTAGGTATATAGAATTATATTGTTTATAACCCACCATCTCTCACCACTTAAACATTACAGATATTTACCAAATACGCGTGCACATTGCCATATAATGCGAAGTTTTGGTACGGTATAAAGGTATACCTTAAAATCCCACTAGGCAAAGACATGGTCCATTCTGGTTCCCTTTTTTAAAAATGGAATTTCAATTAATATTTGACATAATAATATAATAATTACATAATATTACTTATATATTATAATAACTACATGATTCGGAATGTTCAACATTGAGATGCATGAGAATAGGATGTTGATGATAGAAGAGTCTGATTTACAAACGAGATAATGTAATAATTGATTTGCTTACCCTTAATGAATTCATTGTTGCTTCTTTCTTTTCTTTCCTTGTCTGTTTGTTTTTGTTTCTGGTTTGTTTATTTACTCGTGGTCTGCTTTAGGAGCGAAACACACCTCCAGTGGAGATGAAACGCCGCCAATCCCTGAAGAAGAACTGGAACAACAGAAAATTGAACATGAAAGACAAATGCAAAAGGTTTGTACCAAAGTAGATTAGCTATATAATTATTATAAATAATCTAAACAAAATATTTTTTCAAAACATCGTGAGGAAACATTTTTTGTTTGGCGTTGTGGAAAAGCTTTAGCCTCTACCCTTCCTGGTTTGTTAAGATGACGTTGACGATGAAAACTAAATCATCAGATGATGGATTGTATTTATTAGCGCTATCCTTTTCTTACTCGTCGCTGTACATAAGGATGAAAGACTAAATTCTATCTGCCATCTGAAGTTTTGGATTAGATTGATTATTAACAAGGCGTTAACCGTTTGGTTAATAGTTGTGATTTGTAGAAGTATACTAAGAAATATTTCGGCCACCAGGCAAATCTACAAAATCTTCTTCGTTAAAATAAGAAGAAGAAGAAGAAACACTAAGGAACAAGGAAGGATAAGAAACAGTAAGGAGTATACAGCACAATGTGGGCATGCAAAGGCGGCCATATTGCTGCAAGCAATCTGTTACAGGCAACCTCTGTAGATAGGACTCGCAGCAAGAGAACGGGATAGTGCCAAGATTGTTGATACATAAATACCAAATTGTAAAGATACAAATACAAATATAATTTAAATAAATTTACGTAATATATAAATATAAAATATACATATTATATAAAAATATATAAAAAAACATAATATATATAAGTATTGCGTGGAAATTTATAATTTCTGAATTTCCTATTGTTGGGCCTCATGGTCCTCCGGCTAGTTACTGACAAAGACGTACTGCTAAGCTATTTAGCGGTCCGGTAAATGACGCGTGGAATTAGATTTTATATAATTAGCATTCCACTCACAGGTTAGCCCGCTACCAACTAAGACTGCATTATAACCTATAACCAGATGAGATTGCTTACGTAAGCTTGTAGTGAAATAAAGGATGGCAGAGCGTTTAAAGATCACACCTTAAATAATATGTTTAGTTTGATACCAGATGCCTAAATTTTGGCATAACTTTTTCTTCTTTAAATGTTCAGTTTTCTTATTCTTCTCTCGTTATTCTTCTCTTAAAAACTGTTCGAAATTTGGTAGCGAAGACAACAATGTTTTTTTTTTTTTAGTAAACCAACACAGTTTTAGGTACCGCAGCTCAAAAAAGGAATCCTTAAAGGATTACATTGTTTTTCTGTCTGTCTGTGAAAAACCGTTAAACCCAGAATGGGTTAAGTTAAAATGAAAACCTACTCAAAGCCGTTTTGGAATCTCTACAAATCTGAAAAATGAAATTGCTAAGTTAATAATCTAGGTATAAAAAGATAGTACATATAAAAATACGGAAGCTAATGCTGCAATAACCATATATTTCGACAATCTCACGGGAATAAAAATTAAAGGGTCTGGGTCATCTATTTATATCTTCTTCTACTACAAGAACAGGGACAATGTAAAAACTGCATTTGTAGTAAATAATAACAAATATTGAGTTTTCCTAATACCTGAACTGTTTATAGTATGTACA
This sequence comes from Pararge aegeria, assembly GCF_905163445.1. Lineage (NCBI taxonomy): Eukaryota > Metazoa > Arthropoda > Insecta > Lepidoptera > Nymphalidae > Pararge > Pararge aegeria. The sequence goes on from NC_053208.1 coordinate 8,873,428, forward strand.
CACTTTTCGGCCGATTGGCGCAGTTTGCAGCGACCCTGCTTTCTGAGTCCAAGGCCGTGGGTTCGATTCCCACAACTGGGAAATGTTTGTGTTGAGCATAATGTATATAATAAGTATTATATGTATATTATTCATAAAAATATTCATCAGTCATCTTAGTACCCATAACACAAGCTACGCTTACTTTGGGGCTAGATGGCGATGTGTGTATTGTCGTAGTATATTACTTTGTACCGTACCTTCAATGGGCGAGTCCGAATCTGACTTGAGAGCAACACTTCGGGTCTTTGACATTTTGTTATGATGCTGAGTATTCTTAAATGAAGTTCAAAAAACATCTACACTATTATCTTAGCGGTCAAAAATATGTAGTATGTATAAACCATAGATTTCTGACAAAATTTTCCCTTTGACATAAAGTCCACTAAAGCAATTTCGCAGTCGCTATTAAATGATATAAACATTCTGGGTTTACCGATTTGACATGAACTTCCCGATGTTTCGGAAAGCTCATCAGTATTAACATGTACAGAGGAAATAGTATTCGAGTTTATATTACGTTGACGAGTTAAATATTAGTAGAGAGCGCGGTGATCAAAGGGAGCGCCGCTTTCAATATTCCAAGGATTACTGATCACATCAATAATATTATTAATGCGACAGTGTGTTACGTGTGTTCGTTTATTTGTCCTTCCTTCACGCCCTAACTAAGCAATCAGACAACTTTTTTTTTTTCAGCAGCGCATTGGGCAGGAGCTCCCAGCCGAATTCCAGGCCGAATTTGAATCCCAGCACGCACCTCTAACTTTTCTAAGTTATGTGCGTTTTAAATAATTAAATTATTACTTGCTTCAACGGTGACGGAAAACATCGTAAGGAACTTACATGCCTGAGAGTTCTACTGTTTTCAAATGTGTGTGAAGTCCACCAATCCGCACTAGGCCAGCGTGGTGGACTACGTCCTTAACCCCTTCTCATTGTGGGATGAGGCCCGTACGCTGTAGTGGGCCGGTAATGGGTTGATATGATGAATAATTAAAACCTGTTTTGTAGCTGCGTGCTGGGTCTATTCTTTCAAGCTCTCTCTCTTACGCAGGTCTCCTCTCCGAAGGAGAAGGGTAAAGGCCTTAGTCCACCACGTTAGCCAAGTGCGGATTGGTGGACTTCACACCTTTTTGAGAACATTATAGAGAATGCCCAGACATGCTGGTTTCCTAACGATATTTTTTTCCTTCACCGTTAAAGCAAGTGATATTTAATTCCTAAGAAGTTACAGGAGCGTAGCTGGGTTCGAACTCGGCCCCCGAGAAACTATTGCCGTAGTTCCGCCGACTAGGCTATCATCGCTTCCACCCGTATACTAAAACTATCAATGATTATATTTTTCCTACTAGGAAAAGGAATGCCAAGCAAGAGAAGCAGAAGAAATTAGGAAGTTGGACATAAAACTCCTTCACCAGCGCGCCATTGAAGCCGAGGAAGAACATAGGCGAGAGGTAAGCGTATTAAATTACCTTTCGATACTCATTTTATTTTTTCAGAATCATATAAGTTACATAACAAGGGTTGATAGTACAATACAAAATCCCTGTAGGCGTAAGACCTTGCCTTCTTCTCCTATGGGTCCTACGTCAAGAACATTTGTAAATGCAAAAGCTGGAAATAGGTCTTGATCGGTTAAATAACATTTATAGGAAACTAGGTCGATGATATCTGAATCCAGTGAGGTAGGTACACATACAATAGCAAACGCATACACGTATTACTTTATTTAAAATAAACACTATTAATCATCCTGTATATAGAATTTTTTGAAGCGGTGATAACGGTTAAGTCTTCGGCTTCATTTTCGGGGCGCCGAGATCGAATCCCAGCACGTAAATATACGATATAACGTAAATATACGATATGTTCGTAAGTAATGTGCGTTTTAATGCTTCAACGGTGAAGGGAAACATCGTGAGTAACCTGAGAGTTCTCCATAATGTTCTCAAAGACGTGCCTCCACACGTCTTTGAGAACGTTATGGACCAATCCGATGGATACCAATCCGCACTGCGCCAGCGTGGTGGACTATGGCCTTCGTCCCTTAACATTGTGGGAGAAGACCCGTGCCCCGTAGTGGCCGGTAATGGGTTGGTATGATGATGATAATGATACTGAATTTTATTATGATGGTGTTGTCTATGATTTTAAAAATAAATGATTTGTTACTATCTTTGTTCAAGTCATTCCAACTAAAATATAAGTTGCCTATACGGTGCGCCCGCTTATATGTCCTAATGTATTAGTAAATACTAATTAATTCGATAGATCGCAGCAGTGGAAGAGCTTCGAGGCTTAAATACTTCTTGGTCGCATCACAGACTTTGCGATTTGCAACGCCAAGCTGGCAATAGATGGCGTTACAGTCGACCTTCAATACCAGATACGAGACACTACAGAGTGAGTACTCAGCAGAATAAGTATTTCAAATCGAATGTATAAATTAATACTAAGTAGGTATATATTAGCCTATATTTGGAAACAAAAATAACCTATGTACCAAAATGAAACTTAATAAGATCTAAATCGTCTTCGCAACCACCGCAAGGCATAGTGCCTAAGACGCTGGCTACCAGCTCTAGGATCACCGGTAGACTCCTTAACCCTTTTGGACAGCTGTTTAAAAAAGTTCAAGACCACCGCCCCACGGTCCCAAGGCTTCTTCTCCAAAAGGCACGAAAATGAAACTGAAAAGTTAGATAAATCGAAAAATCTTATATATATATTTCTTGTGTGCGTGTGTATGTCACTGAACTCCTCCTAGACGGCTGGACTGATTTGAATAAATTTTTGGTACACGTTTGGTTTAGATTCACAAATTAGCCCGACAGATGGCGATTGGTCCGCTAGTATAATATAAATCTAAATCAATTATATCGAAATAAAATATCAGGTAGTTATCGAAAAGATATCATATATTGGGATACTTCCACTCACCGGAACCACTGGAATTAGAATCTAGCTGGTAAAAAAAACCAAACATAAAAGAATTTCTTAACGTTTATTATATGTTAAAGGAAACATCTCTGATATATCCATGTTTTCTTTTTCTACACTTTTTGATACTTTCTGTATACTATAGTTACATATGAAATAGTAAATAATCTAAGTATTTGTGTCAGTGGTTTTTAAATAGAGTAAGCAAAAATACAGGCTGATATTAAATTGGACGTACTGCAAATGAAAATGAAAATGCCGTTCGCAAGGTCAGGGCTAGGCACGACTGTAAATGATTTAAAATGGGAGAGCCAATAATTGGTATCTGCATACAACGAGTAGTTAATTCATTTATGCACGCATAAAGAGCAACCTGTTGCGTGTAGTAGAGAGGCCCGCAGGTTTAAGCCAATTTAGTACAGATGATCTCTTTTTTGATAAACCAGAAATTTTACTTAGACAAATTTGACGTAGAACTAATAATTATTAATATAAATTAAATAATAAATATATAAATTGAACAAAATTATCACTAAGAATCTAGACTCGAACTTTTAGAATGAAGATAGATTCCAGAGCTACTGGTGGGATGTAACACGTTACAGCATTGCATGTATAGTCACATGGTCAGACCAGGGATAAGTTGACCAGCTGCCTAGTCTTTCACCCGCCACTAAGTTTGTTAAAGTTACTAGACAAGCATCGGGCAATGTGACTTAAGTAACTGACAATGTTTTTAACGCAAATTACAAACAGTATCATATTGTGCTGATACAAAATGTTCTAGGTTTGTTATATTTGTTTACAAAAAAAAAAGTGGTCATAATAAATGATTCCGGTATTCCGGGCAGTACAGAATGTTCTGAAGAAAGCCTGCAGCGCACAGCTGACAAAACCGCAATCGAGTCAAAGCATCAGCGATAATGAAGGCATTTTCATCAACCTCTCGCATTTGGGCTCTTGTAGAGGTAAGTAAACACTCGTGTGCACGGAACCAGGATGCATTACAAAACATAATATTCGTAAAATCCTCCTAATATTGTATTTAACGATAAATCTATACCAGAAGGAAACGCAACTTGACTGCAAAATCACCTCGCAACGTAAAGGCAAAGATAAGGCAGTCTCCGATGTGTGGTTGGCGGATGGTTCCTCAAAGAATCAAGTGCAAAATATTTATCAAAACCGACTTGCTGTTTCATAGTTAGAGCGCGTTGAAAGGAAAATCAAAGTCTCCAGCTTTAGTATTGAAATAGACGTATTACGTGCCTGCCACATAGACAGAGTATCTCACTTTCGAAAAAGCTTTTAACGCACCAAATAGATACATACATGGTAAACCTTTTAAAGATTCAAACAAAAGCCGAAATATAAAAGCTTGCCCGTAGGCAATAACTTTGTTAGGCGTGTACGTATTTGCATTGGCAGGTTTTGTTCATTTCGATATTACATGCGTTTTTAATAAACAGGTAATGGAAAAACCTCCTAGAAATCAGTCTATTGTAAAGCTTCAAAGACCGTTCCCTGTTTCTTTACCTTCAGGTTTTGCCCATTAATTCCGTCCATTTAATAATGTACGTATACTCGATATTTTCTCTTGCGACAGAGAGATGCGAGAAATCTTTTATTATTATTTTGATGGTGATAATTGAGCGCCTAGGCAGATGGGTTTTCAGCTTCCGGTCTGTTCCGGTTTAAATGGAAAACCATCGCCTATTTTTTTATTTTATTCCACTACAAGTTAGCCCTTGACTGCAATCTCCTGGCAGCAACTGTTATGTGGCAATATGTAACCCATGCATACTCCTAATCGGTATCTACGCGGGATCGTACTGGATCGCTACAGGGTTGTGACTTGTGACTAGCCACGGCCGAAGCCTCCCACCATACCGGACCAGAGAAAATGAAGGAATTATAAATTCCGGATCGACACGATCACGTCGAGAGAAGCATTTAGTCTGGTCTTCAATAAATAGGCTACTTACTTATTTATTTAGAAAACTTTGAAACAATACAAGTAACACACAAGAAAAAAAAAATATATTTCAGAATTAATTTCTTATATATATATATATATATATATATATGTATATATATAAGAAATGAATAATATATATATATATATAAGAAATGAATAATATATATATATATATATATATATATATATAAAATGAATTCTGGCATAGCGATCCGGCGAAGTGGTGATATCGCATAGGATAGGAGCTTCACTTTCGGGGGGTCGTGTTCGAATCCTAGCACCTGTAACTTTTCTAAGTTATGTACGTTTTAAGTAATCAAAATATCACTTGATTCTTGATTCTTGATTGAGGAAACCTGCACGCCTGAGAGTTCTTCATAATGTTTTCAAAGCTGTGTGGAGTCCACTAATCCACACTGGGCCAGCGTGGTGGACGGCCAAAAAGGTGAGTGGACTACGACCTTCACCCCTTCTTATTGTGGAAAGGGACCCGTGCTCTGTAGTGGGCTCAGCGGAGCGTGTATTTATTTACTAATTTTTCCGAATGGCAAAAGAACGTAATTAATTTAAAAAAAAACTTTTTTTATTCCATATTCATTTTACCGTTTTATCACCACAATAGAGTTCGAGCTGTGAATAATAAATGCATCACAAAGGGAACCATTAACTCAATATATACGTGTATGTCCTCATCGCCAACAGTCTACATTGGTTTCCCGCCGCTTGCATTACAGGGCCTTTGTTCGCATTCGGTTCGTGCATCCAAACAAAAACGAGCGTTTGGCTCGTGTGTAATTAATTTGTAATATATACGAAATTGGATAGGGTTGAAACGTACTTGATACCAGCCATAGCGATTTTGACCGCATACCTACAATTGCTTAAAAATAAACCTCTCCTCTATTAACAGTCGTACACTATTTTGTATTAAGTGTTCCTTTAGTAAAGAAATGTTGTTGGTAGTAATTTAATAGTTCTTACTGCAGCTTTTAACACTCGCAATTCAAAATCATGGTACCTTGAAACTTTTCCAATTAGGTGAATTGGGGTTCGAGGATTGTTTCTCTAAAAAAAACAGTTCGATGTTGATTTTCGAGAAATTTTGTTTGGATTGATTGAAACATGTGCTAATTTTCAATCCATCAAGGATATATTTTTAGAAAAGTAAACTTGGTTATTGTATACTTTAGTAAAAAGTATTCTTTGTTTGAAAGTTCCATGTATTTGAATTGCGAGTGTTTAATAATTCACTAATAAAGCTCCAGTCCACAGATTACATACAAATACTTAGTCTCCTTTTCTGCGTTACACCGTTTTACAAAGTTTTCTTTTAAAAGTCAATTGTTAAGAAGGTTAAATTAACGGATCAATTAACAAGAAACTACGGTTTACTGGCAAGAAATTGTTCAGCCAGCTGTTAGAAAATTTGCGATTTCCCAACACATGCCTTGGAGGGTACGTTAATCTGTCAATCTTGTTTGAAGAAAGTTATACCTCATAATAAACGTTTTACTTATAACTAGCGACCCGCCACGGCTTCGGACGGGTGCAATATGTGTAGGTGTGTAAGTAATTTGAATTTATTTTTCTGCAGTATGAATCACGCCCACCACCCGCCCTACCCTCGCTCTTTAAATATCTGATATACTCCAAGACATGGATTTTAACAATATGCATTGAGTATCATTTGCATTTAATTAGATAGGGAATCATACGTTGTTGTTTAAAATAGCTTTGTAAATTTTTATTTGTAAAATATAAAAGATAAAAATGTTTACAATGGGAGATAAACATACACATGGGACTGTGTAAACTCTTTTAACTTCGACCGACCTTTGCAATGTAAGCGAAAAAAAATGTGTTTATTTGTGTACGACATCAATTTAGAAACTTCTGCATGCATTCAAAGTGGGACACAGATTGAACGTGTTCGCCGGCGGGCTGAGGGTCCGATTTCTGTCGTTAACCGGACGTGGGTCTTATGCAAGTTTAAGGGGGCGTACAGACTAAATTTATCCTATAAAATATCTCAGCAGTCGCCCTTCGGGTTGTTGTCTTCCCTTCCCCACCCAGATTAGCTACAACTAGGATTCTGGATTTACGCAAATAGTACGATGCACTAGATTTGGCTTTAAAAATTGTGTGTTCACCTAATTTCAATAAATTTCTTCTTCAACTTCACCTAATTTCTAGAACCCGATGTATTCCCAGAAACGAATCCCTTTCAATAAAAACGTATGCCCGCAATTAAAGATTTTAAACTAAGATTCTCGTGATTAATCAACATTTATAATACGGCACTCACCCGTCGTGACCACGATCCATGAAACTGGGTCGAAATATCGACCATTCCAAAAATATTATCGTGGTATGTACCCGTTGAACTATATTTAAGAAATGTATGCCCGCAACTTAGTCTGTGTAGAGTTTCTGATATCTCGCGATATCCGGATAAGAAATTATCCGGATTTGCTTATGTCCACCTTCAGAAAGCAAGCTATAGGCGAAAAAAATCAACGTTAAAATGCCAATCTTTATTTTTATTTTACTTTTCAGATCCAATATTTGGGAATACAATTGTTAAAAACTTAGAAACGCTACTTTATTTTAAACCTAATACCAATTTTGTTATTTTTTTTTATTGGATCATTACACTGGTAACAATAAATGACGTCATCACGAGAATAACATAAATAAAAATAAATACAGGAGATTGAAACCTTCTAAAAATGACCACAGCATGCTTAATTAAAATAATCTAAGAGCTAATCAAATAACAAAGCAAAATTTAAAACCGAATAACTGCAATACTATACATAGAAAAGTGATGGTACAAAATTAAAACGGAAAATAAATTAATTTAATCTATGTAAGTAAATGTTTGACACGTTTTTTGAATAAGGTCAAAGAACAATTTGGATAAAAATATGTTGAAACTTGAAGAACTTTTATTTTAACTTTTTGCATTGAAAACTGTGAAACACATTTCCTTCAACTTTTAACCAAGAGCCTAAATAAAAAGTTTATATCCGTAACTTGAAAAATTTACATACTTTTTTACAAACTTTCTTCTCCTATTCAACCCATTTCTTAGTACTGTAGTAGTAGGATGTTTCTTGAATATTTTAATTCCTTTTTACCGACGTTTGGGATGTAGATTGTCTATCGGTTAGTCCGGATAAACCCTTTTATAGTTAAAAAACTAATTCTTTAAGAGCCGGCCTTCCGCTAGAGTAACGAGAGCAATTCAATTGTTAAAATTAATTATAAGTTATTTAACCATTATTGTTTAAGTTAAATTAATTGATGAAGTGGTTTTGAATCTATGTTAGTAGTTTCTGTTACTTACAAATAATAATAAGTGAAATATGTTTTCATCTCGTTTATCTTTCCGTTTTCATTCAATGCAAAAATAATGTTAAATTACAATTTGTCAGTATTGGAAAAGAAACTGCTGAGTTTCTTACAGGCTTCTTCTCGGTAGAATCTGCCTTTCGAATTGATGGAGTCATAACAAACAGACAGACATGACGTTTCAAAAGCGCTTATAGAGGATGGCAGCTTGAAATAATTTAATTTAGAATTTAGAATTTTTAGAATTAATAATTTAATTTAAAATTTAGAATTATTAGAATTATTAACTTAATTTAGAATTTTTAGTTATTTTTTTACATAGAACAGCAGCCCTAGGTACTACTGCCCTGCAGCTACGGGCAGTTGTCAGCTACACACCTTGCATTTATAGATACATACATTAATGGTCAGATGTCTGTCCCGACTGGAGTGTACGGATAATATATTTTATATAATAGTTACAAGGCACAAGTAACTTCCGTTTTTGTTACGGAACTGGTTCTCGCATTGAGTTTGAGTAGTTATCATTATCAACGACTCTCATAAAATAAATGGTTTCAGAGTATAAAGCCACCACGCTGGTCCAATCTGGTACGGTGGGCCGTAACACGTATAATTATAAAAGCTGGCTTAAAGTGCTCAATGGCACGGATTTGGAAAACTCCTGTACTAAGAATGTCAATATGCCATACTATGGTATCTCACCGTTTGAATATGTTCCTAAACCGATGGTAGAGTACCACCGGTTACTACAGTCAGACAGACTTGACTTGAACTTTTGAGTGTTTACATTATAAGACAAGAAAAAATAGCTGTCACGTAATAATAGAATTTTCTACTGACATAACCTTGTAACAATGCAGAATGAATACGAATTTTCTCTTAAATTCCAAAAACATCTGGATAAAAATAAAATTATTTAAACAATCGTCAATCATTCGTAATGCAAAGAAACAATAAAAATATTTTTCATCGAGATTCATCATTATCGTCATTACATCATTCTTTAACGGTCGAAGTGTTACTATATATGCGTAACTCTTTTAGTTTTTATTTTCTAGATGAATCATTAGACAGCGATGGCTGCTGCGAAACCCCTTGTAGCGTCAACGTAGAAGAAGCAAGAGCTTGGAGAGCATCTGCAAACGATGTCAGTCCTTCGATTAAAGAAGATCTCGTCAAAGTACCGTCCTGTCCTGGGTGAGTATCCAACTTTGTCTGGCTTCGGCCGTGGCTAGTTACTACTCTACCGACAAAGACGTGCCGCTAAGCGATTTAGTGTTCCGGTGCGATGTCGCGTAGAAACCGATTTGGGGTAAGACAATACTTCCTAACAGGTTAGCCCGATATCGTCTTATACTGCATCATCACTTACCACCAGGTGAGGTTGCAGTCAAGCGCTAATTTGTAGTAGTGTAAAAAAAAACTTAAGTGTAACTTTAGTGTAACAGGTCTCGCAAGAGATATTAGCAATTAGTTTGATAAGTCTCTCTATATGTGCACAACTAAATAAAATCTCAACTAAGATATTACAAACACATGCCCCGACGGCACGAAACGTAAAAAATAATAATAAGATTAACTTAATTCGAAAAAAATGTATGAAGACGTTAGCAGGCACCTACGAGCCACTAGCAAATTATATCCTTCTATTTTTACAATAACACAATTTATATATTCGTACCACCAACTTTGTATTTGGATGTACAGCGATAATGCTGACATCGCACATTGCATTGTTGCGGTGTCGGCTACAGATATTCATCAATTTACCAAAAACAGTGTAATTTGCTTTCAACTATGTATTAAAGTTAAGTTATATTAACTTACTCAAAAAACTCAGTTACTACTACAACCTACAATCAACTATAACGAACTATATACTTACTAACTTACTACTTTACTTTACTCCAGAGCACGTTATACCCAGTTATTATGACTAGTGCAGTGACGTGCATAGAGGGTATGCACAGGGTATGCATATGATATAAAATGTAGAAAATCTCCAGTACGACTTATAAGAACTTAAGGGTAGGCTTTTTATAACTCTTACAATGCCTGTCCTATATTAACCCGCATTGGAGCAGGACGGTAGAGTTATGCTGTAAAACCCTCTTTCTTAAGGCCTGTGTCCAGCATCATCATCTACATCCTATAGCAGTCCATTGCTAAACTAAAGACTAAAGGCCTCTTCCAGCGGGAGGGTTTGTCTATAAAAACCACGCTGGGCAGATGTGTTGGTGATCGCAGAAGAAGGTAGTAGTAGCACAGAGTACGCTGCTGCCCGATCTCCGTTATATTCCCTTAGTCGCCTCGTACGACCCTTAGAAACAGGGGGGGTGGTAACAACTGTTTAGCAATAATACGTCAAAAGGCAAATTATTTATAAACGGTGGAAAATAGCTTCCAACTACAATAAATAAACGGCACGCAGTTACACGTGTATCTGTAAATTACCATCAAAGGTCAAACCAGGCTTGCTGAATCGATCCATGCAACTTAGAGTGGGTAGCATCCCGTCCATAACAATTATTCAAATGGACAGAGGCGTTAGTTTGCAAAAGTCCATGATATATAATGCGCATAAAGTTTACTTAGCTATAATCCGTTAAGACTGGAAAAATCTGTGTTTTGCAATTTATTTTTCACACCACGCGCTCCGTTCATGCTAGAAATTCTTTAATATAAATCCTTTAACTAAACTTCAACCGAACCGAAATTCACTGGCAAATAAATATTACTAGCTGACCCGTGCAACTTCGTTGCACCAAATCGGTTATTACCGGAAAACACAAATAAAATGACATTTTCTTACTGAGACATTTTCTGAAAATGAATCCTCGCTAGATCGATTTATTGCCCCCGAAACCCCTTGTATACTAAATTTCATGAAAACCGTTGGAGCCGATACCGAGATTCCAGTTATATATATACAAGAAATACTCGTTTAAAGATATAAGATTTTGGACTACTACCTTCGATCGAAGATATAAATTTAGCCGAGAAGTATTAATCTGCTAAATTACAAAGCCCGCTTCCAACAATTACTTACGTATGGCGCTGAGTGTTGGTCCTAAGTAAAAAGACAACAAAAGCCTTTAGTAAAAAGGAAAACGGTTCGAGTCGAGTTAAGTGAAAAACCATCAACCACAGAGACTTCAAGAACACATCCTGCAACCGACCGCCTCATGACCATCAACCTGTGGTATAGGTGTTAAGCCTCATGAGCCATAAGGGTAAGCCATAAGGGGAGAGTCATAAGGCTTAACACCTATGGCTCAGGTGCTGTTCAGGATTATTGTTTATAGTTCATTCGGTACAATTACTAACTTTAAGAACTTATTAAAGATAATACGATAGGTTGAACATTGGAGTGTTGTATAGGCCGAGGAAGACCCAGGCGTCAGTGATGGAGTAGAAAGGGACATGAGGGTTTTGGGAGTTCTGAGGTGGAATGAATCTAATTCTTACCGCCTCTGATGAAGAAATTAGCTTGACGCCCACGGACGGCTGTATAGCATTGGTTTTTATATTCTTAACAATGCTTACAAAAATTAAAAAAAGCTATTAAAAATTTATAAGAAAAAAAAACACCCTCCGCTTGCGGGGCTTTTGAATGCCCAAGCAACCGGCGGTCAGGGCTCCAGAGTGAGGAACCTCCTCACAATACGCGCCGTTTCAAGGACTACTGCCTTCTTTATCCAACCCTTGATCCAACAACCAAGCGAAAGCTTCTTTAGATTTTGGTCGAAGCATTTCGCGAGAAGACCATTGACTGAATCGACGATCGGAACAATAACGGTCCTCATGGCGGTAATCTCGTGAGCAAGTTCCAAGTATTTAGATACTTTTTCCTTTTCAGCTTTCACTAGATTATCATTGGTGATTATTATGATCTTCCGTTTACGGCTTAAACATCAGCTAACAAACAATTATATAAAATCAGTGTAGGAAGTGGGTGATGGCTGGTTGTAAGATGGTTTATCATCTTCATCATCAACCTATTAACTTCCCAAAGAGTATGCATAGATCAAAAACATGAGTCAGTGTTTCGCACTCAGAATATTTAAAAGAAACATTTAATAAGATACAAAATAGAATGAAAATATAAAGAGAAAACCTCTCCTAAAATAGGTTAGGCTATTTATACCCGTTATTGAATATCAGATTTCAATGTAGATGGTTTTCTACTGAGAGATTGAGTGGGTGCTATTGTAAAGGCGTCTATTTCTATATTCTTAAATGGCCGGATCGATTTTCACGAGATTTTATAAGTAAATAGCTGATGCCGTGAATTCGACTACAACGATTTTCAAACCAGTGTTTTTAAGGATAAAAGAAGTCTCCAAAATGCAAGCTGTACGCAAAGCCGTGAATAAAATACTTTTTTTTTAGTTCCCGAAAATGATATACTGCACGACCGCCGCATGCTGCTTAGCATGAGCTGGATACCTTATTCTCCTCAGGGAATGGACAAAATTGTATATTCTCACACAGCTTTATATATGTGCTAACAATATCCAAATATTATACGTGTAATAATAAACGGAGGTAAACTTCTATATTCTCCTATTTTTTATTGCCGTGCTTTGGAATGTAGACACGTTCATTTTACCTTTGTCATGGTATATAATCGGAGGATATAATTTTTGACTTCTTCTTATGCTAGCCGTACTGGAGATGTTCCCAGTATAAAAAAGTAAAAACACTGTGACGATGACGCGAGCTTTAAACAACATGTAAAAGAAAACCAAAATAATACTTCACAGGCTGTAGAGGTACATTATGTACTGTCTCTGAGACTTATCTGTGAAACCCAAACGCTCATAGTTTTTGAGTAAACCACTGCCATAGTTTTAAATTAAAAAAAAGAAGATCCAGTCCTAATATCTCATGCAAAACTAAAATCAAGCGACTACTGTCACTTTATTAGGTACGCGTCGGCCGTCGCGTAGGGTAATAGGGTTGTCATAAGTACGCAGTTAGAATATATGGAATTCGTTTGTATGGATTAATAAATATGTTTCTTTTGATTAAATATTTTAACAGCATGATTCCTTATGGAATCTACATATGCACCCTCCAAAAATATTTCGTAATTCGGTTACATGTTTTTTATGCCAAATTATATCAATATCGTACATGCAGTTGAGCTGAATGAACAAACAAACTCAATTTAGCATTCATAACATTAGAATGTACTTTGTATTTATTTCAATAGTGTTATTAATCGCGTTCTGTAAATGTAAAGTTCTGAAATGTCGCCCGTTCGGGGCATTGCAATGGGGTTATTGAAATAATTTTAATGCCTCTGATGAGTTGGTTAGTACCTTATTTGTAACATAATTATTATAATGAATTCCCGAAATAATTAATTTATCCCTGAAAAGAATATCCCGGATATCCCCTTAAAAAAACTATTTTTTATTAGCTATCAACTTAAGCTTAGCAGCTATCCCGATCTAGATATCATTTTGCATAGTGATAGCTTACATCTTGGTGATAAACATTGGTCAATTTTTATCCCGGGAAATCAAACGGTTCCCGATGATTTATCAGAAACGCGAACGAAGCCGTGGCCAACATCTTGTAGGTACCTACAATATATGCAAGAGATTTAAGACTATTTCATCCCTAAGAGCTCACGAAGCCTCTGAGCTTAGGTCGACTAGCTGGAGTCTTAGTTCGTAGAAATCCCACATAAACCGATTATTCCTCAGGCTCTCAGTTCCTGTTCTTTCATTTCCTCAGATTAGGTATCCTTTTAAAAGATTTGCTTACCCCAGTTAAAAATAAAATGGGTGCCAATTTAATCCGACTCCTACGTAGTGAGCTTATGCTGGTCTACATTTATAAATCTTTAAACCTCTTTAAGTTGCCTAGAAAATGTACTTAAGTATTCAACGCGCTGAATCTGTGACTTTTGTCTATTTCTATACAAGTTTAACCCTTAAGTGTAATCTCACCTGATGGTGAAGCAGTCTAAGATGGTAACGGGCTAACCTGCCAGTTGTATGGCAGTTATAATAAAGTCATACCTTCGTATCGGTTTCAACGCAATATCGTGTTCATTCACACTTTAATAATTATAATAGCGAGTAGTTCGGTAGATCCTTTTCTACTTCCTAGTTTTATGTTATAAATGCGAAAGTTTGTTTGAATGAGTGTCTTGTTACAATAACTAAAGAACGGGTTTTGATAAGCAGTTACTTCAGAGTAGCGCTATAATTTAAATAAATAAATAAATATACTACGACAATACACACATCGCCATCTAGCCCCAAAGTAAGCATAGCTTGTGTTATGGGTACTAAGATGACTGATGAATAATTATATGAATAATATACATAAATACTTATAATATACTAGCTGTTGCCCGCGACTTCGTCTGCGTTTGATTTTGTTTTTAAAGTATTCAGTATCACTAATCCTTAAATGAGTATAGTAGTATATATATATATATATAACATGTGACTGTCAATTAATTATAGAAAAATAATTTGCAATAAAATAAAATCGCGACTATAATTAAAGATCTAAGCTATCCTATCTCTTAAGTTAGACCAGACTGCTCACGTTGTGCCAATTTAATTTAAAATCGGTTAAATAGTTTAGGAGTCCATCGCGGACAAACATCGTGACAGGAGATTTATATATATTAAGATATAGATAAACACCCAAACATACATAAATTTACCTATATTCTGGATATATTTACAGATAAGTTATAGCCTTTTTACCAAAACACCCTCTGCAGTTTTTGTAACAAGACACCCATCCATACCAACTTCGGATTTTTTAATACTAAAGCAGGAAGTAGAATAGGATCTAACGATGCTCTCTCTGGATGTGCAGAGATGTGTGATGACTGATACCTAGACCCATTTATATCTTAGCTTTTATTTAAAAAAACTTACATCATTAATTTAAAAAAAAAAAAGATTTAATTTACAGATAGGGGGTAAAAGTTGAACTACCAAATTCGAACCAAGCAGGGAATGCTAAACAAAACCGTCTACAAACTCGGATGAATCCAAAAATTTTGAGTTTTGTCGTCTAACTCAGTCCCTGCTAAAGTAAGGACGAACTACTAAGCTATGACCGCTTTCCTTAGTTTAAAATATTTTAATTAAAATAGACCATTAAATACTTGAGTAAAAAACGTTATCTGAAACAGTGAAGCTAAAGGAGCGTAAAATACTCGCCGACCTACAATAGAGGAAGATGTTAGTGAAGTGATTGAGAAAGGCCAGACTACAAAGAAAACTATCCTTTCCTTTAATGTTTCAAAAGCTTATTTAACTAAAATAGAATTTAATTAACTATTCAAGGCCCTGTAATAACTTGGCTCTTACATAACTTATATAGACTCTTTCAATGCCTAGGCATGCCTTTGATCGACATTTGATTGTAGAATATTTGTTTGAAGAGCATGAATGTTTTTCAGTGTCTGGGTGTTTATATGTATATTATAAATGTTTATGTATATTATTCATAAAAATATTCATCATTCATCTACCCATAACAAGCTACGCTTACTTTGGGGCTAGATGGCGATGTGTGCGTTATCGTAGTATTTAAAATATTTATTTATTTAAATTGTGTGTTGTCTCAAAACTCGCAAATATTTAATACCATAGATATTTCCGGTCTAGTGCGAGGCTTCGGTCGTGACTAGTTACAACCCTACTGACAAAGAAGTATCGCTAGGCGATTTAACGTTCCAGTAAGATGACGCGTAGAAACCAACTAGTAATATGGATTTAATATAACTGCCATAACACTGACAGGTAACCATCTTAGACTGCATTATCACTTACCAACAGGTGAGATTGCAGCAATGGGCTAACTCGTAAAGGAACGAAACAAAAAAGCAACCCTCCTTACTAAATCATAAGACCTAAATAAATCATGTTTCTTAAATGCTCCTCTGGAATATATAACGACTTTAAAAGAAGAGGTTCTCAATATTCTGTTAGGTACTTTTTTTTCTTTGTACTTCGGAACTCCGTCAAAGTCAAAGTCATTTATTATCTGTACAGAATTAAGAACATACAGAAACCGTGTACACGAATAATATTGAAGCATAAAAAACAGCTCCACTTTAGCAGTGTTTCTCGAACATGCGGTTAGTCACTTCATTTCATTAAGCATTTTATTAAGCAGTTATTTTACCTCTAAAATTCTAAGCATTTACCATAAAATGGGGAAAATGGGAAAACTTTGTGAGCTAGCAGCGCGTGCGCGGAGTGTTTTGGGCCAAACACCGCTGTTTTTTGACGCAATGCACTGCATGCAATAACGGCTGAATGAGGGTTCTGTTTGTTTTTAGTTCTGTGATTGTCTAACCGATTTAAGAAAACCTTCTTTTGTTTGAAACAGTATATTACAGTATACTGTGCAGTGTTCACATTTTTTTTAGGTTACGTTCTATCTTGTTGAAGTCGAGGGAACTCTTCGAATTTAGTTAGCACACCTATCGCGATATTTTTTAACGGCTGGTGTATTTTCAACTACCTACCATTTGGTCAAGTGAAACTGATGATGAAGTTCCGGATAGCCGCCGGAACTAGACAAGAAAAATTATTTCATGGTCAAGCATTTCTAAAGTATTTCATTAAATGGTAACCATTTAATTAAGTACTTTAGAAATGCTGCTGAGTAATTAACGCTAGTAACAATAAAGGGGCTGACGATGCAGTCCCAAGAGAACTTCTCAACGCTCGTGCATCGGGAAAAGCTATATTGCAACCCACTAAAAAGCGAGTTTTTTTTTAAATCTAATTAAATACAAACCCACTCATAATTTCTCTCATAGTATCAGGAGATATTGACTTGAAATATTTTTAATAAGTAAGTGCAATAATATCTTATCATCAATCTGAAGTTTCGGAGTTACGATACAATATTGTTTGGCGCGGAAAAAGGATTCCGTAAACGAACGATGCCAGCGGGCTCCTGTTGCCTCTGCTTTTCGTCATTCCGTCAGCCTGTCTGTCAACGAGCTGTATTTTATAAATTTAAAATGCATATAAAAAATTTCGGATCCGACAGGATTTGAACCTGCGACTCTCGGGCAATCGCAGCCTGAGCGCTTTCACCAATTAAGCTACGGCTCTTCTACCGTCGATGCCGAAATGATTATGTGCATTTCACATCAGTCTTATAGCGACTGTAGCGTCATCTAGTAGGAAACGTTGCAGTTTCGATCTACTTTTTCAAAGGTCCATATTACAATGAGACACGTTTGAAACGAGAGATGACACATTGCTTTTTTATATTTTCATAATCTTTTTTTTCTTTTTTTTTATCAGGCCGCGATTGCCCGAGAGTCGCAGGTTGAAATCCTGTCGGTTCCGAAATTTTTTAAATGCATTTTAAATTTATAAAATCGATATTTCCTCCAAGTGTAGGTAAAAACAATAACAAAAAAAAAAAAATTATTAAAACGAGCTGTATCTCAAGAACCGTTGTAGGTAAAGACTCAGTTGAAGTTTGCACGAAATGTATATTACCATTTTCGCTATTATATTATAGTAAAAATTCAACAAAATTTAAAATTTATTTTTTTTGCTATCTCAATGATGTAAATACTGCCTAGTGTTTCATATTGCACCTACAAACCTAGCTGCAATTTTAGGTATATTAGTACTATAAATACTAGCCTCGTTGTTAAAGCCAAAGTGGGGTAAAATTGAGATGACCTTTATGAGGCCACGGCTCGGATTAAAATCCCGTGTTTACACAAAACAAATAACACGAAAATAGCTGATTTTTGCTTCTATTTATATGCATGTATTGATAAACTAAGCTGAAGCGACGATCGCCGGCTTAAGACTTACATAGTAGTACTTAGCTTTAGAATTCGATCCCCGGCACGCTCTTCAAACTTTTTGAAGTAACACTCAATTTCAATTTGAGCAATTCACTTGCTTTAGCGGTGAAGGAAAACGTTGTGAGAAAACCTGCATACCTTAGAATACCACATAATGTTCTTTATCTCCAAGACCTGTGAAGTCTACCAATTCGCATTTGACATTCCGTAATGGACTACTGAACTAACCCTTTTCAGACTGGGCACGCCCTGAAGTGACTGGCTTGGGTTTATAATCATTTTAAGTAAGATTAACTTTACTTTTATGACCTGCTTTAATAACTTAACTACTGACGACAAATCCGCACACGTTTACTCTTAAAAAAAATTACCATTCTGTCTTGTATTACATTGCACAAAATATATCAAAACATATTTAATTTAAATAATATTTGTCTGAAAATATACATAGTATAACATATTCTGCCTATTTCCCGGATAAAAGCTATATGCAAAAATTGTTGATAATATCAGTTTAGCTGTTAAGCTGCGCATAACAACATATATTCGATTTAATCTAGCGGATGTTTTTTCGGGATAAAATGTATCTTAAATACATGTGCCAAAATTCGACAGGCTTTTACAGGCTCAGCTAAGCTTAAATTGCAAATAAACAAACGGACCTTTGAATGTGTAATATTAACATGGATTCACTATTCAGTTGAACTAGTTGCAATCTGCTTCTGCGATTAAGTTTGCGGCAAAGGACTCACAGAGTTTGGAACGGAATTATTGGAATTACTATGCAAGTTTCTGTACTAGGTATAAACCTAGTTAGATTTCCAGTAATATCCGTTCATCTATATAACATTATAATTACTATCGGTATATTGATATATGGCTACAATTATAACTGTAGACCATATACCGAACATGACAACTGATTTCGTCATCATCACTAAGAGCTTATAAATGTCCCATTACAGGGCACAATGCAAAGAAGAGTGGGAATTAGAACAATAACCCACCACGCTCCCCAATTCGGGTTGACGGACTTAATGGAAAGCTATGACCGGGACCGATAGCTTAACGTGTTCTAAGAGTTACGAGGGTCAATATCCTAACTACGGTTCGATATTGAAAAAAAATTCAAAGAAAAACGCAATGATTGTCTAAAACTACTGCCGGATGGGATCCCAAAAACCTCCTGAGTCGCAGTCGAACATGCCAACCACTACACCAACGAACCAGTTTTCAATATATATATATATATAAATGAATAGCTGTCGATAGTCTTACTTAATATAACCTTTATTATACAAAACATTAGTAATTATAAACAAAAAGTTGATATAATCAACCGACATACTAGAAACGGACGTAAATTATTTATATCTGCATATCGTCTGAGAAAAGTAAAAAATCCTATGTTCGAATGGGTATATGCTTTTATAACATTATACCTATGGGACCATTAGATCTACCTTTAACTAAGTTTAAAAAATATATTAAAACACAATTAATCAATCGTGGTTACAACGAGATTGATGAAATCCGTAACGACAAGGCTGCTTGGAAGCATGCCACTCTGCTCTCATAGAAAGATAGCAAAATTCTAAAGATTGTTAAACCATAAAATGATATCAGAAAAAAGCAATCTACTGACTTTCTTGCCGGCTCTTCTCGGTATAATCTGCCTTCCTTATGCCACTACATACTAGGCCTACTTGAAATAAAAAAAAATTGAATTTGAATTTGAATTTACTTAGACTCGGGAATGCCCGGATCAATTTACCTAATTTAGGTCTAAAAATATTCGTGGAAGTCCAGAGACGGTTAAAACGGTGAGAAAAAGTGTAAAAATATAACATATAACTATTGTTACATATAACTATTTTATAATAATTTCAAATATAAAAAATCTTTGAAAAAACCAAACCCGATCTAGTAGTAAGCTACCTAACTAAAAATGATACCTTTGTTAGTTATTGCAATTTAACACACTTTTGAGAAAATTATATTGAACTCTCAGGCATGTATGTTTCCTCAAGATATATTCCTTCACTGATAAAGCAAGCGATATTATTGCTTAAATTAAAAACGCACATAACTCAGAATAAGTCAATTGTTTATAGCAACGATAATATCTATCAAACAAATAAAATTAAAATTTTCTTTTGAAAAATGCAACCATTCCATCAGTATTTTCTTACGACGTTGTCACGTTCAACTATCGTCAGTAAGCCGACTTTATAGACAACCAATTTTTTTGACTGTTGATGACCTCCACGCATAGACATAGGCAAAGAAATCTAGATAAAGGCAATTCCTTTAAAAAAATATTCGAATCGGGTAAAATGTAACGTGAGAAAAGTAGTGAAACTTCTTCAGATTATAAGTTTGTTTAGTTATATCCTTAGGCGTTACTAACATCGCTTAAAACAGTATTATTTTAAAATGCAAGTTTATTCAGGACACGGGTCTCCTCCTAAAATGAGAAGGGGTTAAGGCCGTAGTCCACCACGCTGGCCCATAGCAGATTGGTGGACTCTACACACCTTAGTGACAAGGAGCGTGCTGGGGTTCGAACTCGCCCCCTGAAAGTGGGCGTGAAAGTCCTACCCACTGGGTTTTCACCGCTTTCAGGAATTATTACGAATTGCAACGATTCGGAGAAGCGGTGATAGCGCATTGAGTAGGAGCTACACTTCACTTTTTGGGGAGTTTGAATCGCACCTCGTCACTTTTCTAAGTTATTTGCGTTCTCAAAGGTGTGTGGAGTCCACCAATTCACACTGGGCCAGCATGGTGGACTACGGCCCTAAACTCTTCTCATTGTGGAAGGAGACCCGTGCTCAGTAGTGGGCCGGTAATGATGATGATGATGACAATGATTCTCAAACAAAAAGTCAACGATATCGAAATATAACTTAAGCGATGTACTCGTAAGTAAGCGCCTTGTTTATTCCAGGTTTCGTATGGATTTAATGCTTGACCTAGATTGGTTCATATAATCCTGGATTATAGCCGGGCCTGCCAAATTTTCTATGTAAAGTTGCTCAAACAAGACCTCCAAAAATTTACACGCACCGAATAAAACGCAGTCAAGAGTTGATATAATTATGATCATTTAAAAATAAAAATCCTTATGAGTAAAAGTTCGTGCAGTACTAAATTTATTTGCCTTTAAATCATAATATACAAAGCCAATTTAAAACATATACTTTAATAAAAACTTAAAAATGGTAATATTTAGCCACAGATTCTTAAATGCTAAACTTTTAAGATAGCCAGCACAAAAGTAGAAAAAAAAAGTTATATTAATATGCATAATTAACACCGTAGAAGTATCTATTATCAATAATCTAAGTCTAATTATCATGGCCCGAAAAAGATTTTCTGTACAAATTCAAATTTAAAATTTATTTGTTTCAAGTCTTACTTTACAAGCACTTCTGACAACAACTGCATCAACGGCTAAAATATCAATTTTATTTCGCAGTTGACGAAGTATTGGCAATTGAAAAATCGACCCTCAACTTAGCAAATCTCTTATAAATTTAAACAAAAAACAATAAGAACAAAGCACATTAAATAACTTATAAAAAAATATTATTGCACATTTGCAAAATAATAACTATAAAATCAGCCGAAACATTGAGAGTTAAAAGAAAAGCTAACAAAGCCAAATCTTATGTATTACAACAGATACGCACCAATTTATTCCTTAATTACACTCAATTAATTATTTTGCGACGACGAAATTTGCATACATATATTCGTAATAAAGTCTCAAAAGTTCGGCGATAATGCTAAACTTAATCCGACGTAACCCAAACGGGGCTCAACAAGTTTTCTTTTTAGACGCGCGAAATGATAATCTTGGTATAACTTTCAAATAAGTATTTACGAGAGTCCCAAAAAATCAAACACAAAAACAAATAACTTGATCTGCTTCCATAAACCAACTTTAATTTAAAAAACTCTAGTTTTAAATTAATTCATAAATTGTAACTCCGGAAGGCGCGCGATTTGTGCTCTTCGGCGCGCAGCTGCATACAGACTGCATATCGCCCAGATTTCAAATTGCTTTTAATTTAGGGCCGAACTACGTGTATTTAGTATAAATATTTTCAGGGTGTCTGTCGGCCGGAACTAGAGACAGATAGCATATTTTGTCTCATGAGTCATGTTACGTTTTGTTTTATCCTGAGTTTTTTTTTTTAACTGGAGTAACAGATAAATAATTTGAGAAATGAAGGAAAAATTTTTGACAGTTTGAAACATCATCCATCACCATCAATTATCAATTTTATAGACAGTTGACATAATTGAAACCTATCTGCTGCTAAGTCTAGAAATAGACCAGATCGGTAGAGCGTGGCACGCATGCGCGGGGTTGCGTCGCGCGCAGCCCTTTGTTCCAACCCCAACGCAGCGTTTTCCGCGTTACGAAACAGTATCCAGATTTCGCAGTCGAAACCTCCACGTCAGCGCCATCAATTTTAACCTTAGACACTACCACCGGCCTGGTGAGTGTAACACTCGCCATCCAACCACCGTTTTCTTCCGTCTATCGCGATAGTTCAGTGCTTAGATGTTTCTTTCGGTGTCGACCACCTAAAATAGCGGACTAGATGTTAGCATTTAGGGCATGCATGCTTTTCTATGTTTATGTCCTTGAGTGTTAAAACTTAACCCGCAATATCCTTTCCTTCGGCAGTGGAAGTGTACGTTTCATTACAGATAAGATATTTGTAGGGAGTTAAGATGCTGTTGCTAAGCGTAGGAGCAGAATGAGGCGGCTCGAGATGCAGGGACGGGAGGGCGGCGGCAAAGACGGCATCATGTCTCGAAGTGAATCTACGGTCAGCCGCTGCACGCCACACACGCCGCTCGGCCCGCCCGACTCCGTCAGCGTCGACTCCAATCCCATGCCCACCATATACCGGTAACTGGACCATTGGGGACCCTAGAGCCGCGCCGTCTGGGGAGAAGACGTACCCTCTGCCGAGGGTCGTTCCGCAATCGATTGATCGATTTACACTTTGACATTACCAATGCGGTCATATAGATTAATATTTAATGAAATCGATTGTGTAACGTGTCTCGAAGTTGCTGCGCAATTGCACGATACGGTATATCCACACATCACATGACCTTCATTAGACTGCAGTCTCGATGCGCCATATCTATGTCTTCCCCCAGCGGTGAGTAAAGCCGAGCACTTCGCTGCATCGCGCACAGGGTCTGACGCATGCGAGTAGGCACCATGAAGGCGATGAATCTTTAGCAACGTTGTTAAGTATTTTCAAATATCTAAGGCTTTGGTCCGATTATCAATAAAAAAAAAACAATAAAATCATCAAAATGCAATGCTACCCATTTATGTTGTCATAACAAAAGCTGAGGGACCGAAAACTTAAATAAATTTATACATAAAGGGATCCGACCATAGCCTTACATAAAATACAGCTTAAGATACCGCCGACATTTTGTACGACGCTTGGCTTGCCTTATGCTGACTGCGGGTACAACAATATGCCAGGTATGGTATCCCAAAAAATCATTGTCGCTTATCACAAGGCCTCATACATCTTGATACCCCTTTTCCTTGCTACTATCACTTTTATAATACACCAATATCGCTTCCTAGCAAGTAAAACTCATTTAGCAAGGAATACATGTACAAACAACGGATTGTTCTAATCCATATTGAGTATAGTAAAACCAGTAGTAACATATTACAGCAATTAGTAAACACAATAACGACGTGTCAAACTTACTTCTAATCTTTAAGGAAGGCGAGAAAGGTTTCTGTTGCAAAGAACTATGACATAACTATCTTTATTATAACTGAAGGCAAAGATAGACATAAACGGTATCTTTGCCAATTTCATGAACTGAATTAATCTAAAGCGGTTTGGCTAGACATTCATTTTTCACATTTTATTTCAAGCGTTGTTAAAAGAGAAATGCGTCAATTACTAACTCTAGTGTTGCTCTTTTCAAGCATCATTTTTCACCTTTATATTATTCCACATTTCGTGCCAATTAAAGCTTGCTACAATGGATCTTTTTCATCAAAAAAATATTTGTATCCTAGATGAGTAGATTAGTCACTATACTTAAATGTTTGTACTCGTTATTTATTATTAGATACCTAATCATCCATATTACCTGAGGTATATATTTAGATTTAGGAAACTAATGTAGTATGGATTAGATAGTTAGATTAGTTGAAATTGTAGTAACATTACTTAGATGGTAATAGTAGAATTATGACGTTATGACAATGATAAGGTATAGTCTTAGAATCATTATTTATTTTATAGACAAAGTTTATATTATATTTACCACAGCTAATGTCACTTTATATTTGAAACATATCAAGCAACAACCAATCCCTACGTAGATTTTTATAGACAGCACCATTAGAAATATAAAATTAGCAATAGAAGATTTTCAATAATCCGTTCTAAGGTACAAAACTAACAATTAAAAATAAAGTACCTTGGTATGCCAGAAGTAAATTTATTAACAGAGCAACAAGAACAAGCCCTGTGCGTTAAAAATTGTATAAGTACAAATAGCTCAGCTGCAATATCTGAAAAGCTAAATATGGCCGCGTTCTTCATATTCAACAGGACGCAACTTTTGCAACGATCAACGTAGGTATTAATATGATATATTGTTTTTCAAATTCAAATTCATTTATTTCAAGTAGGCCTACTTTATAAGCACTTTTGAAACGTCAAGTATGCATGTTTGTGTGACTCTACCACCGGTTCGGAAAGCAAATTCTACCGAGAAGAGCCGGCAAGAAACTCAGTAGTTGCTCTTTTCCAACATCAACATTTACAATCATTTTGCTATCTTGCGAGAGATGAGAGCGAGGCTGGCTGCTTCCATTCTACCTTGTCATTGGAATAGATATAAGTTTTAGCTTGTATGGGATTCTCCCTTAATTTTTTTTTATACGTGTGGGTATAGAAATTGAGCGTTCCCTCCCTTCGATTTTAATTAATTTTCTCCACACCATTTGGGCTTCTATAAAACGAATACCTATACATCAAAAAATACTAAGAGCATCGCGTTAACACTTTAATTCGAATAATAAAGATGCATTCAAATCGGTCCGTTCGTTTGGTAACTACAGTAGCAGTCAGTGACATGACAGTCAAATCAATCAAACCAACGAATTACGAATTAATGTTGTAGGATGCGTAAGTATATTTCATAAGGAATCACCCACTAAAAATATAAATCAAAAGAAGCATATCTATTTTTCCATACAAACTAATTCAAAAATTTCGAAACATAAACACTTAGCAAATGTTTACTTATGTCAACCAAAAAATATATGTTGAAGATAAAAGACAGGAGTCATATGATTTTAATTTTGCTTGTGATGTTATGGGCTGTATCTGATTTCTTTCAGAAGAAATTATTTCAGTGGTGTACTCAAAAACTATTAGGTTTTCACACATAAGTCTCAAAGACAGTATATAATGTACCCCTAAAGCCTGTAAAGTATTATTTCAGTTTTCATTTACACGTATATACGGGTAATATTCTTCAATAAATAGCAATATTTAGCATTATATATCTGTACAGATACTCTTTCCCTCGGAAAAATAAACGAGTCTCGAAGGACCTTATGAAACTTATACCAACGCAGATACAGTCGTAGCAGCAGCTAGTGACCTACGATAACATTAGGTACATTATATTAGTATAACTGCCATTTTGAAAAAACGATGCTGATGTTAACATAAACTTGATAAATATTATATTTATTTAGTTTTTAAATAGTTTATTTTAGGTTATAGTTATGTATTAATAAAAATTAAAAACAATATTTATTAAAAACTTGATAAAAAGTATTTCTATATTCTATTTGTGTACTACATTTTAAATCAATCAACTACATAAAAAAACATGAGACACTCTCCAAAAACATACTGTTACAAAAAGACTTGAACAAGTAAATATATGGTTTTTACTTTATATTACTGTTTGTTTCACAGATGTCGCGCCCCGATCGCATCGCTTGATTGTATGGACGAATTTAGCGCCAATTCGCAGCAGATGCTGGATCAAGGTAAGAGATTAATTACCAAAAGCTTACATAATGTTATAAATGTGAAAGACTATTGTTCCGTTGCGCCCTAAATAAGCAACGACCACGGAGGAGGGAGAGTTTTGGGGAGTTCCAAATACCACGGTCTTGTCTTGGGTCCAGTGGCTCCCTGCAAATCGTTTGACGTCATCTGTTCACTACGTCGGTGGTCTACCAAGGCTGCGTGTACCGGTGCGAGGTCGCCATTCCAGCAACTTGGGAAACCAACGTCCATCGGAACTCCGGGTTCTGTACCCCGCCCATTGCCAATTCAGCTAACTGGGAATTATCGATACTCATATATAAATCTATACTTGCAGCCGGCGACGTAAATATGACGTCCAAGCATAACATGTCGACGTACATGGGCAATCACGCAAGTATGCCTTCGTCAGTCACACCAGGTCTACGATACAAGAATTTGGGAAAGTCCGGACTCAGAGTTCCGAACATTGGTTTGGGATTGTGGACTATGTTAAACGAAGATTGTGCGGAGGATATAATTATGACTGCTTTGGAAAACGGCATCAACCTGTTTGACTTATCTGAGGCTCATTGTGGTAAGTTCAAAATTTTATATCGTTTTGATACGGAGGCTCCGTCACAATGGAGGTTAAAAACAATAGGTATATTCCTTTTTTTTCTTCTAAGTATTCAAACAGTATAGACATGCGAGCTTGTAGCATCTTAAGCAGCCGGTTTTCTGATGCCATTGGGCAAATTTGAAAATGAATATACCTACATATATAACTTTTGCATTTATCTTGATTTTTTTACTTTACCGTCAGATATTTTTCTTTAATTATCAAAACTTTACTACACTCACTTTATATACATTCTGCAACACGAATACAAATCTAAATCATAATTCATGTACTTTAATTCGAACATCTATATAAACGCTTCCAAAAAGTCATGTCTTTCTGTTTGTAGCGACTCCCTCAGCCAGATTTTCCTGAGAAACAGCCAAAAACTCAGCAGCTGCTCTTTTCCAACTTTCTGATTTATTAGTCTTATACCGCCGCGATATTAACGCGCAATTATGAAAGTACCTATACAAAATACAAAATGTGAAACATAGTTTGCATTAGTCACTAAACCATTTATCGCTTTATAGCCAGAGGGGAAGTGGAGCTAGGCCGCATACTAAAGAAAAGAAATGTGCGTCGGACCAGTATAATCATCACAACCAAAATATACTGGAGCACCAAGTACGTAAAGAAACATATCTTTATTCTTAATCTTAACACTAGTATTTTTATAACAGCAATACTTATAAAGTAATAGAATGAGCATGTACTTAACACAGTCATCTTATTATCGTATTCATTTTCATTTTACTACTGGTAAGAAGGTAATTCAGAATGCTTTATTTCCCTCAAAGAAGGGATGCAGGTTCTGAATTCAATATGAATTATCGGGTTGATTAACACGATATTGATCATGACATCATCAGAATTATTTTAACGCCACTTCAAACAGTATATTATAGTGTTCATGAACCGTCTATTTATTATTGAGTTTCCAGTAATTTTTGAATATCGGTTTACCCTGTAACACATAAACTGTCTTTAAATAATGTTAGCTGCGTGCAGATTAGTAAAAAATATATAGAGCACTTGACTCATACTTCTATAACAGAGAAACTGTTCTGGTTTTCATAAATATTTGTTTCTCAGCGACTATATGGAACTTATTTTAGACTCAAAATTATAGACTCCGTATACCTACAAAACATTTTATGATTGACAGTATTTTGCTCATCACGTATCTATAAATAAGGGGAGATTCTACACTTGTATGTACAGGTATATTTTAATAATGGAAAGTTTTTTCTTCGTCTTTGACCACCTAACACGATGTTTATTTTTTCTTTTGAATTTGTTTACCGGCTTCATAAATAGGCAAATAGAATCGATATCGTGAAAGCGCCTACGTCATATAACAAAGCAATTACGGCTATAATAAATAAAACTTTTGAGCTTATAAATTTTTGTTTACACCAAAAGAATAAACTCTTTATCTGATAAATACATTTACCCAAGTGGTACTTAAACCTGGCCACCAGAAAGGAAGTCATCAAGTTGCACAGTGTCCCATTTGTTTACCGGATCTTACCTTATAAACAAACTATTATTTCGATATCAAACAAACCTTCTGGAATACGAAACAGGTCACACCAAACATTATTTAGATGCTTCTGGCTTTTCAGTTATCAATTCATCAATCAATCCAGTCAAGAGAAATGTGAATGACATAAAAATTGTATAATACCAAGTTGTACAAACGCAAAATGAAAAAAGTCTTTAATCAAAGTCTTTAATCTTTAATCAAAGTCGCGTGTCTTTTGTTTAATTTTTAGAACTTCGTTGGATTTCATTTGCTACCTGTTATTTGTCAGTCCAAGTGATAGCAAATTTATGGAAAAGCATTTTTTTAATTATGTATAAACCTTACTCAAACTCTTGAAAGTTCAAGAACCTCATAGAGGACTTAGAGGTTCACATACTACCTTCGAGATTTTTATAGACGCTGTGGGCGATGAACTTATTGATATTGTAGGACATTCAAGTATCATTAGGTAAAAGGCTTTTAGTTGTGTGGCCTTAGCTCTTTCATGGGCACTGGTGCTGCAGATGTTATATATGAACAAAATGTAGTAAAGGGCATGCCCAGTTTAACCCAGTGATCGGTAACAGTTTAACCATTAAAACAATTGCCTGAATATTCATAAAATATTTTAACGCCATGTTATGCTTTTCCATTGTTTTCAGTAAAAATTTTCTGTCCACAGACGAAAAAAAATTGGCCTATACTCGCCATTATCTTTTCCTAAGTAATTATAATGTTTCCCCGCTAAATGCGTTTTTATATAAAGAACACGAGAAAAAATAACAAAAAAGTAGTTATTAGATCAAGCTGATAAATTGCGCCCTTTTGTTCTTGCAATCAATATAAAGACATTTGGGACATAGCTTAAAAATCACGCGGTGCATTTATTTTAATTAGTATTCAAGCCTTGCATTTAATAGAGTTACGACCATCTTGTTTTGTGCCAAGCAGTCCGTGGCAGGCACTGATGGAAAATCGTAACGAAGCCAAATAATTATTGCCCTTGTTCATATAAATATAATGTAACTAATGTAACTAATCTTTATGGAATTCATAACACAAAGCAAAAAAAACATTATCCATTATATACCTCCTTTATTCTAGGAGAACGGGGAAATGCATAAACCCACAAAGCTGCTCCAATAGGATGGTGGGCTTTAGCAGTTCTCATCAAATGTTAGTGATATCACTGATATATTCGCTAAGCCGTCGCTCCTAGTAATTACCAGGACCGACGGCTTATCGAAGTTCCCAAAGCACGGGTTTGGCCAACGCACATTTTCTAATAACTTCAGGCTGGTACTAAGAAATTCTTACCCGACCCGTGAATCAAACCCAGGATATCGTAATCTATAGTCAAACATGTACACCATTTGACAACCGACCTTATCATTCACATTTATTTCTTTCTAATCCCATGCGAATCTACAGTGTATAGTAAATCGCTATTACTGTACTCATTAGTTTTTATATTAACACCGGAAAGTAAATATATCATTTTACATTGTAATGTTCATATTTTTTGCTACAGCCACGCGTTATATAATATCTCGTGACTTTACGCTCGGCGAACTTGCATTTTCGCTTTTTGCTTTATACGATTGCTTTGGGACCCCACTAACGCTGAAAATAATGCTTCTGGCTTTTATAGAACCTAATTTTTATCTCCATTTACTAGGCTAACAGGCCCTCATGCTAACAGGTCAGATGAAAGGGGCTTATCTAGGAAACATGTCATAGAGAGTGTGAAGGCGTCACTGCAACGACTTCAAGTTGATTACATAGATGTTGTACTCTTGCACAAAATTGATCCCGTCTGCCCCATGGAAGGTATGTATTTCAGAATATTTTTTGTTAGGTCTTTGCCAATGAAATCGCCCTTTTGCCAAATTAGACACTTTAAACTACTTTTGTCTGTGGTTTGACTTTGAATTCTAATTACAAATAATTTTTTGGTGAAACATTGTTGGCGAGGCGACGAATAGTCGGCGTAAAATCAATTTTTAAATAAAGAACAGTATTTTTTTTTAAATCGGAATATCTTGACGCATTATTTTCGCATATGAATTAATGAAGCTACGCGACACAAATTTTACGCTATATTAAAAGCGGTTTTTTCATAAGAAAAGACCTGATATAATATTCATGATACTTCTGATAAAAGACACTTATAAATATTATTTGTTTTTGTAGAATTGGTGCGAGCCATGACATTTGTGATCAATCAAGGATGGGTTATGTATTGGGGAACAGCACGTTGGTCCCCTTCTGAGGTAAGCGTACCCATGATATCACAGAAACAGAACAGTATTCTGTCCGCTGGAAGGCTCCAGCATTGTTAGTAACTCTACCACAAAAGCGTGTCGCAATACAACGGTACGATGCTGCGTAGAAAACGATTAGTGGTATGGATTTAATATGCCAGTACTATTTTAGACTCCATCATCACTTACCAGGTAAGATAGATGAAGGGCTAACTTAATTTAAAAAAAACAGAAAGGGAACTGTTTCAACGGTTAGAACAAAAGCAGTTAATTAGTCTATTGTGGTATCCAGTCTTTACAATTTGGACGTGCGAGAGCAAAGCTATGTAGATATGCACTGCTCCAACTTAAATGTATACTCAATTTTAGTCAACGAAAGAAAACCCAAAAAAAATTAATTACTTTTTAATATTATTGAGCACTGCAATTGCAGGTGAGTTGCATTAAACCTCTAACGCTAGGCAATTTTCTTTAATAATATATACATAAAGACAAGTCTAATCAAGGGATTTTATATATTTTTTTTGCTAACCCAAAATTTCACATAAAATAGTTGACGTATACATATATTTTTCTAGTATCACACATCATTTCTAGTATCATAGTTACACACTCAGTAATGTCAGTTTTCAGAAAACCAATGGATTTTGCTTGTATTAAGTATTTTTATACGTGATTAGATAATAACTGATTTTTCAATTTCTTATAACTTGTGAGCATTGACGATTTTAACTTGAAATTGACTTTGGGTCCGCACGTCCTTTATTCAAAGATGTTATATGGTTTGTGACCTATAAAAGAAATAATCGAATTAGTAACTCCTCGCAATCGAGGAGTCGTTTTCGCATATTAAACTAAACTGTTAAAGTAAAAAGGGCCTATTGACACTAATTTTAGAGTCGTAAATCCTGTAATTCCAGTTCTTATTCAACATAATAGTGCTAAAAGCCCTAAACAAAATAAATAAGATTAATTTTACACTGATGTTCAAGTATTTCGATACTCGAATGAGAATCCTTGCGTGCGAGAAAATCGAATGTACGAAGCGTACTAAACAGCGCGAAGCGGACGGTTTCCGATTCACAGCAGTGATTGGCAGTTAAGGACATTTATCCGGACATATCCGCTCACCCATATACTCAACAATCCAATAGTTAAATAAGAAACATAGCTATAAGACAATAAACGATGTAACTGTGTACCTACAGTTAGTTTGGAAAAAAAAATACCAAAAATTAATGATTTCAATTCCCGTGTTGGATTATTTTAACATGCAATTTTATTTGGGAAATTTAAGTATCTTTGTTAGTGACACTAACCGGTACCAAATGCTTAATTTGCTTTGACACGGAAGTGGACAACGCCCAGTTCCTAACTCCTTACTGAAACTTAGAACTCGTTGTCAGAATAACCGGTTACAACTTTGGACCGACGTGGAGTCTAACCTTCGTGATCCATGAAACAAAAGAGAATATCATAGGTACCTACACATGGTACATGGAAGAAAATTTGAATGGAGTTTATTTTTTGTAAAGTAGTAGTTTTCTTTTAATATATTTTGTTCCTTCGCATAATCGAGTAGTAGTATAGTATAGTGTAGTATAGTGCATATATTTTCATATGTTTTTCCCTTCTCATGATCTTATTATGTTATGTATAAAGCTACTTAGTTTAAAACGGGCTAAAGTCTTTAATGAAATGGCTTGTTTTTTGCACATGTGGCATCTTATTATGTACTTGCATACAATTTTCTTATTCAAAAAAAGAAAAGCGATTGCAGTTTAAGGGCTACATAATAAATTCAAAGAATTTTCCAATATTTAAATAACCTTGTCTAGATAATGGACGCGTATTCGAACTGCAGGCAGTTCAACTGCATCACACCGATAGTTGAACAAACAGAATACCACATGTTCTGTAGAGAAAAACCAGAGTTATACATGCCTGAACTGTATCACAAAATTGGCGTTGGTAAGTACTGAATATGTAGTATTTATTATATGCAGCTTGTTTAATTATATATGACCCCAACAAAGACAAAGAGTTAACAATAAGAGTCAAAATTCTATTTATCATCTTTATTATCATCATTATATATCATCATTAATGAATCTCATTAATGTTTCAAAGCTGAGCATGACGACACGCAGGTTAGGCATACTATTCCCTATCTTAATTGTGGTATTAACCAATGGTTGTCCAACTCCACTGCTGTATTTATGTGTTTTCTGGGCATTCATCATCTTATAAAACCATGACCGGCCCGGCCCACTTCGAGTTTCCACTACAATGAGAAGGGGTTAAGGCCGTAGTCCACCACACTGGCCAAGTGCAGATTGGTCACATAAACATGTTCCTCAAAAACCAGCAACGTGTTCGCATCTCTGGTGCTGCTGATATTCAGGGTTAGTGGTAATCATTTAACATATACTGGTTACCCTAAACTGATCCTGCATTCTCATTTGCCCGCTATTCCTTAATAAATCCACGGTCATTTTTCGCTGGATAACAGCGACTCTCATGAGTCTCTTCTGATGTCGCCCTGTGGGAAAGTTGTAGGAGCGGGAGCTATTGTTATGTGCTCGACTGCAATAGGAAGATCTTCCTTCGAGCTGGTTTTGTGCTCGGGGACCGACGTCCAAGCATTCATCTTTGCAATGGCCTCTATAGCGTATTGTAGGATCTTGTGGCGCCATCTAGTTTGGTTACGTGGATACCGCCAAAGGTCTACCAATGCAGCACCTCCATCCATCCTGCGATTCCATCGATCCTGCGATCTATATGCTCCACCTATTGCGACTTCTATTGGGGCGGGATATTAAAGTTGTATCTATGGAAATTTATTTTTTATGTTTAATTCAATGATTTCATTTTAGTCCCCTTTTTTAAAGTAATAGGGTTTTTATTCTTATTGTTAACACATTGACCAAGTTGAGGCACGCTTTCACCTCCTGCCGAATTATTCGTGCTTTTTATTATTTTATCAAAAATGGCTCTAAATTATTTAATGGTGCACCTGTTTTTGTGATTATTCATAGCCTTGTTGTTGTTGTTCGTTTATTATCAGTTCTTTGTGTAGTAGGTGGCATGTGAAACGAACGCTGACAATCAACCTTAGCAGTGGGCTATTTATGCACATGCTAATGAGTGTTTAGATATTTCATGATCAATAATCCATAACAGTCCGCTGCTGGACTAAAGGCCTCTCCATCGAGAGGGTTTACCCATTATCGTCACGCTGGGCAGACGGGTTGGTGTGGCTGGGCAGACACAGTAGATAGTAGTAGTAGAACCGTGAACGCCTGTGTTCTCTTATATTTTCCTTTAGAGGCCTCTAAGGGAATATTATAGAGGGATTAAGTCACAATTGCATTCTGATCTACCGTCAGCACACGGTATATATTTCATATGAAACACAAAACGAAAATGACATTTAAAAAGTAAAAGTAAGATAGTAATGCACCTAACATACAAGCAACTATTCGAGCGGTTTAAATAAGTTTACATAAAAAAGTTGTAGAAAAAACATAAAAGGCACTTTTCGAGAGGTGGGGAGGAGGATACATAAATTGTACCTACCTACTTATTTAAATTGAATTGGAGATAACTCCAAGTAGTAATTTTGGAAAATGAGATCTAAAATATAAATAATACATAAAGCAGCACACTCATTCACATGTAATAATAAATATCGTCTAACGCGTAATATTGTCAGCGTTCATTTCACGGCACACAGTGTATAAAGTTTAGAAGTTCTGTCATGTAAACCTAGAAAGAAATAGTTCTTCCTTATAAACTAAACTTACTATTTGCAATAAGAACTACTATTTTCTCCAGCTTTTACTACATAAGTAGGCTTTTTATGTTGTTTAATGCCTAAACCAATTAATTTATTGATGTTAATTTTACTGTTGAATTTTCCAATATAGTTTCTATAGTAGTACTTACCTATGTGAACAGAACCACAAAGCTAGCTAAGAAGAGCGGGTAGTTATAGCTGGAAGCCAATGTTAATATATTTACGTCTACACCCGTAATTAAGCTTGTTCTTTAACGTATTTAATTGTGGAGTATGCAACAACTGAATCACAGAACAGTAGTCAAAAAAAGTACATAGACAAGCTCGAACATGACCTCTGGCAGGAGGTACGAGCGTGTAACCTATTATCTGTGATTCTACTTGTTCATAGGCGTCATGTGTCTGATCCCAGGGATGATGGCTTGGTCAGCGATTACAACGGACAAGGGCCTGGGTCGGGAGGAAATAACTGGTCTTTTTGCAAAGTCCAGGTTCAACCGAAAGTACAGTACTTTCAGCTGGTGTGAAGAGGACCTCGCAGTTCCGGATGTAAGCGAGGTAGGTACTGAAGATTTTCATAGAATATTCCCACCGAAATTCTGGCTGATTTTATCCGAACACGGTAGGTCACCGGTCGGATAGATATTAGATTCCATTAAGAGACTTGGAGAGGAAGGTTGATTGACACTTTGACGGACATACTTTTTACAATATATTTAATTAAACGCTTGAAAAATGCTTTAAATATATGAAATACAATTATTAAATCTCATGTTTTTTTTACCAGTTACGTATATCTGGCAGCAAAGACCAGGTAACAGGGGAAGAACCTCGTACTTACGGAGAAAAGTTACGTGATCTATCTAATCTTGCAAACACGATGAGTAAGCTTTTTGGAGTAATGTTTATGTTTCATTTTGCTTCAATGATTCGTTTGGTATATTTTGCATCGTTAGAATTTTGTTTATCAATTAGAATTTTCGATTTTAAATAAATGTACGTAATAAAAGAAATAAACTTTTTCTTAGATTGTACTATGAGTCAATTAGCTGTGGCGTGGTGCCTCAAGAATGAGTCAGTTAATTGCTTACTGCTAGGAGCTACTAGTGTTGAGCAATTCAAAGAAAATATTCATGCTTTACAGGTAAAAAATTCTTTATTAGTTACTTCAAAATAGACATGTGTCTGACGAATTAACTAATATTTTTTTTATTTTTAACAGATTGTTCCCCAGCTAACACATTCTGTGATGGCAGATATCGAGCGATTATTGTCAAATAAACCACAGCGTCCTCCAATGGTATCGACGCTTGCCATGCGCAATCAGCAAAACACTAACACTGTGCGAGTAGACATGACGTACGTAGAATTCCAACAAATAGTGTCTAATTCAAATGTTATTTTATCCATTCAAATTCCTAGCATGTTCTAGCCAATTCAAGAGTATAGGATAACTTTGACTAGTTAAAGAAAAAATTTTGTTTATGAATTATTTTTGTTGCACGAGATTTGAAAGTATTTTATGATGTTTACAAACAGCGGTGCTTCAACTTCTGGTGCCGGAACACCAAAGCCTGAGGCTGACGCCGAAGGTGATTCCTCACCCGCTAAAGAGTCCGGGCGGGGCTTTTGTCAGCTTCAGTGACTGTGGTGGCGTGGAAGCACTGACTCTGCTTCCAAATCTAGTAAATCAAAGGTGCTTCTCTTGATTATTATTATATTTGCTTGAAATATCCAGAAAAAACGCTATATTTCATAACTCAACTTTTCTTTTACAGGAATCAGTTAAGGATGGCAAGCCTAAGTTTTTCCTAAATAACGCCGGAGAAGTCATACGTCGTGTGGGTAAGTTACAAAATTCCTGAAGGTTCTTAGCCAATTTTAAAACTCAATATGTCAACAAATGTCTGCTCTTTTCAGAACATGATGGCGTATCAACTGATGTAGTAATATCCGTTTCATCGTTGAAAGGAAAACAACCAGCATCGGGCGGAAGTAAAGTGAAAAAATCCAAATCTGATAACTCCAGACCAAGATCATCCTCTTTACAGAGATCATCCTCAGGACAACTCTCCGTGTCTCGGGACAGGCGGCGATCTCGATTCGATCTCGCCTCTCCTGCAGACCTGTAAATTCAAGACACACAAAATGTCCTTAAGTAACGATAATGATTCTTTTGATTTTGAATGTATTGATATGTACGATATGAGAAATTCTTTATTTAGAGAATTTCGATAATCATCTTTCTTGATGATAATGATTAATGACAAAAGAGTTATGAATATCGATTATGGAATTCTTTTTTTAGATTCAATAAGAGGATTCAATAATCGTTTTGCTGACGATATCTTTCTAAGTACTTGTGATATGGACGCTAATGAATCGCATCCCACTTTCTGAGTTTAAAATGTCTGTGTTTGCGATGTGTAAAGTGATTATATCAAAAGTGTTAAACATTTTTAATATTATTGAAATGGAGGAGAATTAATCTCATGGTATAGCAGTAATGGAAGTTAAGAGATAGTGTTTGAAGACTTTAGTGTCAGGCACTTTGAAGACTAGCTTTAAGTTAGTTAAATATTTTCGTAGATGCATCTTTACGTGTAGTTATTTCTATGTTATTACTTATTAACACTTTTGAGGTACCTAACTTATAAATGATGACGATGATGTTGTTCTGAAAAATGTAATAAATCATACGATGGTATTGTTGAGTACTAAACATATTCACACAGTAAATAATTAAGTTTATGTTAGCAGCACATTTCTAGAAATGGACACCTATAATGAGTGTTATACCGTAGTATTGGTACAAAGAAAGATAGGAAAGTAATTTGTATATAAGTGGAATAGATGTATAGTCAGTGTATTATCTGTAGTTACTATCGTTACAGTGCATTTTAGCGTGTCTTAATTAGATGATATTATAGAAATGAATTAAAATGCCGCGTTCACCTTAATGCCTATAAACAGCATCAATTTTGCTGATTCACATATTTCGTAGTCTATATTTTTATATGTTTAGAAGTAACGATTATGTGAATATTAAGATAATAGGTGTAATACTAGATGCTTTGTACAATTTAGTATGTGGTAAGATTATAAAGTCCATAATATTAATGTTGTTTTGTAATTATTCATGTTTTTGCTTAAGTAACCTTTTAATATTAAGTTAAGTTGTTTGTTATAGATTCGCACATCTTATTTCGAAAAAAATCCTCTCCCAGACATATGCGAAATTCCGGCGCTTCGTAAATATGATATTTTAGATAACTGATACTGACGAGCGATGATAACTGTACAATCCTTGATTATGTATATTATTCTAAACATAACTCCGTTAAAACAACAATTCGTGGTAATAAAAAAGGTACAGTCCTCGATGAAGACGTATTGATTACGTCACAAATTAAGTCTGCAATCGAAATTTTAATGCAATAGGGCCTAGCTCATTTCCATAGAGCGTGCTTTTAATTTACTTAGCCAAAGCGCGTGTTAACACGAGACATCTTTATGTTGAACTTGTCTCGCTTTAACTATTTCTTAAGTCAAAGGTAAGGCCAAACACGCTATATGGATTTCGGTAAATCACTTTTGATTTGTGAACTCGAAAGGTACGGTATATTATATATTTCCTGAACTTATATCGCTATACTACATTGCGAAAATACCGGCAACTTATACGCGTATGTTTGAGTGAGTGGAGACAAGAGAAACGAAATCTATTAGTTATTTAAATGATTCGTTGAAAATTTCGATAAAATAATTTACAAGTTTCGTTTTAAGCCAGAATGCATTTTGAATAGATAGAAAACATATTGAGCGTGGATGCGGCATACAGCGTACCTACTAATAGCATTTAAAATACAGAGGAGGAGAACGTTTCTAATAAAGGTCTGTTTTAATTGATTCCTTTGAATACTAATTAAGGAAGCTAGTTTAAGGGAAATTGTAAAATTCAAAGATATCGCTTCCCACTGCTTGCATTAGTGGTTATTATCTGGCTTAAAATGCTCTTGAAAATGATAGACATTTTTACCTTTATCTAGCTTGTTGGTATTTATAAATCTATCTATGCTAATCTTTTCTTGTTTTAAAACACTAACTAAACTTATATTATTTAAAACTTAATGGCTTTTTGAATTTATTGTTGTCATTCGAAAGAAATGAAGCATTTATTCGATGTCAAAGAAAAACATTTTTGAATCTATGCTTATATTATTTCTAGCACATAATAATGTCGTGTTCTACTTGTATTATTATTTATAAGTGTAGTGTGTATTAATAAGTTATAAGAGTGTTTAAAATGTGAAGTACCTATAGTTAATGTAAAAATGATTGTTCACAACCTTTTTTATATGAAAAGTGTTAGAATATCTCGTGAGGGTAATTGTAGGTAGGTACATGTACAATTGTACAAATTGTAAAACAAAGTCATATTAAGGAAAGAAAAGGTTAATTGTGAATAATATTATGATGCCTAAGTAACTTATGTACATTTTAAGATTCTTTGTATTAGATATTTATATTAAATATAGAAACGCACATGATATGATTAAAATTGCAGAAATACCCTGACTTCGAAAACAACGTATTACATTTTCATTCATTTTTAATGTCAATTTAATATAAGATTCATATATAAAGTATATCTTCACTGTCAAAACTAATTGTGGCAGGCCCTCTGGAATTCGTTTAGGCATTTGCATGAATGCCAATAAATTAATTAATTAATCTTAAAAGCCAAGTTATCTAATAATTATAATCAATATATTAGAAACAGAAGAATTAATTAATAAAAAAAATAATAAATACTATCAAAACTATCAAAAATGCAAAAAGAATAACACAACAGTAAGTAAGGAGGAAAGAAAAATTGGCAGGCTTTAATTGAAGATAGTCGTGTCAAGACATTTCCTCCTTTAAAAAAAGGCCCCAACCAGCCGCATGTTTTACTTTTTGTATACAACATTTAGCCAGTGTCGCCTAAAAAGAAAATACATGTCATGTGATGAGCTCAAGAATTTTACTATGGTGTATCTGCAATTTAAATATTTGTCTACAAGTTTCAATTTAAAATATGTTAGGCTTAAAATGTATTGTTATGTTTTATATATTTTATTATTATTATAGTATTGTATCTCCCAAGTAGGAACAAAATTATTTTTAAGAGTTTGAATTAAGATTCTGTTAGGTCGGTAGCAATCCATTAAAGAGCAATATAGAAAATGTAAAAATATAACAGAAATAGCCATAGTGCATTAATAGGCAAGGATCAATATAGCAATATAGCAAGGATCTTCTTGATTAGTTTTGTACAACAAAATCTAGCTTCGTTGTCATTCCTAGAATTAAGATTTAAATGTAGCTACACGCTAGTCATAAAGTACGTTAAAAAATTAAAGTTCAATTTATTTTTAGTTAAGTGCCTTGAAGCAGCGTAAAGATTTATTGTCACACAATGCACTTGACACGTCTAGTCCATTGTACCACAAAACGTAGTCCAACAATTGCCTTTACGATGACGATCGAGTCTTGTAGATAACTACTATAATAATTATAACAGTACGACTACAATTTTGTAACTAAATGGGAGATGCATAAATGTGAGTTAAGCCCTAGCTACTTTTAAAGCTTGTATATGAGTAAGTAAGGTGGTAATTTCCGCCGATACAGAATCCCTTGTTTTCCAAACCGTAGACACATACTTTAAGGCGCTCCATAAACACAAACAATTACCAAATATAAGTCGCACATTTCCCTTAGTTATTTTAATCTACTTCTACATAAAATCTATTGTCCTAAATAATCTACTGAGACTACCGTTTTTCTTAACTGAACGCACTTGAATGTAGAAATTGTATAAGTAGAAGATTCTCTCAGTGCTGCTACTGTGCGTTTCCACTGACACGGAGTTGGGTGGAGTGAAGAGGAACGGTCCCTGAATTGGCCAATCACAGTGCTTATTTCTCCACTCGGCATCAGATAAAACTGTGGATGGAGCATAGCATACAATCGAAGCCTAGACCAAGATTAGAAGACTAGCAAAAATCTGGGGAATCCCAGTTTTTGGTTTAGTTTACTATAAAGATAATATTGTAAGTATAAAAAATAATAATAGACGAAAATATAGAATAATGACGCATGACGTATCGAAACACGGCTCAATGCAGCTCTGGTCAGCTCCGCTTCAATGGATACTCTTGCAATTTTTCACTGCTCTTCTTTGCTCTCCTTCGCCACGATCAATGGAAACTCACCCTTATTCATCAATTTTATGAATGTAAACTGGATTAAACCATACTTATTCTACTTTTACAACAAATGTAAACGCACTTGTAGCTTTGTACGTATAAATTTGAATGCGGTTGACGACTGTGCAGCAGCACTCAACTGTAATTATTAGTATTGAATACATTAGTATTGAAGAGCATAAATCATGTACAAATATATTTTAGACGATTGCTTAGGAGAGTTACCCCTTTATAAGTTTAATATTTTAATGTGTTATGCGTTATAATAATAATTAATTATTATGAACGTGACAATATACTCGTATGTAAGAATTATATTATTATATTGCACGCTTATGAAGTAATCACTAATCATTAAAACTTCATATCACTAGATAGATTTTAATCTTCTGCAAAATAGTTTATCACTATGCGTATCTTAGATGTCTGTATCAATGTTTGAACCAGGATATTATGTTAACACTAACAATAAAAGCACGACACATATGATTGTTATTGGTTTTATTTTTTTGATTTCTTATATTCTGATATTCCCTCCAGCACGGTTGGAATAGGCAGGAGACAATTATCTCCCCGGGGAAAGGGTAAAAATGTATCTTCTCCCACAGCTGTATCAACTCTTAGAGTTCTTGCGTACAAGTGGAAATATTATCCAAATGATATATGTGTAAATATAAACGGGCGTAAACTTCTCCTATTCCATGTTCCCGTGCTGGACACGTTAATGCTCCCGTGCCTTTTCAGGGGATATAATTAACGTTTCCACATGCTAAAGCACCGGAACATGGAATAGGAGAAGTTAAACCCCGTTTATTATTACACATATATTATTTGAATAATATGTGCGCCAGTGCTCTGAGAGTTGATAAAAGATGTGGGATATAAATGTCTCCTGCCCATGCTGACAATTATATCTCCGAGGAAAGGATACAAAAGTATCTTCTCCCACAGCTTTATCAAATCTCGGAGCACATACGCATAATTGGAAATAATATCCAAGTAATATAAGTGTAATAATAAACAGTAGTAAACTTTTCCTAGATTATATACCCGAATTATATCCTCTGGCAAGGGATAAAATTTGAAACTCTACCTGCCAAAGTATGGCAACAGGGAGTTGGAGGAGTTTACCTCTTTTTAATATTACACGTATTTTATTTCCATCCGTGCGCACATGGACGATGAGTGTACAGAAGTGTGGGCATTTTTCACCACGGGGAAATGACAAAATCTTATCTTATCTACATAAGTATTTTGTCATTTCCCCGAGATAAAAATTTATCCAGCCTATGATAGCCGTGCTGTGGTAGAAGATAAAATAATATAATAATAAGGGGGTTACGATAGATGTAATAGATGATATTGCGTCATGGGATATAGAAAACCTAAAAGTCTTTAGGTCTTAAAAAGTCACTGCGTATCTTTTATGTTTTTTACAAGTGAGCACTTGACTGCAATCTCACCTGGTGGTAAGTGATGATGCAACCTAAGATGGTGGTGGGCTCAGTTTAGCCGGTCAATGAAAATAAATAAACTACCGCACTCCCTAACAGGCTAGGGAGTGTGGCAGTTTTATTTAACCCATACCCGTACTCGGTTTCTACGCGACATCGTACCGGAACGCTAAATCGCTTAGCCGTACGTCTTTGTCCGTATCTTTAAAAGTTTAATATAATTTTAATATACTTAATAGATGATAGGGGGCCACTGCTGACCCACTGTCTCCTGGCCGTACCCCTGCTGATATGGTGGAGCGATACTACCAGGTAATACTTTGGTATCACTAGTTAAAATCACTTTTGACAACAAAACTGTACATATAAGATTCAAGTCGTACTTAGATATACCCATGTCTTAATTTAACACTGTGAAAAACAT
This sequence comes from Pararge aegeria, assembly GCF_905163445.1. Lineage (NCBI taxonomy): Eukaryota > Metazoa > Arthropoda > Insecta > Lepidoptera > Nymphalidae > Pararge > Pararge aegeria. Next base: position 8,915,985 of record NC_053208.1, read on the forward strand.
CTTAGTGAGTGAGCTGACCTATCTGTCACATCTTAACATTGGCGGTTTTATTAACACATGGCAAAGCTAAGAATGTTGTCTATTAAACGATAAGGCAGAGCTCTTGAAAATTTCTTAACTTTTTACATCTATACTAATCTATTTCTATACTAATATATAAATCTATAGACTTTTTTACGGTTGTTCCGTTAAAAATATTAAACTATACATCCGATTGAATTGAAATTTTGCATCCATGTAGAGGATACAGTGACTTAAATATTGAATTTTAACTCTTTTAGACATGAAATTTGGCCAGAATTTTTTTGGGCTATGTTACGAGCAAACAAGATTGTATTGAATGAAGTTTAAATCACAAAATCGGTTACGGGGGTGCTAATGAAAAAAAATGAAAACGTTATACTAAAATTCCCACAGACTTAAAATTTAATAAATGTTACATGTTTGTTAAATTAAGGTCACTTACTAACAGATTTCGAAAATGTTTAGCCCTAGAGGAGATTGTGGGGGCGTTAAAATTATTTATATATGATGGACCAAGCTGTGGAAACCCAATGGTTAGTGAAAAACCATAATTTGTTACATAAAGTGAGGAACACTTTGAATGCCATGCAAGGAACACATCCTATGAAATGACACCGTTCGGACTGGAACGCAGCTTAACAGCTTAAATAGGTATGGGGGTAGTAGGGACTTCCCTTGACAAGCTTGGCCACAAAATGTTTTAATAGGTGCTACTAAAACTTTAAGTGCGAAAGAGTCTATGTAAGATTTGTAGTCAATGATTGCAACTATCTTTAATTTCCAAATAACACTGGTTGCCTCTGAAAGTAGGAGGGACATCTTTAGTGCTAAAACACATATAACGTTTTATGTTGGTTTGTGTACGCTTCAAAAACTCAAAAAGTTCTGCAATGATCGGGCTGAAATTTTAGCATGATATATAATACGCATCAAGGATTGTTTTTATCTATTTTTCTCAACCATTCAATCACAATGTGCCACAGCGAAGCGTGGCAGGGTAATTTGATATTTTTAGAATATATTCTATTTTCATTAAATATTCTATACTCTGATTCTGTATGTCGTAATTTGATCAATCAAAGTAGACGTCATTAATTTTATGGTTTAAAAGTGTCAAGATTTGTATCAGTGCCTAGTTCGAACTAACCTACGAACTTTTGTTTAACGTATATATGTACGGTGACGAGTGCAAGACGCGGCGGACCGGTAAATAGTCAATTAATGATCCTCATCCCTCTAATGGGTCCGTCCGAGATCCTTCAGAGGATAAATATAGCACTACTGCTGATAGCTCCGGCTCCTCTCGCCACACGGTACTAGAGTCCGAGATGAAATTCTCGCGTGGTGGCTGTCGAACGCGCACGCCTCAACATGTCCGAATCCCAAGTATACTTCGATTGGTTGGATTATTTGGTATTCGGGGCAATGTTGCTTCTTTCAGCCTTAATCGGTGTCTACTTCGCATTCTTTGCCACGAAGAAGCAGAACACAACAGCGGAATATCTGATGGGAGGGAAAACCATGGGAATGTTCCCCATCTCAATGTCCTTGATAGCCAGGTATTTAGGTCATGTGATCCTGCATTTTTATAGTCTATGTGAATTGCGAACGTTTTAATTATATTTTAATAATTGTTTTTCAAAAAAAGAAGGATTTTTAGTCACTAATAGTTCAACAAGTGTATTATTCTATGGCGATTTAACTGAACCTATTTCGTAACCATTTTTTTTACTACAGTATATTTTGGTGGTCCTATTTAAATTTCATGAGAATCTGAAGGAAATCTATCTCGAGATAGGTGAGAACTCTCCCAAGGACATCCACCAATCAGTAGTGTATGTGTGTGCAATACTTAGTAAACAGTGTGATTACTTTCAAACACTCGATTTAAGTGTATCCATATATTATTAATACAACCATTTCATTTATTTACTTACCTGATTTCATTAATATATTCCATATTTTGCTTCCGTAATTGCATTTATTTTTTCTGTTAAAAAATAATATGAAATAAATGCAAAATAAATTATACGTAGGTGTTTGAATTTAATCGAAATATACATTATATAACTCTTTTGTTATTTGGCTACTCTTTTTACTAATATATATTTGTACGGATTTTTTACTCTTTATCTATTTGGTATTGGATCAAATTTAGCGATAATTTTTAAGATTATATTATTTTTATTACTTTTAGCCGTAAACTTTACGACAAAATATCAAATTATTAAATTATTTAATTATGTCTTATAAAATTTATTAAGTTTCTGTATATTTTTTTATTTTATTTTGACCGTTTGCATCTATATGTACTTGAAACAGAAAGTTGATACGAACTTGATACGGGATGTGCTCTATTCTCTATAAATCTATATGATAAGACTCAATACCAGCGATTATATGAAGCCATGTTAATCTTAAGAACTGTTATATATTTGTAATATAGGGCATTTTATTACGAAGCTACTCTAAATAAAAAAAATCTGGTATGGTGGTTGGTACCATCCTACCGAAAAATATATGCCGTCAAGGGCATTAGCCTTTGCACGATGCCTCATAGTTATTGTATACCATAACTACCATACCCCTAAATGGTAACTACCATCTTAGACTGCATCATCAAGTACCATTGAGTACCACGAGGGAAGCTTGTAATAAAATAAAATAAAAAGTATCATGCTCCAAATTTTGAATAAATTCAAGTCTAACTAGGGCAACGACCTCTGAACTAGAGTATAAAAGTGATAATATACTAGCGGACCCCCGCGACTTCGTCCGCGAATGAGTCATCTTCAAAAAATAGTCGTATATTTTCGTAGACTGTTTAATATAACTTTAAATAAACTATTCCGACAATTCCGATGTACATACGACATACTTCAGTCGTTTGGCGTAACTTTTAGCGTTCAAGCATCGCACTGTCTGAAAAAGGATACATTTTGCAGTTTTTGCAACATTTATTAATGATATGGTAGCTATAAGCCGTAACGATTTATTGTATAGCCTTTATTGATACTACCAATCCAAAAAAACTAAATCGAGATCATTTTCCGAGCGCTTTCAACTAAACTAACTCAAAAGCTTTATAATAGTACAACTATGCCTATATTAACTAAAACTCCGTTGCGCGGATTTTGAAAGACAAATTCCTGTAGAACCTGTTTGCTGTTCCGGCATAAAAAAGAAGCATATGAGCTATTCCAGACTATCAGATAGTGCCTCTGCCAAATTTCAGCCAAATCGGTTCATTCGTTGTGGCGTTAAAGCGTAACAAACACCCATCCATCCATCCATTCATACGTCCATCCATCCATCCTCACAAACTTTCGCATTTATAATATTAGTAGGATGGTACGCATGCATTCGATCGTTGTCCCATATGCCTTGCGACTTGCTGTTATCGACTTTATGTTATTTTATGGGAAGAGTTATCTCCGGCAATATTTATAAGATCTTTATTAAAATTAGACAGTACATGCTAGATAGTATACTATTACAAATAAAAAAAATATATTAATCGGTTCAAAATTAACGGAGCTATGAAGTAAAATTGATAAAAAATTTCCTACCATTTCCCGGATGAAACTTAATGTTTAGAAGTATCCTTACTATCAAAATATCAGCTAGCACTATTCCAAACTTTATTTAAATCCGTTCAGTAGTTTTTACGTGATGCCCGGATAGACAGACCAAAAATTAAATAAAAATTTGTTTTGGACTCAGTATCGATTATAAAGCATCCCACGGTCAAAATTTTCAAAATATATTAAATGTACAGAAATCTTCCAGTTACAGTTTTATTATAAGTATAGATACTGTTTTAGTTCTAGTAGAGATTTTTGTGCATTTGCCAAGCAGCATTACCCATTGAGTTCGGTTTTTAGATAAAATTTCGGGGTTTCAATGTTCTGTCATTAGAAATTTCATTATGGATGCATTACTCCGAGATAAAAAACCTATGCCAATAGCAGTCACAAACTATATCCGTGCATAATAATAATATCATGTCAATGCATCGTTCCGTTGCTGCGTGAAACGCAGAGGAACCACTTAACACACTTTTCTTTGATAAATATACCATCAATATACCATCAATATTTTTCATTAATAACTCATAATAGTCTACTGCTGGACTAAAGGCCTCCCCAAAGGGGGGTTGCCCATAATCACTGCGTTTTGCAGATGGATCGTTTATTTGTAAGGATAAATATTCGTCTGCAACGCAAAACAATGTTTGAGCATGGATTACAAACCAAGATGAACCAGAATCATATCGAGCGAGAGGTCGCAGTGTCTATTATAAAATTGCTTTAATGGGGACCTGAACGGATTCTGAGAACATTCTAACGGTGACAACTGACCGAGTACGGACCGGAAGGATCGTCTCTCGTTGTAGAATTATGTATACTATCTGACTTAGTAACACTACGTAGAGTTTCCAATTCATTGACATAAAGTTTAAATGTAAACAAATCAATTGTTATTTAGTTTTGTATTTTACAAGCTTTTTATTTAACGCCCAGGTTTATCTCTCTCTCTCTCTCTCTGTCTGTAAACTGAAGTCCATCGAGTTTGGGCTCGGTAGTTTCGTCTTGAAAAGTACTCTTTTAGTGGATTTAATTGGTCGACTAAGCACTTACATAACACAATTATATACAAGGCATTAAACTTTTAGGTTTTTTTGTCGGAAATCACAATGATACCTAACTAAAAAAATTACCATATTTTATTTGAACCATATATATATATATATATATATATATGGTTCGTCGTATCGTATGTAAAACTATATATATATATATATATATATATAGTTTTACATACGATACGACGGGTAGCAATTTTGAGGTTAGTAGATCACAGACAGTGATAATCTTAACTAATATAACTTTAACTTTCAGTTTCATATACTGTTATTGAAGCTGATTTGACTTAAACCCTAATATTTGTTGCCTATTGCTTATCCGTTGAACTGATCTTAAAAATATTGCCACATATGTAATATGCATACGTACGTGGTACGTTTTGATGGCTTGACACTTAACTTATCTTGGTCAATTTTGCATATAAATAGCTTGCATCAAAAATCGGAAAATAAAAGCTCGTGTGTATTATATTTGATCATCATGTCAACGTATTCTTTATTCAATCTAGATTAATGCTATAGGCAGGTAGGCAATTGTGAAGCGTATCTTTAATTTATAACCAAAGTTACGACGCCCTGAAGAAAACTATAACATAAAATAATAATATATATCTAGTAATATTATAAAACAGAAAGTTTAGATGCATGTTTGTTACTCGAACACATCAAACGGTTTAACTGGTCTGGATGAGAAACAAATGAGAGCCTGGTATAGCACATAGGCTATTTTTTATTCCTGAAAATTGTGAGACTTATTTTTGTTTTCCACGGAACAAGGGATCGAAATGCTTTCATAAATGTCATTTAATGTCAATGACATAAAAATCGTAGGTGACAACTAGTTTTGTAAAGTTTAAGGTATCTATTTCATCATTATCATCATCATCATCATCATCATCATCACATCAACTGATAGACGTCCACTGCTGGACATAGGTCTTTTGTAGGGAGTTCCAAATTCCACGGTTCCAGCGGCTACCGTCGACGCGCTTAATGTCGTCTGTCCACCTCGTAGGGAGACGACCAACGCTGCGCTTACAAGTTCTGGGCTGCTATCCCAGCACCTTGGGACCCCAACGTCCATCCTTTCTTTATCCTTTTCTCCGAACTATGTCCGGCCCATTGCCACTTCAGCTTCGCGACTCATTGAGCTATGTCGGTAACTCTGGTGCTTCTACGAACCTCCACATACTCCGAACAAAGCTCTCTTCATCGCCCGCTTAGTGACTCTGAGCCTTCTTATGAGGCCCATAGTTAACGACCATGTTTCAGACTGGCAACACGCACTGTTCGAAGACCTTCGTCTTTAGGCACTCAGGGTTGGTATCTATTTACATAACAATTATTATTATAACTATTTGGTGTGTCTCGGTAAACGCACTACAAAAGCATTTTAAAGCAAAAAAAAAATCTATGTCACACCACCTCTTTGTGTGAGCCTTTACGCAAGCTATCTAGTTATTCTTTCAAGGAAATTAGCAACAATAGGTATATAAATGAAGGCAGACACTTAAACATCGTTATAATTCCTGTGTTATTGAATAACCTGTTCCTTGTATGAAATATCACACGGCACGAGCAACCACGGCAATCATGTGTGGGACGTCTCGGGTTTGATTCTCTCCGTAATGCTATAGGAACTGCTATAAATCATTGAATGCGAAGTACTCATCATTGAAAGATCCTTAACGTGGAATGATGCGTTTGCCATAATATAAAAAAGTTGCTCTTACCGGCTTCGAACGAGTTATTTCGGTTTTTTATAATTCCGTGGGCACGGTTTTGCAATGGTAGTTTGTAAATAAATAAACAAACAAATTTAAAAAAAACACTCGCATTTATATTAATACCTAAAAATGAATTTTACCAGTTCATTCGTTAATTGTCAAATTAATTATATAAGTTAGAAATAGTTGAATTTTGTCCATCCGCAAAATGTAGAAAATCATATATTTATTTAACTCTGTTAGGTGGTTGGAGCTATAAAAGACTGTAAATATATAAAAATTATGTAGTAATATATGGGCTTAAGGGATAGATATTATATATTATCTATTATTTTATCTATTAAGTTAAGCTTCCTCTTTATGAATTTAAAATGCATATCGATTTCCATACACTTTTTTTAAAATTTTCATTTATATACATTTCCTTTAAGTCTAGATAAAAACATTTCAATTAAAATTATCACCTTTCTCAAGAAACCTCAAGAAGTACTCGTAGTTGATATATCGATTCTATTCTATTATAAAGTATACTAAAATAGCTAGTTGATAAAATTGTTTAAAAATATTTCTATTCCAGCTACGTTTCCGGAATTTCATTACTCGGTCTCCCGGCTGAAATGTACACCTACGGTACCCAACTTTGGACTATTGTTCTGTCAGAGTGGATCGTATCTCTGACCATAGCGATAGTCTATCTGCCTGTTTTTTACAATTTACAAATTACGTCTACTTATGAGGTAAAAAAATTATTATTTAATATGAGTTACTAATAATTATGTGAACCCAGATCTAAACACTCCCCGAGGCAAAGGGAGTCCATGTGAGTGAGTGAGAGCCCTCGCTTCGCCTGGCCAGTTCGCTACCATTCTTTGTGAGATTTTCCGCTGGAATCGAAGCTTGAAGCAAACAACTGAATTAATGGAGAATATGGGCAATACTCTTGCTTTTATTTGCCATAATTCGCTTTTCGTCTAAATCATTTTTTATTTAGGTTAAATAAAATATCAAAAAAATATGCTATTGCCAAGATCCCAAGTCTTTTGAATAATGTAGCATCCTTAGTTTGTACGATCAGTTAGTTACGTGTCGCGTAGTTATGACCTTAGATAATATGATTCATTCCGTATTTCCAGACTCCAAAATTACTTTAATCTAAAAATAAACTCACTTAACAGACAAATAGGCGTATCCTTAAACGTGGAGTTAATAAGAATTATATTACGTTAGCTTTGCCTGTGGTAGCCTTAAGTGAAGTCCTTAGGATTTTTTAATGTTTTAAATTTTCATTATGTTTTCAGTATTTGCGGTTAAGGTTCAACCAGAACGTTCGTCTCTTGGGATCTGTGATATTTATTATTAAAATGTTATTATACATACCGATCGTTATCTATGTTCCAGCTTTAGCTTTTAGCCAAGGTAATTATATTACAGTATTGTAAATCTCTTCTTATGGGTCGCTCGCGTTTAGGCACATTATCGTAATGTCAAATATTTTATAGTGTATAATATAAATTATTAACTTCATACTACAGTAATAACATCTATTTTCCAGTTACTGGGGTCAATCTTCACATGATAACACCAATTGTGTGCATCGTCTGTATTTTCTACACTACACTTGTAAGTATTCTACCCACTTCCAATGACATTATTTATGTGTTATAACGCGCACACGCACTGTCCTTAAATGTTTTTACCAGTAATATTTCTATTTTTCGACACCATTTCCGCAAAATTGCTGTACAGAGCACTGCACCTGTTTTAACATAATTAAAAAAAAAGTACTTTTAAAATTATATGATATAATTTAAAAACGTATTAAATTATACCTACATTTGAAATATTAGTAAAGTTTTGAAATACCAACAGTTTTTTCTTACGGTAGGAAATTACTACTGTCCTGAAGTAAAAGATTCCACCAACAAAACTTGTTCATTTACGTTTTACACAGGACCAACTGAGAAAATATGTATTTAATGATTTTTGAATATAGATATATCCAAAATTATACAATTCTAAATTCTCTCTGGCCTTGTCTTGGGGGGGGGATTCAGTCGTGGCTAAGTAATTATACAAACATGCCGCCTACCGAAAAGGGATAACCCTTATCGCCGTAGCCCACCTAAGGGGGCTGGCATTATTTTAATCTTCAACTAATTTCCAAATAACATGCGACAATATATTTTTGTTCAAAATGCAGACATCTGACACCTTTATTTTGATAGAAATATTGTGGAAATACTATTCAACACTTGTCTATTTTTATTTAAATCATTCTTCATTGATTTACTTCATAGTTCGTCATTTATTTCTTGTTGTTATTACTTTTTTTTATAATATTTTTCCATTTACAACATCTCTCCATTTTTATAAAAGTATTTCAGATATAGTGCTCGAGGTATGAGCACAACTATGAATTCAATCTCATAGAATCGTACCTTCCAAAATAAAAACAATGTTTGTTGACATAAATATCATACGAAGTCTTATATCTGTGTCTTATGAAATCATAACGTTTAGAATTACTTATATACATGAGTATATGAGTACAACACCGTATTTCCTGCGAATAGCCCCGCTGATACGTAGCCACTGGTCACCTTTAGAGACGAAATGGGGTCGGTTAAATAAATCCTATAATAGACATAGACCTATTGTGTCTGTGTAATAGCTTGAATGCCATTGGCATTGTGTATGTAGGTAAAAATCCTAAGTAACTTTGTGATTTGAAAATTCGAAATACTATAAGTGCGAAAGTGTGTCTTCGGGATTGTTTGGATGGTCGGCACATTAATAATGTGGAACTCTCAGGTGTGCAGGTTGCCTCACTATGTTTTCCTTCACCGTTGTAGCAAGTTATATTTAAATTACTTAAAGCGCATATAACTTGCAAAAGTTAGAGGTAGCTGGGATTCGAACTCGGCCCCGTAATATAAAGTCGAAATCCTTGCCACTGGCCTATCACTGGCCATTCCAACCAAACCTTTAAAATAAAAACTAAAAAAAACTCAATAGTTTAAATGGAATAGAATTAAAAGAAAGAGCCTTTTGAAGCGTGTTTCCATATGTATACCACACAACTCACACTGCAATCAAAACCTATATATCACGCTCTATATTCTTATCGTTGACCTACAATCTTGGCATGAATTTGGCACGAAAGTGAAGAGAAAAATCAAAAAATCATTGATTTCTATTCCCATATTGAAATATTGCACGAAATAAGAGATAAAAATTTAAAGTTGGTTTACTGGGTCAAGTGTTATTGCACGTAGAAGTGTTTCATTACTTTTATTTGCGCCTTCTAAAGAAGTTCTATTTTCTTGTGGGAACACATTTCAAAACTGTGTGGCTAACACAGCTTTTAAACGTGTTCCAACCCCATTTTTTTAATCCATCATATATAGTACTTGATATGTTATTATGTGCACGAATGTGGCTCGAAATTGACCGAAATTTCAATAATCTAATCAAATATAGAAGCGGTGATAGTATAGATAGTAGCCTAGTAGGTAAAGCATCAGTTTTCATTTCGTGGAGACTGTGTTTGAGCTCCGGCATGCACCACTGACTGTTTGAAGTTATGCGCATTTTTAATTTAAGAAATTTAAATATCACTTGCTCTAAACGGCGAAGTAAAACATCGTGAGGAAACCTGCGTGCCTGAGAGTTCATCATAATGTTCTGAACGGAGTGTGAAGTCTACCAATCCGCACTTGGCCAGCGTGGTAGACTACGGCCTTCTCTTTCTGAGAGGAGTACCGTTCTCCTCTCAAAAAGAGAACAGCCCGTAGTGGGCCGCTAATAGGTTGATGATGAATGAAATATAATAATTAAAAAATTGCTATCAATCTAATGATCAGTCAGATCAATCTTTGACGGCCGACTGGCGCAGTGGGCAGCGACCCTGCTTTCTGAGTCCAAGGCCGTGGGTTCGATTCCCACAACAGGAAAATGTTTGTGTGATGAGCATTAAGTGTTTTTCAGTGTCTGGGTGTTTATATATATTTTCTAAGTATTTATGTATATATAATTCATAAAAATATTCATCAGTCATCTTAGTACCCATAACACAAGCTACGCTTACTTTGGGGCTAGGTGGCGATGTGTGTATTGTCGTAGTATATTTATTTATTTATAAAAAAAAAAAAAAAAATGAAATCTTTTCTTAATTTTCAGGGTGGCTTGAAAGCTGTGGTATGGACGGATGCCTTACAAACAATACTTATGTATTTTGGAGTAATATTTGTACTTGCTTATGGTACTTGTCGTCTTGGAGGAATAGGCGAAGTTTTAAGAATAAACAAAGAAGGTGACAGGCTAGACTTCTTTATGTGAGTTATGAGAAGTTTTTAATACAGAACGAGCAAACCGAGCTCGCCAAAATAACTTAGGCTTTGCATTATAGCCGTTCGTCAATCAGTCACAAGGTCTTAGGTAAGCGAGGTTTAAAAGGCTGTATTCACATGTGCCGTTCGTCCGTCGGTCACATGGTCTAAGTAAAGCGAGCTCCCAGAGTTAGGTGCGCTAATCTTACATATTTTACGTCCATCTGTTTCAGAGGTTTAAGAAAAGCAATGTCCCTAACTTCAATAAGCTGTCTGATTTAACACTACACTTTCTCCGTAAGTCTGTCGAATCCCTCTAAATTAGGGAATATAATAACGAGAAGATAACATATAAAAAGTAAACAATATAGCATGTAGGTAATGGTATTATAACATATTTATTTATTCATATTAATAAGTATCTATTTTGTGTAGTTATATAAGTATATATAAAAACATATAAATACAAAAAATATATTTATTTATTTATTAATATATTTATATTATATGAGTATATGTATAATATTGGTTGCCTGGAAGAGATTGTATACGCTGTATTATGTTTTTTCTCTTATTTTCTGTAATTTTGCTTAGTGTGCAATAAATGTATTAATTCGTTCATTTATTCATAACTTGAGAAAAAGGCTGTTTGAGCACGAGCCTCCTCTCAAACAGGTGGGGGGGGGGGGGGTTTAAAGACCCACCAGGCTGCTTCATTTCAAGTTGGTATATTTTCACGCTTATTATTAAATGTTAGAGATAACATAACATGCATAAAAGCTAAATATCCGGGGCACGTTGTTGTATATCACCCATGTCTACTACTTCGGATGAATCCAATACCTTACAATTCCAGGCACATCCTGAGAATCGAAGACAGAACTGCAATTCGTAGTTGAACATGCTAACCATTCAACTAACAACCACTTATAATATAAATTTGATGTTATTTCCAGAATGGATATTGATCCCACCATTCGCCATACATTTTGGAGTACTGTATTTGGCAACTACTTCAGCTGGCTAGCCTCGTGCTCCGTAAACCAAGCGATGATCCAGCGGTGTCTTGCCCTTTCATCTCTCAAACGGGCTAGAATGTAAGTGCCTTCAATTTTTTTTGGATTTTTTACTTTTCTTTGACGACTGGACAATTTTGTGAGATAAAGGAATCTTTACCAAGGGACCTTAGCCCGTAGCTGGAGCCTTGAGGTTGAGCTTTTTCACTGAATGAGGAATATAATAATAATATCGTTTTTTTTTTTCAAAATTGCACATATAATGAGTTGACAAACTGGCTACCCTAGCTAGATTTTATCTGTGTTAAGTGGGTGTGTGCGTGTGTGTGCGCGTGTGTGTGTGTGTGTGTGTGTGTGTGTGTGTGTGTGTGAGATAGTATGAGTGCGTGTTTGTGTGTGTGTTGTGTTATTAATTTTTGGGGTAGGGTTTAAGTAACAATGACAATCAGGTAAATTAAATTGAAGTTTGTAAGAAATCTTCTGTTTCTTCGTAAAATTTACTAAGCAAAAAAGATGTTACTTTATTTTTACACTGAATGAGTGGTGGTAAGTTATGAATTAACGCTGCGTTCTGCGTTAAACTTATTATACAAGTAGGGGCCCAGAAAGTAGCAAAACCGTTTGAGGAAGGAAGGTAAGGACACTCAAGTAGATATGAGAAGTCTTTCACGATATACTTAGTTGTTTTAAAAGCTAAGCACTGCATCTTGGCTTGGAACCTTTATTTTTGTAAAAAGCGAGAGAGATTGGGTTATCTGGAGTTATACCACAATGTGTCGTAAGAAGATGCCTCCTGCTTTAAGTGTGTTCAAAGTTAGATTTATAAATTCCCACACCACCCAGGAACTTTCACTTATCATTACATCATTACATGCATTGCGCATTCGTCGTTCATATATTTTTCCACGCTACGTTTGTACCTATGTAATTAAAAGGAAAACCACAAATTAAAAAATAAATCATGCTAAACTCACAAATACATAAAAGAAATTACTCGGAAATTATAGTACCAATGAAGCGCAATATTTGTAAAAGCAATCGCACTATATGAAAATTAAATATTTACTTTCAACTATAGTCCGATTTTATTAAGTTTAAACAGCACTTTCCACAATATTGAGAATACTATCATTACTCTAAGAACTTGACCACTATTTTTTCATATTTTATGTATTTCTCGCTCATTTCCCCGAGCTTTATGTGTCTGTCTCCATGGGGCACAACGGGATACTGACGTTCTCCTATTTTTGTAACAAAACACATAACTTATAAAATATGAAAATACATATTCGACAATCCACAACGTAACTGGGAGATTTTAGCCGCTTTTGAGATACGTACCTAGCGTATCATTTAGCATTGTTAAAATAATAGGATATATAAAGTAAAAAAAAAACGTGTATGTTCTTATTTACACGCGTTAGAAGCTATACATCTTTGCCAAAACAAGATAAACAAAAATATTTTACGCCTACAAACGTAGAATCGTAGAATCGAAAATGAAAGTTTTCTTATAACGCATTATCGAGTTAAACAAAGATTATTTAAATATCACAAAAAAAATGTACATAATTAAAGAAATGGATATTATAAACATAATTAAATTTGGAATACTAATAGACTCATTATCGGACAGACAAGTTTCACTCAACATTAAAATTTGAAATTTTTTTTACAATTGAATCAATTATATCACCGACATGAACCCGCAGCCTTTGACGATTGAAAGTGTACGCTGTCAAACCTTAACTAACTTCAGGGTGTCGTTTTTTGTGTCGGTGTACGCGTATATCGTAAAAAATTCCTCTCATAATTTTTCCCTAACGCGCCAAAAGAAGTATAAATTAAAAAAAAGTTACAATATTTCATAAGATCTCAAACTATTAAGGCATTTATTATAAACCCGTTAAAGGACCTCTATAAGGAACGGATATTTTCTCTGAATGATCAGAACTGAGGCTGAGGCTGCACCTTTGAGAACTTTTTGGGGAATCAAAACCATGCACGTTTCCTCAAGATATCGAAGATACCACTAATAAGGCTTACTTTACTTAGGTCAATAACAGCGAACGAAGCATTAATTTCATCAGATTATCCAAAGTAAATTGCATTGTATTTATTTGTATTTATTTTTTCCAGAACAATTTTCATAATGGCTGCCGGGATTTTTATCATCGTATCACTATGTTGTTACACTGGGTTAGTGATATATGCAACTTTTGCGAGCTGCGATCCGCTCACCACAAAAGCAATCAGAAAAAGCGACCAACTCTTGCCGTACTTCGTAATGACTATCACTGGATCCATTCCTGCATTACCAGGCATATTCATGAGTGGAGTCTTTAGCGCTGCTTTGAGGTACAGTATTGATGAGGATGTTAAGTAAAGCATATCTTGCGTCTAGGACAATACGAACAAACCGTATGTAATGTATGAAGAGATCTCTGTCTCAACTGTACCGCTATATATTATTGAATGTCCCAGTTATCTCGGGTTCTGTGTTCACGATCATGCAAAAAAACCGATGTTACTTACTGTTGCTAACGGACTAAAAATAATACGCATCGGTACTTCGGTAAGACGGTTTACAACTTTAACCAACTTTTTTTACTCCGAGCTGGTACAGGGGAAAATCAAACCCAAGATATCGTTATCCGTAATGGACATTATAACTATAGGAACAACAAGGCAATTCGTGAAATTTCTACTGCCTTTAACCTACGTAATTTTAAGTCTATTAGAACGTTATTAAGGTAACTTCCAATTGCTGATCTAGCAAGAGTACTATCCACACTCTCAACTTTGTCAGCATGCGTTTCGCGTTTCGCTTGTTTTGATTCCGGCCATAAAACCGACACCGACCGAAGCGTCGCGTAGCCTCGGAGTCCCAATGCATCGTGTTTCTTGCTGAAGAGTTTGGATTTTATTTAAGTAAAAGACTTTATAATATGAAAATATATTTTTGTTTTAGTTCAATGTCTACTGGCTTAAATTCATTGTGCGGTGTAATATTCGAGGATCTGATTAGACCAGCGTACAATAAGCCTATTTCAGAGAAGACCGCCAGTTTCATCATGAAAGTCATTGTTGTAATTACTGGTACGCATAAAATATTATATTCCTTTAATACATTGGCCATTATACATTGAATAGACGGTCGTCTAATAGGTCGTAGATTCCACGCACCTTTAAGAGAATTATGGAGAACTCCCAGGCATGCAGGTTTCCACCGAATCGAAAGCTTTCTCAAACATTAAGCAAATTAGCCGATTGTACTTTTCCATTAGTATATTTATTATTTATATTGAGGTATTTGTTCCTCTAAATAAATAAATAATAAATAAATATACTAGGACAATACATACAATACGTAGCCCCAAAGCAAGCGTAGCTTGTGTTACGGGTACTAAGATTATTGATGAATATATATGAATATTGTGTATTATGTTCATCATACAAACATTTTCCAGTTGTGGGAATCGAACCTACGGCCTTGGACTCAGAAAGCAGGGTTGCGCTGCCCACTACGCCAATTGGCCGACAATCCCTGGGGTCGGCAGATCATATTTAATTCAAACTTGAAGTCAGACTTAATATAGGTCTGACGTGGGACAACCGTCACCTTTCGGTTCAAAAGTAGCAGTCCAAGTCAACAGTCAACCTTCGCTATACATTCGCGGACCCTTTCGGAAAAATTGCTCTTTACATTAAACTAAATGAATATTAAGGTCTCCTACTTATTTGCTAGGATAATTTGTGAGCGAGATATCCTCATTTTAGTTAAGTTAAATACGATTTGTATGGAATCGAAAAAGCGCTATCAAGTGTCGATGCTGTTTCCCAGTATTGCATCTAGGTGGCGCATTTTCAAAAATTTTATTTCTAGCTTATTTCATCTAGATTACACAATTTCACCCTAGGCACTCATCGCTCCAGGTCCGCTTTAATTTTTCAATTATGGTTTTCATTTTAAATTCCGTGGTAGAGGATGGCTATTATACTTCGTACAAACATTAATCCATTTGTCAAAAAGTGTAGAAATTAATAAAAATATAAGATATAAAACACAAAATTTTATGTATCAGGAATACTTTTGTCTTCCTAATATTTCACGCATTCCTAAAGGTGCAATTTGCGTCGCTCTTGTTTTTCTCGTGGAGCACATGGGGGCCTTGATACAGGCGGGTAAAAGCTTGGCTGGCATCACTGCTGGCAGTCTTCTGGGATTGTTTACAATGGGACTTTTTATGCCATGGATCAATGCGACAGTGAGTATTTTGTTTTTATTTTGTACAAAATTTTTACAGACTCCGCAATCTCCCCATAGTAGCAGCTATATTTCGTGTGATGCATATTTATATTTTATCAAAAAAAGGAGGAAGCTATGTTCGATTGTGTGTTTTGTTTATATACTTTCATTGATTTCCCTGTCTATTGTAGACCGATTCTTTTCATTTAATGTTTGAAAGTAACAATACATGTTACTAGTATATATACTCTCTTGTTGCTCTAATTCAGAAAAATCTCAAATTCTATTATTTTACATAATGTCTTAACAGAGAAACTCATTAGGCACCTATAATTTCTTGGCCCTACCCGGGAATCGATCCTAGGTCTTCGTGATCGGTAGTCGAATATGCAATCCACTAAATCAAGGAGCATCATCTTTAAGTATGGCAGTATTTTGAATATTAAGGCTTGCTATTAGAGCAAGCTTTCAGTCATAGTAGAGCATTTTGAGTCGAAGTAGACCTTTTGAGTTCTAGTAGAGATTCTTGTTAAAGAATAGCCTTGCCTACTTCAGCCTTTACGTAGCATTGCTGTGTTCCGGTCTGAAGGGTCTGATTGCTGGTTTAATTACAGACACATGAGGCAAAACCTAGCTAGCTCAGATTGGCCTACTCAGAGCAACACTGTGCGGACTTGTTCCTTGAATGCCTCGCCTCGTTTTATAGGCGATGGTTTTCCACTTACGTTGTTAGGTTGACCACCTGCTTGGTCCGTCAATTTTAACTATAAAATAGCACGCAGATGGCAGCCTCAGTAAAATTAAAAAATTGGTTGCCTGTAAAGTCGGTATACGGGCGAAAGTTTTACGTGACAACGACTTTGAGTGGTAAAATAATTTTAATGTGAATATTCATTCGTATAGTAGGAAGAAGGATGAAATAATAGTAACAATTTAAAACATTTATTTATACAAAGAATTATATTTAAAACATTAATTTATACAAAGAATCTCGCACTGAATTTCATATTAACAAAATTTTATTTTTACCTTTACACATACATACGTATTTATATACAAATATACATACAATAACTTGCAATACATTTGCGTACAATGAAACAGCGTTTACTACAAAGGGACGCGTGCCTTTCACTTTTTATGTCTGTCTCTCTCGCTCTTAGGCGGGCTAACCATGCCCGAGTGGAAGGGACGCGTGCCTCTCACTCGCTCTCATTGTGAGCGCATAACGTGAGCGGAGCGTAACGCAGTTTCTTGAAGTGTCACCCGGCAAACCAATTTATAAGACGTTGTCACGTCAATATTTGATTTTTCTTAAATATCTTCGCTCGTGGTAAACAATTACAGAGTTAATCACGAGTGAAATCGTTGAATTTGGAACGAGCCTTTTTGTTACAATCTGAATATTTTAGCTTACCTTGTCTTTCTTGATGATCTTGATGGCTCGTAAGATATGGAGTTATTTACAGACACATTTAACTCTTTTCATAATAGTATTTGTCGTTCATAAATGTTTCTTTTGTTGTGAGATAGGTATAAACGAAACTTCGAAGGTTCGAAGCACAGCATTTCTTAGCATTGTAGTACTTAAATATTTGTATAAAATGACATAATCTCATCGGTACTTTTTATAAGTACAATTTTGGGTTCTTTTTTTTACAAAAACAGTTGCAGATTTCTTACAAAAATAAGATTTGGACAGCGTATATTTATATTTCTTCTTGGTGGTAAATAAACAACAATCGACCATAATTATAAATTTATGTTATATATCATATTAACCCATTACCGGACCAGGGATCAAGGGTTTAGTGACTCCACACGCCTTTGAGAACATTATGGAGAACTTTCAGGCATGCGGTTTTCCTCACGATGTTTTTTGTTTTCATATTGTTCGTTTGTTTCAATTCCAAAGCTTCTAACAAATATCTTACTAACTATTTTATAAATTAAAATTGGCCAAACATATCCACTAATTAAGGCAAGCACCCTTTTGAGCACTTGGTGCATGAGTGTGTACCAACCCAGTGCTCTATTAAGGGATTTTCCCAGTTATTGCTTAAATATTTTAAAAGTACTGTTGGAGCTTCCGCGCATCCTGCTCATCATTGATGCACATCTTTATTTCATGATTGCGTTAAAGTCACCAACGTGATTCTCCGCAAATATTTTTGATGCACTACAGAAGCGCGGCAGCCCCATCAATACTCTGAAGTTATTATTGTACCGTATACGTAAAACACACACATCTAACTAATAAAAACGTTATAGATGCGTGATTCAAACTCGGCCCTGGAGTTAATTTATATAAAATTTAATTATTATTTATCAGAGATATACATGTGTTATTTTTTTATGTAACTACATATTATTATTTAGATATAGGTAATTAAATTTTATCACAGGTGATTGAATGTTAATTTCTCATTACGCAAAAATATTTTTTTATTTTAAGGTAAAAAAAAAATCTAGAGATAACTTGTTTTCTTTTTATTCTATAGGGAGCGTTGGTAGGCGGTATAACTTCGACACTTCTAGTGGGCTGGATCTCCTTGGGAACTCAGGCGGCCATGTTGAGAGGAGAAATCGTGGTGATGCCGAAACCCGTCAGCGTCGCAGGATGCGCGAACAACTTCACTCTCGCCACCACACCGACACCAGACGTCATTGTAGAGTTTGACAGGTCAGGATATGTTATATAATAAACCCGTATCCAGATACTTGTAGATTATCTATAATTTTTAAGAATGGTTTATGCTAGATTGTGCCGCGTGTAGACGGCAGATACAGTTGCATCCACCCGCCTCTTTCCACGGGTGTCGTACGAGGCGACTAAGGGAACATTACGGAGCCGGGGCAGCAGCGTCCTCTGTAATATTGCTGCGATCCTTATATAAATATGGGAAACCAGAAATGGACTGTTATGTGCCATGAATGTAGAGCCGTGCCCGTAAAAGATGTTGCCGATACATAGATCCTAAACATCACGAATGTTTTATATGATGCTGGTTATGGTAGACGGTGTGACGTGCCAGCTACAAACGAGGCCAGGTCGTACCCGGCGCCTTCAATAAAACGCCTTGGCGCTTTATATAAAATGTTTGTAAAGTTTCGGATCCGTGCCTCGTCGCGGCACGGCGCGTTCCCGCCACGGTCTAGCATACATCATCCTTGAACTTCTAGCCGACTGTATATGTGTTTCAACGATACTTTGTAACGTCCTTATATTCCTCACAGATCTGGGACGTTTTTCCTGTACAGAGTGAGTTACTTGTATTACACGCTCATTGGTATGTTGGTGTGCATTATGACTGGATCAATCATAACTTATTTTACACGCCCGAACGAACCTGCTATGGTAAGTAGCCTGATAAAATAAAAAAAATAATATTTTATTTAACTTCTATGTGCCAAATTTTTATAAGATACTACTAGTACCTAGTAGTACTAACTAGCTGTTGTCTGCAACTTAGTCCGTGTTATTGGAACCGTAGCAACAGTTTACTTACCCGGTCTTAAAATTACCATTGGATATTTTGTCAAGATCAGTTTTGCTGCAAAGCCGTTAAAATGTTATTTTTTAACTATGCGGGAACGGCACGCCTCTTCTTTTCTGGATACGATGACTGTCCCGGGGATCTTCTACAGTTTCACCTTACTTTTTATACTTTTCAAGACTGAGAAGATATATTGAATGTGACTCGAGATTTTAAATGTGACTTAAATATTATTTAATTATTGTTTAAGTACCCAAATTTGTGAATACAGACATAAATATATGAATTAAACGTGAACTTAGTAGTTGCACCAAAAAAAATGTTCTGGCATAGCAATGTTGACTAAAGCCAGGATGGTTGATCAAATATGGAGGTTAACACTGTTTGAATAGAGGAGAATTTGGCGTACGTCGTTTTCAGCTTCTATTACTAACAATGAATCATCAGCATATTATTTATTTGACTCGAATGCCTAGGGAAATCAAAAGATCCTGCTTTTTTATGTTGTAATGTCTTTCAGCCTCGGTTATATGAGGCATGTATGTTAAGTTTTAAGTGAGCTTATTACTGCTGTCTGCCGAGTAGATATTTCCTCAATATCTTATTAAAAAGTCTTCAAGATATTCGTGCTGAGCTACACTGAAAATAAAAAAGTTTCCAATTAAAAGAAGTTTTATTAAAATCGGTTTTGATATGATAGAATTATGGTCTCGCTAAAATCGAGAAATTGTATTATCCCGTATCCCAAATAAACCCAAAAATAAAATTATGGCAAAGTTCCTTTTTACCAGGTATATCGTCATTTCGTCTTCCACTGAGTGACGTCCACTACTGGACATAGGACTTATGTAAGGAGTTTAAAAATTCAAGGACTTCAACCGCGGCTCCCAGCGATTCGTTTGAGTTGGCTGTTCACCTCGATGGAGGCCAAAAAACGCAGCGTTTACCGGCGCGAGGTAGCCATTCCAGCACAATGAGATCCCAAAGTCTATCTGTTCTCCGCTATGTGCCTGGCCTATTTCTACTTCAGATTAGGGACTCGATGAGCTATTTCAGTAGCTCTAGTTCTTCTATGGAACTCCTCATTTCTGATTGAATGTTTAATAGGTACACCGCGACCTGTTAACACCAGTGATTCACCGCTGGCTCCCACCCCAAGACGTCCACTGCCGCCGACCAAGACTCACCCAGCATGACATCGAGCTCCATGCAAGGGAAATGGAACACTTGCGGGCCCGTTCTATACATCTAGTAAGCGTTGGACTATTGGCATATGCATAAAATATCTGTATAGAGAGTTTTATTATCAACCGATTACCAGCCCACTACAGGCCACGGATCTCTTCTCAGAGTGAAAATAGTTTTGGTCGTACCACGCTTGCCAAGTGCAGATTAAAGCCTTTACACAACTTTGAGGACATCTCTCATGCATAAAGGTTTCCTCACGATGATTCCTTCACCTTTAAAGCAAGTAATGCCTATTTAATTGAAATCATTAACAAAAGGAAGAAAGCATCATTAAATGTCTCTGTAGAGTTATTTGAGTGGTTACTAAATTCAACAGCGGATCCATTCTCGGATCGAGCCGAAAAGGTTGGTGCCGTACACCCACGTACCTCTGGGATAACTTTAAGTTTAACGGCCCGGTTATTATTACTGACATGTACATAAATCATATTAATCGTTGTGGCCTTTCCACATTGAAGGAAGGCCAAGTTATAGCCTTTTCTCCCATGAGGAAAGAGGCCCTTACCCACCAGTGTTAAATCAATAGACTGTGAATTATAGAGTACCACAGAAGGGTCTACGGGATCTGGATCAGTCTGATAACGTCACTTCATATTAATATTACATGTTCCTAAAAAGCAAGTAATAGAGAATAAAGTGAAAAAATAAATAAATGAATGATTTAAAGCGAGCCTTTATTCTGGAATAATGCACTGAGCTATCGGATAGATCGTAATATTCTGTTATTAGCAATTCCGGTCTAGGTATGTAATTAATCTATTACTGGAGACGAGGTCTACGACGTAGTCACTGTCTATAGTATTTTACGACTTACCTTACTTTTTTCAACAAACACGCTTTTTTTTCACACGGTTGTATGGCTAACCACTGAACCAATCTTGGCTAAGTACGTACAAAATTTCGGTAAGAGCATTTGGGGCTTTTGTATCACGTAGGATTGGGGCTTCTGCATCACAGTGTAAACATTGTAGCCAAGTCAAGAGTGATGTTAAAAATAATTCTTTTTCACTTATTTCTTAACAGAAAGAAGACACTGGCCGCGAGACTGAATATGTTACTCAAAGGACGAACAATTTTAGTTAGTATTTAGTAACTTTATTAAGTTTTGTTTATTTTTGTTTTATGTTCAATTAATATAATGGAAAATAAAATCTTTGATATATGTTTCCTTTTTTTTTATTATTACTAATACATGGGTTGTATAATAAGAACGGGAATGATACTTATTCCCGTCCCTCTTATACAACTTGTAAATGAAAACCGAAATGATATTTTACAGGCTTTTGAGGTACATTATGTACTGTCTCCGAGAATTATCTGGGAAACCGAAAACTTAATAGTTTTTGAGTAAACCACTGCCATAGTTTTTACTAACAGAAATCAGATACGGCCAGAACATCTCCTGTGACTCCTGTAACTTTAATAGGCACGCGTCACGTAGCGTAGGTACTATGTGCGTGTCGGTCTTTTATCTTCATTGGTAGTCATATGTAAACACCTAAACTATTCTGAAGTAGTTTGTATGGAAAATAATATTATTATATTTATATTTAATTATAATATTATATTTTTTTTTTTTTTTTTTAATTTTAAGAATCATTTTTATTAATACATACATATAAAAACTAAATAAAATCTAAAACGTCCTCGAAACCACCGCAGCGAGGCACAGTTCCTAAGAAGCTGGCAGCATTGCCCCTTTGGATGGCCAAACTAATTCGTTGGCCAAGGTAACTGCCCGCTCTAGGATCACCGGTAGACTCGATAACCCTTTTCGATAATTCTTTGAAAAGGGCTCTTGCCTCCGGACCCCACGGCCCCAATGTCTCTACTCCAAAAGGCACAAAAATGAAGCTGCTATCCAGGTTTTCATATTTACGCCTCTTGGCCTGCTCGGCACTGGAAGCAGCCGCACCTACCATTGACGAAGTGGCCTGGATGTGTGATGCAGCTAGGGTATCAACACATGTTGCATCCCACAGAAGTGACCTTCCAAGCCTCCAAGGTATGAGCGTCATACCATCAGGTCTCTTGCCATCGCTCCGCGCCAAACCAATAGGTTCTAATACAGCTGGTACGTGAGCGGTAGCTAGAGAACGTCGGATGATGTCGTTGATGGTGCTATGGCGAGGGAAGCAACCAGCGCTTCTTGAACAGGAGAGTCCATGGTGACCGTAGGTGTCAACGCTGTCACCGCAGTGGCATCGATGAGGCTGAATTATAGAGGCGCCAAGCCTAAGACCAATCACCACCGATAGAGTGGTGTGGTCTAACATAGTGCCCAGGTTAGCTGAAGGGAGAGCATGTAGCCAGTAGCCGGACTCCTTAGCAGAGAGAGCGAGAAGACGAGCACGGTCTCTTTTAGATGGCAATTGGTCTAAAAGTGTGTCAAAAGTTTTTTTGCAAATAATGTCGTCCCACTGTCTCTGTGAAGAAAAAGAAACCGGCAAAATACTGGGACTAAGAGCAGACCAACTATTTCTTGCCTCTGCCAAGTATGACACTTCTATGGAACCTAAAGAATTGGATATAATTTTTTGAAAAAGAGTGTGTGTACTGTACACAGAGGAAAGAAAAACTGGCAGCGAAACACTTGAAATTTTGCGAATTCCAAGACCGCCATACCCTATCGGAAGTGAGGCCTGGGTCCGTGCCTGATTACTTATGGGACAATTTAAAATATTAACAAGAATATCTTTTATAAAAGTATCCAATTTTTCCATTAAAAAATTAAATTTCCAAAGAAGTGAGCATCTAAGAAAATACGTAAATCTTGGAACAAATAAACAAAAGCGAATAATGGTTAGAGCCATATGTGGATTAATTTCGATAAGACGATCGGAAGTGTTGCTAAATTGGGAAATTAAATCGTCAATAAACTGTGGGACTGACGTTTCCAGTATAGGTGCCCCTAGGAGACGAAGTGATTTATCATTTAAAACTTTGATGCCGGGAGCCAAGTTATTAAATTGTTCTAAAATGTGCTGTTTCGATTCATCCGAAAATGAATTTGGAATAAATATTTCACATTTATCAAAGTTAAGCTGTAAGCCAATCAGTTCAAATTTTGATATGATACTCTTAAGATCGTCCAAAACTGTGTTCACTTTGCCACCTAAGGTCCCATCATCTAAATACCAGATATTAAATTTTGAACTTATAGTTGAAATTATAGGATGTATGCTGCTGCTTCACACCCCCCTTAACTCCGAAACCTAACTGTATTGGGTCAAAAGTTGATGAAATAGAAGGTAGAATTTTTTTACAGCAAATTTTGGAAACGATGCGACGGATTGTTGAACCTACTGCTATGGGACGGATACCACCATCTTTTTTACTTAAGGCACATAAATTTGCGGCATAAAGTGTATAGGTATAATATATGTTATTAAATGCTTCTTTCAATTTAATATTTTCACGGGATGATTTCCTATAAAATATACTTATGCATTCTTCAATATTATTTCGTAATTCTATTATACGTTGTATATAAATGGCACGTGTAAAGATGCCAAATGAATCCATCGACTACTTTTTGACATACGGAAGCTGAATTTTTATACATATTATTACGTATAGATAGAGCGGCAATCAACTGCAAAATGATTTTAACCGAAAGTTCGTTGCTTTCGGTTACAATGTCCACGTACGAAATATAGCGAAGTGCAGTCGCAATATTAGTACCGACTACAGTTGTTATGTGCTGTCGTCACAAAATGTAAAATTATTTTGTGGCATTAATAATGTTTAAACATACACTCTATTTTAATACAAGCTATGCTTTTCTATTCGGAAGATAGCACAATTGGTTTATGGCAATTGAAAAGAAAACACATTAAATAAAAATCTATATATATTTAAAATCTTAATAGCTGATACATTATGAAGTAAATGTAGTTATTTACAAAAAAATCTTGGAGTTAAGACAGTAGTACCATTATACATATCTACGCAACAAAATGTAAGCGAATAAGACAACGTTCATTCAAAAAAAATATTTCCATGTACTGGGAAACCAAACTCAATAATAACTTATTAATACAATCATTTGACATTACTAAATTCGAAGAGTGAGTTAGGCGTACTTTATACATAATATCGACATAAATCGGTACACTTGCGTATGATCAACCTGCTTGTACATACGTATGTTATTATGGTAGGTTATAAATGAATAGTAAACTGAATGGAAGTAATCAACTATCGACTTTTGCTGATCGGTTTTGGATCGTAGATACATTGCTTGCACGCCCAAAATACAATCCAAAAACTTAAAATCGTAGAGGAGGTACAATAAGTACCACTTGTAAACATTAAGACATGGATAGCACGATATATTTTATTTCGATTTTATCTGATTGAAGATTTTAGATAGAATCGCTAATAGATTTATAATTAACATCGTAAAAATTTAATCGGTTAAAAGTTTAGAGCAAACTTCCTATGGTTAATTACCGCCGCTTTTGGTTTTTTGACTATGTGGAAATCTTGGACGTTATCGTGCCAAAGTGATGAAGATTCCACGATTAAAGCCCGAAGCTCAGATATATAGATCAACATAAGCTGGACTTAAGTCATACTTATTTATCAAGTAATATTTTCGGATCAGTGTTGTAATTGCACAATAATAATGGATAAAATGGGATGACAAAAGGTTTGTATACAGCACCCCTTACAAACTAAAGATATTTGATTTAAAGTGCCACGACCAAAATAAACTCTATTAGAGAACAACAATTTGCACAATAAAAAGAGTAAAATATTAGTAAAATATTTTGTTTAAAACATAACAGAAAAGTTTCGAATCTATTCCACACCTAACCTAAAAACCTAAAAATTCTTTATTTAAATAATTAATTAATCAAGTTTTTTTTCTTTAAATATCAATCACATTAAAATAGATTTAAAATAAAATACTAACTTAAATTTTGTAATAAAAAAAACATAAGAAATGGCAACTAAGTAGTGAGGGAGATAATTCTGTAAAACAATTTTGAATTGTGATAATCATCACTGCAGATGGAGAAGATCCTGACCACAATGTACGTGTTAACCTTTAAGATTTAAGCTCGGTTCTCCTACAAGTACGCACATTCACCGGGAAGAAAACATTTAATTCAATGAGAGTAGCTAGCACCAAAAACATAGCGTACATCGCCAAGCACGCCCTTCCTACAGCTGCATCTAGCTTGAACTTGTTAAACCAGAAGGTAAGGTACAGCAACAGAAGAGTCGAAAGCAGCGATATAGCGGAATATTCCAGGCCCATTGAGTTTATCTTCACCTACAAAGAACAAAATATTACACACTAGTATATAGAAACATTACATGCAAAGCAATGCAATACACGGCACATCTAATTATGAAAATCTCTTAAATACCTGTTTATAATACTTACCTTTGCATAAATATATTGACATCAGCTTTTAATATAAATGTATCAACAAACGAGAATAATAAGTATTAGTAGGTATATTACAAGCATTGTATACTAATATAAATATTGTGAAAGATTATTCATAGCTAAACTTTGGGCCCAAATCGCACAGCAAGACAATATCACAAAATACATTCGCATTGTATGGTAAATGAGAAATCGCTTTAAAATTAAAGACTATAATAGTGATCTAACCCAATAGTTGCCAGGTTCTGCTGGAGTTAGTGAAGCTTTGATAAGCCAGGGCAATCCTAAACAGAGAAGAATGTCAAAAGTATTCGATCCAATTGAGTTGCTTATACCCATTGATCCGTGTCCTGTAAAATACCAATTTTTATAACAATTATAACATACCATCTCAGTGAATATTTTAGATAATAAATATAAAACAGTTTCGTACCTTGTTTGGCAACAATTACACTAGAAACAGCCTCAGGAACTGAAGTTCCAGCAGCTAGGAATGTAATCCCCATAACTGAATCTGGTATCATCAGAGTATCACCTGAACATGATCAAAGTTAAAGAAGGTAATCGTTTTCAACGAAAATCAAAGATTTTAAATATTTTATAGAAATCATAACCAATACATCTTACCTATAATAGTAATCATCCACGCGACAATGTAAGACAATGATCCGATCCAAACAATACACATTATAAAAGTCAATGGAAACCAATTTTTAAATCGAGGTTTCTCACAATCGGGAATCGTAAAGAGAAATACGAGGTGAATTGGCCAGGTTATTATCCACGTTATCTGCAAAATATTTTCATTATATATGTATCTGAGTGAGAGCAATATTCTAAATGGTTTATTCAAACAAACAGTTCTCTCCAGTTTGAATTTAGTGATCATTATAATGTGAAAATATTTTAAATCATTTCTACCTTTGTAAGTTTACTCCTTCCGGTAGGCCATTTCCACAATGAATGTTCATACTTGTCTAATGTTTCCTTGTTTCCTTCTTCTAAATTTCCTTCATTGACCTCTTGGGTCTCTTCTTGGCATGCGATTTCCATTGTACTGATCTTAGGTTCAGCTTGTGCATTTATATTTTCATCATCATTCTTATGTTTTTCAACCCGAAGAGAGGTATCTACTACTGCTTTCTTTTCATTTGCATCTGTGTAGAGAGATATACTTTTGACATTACCATTGTGTTGGTGATGATCTACTGTCAACTCAGTCTTAATCGTTGACGATGACTTAGCATCTTTATTTTCTGCAATTAAATGTTTAAGGAAAAATAAACCAATAAATGAATATGACAATTTGAAACAATAACTAAAACATTACAAACCATTGTCAATGGGCAAAGCACTTTCTTGTTTTTCGCTGTCCTTTTTTATCATGTCGGAAACACACTGCCAACTTCCTGTCATAAAAAATTCCATGTTTAAAATAAATTCAAAATTCAACGACCAATGGAAATAAACGAAAATAATCTTACCCTTAGCAAAGTTTTGAATAGATTTGTCATAATACATGATACAAATGTAAACTCCGTATAATAAGACCAAGAAGAAAGCTTCATACCACTGCACGTACTCATCATGCATGATACAGATAAGGATGGAGACAGTAATTCCGTAAGCGAGACAATCTCTCGTTAAAGGCCACCAATCTAAAGGCACGACCTAGAACAAGAACGTTTTAAGGTAAATTGTGAGAGCTACATTTAAACTTATTTTAATAATATTATTAAATTATACGTTAATATACCATTCCGGCTCCTATACCACAACATGCAGCAACAGCTAAGATATTGAAGACAGCCGAACCGACGATGGTGCCAACACCAATATCCCCTTCAGTAATGAAAGTGCCGATAACGTTAACAAATAGTTCTGGTGCCGACGTAGCTGCTGCCATGAACGTAGCACCAGCTACGTCATTTGTCATATTCAGTGCTGTAACAAGTTTTTTTTAAATTGAATAATATGATAATAACAATTTGTTAAATTTTTGTACCTAACGTAGTTCGTATAGCAAGAAAATTTTACAATTCTATCACAATTCTATTACACAGCATCGCACGGAAAATTTTCCTTGATTTATTTATTTACCAATAGTAATTATATATTACAATAAATATAATATTTTGTATCCTTAACTTACCCGTACATATCCTATCGACTGCAGGAACAAAAAACTTATCGCAGACGACGGCAAGAGCCAGAAAGAGGTAGATAGAAATAAATGCGTGCAAGACAATAGCTCCATGCTGTCTTTGCAGCTCAGTAAACAGCCCTGGTGGAAAGTCGTCGATCGCCGGTGGTGTACAGTTGCGAATGTAACCTTCTGAAACAATGAAAATATATTAACATAATTAAATAATACGACCGAGTAGAGATTTTCAGCACTACTATTATAAATTACATGCAGCACAGTGCAATAAATTGACGTGTGTTTTTCCATAGAGATGTATATCACGAGAAATAGATATATCGCAATTGTTACAACTCTTCATTCCAAAATGAAGTGAATGAATAAATAGCGGAACTACATTTGATGCAATTTTAGGAAAAGGATACTTTTTATCCCGAACAAACTAAGGAAAAACAGTTAAGAAACATATTGTTAATGCAGATTTTAATTATTTGTTTTCATGGCAGATAAAATAAAGATATAGTTTATTATAGTTTAGTGATATTTTGAGGAAAAATTAAATGATCTGTTACTATAACAATGTATTTAATCTCTAGTAGATAATAATTAGTGATAAATCATACATTATCTACTTGAGTAATCATTATATTGTGCGCTTTTAGGGGTCTTAGTGTTAAGGAGTATTAAATGATTATGCAAAGAATTCTTTAATAGCAATGACTTTTGAATGCACGTTATTCAAGGTCTGCAAACAAACAGCTAAAACACGGCTTGCACACTACAGAAGGATTTGAGATAACAATTCCAATGCGATAGGATCATTTCTTTTATTAATAAGATCATCGCAACTCTGTCGTAGTTCTTTTGGCCTGTATCAATACTATTAATGCTGTATATAGGAAGCGCTTTATGTATATATAATACTATACTTATATTATAAAGAGGAAAGACGATATGTTTTGTATTTTTTTAGTTAAGGGATAAACTCGAAGTTCTAAATTAAAAATGAGGTTAATCACATAAAAACAATCAACCATTTACAATCTATTGCAAGACCATTCCACGGCAAATGATTTTTATATTTTAATATGTAAGAAGATAATTCCCAGCTAGAATTTAATGTACTTATATTGGAAAAGCGTGATAGCCCTAGATGTTATTAAGTAATACATCACACGCACGGTATCGTGCGTGAGCGTCTACCGTTACACAACGCTGATTACCATATATCTTGTATTAGAAAAAGTTGGCTTCTCACTCAGGAACAGAAAAATCGTAGGTGCGCTAATCATGCAATCGCTTACTTTTACTGACATCTCACGATAACAATTATTGTTTGCGATTGGCCGACAAGCAATACGCGGAATAGCACAATGGAGTACGAAGCATATTTACAGCTAGTAGGATATTTACATATAGGTGTATACTTAGTTATCTTTTTAAAGTGGGAAAATTCAAATTATATTCCTTTATTCATTACTTTGTGCTTTTGGATACTTATAGGCGTATCATAGTTCGCCAAGTATTTTTTGTTGCCAAGAGGAATGCTATGAATATATATGGCAGTGCTTTCACTTTAAATAAGCGACAATATGGCGATAAATAGTTACAGCAACCGGCTACTCCAGGGTTTGCTGGTCATGCCAATTGCGGCAAGTTCTTTGAAATCCATTTAAACATTTCTTCACACAGTAATATTTAACAGTGGGCGCATGGCTATCGTAGATGACAGCAACAAAACGTCGGCGGTGCGGCTGCACTTACACATTACTCATACACTGAATCTGTTCCACAAGGACCAATTAAAATACGACTTAAAAAAACCTGTCTCGCGAAGTAATAGATCAGTATAATTTCACTTATTTTCATCCAGAATTTCATCATATCCTCTGGCATTTCAGGGACGGTTTCATCTAATCCTTGTAATTTATGATATTATAAAAAAGTTAAAATTTTAATGCAAAAATTATAGCTCTCTATTAACAGAACGAATAGACCTGTAGCTATTCATATAGACATACGTTTAATAAATCACAACAATTATTATAATTATTAGTTTCTTGTATTCATTAACCAGTGTAGGAAGTAAGGAATCGGTGTTACATATTTGACAATGAATTAATGTCCATTGCTGGTTAAAGGTATCTTGAAGAGAGATCCAACTCCGACGGTATAATCCCGATTGCGTCCAGCAACTCGCTGCCACTCGTTTCTCACGGCGATAAAGAATACACCTACAATTTTTCTATTCATCTAGCGACGCTGCGTTACCGGTGCGGGTACGCCACTTGAGCACCCTTGTACCTGGGTGAAGAATCCATGTTCTCCAAGCCTCGTCCTGTATCTCGTGATAGCTTTTAGTTCGTCTTATTGACCTTTGTTGGTAGCTCAGGTTCGTATAAAGATCTCCTCATTCCTGATTTGTTCACGTAGTGGCTTTAAGACTTCTTATGAGGTCCATAAATAGTTAGCGACCGACCACATTGCACTGTTCGAATAAAAAACGTATTCAACGTATTCGTGAATTTACCTAATACTTCATTAGACGTACCAATTATTTATGGTCATAAGAAAATCAATATCACCTAAATCATCAATTCAATAGAATCAGCTGACCTCCATAAATTACAGAGTCAATTAATTTAGCCTCTTATGTCTCGGCTACCTATAACCATTGAGTAATTTTAGGCAATGCCTTTTGGGCCGCGTGTAATCAGTTTTGAAGAGAGAAAAGGGACGCTGGAACTAAAAAACGTAGCCGTACAAAGTAGTTCCGTGAAGTTTCAGCGAGTTAAGAAGTAACTGAAAAAAATCTTATTAATTCTTTAGAGAAGTGCATTTAATATTATGTTTACCTATTAATAAGACACAAGCATTGGCATAACGTTAAAATACTTACATGCAACAAACTGTGCTTAACTATTGTGACATTATTCCTTTAATATTTCTTAACATAATGACCAATAAAAGTTTTAAACATAAAAGAGCTACGAGTTTTAAATTTTCTAGAAGTAGTAGTGGAGCTTTTTGTGACAAGCTCGTCCGGGGAAGTTCTACCACCATGCTTATTCCTGCCGCTAAGCAGCATAGATTCAATGCTGTGTTCTGGTCTAAAGGGCGTGGTTGCCGGTGAACAGGCACGTTAGGCTTAGCACCATTATACGCCTCAGGTTGATTATAGGACGTAATCCTTGCATGCCCTGCAAAGTGGTGCTCGGTTTATGGGCGACAGTTCTCTAGGCTCGATCAATTATAACTTTATTTTCTTGGTGAATTATTACTATTTTCTTGGTCACCCATAACAGTGAGTTAGAACAAGCGACCGGTTCACGCTGCAGTTTACCGATTCCGTTTCTCAATTTTTTTATCCACCCACATAGTGTAAAATCAAAATTTGTTCTTACTTTAAAACTATGTAACTACGCATAAGTATATGTGTGATTGTCGATAGTACAAGTTATAAGTATAGTATCATTTATTTGAATAAGTGTGAATAATGTGCTTGCGTTCGGAAGCAGCACGTCTATATAAGGTAAAAAATATGTTACGTTTATATTTGCGTAGGTGATAAGGTTAAGTTTTAGTTATTGTATTTTTATTTACTCATTATTCAAAAAGGTGTGTTAGCCTGAACAACAAAAAATATTAGTTTACTATAATATCTATAGTAACTTATAATATCTATTGTTTAACTATTGTTACATTTTATTGACAAAATAAAGAAATTGTCAAACAATTATAACTTTAAAACAAAAAAAAAGTAGTCATTAGTATTCTTACTACTGTCACAAAAATAATTAAAAATTAGTCATGTTTTTTATTTATTAAAATGATAATTATCGACCAACTAGGCATTTACTAGATTAACGAGGCAGTTACTCGACCAACGAGGCAGTTACTGGGCCAACGAGGCAGTTACTGGACAAACGAGGCAGTTACTCGATCAACTAGGCAGTTACTGGGCCAACGAGGTGGTGGGTATAATATATATCACATTGTGAAACGACTTTTATAATAGCAACCGGCTAAGTGTTTTGTGGTTGTAGATGGGCTAGAGTTTTTTTTCTTGCAAGGTTGCAATCGTAAACATTGTAGCTTTAGTTTTAAGTTATAAATTACATCAGTATCATAATTTTAAGTTTATCTTGCTTTAGCAATTCAAATTGTGTATCAAAAATTTGAATCATATCTCGATACATTGTAACAAATAGGTAATAGACAGCTACTTCCGTAAAATAACTTGAAGATAAGTACTGTCTAGGTTACCTACTTGCCTTCACATCGATAATAAGTCTATTGCGATGGTTATTGTCTATGTTATCTAAAGTACTTAGGCTTAACATGGACGGAACGACCTTGGTTATTATACTCTAAGTGCATTTTTGTTCATCGATGATTGCAATGCTTGTTGTCAGGGACCTATGCTTAAGGTTGCCAACCGTAAGTTTAAAGTGTAATAAAGTATTGTAGGCAATTTCGGTCAAAAATCAATATGTCATAGTTTATATGAACTATCTTCTATATATATATATAATAGAAAGTGTGTGGGTATGTTCCGTATAGCCTCCGAAACGGCTGGACCGATTTCAATGAAACTTTCAGAGAATCTCCGCATTGATCTGGCGAGTAATCCTGTAAAGTTTTGTGACGATCGGAGCTCTCCTATTTTTGAATTGTCAAATACAGCTTTTATTTACTATGATGATATTCTATTGTTGGGTGTACATGGGTGTAGATAATGATCTTCACCCGTTTGAGAAGAGAATACAAGAGAATGAATACGGAGAGAAATAAATGATTTTATATATTATGAGACTTAAATTGAAATTTAATTATGTAAGTTTATTGTTTAAATAAATAAATCAAAATCTAGCCCGGCGAAGCGGGCTGGGTATGCTAGTTAGATATAACAATGACGTAATATAAACTGTGACAAACTCATAAATGTTATATTATTTACAGATTTTTCTTTTTTTTCTATAATTATATGAGTAGGTACCTACATAAACAAACTGGCGATATTTGAAAATAGCATCTTAAATATTATAGTGAGCACTGACTTGGTTAATTATATTATTGTTTCTATTATGTACATTTTTACATGGCACTGCACTGCACATGCATAGGACTAAAAAAATATATGAATTTATGTGTCTTACCTGGTAAACGTGAATTTTTCGAACATTAATATTATCGCACTCACTCGCGGGTATTCCAAATTCGTTATCACACAGATATATGTCCCATTTAGTCAATTTAAAGTAGATATGAGTCTAATCAAATATTACACTCATATCACTGCAGTCAGTATGGCTTTACTAAATGTCGTAGCACAAAGGATGCGGGTGCTAAACTGTTAAAACATGTTTACGCTGACTGGGAACATTCATTTAATGCTATTAGTATCTTTTGTGATCTATCCAAAGCATTCGATTGAGTTGAACATAAAAGCTTATAACTTAAACTAAGCCATTATGGCATCAATAACTTTGCTCTTAATTTGATTGCCTCTTACCTCAGTGATAGAACCCAAATGTCTTACAGGGCTAAATTTTGAGTCCTTTTCTATATTTAGTGTATAAAAATGTTCTACCACACATTGTCACTTGTCAGTATCACTCATTTTTAAGACGGATGGAAGTAAAGACAACTCCTACGATGTAAGCCGAGCTGTGTCGCGTGTATCTCACTGGTTTACTGTCAATAACTTAATTTTAGGTGCTAAAAAAACTAAGCGTGTGGAACTTATCTAACCAAATGTAAGGAATATTCATAAAGTATAATAATCAACAAAGAATCGATAAAAAAGGAGAAGGCCACAGTTTTTCTAGGAGTGACCATAGATTTTAATCTTCAGTGGGCTATATAGAGACATAAGCGGGTAAACTTACAGACGTTGAAACTACTAGGCTTGTCTATTTTGCGTACCTTCATAGTGTTATGTCCTACGGGATCTTGCTATGAGGTAAAGCAGCTGATAAAGATACTATATTTATATTGAAAAAAAGAGCTTTTCGATTAATAAATGCAACTAAGATCTCGCGAATATCTCCGTGAAAAATTTAAAGAAATAGGTACACTTACAGTAGCTACGCAATACATTCATAACAATTTAATCTTTGTAAAACAAAATATTAATCAGTGAATATAAACAATCGAGTTACGAGAAACGGACATAAATTAGTAATATCAGCATATCGTCTTAGAAAAGTGCAGACAACCTTTGTGTAATTAATGAATTTTTAGAATTTATTTGGACTAAATATTTAATTAAATAATAACACAGCATATATAATTTTGCGGACATATCTCTACATAGGTTATAGTGATCAGACTTAAAAGCCATAGCTAAAGAAAAAAATAATGTATGCATATATTATATAAAATTATTTAATTACATAAATATAGGTACATATATTATATACAAATATACAAAATAAATACTGATTAACCAAAATAAATAAATAAATATGTCGCTATGAAATTATTTGGACTAAAAGATTTGGTGTGTTATTGCCACACAACGTATAGATTAATATGTGCAGCAGCTTAATCAAATTGTATTGAAAGTTTAAAAATGCTTGACGATATGGATCTTTAACGGCGATATAATGAAAAAGCATTCTCGTTTAAGATTTTAACTAAAGAACTAAGAAAGTTGGCTTTTTGCCACCATTCCACGTGGGCATGACCCAAGTGGAATGACCGATGTTACAGTTATCAGTTAAGTTATAAGCCTCAGTATAATATTAAAATAAAAAAAAAAACTAAATAAAAAAGTTTGCTTGACTAGTTAGTAATTTTTTTGTTTTTATACCCGGTCACGTTTAGTAAGTACATCTCTGAAAGAACAGACAAATATTATTTACTTACGCCAACAAAAGCCTATTTCGATCCATGAATATTATTACACAATCGCCACTGGTCCTGATCTGCTCTCGTATTGAGTAGATAACTTTCACTCCTCGCGAATTCGCAACATTTGCATTGGTTACTTTTCAAATATAGTTGCTAATTGGTCTTCGTATAAAACGCTCCGATAGAATTAAGACGCGTAGCCGGTTTGTCTCCGTACAAATATTGCGACAAATGTACAACGATATTTGGCAACCTATCAGTTATTAACTAAGTATGCAATAAAGCAGCTGATGGCGTTTACAGCACATTTAAAAACAATAATTATCACAATCACCTCACCACAAAAGAAATGAATAAGTATATAAATGTATTAAATGAAAAAAAATCCCAAGCAAGTATATTCGTACAAAGATTAGTTTGCGATTGAATTATTAACACGTGTTGAATTTATAATATAGTTCCACTTGCACGAACCCACTAAATATTGTGATAATTTAGCAATCTCAGAATATATTAAAAATAAACCGTATTAAAAAAATTAAAGCGAACCTGATTTAGCGTTTTCGCACAAGTGGCCCCTAATAAAGTGGTATAATTGAATATAGCGAATGATGTACGTACTGCTAAACGAAGGCATCGTTGATGAGAAACAAACAATGCGACTTCCTTTCTAAAAACGGTCCGACAAATAGCAAAGTCAACAAGTACAAATTGTCTCAAATGGCCCCTGCGTCAACTTGCCTAACCGGATTAACCGATTTTAGAGAATAACCTCTTATGAATAAATATACAAGTATGCTACGGACGAAGTTCACAAGGTTGGCAAAGTCAACTGTGCTCGGGCAGATAACATAATGATGTTAATACCCACCAAGCGCTCTGCGCTCGTAGTTTTATTGTTATGCATGTATTAAATTAAAAATAGTTTCATCTTCGTTTTTCAGAACATACTATACCCCCCTTGTATTAAACGTAAGCTTATAGAAAAGTCCTGTTATAGTATAAAGGACTACGTAATAGATAAAAAAAGCTTGGGTGTGAATTATTGCTCTAACCGGGTAGCTCTTCTAATAATTTTAAATGACAATGGTGACGATGGTGATAACAAAAAATAACCCCCGGCTAAGTTTGTTGTGGGCTTCTTCTTTGACCAGGACGCGTTTGGAACCCTCGTAGCTTTAGTTTTAAGTTTACGAATATGGTTAACCCATCATCTTACTACCGTGTAATTCTCATCAAAAGTGCCACCTATTGGCCTACTTCAATAAAGATATTTTTGACTTTGACTTTTTGACATTGACCTCAGTTTCCTTTTTGACAGATTTCTTAAATTGACTATCCTGGGCGGCTTTTTTCTGTGGCATCCTGCTACTCGCGTGATGTCGTCTGTCCACATTGTTAGGAGTCAACCAACGCCGTGCTTACTAGCGGGGTCACAATTACAGCCTCACCGACTGTTGTTTCTCCCACCAATGTGCCTCACCCATTGCCACTTCAGCTATAAGTTGAGCTATGGCAGTAACTCTCGTCCTTTTACGGGTCTCATTTCTGATTTTATCACATAGAGATACATTCGCATAATCATGATGCTTAACTCTCTCACTGTCCGATAAATAACTCTGAGTCTTCTTATTCTTATGAGGCAGTATTCAGACAATGTGGGATTTCGGACCCGCAAAGATGTGATGAAGATTCCTGAACGCTGCCCATACGAGCTATATTCGACTATTTACCTCTTGGATTCTCAAAGTTGGATCTACCCTCTTTCGAGTTGGGCCTCGAATACTATACTCGTATATTAATACTCATCTCCAGTGTCAAGTGTGAGAGCGCTGGGTGGAGCGTAACATGAGTGTTAGACATAATCTTGGACTAGCAGACTAAACTCTGTCGAGGTCATTGAGCATTGTATCAAGATCTCCCAGAGCATCTGCTATTATTACTAGGTACAAATTCGGCAAACAAAAGTAGAGTATTATACTCGCAGTAGTTATTGAAGCTTAGCTTGTTTACATCCAGAAACTTCAAAGATGCCTTGTAACACATCCCAGGATTCCACCTAATCAAATGCTTTCTCATTGTTCACGAACGCTATGAAAAGTGGCCGGTTATGCTCTTCGCTCTTTTGTATAACCTGTGTATGGATGTGGTTTATGGCATTGAAGCCCTTTCGGTATCCAGCTTGCTCGTCAAATTTAATAGCGAGACGATTTGTACTAACTGTCGAGAACAACTTATAGAAATGGCTCAGCAGCCAGTAGTTCCAGACAGTAGTTCTTCAGCATGCTCACCTTCTTAGAGGAACAGAGCCACCACGCTCCGATACCATGCCTTTGGCGTTGTGCCTTGGGGAATGAAAGAATTTAAAAATCGCAAGAGCAATTTAAATTTTGGTTCTCAACTGGCCTTTCGGAAATATTCTGTGATTCCTTCATAACCTTGCACCTTGCTCTTTTTAAGTTGTTTACGAGTCATATTTATCTCATACACGATGACATCCTCGATACATTCTATATAGGGTTGGCTTAGATTGGCTCTTTCGCTTAATTTTCTGCTTAGACTACCTAGGCGTCTGTAACCTAGTATGTGAATATCCGTAGAATTTTACAATTAATTCAAGACAAGTTTAGGGTAACCTAGACTACCACGATACCGCAACACATTAATTCATATTATTAGATCTAAATAGAACTTAAGTGTCAGTTTGTTATATCAAAATAACACATTACTAAATCCATACGAAAGTAAGGAACGACAGTGAAAAGTAGGTATGAAGAACGGTATAATCTTAACAGCCAATCTAAAACTAGTTAATCCAAAGAGTACACATTATCCAGTTAGATACTGTGACGTAGGTACGAGTCTGTACAGATCGCGTGCTAGTTCAAATTTACCTGTTAATAGGTAAAGTATCCCATAATTTTTTTGACATGATTATCTCATAGTGTCGAATGGTGCGTGACTCGTCTCATTGAGATACCGTCAAGTGCAGTAAGGAGGAAATTGACAAATGAAAGAAGACAGGAAGTCTGCATTAAGTCCTTCGATAGTATAATCTCTATTGGCCGCTAGTTTTCTAGAAAACGGGATCAAGGGTCTTTACGTGCTCGATAAATGGTGGGTAATGAATACTACCTACATGGCCCAGGCTAATTGGCCAGTAGTTAGGATCTTTATCAAACCCGTGGATCTTTTTGACAAGACATACACCGCTAGTATGTACTGTGTATGTAGTATGTGTGTGTACAACGATTTGTTTTAAAGTAGTTTTCAAATTAATTATCATATCAACAAAATCCTTTCAAGTTCGTTGCATAACATGAAGAAGACAAAACTAAAGAAATAAAAACTTAGCTAATACTGTACCCCATTCAACAAGAGTGGTTTTGTAGTGCTGAAAATATCATAATAAAATATCAAGATAAGTATAAATTTACATCAAAAGTTTTTTTAAAAGATGCAATTTTAATTTTCTTTAATTGCCTAAAACACAGTTTAACGTCAAAAAATGTACCGTAATATAGTCAAATATTCTAGAAACGTAACAGTTACATGCGTATTTTTTACAGAAAGCTATTGGGGCAATGGGTATTTTTATAAACAATGAGACCTTTTTCAGATACGAGATATATAGAGATACACTGTAAAGAGAGATCAAAGCATAAGAAAACTTTCCAAATCTGACTGGTAATTAGTGAGTTTAGCGCATTCTAACAAATAAACTGTCATGCCCCATATTCACCCAGTTAGGACTATCTGGGTCAATATTGCCTAAATTGGGAGATTGCTATCGAGGCGTAATTTTTTTTTTTATATCAACATAGATCCATTACTTTATATCGCAATAAAATACTAAAAAAAAATTTGTTATTATTATTTAAACTAGAAGGGATTGAGTCCTCTTTCTGTTCAACAGAAATGGACCATCCATATTAATTTATCAAGCGCAGAAGGCTGACAGCTTTGCCGGGCTCGCTTCAACTCAATTTCGTTTTTATTCCGCAAGATGGCATCCAAGCTATCTGTCAGCGCTTTGCAAACATGGTAGAAGCACTACTGGACTGTGGTAGCCGCTGCAGCACCCTGAACACATTATCCTCATATCCTTGTTTACTCTTTATTATATTCATGTTCTAACTATTAAAATGTTGTTTAAATGACTCTAAGATAGTGGCAGCCCTAGCAAATTGTCAATTGTTAGCCGGATGAGGCGCCGCTCCTGTACCTCCCCTACTTCTAACTTTAGGAACTGCCCGACGTCAGCGGCCCGTTAAACTCGGCCAAGACGTATTACAAGATCTTTTAATTAACCACTTATCAAACTGGGTCTGATGAAAAAACTTAAGAATAACTCAGCAGGAAATCTAAGAGCTATTCGCTTAGTAACTCGATCAAAACAGAATTAAGTTTATCTATTAACCAAACGCATGCGAAGCTGAGGCACCGAACCAGAAGACCTAAAATCATTATTCCAAGGTTACAAGGTGCATAAAACCCTGCATCATAAAACCAACATTAATAGTCACCCTACAAGGTGGACATGTGACAACAAACCACAGGTTTCAAATAGTTGATATTGCAGAAGCACCTGAATAAAGAGAAAGTAATAGCCTCATGTCCAAGAAGTAGATAAAGTACTTCATCGTTTCATTTTAGCATCGGAAGTAGAATTCTCTACACAATCAGTAAACTTTTTAAAACACTGCGTAACACCTGAACAAAACCTCTACAAATAATAGCACTTAATTTATGTGAAATGATAAAAGCTAAACACAAAAATTAACAGAAACAACAGACTTCATTGTAACAGTGAATATATATGTCAGGAAGATTGTTGGAAAGTATGATCGGAAAGATATAATACCATGCTGTGTGTTATGCTGATCACGTGCATACTGACATTGATGAAGGTCTAGTCTAACCTATCATAACATTCTATGAGTTAATACCGGCAGGACTAAGGACAAGATATCAGTTTCTTTCGATTGTACCTGCTAATAGAAAAAATAATGTTTGGAAAGAATATTTGTGAGTCTTTCTCATATTTGCATATCCAACCGGAAAATAAGATATCATGAATATTAACGCAATAACGAAAATAAACAATAAAATAACTCTGTTGAGTTAGAGTTTAGATTTACGATTACTAAATTCAATTAAACATGTAGGTGAACCTAAAAGACCTTTCTAGTCTACCTTGGTTTCCAAAAGAATCACACCAACATGTTTCTCATCACAAATACTAGGAGCATAATATTCTAAGAACTACATATGCACTCAAAATAAGTACACATTAAACTATAAGAAACAAAAAAATATTGATTTATTACACAATTCTAGATATATTGAAGGAACTTCAATTAAAATTAATTAATACGTCAATAAAACTATCACTCATGACCATTTAACATAACAAATTAGCCATAAAATGAGCGGTTAACATAAAATGTTAATTTTAAGAATATTCAAATCCATGACAGTACAATCAATGAAGCGAATCTAACGAGTATATTATATCGTGCCCATACGAAGCGACATACCTATTGGGCCTTAGCCGCAGTCAATTCAACGGATACACATCTAAAAATACCTATCAAGAATTGAGTCAATTAATTATTATCAACGACATCTGACTCTTTACCCGATGTTATTTAATTGAGAGTTTAGCTAACTACACTACATTAGTTTACTTTAATTTTCGTGCCTTCCAACGACCATGCGACAATACGCCAACGTTACGCCATAATCAGCATTAATTCGTGTACCAGTGACCATTGTCCACGCAGCCACACCCGTAATTTGTGAATTTATTGAGGATTGTGTCAATTTTCGGATTTTCAACAATAGAGCTCGAGACATGTATTTAAACGAATGCCATTTGGCAGTTAAATGGCTGCAGAAAAAGACTATCGCGACAGCACATACCTGTCGCATTGTAAGCCATGACGTGTCTTCACTCTTCCATACTTACGCGCCGCGAGCTGGTCTCACGGATGCCACAAGCCACTACATTCACTTTGAATTACAGGCACTCGGACCTCTGATATAATCTTCTCCCCTGCCAGTTAGCATCGCAATAGTGTGACCTAGCCATTCACAGAGAATAGGACGCACTTCCGACCTGTTTTGATGTATAACCTTGCGGGTACGCGGCGTGCACTTCACGGTCCCGGCTGGGGACGGGTACCCACAGTAAAATGTGAACGTACCTCGCTCGGAGGCATTCATCGTGGTGCCGGAGAAATCGCGCGGAGACGACCGGGAGCGTCGTCAGTGGCGTCCAAATGCCGCGGGCTGCGATAGTCGGCACATAATGGGCCGGGCGGAGATCTCGTCAAAAGAAGAATACGGGAGCCAATTATTTATTCTCATACAATACACGTACGTCGGGCGGCGCTCGGGCGCAGTGATGGAGTGACTACGAGCACGGCTCCTGCCCCAGCACACATTGTGTATGAATTGCCATTGATTGAATTGATTTTTATTATTAGACGGTTTAATTGGTGTGGCTCTATTATATTTGCAAGTACCAGTATCAATTGCTTATAAATTTAAAGCAACTCTTAAAATGAATTTTCGTAGCACGTCTACGATATATTTGTAAAAACATTTTTACAATTATCTATTTAAAATAAATAGGTCTGTGCTCTCTTCTAAGAGAGAAGTCTGTTCCAAAGTAGAAGATGGAACCCCTCAACAGCCATTTGAAATTTACTAGTAATCAGTAGATACGTGAGTTTTATGTAAATCAACAGTTTACTTTCCAGTTTACTGTTAGGTTTTCTTTGTCATTCTCATTTCTTGGTAGCATACCTAAATCCTAACTAACATTATAAATGCGAAAGTGTGTTTGTCCGTCCTCCCCTCACGCCCTAACTGAGCAACCAATCAACTTAATTATTGGCCTAGAGTTAGTTGAAAGGAGACGGAGAATACATGGCCAATATTTTATCCTAGGAAACAAACGGTTCCTAACATACTCGTATTTATAAAAAAAGCCGTTAAAAACGTTGACGAAGAATGCGCGCAACAGCTAGTCGTATATATTTTGTTCGTCGAGGAAACAGTGAATGAATAAGCTCTGTAACTAGATCTTAGCAATTGACACCGGCTGTGATTTCACTAATCTGCCGGGTTAAGAGTTCATCTACCTCCCCCCTACGCCCCTGGCGCGCGACACCAATTATGTTTAATTACTTCAGATTGGACCCTGTAGTAACGTACCTTTTGAATCATGTATCTAATAAACTGCTGTAATGCTGACAGACAGACTAAATACAGCAGATCTAAAATAATTTATTTTTTACTTTTACTTATTTGGAATAAGTAAAAATATTTTTGAAGACATTATGTGTAAATAAATGAATTACTGAGCTTTGAAAGCTTGAAATTTACTATTAAATTATATTTGACACCCTTGAGGGGTGTCAATGTCTAAATAGTTCATCATCGTCAACCCATTTATCGG
The DNA here is from genome assembly GCF_905163445.1 of Pararge aegeria. NCBI lineage: Eukaryota > Metazoa > Arthropoda > Insecta > Lepidoptera > Nymphalidae > Pararge > Pararge aegeria. The sequence goes on from NC_053208.1 coordinate 8,958,592, forward strand.
CCCACTACAGGGCCCTGTTCCCCTCTGATAGTGAGATTGGTAGACTTCACACGCGGTTGAGAACATTATGGAGAACTCACAGGCATGCCGGTTTCCTCGCGATGTTTTCGTTCAACGTGTCAAGCAAGTGATATTCAAATAGCTTAAATTATAAACGCAGATTATTCCGAAAAGTCATTGGTGCTCGAACTCGGTCTCCACGAAAGGAAATCCGAAGCCTTATCCACCAGGCTATCATTGGGTTACTTTTGTCATAAGTTTATAAGGACAAGAAAATACATTATCTATACAGTTTAAGTGGAAATCATCATCATCATCATCATCTCAACCAATTGACGTCCACTGCTGGACATAGGTCTTTTGTAGGGAGTTCCACAATGCACGGTCCTGGGCCGCTTGCCTCCAACGGCTCCCAGCTACTGGCCTGATGTCATCTGTCCACCTCGTTTGGGGCCGACCTACGCTGCGTTTACCGGTGCGGGGTCGCCATTCCAGCACCTTAAGACCCCAACGTCCATCGGTTCTCCGAGCTATGTGCCCCGCCCATTGCCACTTCAGCTTCGCAACTCGCTGAGCTATGTCGGTAACTCTAGTTCTTCTACGGATCTCCTCATTTCTGATTTGATCACGTAGAGATACTCCTAACATAGCTCTCTCCATCGCCCGCTGAGTGACTCTGAGCCTTCTTATGAGGCCCATAGTTAGCGACCATGTCTCTGATCCGTAAGTCATCACTGGCAACACGCACTGTTCGAAGACTTTAGTCATCAGGCACTGGGGGATTTTGGACGAGAAGATGTCACGAAGTTTCCCGAACGCTGCCCATCCGAGTTGGATTCGGCGGTTTACCTCTTTCTCGAAATTGGACCTACCTAACTGGATCGTGTGTCCTAGGTATATATACTCGTCTACAATTTCGAGTGCAGAGCTCCCAACAATTATTGGGTGGAGCGGAACATGAGCGTTAGACATAATTTTCGTCTTGCTCATGTTCATACGAAGGCCCACCTGTTGAGAAACTCTGCTGAGGTCATTGAGCATCGCATTAAGGTCTTCCAGAGTCTCTGCCATTATGACTACATCGTCGGCAAACCGAAGTTGAGTGATGTACTCGCCGTTAATGTTGATGCCGAGCCCGTTCCAATCCAGAAGCTTAAAAACGTCCTCCAACGCAGCGGTAAACAGCTTCGGGGAGATAACATCTCCCTGTCGCACTCCTCGCTGCAGTTGGATCGGTTTCGTAGTCTGGTCCTGTATACGGACTGACATAGTGGCGTTTTTGTACAAACACTTCAAAACTTCGATGTACCGGTAGTCAATTCGGCATCTCTGCAGTGACCTTAACACAGCCCAGGTTTCCACCGAATCAAAGGCTTTCTCATAGTCCACAAACGCTAAGCAAAGTGGCCGGTTATACTCTTGAGTCTTCTGTATAACCTGCCGCAGCGTATGTATGTGGTCTATGGTACTAAAGCCCTTTCGGAAACCGGCTTGTTCAGGAGGCTGGAAGTCGTCGAACCTATTCGCGAGACGATTCGTAATGACTCTCGAGAACAACTTGTAGACATGGCTCAACAGCGAGATAGGTCTGTAGTTCTTCAGCAAGGTATTATCACCTTTTTTGAAGAACAGAACAACCACGCTCCTGTGCCATGCCTCTGGCGTTGTGCCTTGATGAATGACGGAATTGAACAACCGCTGAAGGACTTTAAGTATCGGTTTTTTTTTTTTATCGGAGTTCTGCTGTGATTCCGTCATCACCCGGTGCCTTGTTGTTCTTAAGTTGTTTGAGAGCCATACTAATCTCGTAAAGGCTGACGTCCGGGATATCTTCAGTGAAGTGTCGGGTCAATTTGGCTCTAGGGTCTTTAGCCAAACTTTCAACAGGCTTTTGTGTTGAGGTGTATAACTGTCCATAGAATTTCTCAACCTCACTCAGGATCTCTGGTTTAGAAGAAATGAGACTACCATTGTCAGTCTTCAGGCGAGTCAATAGGCTCTGTCCGATAGACAGATCTCTTGCGAACACTTTCGAGCCTTTGTTGCGCTCAATGGAGACTTTAATTTTCTCAGTGTTAAAGTGTCGCAAGTCTTTCGTCTGCAACTTCGAGATCTGTCTATTAATACGCCGATATTCAGACGCATCTTTTGAAGACTGTAGTCTCATTTCTTGTCTCTTCTCCATAAGCCCGAGTGTATGGGCTGAGAACTTTTTGGTTCTATGTTTACGGTGGGTCTTAAAGAACTTGGACCCAACCGTATGGACGGTTTCCACGAGCCTGTTGTTAAGATCGTCCACAGAATCGCAGTCCAGGCAATCAAACCGGTTTTGCAGCTCCAGTTGAAAGCTCTCGGGGTTTTGGATATGAGCACGAGTAGGCCGGAGCGTAGACTTTACCAGTCTGACCCTTTCCAGCTTTACATTTATATTCAATGTGCCTCTTATGAATCCGACACCACCTTGGGACTGTTGTTCGCCCTCCCGGTAGTAGAACAAGTTGCCGGATTTTAGGATTATCGTGTCCTCCCCCTCTCTACGGACTTCAGATAAACCCATGATACTCCAGCGCAACTTGCTCACTGCTTCTTCCAGCTCGACTAACTTCTCATCGGTCCTCAACGTGCGTGCGTTATACGTTGCCAGGTCCAGTCGTCGGGTTTGGCAGCGGAATCTCTTCCGGAGATTCTTGACACCCCTTGCCCCGCCGTTACCATAACCGCTGCCAGAGCCAGGAATAGCGGGGCTGCCGGGGACTAGGGGCTGTGGCTTTCTTTTCTCCATTCATACAAAGATTTGCCCGGTAATGACCACGCTGGGCAGGCGGGTTGGTCATCGCAGGGCTAGACTGTTCGCGTCTGTGCCATTTATTCAGTCTAGCCAATTTGAAGTCGTTATACCGCCACTTGTCGGTCGCCAGAGCCTCGTCGGTTAGACGGCAGGGTGCACCACGTGCAGGTGAGGTTGGCATTTTGGGAGGCTGACTGGTACTAGCCTCCCCCTTACACCCCTTAAGTGGAAATATCTTGGCTTTATCCATTATTTCTATGGGTGAAGTTTTCCAATGCTGAGCGGTATATAGCGATCCCGTATCAATGGTTTAGTGTAAAGAACTTGCTGCATGCGTGCTCTAAATGTGAAACTGTTTGCAGAACACATGTGACTAAGATCTAAGGAGTATCTAAAGAATCTCTATGTACCGAGGGAACCCTGACTATTAAAACGATACCGTTGAGGGACGCTGGCAGTAGGAAAGTGTAATTAGAGTAGATTATTGACGTATCTATTACAAATTGTACGCGGACGAAGTCGTACGCGACCGCCAGTTTATTCATCCCTATCCCTACTAATATTATAAATGTCAATGTAAGTTTGTTTGTTACGCTTTCACGCAAAAACTACTAAACCGATCCTCGTGAAATTTTGTACACATATTTTTGGAAGTGTTAGAAGTAATATGGGATACTTTTTATTCCGACAATAAGCTCGGTTCCTTTGGGAAAGGGGATGAGTGTTACGATTTTACACCATAACTCCGACAAAGTATAACCGATTTAAATAATTATTTTTGTGCTATAGAGGTTATAATATGTGTTTAATTTTGCCCAAACTGTGCTGTTGGAGATAGAGGACAGAACTCCACAGCGGACAGCAGCGAACCCCTCATTTAAGCTTAGCGATACTGAATGAATCGCAGACGAAGTCGCGGGCAACAGCTAGTCTAGAATATTGTACTATACTTTAACGTTTGTTTATAGTGATAATTGATGGACCGAGCAGTTGGCCTACCTGCCTATATCACCGGCTATGAACCATCAACAGTTGGCATTGCATGCTAGACACACGTCCTATACAGCCACCCTGTACTAAATCTCGTGTTCTTGTAATCACACCGGAACCCAAGTAACAGCACAGCAGCTTTGTGGCAGTAATAAGTATTGCGGTGGCGGTTATTGGTGGATTTATTGGCGGAGAACTGACGTGCTTAAATATGATTGGACGCCTTTAAAACTAAGTGGTTATGCCAGCCACTTGAGAGCCCATCAGTTGCGCTCATAATATAAATAAATTCCGGCGGATAAACAAATTCCTTAAAAGCCGGCACCGCATCGGTGGCTCCTCTGGTGCTGTGGATGTTTATAGGCGGCGGTGATCACTTATCATCTGGTGCACCCACTTGCTCGTTGCCCGTTATTAATATAAAAAAAAAATATAGTAGTAGTATAAAAGTAATAGTAGTAGTATGTAGTATTTATATAAGTATGGCGGTGGAATCATTCGGACAAGAACACCGTAATATTGTAAACATCAACGTAACAGTTTACTACGTATGGAGGGCCGCAGCCAGGTAAGACATCGTTGACAACTATGATGTAGGATGATGGGCATCGATGACCAAATTCACAATAACGCCATTCGGCACTTGCTATTAGGTCTAGCACGATTGTCGTAAACACTGATGCTGACAACGAATGCTATACTAACAACAACGGCGCGCATTCGAAAAATTGCTGACAATGTCTATCCCTAATTAGAAACCAGATACGGAAACTGGGCATTTATGTAAGCCCTGACGGATTTTAACTTTTCAATAGCGCGTACTAGTGGCGCCATCCATTATGGGATTGCGGCAACTTCTCCTGTTTTGATTTGATAATTCGCAACTTTAATTTTAACCGCATTTTGATTCAAGTTATTTATAAGTATTCATTATCATCATAAACCCATCACCGGCCCACTACAGAACTCGAGTCTCCTGTCAGAATGCAGTACCTAGACAAGTGCGGATTGGGAGATTTCACGCGACTTTCAGAACATTATGAAAAACTCTCAGCCTAAAATTTATTCAATTAATAAGGTGTTTTGTTATAAAAAAACTCATGTTCTTAAAACCGCATACATTAATTTTATGACTATGCCTAGTATGTCACATTTTACATAGTCATAAAATAAAAAAATAAAATATAAAAGTGCTAAAAGCTCCCAACATGATTTTTCACGCATAGATCACTAAAACTTAAGATCACTAAAATAAAATCTATCCGTCTATTCTAAGGCATGTAGGTTTCCTCACGTTGTTTTTATACACCGTGTTAGCTTGTGATTGCTCCAAAAAGTAAAAGGTGCATGCCGGCGATCGAACTAGATCCCCCAGAAAGCAGTGGCGTGCACTTCATACATGCGCAAAAGCACTGCTTACCCTAAAATTGATATATACCTCGTATAGGAGGAGGATTTTTGCCATTTTCCTGCCTTATGCATACCCTGGTTAGAAACCCAGTGCACGCCAATGCCAGAAAGGGAAGTTTTGTCCACTCTCATCGCTTATTATTATACAGGCTTATGATTATTTATTTTACGAACTTAGTGATTCGTTTCTTGCCAAATTTCGTTTATTCATTTAAACATACACCCCGACACCGAAGACATTACAGATGCCCAATTCGTCTTCCCGGGGCTACAAAAATCATGTTTCGGGCAACGGTATGTCAAAATATACAGCAAATAAGGCGGTTGCCTCAGAAGCTTCATTTTTGCATAGTTCATAGGATGTTCTAAGAAAGAGATAGTAACTCGGTCACTGAGTAACAAGTAAAAAATTACAGACTTTTTACACATGCAGCTTGTGGGTGACATAAACGCACAGAATAACAATAATTTCCGAGTACTGATGGGGCACAGCGCTACAGAAATGGGTCAAATGTTCCCGGACACTCCCATGCAAGACTTTGATGACGTAGGATTTCTCTAACGCCAGCACAACTGTTCCCGATGAAAATTATGTAATTTAATGTAAAGAAATCGTCCTAATAAAGTTTAAAAAGTAGATTAAATGAAGGTATACTTTAATGAAACAGATCATTGAAAAATTATGACTTAATAACCTTGAAGGTAAAATTATTATTTAGGGCTACATTAAGCCCACCGACCCGCAGTGGAGAGCGTGGTGGGTCTATGCTCTAAAACCGTCTCTTCTGAGAGAAGAGGTCTATGCCCAGACGTTGATCGTTTATACGCTGCTGAAGATAATGAAGGTAAGATTTTATACTAATTTGTAGCTATAATGAAAATTCCTAACACCAGTGTACCGGATGTCAATAATGACTTACCAAATAATCAAATTGAAATATGTATTTTATGGTTGAATTAAACCGAGAAATACTGTTGTTTGTGCAAAACGGCGTTGCGTGTTGATGCATATTGTATGCGAGACTTATAGATATAAACATCGAACCTGATATTAACAACGATATACAGATATCAACGCATTTTTTACACGTCTTATGTAAATAAGTCTACCACCATGTATTGTGACAATAATTATTTTCTTGCTGGTCGAAAATTATGAGTTATCAATAAATATTTTCCCTACCTAAAAACTTATTGACTACTGATAAGTTAGTCCTATCAGTAGTCAATAATGGTGCATTGATGACCGACAAATCGCAAATAATTCAGTCTGATAATATGTTTTATTTTAAAATATAGACATATTATCATTTAATAATAAGTTACCAATCAAAGTCAAAGTCAAAGTCAAAAATATCTTTATTCAATTAGGCCCTTAGTTGGCACTTATGATGCGTAAATCACATGAAAAATGTGTACACGGTAGTGAGATGATGGCGATAATCATATTCGTAAACTTTGATCTACGTCCAAGAAGAAGCCCACCACAACACCACAACTTAGCCGGGTGTTTAAAATTATTAGAAGAGCAACCTACTTAGAGCAAGAATTCTCACGCAAGCGTTTTTGTCGATTACGTAGTCCTTTATACTATAATAGGACTTTTATATAAGCTTACGTTTAATAAAAACTATGAAATTTTTAAAAGCCATCTCCGAGATGCAACTACGATTGTACTCTAAAACGAGCGACTGGCAACCAAATCAGGGTTCTCTGAATGCAGCAACGCGGAAAGTGCCGCGTTTGATTCCCGGCAAGGGAGATTTGCGAATTACAGGTTATTTCCGAGTTATATCTGGAATGGCCTGATGAAGGCTTCGGCCGCGGCTAATTACCTTCGTACCTAAAAAGTTGTGAGACCAAGCGTCTCGGTACGATGTTGCGTAGAATCCCTTTTGGAGGAATTCCCTTTTTCAAGCAACGGAGGCCCTACCAGACCTCAACCCAAAACAACAAAATTACTGCTACTAAAACGGGTTAAACTAAAAACAGTTGTAGGTATTATAGAAAGACACTACCCATTAAAATAAATAAAATAAATAATAAATATACTACGAAAATACACACATCGCCACCTAGCCCCAAAGTGAGCGAAGCTTGTGCTATGGGAACTAAGATGACTGATGAATAGTTTTTTTATGAATGATATACATAAATACTTATAATATACAGATAAACACCCAGACACTGAGAAAAATTCATGTTCATCACACAGACAAGTTCCAGTTGTGGGAATCGAACCCACTGCCATGGACTCAGAGAGCAGGGTCGCTGCCCACTGCGCCAGTCGGCCGGCAAACAGTACATTAAACAAACACCATTCCATTTTAGGTACAACCGACAGTCGTCTATGCAGAGCATGCATGAAGAGAGATAAAACACTGATGTACGTAATGCTCCATGGCAGTGGCAGAACAACGCGCAGCGCTCCTTGGCTCCTCAGCAACACTTCATAAAGCACTCGGTGACCTAGGCGGCTTGCTAAGCTCCTAGAGTGAGCCGGGCTGGTTGGAGTTATTCAGCGTCGGAGCCGGCCAGCAGCCACACGTACGACGTATGCTTCAGACCAACTAAGTACGGAGTCAGGCCCAGGAACAGAAGAAGAACAAGCCCGTAACCATCTTCGACTGCTTCACGAATTTCCAACAGGTTAGACTGTATTCTGCAGTCGAAGGTTAAATTTTGTGTAAAAACCTAATTCTGCCCGCTTCTTTGACAGCGTGGAATTCAGTCATAATTTATAAGCTATCACCGTTCCAAATTATAGCCCTTCATTGGAGGTAAAATATGTGAGGTATTAAATTAATAATCCAATTATATTTATCTTGTATCTTATTATTGTCAAGCATTAATGCCTATTTAGATAAAAACTAAGTAATCAGGACACGTGCCTCCAAATAAAACGGATTAAAACACGATATAAGTGGCGACTGAAGTAATCATATTATTTTAATAGGCTTACAGTCATAAACATTAACCTATTAACGGCCCACAACAGGGCACGGGTCTCCACAATGAGAAGGGTTTAGGCCGTAGTCCACCACGCTGGCCCAGTCCGGATTGGTGGACTTTAGACGACTATTATAAAATTATGGAGAACTCTCAGGCGTGCAGGTTTCTTCACGATGTTTTCCTTCACCGTTAAAGCAAGTGATATTTTATTATATAAATTAAAAACGCACGTAACTCTGAGTTACGCGAGCTAGAGATTGAACTCGGTCCCACCGAAAGGGAAGCCGAAGTCCGCAAACGGGTGTTACCACATTATCTTACAGTCATTATTTTCAAATTAATTATTAGGGTCGCTGGACACAGGTATTATCGCTCAAATTTTCGTTGCAAAAGGAGCAATAATAGTTGTCAAAACAAATAATGACCGACAATTGAGTACATTATCTCTTATCTTTTCGCACACTCACTCACTTACACACAAACCGCCCGCTCACACAACAACAATTATGTTTCTTGCATGGTGCACGTAATAAATGATTTTTTGATTTTTATTTTATTTTATCCTTGGCCACATGACCCCCTTTATTTTGGCCTAATCCAATAAACCCGTACACACGTAACTCTAAGTCATGGTCCAAGTGTCACAGCAGGTGCCCTAAGGATTCACATTTGTCCTCTCCTGTCTGTTTGCGATTTGAGCCCTTTACAATCCTGAAGGGAGTTACATTTTATTTTTGTTTATTTACTTTTTTACACAAACTACTAAAAAATAACATTCTTTCAAACCTTTGTTTGTTCACTGAACATTCCTCTAATATCTAAAATATCTAATTAGTTTAAAGTTAACAGACGGCCGAGTGGCGCAGTGGGCAGCGACCCGGCTTTCTGAGTCCAAGGTCGTGGGTTCGATTCCCACAACTGCAAAATGTTTATGTGATGAACATGAATGTTTTTCAGTGTCTGGGTGTTTATCTGTATATTATAAGTATTTATGTGTATTATATTCATAAAAAAATATTCATCAGCTATCTTAGAGCCCATAACACAAGCTACGCTTACTTTGGGGCTAGATGCCGATGTGTGTATTGTCGTAGTATATTTATATTTATATTTATTTATAGTTATAAATTTACGCACAATTAAAAATACCCTTTAACGTTATGGCAACAGCAGGTGTTACATTAATTAGCTATTATAAATCCCAAAGACAACAAAGAGTTTGGTATACATCATATCGAAATTAGCTACTACCATTAATATTTGTACTAGATATTTGTAAAGAGATTAGCTAGTTAATACTAAATAACTAGGTAGATACTACGGCTCAAGTGGTGGAATATCCCACATTATAAGATCCCTTAATCTTTGATAATCGAATGTTTCAATGGAATATTTCACCAGATAACCGTTTTACTACGATTTAATCCTAGTAATATCATATATCTAATACAGGCAACAAAGGGTAGCTACTGATTAAAAGATACTTAGTCGAAAGATACCTACTACGCGTTTATTCCTCTGCAAGTTAAGCCCTTGACCGCAATCTACCTCCTGATAAATGATGATGCAGTCTAACCTGTTAGGGGGTATAAAACCCATACCTCTCATCGGTTTATACACGAAATCGTACCGAAACGCTAACTCACTTAGCGGCACGTCATTATCGGTAGGGTGGTAACTAGCCACGGCCGAAGCCTCCCAACCCTGATCGGTTTCTACGCGGCACGTTTTTATCACCCAAGTTCTCCCACTTAAAACCACTAAACCAATGTTACGTCAGGCAGGTCGTCAACACAATACGCAGCAAGATTACTGCTAAGATAACGCTTCGGTTTTCCTTTCGTTGAGACCGGGTTCGAGCCCCAGCATTGACTTTTCGGAGTTATTTGCGTTTTACTTTACGTAGTTTAGCGACCCCGCAGCGGTTACCTGCGACTCGTTTTATGTCACCTGTCCACCAAGAAAAAGTTCAAAGGTCACTTGCAAAGGTACCTCGGGACCCCAACGTCCACCAGTTAAAAATATGTATTTTTTTTACTAAATTAATTATTTTTATTTTTGTATGCAATAATGATATCACTCATTTATCTATAGATGTCTAATATATCTTCAATCTAATTTGTGAACTATTTCCACACGCTAAGCTAAGATATCAGTAATCCCTTTAAATCCGTCCAATTTGGTAATGACGAAAACACGGTAGTTTCATATTAAAAAGGTCGCCACAACGGAATATACCCAGTGCATATCAACTACCTGAGATTTTATTTGTTTACCCTACAACTGATAAATGTGATAAAATGAACCTAATCGATACCGTCGAAAGATAAACAACTTCTTGTACAAAATGAGGGTTCAAGAAAATTTTATGCGTACTCGTAATTGGCCGGCGTCGAAGTAACTTGTATATGTTACTCCATTTTAATTTAACGACCATCTATTACCTGCTAATGAAATTGAGTTGGATTAACGGAGAAATATTTGAGTTCTTTATTTGACAAAGGATAAATTCGTTGTGCCGGACTTTTGAGTTTATATTTATTAAGTTCTAGTCATTGTTAGTTTGTTTTAATATTTATTTTAAATGGCTAAAATGATGTTACGGACTAATATTATGTGTGCGAGTAAATACAGGGTAGCTTTTTGTGTTCGCGTTCTTCTGTTCTTCGGAATACCGATAATTTACTTTCTCAGTAACACTCAAGATTCAACAAACGAAGCAAACAAGTCAGGCGAGTAATCACCAATTTAATTATAGACTTATGTCTTCCTTCTTAATAACTGTAAGCTATGGGACTTTTGAGTGCTAAAAACGTTATTCTTTTATCAGGTCAAGATATTGCTTTCACCTCCCGCCATCTCTTAGGCTTGATAGATCAAGGGAGCAAAAACTGTACGCCAGCTGCCATTTTGGAATTTCCGTCAGATGGTCTGAACAGATTTCAGAGACAACATGTAAGTACCATTAGAATCATTTATACAATCGTGCTTCGACCTAGCCCACATAATATTGTTTTTTAAGAGTAACAAGCATGATTGTCGTCAAGCGCTGGTCTTTCATTGGAGATACATTTTAATGATCGCAAAACGTAGTTTGCGCAAAATTTTTACAGCTAACATCCCCTTTTTGTATGAGATCAGACTTAAGTAAATGGGTAGGCATAATTCGCTTTGCGCATCGTGCTATTTTATGCGATACTAACTGTGCCCTGCGGTTTCATCGGCGTTAACTACGGTAGCCACCGAACCGAGTATCAATAAATCGGCTGCCCAAGATTGGAAAATATTTTAAATTGATTATTTTTTGAACCGAACATTCTTTTTCTTTCTGTGTTTGTATATTTTGAACTACGAATATGATTGATGTTTTCAAAGATATTGGTAGTTCTAAATATTTTGAAGTGAAAACTTATGTAGCCGCGCTTAGCGATTTTTGATAGTGGGACAACATGAGACGCGAAGTATTGCGGCCTGTGTACATATATACGCATATACCTATATACTAAAACATTATATACAACGTGTAACGAAATTACGAAATACTGTTGACAGGTGCATAAATAATTTTAAATTTTTTAAAGTCACCCTGGAAAAATATTAAATCAAAAGAAACATATTTATTTTTCCATACAAACTAATTCAAAACTTTCTAGGTGTTTACTTCTGACAACCCTATTAAAGATGCATACATACCAAATAAAGTGACGGGAGTCACTTGATTCTACTTTTGCATGTGGGGTTAGGGCTATTGTGAGGTTAGGGTATCTGATTTCTTTCAGTAGAAACTATGGCAATGGTTTACTCAAAAACCATTAGCGTTTCGATTTCACAGGTAAGTCTGAGATAGTAATTAATGTACATCTACAGTTTTAAGTGAGTGGTTTGCTGCCAGTACACCACAGTAGACATACTGTGGTGTACTGCCCTACCTACAACAATATTCCCCAAATCTTCACGATATGTGAACAAAATTATGTTAAATTAAAACATTTTCAATTAAAAAAGAATTATTAGAATCGGAAAGGATGACTGAGTTTGAAGTAAAATCGATAAAACGAATCGATTGTTTTTCGGGATATATTACAGGATATCGCTATATAAAAATCTGCTATAAATATTTATATCAAATTTCAATTAAATTCGTGTAGCGAAGTTGTAAAATAATACCTACTGCATTGCGATGGTAGTACCAACATACATTGGCTTATATTATTTTAAACGTTGAATTATAATTTTAAGTCTATAAATTAGCAACTTTGGTGTAATAAACGCCTATCTGTTAAAACTCATGCGCATATTCTACTTAACAGTTAGAGGTAGCTTTAACCTTCTCCGCTGACGGAAAGCATTGTAAAATAACGGGCACGATGATGTTGTAGCTAAGGGTAAATATAAGCTTTAAAATTTGTTTTAAAATAAATTTTAAAATATTTTATTTTATAACATGACTTACCGTTACGTCATCTAAAATAGGTACTATAATTCTGAAGCAAACTTTAAATAATATTGAAATAATAATACCTTAAGCAACCCTGCTTTCGGTGTCCAAGGGTTCGATTCCCACAACTGGAAAATGTTTGTGTGATGAACATGAATGTTTTTCTGTGTCTGGGTGTTTCTTTGTAGGTACTAGCGGACTTCATCCGCGTATGAATCAAGAAGCTAGAATATATCTGATGCTAACATCATGATCATCGTGGCTAGCTATGTACCTACTGTTATTTTACGTGGTATACTGAGTTAGTAAGTTGTCATTAATTTAGTTTATACATACAAACATACATAGATCCATCAATACATCAATTCTCACAAACTTTCGCATTTATAATATAAGTAGGATGGTACGCATGCATTCGATCGTTGTCCCATATGCCTTGCGACTTACAGTTATTTGTAAAGAGTTATGTGCTTTATCTCCGACAATATGTATCAGATCCTTATTAAAATAAGACCATGCATGCTTGATAGTATTTACTTTCAAATAAAAAAAGAATTATTAAAAACAGTTCAAATTTAACGAAGCTATGGTGTAAAATTGATAAAAATTTCATCCCATTCCGGAGGAAACTTATTAAATAAATAATAAATAAATATAATATATGTTAACCCGGAATATCAACTACCACTACCACTGTACCAAATTTTATTGAAATCCGTTCAGTGGTTTTCAAATCATGTCCGGACAGACAGACAAACAGCATACAGACAAAAATTAAATAAAAATCAGTTTTGGACTCAGTATCGATTATTAAGCATCTCCCGGACAAAATGTACACAAATCTTCCAGTTACAGTTATATTCTAAGTATATATATTAAAAGTGTTTATGTATATTATTCATAAAAATATTCATCAGTTATCTTACTTCATATAACACAAGCTCTTTTTACTTTGGGACTAGATGGCGATGTGTACATTGTCGTAGTATATTTATTTGTTTATTTATCTATCTATGGAAGTTAAAATTATATATAAGCCTTCAATCTATATCCATCCAATTTGGTTTTCGTTTCGTAAAATTCGTTTTCACTGTTGGCCCTAACATAAAGCCTCTTTTACAAATATTTAAATTATTGACTTACATAGGAACACTAATGTAAATTCCATAGTGCTAGATAATACAATTATACTGGGAAAGTAAATAATAAAATATTGAACAATGGCCGGGTGTTGATGGCAGATACAGTAGTCTCCAGTCTTACCGCGGGTGTCGTAAGAGGTGACCAAGGGAATATGCAGAATATGGGAGAAAGTGCAGAAGAAGTTTCTCTGTTTCACTACCACCTACTGAAATTACCTACCCGTCTGCCCAGCGTAGTGATTATGGGAAAACCCTCCCGTTGGGTGAGACTGCTGGACTAAAGCACTGGACTGTTATGGGCTGTTGATTATGAATGATGATTTATATTATACTAGCTTCAGAATTGGGTCTAAACCTCGTTAACAATTTTTAATCTTACCATGGGAACTATTTCAGAGATCGTTATGGAAAGTACATGTCCTTTTCCATGGCGTAGGTGGCATGCAAACCATATTTCAAAGCTGTCTGCCCGCAGCTTATCTCGTAAACGATTTTCATTTTTAAGTTTTAAGAAACTACTTAAGTAGCGTGTGTTCTTTTCCATGTCAAATGTATGCCTGCCAAATTTCATCTTAATCCGTTCTGCCGTTTTTGCGTGATTGAGAACTTACATCAACACTTTCACATTTATAACCATAGTAGAATTATTTTTTCGTGTGACTTTAAAAAAGGAAGAAGATTATAAGCGGGTATACACTTAATGTGAGCACGTTCCAAAAATTTCAGACAGTTTGTACCTCTTATTGCTTAAGGTATCGAATCTTAGCTCGCGTTATGTTTGGTTGGCACGACATACTCGTACCAACAGATTTGTTGTTTTTCGTTTTGTTATATTACGCCCGACAACCAGTCAAACGTCAACCCTGGTTAGGAAGGTAAAATGTTGTTTCCCCCTTTTAGAATGCGACTCTCAATGTATATAATTAGAATTCCTTCTACCAAACTTACCGCACCATTTCTCTCAGTACTGTAATCCCTAATATTTTCCAGGGCTTTATACTAGTTCATTGCGTGTTGGCCGTGTATTGCTTCATGCTGCTTGGGATCGTCTGCGAACAATACTTCGTGCCCGCCATCGAGATAATATGTGAACGTGAGTGTCATTGCATAATTCACCTTCTTATATAAACATTGGTAACTTGGCTTATCTGTAATTTCAAAACTTTATTTACCTTGCAAATAATAATATATCATAATACAAATCCTGGTGGTGACTCAGCTGAGTTACCAATACCTATTGCGGTCCAGGTACATATTTTTTTTAAGTTAGGTAGGTATGTTCAGATGATAATATAACAGATATCACATGTCGCGGGTACAATCGATGCAAGGAGTTAAATTATGAAAACATGATAAATTTAACATGATTTTTTTAATGTTTATAATAATAACAACTCTCTTTTTTTAATAAATTTTTCATGTTTTATTTTATGGCTTAGCTACATCCGTTGCTTGTTATCGGTATGTTCATATGTGACGTATTTGTAGCTCATTGGCGGTCGGATATACAGGACTGCGTAAATAATTTTGACCTGAAATCGAATATTGGAATAGAAATTGAATTAAATAACATACTAATCTTGCTCGTTCGCGATTATTCCTATCTTTCCCCATGCTTTGTGCACTCAGGGGGACAGATGGAAATACAAAGTGCAGTCTGTCCCCCTGCTCCCGACGAGGGGACAGATCGAACTAATTTTTTCCGGTATGTCCCCCTGCTTTCTTAGAGCCCTTATAAAACAAAACTAGCGCACAAGTCAATGCCAAATCTTTTTCCCCCGACTTTGAGTTATCGAGTCTTAAGTAAACGCGGTCTTTATTTTACGTAGTATTAAGGCGATGACTCACCACATCTCAGCGAGATTTAAAACCATTTTGATGCTTAAAAAAGTTGCTCGGAATGGCCTCAACTTATAATAACTGCAAACCTCAGCCTATAAAAATCTCCGCTTTTAAAAGCAAAATAAATATTTTTTTTGCCTCTGTACTAAGCTATATTCCACTGAAAATTAAACTATTATAACAGGGTATTTACTATTGTAACAGTGATGTATATGATATAGAATAGCATTAAAACCCTTGCGTCACATCTATTGTAAGTTATTGTATAACAAAGCGTTATCGAATCTACTCATCCTATCTGTCGCATTTTTGTTATGCAAAATAACTGGGTGTTCTTATACAAAGAAATATATTTCAGTTTTATCAATAGAAGTACTTGGTTATGAATGCCTAACATTTAAATCTCAGATCACTCTGCATAACAAAATGATTTCCTAATACATATACCAATTTAGGTAGACCAAATATAAAATAAGACACAACTGTCTATTAAGGTGGCTCCCTACTCACCTAAAGCAACCATCGCTGCGTGAAACAAGCACTTATCAACAGACTTATTTACTTGGACACTTAAAATATAAGTAGAATTTTCAAACTGTATTCTGGGAGTGCATTATTTCAAGACCAATATACTTTAGTGCCGAATTTTATTAGTATCTATTCAGCCAAAGCGGTAATAGCCCGGTGGGCAGGACTGAAGCAGTGATATCCCAGTGGGCAGGACCTCGACTTCATTTACGGGGGCCCGAGTTCGAATCCCAGCTCGCACCTCTAACTTGAATATGTTATGTGCGTTTTAAGTAATTAAAATATTATTAGCTTCAACGGTGAAGGAAAACATTGTGAGGAAACCTGCATGGCTGAGAGTTTCCCATAATGTTCTTAAAAGGTGTGTGGAGTCCACCACTCCGCACTGGGCCCGCGTGGTGGTCTACGGCCTTAACCTTCCCCTTTTCATTGTGGAAGGAGACCTGTGTCCTGTAGTGGGCCGCTAATGGGATGATATGATGATGATAATATTCAGTCATTTAAAATAAAGAGGTACTTTTTAATCAGAATTTCAATTTACGTATATGTATATACCGATTTGCAAATCGGTATTGTGTTTTTTTTTCTGACAACTTGACCCGAGCTAATAACTAATAAGTATTACATTTTTGGAATTCGGCCAAGAATGCTAACTTTATACAAATATATAGATACAAACAACAATACTGTACGTAGACCCACAAACAAAAGATTGTATTATTACTAGTAATTTTAAAACATCCATCCGTTTGTATAAAGTAAATAATGTATAGTGAAGATATAAAAATAATATGAAATAAAAATGATATTTTGTATCAATTGAAAAGGTACTCGTACTTTTTCATTTCAATCGTTCAAGAATAGTGAATCGTAATTACTTTTGCCCTTATTCGGTTTCTTATTGGATTTTGAATTCATTGGTCTCCCAGTGAATAGGGATAATCCTATAAAATATTGAAAGTATGTTTGAAGCTACACCCTTTCGTATGTCAATCTGCCCTTTTGCCGTTGAGCGTGAATGAAGAATGGTGACTAAGTATGATTGGAAAAGTGGTATTGAGAAGGATTCAACATTCATTGGACATCGGTCAGTGTCCTGCAGTATGCCTACTTAGTGGGTCATTTGCGACTTATACTAGTGATAACGGGACGGGCACTTATTGCCCGTGTTTAAGGCTATTTGTAGCTGTTTATATACGCAGCTCACTTACAAATTAGATTACATTGCGTTTGATTACAAATACAGTCGTTAATGTTGGTAATTACTAATTTTATAAGGCCGAAGAGTTTGATAGGAAATTTATACTTAAATTAGAACTCGCAAATCTTAGGAACTATCATCTAATTTGGAGTATTATTATATAAGAAGGCAGACTGGCGCAGTGAGCAGTGATCCTGCTTTCTGAGTCCAAGGCCGTGAGTTCGATTCCCACAACTGGAAACAGTTTGTGTGATAAACATGAATGTTTTCCAGTGTCTGTGTGTTTATCTGTATATTATTAGTATTTATATATATCTTTATATAGATATACATAAAGAGGAGGCAAGAGCCCTTTCAAAGAATTATCGAAAAGGGTTATCGAGTCTACCGGTGATCCTAGAGCGGGCAGTTACCTTGGCCAACGAATTAGTTTGGCCAACCAAAGGGGCAATGCTGCCAGCATCTTAGGAACTGTGCCTCGCTGCGGTGGTTTCGAGGAAGTTTTAGATTTTATTTAGTTTTAAATAGTTTATTTTAGGTTATATTTAAAAAACAATTATTCTATATACATCATCATTTATATATATATATATATATATATACATATATATATATATATATGTACAAATGATGGTTTTTGTACGCTTCAAAAACTCGAAAAGTTCTGCACCGATCGAGCTGAAATTTTAGCATGATATATAATACGCATCAAGGATTGTTTTTATCTATTTTTCTCAACCATTCAATCACAATGTGACGCAGCGAAGCGTGGCAGGGTACAGCTAGTTATTCATAGAAATAGTCATCTAAGTACCCATAACACAAGCTACGCTTACTTTGGGGCAGCAGAGAAAAGACAGAACAAAATTCAGAAATTATAAATTCCCAAAATGCCCCTGCCGGGCATCGAACCCGGGACTTCCTACTTAAATTCATAGCGCTCACCGTTGCGCCGGGGAGGTCGTGAATTAAATTTGTCAAATTATCGTCAAATTATTAATAGTATTAAGTTTTCCTTTGCGTTCTTTCTTTTGTGTGTGTGAGATTTATCTATCTATTATATATATTAAGTGTTTTATCACTAACTTGTATTTATTCTAAAGCATTTAAAATTATAGGTTTGAATATGGAAGCTGATATCGCCGGCGCGACGTTCATGGCAGCAGCCAGTTCAAGTCCAGAGCTCTTCATCAACTGTGTCGGCACTTTTGTGACTGAGGGGGATCTTGGTGTGGGGGCCATTGTGGGGTCGGCGGTGTTCAACGTGCTTGCTGTACCCGCTTGCTGCGCCCTAGTTGCTGGCAAGGTATGTTAATACTTCAAATAAATCATCATTATAGTTCAGACGGCCGATTGGCGCAGTTTGCAGCGACCCTGCTTTCTGATTCCAAGGCCGTGGGTTCGATTCCCACAACTGGAAAATGTTGGTGTGATGAACATGAATGTTTTTCAGTGTCTGGGTGTTTATTATTCATAAATACCCACCGACATCTAGTCCCAAAGTAAGCGTAGCTTGTGTTATGGGTACTAAGATAACTGATGAATATATTTATAAATAATATACATAAATACTTATAATTATAAATTACACCACACAGATTCTCCTGCTTTTTGCGGAGTATAGCAAATTAAGCTTAATTTTGATAACAAAAACATACGGTAATATCCATAAGACACGGGTCACCCAATTCTTCTCCATGCTGACCTGATTTCGATGACATTTAAAATGCTGTTATCATTGTGCATTTCATAACACAGGTGATAGAACTCGATTGGTGGTCAGTATCCCGCGATTGTATGATGTACGCGGTTGCGGTCGTTGCCCTCATCTTGACTCTTCTAGACGACAAAGTGTACTGGTACGAAGCTTTGTTACTGGTTCTGATGTACACCTTCTATATACTTGGTATGTATTATTGTTGTCTTCTATATTATGTAAGTAAAACTTTCAGTGCAGTAGCCAATCTAAAGGTTATTTTTTTTAACATGGTAGGATAGGGAAGGTTTAAAATATGAATCAGAAGGTGTTTCTATTCTTTATGCTTCTGAACCTGCTATCCTAACCGGTGGTAGAGTCACTACAAACATACAAACTTGACGTTTCAAAAGTGCTTAAAAGTAGGCATATTTGAAAAAAAAAATTTGAATTTTGAATTTTGAATTTTATACAATATCACATGATAAGTGACCAGTCCGAGAACCTGTTTTCCGTCGGGACGTCGTACCAGAACGCTTAGAGGCACGTCTTCGCAGGTAGAGTGGTGGCTCGCCAGCGCCGAAGCCTCCCAGCTCAGTTAGACCTTAATCGCAATGTCACCTGGTAAGTGACGATGCGATGATGTGCCAAGCTTGTAGCGGGCAAACTTATTAGGGAGTATGGCAGTTATATTAAACCCGTACCCGTAATCGGTTTCTACGGAGCATCGTACCGGAACGCTAAATCCCTTAGCGGCACGTCATTGCAGGTAGGATGGTAACTATCCTCGGCCGAAGCCTCCCACCAAACTAGACCAGAGTAATTCAGAAATTATAATCGAGTCGAGAGAGCCCGGGACCCCCGACTTATAACCGCAGCGCTCACCGCTTAACCAGGGTGATCATCAACAGTTATAAGATAATACACATAAATTAGTACAAATATTGTCCATTGATTCTCCAAGCTACGTGCCTCGCTCGTGCTAGACCTTTTAGTAACTCTTATATGTTTTTAGCCATGGTGTACAACGGACGTCTCGGAAGTTTTGCTCGGAGTGGTTGCTGTCCTTTCAATGCTAGGAAGAGTTACACTGAAATATCACCACTACTGGATGATGGTAACTACAAAACAACTAGATGTTATCTAGAATTACGAATAAGTTATTTTTATCTTCGCTCAGATTGTGAGAGATCGTTATCGTAACTTTTTTAACAATGTTATGAGTTCATAAGAAGAAAAAAAATTGCCGCGGGGTAAATTTGCCCAAGTAATTCATGGTTAGAGCTACTTCGCCTGTACACGACCATAAATTAAACAGTCGAGCAAAAGCTGGGCTGTTAGTAAATTTCTATAATGATGTAAAGTGTATTAGAATTGGAAATTCGCCATATACCATTATTTTATGAATGCTGAACGAACAGTCTCCGTTAAATTCCCTTCAGCGCATCGGATGAGTCATTTGTCTTGTCTGCCCTCACGCACACGGTTTGTTAACATCAACATTTTTGACGTGACAACGTCTTATAAATTGGTTTGCCGGGTGACACTTCAAGAAACTGCGTTACGCTCCGCTCACGTTATGCGCTCACAATGAGAGCGAGTGAGAGGCACGCGTCCCTTCCACTCGGGCATGGTTAGCCCGCCTAAGAGCGAGAGAGACAGACATAAAAAGTGAAAGGCACGCGTCCCTTTGTAGTAAACGCTGTTTCATTGTACGCAAATGTATTGCAAGTTATTGTATGTATATTTGTATATAAATACGTATGTATGTGTAAAGGTAAAAATAAAATTTTGTTAATATGAAATTCAGTGCGAGATTCTTTGTATAAATTAATGTTTTAAATATAATTCTTTGTATAAATAAATGTTTTAAATTGTTACTATTATTTCATCCTTCTTCCTACTATACGAATGAATATTCACATTAAAATTATTTTACCACTCAAAGTCGTTGTCACGTAAAACTTTCGCCCGTATACCGACTTTACAGGCAACCAATTTTTTTTTCAGAGAATAATAATTATTCCGTGGAGTCCAATCGGAACGCGTCCTCAAACCAGCTCTTAAACTATATGGAACGAGGAAATGTAAGGCATGGGTCCACCGATTCTGGTAAGTACCTAATATTGTTTATTGTGTTTGCCACCACTTGGTGTTTTATATATTCCCCAAACCGAAGTTTTATATATTCTACTGCAAGTTAGACCTTAACTGTAATCTCACTTGGTGGTGAATGATGATGCTGTCTAAAATGGTAAAGGGTTAACCTGTTATATGTTTATGTGCACATTTATTTAGAGTCTGGGTGCTAAGATACTTATTATTAGTATTTCCCTATCCCTATCCCTATCCCTACTAATATTATAAATGAGAATGTAAGTTTGTTTGTTACGTTTTCGCGAAAAAACTACTGAACCGTTCTTTATGAAACTATTTATACATATTCTTGGAGGTATTAGAAATATTATAGTATACTTTTCATTAAAAAATAATTACGTAAGAAAAAAAATGATTGTGAAAAAATCTCAAAATCTCATATATGACTATAGGTGTAGACTATGTAGCAGTACGCTGCCTCCCAAAATTACGCGGGCGAATCCCGGGCACATCTAGTATGTATATAATTTTTCCAAGCGGTGATAGCCCAGTGGGTAGGAGCTTAACTTACCTTTCGAATCCCAGTACCTTACCTCTAACTTTTCTAAACGATGTGCGTGTTAAGTAAATAAATATCACTAGTTTCAACGGCGAAGGAAAACATCGTGAAGAAACTTGCATGGCTGAGAGTTCCCCATAATGTTCTCATAAGGTTTGTGTAGTCCACCAATCCGAACTGGGCCAGCGTGGTGGACCACGGGATTTTAAGCCCTTTATATTGTAGAAGGAGATCGTGCCCTGTAGTGGGCCGGTAGTGGGTTTATATGATGATGATCATCATATTATTCATTAAACTTTTCATCAATCATCTTAGTGCGAGTGTGTATTGTCGTAGTATATTTAAACTTATATCATCACAAAAAAAGAATACAATATATTCTATAGCAAAGTGATTATCTACTGTCTCGTTGGTCTAGGGGTTAGCATTTTCAACTACGGATTACGAGGTCCTGGGTTCAAATCCCGAGTCACGTCTAATTATATAAGGTATTGTGTATTTTCTATTAAAGAATTTTCGTTAACAGCCCGGAGTTGGAAGGTTTGCGGTGTAAGCCCCCGTGCCTCGGAGAGCACGTAAACCCGTTGGTCCCGGTTCATCATATCAACCCATCGATATATCGACACAGGGCACGTGTCTCCACCCACAATGAGAAGAAGTTTAGGCTGTAGTCCACCACGCTGGCCCAGTGCGGATTGTTGGACTCCACACACCTTTGAGAATATTATCGAGAATTCTCAGGCATACAAGTTTCCTCACGATGTTTTCTTTCTTCGTTTTATCCCTTAATTACGGTTATAGTCGTCAATGCCCACCAACCCGCATTGGAGCAGCGTGGTGGGTCTGTGCTCTAAAACCTTCTCTACTATGAGAGACGAGGCGTGTGCAGTGTCACGTTGATAGGCTGCGGATGATGAAAGTGATTATCTAATTGATACGTTAATAATTAACAATTATCACAGACACGAGCTCGATTTGGTCTTGGCCGGGAGAGAAGACTTCGTGCTGCCAGAAACTGTTCTGGCTTGTCAGCTGGCCCATGGGTCTGGTGCTATGGGCCACTATCCCAGACTGCAAGAAGCATTCCCGGCTTTACCCCCTGACCTTCACGATGTGTGTTATATGGATCGGTGGAGTTTCTTATCTCGTGGCATGGATTATAACAATTCTTGGTGAGTTTAATTTTAATATTTAAACCATATCTATATAGTGCATCTATATATATTTTTTTTTTATTATTATTATTACTCTTTATTTGTACACCACATGAAGTAAAAAGAAAACAAAAGGCGGCCTTATCGTTTAGTAGCGATCTCATCCAGGCAACCTTAGAATTAGGAAAAAAAAGAGGATATAAAATAAATAAAAGGTATAACGTATGTTTGATTGTCACGGAATCTTTGAACGTGTTTTTCTCCCCGATCAATAAGTCGAATTAATTACAAACTTACCACTCTTAACAAAGAACCGATAACAGTGCCGGTAAGACCGAGACCGGTATCGGTTCTCTTTTCAGTTCTGTTATCTACATAAGCGTGTTTTTTTATAACTGTTACTTATTGGGTTATTCGTTTTAACCACTATACCGTGTATAAGGATATTTACCACAGAAATATCATGCATACTGAAGCCATAGTATATTTTAACTCCAAAAAAGCATCCAATTGAGGATAAAAAGAAAAAAAAACGATCACAGATAAAACTTTAGAAATACATTTCTTAAACAGCCCATGAGCTCAACTTCTCGTATTTTTTCTATGGATAAATGAGAATGTAAGTTTGTTTGTCGTGGCGGGCATGCTAGTCCTACAGATCGATTTTATACTTGTACGTTACCTATATTCCCCACATATTACCTGACTAAAAATCCCTTGCCAACAATTTAATCGGTATGACGTTGATCCGATTTATGTACACAAAAAAGAGGATAATAAGGTTGCCTTTTCACTAGAACGCGGTGCAACAAGACAAAGCGAAGCTAAGATTTTTTTAATTATTACATCGCCAAGACGTAGCTATTTTTAGCTAAGCAAACAATATGGGAAAAAAATCTTGCGAACATTAATGTAGCTGTGCAAGACGAGTAAACTGCTTACCTCAGTTCATTCGTTTTTTCGTTAGCTTGGCATGGTTTAAGCTCTGAAAAAAAACTGACAAAGTATGATGAACAGAAAATATAAATAAGAATTAATAGAAATCCCTCCCAATTCATATATTTATCAACTAACAAATATACAATATGTACTTTAGTAATTAGTACGTACAAACAATTAGTAAATTAATTTCCTTTATTGATTTGATAATTTATATGGTGCCAAATTAGTTTCCCTGATTTATGTTTTGTGTTGTGAATTCCGTCGTGCAAACATAAAAATATGTGTCTTAAATCCTAATCCATATAATTATTTTATGCATCTATACTCAGATCTAAGGCATTACAAGTTCAGTTATATTATATTTGTTGTTCAAAGTTACCTCGAACAGCGAATCCTCGGACTGGCTTAGTGGGTATTCAGCTTTATACACGTTTTATTATTCTGACCTATATTCTATATTCTCGCCCATTGGCACCTATGTCGCTATAAACGTTAAATTAAATCAAAGAATGCATATTGGCAACTTGAAAGATACATACCCGTCTACGCTGGAGAAAAGCTATGCAGACTTTATGTTAGATCGATTATCTAAGAATTCCTTTCACATTAGTTACTAATATTATAAAATATAATATTAAAAATATTACAAAGCGTCGACGTGATTTTTCGCATAAAAATACTTACCTTCCATCCACGTTTATAACTATTTTTCGTAACCATCAGCTACGAAATAAGTAAAATACTTCGTCTTTTCGTAACTGGTTATTAAATATGAATATTTTATTAGGGTTCGTAACTTTTTCGTAACCGGCCGAACCGAAATAAGATTATTTGTTCTTGTTATGGGCCGGAGAGTGTCTTAGGTTATTTTTATGTTATAAACACGCCTGAATTTTGTAAATAACAACCCGGTATCAATAAATAATAGAAGCGGTGATACCGCATTGGGCAGGAGCTCGACTTTCGAATCCCAGTAAAACCTCTAACTTTTCTAAGTAATGTGCGTTTTAAGTAATTAAAATACCGCTTGCTTCAACGGTGAAAGAAAAACATCGTGACGAAGCCGGCATGCCTGAGTGTTCTAAGTAATTTTCTCAAAGGTGTGTGAAGTCCGACAATACGCACTAGGCCAGAGTGGTGGACTACGGCCTTAACCCCTTCTCATTGTGGGAGGAGACCCGTGCCCTGTTGTGGGCAAGTAATGGGTTAATGTGATGATGATGATCAATAAATAATGTAGCTAGCCCCATCTACTCCAGTTTCCCGGTTTCCATAAAGCAGGAATCTATATATATAAAAGAGAAAGTGTGTGGGTATGTTCCGTATAGGCTCCGAAACGGCTGGACCGATTTCAATGAAACTTTCAGGGAATCTCCGGATTGAACTGGCGAGTAATTCTCTAAAGTTTGGTGACGATCGGAGCACTCCTATTTTTGAACTGTCAAACTGTCAAATACAGCTTTTATTTACTATGATGATATTCTATTGTTGGGTGTACATGGGTGTAGATAATGATCTTCGCCCGCTCGAGAAGAGAATAAAAGAGAATGAATACGGAGAGATATAAATGATTTAATATATTATGAGACTTAAATTAAAAATTTAATTATGTATGTTTATTGTTTAAATAATATAAAGCAAAATCAAGCCCGGCGTAGCGGGCTGGGTACGCTAGTAATGGTAATGAAAAAAATAATTCGTACTATAAAAGTTAATAAAAATGTGTATGCAGTACTTTTGTGCCCGTATAAAGTGTTTCTGCAAGCAATATTTATAAAAAAACATGGATTTAGAAAAATATATATTTTATGTAATAATGAACATTTCTCTTTCAGGCGATACGCTCAACGTTCCAGACAGCATTACTGGGCTTACTATTTTAGCAGCCGGGGCAAGTTTACCAGAAGCTGTTTCAAGCGTGCTAGTTACAAAACAAGGTAAAATATCGTTCCGCTTTATCCATGCGCTAAATCTAGTCTCCTTTTTAATTGTAAATTGCCTTGTAGTTGGATCTATTTAAGTGTTAGTTAACTACAATATTTTTCATCACCACATTTTAAAGTTTAAAAATCATTACCCCAATGTACAGTTACATTGTAATTTTTACCTAATACTTAATAATGTTGAAGATAAATTTTCTGGGACACAAAAATTCAAAATAAAAAAAATTATTTAAAATAAAAAAACTGAAAATTATTCAGTGAATTACAATCACACGTGATCCCGGGAGCGGTGCGGTGATGGTGGTTTCATAATTCCAGTCAAAGTCAAAGTCAAAGTCAAAAATATAGAATAAAGATTCACGTAGGCCCGTAGGTGGCACTTTTGATGCGTACATTACATGAGAATTACACGGTAGTGAGATGATGGCAGTAATTCCAGAGTGAAAATATTCGAATAGGTATTTATTTCGATCAACAATTTTATCAGTTTTTGCGGAATGTTTTAATATTTAATCACTGTAGATATTTCAGATCGGATAGATTACAGGAGTTGCCGATAAAAAGGAGCCATATTTTTTATTAAGACGTGAATAAGTTACTTTAGAAGCGACTATCGGTTGAATTGATAATGAGCGTAATAAAACTGTTCATAGCGGTTATAATAGAAAACAGCGTAAATTTTTCACTTTTACTATTTAACAGAAGCCCCAGGAAAACTGGTAACTCGGTTCTGTTCCAAATTGTTATGAATAATTACCAGTACTTATTAATTAATCCTTTTGAAGCGGTGATAGCGCATTGGACAGGAGCTCGACTTCCCTTTCGGGGGGCCGAGTTTGAATCCCAGCAAGCACGCAGCTCTAACTTTTCTAAGTTATGTGCATTTTAAGCGATTAAAATATCACTTGCTTCAACGGTGAAGGAAAACATCGTGAAGAAACCTGCCTAATGTTCACAAAGGTGTGTGGAGTTCACCAATCCGCACTACAATCCCAGCTTGGTGGACTACGGCCTTAACCCCTTCTCACTGTGGGAGGAGACCCGTGCCCTGTAGTGGGCCGTTAATGGGTTGATGTGATGATGATGATTTTACTATCTATAGTCTTTGAACAGTGCGTGTTGTCGTTGAAGACTTACAGATCTGAAATGACTCGCTAACTATCTCATAAGATAGCTCCAAGTTACTCAGCGGGCGATGGAGAGAGCTATGTTAGGAGTATATCTTGGATCGAACAGAAATTAGGAGATCCATGGAAGAACTAGAGCTACCGACATTGTTCAACCAGTAGCGACGCTGAAGTGGCAATATGTGTGGCACCAAGCTTGGAGAACCATAGTGCTGTAACCGCGCACTGATAAACGTTGGTCGGCCCCAACGAGGTGGGCAGATGACATCAAACGAGTCGCTGGGACCGGCTGAAATCAAGCGTAGGACCGTGGATCTCGATACGCCCTACAAAATACCTATGTCCAGCAGTGAACGTCAATCTGTTTCAGTGATGATGATTTATATAAGTTAGTATAGAATTCTCAAGAACGATGTTACAAAGAGTTTTTGCTCCACAAAATACAATTCGTCCGTTTCAATGTCGTAAAGAATCAGGGCCCCTGGCTCAGCACCGGTTTCAATTAGATGCCGCGGTTGACCGCCATTATTCGATGCTAACTGTTCCCCGCGGTTTTTTTACGGTAGCCAGCGTTTACAGGGCTCGACCAGCAAGCCGGTTCTCTATCTCAGTTGACACCAAATTTAGCTAGCCACTGTGGAAGGATGCCAACCTGATATTTGAAATTGGAATTAACAAATTTAAATTGGAATTAATAAGTTGAAATTGGAATTAATAAATTGAACTAGGAATTAATAAATTGAAATTGAAATTAATTGATTGAAATTGAAATTAAAATTTTGTGTCTAGGGTAAGCGCGAGCACTGGTTAGACTTTAACTGCGGCTCCAAACGCATAACTCTGTTACTGGAATCGACGCTGTACCGAGCGCTCAAGGTGCCCCACCCAAGTGCCGATTATATTTTGCTTTCTGAATCCAAAGCTTTAAACATTATCATTCCAGTTTATTTAAACTCGGTTGGCAGATAAAATAATGTGATGTATAACAACAGTATAACTAACTAAAATTGGTCTTAAATGAGATGCAGGGTGCTTACTTCAATCGCTTAAAGTTTAATCTAATATTGTTCACGCTCTTTATTCTAGTTTTTTATCTTTATTGTAGTACCAAACTTTCAGGCGGTTTAATATTCTCGATAAAATAATATATTATTTTTCATGACCATGAAATGAAATTAAATTAAATCAAATTTTATTCGCTGAATATGAGCTTACATAGGGTCTTATTATAATATAACATGCGAAATATAAAGTTCAAAACAAGACCAAAAACATGTCTTGTTGAGCAAGCATTGAAAAGTTATTAATTAAATTATACAGGTAATATCATTGTTATCATAATAATGTTAAAATAATATAATTTTTAATTCGAAGTCAGATACTCGGATATTGTATAGAAACATTTTGTACACAGCTAATGCGCCAGATTTTTCTTTAAAAAACGCGTAGGTTAGACGCACATAGCAAAGGGGGATTTTGCGGGATTTTGTCATTGTAATAATATAAATAGATTAGGTACTTTTTCTTTTTTAAAACTGCTTCAAAATTATTTTTTTTCACAATTTTGTTTAAACTTATGCACAGATAAGGATATATTCGGTATCTTTCGCAAGCGATTTGCTGGCTGCAAATAGTATTACGTATGACATCACAAAATGTAGGTACAAGTATGGATGTCAATGTACCACCATAACCATATCAGAATATATTTTCCTGATTAAGATTTACTTATCACATTTTAGGTCACGGCACAATGGGTATTAGCAATACAATAGGATCGAACACTTTCGACATCCTGCTGTGTCTAGGGCTGCCTTGGCTCGTGAAATCCGTGTTCTTTCCTTCGTATCCTGATAATCACTGGGTGAGTTAAAACATATTGGTTGGTATTAAAACTATATGAGGTATGGGCTTCGATAAGGTTTTCCCAAGCTTCAATACATCCCTAGATTTTGATTTAACCATCACATAATTTAGTCAATAGTGTATTCTTCTTTTTGCCGCTATCCCCACTATGTAGGGCTGGCAAAACATGTCTCCTTCAAACTTGAAGATAGACTTTTTTTATTTGTCTTGACATATTTCGGCCGACCGTTTGTCTGACGTCAACCCTATTTTGAATTGGTGAAAAAAACGCAATCTTTCGGCTTATGGTAAGCTACAAATAAGAAATTAGACCAGCTATTAGGAAATTCGGTTTGCATTTAGGATTTTTAATGCTAAAACTAAGAAGATCAATGAAAAGAGAATTTCGAACTAGAGCTCAAAAAAAGTAGTATGTATGGTTTTTAAAACCGGTAATTTTAGGTCCTCGTTGAATGGGAATTTTAAAACTATAAGTTCAAATTTACTTTATGAGCGTGACATGAGTTGACACGATTACTTCGTTGGTATAACTTGGACACTTACGGAACTCTTTGCTTCCTCGATTTAGAGACGCACCACAAGGATATGAAATGCCCTTCTTGCTTCCATTTACCCTACTTCCTTTTATATGCTACCTACAAATCAGGAATGAATAGGCATCTTCTAAATAACGCTCTAACTTTGGATACACCATTGGGTACTTAGCATATATAATATATTTTAAAAAACTAATTCAAATTCTAAATTCATTTATTTCTAGCATGCTTACTCTATAAGCAATTCTTCGATAAGTTTGTTAATAGTGACCCAACAATCAGTTTGCAAAGAAGATTCTACCGAAAAGAAGTCTGTAAGAAACTCAGCAGATGCTCTTTTCCTAAATCAACAATTTACAATTTTACAAATTACAATTAATCTATCTTTTGAGAGATGAAAGCCGGATGCTTTAAAGTAGCCTTGTTATTAAGAAATTGTTTAGTAACCACGCAGTAATCAATATAAATAAATAAATAAATCTACTACGACAATACACACATCGCCATCTAGCCCCAAAGTAAGCGTAGCTTTTGTTATGGGTACTAAGATACCTGATGAATATTTTTATGACACTGAAAAACATTCATGCTCATCACACAAACATTTTCCAGTAGTGGTAATCGAATCCACGGCCTTGGGCTCAGAAAGCAGGGTCGCTACAAACGGCGCCAATCGGCCGTCTAATTGTTTAAACTTATGTTGCTGCATTGGAGGTCTAATCCTATGTTACGGATAACAACCGGTAGGTACCACAGGTTAAATGTGCTCATCAAGGCTCGGGTTGAAACATCGCTTATTGGTACGTCCACGATTTCTTACCCAAGAAATCAAGATTCGTAGTCGTAGATGTCTTAGACTACCGAGATAACCATCAATATTTTGTTTCTTTTGCAGGTTATAATCAACTCAAGCGGTCTATCATATAGCGCCATCTCTCTTCTGTCTACTCTATTGGCTCTCTACGTGTCTCTCATGTTAAACAAATTCCAGCTGGATTGGAAAGTTGGTATAACATGTGCATTGGTGTATCTTGGATTCCTAGTTATGGCTGCAATGTTAGAACTCAACATGCTATTTCCAGTAAATTTGCCTATTTGCCCACATTCATAGATATAAGGTTTTTATCTAGATATAAATGGCAATTTACCCAATGATCAAATAAAACGAGCATGCGTTTAAAAGTGTCGTCTTAAAACTTGGCTAATTAGCCAACCCGAGTTATTGCGTTGCGGAATGTAACACGTCGTTTTACCAGCACTCTCAGCAAAATAATTTAATAAAAATATTACTTTATCCAAATCTCAGCGGCTGGGCGGAAAACATACTCGTAGTTACCTCACCTCCGAACAGAGCTAAAAAACTAAATATTCCTGTTAAATAAACAACTATATAAAAACACCAAAATTATTGCATGTTAATTATTAAAAAAATATAATTATTGTTATCGATTTTAAAAGTTTACTTACGAGGACTAAGGACAAAAAGTTTTCATTTTTACATTCTGACACAATGAGATGTTATTACCTAAGAAGAACCCCTACAGCAGGCTTCAAGAAAGTTACTTTACCTAGCTAACTTTAACCTATAATGATTAAAAACTTTTAAACTAAATATTTCAACAGAATTGAAATAGGTAAGCATTTATGCTATTACGACAATAACTTGAATTTTTTGATATTTTAACCCAGTTGCGTGAACGTCAAGTTGAGAGTTTACGTCCCCTATTTCCATATACGCCTTCTGGTTCTTTTTGAATGTAGGTATTTAGCGAAGCAAATTATTAAGTATAAATTAAATTCAATTAACTATTATAACCTTTAAGTTAAAGTTAAAAAAATCTTTTTTAACTTTAACTTTAAGTTATAATAATTTCTAACTGACCTGATTTAGAACTAAACCTTTTAGAGGTAAAGGTAACATCTCATTGTTCTGACGAGTTTAGAATAGTTTGTTATAGGAGTGTTCTTAAATACTAAGGAACATCAGTCTAGTAGATAGGTACTTTATTGATTATAATCATATGTAATTTAAACCAGCTTAAAAACGACCTCATCAATTCTTTGTATGTTTGGTTTCATGTGTTTATTTTAGATCAAGTTCATTGATAGTTCTAGTAGTGTTATCCTATCGAAACTTTGTCAAAAATTCAGCTCTATCATTTACACAGACCGTGTAAATGATAGACCTTTAATTTAGTTAATTTTTGAATAGTATAGTTTAGTTTATAAATTTGTATAGTAAAGTTAGCTACATGGTTAAATCTAAACAGCTGATTGCACTAATTTTAGAATAAAACCTGCCGTACATTTTAGTGTCAAATTCGTATTACCAAACAGGATTTGGCGATTTGGTAATGTTAAGTTTAAAAAACTTTGTAAAAATCGAACTCCTATTATTATTATAACTTGGATTAAAAAAAGGTTTTTCCTATTTATATTATGCCTTGGCAGGACAATAAACATCTCTTGCGCTTAATCTCACTCTATGTGGAGTCGGCTATTAATTTTAGTTTTGGGATATTTTTAATAATCGACCGTCTGTCTGCCTGACATTAACCCTGCTCAACAATATGATGGCCAGTGCCATCCTGGTCATAAAATCCTCTTACCGGAAAGCATTACGGACACCCGAAAAGCTTACAGAAGTATTATTTTAATTGTTGATGTTTTTTTCCTAAATTATATTACTTATTTTAAGAACGTAAAGGTAGGTTACATAAACTGTTCTCTTAAAATAATACTATTTTTCGGAATAGGAAGAAGCCCCGAGGTATTTCTAATGCGTTGCCGGGCATACAAACACAAATATTTATTTTCAAATAAAATATTTGATGTTGTGCGTGGTGAAATGGCATAATATGGTATATACACATTTTATTTGTGTCCTAATTATTTCTAATGTGTCCAGAATATAATATACTTTTTACTATTGCTTTACTTATCTTCCGAATCTCGTGCATGGGGACTCTTTTATGAAGAGTGGCATTGTAATAAATCGACATACCTACTTTATTTTTATTCTTTAAAAGTGTATAGCAGACTTCCGTTAGACCTGCAAGAAACAAAATAGCTGCACGCTGCGAATTTTCAGTTCACTACATTGCTGGATGACGTCATTAATTTAATACTTACTAGCTTTTTAGCTCTACACGGCAGTGTACAATCAAGTTCATTTCAATTTCTGTCAGTCAAAGTGCAACTGATTCGTTAATTTTAATATTAATTAGATACATAATTTTTATAATAGAGAACATATTATATACAAATAAAAATGTTTTATTTTTTATGTTGTGTTTGTTATTTATATTAATGATGTAAAATAAAACTATAAATTAATGTCAAAATGATTACCTACATTCAAATATCTTGATTTTGTCAAAAGTGCAAACTATTTTTTGGCTACAGAACCCTTAAAATAAAAAGGAAAATAACCAATTTGTCAAAGGCCTATTATTTGACATGGAAAAGAACATAGGCTACCTTTTATCCTGACACCTTAAGTAGTTTCAGAGGGAAAATTTAAATTTTTTAACGAGAGAAGTTTTAGATACTCGAAGAAAGTTTGATATAAATCTAGAAAAGTAGATATAAAGCTGGTCTTGCAAAATATTGATCACTTCTCGTATTTTATAGTTAGGTAGACTTAGTTTCAAAATAATTTTCATGGTAAGAAATTACTGAGACATTGTAGACCCTATTGATTAAATCATACATTTCTTGAAACGCTTTTTAGCCTTAAGTTTTTAACAATGTTCTCATATTAACCATGATGCATTATGCGTATTTACTTCATATAAAACTCTCACGTCTTAACGTCAATCCATGGATCAATATAGACTTTTTTATGTATTTCATCTTTGGACGATTTCTCGGTGGGTATCTTTAATAATTATTTACTTTTTTAGTATACAATTTTACGTAGGTACGTACCAATTAGCTACCTCGTGTTGTAAACATCATCAAGCAATCTCAAATAAATGGATAAAATAATAAAACAATTATTTTGCTTTGTTATTTTCATGTGATTTATTATGTTGTATATTTTGGTACCGCTTTCTCCTCGGATTTCTTCTGCTGATTAGTTACGTAGTTTAAACTGCATATCTTAAAAATATCTTAGTATACATAATCACTATTATACATATTAATTACATAATCACTTAGAAAATTAAACACTTTACAACTTTACCGCTGTAACATTGTTAAATTTTAAATAAAAAAGTAATAAATTGTAATAACTTTAACTCTCCTTGCAAAAACCTTTAACACAACAATTGAAACTTCATCTTAATCGGTAAACCCTTACTCAAGATAAAAAAGAAGCATAGTATTCATAGTATTTATGACAAATTAAATTATTTTAAATAGGGCTGAAACATATTATTATGCGCAAAGTTCTATCTATAAGTAAGTACAGCTTAACTCTCACGTCATACGTCTACAGAAAAGATTTTTTTCGTACTGTCCTCTATATTTAAGTTTAATGAAAGAGTATAATTGTTTACGTAATCCAATGGCTAGATTTGCGCAGTCGACTCTGAATGGAACAATCTTAATGTCATAACAGTAACAGTCCCACCCCATTAATGGATTTAACGATATCATTATAGTTATCTCCATTGACTGAGTGAGAATTAAGTTGATGAGTTGATTATAAAAAAATACACAATACATTGGTAAATAGGTATAGTGTTCTGTAATTATAAGTGGAACATGCAACCACGCGGTCGTCGCCTCAGTAATCGTGACACGCACTGCACAACAAAGTCGCAAAAACTCCATTTGTAAAGAACTAGTCACAATCATTTTTATAAATAGTAACCACAATGCAACATTGTTACTTTTCCAAAATTACTTGTTTATTTTGGGAAAGTTATTTAAATGCTAGGCAGGTCTTTAATATTGGGCAGGTCTTTGAAACTCTACTTAATGTTAGCCTACTGTAAGTTGAAGTAATATTATAACCCTCATTATTTTATATTCCTTTTCCATTCCTTTATTACATAAATATGTTGATGGCCGATTGGCGCAGCGGGCAGGGACCCTGCTTTCTGAGTACAAGGCTGTGGGTTCGATTCCTTCAACTGGTAAATGTTTGTGTACTGAACGTGAATGTATTTCACTGTCTGGTTGTTTATAAGTATTTACGTATACCTATTGTTCATACAATATACAAGTGCCATTTTATTACCCATAACACAAGCTACGCTTACTTTGGGGCTAAATGGCGATGTGTGTAGTGTAGTATATTTATTTATTTATAGTTAAAAATAAATAGGTACCGCCTCAGTTTTCAACGACAATATGAGATGGTGATAAGAAAAAGAACACGTACAAGAGCAGTAGGGCTAACACGCACGTCACGATAAATTAGGCCTACCCATTCTCATAGAAATAGGAGGGGACAATTGTCTATGATCTAATACTATGAACAGGAATTTTGTGTTTATTTATACCAATAGGTTACAAAACGACTGGACTGATTATTACCAATAGAAAGCTTACGTTTCACAAAGTAACATAGGCTAAGATATTAAAAAAATGGAATAATGTAAATTAATTATTTGGCGTGCGCTGAGAAAACTTTGTTGTTTCATAAAAGTTATGTACTACGTGATTAAAGTACTTAGTATTACCTACAAATACCCTGAACACTGAAGGTTCGATAAACAGTAATTAAGGCAGACAAAGTCGCGGATGACAGCTAGTTTTTGATAAACAGGAAGCGTCCCTACGAAATCTCGTAGTTGTAGTTGTGCTCGTAGTTAAGAATAGCAAAATTTATCAGAACTTATGAAAGAGTCGATGGAAGCTGATGCCACTTATGGAGCATTTTTAGACCCTCGCTATGTTTACGTGCTTGAACATCAAGTCGCAAGGAGCCACAGGCCACTGGGCCCTAGCGGCCCACGTCTTTGTAATTTAGAACTCCCTACAAAATCCTTATGTCTATCCGTAGATATAATGATGATGATGAGATCATTAAAAAAAAAGATATGCATGCACTTTTGTTTGAAAGTGCCTTGCCTGGCTATTAGAGTACAGAATGTTATGATTTGAATTCCACTAAGTATCTTATTGTTGCAGAAAAGATCTGTACGGTCAATATAAAAACTTAAATCACGCGAATCCCTCCGTGAGAAGTTTAAAGAATTAGGCATACTTACTGTAGCTTCACAATATATTTATAACAATATAGTATTTGTAAGACAACATATTAGTCTTTATAAACAAAAAGTGGACATAAACAGTCGACTTACAAGAATGTTCATAAATTAGTGTCATCTGCATATCGTATGCGAAAGGTACAGAAGTCATTTGTGGGATTGAGTATACGCTTTTATAATATGATTCCTAAGGTGATTTTGGACCTGCCAATGCATAAGTTTAAGGAATTTGTTAAAACACATTTATTACAGCGAGGTTACTATACAATTGATGAATTTCTTAATGGCAAGGTTGCTTGGAAGCATCCGGCTCCGCTTTCAGCTCTCACAAGATAGAAAAATGAATGTTAAAATGTAAAATGTAAATTGTTGATGTTGGAAAAGAGCAACTGCTGAGTTTCTTGCCGGCTTCTTCTCGGTAGAATCTGCCTTTCGAACCGGTGGTAGAGTCAATACAAACAGACAGACTTGACGTTTCAAAAGTGCTTATATTAGGCCTACTTGAAATAAATGAATTTTGAATTTAGAATTTTGTTAAATGTAAGCAACTAATTAACGCGTTTGTTACGCTCTATGTACGACTGAACGGAATGGTGAGTGTAATTTTTATTCAGATTTTTTACCTAAATAATCGGTAGTGCATTGAAATCAAGAGCATACTTGTTTTTTTATCCATATTCCTCCCAGTGGTCAGCAAGTGAATCAAACACACACCACTTTTAAGTGGTGTGTGTTTGATTCACTTGTGTGTGTGAGCCAAATTTTACTTTATAATTGAGGTACGATTTTACTGTAGAAACGAAAAGCGATCGAGCAAGCTAAATTCAATTAAAGCGTTCAACTGGATTCAGGGCTGTAGTGTGAACATTTGAAAGTAAAACAAATCGAGCTTTTGACAAAATGTGGTTTCCGCAGAGAACAGTGAAATTAGGCCTCGAATTGATTTAAATTACTTTTAATTCCCAAAACATAAAGAAAAAATTTTTGTTCACCAATATAGTTTTAGTGAACAACAATAGGTACACCCGAAAAATTAGTTTTAATGCTGTAGTTTTTCTTAAAGTAAAAATCAAATTAATTTTGAACTGGTCTGAACTGGTGGGC
The DNA here is from genome assembly GCF_905163445.1 of Pararge aegeria. Lineage (NCBI taxonomy): Eukaryota > Metazoa > Arthropoda > Insecta > Lepidoptera > Nymphalidae > Pararge > Pararge aegeria. The sequence continues at coordinate 8,995,074 of NC_053208.1, forward strand.
GGGCTTTGGTCGTGTATTGTTAACACCCTACCGACAAAGATGCGAGGTAAAGCGATTTATAGGGTACCTACGTATGTGTTTATTATATACCATACCCCTTACTAGTTACCACGCTACTATCTTGGACTGCATCATTACTAACCATTTTGATAACTTGTACTGGATCGGAAAATTCATCTTAATAAATAGATAGTTACAGCCGCTGTGTACAAGCCTTTACAAAATATGCATGAGCGAGTGTACTCTCGCTTTCCGTGCAGCGACAAAAACAATGAGAAAACTGTTTACAATAATAAATCACCTACGTACAATAACACTCGGGAGATTACGCCGAGCCCGATCTACGACTATAAACTAATTAACTGACTTTTATCTAGGTATTATTGCTCTAACTAAACGCTCCCATAGGCTTGGGCGACGTGTGGTGGTTGAATACGTAAGCGGTGACGACATGCAGATTCTAACAGGCTGATGAGACGACGCTGCCATCACAAAAGGGTATGGATGCCTTACTATGGGAGATGATGTCCCAACTAGGCTTATGGTTTTCTTAGGTACCTTCGGCGGTTGACTTTTGGTTGAGTGTCTACGGCTCCCACCACCTAGTAACAAGACCGGGAAGCCTGTCTTAGATGGTCTACTTCTTGTAGTTGTTGGTCGGGTGGTTGTGGACGAAAATGTTTCTATTATATCAGGAAAAACGCTATCTTCATAATCTCTCTCTTCTGCTACTGGCGCGACGTACATGACTTGTTTGAGACTATTTATGTCTTGAACCAATTTAGCGTGTTCTTTGACGATATCGTCTCGGTTCCAAAGTAAATCTATTCGCCTGGATATCTCGTTGAAGCCTTGTGTTGTGCTAGGCCAATATCTCGGGGTGGTTATGTCCAGAATCGACGCTAATTTCTTCGGAATGTGCCAGCCTTAAAAAAAGAAAAACATTAAATGGGCTTAAATAAGTTGTGGACTTTACATTTGAGAAGTCATCATGCGGGCGAACTACGGGTCTTGAAGTCCCGAGTTCGAATTCCGGATTGCACCGGAGTACCCCTGTGCCTTCGGGAACACGTAACGGTATAATCGCAAGAAAACCTGGAGCGCCCCCTTTAGAGCATCTAGGCCCACAATATGCTATTCCTAACAAAGGGTTCTAGAAGGCCCGTGTTCAACACAGTGACATTAATGGGTTTACGATACTTATCACAACTTCATTTTCTTCAATATCAAGACCTAGTCTACGCATAGAAAATTATCCAAATATAAAATAAGTAAGTAATGTTGCCACCTCTGTAAGAAAATCTAAGTTGGTGCCATTTCTGTTTTTCATAAATCTCTTAAAGTTCTAAAAGTACCTACTGCTGTCCTTCTTTAAATGTTTGCCGTGAAAGAGTATAGCAATATTTATAACCTTGTAATTTTTTTTTTATTATTATTAGCTATTCTTATTGCACTACACACCTTAACTGCAATCTCACCTGCTGGTAAGAGATAATGCAGTCTAAGATGGTAGCGGGCCAACCTGTTAGGCTATGGTAGTTATATTAAAACCAAACCCCTATTGCTTTCGGTACCGTGCCGGTACTTTTATGGCTCGGCAACAACGCAGGGAAGATGTTAGATAACTCATAGTTTAGTTAAGAAATGAATTTGCACCATTCAAAGGTCTGAACGTATACTTTTCTATATTTTCTTCGTGGAACAACATAGCTCTTTTTTAAGATCTGGCAATTTAGTTTAGATGTGCCAACAGAATTCGCAGCACTGTTTTTTTAAATATTTTTAATTTATATCGAGCTAAGTATAAAATATTACCTACCAGTGTCAAAGGATCGAAGTGGCATTGCAGGGGGATAGTCGTAACACTCCAACTGAAATAAAATTAACATAAATATTGAGAAGAAAGTATAGGCAGGATTCTCCACACAAATGCACCTAGTCCCTGGATAATGCATCTAGGGCAATAACATTTTTTCGTAAAATTAATATCCAGTGTAGAGCTCAATACTCTAGAAAATCTAACACTCTAAAATGACAGAAAATATCTTTTTACCGCAATGTTCAGAGGACTCAAAGACAAATATGAAAAAAAAAGAAACCTAGATGTTATCTTACTTAAAATTTTCATGCCATAAATAATTGAATTGACTCAGAATCGGAATAAGAGCCGTAAATCTCGTCAAATTTATAGGTAAAATCGGTCCGAGCTATAGACAGACCTCTGCCCAATCGCACTCTACTGGGTAAGACAGGCTTAGCTCGACGGAAATTGATTTTTCTGAAGGTAAAGTCAAGCTTTGTCAAATGCTATTTCTATTTCTACCTATACCATCGTCTTTAAACTAAATACCAATTTAGTACGTGAATAAACAACAATTAAAAAAATGGCTTAGAAAGTAGGTACGTAAGAATAGAAGGTATTTAAAGAACATCAACAAAAAAAAAATTGGAAAACTAAGCGATGCCGGCAATTTTGTTTGATGTCAGTTTAAAAACGAATGCAATCATATCATCGTATCAATCGTGAAAACAACTAATTAATTAATTAACAGACACGCATAAGGTTCCGCGGTAAGATTGTATCGCGGAAGAAATTAGCACATATAGAACATGTTCATAACAGTTAAATTAACTCGCTAAGCCTTGACAATATAATTCGCAAAACATAAATATATACTCGCTTTACATGGCAGTGTATAAAATATAAAGTCTCTAATCTAATACTTTTATATTATTATCAAGTGGCAAATTTTCAATCACCGGTTTGTCTGACGTAATAAAGGACAATAGTCATTCTTGATCATTCTGCGTGAAGTTTAGACAGGGATTACCTACATTTATTATTAATTCTCAAACTTAGGCTTCAGTAAATTTCTCAAACTTATTCCTCAGGCATACTTTAACTATTGAAAAATCAGTTCTAAAATAAATGAGTACGTATTATATGTAAATATATATATATATATATATTGATTTAAAAAAAAAATTGAAAAATTATTTATTGTGGCAACATGATTACATTTAGTAATACATAAACAAAAAGTATAGACGGTCTCTGCTGCCTAATTTAGGTAACCCTGTGCTATAGGCATCAGCGACTTACCCTCCTTAATATTGATTAAGTACTAAAATAACAAAATAAGTATATATATATAAAATATGTATTTTTCTACCCATTTTTTGTTTAATAATTTACAATATTTAAGAGAATATTATAGACATCATAGCGGGCGGTAATATTGCGGTATTACGGAATATGAATTTACAGAAACATAGTGAAAATCAACCTTTAACCATTTAACCATTAAATGAATTTAATGAAGTTCATCAAACACGAAAACTTCATCGAATACTTGATCAATTATTTAAATTTTTATTAATTATTTTTAGTAAACCATTTTATTTTCTCTGAATTTAAATAAAATTTTAAATTCTGTGTACACAATCAATCCAGACATTTAAGCAGACCTAAATGTTATGTGTTATTTTATATATTTTGCACGACTCAATATACTTAGGTCCACCAAAATATAGCATCGATAATTTATAGGCATTACCTGAGAACTAGGATATAATGGGTTGGCTTGGCCTAAATATAATTGGTACATATAAATATCACATCAATAAGCATTACCTGTGATCCAGGATATCGCGGGTTTAACAGTCTAACGTCCAACATTCCGCTCGCCACACGCACGATTGCGAACGCTTGCCACACCACCAACCACAGAAACATTGTTACACCAACTGACTGCAACCACTTTACTGAGGTAACCCGTAACCACCACCTTACAGTACACTTTCCACTTCCTTCCCTTTAAGCAGCGATTTCTCGAGCTGTCTCAGTTGATTTTTTTATTGTAGAGCAATCTAACATTGAAGCGGTGGGTAGGACATCGACTTCACTCTCGGGGGGCCGAGTGGGATTCCACGCACCTTTAACTTTTCTAAGTTGTGTGCGTTTTAAGAAATTTTAATATCACTTGCTTTAACGGTGAAGGAAAATATCGTGAGGAAACTTGCATGCCTGAAAGTTCTCCATAATGTTCTTAAAGGTGTGTGGAGAAAGAAATGAAAATGTGAAATGACATACCTTATATTTCAGGCCGCGTTATAGTTTGCAACGTATTGAAATGGAATCCAGACACGCCACGCTCTTCGTCCGTCACGTTTTTGGGTTTTTAACTCTACAAGTTGTTATTATTTACTTCAGTCGGTATAAAAGTAAATTCCAAAAATGTTTGAATGGCAATTATCCTTATCCAAATAAATAGTTTTATAAATATTAAGTCTGATTGTATACCTGCAAAGTCCTTTTTTAAATTGAACCTATCGCTTAGAAGGACTAGAATAGAAATGCAAAAAGCAAGAAAAATGCCGCTAGCCACCCGACCGCGAATAGTATAGTTTGGAAATAAAACTGGACCCAATGGCGCTGCAATTATTTTTTTAAGATATTAAAACCCTGTAATAACAGATTTGGTGCAGGCGCTGGTCAGCTAGTTTCAAATAAATTACTTTTTGTTGTCATTATTTTATTTTTGTTGTAATTATTCTAGTCGTTTCCTATGACTAAGGAGCCTTATACACCAGCTAGGTTATACTGTATCTCAGTTGCCGTAATTTAGCTGGCCATTGTTGCTATAACGTAACGCCCAAACCATTATTATATATTACGTAATTGTATCAGCCAACTGAGTTGAAATGTTAGGTTTCAAAATGCAAAATATTGATTTAACAGATTATTTGGTGGCAACTTTCCACAGTGGCTATTTTGTGTAAAGTGAGGGGCGGCTAGTGAGTGAATCGGCCCGCTGAAGCATCATTACCGGAACTGACGGCTTTAGGTGTTCTTTGAGGCACGAAATTAAACAACGCCAATTTTATAAATCTTGGACACTGGTACTCAGAATTTCTTGGTTGAAAACTTTATAAAATAGGTTTATAACTTCGAAACGAGCAATTAAGGAATGTCTAATTTCTAAATTGTCTCTGCATGGATGGCATAGGCAGGAGACAATTAGATCCCCGGGGGAAGGATAAATATTTATCTTCTCCCACATCTCAACTCTCAGAGCATGAGCCTGCGCACAAGTGGAAATAATATCCAAATAATATATGTGTAACTAGCGGACACGCGCGACTTCGTCCGCGAATGAGTCGACTTAAAAAAATTGTCGTATGTTGTCGAGGACTGTTTTATAGAACTTTAAACAAACAACAATTTCGATAACTCCGATATACTTACTACCGACGTCCGCTTTTTGGTGAAACGATCACGCATCGAACGCATCAGTCTGTCAAAAAGGATATTTTTTGCAGTTTTTGCAACATTTCTCATTAATGAGAGTAGCCATTGGTCGTAGCGTGATGTTAAATAGCCATTATTGTTAATACCAATCAAAAAAAAAAAATTATAATCGACACAGCATTTTCTGAGATAAGCGCGTTCAACCAAACAAAGTTTAAAAGCTTAATAATATTTCTATTATACCTATCCGAAAACCACATTCATCTCACAAACATTTACATTTATAATATTAGTAGGATGGTACGCATCTATTCGATCGTTGTCCCATATGCCCTCAAACTTGCAGTTATCTGTGAAGAATTATGTCCTTGATCTCCGACAATATTCATCAGATCTTCATAAAAATTAGACAATACATGCTTGATAGTACACACAGTCAAATAAAAAGAGATTTATTAAAATCGGTGCAAATTTAACGGAGATATGAAGTCAAATTGATAAAAATTTTCATCCCATTTCCCGGAGAAAATTTATTGTTTATGGGGATAAAAAGTAGCCTATATGTTGACCCGGGTTATCAGCTACCACTATAAGAAATTTTATTTAAATCCGTTCAGTAGTTTTCACGTGATGCCCGGACAGACAGACAGACAGACAGACAAAAATTCAATAAAAATCTGTTTCGGACTAAGTATTGATTATAAAGCATCCCCCGGTCAAAATTTTCAAAATATATTAAATGTACAGAAATCTTCCAGTTAGTTTTATTATAAGTAAAGATAATAAACGGAGGTAAATTTCTCCTATTCCCGTGCTTTAGCAGGTGGACACGTTAATTAAAACCCTTGTCAGGGGATATAATCGGGGGATATAATTTTTAACCCCTACCCCTGCTAGCCCTGCTGGTCTGGTATGGTCCAAGGCTTCGGTCGTGACTAGCTACGGACAGAGATTTTACGCACCAATATAACGTTCCGATTCAATTCCTCCTACCGTTTAGGCTCTAAAAACGTAACTAACGTAACGTAAAAACTCCAGTTTAGTGCATGCATTTAATATGACGGCCACATCCAACTTATCAGGTTAGCCCGATACCATCTTAGACTTTGGTATCACTCACCATAAATTGAATTTGCAATAGTGGAAATTAAAAAACTGCCCCTAGAAGCGAACCCAGAACATCGATATCAACAGGTCCTAGTTGGATAGAAGCAGGCGTTACTTTGCGGAATTCCATTATATATTACAATACTCCGCGAAAATTATTAATATTATTTACGTAATTATTCATTGAAAAGACGACATCTCTTAAGGATGCTCCAGATTCGGAGCGAAATGTGTGTAGAGGGATACATTACCAAATATCTCTTTAGTGTGGGGTATAAAGATTAAAATTATAAATTACAGTATGTATGGAGCAAATGAAGCTTAATGTTCATAGCATAAGCTCCTAGTTATCGAATGCAGGTATCACAATAATGGAAACTTATATGTATGAAACTATGAAAGCTTTATAAGTCACTATGAAGATTCAATAGTTTAATAACTCTAATTTGAAATTAAAATTTGCTGTTGAGCTTTCTAGCCCCTATACCAAAAAGGGAGGCAAGTAGGTATTTAGACGTTAAAAATATAATCCTTAAAACCGATATTTCATTAAAACACTTATTAAGGTAAGGTATCTTTATTACAAATAGGTACTTATACAATACCAAATATTTACATTCAAAGATAACAAAATGTTACAAAATCTTTATTCGGCGAACATTATTCTTGCATAATCAAACACATCGAATTGGGTACTTACGCCTTAAATATTCACAATGAAGAAAAAAACATCTTTAGACTTTTAACTAATTTCAAACAATCTAATTTAAATATCAATAAATATAAGCCACGCACCGCTCTGGTAATCTACAGAGAATTTTATATAGGAATGCCTCGACATACTTACATTCGCGTTGCTAATCTTTTTTTATTGCGCATTTAAACAACTTCTAGTATTAAGGCAGTTTGCTGAATTCGTACATGAATATAACAATATTTAAATTATAAACTTCAATAATACCTATTTAATAAGATCAATGTACCAATTAAACGACATCCATATTCTGGATGTGCCGATTTAAACATCGTTGAGGATTGAAATTTAAGCATCAGGCAAAGAGTGTACAATCTCAGAGGTAAGCTGTTAAAATGGTTCAACATTGAATTTGCCCAATGAATTTTAACTCTATTTGTAACAGCTTAACACCATACACAATTTATTTCAACCGATTTCTAAATCAAACTTTATTAATAATTATTATTATTAAAAAAAAAAGTATGTTAACGTCAATCAATCTAAATAATAAATAAAACAGTCAATACTATAGTATATTAAATAAGTAAATAAAATAAGCCCACATTATTTATTTAAAAATATTGGTGCCGATTCTGTTTTACCAATTTCTAAACTAAAAATCACTAAGCTAAATTAAATTGGCATCTATTTATGTAATGCTATCCTTCTGACCATGTTCCCAATGGCAATGGATGGCCCTACTTTTAGACCTTTCAATTTAGTTATGTTTGAAAATCTGTGCACAAAAGATTTGCAACCATATTATGCATTCTTCAAAGGGGTTAAGCAATAAAATGGACTTTAATGCATGACCAATTTGAGGAAATTGGAATCTTTAATGCCGCGGACACGCATTATGCAACACGCTCCGCCTTCCACCCTACGTGTTTCTACCAGTTTACGAAAATCCAGTCGTGACTGTTTTACAATGTAATGTCTACAAACAAGAATGTCGCGTAGGGTGCGGAAAAGGTCTAGAATTTTCAAAGAAATTACAGTTAAGTGAAATACTATTAGCGGCTAAAGATGAGTTGTCGAAAAGAAAAGTTTCATTATGCTTTCATAAACTTCATGACGTTTATATAAATGACAACATAAAATTCTTTGTTATAGAAAAAGAAGTAGAATGTTTTCTGTTAGCACCCGTGCACCTGCCACCCACGTATGCCCGTCAGTAGGGTCACAGCGAATTTCCAGGGCCATCTATGCATGCATGTTAATTCAAACGACGTAAACAGTTTCGTAGAACCAGTATGGTAAGGCAAGAAGCCTTACAGCGTTCGGGATGTAGTAGCATTAAATGTGTTCCCAGCCAAGAGAACGTTATTATTGCTGAAAAAAGTAATGTATAGAGGAGTTCTCAAAAAAAATTCTATGCCCAAAAAATACTGAAAATCACTAATGCAGTTTTATTCTTATACTAATTATAATTTAAAGTGTCTGCTTTTGGAAGTTAATTGGTTCGATTAAATTAATAATAACATACATTATTGCATAATTAAAACCGCCATTTTAATAATCCTGTTATATGGACATATTTTAAAGTAACCCCTTTAATACACTTACTATTGAAACAATACATTTCATTAACTAAGTTATCATTATTATTTATTTGTTAGATATACTAAAAATCTCGTCTAGTAATTTTTACTAACCTTTTTCTAGTAGATTTCCAGATAAGCAATTAGACAGAAATAATTAAAATAAAACAACAACGCATGCAACAAAATATCAACTTATAGCTAAGTATGCACAAAATAAATATTATGATAATATTATAACACAAATCATATACAATGATAAGTGAAAAACATATATACCCTTTTATTTCAGTACACAGCCTAGCAGTTGGACTGACAAATCCGGTAAATAATAAATTTGTACTCTAAGGGGGTTCAATCAACATAAAGCTATGTTCCGCTTATCCATATCGTTAGATTTTAAGCAAACCAATAAAGTAAATGAAATTACTCAGAACAAAAATTAGTCGAATTTTTCTTTCTGAGAATTATTACTGGGAAGTAGTAATAAGTAAATAGTTATACTTTTAATGGAGAATAATCTAAGTAATATTACCTGTCTTTCATCTACGGTTATAAACAACAAAGTAATGACAATCAAAATTAACGCGTAAAATGTCTAGTTGAAAAGTGGGGGAATCGAGTACAAAAGCATAATTATGATCCCGACAAAGGGATCACGGCGATGCTTGCTTTTGAGACATTTAATGATAGGCGTTCATCTTATGCCAAAACCCAAATACACTGTCCGCATAAACCCACCCATTCTGTATAATTAAAATAGGCAAAAATACTAAAAAGTAACAACGGCTCTGACCACCATGATTGGGGTGAAAGGTCGCTAGAAATACTTTGGAGTTTTAATAAAAAATTAAAATACGAGAAAAAAATTAAAGTGCCGTGATGGCCAAAGTTTCTTATAAACCTATTAAATTTGTAGGATAAACGTAGTTTATCCCAGAACGGGACAACTTTCATCGCTTATAACAGTATTATTTCAAAACGACAATAATATTAAAATAATACTCTTTATAGCGGCGGTAGTAAGCCACAGCTCAGCTTAATTTTGATTGATCATTATAAGTAAAAGTGACGCTTTTAACAACTACTAATCAGACCGTTAGAATACGGAAATCATTAATTACAATACGTGTAGAATGAAATCCAATATAATTAAAAATATCCATGGGTCACGCCGGGAAAATTATTATTCGAGATAATAATTACGCAAGGGGTAACGAAATACAATATATTTAACATTAAGTTGCATTATTGAGATGAAGAAAAATGTACGTACATGCCATTTCGCTCATCGTAATCTTTCGTAAATATTTTTCTTTCAAGCGCTAAAGCAATTCTACTTGCGTTTTATACACCAAAAATGTTAAAGGTTAATTTTATCATAACATACTATATATATATATATATATATATATATATATATATATATATATTTATATATCTTATATATTACATAATATACATTTGTGGCATTCCATTTCAAATCGGACGCCTTAGGGTGCGATCCACTGAATCACCGACAAAAAGTACACAGCTAAGGACGTGATAAAATTGTCAGTACATCACTTAATAGCCTGATTGGTGTGTGTATGTGTGTGTGTCGATCAATGACATGACAATGAAAAAAATGAAAATAAAACGTTTATTATCTTTAAAATATTATAACAACAAATAGTTTGTTTGCAGTCAGCAGTGCATTCACTTTTTCTTGAAGAATACATCTAGAAAGAACTTACGAAAATAAACACAACTGAAATAGTCAAAGATACAGAATTACCCAGTCTCCAATAAACATTTATTCTTATTTTTTCTGCCATTGATCGTAAAATGACACAATTATTATTCAAACACTTCTGCAAACGCATCCTAAAATTAGAGACAAGAATTATATTATATTAATAGTTAAAAAATTACTACATCGGACTTGTGCATGCAATTAAATCGAATATATGTTAAAGTTTAGTTTATTTCATTTAAATAAAGATATAAAAAAAATAACTGATATATAGAGCTGTAGAAGAAATTAAAAAAAGAGAGTTTTTTTTAACCCAAATGGCATTCGTCACATTTTTCTTCTTCTTCTATAAAATATAAAGTTGTATGTGGTATAAAATTAATTAATTAAATATATTATAGGTAATCCCGACCGGAACTTGTGAGTCCAATTCGAAATTAATACTTGTGGTGCAATATCGAACGACTTTCCTATAATTTTGGAAAACTTATCCACTTTAGATAATGCTCATCCGTTTATTGGTAATTAAGAACTATCGATTCTATCTATTATATCGTCTATGTAAATATAAATTTGGTAAAGACCTATACCGTGGATAAATGTATAAATATCAAGGCAATGATAACCTTACTATGTAAATTTCCTACAATTTATAGACTACTAATGTAATTATGCTGTAGTCAAAAGCAGTAACTAAATCTGAGAACCTCGACGACATGTATACTTTCGATCGTCACAACAACCCATTACCGTCTCCTCCTACAATGAGAAGGGTTAAGGCCTTAGTCCACCATGCTGGCGCAGTGCTGATTGGTGGACTCCACACACATGTGCATACATACCAGAGAGTTCTACATACTTGTGGGACTCACAGGCATGCAGGTTCCCTCACGATGTTTTCCTTCACCGTTGTCGCAAGTGATATTTTAGGTGCTTTAAACGCACATAACTTAGAAAAGTTAGAGGTACGAGCTGGGATTCGAACTCGGCCCCCCGAAAGTGAAGTCGAGCGCCGATCCAATGCATTATCACCGCTTCCTAAATCCTCACGATACAATCAATGTCTTAAAGAAGCATGCTTCATAAAAAGGTTTTCTATTCCAGAAAAATTTGGATTATTAAGTCTTAGATTATATTATTAAGCTCAACAGTAAAAAACTTAGGATTTTAAAGCCCCCGCTTCGAAATAGCAAGATATATATATATTTATATATTGTATATATCTTGCTATTTCGAAGTAATTTAACTAGCCAAGTGGTGCCGTCGCTGCCGTAAAACGCGAACAGATGTCTAGGCAAACTCCGCGTTTCATTTTAAAACTTGACTTTGGACTTTGACTTTGAAGGGTCTTGCCCATGCTAAGAATTGTGTGGATCTGCCGGTATTTTTTGCTTTTGACTACAAAACATATTACATATATATATCTATCACTTCCAAACATACATCTTACCCAAAGTTTACTATCAAATTACTGAATATATTACATTTGTTGAGGTATTTAACGTGCAAGTTGAAAGTGCAATTAGCCTACATTCCAACATGCTTACAAATTCAGATTAAAGTCTCTTTAAGTGCTTTCCCTTAATCGTTGTTTATTTTTTACCTATGAAAAAATAAACATTTTACTCATCATTTTCAACGGAAAGACTCAAGGATAGTACTCCATTAATTTTAACTTCCAATTTAATATTCTACACTTCAGATATTGTATACTTAGCCAAAGTTTAAATTTTATAAACCTTCTCGGTCTGAGTTATAGGAATCGTGATTCAATAAAATTATCTAAGAAATCGAAAATACTTACTTAAAGAGACTTCAGTCGTTTTCATTATTTTTATTTAGTTTAGTTTTTTACTTGTGCCGATTATTTTTGCACAAATATCCAACTAAACTAAACAATAGTTGATTAAAAATCAGTTCTTTGCCTTATTGAAAAATATAAAAGATTGATTAGATGCGTTGACTTTACTTATTTGTCCTATAAGGCGTATTACCAGTGACTGTGGGTGACTGTGACCAGTGAGTGGGTACTACCAGGGCAGGCATATACAAAAAAACTTCTCCCAAACAGTTCTTTATTGTAGATATTTATTGTATATACAAGGCAATTCGTGAGATTTATGGATGTTCGTTACTCTTTAACGCAAAAACTACCGAGTAGATTTTAATAAAACTGCACAAAGATAGCTTATACATAAGCAAAAGCAATGGCTATAATTTATAAACAAATTTTGTTCATTAGCTTAAATATAACAAAAAGTGTCAAGAAAGACTGAACAAACGATGCCATCTCAAGAGCTACCTTGGCGTGCGTTAACGAAGGTAATGCATGGTGGGATTTTTTCCCTTGAGAAGTTCTAAGAAACACTTTTTAATCTCACAGAAATTCTACGTAGGCAACGAAGGCGTACGAAGTCGCGGGCATCTGGTATAATAGTCATTTACGGAAGTCACATACGATTAATGTAAACAACTTTGTAAGCTACTTACGTAAGTTGTAAGTCAATGGACAATATGATAGGTAATCCCAGCCTTAAACTGGATAACCTATCATATTGTCTTATTTAGCCTCTTTTTCTGCATCCCTTCCATTTAACCAGGATTCTTCTCCAGTCTTAAACCTCCCTTTTGAATGCCTGACCTGGTGGGCTACCCGTTCATGTCACTTTTATAACATGAGGCAGGACTTACTCTTATAATTCCCTCAACTATGCGTAAAGCTTTTACTAGGAGTGGAGTTTTAAGTAACGCTGCACTACGTACTAGAAATAAGCAAAACATATCGCTGAACCAATGGGTGCAAGATAAAAGTTCAAGCGCCAAGCGGTGTTATATTATTTGGACGTACCTTAGCCAAAAAAAAATCCCACGCGAATTATCCCAAACCGGCTCCAATACGGCTAAATACCTCCTAACTACTAACATAGTGAGAAAAATAAATCCATAATAAGACGATCCATAATATTTTTCCTATTTTGTCACTTGTATACTTCCACGCTCGCAACAAAAACGAATAAACGAAATTTTTGACACTTACGTTGTTTCGAATATCTGCATTTGCTACAAGCTTTAATCGTTCTCTGTTATAATATAGCCAGTCGATCACTGATAGGCTGGCTATATTGCTCCAGTACGTAGTACATTATTACCAAACGATGTGGGTACAATTATCCAATAAGTAATTTGAACACATTCTTTTTACAAAACATTGAACTAGTGAGATAATACGCTTTATGTTTGGTGTACAAAAATGTTGGCCACGATATATATATTTCCCTTAACAATTGCTTCATTAAAACTGCTAGACGCAAGCATCATTAACTATTTTATAACATCGAATTGTATAAATTTATATTTGCTCAATATATAGCTGGCTTAAAGCCGAGGCAGTGACGTACTATAGTGCATACTTATTCTGTAGATAGGTTACATTCAGTAACTTTACAAAGGCTTAGGCTAAGGGGGCCCTGTGATATTGCATACTTACAAGACAGTATTGCTTACGAACTCAGTCTCTGAAAATACAGAACAGTAATGGCATAAGCGCCTTGCTGACATGGCGGCCCGCAGCACATTGCATTGCAAATGTAACTGTACGTGATATTACGCTGATGCTGAAACAAATGCAACAGTATAAAAAGCTCGGAATAAATAAAATAACACGCAGGTCGAGTAATACTGAAAACAAGCCGAATACGTCAAACGTGATTTACTTATTGCTATTACGGCCTTTATTTTTATTTCATTTAATTAGAGAATAGTGTTATACAAGTATCTTGTATAACACTATTTTCTAATTTGCGAAGAAACAATTAAAACCTAATTCCACAAACAGAGGTTTAATAAATTATATTAATATACGTAAATTTGATCTTTAAAATAAGAAATATCTCGAGCCTATAAATAATTTTTACAAACTATTTATTTTTGCGTAAAAGTGTATGTGATAAACTGAGTAACTAAAAGAGAGTATGAATTTTTCATACGTGGAAACATGTACATAAGTGATTGTAGGTGAATTTTTGCAATGCAATACGCTGCGACGCGGTCAGTTATTTTGTGCGCGAGCCTTCACTGTCACAATATAACAGGGATGGCGTACCGTTTTTGGTGAGATGATTATTTTCAAGAAATATTTAATGTCTTCGTGATATGCGAATAAACAAATAGCTAAATAAGTTAATCACATTAATGCGTAATATATTTAGAATATATATTTCATTATAAAGAAAACAGTGTAGAGAAATTTTGGTCTTTTTTTACTAACATATAGCTGTAGATGTTAAAAACTCGTAGTTCGCCATCCCTAGTATAAGTGCAAGCTGTATAATACGCTTAATTTGTTTTTAAAAATATTCTAAAAACACTTTTCCGACATATTATATGTAAATGATACTGGACAAGACAGGTGTGAGGGCATTGTAGACATAAGCCGGGAAACTCGTAATCCGAGCTATTCCAAAAACCCCAATCCCATTTGTTCCGTCGTGAAGTAGGGATACAAAACACGACCTCAGATTCGCAGACAAAACCAGTTTATTTGAAATTTAGTGTGTTATGTCCATAGTAAACCATAGTCTGCATCAATGTTTGCGAAGGTGTCCAAAGTTAATTTATTAATGCCCGGATAATGTCAATTATGCCCACACATGGAATATTGTCTTAACATACATTTAGTAAATTTGTTTGTGAGTTAGTCTTACATACTAAAAATTCTCATAATTTATTTTGAATACAGCGGCTCTTTTCTAACCGAATTCAAAATAGCGTACAGGTCGATTGCATGCCTTGTAATCGATTGCAACAATGCATTGGGGAAGATTACTGAAAACTTTTATGTTAGAGGGCGCTGTGTTTTCTTCTTGTCACCAATATCGGACTTAGTTAAGTATTATGTCTTAGATTTGAGCTAAAATGACATTTTTTAAGAAATGTTTTAAAGGACTTGAATAGTGCCCTAGCAGCCCTCGAACGCCCAGTCGAGCCACGCGAAGAAGTCTATTAACTTCGTGCTCGCGTTCAGATAGTTGTTGCCCAGCTCAGCCGTGCGAAAGTTCTCCGGGAACGCTTGGAGGTAGTTATGACCGTAAAAAAAATAAAAACAATAGTATTACTGAATTGTTTGTTTTAATTTTTTTTTTTAATATATTTTTTTAATAGTTCTAGTTGTTGCCCGTGTACTTCGTCCGCGTTTATTACATTCTTTTAAAATCCCATAGGATATGTTGGTTTTCCTGAGATTAAACATCTAACCCTATGCCAAAAATCAAGTATATAGGTACCCTAATTAGGGCGTAAAACACGGGCAAACCAAGAAAAAAACACACTTTTACATTTATAATATAAGTAGAGATTTTATTAAAACATGTATTGTGGTTGTGGTTTAAGCCACTGTGTTATGGAGTAGAAAAAAAGTAGTAAAGTCGTACAGTTTGTAATAAACATTTAGCGCCCTCTATGCAGCACTAATATCAGTGTTTTTTCCCCAATGTTCCTATTGATTTTATGGTAATCTCACTTAAATTGTGTATTTTAACCAATAGTTAACCGGATCACAAAGCATTGCTATCGTCACAATATTATTGCTGATGCTACACAAAACCTCCGGTTTAACAACGTGTTATACTCACACCTATAATAATAATTTTTGGGCATGAAGGCTCCACGATTAAAGATTAAAAAAAAAAGAAGCGTGAGAGATCAATTTCGATCAAAATAAAAATTTACAACTTGAATTTGCTACGAGTAACACAAGACGATTCACATAATACCCTGATCAGTCTATATAAAAATATCTTAGAGCGCATTCAAATTATGCACGACCACCGATTACAGAGACACGATATCGGTGAATTTAGTACTAAACGCTAATTATTTAGCTCGATTAGCCGGTATGGTTGGTAACTAGAAGCCTCTCACAATACCAGACCAGTGAAAATTCTACAACGATAATTTCCATTACCTTTATTCGAACCACTTTTTCCGACTGGAAAGGGCCGACTGTAGTCGTATGATCCGCCGATTTATGGGGCGCATGTATCTGTA
The DNA here is from genome assembly GCF_905163445.1 of Pararge aegeria. Taxonomy (NCBI): domain Eukaryota; kingdom Metazoa; phylum Arthropoda; class Insecta; order Lepidoptera; family Nymphalidae; genus Pararge; species Pararge aegeria. The sequence continues at coordinate 9,011,489 of NC_053208.1, forward strand.
TTAATACGTATATTTCGGTATCGGGTTTTGGTCGTTTTCGTAGGTATTGGGTTAGAGTAGGAATTACATTGCGGAAGACCATAACATACAATGAACATTAAGCTTTATTTGTTATAATCCGCGAAAACCAAGAAAATCCGTACAACAACAATTGCTAAGTCTTAGCTTTTGTTCATTTTAACTTTACAATCCACAATTGCTAAGACTTAGCAAACATCAGTGGATGCTCCAGTGCGTAGATGTTACATTTTGGTGTGAATTATAAATATAAAACATTTTAGAAATTATAAATTGGGATTTCTCGCGGATCATAGCAAATTAAGCAATACTGGCGCATTTTAGTAATTAAAGTTAAATCTAAATTTGAATGCGACCTTAGACAAAAATCTCGTTATTGTTTTAAATATACGCTGAGTAACTAAAAGTTAAAGTCATGGCATTAAAGTACGCAGACAAAGTAGAAAGAATGGTAACCGTTCACAATTTTAGAATTTTGTTAGGAGTTTTGCTCGATTGTTATTTATTTGTGATTATTTGATTACAATTCATATATTTTTGCCTATCATGAAATGAAGATTTACTCTTTGTGTCATTTTAAATATCCTATAAGTATGCATACCAGCGGTGCATTTACCCTTAATCGGTTTCTACGCAGCAATGTAAACAATGAGATGGCAACTCACTTGGCGACCTGGGTGGCCTGCTAATCTTCTGGAGCGAGATAGGCTGGCTGGAATAACCCAGCGTGGAGCCGTACCAGTATCACTTGGTACAACGGAAGGTTCCGGTCGACCAAGTACGGAGACAAGCCCAGGAAAAAGAAGAAGGAGAAGAATGGCAACTATGTAGTTTTCATTTGTTCTGCGGATCACGACTTTATCGGGTAAAATACGTCTATATATTTTCTTTTATTCAATAGATTTTCTTTTCTCAAATTGTTCTATAAAACAAACATTGTTAACAATTAGTCCGATTTGACTTATCCTGTTCCAAAAAACAAATTGTATCTATTTATAAAAATGCCATTCCCGTGTTCAATAACAGGCAGTACGTACGAATAATACGGTTTTGTAACGCCAACTCAGTTTACAAACATTCAAGGCAAGTCTTTCAATCGGGCACGGGTTGGCTTCCCCAAACACGTGTTTAAGGGTAGCCAGCCCAAAGTTTGCACGTAAATTTCACCGCTAACGTCTCGCCACCTCGCCAGTCGCATTCGATTATTTTTCCGCGGTGCAGCGTTTGACATAAGAGTGCGTTTTCACTTGTAACTTACATACAATTGTTCATCTACTTAATATTGTAAAATAGTGAACACTTTATATTGTGATGGTGTTATTAAATTATAAAGTAAGTGTAGCTTTACATTAGAACATTTATAACTTGCGTCAGTGTGCAGGTATTGTTTATACCTAATATTCCTTTGAATAATCATTAAATAACGGTACTTTGTACTATTATACAAATTTTGGAAAGATTTAAAGTCGTTTACCTAATACTCATAATGTTTTATATGTCAATGATAATTAAAGATGTAATATGCAATTCCCTTTATCTTGTGAAGGTGCTTACGACAAGATGGTGGTTATATCATTGACAAATGTTCGGATTCAACACAAACAAATTTAAATATCTTGAAAAGAGATTCCCAGCAGGGAGTATTATTTTAGAAAAGTGTTTATTTGTCTTCGGCGAGGTACGAAACGAAATATAAAAGAAAGGTGTGTCTAGGAGCTATAATTGTAAAGCAAGTATTCGGACACAACAACAAATAGTATGGAAGTGCGATAAAAAAACAGAACGATAGAAACAGGGAATGAATATATTTTTTTTAATATTTATTCAATAATAAATTTTATTGCATTTCGATTCGTTTTCATCATCATCACTTTAACTCGACCAAATAATGTTTTTCGAAAAAATGCACAAGTAACTTCTCAAATTATATAGTTGTGACTATAATATTTGGCTTTCTACAGGATTTTTACCTGACAAAAATGGGACACCTTGTGAAGTGTACCGTGCTAAAAAAAAAAAATCTAAATCAGTTAAAAACTCACAAAGTTTTTAGTAAGAATAAAAAAAATACAAACTAATTGAGAACCCCCTTTTATTTTTTCGGTTAAAATAAACATGCCTTCATAATGCATAATTCTTAAAACTTCAATAGAAAAAAGGGTGACAGTTAAATTAAAATTGAGTCACGTCATAGCCGGGGTCATTTAGAATTAAAAACTATTAGGCAGAGTCTACTGATACACCACATTAAACTTGTAATGAATGTACTCTACTAGAAGTTTGCTCCGACTTTGTCCGCGTAAAATTATCCCTAACTTTCCGGAATGAGAACTTTCCCACCATTGCGCACTATTATGCACTTTTTTGGGCAATAAATACTGTATTTATATCCGTAGAATTTCCCCATATTAGTATCCCATAGTTCAGAACTGATTAAACATATGCATAGTATGTAGCAAGAAAAGTGTTTACTGTTGTTTTCCGCAGTTTGTTAAGAAAATATGCACATTTATTTATTTTGTTATATACCAATTCGTTTATTTAGCGTAGTTTCACGAAATACCTTACGCGCCCCGGTCTAACCTCACACGTTATGAAATGGGAGCACGTTTAGATAAAGTGAAATTCAAAACTCCCAAACCCCTTAATAAACTCAACAAGTAGAATACCCATGTTGAACCTTAAATTTAATAATCACAGATATTATCAGCGTGAGTGTGATCTGCTCTCCCTACAATAACTGCAAAAACTAAGTTAAATTTCTAACATTAAATATATAACTAATCTTTCCACTAACGTTATATCAATCTTAATAATTACTTATCATAACCACAGCCCTGGATATTGTGGCTTTGATTAATGAACAGAAATGAAAATTTCCAACCAAAAAAAAAACTGACTTCTGAAATAAATTTTATACCAACTAAAACTGAAATAAATTATTACATTAATAAAACTTGAATACTTTTTGCTACAACTGGTTTGCTGTCGCGAAAAATACGCAACTACTGCCAACTTCGATAGAAAATTTGGGTGTACCCCGATATACTGAATACATCTGCAAAACCTTTGAGTGTATTGGCATAAAGTTATGTCTGATTGCATAAACAGTGCACATTATGCTGTAGAAGCAATCGCTGTTGATTTGCGGTCATCTTTTGAAGAGTTCCGTGGTCTCCCTCCGACCTTCATCAGATCTATATGAAACTTAAATAAAACCATTTCGTAATAGTATTTTGCAAATTTTTGCAAATAAAAAAAACATCAGCCCCCTCCTTTTAGATGGAAGTCGGGGTTATAAACCAGAATCTTGATAGATACGTAAAAATTGTCATGACGTTGACAATTTTCAACGAAAAAGGTAGACCTCATTCTGCTGATTTTGATGTCCGAAAGCGAGTCATTGCAATTTTCGTAAGAACTGCTGATATAGCGAGTCAACTTCTTACTACGTTACTCATTGAAGTACCGGCGCGCAAGTAAAGCCTATCCGTCTACCCGTACGTCGCGGGCGCGTCATCGATTCGACGGACGAAGAGGACTTACTATATACTCACACATATGTTAGCAATGTGATGCAATGTAATACTAATCTTTTAAATTATTTGTGATATGTCCACCCCCGCGCCTCGTACAACTGTGCAGCAGTGCCGCAAGAGTGGATGTTGTCAAGTTATTTTTTTAATAGTTATAATTGACGGTCCAAGCTTACCTCATGATGGTAAGTGGAAAACCTACAAACAGAGCAAACCTTCGCAGGGCGTGCAAGGAAGACGTCCTGCAACGTGCCATCCTGCTTCCATTAAACTGATTCGTAGGTGTTTTAAGCCTAATGTGCCAGTTCACACTGGCAATAACGCCCTTTATAACGCAGCAGAGCATTGCAATATTGCGGCTTAGCGGCAGAAATAAGCGTGTAAGAAACGTGACATTTCCGTTTTCTACTTTCTCTGCCTACCTTAATATCACAAATTGTTACATAAATACAAGGGACACAAAATTGTCCAACATAATTCCGAAAAGACTCGGTATCCGTATTCATACAAGGTATACTATTTGCCATAGTAGTTTCAACATACATGGATGTATATCTTATATATTAATTTTGGTGTACACTATATAACAAATTGGAATGTACACTATTTGTTGACAAGGCCCCGTGATGCCCGTTAACCATAAGTAATGTATGACCAAGATATTGGCAAGCTCACGGCTTAGAACCAATCGAAGCACTGCACACATCTGAAACAATAAAATAACGTATCATTCATTGGAACATCACTCAATAACGGTAACGAAAAGAAAATTTACCACGAAACATCAAACTATCCGGTTTATTTGTTTATTTATTTATTTATACACTTTATTTGTACACCACAAATAGTACCAAACTAACACAAAAAGTGCAGCCATTAGCTAATCATCCAATCCGATGAGTGCTAGAGTTAAACGTTATTTTGTTGTGCAACGATATCTTCCGCAGTTGCTTTTGGTCTACAATAAATTCTTTAATACGCCTATATTACAGTAAGAAGTATAAAGTATATTAATAAAACTTGAATAATATGTGCTACAACTGGCTTCCTGTCAAAAAATATGCAACTTCTGCCAAATTCGATAATAAATGTAGATGTATCCCGATATACTGAATACATCTGCATAACTTTTTCGAGTGTATTTGCATGAAGTCATGCTGTTGAAGTTATGTTGTCTGATTGCGTAAACAATGCATATTTATTATATATTCTTCCTGCAAAAGCTTCAGTAGTGGATAGGTAATCAAAACACAAAACATACTACATAAGTATAATGCTAAGAGTGGTGTATATTCGCTGTTACGTTTTGGCGTGAATTCAATAGCTAAAAAAAGTTAGATGCCGTTAGTAAAACCGCTTCCTGAACATTTTAGCAAGTACTGATTGGGTTAGTTGGGTAATTACCTAAAGTAACTTCGCATAGCGTGAGCTGAGCACGTTATAGAAAAAAAGCAATGCTTCGCAAGTCATACAATAATCGGTATTTATTTATTTATTCCCGTTGCGTACGCAAAGTAGGTCTTGAAACCCCAAAAAAAATTAACCCATTCGTATTTCTTTAGAATAGTAACACTAGTGTTTGCTGTAATAGTGGTTACAGCACTCCCAAAGGTGAAATTAGGTATATGATACAAAAAACAATATCAAAATCGTCCCAGTAATTTTTCTATAACCCAAAAACCTAGTAATAACCTAGTAATACACAATTACAGCGCCACTAGATATAACATGAAATACAAATCGACTCAGAGAAAAGAGTCAAAGATTGGATAGAAAGATTTTAATTCTTAATTTTGAAAACCAAAACGTAACTTTTCTTTCTAATTCTCTCACAAAATAAAGCAATTATTTGAAAAGTATTACAAATATATATTTTGGTTGGAAATAGTTAGTGAAGAGTAATAAGGTTAACCCACTTCTTTATAGATCAGTTAATGAGTTGACACACACAAAATAAGTAATATAAACTTGCCGTAGCGATTTGCTTGCAATAAAAAAAATGCTTTGCTAGAAGCCTATATACAAAAAAAATATCGCTTAGCCTACGTTATTTTTTTAAAACAGGTTATTCATGAAAATATCCGTTGTTAGACCCTGATCACCAACTAGTCATACAGAGAAATCTAACGTTTTAAAACATTGGGAGACCGCCAGAGAAAGATATCTATCACAGTTTGGCTACATCATTCATTGTGTATAGTAAAATATTAGCTCAGTAGAATGATGGCTATTTATTATTTAACTCTGCATTTGTACCCCACTATGAAGTTAGGAAAAGACTGAAGTAGAATTCAAATGGCGGCCTTATCGCTTAGTAGAAATCTCTGCCAGGTAACCTAAGGATTAGGACAAAATGAGCGAGAGCAGACAGGTGGTGTAAAATGATTATAAAAATGGCACAAATAAGAAAAAACATATTAAATAAAATATAAAATAATTAACTAATATAAAATACTCAATCATACATAAATACTTAAGAACATATTTATATAAAAATGTATGTTGTAATATGTGCTTGAAGAAAGGCATAAAAATTTTGAAAATGAAAAGATATACATAAAAGAAGTTTGAACAAAAGGTAGAAAATAAATAAATAAAAGCAAAAGTTAGATTTAAATGTTCTCTAACGCAATGAGCTGACGATATATAACTCTCTTTTTCTCCGCCATGGGGTTTAGAGCATCATTTAGCTAACGCCTATTTATTGATAGGTATTCTAAACTGTGAGATGCTGAGGGGTTGGGTATACTGCAGACTACTGATGCTGCACTGTCTGCTAAAGAAACACTTGGGAGAGTTTTGTCAGGTAAGAAATGAGATGCCAATATTGAAACGCCTGTCTCTCCTTCAATAACTTTAGCTAAGATTCATGTCAATCGCATCAGCGTTATAAAAGAAAAAATCGCATTTCATGTTAAACATATAAAACCCCTTTTTGCGTTGAACGAATTATTAAGGGCTAATAATGAAATCGTTAAGTAACCTACATACAGATTTAATATGTTCTGCAATGACATTCTCAGCTTATTATTGGGGAATAGGTCGACTCAGGCTTGGGATTTTCTCTTACATGAGAGCACCATTTCGTGTTGGCGTGCTATAACAATTAATTTATCATCACAACTCTAAGCTGGTACTGAATTTTTTGGCAGAAAATCCAATACCACTGTAATTATTAGCTAAACCCACGAGTGAACCCAACATTTCTGATCAAGCTGACCGCTAAAATGAAAAGTTTAATTAGCGATAAAAAAGACCCTTATCAACAAAATAAAAATCCTTATCAAAAAAAACGAAGTCGCGGATGCCAGACTTCTCTCTGTCTCTCTGTAGGCCTTTTCCCGCGCGTAAACCAGACAAGAAACGTCACCGTTGAGAGAACGGGTCTGTTTTGTTGTACTTTGAATGAACTAACAATTTAGTATGAAGGTATATAAAATACAGTTTATGGTGTATGTAGGTAGGCGCATCAGCATATTAAAGCCTAAAGCTAGAGAATTAAGAAAACCCCTGAATGCTAGTCGTAAATTGAAAATAATAATAAATAAATGAACAAGCCTCCATTTATAATTACGACCATATTCATCACTAAATGATTCTCGATCAGTTATGAAACACAAAACAGACAAGTTTGATTTTATAGTAACTTCTCATTGTACTTGAAAAAAAGTATTTTGCAAAGTATATATTATTTTACATTTAAAAGCTCACATGCTGATATAGCTTGCGAAGTGCACTAATCTACAAATTTACCCGTGTAAGTTTGTTGTGGGCTCTTAGACCAGGGCGCGTTTGGAACCCTCGTAGCTTTAGTTTTAAGTTGGCGAACGAACTTATCACCATCCCCATACAATTATGTAAACATATTATATGTATGAACGATAAATAAAGATATTTTGTATTTTAATTACACAAGCAATAAAATATAGATCTATGCATTATGGAACTCACTTACTTATTTTTCAGCGGCAGCCTTCGCAGGCTGTGGTATAATTGTAATTTCGTCATTTATCTTAAGCGGTTTGAGTAACGACTGCCCAGCCTTTACAGGTGCCGTAGGCGTCTTGCCTTTGTCCATCACGCGTTTAGCGACGACGCTGTGCGCAGAGTACACGTGGTTCTCAAATTGCTTGTACATCCCGAATGTAGCAGTGCAAACCGTGCACTTGTAGGAGAGGTGAGCGGGCTTCAGTGTGAGCTTGTGGTCTCTCGTTACGTGATTGAGGAGCTTCCATTGATATACCTGTAATTATTATTATTTTTTTAAAACGACCGAATGAGTACTCGTACTCGCTGTTTTTTAGCCAATAGAGGATAGATAGATATTTCCTTTGGCATATTCCTGATTTTACATTTTCCAATACAATAAATACTATTACATTATTAGAAAAATGCGGCTAATTTCTAGTTTTTGCGAGACACGTTTTTATATCTTATAAAAATATAAATTGGGCCAGCGTTGATTTGCACAAGTCCCTGATATATGACGAATACTAAGCTTGATTTGCAATAGCACAAAGAAAATTGCATTGCAATCGTTATCGAATCAAAATGAACTGTTATATCGGTAAGCTCTGTGTTTATAAAAAGAACACCGACTGTTTTTTTTTAACACCAGTTTAATGCATAAAATATTTAAAGTTTTCATATATTTACATTTATTGAAGTTATACTTCTTTTGGCGCGTTAGGGAAAAGTAAATTTTTACGATGCGACAGATAGCTAGGGTTGTATCAGTATGTAGAAAGCATATTTAAGAGGATCAGTTAGACAAACTTATGGATACACCCTTTAAATTATCAATTTACACTTAAGTTTCATACACTTTCAGAAATCTTTAAAATAAAAATCATCATTCATGTTTAAACATCTAATCATGATGCGCATCCAAAGGGTCCAAAACACGGGTAACTACGGGTAATCACTGATGCTCCCTGGTTCGCACGCAACGACGAGAGTCATCAGTATCTCGAAATGCCAACGGTATTTGAGGAAATCGGCAGGTTCTGTAAAAAACACAAAGAACGCCCAGCTAAACACCCCAACCGTCTTGCTAGCTCACTATTAGTAGCTTCCACGTATGAAACGCCTACAACGAGCTGATGTGTACGACAATTGACGGACGGTTGAGCGATGGCTCCCTCGTCCGTAAATGCCAATAACTAACCCAGCACATCTGATTATAGTCTCGCGACTGATTGCAGATTTATTAAAAAAAAAAATGTTTTAACATAAGGCTTACCCTGCCACATACAGGACACCGGCCGGCGTCTTTACCCTTGTTTGCCGCTTCTTGCATGGAGCTCGTGACCAAACCGTGGGTTCCCAATAGATGCCTTTCTAAGCCCTGGTCTGTAAAGAACCTGGAAAATAAAGGAACTAACTGAGGTCCCTTGGTTCTTCGGCTAAGTTTTCCTAATACAATAGGTACGTATGCAACACCATTAACGGCCGGATACATTAATAATATTAAAACTTAAAAATTGTTATGGACACCTCAAATATATATTAAGTTATTAAATTTGTTGTATGAACAAAATAATAAACATGCTTCAACTATTATAAGTAAAGTTTGTTATATATATTCTTTGACGTTTTTCGGCGTAAGTCAAATAAATTACATATTAAGTTAAGAAAGGTACAGTCGCAGTTTAAAGTAAAATAATAAAATAATACCTAAACTGGCACTTTTGGCAATTCAGCGGAGGCCTGTTGTATATCATTTTAGGGTGAATTTTGACTTTGTGTATCCATTGCATGTGGTTTCTAAGCTGTTCCAAGTCCTTTATGTATCCATCACATATCTCGCAAATAACGCAAGAGCTCTTGTTCTGCTGGTTTTGAGTCGGAGGAGGGGGCTGTTGAAGTGGGGGAGGCTGTCTTGGCAATGGTGTGATGGAAATCGACGGCTGGTACATTGACTTAGGCGCTGCCATATTTTTCTCGTTATTCTGTTTGTAATAATTATAAATTATTATAAGTATGATAACCAGTGATTGGAATAGAAAGTGCAATTTGATCATGTCAATATGTATGAGGGTTGCGTGACTGCGAAATATTATATATGCAATCTCTTTCTCTTAAACGTAACAGTAATGTCACATTTAATTTGTTTAAACCTATACGGCGCATTATTTTCTTTACTTATTTCTAAATTTTTCGTCAGTGCAACAATTGATGTCTCCGTAGATTTTGTACTATGCCCTCCTTTCTTTTCCCTATAAAGTTTTCTATTGTGTTGTTTCAATAGATAACCAGTGATTGGAATAGAAAATGCAATTTGATGATGTCTAATATTATATATGCAATCTCTTTGTCTTGAACGTAACAGTTATGTCTTTCCACAGATAGCTTTAAATTTCTTATGTTTCAAATTAAGCATACGTAAAAGTAACGTAAATCTAACGTAAATCAGTTTTCAATCCGCGCATGGCATATCCACATTAAGATAACATTGTAAAATTCCATAAAATTGCACTATTTACTCTAATCACTTATGAAAACACAGAATATTATCTATCTCAATGCAAAAACTATTTATCAATTTATGCTATTCGAAAATTACTGGACTAATTTTAAATTAAACCAATTTCATTTCATTATGATGATTTTGAATATGTGCGTGATATCAACCGAAACAAATTTCCTGCGGAACATTTTCCTGTTACTAGTGACACTCTCACCATTGAATGACTAAGTTTTTACTTTTAACATTAATCGTTACTAATATACTAATACCAAATGATTGCTATGTATTTAGCTGGCTTAAGGTTGAAATTTTATTATGTGAATATTCATTGACAAGGCCACCTTTGCACCCTAACATTTCTTGGTTTTCTTGTATTGATTCTTTACGTTTGTTGTAACCAATTTATTCTATCTATTCATCTAACATATTTGTATTAACATTGAAATTTAATTATGTGTATATTAATTGATAAGGCAGCCCTACAAGGAAACAAAGAAATGTTAGGGTGCACTAACATTTCTTTGTTTTCTTGTATTGTTTGTTTGACGCCGATTGGCGCAGTGGGCAGCGACCCTGCTTTCTGAGTCCAAGGCCGTGGGTTCGATTCCCACAACTGGACAATATTTGTGTGATGAACATGAATGTTTTTCAGTGTCTGGGTGTTTATCTATATATTATAAGTATTTATGTATATTATTCATAAAAATTATTCCTCAGTTATCTTAGTACCCATAACACAAGCTACGCTTACTTTGGGACTAGATGGCGGGATGTGTGTATTGTCCTAGTATATTTGTTTATTTATTATTATTTATTATTCTTTACGATTTGTTGCAACAAATTCACATTTTGTACATATTCTACCTATTTATCTAACATTATGGTAAAATTATCACACTCACCCCAGAGAAGTTGGAAGAAGTTTGTTGTGCAGGATGATTCCTTCCCATCATGCCACTACGAATAATTGGTATGCCTTGTACTGGCGTCAATCGAGTTGGAACGCCCATTGGGGAGCGCCCCCTCGGTCGATAAGTAGAACAAGATCCCAAGTTGTTCATAACTGGCCTTCCGAAATTGTTGCTAATATTTGGACCCTTATTGAACATACTTTGATATGAACCTAACATTTGATTGCGAGCTCTTGCCATCTGGAAAAAAGTACCCATTAAAATGATTATTAGTTAATAAACTTTTTTTTAATGGGTCACAAGTGCATTAAAAAAATGGGATAGTAACACTTCACCTTTGGTATTTTTGCAGGCGGTTCCCATTCTATTGGTGGCGATAAATTGAACTCAGGCTTAAACTTCTTAGCACACGCGATAAGATGACGTGCAAGCTTTCCTTTTCCATTGTCTTCGAACGGACAGTTAGCACATTGGTGGTACGCCGGCGCCCTTTCCAATCTTCCACGAGTATTATGCTCAGCTTCCATGTGATACAAAATATCGTGAGGACTTTTACTGTCATACTCGCAAAAGTTACATTTATATACATTATTCTTCATGTGCGGAGTCTCCAGGTGATGGGACATCGCCAATAACGACTCGGATTTAAAACTGCAAAATTCACATTTAATTTGTTTAAACCTATACGGCGCATTATTTTCTTTACTTATTTCTAAATTTTTCGTCAGTGCAACAATTGATGTCTCCGTAGATTTTGTACTATGCCCTCCTTTCTTTTCCCTATAAAGTTTTCTGTTTTGTTGTTTCAATAGATCATTTTGTACATATTCTTGAACAAAATTTAGACCAATATCCATGAAGAACTTTCCCAGTGACATATCAAAGTAATTATCAGACTTTCCAGTGACTATCTTTTCTATTGTCAAATCAGTAACATCCTTTATCTCCTCAATAGAGTCTGCTTTTTCTTTTATAACGATAGCATCCTCTTCGTCACTACATATGTCATCATCTGAAGAAGATGAAGATTCACCATCCCAAGACGCATCATCGTCATCATCCCGTTTACGTCGACGGCGTTCTGAAAAAATAAATTACAATAATAAAGAAAAAAAAAAAGTAACAACTGTTGTCATCATAGCATAACAATGATTTCGAAAAAATAAACTAGTCAATGAATGAATAGTTAAACATGAACTCAAGCTGAATCCATAAATAAAGCAATAAAATAGAAATTATGCATGAGGGATACTTAATTAATTAGGTTACTTCTTAGTAATTAGGTCTTGGTTGTATAATATTATAAAATACTCAAATAGCTTTAATATTGCTCACCTTTTCTTACTTCCTTTTTCTTTTTCGAATCTTCTTCAGCATTTTGTTCGGTTTTAGAGATTTTGGCAATTTCTTTTTCAGCTTTTTCAGTGTCTGTTTTGTCATTCTCAGCCTCTCCACTTGTCTTATTTGATTCTTTAATTTCATCATCTGGGGTTTCCTTAACAGCTTTTTCTTTATCTTCAATGTCTTTTGCTTTCTTTAACTCATCTTCTTTTGCTTTCTGTAACTCCTCCTCTTTTGCTTTCTGCGCGTCTAATTCTTTCCCAAGCTCATCAACAAATTCTCTAAATGGTTTCACTGATGGCTTTTCATAAACATAAGGTACAATAAAAGATGGTGCTTCAACAACGAACATGTCATCTGTTAGGGATGGCAGTATGTTAGGTTGAGCGTTACTACTAGAACTGTGTGTTGTTGGTGCAGGAATTTTATTGCTTACCGGTGTTACAGTAGTGCCACGGGCAAGAATACTCTGGTAAAGATTTTGTGCACTCAAAGAGGAATTATTTAAAGCCATTGGGTTTTTCCGCATCATCGGTGCCCTATGGGAAAATTCACGATTTGTATCTAGGATTACTACTGTGTTTTCTTTTTTGTGAGTGCCTGATCTCATTTGTTTTGATGCCATCTCAACTAAAGTTTTAGTATTATTAATGACGATCGGTTTTGATCTGCGTTTTACATCATGCATGGCGACTTCTTCAACATCTGACTCATTGTCTCCATTTTCTATATCAACATCATACCTTTTTCGTTTAATAGCCCTACTACTTCTTCGTAATGGAGGTTTATCTTCCTTAACAGGTTTAGGTTCACTATCAACTTCTATCACAGAGTTTTCATTATCACTAAGGATTACCTGGACATCTGGACTGGAACGTTCATTAGAATTTGGATTATGACCACCTGGCCATTCTTTTAATGGTGCTACATTTTTACTAGTACTTTCTTGTGAGGAGTCATCAGCATCATTTTCTGAGTCTGACTTGATATTTACTGTTTCCACTGTTTCTTCAACTTTTTGCTGGACCGATTCTTCAGGACCTTCCTCATTTTGCGAAGATTCTGATTCATCAGATGTCTAATAAAGGATACAATAAAAATATTAATCCAAGATCAGCTTATCATTGTATTAAATTTTATTTTATTAATAAAATTTACTGTCCTTCAAAGTGTTATTTACATTTTGACAAATTTGGTCTAAGGAATCCATGAATTGAGTTAATTCATGTTGAATTATTGGTAAAAACTGTTTGAAAGGAGGTAATCTTTCAAATTATTTCCAAACCAATTCCCTGTCCTTCATCAGCAGATGCCAATACATCTGACCAATATCTAAATTATTGCAGTGTAGGTGTGTCATTTAAATATACCTGAAGCTTATGCCATATGATTATTAAAACAACACCATAACTTTAAAGGGAGTTTTAAACCGGGTTCGATTAATTTTGTACTAGGCACCTGGTTTACCTACAGTCAAAACTAATCAATATAAATAAGTAATATATTGTATAAATAAACAAAATACAAGGCCACCATGTTGAAAAAAACAAAATCAATTAATTGGAAGACAGGCCCTTCTTCCAACACCTACCTCACCCCCTGAGGCTGGCTGCTTAAACGTCAACCTGCTTTTGAAAGTCCTGTTAATTTCTACTGCCTCAACTTTTCTACTCAAATTCAAGAGCTTTAAACCAAATCAATGGCTGAACACTGTACAAAGGACTATAAAGAAAAGCTTTGAAATCTGAGCTTCATGAGGCAAAAGTTGATAACAATAAATTATTAGTGAATTCACTCACTACTAATTTATAACTCTACTCACTAATTATAAATATTCATTCTCCATATATAGTCAATTTATAAACCACTAGCTGTTGCCCGCGACTTCGTCTGCGTTTGATATTGTTTTTAAAGTATTCAGTATCGCTAAGCCTTAAATGAGTATAGTAGTATATATATAACATGAGACTGTCAATTAATTATAGACAAATAATTTGCAATAAAATAAAATTGCGACTATAATTAAAGATCTAAGCTATCCTATCTCTTTAGTTGGACCAGACTGCTCACAGTGTGTCAATTTAATTTAAAATCGGTTAAGTTGTTTAGGAGTCCATCGCGGACAAACATCGTGACAGGAGATTTATATATATTAAGATTATGGGTGTTCCATACAAGTGTTTAGTGAGCCAAAACTGGATCTTTGCTACATCCAATTTAATCTACGATTGATTGTTTTGTTAATTTTTTGTGATGATTTTAAGGCAATGAGCTACAAACAAATTTAACAACAGATATACAAACATTTAAGCTCTTGTGAAATTATTACTAGCAGTCAATTGTAATGTTATGGGTGCTGGTAATTTTTTAAACCAAACTCATACTGTAGAAAGAGTTAGGTTTGGACATTCGGTTAGGACAGTGGCCCTTTTTAAAACTAAAACAAATATTAAAGAAAACTTCATTATTTTTTTTTTGTTTCTTTGCTTACTGACTTATATTATAGTTTATTTATTTCACATGTGAATGATTGCAACTGAAGCTCAATGTGCTCTATGAGAGTCAAGGTTAGACAAGGCCACATTCAGGTGTTGAGAATTTAATGGAGTAACTTAATGGCCTGGGAATTTAATCTGTGTTACTAGCATATCTTGAGTATGGGCACACCTAGCTTGCCATCACTTGCTTATAACACCATAAGTACAAATTGGCAGTATTCAGGAGACTCAAGACTGCTCTCATTAATATAAAAAAAAAAATAATAAAGCCAGTACCTAATATTTTTCAAAAATACTATTTCTATCAATAGTTAAAGGGTGCATGCATTTTTTCAGTTCAGGAAAGTGAGATAAATCAAACTTACTTCATCATCGGAATCAATTCCTTTATCATCACAGGTATCATCATTACAATTCTTTAATGGATCCAATTCACTTAGACATTCTTGAGTAGAATCTGTTTTTACTTGACTATCTACTGAGCCTAAACATGATTCATTACTTATTGTACTACAGTGAGTTTCTTCAGTATTATCAATATCTTCCTCCTTTACCAATGAGGTTTGGTTAGTATATTCATCTGGTTTGTGGTCCACAATACCATTAATGCTTGCAACTTCAACTGTGTTATCAGACTTTTCTATGGGTTCACTGCCACTCTCTCTATGATTGTCACTTTCTGAGTTGCTGTGAGCCAGTTTGTTTAATGATGGGTCATCTTTATTATTGGTCTTATCCGTTTGAGAGTTGTCAGGAGAGTCAGTATGTGAGTTCTCAGGAGAGTCGGTATGAGACAACTCCGTTGACTCCTCCATTATGCCATTTACTCCCCCATTCATATTGATATCAAGCTACATTCCATGTGACCAGCACCTGTCAAAACATAATCAATAAGGTTTCATAGTTATGTACATGAAGTAATACCAAATGACTGAGCGTCACATTTTTTTATAGTGAAGACCGCCCCCTCCCGACCTCCTCACCCTTCCCCTGGCGCCTTGCTAGAAATCAAAATGGCGGTTTCAATGGTACAATTTTGTAGAAAAACGTATACGTGTTGTAGACCGCAAAGGTCCCAGCATTAGAAAGGATGCCGACATTAAAGAACACGACAACTAAAACACGTCGTTTAATGATTATGAATGGTAATCGACGAAAACTGCTCAAGGATGCGAAATTACTTTCGCTCCAAATTCAGAGAAATCTGGTTAACCTATTTAAATTTCAAACAATAAACTTAATTCTTTAAGCGCCATAAAATATTTAATTGATTATAACTCAATGCACTCAGTTATAAATACGGATTAACAAATAAATTATTTGCACTTAAAAATGTAAACAATCGAAATGCCGGTTAGTTTATTGTGATTGTATTTGATTTTAGGGTAATAAAATCAATTTTTGACGATATAATCATGTGAAAAACAATAAGAATCATGACCTGATCCAGTTAGCAGTGCTCCGTGGCTGACACTTTTCTGGTACTCGTTCGACGTTCACTAGTTAGTAACTTGGTTATTTCTATGGTATAACCCAGGGCAAACTAACTTAATCAAAATTATGAATGCACTATGTAACAACGGTAATATATTAAGCACAGCACTTATGAACAATTTATTTGAACGTCTCAGAACACAAAATGTAAGTACTTATCACAATCTTAAAAATATTTAAAAAACTACTACGGACTGCACAATCGACATGATTCCTGACTACAGCATAAACGCAATATGGCGGCGATGTCCGATGAGTCAAATAATAAGTCACGTGACTTCCACTATGAAGAAAATATTATTTTTATATTTATTAATTGTATTTAAGTATTTCAATTCAGTAATACATCCCTGTGGATCACCTCACAACTAGAAAAATAATCATCTAAGGTTTCTTTGCTTGAAAAATAGTTCTAGGTACATTGATGTTTATAGAATCGCGCCAAATCGTTCTTACCTACCTAGAGAATATCCAAGTGTATATTTCTAACAAAAACTGTTATAAAGGTTAAATTAATCTTATGTTAATGTGGAACTACATTAATGTGTGTAATTTATTAAATTTTTAAGTATACCAGTTATTTTTATAGCCCTTCGTGGGTTTAAATGATTTGAGCATTCCATAGTAATTATTAGTACCTAGTAGTGGATAGCATTCTAGGTATAACGGAGGGCTGGTTTACGTGTCCATTACGTAATATCCCTTGGGCATTGTTCCATATTCTTCCGACTGCATCTGGTAGGACCATGAAATTCTGTGGCCCTTATAATTTTCAAATTTAATGTCCTTCACACAATTTCAGCATGTAGATGAACTTTTTTTATCGATCAATGGGTAGGTAGGTACAGTAAGATCTCTAAAGAGGGCGGATCCACGACCCGCGTAGGCCATAAACCCCCTGCAGCTAATAAATAACCCTGGTACCCTAACCAAAGAACATATAAAACCCGTAGAAAGACATAAACCGTTATAGTAATATATATTATGTAGACTGTGTCGTAAATAATGCATAATCTTAGACCTCCAGGTATGGAACTACAAGCCTAAAGATACCCTAAGATAGATAT
Organism: Pararge aegeria; assembly: GCF_905163445.1. Classification (NCBI taxonomy): domain Eukaryota; kingdom Metazoa; phylum Arthropoda; class Insecta; order Lepidoptera; family Nymphalidae; genus Pararge; species Pararge aegeria. The sequence goes on from NC_053208.1 coordinate 9,028,823, forward strand.
AGGTTAGTCACACACGGTTTAAATTCGAAAAGTATATATATATATAATCTTCATATCCGTCTAAGAAGTCGGACGCAATTTTCGAGCAATTTATAAGTATATATACAGAGTGTACCTTTTAGTAAGTATGTATATTATATTGGTTTTGCAATTATTGCCGCTTGGTACTAGTCGCTAGACCTACTTCAGTTCATCAGACAGTTCATCAGTTAATTTTTCAGAGAAATTGCGTTTGTCTGTCTGTCTTTCTGTCCGTCCATCCGTCTGTCTTTCGAGAGAACGCTGCTGAGCGTTCTTCGTTATATTTCTAAGTCACTTCGGACGGTGACGGCAGATCAGAATAAAGTTGTCTCCACCCCGGGCGAACAGAACGGGTCTGTATGTTTTATTTTTTGTGTATTTTATTTTCTCTAAGTATCCTCAAAGATATATATTTTTATTTTATTTTATTAAAAGAACATTTATTATCTTAAGTGTGTATAGGCTTAATAAGTATTATAGATGACCGATGAAATTAAATGAAGACCCTGACAAGTGACTAGAGACTGATGCTCTTTATAATGTTCAATAACCTCGGCAGAGTTTCTAAAAAGGTGGGCCAACCACTAATACTGGTATTCCGCATTTTTTTTGTGAACCATGCATTTGAATTTGGAACAATCCGTATTGTCATGATGAATTACCGCTCTGAAACTATGATCCTGAAAGGAAGGTCTAGAGTTACTCAGCGAGTGATGTAGAGAGCTTATGCTTGGAGAACCTATGGCGACCACGCACCGGTAACCGTAGTGCTAAAATATGATACCTAGTATGATAAAGGCTAAATTCATTCATTTGTAATATAATATAATTAGTAATTAAGTAATAAATACTGAGGCAGTGATAGCCCAGTGGTTTAGAGAAGCGGTGATAGCCCAGTAGTTTGGACTTCGGCTTTACTTTCGGGAGGCCGAGCTGGAATTGTAGCCCGATTCTAGTTAAGTGTGTGCGTTTTTAAGTCATTATAATATCACTTGCTTCAACGTTGCAGGAAAACATCGTCAGGAAACCTGCATACCTGAGAGTTCTCCTTAATGTTCTAATAGCGGCATTGTGGGAGGAGAGCCGTGCCCTGTACTCTATATTATATAGATTGACATTATGATAGTGATGATGATAACGAAATATTAAATTCTATATTCTATACTATATAGTTTTAGAGCTTATAGATTATACGAGATTTCAAAAATAAAGTAATTTGGTCACCACTACATTAAAAAATTTAGTAAGAACATGATGGGGTTGTGCCTATATTGTAAGAGATATGAACTTCTAAAACTTTGGTTGCGTCGCGTCGTCAAATAGACACTACGAAAATAAGAAGTTTGAGCACCACCATTACGGGGTTGCGCCATAGAGTATCGAACCTTTAAGCTTCTAATATTTGGTCACGTGGACACATAGATTTCACGAAAATAAGAAATGTCTGCACCCAACAAACTTAAATCCCAACAGGTTTTTTTTATTTTACTTCTGGTCGCATATTTGACACCACGAAAATAAAAGTTAGTTAGTTAGTACAAACCCAATAGGGATGTGAACTACTAAAAATTTGATTATGCAGTCAAATAGAAAAAGTTTGAGTTACTCGTACAACATGGTTAGATAACTGCCATGCGATAGTATAATATCAGCTTCATTAAATTTTTTTCACGTCAAACAGAAACTATGGAAATAAGAAGCTGCTGAACGCACGCCTTATGGGGTGCATCTGTCAATTACCACCAGGTGAGATTAAATATCTTCTTCTTCTTCTTTCTCCTCGGCTGGTCGGCCGGAACCTTCCGTTGTACGTAGTGACATTGGTACCGCTCTCCGCTGGGACACTGCAGCCGAGCTCCCTCCAGAAGCTTAGCAGGCCATCCAGGTGCTTAAGGGAGTGATGCTGGGGAGCCAAGATATGCTGCGCGTTGCTCTGCAACTCCTCTACGTCGGAGCGTTACGTGTGTCTTTGTTTCATATACCTTCATGCATGCTCTGCACAGGGACTGTAGGTTATACCTAAAATGAAAAGGTGTTTGTTTAATGGGTAATGACCTGTTATCATGCTTACTACCGTCCTTCGGTTGATCCGACTTAGTTTTAGTTTATTGGTTGTCAGTCGTGTGTTGAGGTCTTATATTAAATATCTATTACATAATTAAGTATGCTCCTAAATTTAATACTGGTACTACGCTCCTTCGGTAAACTTGCCTTTTCCATCCAAATTATTATAATAACTAAGAATTTAAGTTTTTTTTCTATAATTGTATAATTCTCTCTTCATATCATATGAACATCGCTACATGCAGACTATTTATATATGTATAGCATACAAGCATATATCATAATAGGTTTACTAATAATACCTTGGCACTTGATTCTGTTTCTCATTTACGTCAATATGGCGCTGTTTTATTTTTAAGTTGCGAGACACTTTACAATTATTGCAGAGAGTAAATTATTTTTATTTAAGTACGATGATTTTTAGGTTATTTAGATATACCTAGTTTGTAGGTTTATAATATAACTGCCTTAGCAGGTAAGCTGCATAATTGATTACCACCTGGGCCGCTTCTGTGTACGAACAGTGAGGCGCACACAAGCGCCAAGAAAAAAGCTGTGGCTCAAATTATCTACATTACCCTTACTTTGTAGTGGTGTATTGATTAATAAGTAAGTACCTACAGGAGTTGCAACATATGGCTTGTAAATAATAAATTGCGCTTATTGTACAATGGCGAACTCCCAAACAAATTTTTGTAGATTTTTTTTCTAGCGTCTACTAATGATAAGAATGTAAATGTGTGGAGTATGAATTCCAGAACATTTTCATATTAAGGTTTATTTTTAAATAAAGACTTTTGTCTGGAATGGAAAAATTAACAGATACAAAATTAGTTGCAACATGAAGATTAGTGAGACTGAAGAGGGTCGGCACTTAGGTACCACCGGGTGAGATTGTAGTCAAGGGCTAACCTGTAGATAAAAAATAACTTTGCGGACTAGCTGTGTGCAGCGGATTCTGTTAATAAACAGTCGTACCGGGATCTTAAAATGTCTAACATAGACTATCTCATTATATCTTACAAAATAAAGTCCCTCGACGTTCCGTCTGTTTTATCGCGAAAAACTCAAAAACTTAGATTTTCATACACTTTTCACGAATGCTGGACGGACGATCGGAGTGCTTCATGTTATGATGTCTGTAGGTTCATGAGGACGGTTTCATTATGGTTTTCTGAAAATTGGATGAAATATGATCACAATTGCTAAATATGTGGGAATAGCAGATTGTTCAACTATGCAACAGAGGCACTGTCTTACGTTACGGAATAAATACGAACGAGGGTAAAGTAGCTCCAGAATCGAGAGTAGCGAGGTTGTTGCATCTAGAACTCTGCGTGTAGCAAGTGGCTTAGAGGCGCCCAAAAGGAAGGCAAGGAATCTTGTTGAAAACTCTACTTTCCAGACCTCGAAAGGTTATAACATCTAAGCTCTTTAAGTTAATTCAAAATTGTATTTGCGAGGATCAAACTCGGGACTCTCACTTAAAATTCGAGCTGTGGTTTTAAGTGAGAAGTCCCGGGATTTATCCTCGCAAGAACAATTTCAATTTAAGCGATTATACGTGGTCTGGTGGGAGGGTTCGGCCTTGGCTTGTTACTCCCTACTGACAAAGACATGCCGCCAACCGATTTAACACTAGCGCTTAGATCACTTGGCAGCAGGTGAGATTGCAGTCGATGGCTAACATGTAGTGGAATAAAAAATAAATAAAATCTAATAATAACAATTTTGTCACAATTACTTGTAATTTGGATAGAAAATTTAAGGATTTTTAAGTTAGGTTTACAGTATCAGATACTGTAAACCTAACTTAACTGACTGCAAGTTTTACGTATATAGACCCCCTTTTTTTCTTTATTCTTTCTCATATCGCTATGGCAAAGACAAAGGTATGTCACCGTACTTATTTGATTGTAAGGTATAGAGACATGTTATTGTGTTCAATATTCTCGATCTCACAGTAAGGCGTAAAGTATATAGAAGTATGTATATTTTTAACTTAACCCGAAAATCCAATTTTTAATGCTAAAGAAGAGTTACGCCTATGAACAATTTTGTTTTATCTAAAAAACAGAACCAGAATATAAATAAATTGTACTTTTATTGTGATTAATAAACATTTAATCATAAATGAAACTTAATTGTTATTTATAATAACAACACAACACCTAAATCCATCAACTATTTTAAAAACTGTTTCCTGAGATAAGTTACGTTATCGTACGTCGAAGAGAGTAAGCGTAAAATAGAGTTTCAGTACAAAATAACAACCATGCAAAGTATTTAGTTTACTGTATTGAGTTCCTTCCCGTACCACGCAACGTAATAAGGCGTTGTCGAGCGATTGTTGTAAAAAAATTAGGCTGACTGGTAGCTAAACAGGCGTGCAATACAATAATTTATATAATTTACTAGCTGTTACTAGCTGTACCAAAAATAACCGACTACGATGTTAAAAATTGTGGTGTGAACGATCAACGCTCTGTCAATTTATTAGCAGGTACCTACGAGTTTTAAGTCAATTTTTTATTGCCTATATTCGAAACAACCACTGCACAGATTTTGATAAAATTGGTATATAATTTGCACTCAGAATGTTTCTTATAGGTAGGGTAAGCTGGGTACGGTTGTGACAATTTTGGTTTGATCGCCTATAATTTTGTAAATTTACCGGGATTAGGGAGAAAAATCACTTTAATACTTAATTTGATTATTTATCTACCTAAAATTGATAAAAAATTGTCCCTAGCTACACTGTATTAGGCATACGATCAAATTTTAAAAAAAGGGAAAGTGTCACAACCGGCCACTCCCCAAGGGCGGTTGTGACAGTAGTTGGGGTCGGTAGTGACAGGCATACAAAATACAACCAAATAGTTTTAATGACTTTTATTGTTACAAATAATTAACTGAACACAACACATATCATAGTCTTCTTTATAATCAGTCAAAATGTTAGGTTAACTACTAAAAAATTTCGGTCAACAAAAGGTCGCTTTAAGTTGTATTTAGTTGTTAGTTCAAATGCCAGCTTCCGTACTTCTTTCGTAGAAAGGCCAAAATAAATAGTATAATAGTGCAATATATTTTGACAGCTGCTGTTCTTGCTCGACAGAGAATACTTTATTATTAGCAAACATATCCCATGCTGATGGTGCCTTGATTATCGCCGGCTTGGTCGCGTTTGCGTAGGTATCGCAAGAGCGACATGCGATTAACTTCGTGTATTTCCGCAGCTCTCCGTAATGAAGTACCGCGTTTCACCTCTTCGTAAGCATTTTCATATTTATTAATATCAGACAGGCCTCTCTCGGTCTTCCGCACGCGTTTTCTAGGCATCTAAAATAAAACAAAACAAAAAAAGCAATGTCACAACCGTACCCAACGCATACTTTTGAAAACAAAAAATTACCATGACTGAGCAAAAAGATCTGCATTAAAAGTAATAACTCGTAAGTAACTGCCAATATTCAAGTTATAACAAAAAAAAGTAAAAGGCAATCTATCTGTGTACAAATAACCGTAATTACAAAAAGAAATCGAACAAAAAAACTTACTTTTGACTGTCGAAAATCAATGTGGGCTCCTGCTTACGTTACCGTCGCACGCCGGCTGACGAAACACTTGGACACGCGTTTAGACTTGCATGCCGCTTGTTTTTTTCCTTGCACCCCTCCCCGCGATCCGTATAGTTTCGCTGTTATGGCGACTGTCACTACCGTACCCTGGCACAATCGTACCCAGGTTACCCTACTCACAGTAGTACTAACATTTCTCGCGGGATAGTAAACAAACGAAAGCAAAACGCATAGGTACGAAGTTCGGGCAAAAACTAGAAAGAAATGTGTGCACAATATATTTTATCAATAATTAATCAATACACGATTATTTTATACTCTATTGTAAAATCGATGTTGTTCTCAATCCTTATTCAGGTTTATGTATTTAAAAAAATGTTAGATTTTATTACAAAAACAAGTATTTTGGTTAGTGCATTGACGACACAAAGTGGCCCGCTGGTCGTTTTTTGGCTGATTTGGATAGCTTAATGACGATGTCATTTTAAACACTGCAGTATTATTTATTATTCAAATTATTATTAGTATGGAGAAATACATTAGATATCTACGTTGTGCATTTCATGTAGATCAAAATAGGCATGATGACAGTAACAACGAATAGCTAAATTATTGTATTTATCTAATCATATATGATTAATGCAAAATAAAAAACGTATTTTTATTTATTTAATAAAACTGTAAAATCTAGCGATGTGCCATGACAGTCGAAACGCCGAATTCTAAATTAGGACGCCACTTATATATAAACATACTTTAGTACCGGTTGAAAATCTCGTGTATATCAGGTACTTTGTGATTTGAAACTATCAGTTGCTAAGTTTTTTTATCAATACCATAATTCTTTAACTAAGGAACAAGAACTTACTTAAGCTCTAATTTGCCTATTACCTAACGACATCCATGGAGCGTTTTCGAGGGAAATATTGAAAAAAAAAAATTATTTGCTATATACATCATCAAAACCACTGACCTAATAAGAAATTTAAATTAGTGAACCTTTAATTTCTGCAAAAATAAAATATTTTTTGGACATAGTAGTTAATTCCGTATAGCTTAAGGCAATTTTAAAAATAAGTCATCATGCCTATTGCCATTTAGAAATTTATAAAATAAAACACCAGCAAACGAAAAAAAAAATCAGAGCTGCATGAAATACTCTTTACGTACTTATACAAAACTTATAGGAATCTACCATAGATCGGTAGAGAAACCAAGATAGAACAAAATACAACCATACGCTAGAGTAAGGTGGATAGACGGTCATTTTCAGAAACCGTATGGACCTGTAAGGACTTACTTAGCAAGGATCATATCATACATATTTTTCTAAAACCTCAGGTTTGTAATTACCAATATATAACTAATCAAGAAAAGAAAACCCTCAAAAATTGGCAGGTATATTCCATTGAAATGTTTTTCTATAAAAGTGCAATAAACAAATAAATATAAAATATATACTACGAAGAAACACACATCGCCATCCTGCCCGGCCCAAAGCAAGCGTAGCTTGTGTTGTGTTATGAATATACGCGTGCATAAATACTTATAATATACAGATAAACACCCAAACACTAACAAAGTTAACAATTATTTAAGGAAATATAACATTTTTATTATTTTCCGAAATGTATCAAAAATTATTAACCTTTTTAACATAAAATTATAATTGTTTTATTTTAATTTTGAATAAAATTTACTAGATTTTCATATAATGACTCGAAAGCAATATCCCATTTTAAATATTTTTTAATAAAACTTATATTTGAAAATTATTTGACTATTAGATAAAAAGATGAAGCAAATTTGCAAAATATGACAAAGGAAAGTTTGATATATTTTTATAATAAATAAGTTTTGATTTGATAAATAAAACCTAGGTAACACTTGGTTCGTAAATTAGTATACCTTCGTAAATTAATAATATGCACTGTATAATTACTTATACTATGTAAAAGTGATTCTTATACTTTGTCAATATCAACCATGGTTATCAGTGCACGGCGCAACACTATCTGTTTTACAGCGGTTTTACACAAAGGCTCATTCTCAAACACAATATTTGTATTTCATTTTCGGTCTCGCTCTCAATATTATTCATTGTTCCTAAGTTTCACTTTTGTTTTTCATAGCCGATCTATAATTTTATTTTAAATCCATGTGCAAACTCTACGCCCAGTGGTATTATCCATGTTTTGTTTCAATTGATGATACAAAAACGTTTTCAATGTTTAACCAAAGAGCTTTCTAGTTTGAATCCTCTTTGGCTAATTAATATCTGTCAATTTGTTTACCTTTATAGTATCTGTCATTCGCATGGCACATATTATGTTGCTTTAATGTCATTCGGATTCGGTGGTCATTCGTTATTCGTCCAATCTTTTGTAAATTGAAAGCAACCAATAAAAATATACACGTATATTTTATGTTAAATCGTTATCTCTTGCGATGGAAAATTCACGTTTTGGATAATTGCTTTTTGTAATAGTGTCATTTAATTTATGAGCATACCAATATCATTACATGTTTTTTTGCTACACGCAGAGTGCTAGTCTGAAAATATCGAGATAACAATGTATATTTATTATTTCTTAGTGAGTCTTGTTTTTACAATTGGATATGTAACTACAGTTGAGGAGACTTCATTACGAATGTCGAAAGCAGAAAGATTGTTTCTAAGGTAAACCCTTAATGTTTTTTCCTGGTTTTAAGTTAGCACTACAGTATGTAGTGTTGAGGCATATTTAGTTTAGCCATTTAACATTCATTTGATTATCATAATACATATGTTGTTATGTTAAGTACTTAGGTTCTGATTGCACAAGCTTCTGGAATGATGTTAAGATCTTTAAGATATAAAACTGTAAAGAAAAAAAGGTCTTAACTTAATAAATAACACCAAACTAGTTCTTGTCTATAAAACCTGAAACTATTTAAATATTGCTGATTTGAATACTTTACATGTAATAAATAACACCAAACTAGTGTGCTAATAGCTGTGTTTGCATACAAATATATGGCTATGCCTACATGGCACATGGTAATCAGGTCAACCTAAGCTGGTGTTTTAATTGACCTCATTAGTGAATATGACCTGTCAACAAGCTGGAAGGAGTAAGAGCTACTGATGTTCATTTGTTAGTTAACATTTGAATGTTCTTTGGACACCATAACACTAACTCTATTCAACATATTATCTTTATTACTTAATCTTAGCAATGGTATGTTGTAAAGACAACATCTCCTGAGGTTTTGGTGGTGGTGGTATAGAAACAATTGAAATCAAAACTTATCCCATAATTTATCAGATTAAGCTTAGTGTCCCATAATTAGGCTTAGTGTTCATTGTAAGGTGATTTGATGTTATATATAGTGTTGTTTGAATTGTGTGATATGTTGGCAGTTCTAGTGGTCAACAAAGTGGTTTAAAGATTGGCATGACAAATATACAGAATATTAACCTTAACTTGAAGGAACAGAAACAAAGTAGATTTCCAGGATGCAAGCAATATATCTGGCAAATTTCCATCAAGGTTTGTGCTGTTTGTGGTTAAGCCAAATGTAGGAGAAAAATAATTAACAAACAAGCACTTTCACATTCATTTTATAATTAAGAACTAGTATAAAATGTAAACAGTCCTGCCTGATAGGCCACTCAGGACCAAGTTTAAATCTGTATCTGTAAACAGTATATTTAAAATAATAGGATTTTTTTTATAGGGAACAATCCCGTCGTATGTTCTACCATGCCTTTGATGCGTACATGGATAATGCATACCCAGCAGACGAGTTAATGCCTCTAACTTGTAAAGGCAGATGGAGGGGGGTGACTCCAAACCGCGGCGATCTGGATGATGTGCTTGGAAAGTAAGCATTTTAATATTTATACAGTAAAAAGGAAAACAATGAAATTTAATTGAGTGGTTGTGTAATACCAATTATTATAGCTTACCTTCATGTTCCTAAATATTATTATTGCTTACTGACTTGTTGATAACCTTGTATTTATTTGGCTATACAAAGAACCACAAAGTATATTGTATATAAAACTTAATTTTATTACATGAATAGTGAATACTCCAACACTATTTGTACATCTGTTTAATATTGTATATATAACGACTGTGTGTCTGCTGTTTTTAGGTTTACAATGTCTACTTAAAATGGCTGCTATTTGTTTCTTTTTATAAACCTTTGTATAAACATTGTGGTTCAGTTTTAAAATGTCATTAAATCTGTCTGTTATAGTTTAAAAATTTACATTACATAAATAAAAGATTTTAAGTTATTTAAAAAAAGCAGTGCAATCAAATGAATTTGAATAAAATGAAACTGTTAATTTTATGATATTTCTTATAATTTATTTCAGCTTCTCACTAACACTGGTGGACAGTCTAGACACTTTGGTGGTGATGGGCGATTTTGCAGAGTTTAGCAGAGCCATCAAGTTGGTCATCAATGATGTAACTTTCGACCATGATATCATAGTTTCTGTTTTTGAGACCAACATACGGATGCTTGGGTATGTCAACTGTTCCATAGCACCCAGCTCTTTTATAGAGACCTTCTGGGACCCTGGTGTAAGTTCCACGTTTACAGTTGTCACTTCACTAAATTTGTTTTGGATTTGGGATTGCAAAGTCATGATGTTTGGTCTTCCAAATCAAGAATTATAAATTTATGTATTTTTAATCTTGCAAAGTTTTTCTTAACTATTGTACTGTTGCTAATAGAAAAATGATACTTTTGTATTTTCATCACAGTTCATTTCTTCAATTATATTCAACATTCTGTGATAAAATGAAGATGAGATTGATGATAGCAAATTCTAACCATGTCCTACCAAATTTGTTGTTAGTGACTAAATTTTATTCCCTTGTTCAACACAACCTTAACTGAATTGACAAATATAAATTTAGGCTAACCTTTTACTTATTTTCCTACCTGAAAAATCACAAAACTATTTTTAGACCTGTAATTTTACTTCAAGAGTTCTTTGTATCTATGGGTTGATTAAATTCTACCATAAAAAATCTCACTGATCACAAAACAAAGTAGTATGTTTAGCTTGCACAACTCACAGTAACAATACATGTGATAGATTCAGAGACAGCCCCAAAGGCTATTGATGTCTTCGTGGTATAAATTAGTTCACTGCTGACGATGGAAAAGTGTCCTAGAGGGACTTCAACACAATGATGCTCAGCCGCTATTGACAGCATCTTGGATCCTATGATTTTTAGACTGGAGAAGATTAATCTGACATATCATATATTTATACAATTTTCAGAGGTCTTCTATCAGCTCATGTTTTGGCAACGTCGTTAAAAAATGACATACTAGTTTTAAAATGGTACAATGGCGAATTGTTAACCATGGCTGAAGATCTGGGGCGAAGACTTCTACCCGCGTTCTATACCTCTACTGGCATACCGCATGGACGTGTGAGTTTAAATAAAAAAAAACAATTTACTTTTTCTTATGCTGACTATGGTTATGCTGCCCATATCTAAAGAAGAATTTTCCCCCTTGTGTGTCATTAAAGTACATAGAAGATGGACAAGTTGCGTGTGGGAATGGTTTTGTGGAAATATCACTTCTAGATAGCAGCCTAAGATATCCTGCGTTAAACAGACCTTCTTTGTATGGTTCGGAGGGATTGTGTGAGACAGGCGGACCGAGTGTGGTGACGCTCTCTCAGAAAGTACCATCTTCTGCAGTGGACGTATACTTCGGCCGTTAATTATAATAAGTCAATATCCTATCAGTAGTAGTCAGGCCTCTCCCAACGGGAGGCTTTTCTGATCTGCCGTCACCACGCTTACAATATTGTCTTTGCATGTGAAACTTATTTAAGCGCTTTAGGAATTATAAAAGAGCATTCTTTGCAAAGAGCCGGCCGTGTGGTCAGGGCATATCAGAATACACTTGTCACCACCCCTCGACTAACGGAACAGAGCTAGAACAGACGGCAGCAATCACAAATCCTGCCTGCCCAGCTTGTGACTGTAAAGGCTATTGATGATTTTTAAGCATGTGAATGGGTGATTTTCTTATAAAACATGAAATCTGGTTCTCTGGTTGCTAGCTTGGAGAAAATCTCCAGTATGAGTTATAAATACTGAAGGGTAGACTTTTTATAACTCTTACCCTCTATGCACGCCACTGCTTGGCTGATACCTTCTTAATTGGTCCGGCCTCTCGCAGTTTCATTTAATTCACGTATTTCTTATGACGGATACACGCAACTTTATTTATTTGTCCAGATTAATCTTCGGCATGGAATAAGAGGTCTGTCGGAGTCAAGGGAGACGTGCACAGCTTGTGCTGGTACCATGGTTTTAGAAATGGCAGCGCTTTCCCGTCTAACAGGTCAGCCTATATTTGAGCAGAAGGCTCACAAGGCCATGGATCGACTGTGGACAATAAGGCATAGGTAAGCTAACTTAATTAACTCGAATTTATAAATTTAGTGAGGTTTTTCTTGACGAGAATTATAGATTAGGTTATATCATTCTACCGCCCTTAAAAGCCGAGTGAACTAACTAATAGAAACGTGGAAACGCTAGGAACTTGCTTATATATTATAGATTCCAAATAATTTTGATTCAAGGTCTTCCGATTTAATGGGCTCAGTTCTTAACATACACAATGGGGACTGGATCCGAAAGGATTCAAGTGTTGGTGCTGGAATCGATTCCTACTACGAATACTGCTTGAAAGCGTACATACTCCTTGGCGACGAGAAATACTTGGCCAGGTTCAATAGACATTACAATGCTGTTATGAAGTACATAAGCCGGGGTCCAATTATGATGGCTGTTCATATGCATAGGTAAGTGAGATTTGATTATTTTATTATAGTGGTTGGATTTATTGATTAAATAATCCAAAAATCATCGCCAAAATATAAGGCTAAATACAAATATATTATTGTGATATTATTTCCACTTGTGCGCCAATGCTCTGTTGATAAAGCTGTGGGAGAAAATAAATGTGTATCCTTTCCCCGGGGAGATAATTGTCTCTTGCCTATGCTAGCCGTGCTGAGAAACAAACGGTTCCCATTGGATAAAAAGGGTGATCAGGGTTACAGGTGCTCGGACTCTGGCTCGGTCCACTGAAAGTTAAGTCCTACTCACTGGGTGATCACCGCTTTTATAAAAAAGGGGATATACCTTGATAAATGCGGGGGACAGATATTAAATAAATATATTTCTTGCAGGCCCCATTTACAATCGCGCAACTTTATGGACGCTTTACTCGCGTTCTGGCCAGGACTTCAGGTGATGCTCGGCGACGTACGGCCCGCGGTTGAAACCCACGAAATGTTGTATCAAGTGATGCAACGCCACACTTTCATACCAGAGGCGTTCACTTCTGACTTTCAGGTGAGAATTTAAAACTGCTTTAGGCGCGTTGACCATTTTTTGGTGAAAAAAAAATCATCGAACTCGCGTTATAAAAGCGTTCGGTATAGTAGAGTAGAGTATATATATATATATATATATATATATATATATACTGTGTATGTACATAGATTTAGTTTTCGCCTCTATCGGCATCCCAAAAAGATTGCCCAGAATGACATCACGGCAAATGGCATAACGCTTGCTTCTATTAGTGTTCCCTAGCATAGGAGATAAAATACTACAACTGCAAGCTGCCCCGATACTGGTTGCTTCAAGATGGGCATTACAGTTTATTTTGATATTAAGCAACTATTAGCGCGCTCGACCCGTACGCCATCACTCCGAAACGCGTGACGCCGTCTTATGACGTCATGCTCTCTCTGTTTTCTTGCAATAATTCTGTTTTAAAAATATATTAATTAAACTGTTTCTATATATATCAATTAATTATAAATAATTAACCTTGATTTTTAAAATTTGCCGGTTATTCCGTGACGGCCATTTTTTTTATAATTATTTGTTTTTATGGATCGGCCTCGTAGCCTGTATACGGATTCTGGTCGTGGTCCTGTATACGGACTGACATTGTGGCGTTTTCGTACACCTGGACGTAAGACCTGGATGTACCGGTAGTAAATGCGGTAGTAAATCTCTGCAGAGACCTTAACACAGCCCAGGTTTCACCGAATCAAAGGCTTTCTCATAGTCCACAAACGCTAAGCAAAGTGGCCGGTTATACTCTTGGGTCTTCTGTATACCCTGCCCCAGCGTATGTATGTGGTTTATGGTACTAGAACCCTTTCAGAAATCGGCTTATCCGGCCGATAATTATTATTATTAACGGCTGGAAGTCGTCGAACCTATTCGCGAGACGATTCGTAATGGCTCTCGAGAACAACTTGTAGACATGGCTCATCAGCAAGATGGGTCTGTATTTCTTCAGCAAGGTATTGTCACCTTTTTTGAAGAACAGATCCACCATGCTGTTGTGCCATGCCTCTCGCGTTGTGCCTTAGTGAGACTTGGTCACCGAAGTTATACAAAACCTCTGAAATCTACAATGGCACTAACTGGAATATGTTTGTGTGATGATCATGAATGTTGTTCACTTTCTGGGTCTTTATTAATTTATTTATATTATTAACATATTATTCATCAGTAATCTCAATAACCATCATAACACAAGTTACGCTTACTTTGGGGCTAGACCACGATGTGTGTATTGTCGTAATCTACAACGTGTAAATGAAAACCGAAATATAACTTCACAGGCTTTAGAGGTACATTATGTACTGTCTCTGAGACTTATCTGTGAAAACAAAACCCTAATAGTTTTTTAGTAAACCAATGCCATAGTTTTTACTGAAAGAAATCAGATACAGCAAACATCACGAGCAAAATTAAAATCATGTGACTCCTGTCACGTTTTTAAGCGACGCGTAGCGTAGCTACTATGCGCCTGTCGGTCTCTTATTCAATAGGGTTGTCATAAGTAAACCACTTTGAATGATTTAATATATTTACAGGGTGATTCCTTATGAAATATAATTATGCATGCTTCAATATTATTTCGTAATTCAGTTACACGTTATATATATTTATTTAGAGTTCTGCTGTTGTATCTGTTTTTATATTGACAAATAGCTGGTTATAGTCTTAACTTATCAACTCAGGTACACTGGGGTCAGCATCCACTCCGCCCGGAGTTCTTAGAGTCAACGTACTTTCTGCACCGTGCTACTGGGGACGAGCATTACTTACAAGTTGGCAAAATGGTCCTAATGGCGTTGCAGCAGCACACTCGAGTGCCTTGCGGCTATGCGGCAGTAAACGACGTGAGAACTAGAGTTCAAGAAGACAGGATGGACTCCTTCGTACTGGCCGAAACTTTCAAATATCTATACATGTTGTTTGGCGAAGATAAAGACTTGCCTTTTAAACTAGAGGAATACGTTCTGACCACGGAGGCTCATTTCTTGCCGTTGTCCTTGGCCACAGACGGACGTAACGCGTCATATTTAAAGTTCAATTTTGATGAAGACGAAGATAAGTACAGGAAGTAAGTATAGTATTAGTCCATCATCATCCTCATCAAGATCCTCATCATCATCATGATGATCAACTACATGAATGATGATGAAATATTGCCGGCCCACTACAGGGCACGGGACTCCTCTCAGAATGAGGAGGGATTAGGCCATAGTCTACCACGTGCGGATGGGCACACTTCGCACACCTTTGAGACCGTTATGGAGACCTCTCAGGCATGCAGGTTTCCTCCCGATGTTGTCCTTCACTGTCAATATCAAGAGATATTTTAAATTTCTTAAATTAAAAATGCACATAACGGGGATCGAAGGCGAAGCTCTAGCCACAAGGCTATCACCGCTTAAATTAGTTACGTGCCATTTAATAACATGCTTACTCTCAGAGTTCTCCATAATGTCCTCAAACTATGGTCTAACACCTTCTCATTGCGGAAGGAGACCTGTGCCTTATAGAAGGCCGGTAATGTGTTTGATATGACATCCTGCCCGTACGGTTTTGAGTCTTTTCCTTCTGTTATATTACAAGTTGACAAATTTAATGTTGAATTTAACAAAGGGGTCTGAATATTTTAGTATGGAGCCTGGCTCACCTCCTGCCGAGCTGAACCAAAAAAAAAAAAACGAAAAATCACGGACGAAGTCGCGGGCAACAGCTAGTTTAATTTATAGATACAATTTCATTTGATTTAAGAATATATGACTATAAAATTTTATCCTTATCGTTATCTATACATTATCTTTATCATGTAGACTTGTTAAATATACTACCGGGCTACCTTGACATACCCTTTCAAACAATATGATTTTTCAATATTGGTCTACGATTGAGGGAAAAATCCTTGAACGAATATCAAAAATAAAATACCGATCGAACTGTGAAGTTGGTAAAAAATAGACAGTAATATAAAAAAGGAGAAGATTCCTCCTTTTTTTATTCGGTTAAGATCCTGATAACCCGTTAACATTACGCCGGCGTTGTAAGCGTGAACCAATCAAGGATACACGACCCTTTTTCCCAGGATATGTCCCAGCATGTCATCCGTAGTAGCGGGGGACCTTCGTGAACCGATGCGCCAAATATTAGATTCGACGGCTGCAAGACCGGCCGCGAGATTGCGACCTCTTAACGACCCGCGTCAAGTCGACGCACTCTCCCAAATGGGCATATCTGTGCTAACATTGCCAGATGGACGCGTCCAGCTACTCTATACCACCAACACCGTAAGTATTTGTCACAGAGCACAGTGCACCGTTGGTCTATTGGTTAGCGTCTTCAACTGCAAATTACCAGATATTGGGTTCGAGTCCCAGGTCAGATCGACTAAACAAATTTATACTAACTTGGGTTTTTCTATAGTGAAATATTGATTCAGAAAAATTTTAGGTGCCCACGCCTTTGCCGCGGACACTTTAAGCTGTATTTTAATAGCGCGGTTATACTATGACTATAGTACTATTAGTGTTTCGATTCTTTACGGGAGACTTGTCTCTTTGTCCGTCTGGCAAAAGGCTGTAATCTCAGAAATGAGTAGTATTATTACTTCTAATTCACAAATTATACGTTTACTTATTCTTACCATTTATCACAAGCAAGTATTTCGCTTAAAAGCACCCACAATTAAAGTCCATTCCAGGAGAACGGATGGTTATGGACATTTAAACTCACCCAACTCGCTTCGGTGAAACTACAATTTACAATGTCTACGAACTTTAGCCATAATGGCCAGATTTGGACCCCCCAAAAACTGCTTTACCTCTGAACTGTACTGGACCTCCAGGTAAAAACTTTAAAAACCGATGTGAGATAACCAGCGTCATCAGTTACTTAGGTTTGTCGCGACCAGGCCACGCAACCTTTAGTCCGGTTAGACCATGGGTATCCGATTAGAGTATGGGTTTGTTAAACTACCATAACTCTTCCAGGTTACTACGACGACCGACGAGCTGCAGAAGAACTGTCACGATTGCCACCAGGTCCGGGACTCCTGATACTTGTTTATGACGACGCAGTCTGCATCGTCACAACCACTTACAACAAATATAGTCCATGACCACTACCGTAATCCTGATGAGAGGAAGCGTCCTGACCTGGAAGAGGTACGGTAGTTTATTGAACCCAAACTCGAATCGGATGCTTGACAACGAACCCTAAAACCCAGCCGCAAATGTCTACCTTAGGGCAAGGATGAACTAAGGTAGTAATTAGCGGTTTAGCCTCCCACCTAAACAGCTTTTTATTGTGTGCTTTTATGACAGCTGCTGCCCGCTTACCTAATGCCCATACCAACCCTGCAAGCTGCAACGAATTGGAAACTTAGTAAACTTTAATGGCAACTGGAAAATAAAACGCACTGTTCATTTCCAATGGTGCCAGCATCGTTTCGAGCATGTCAATCGTCTAAATAAGTGTATAGTTGACGTTCAGTGGTTTGATTGTAGTTGTTAACCGATCATACCAAAACGTTACGGCAGTTAATCTGAATCTATTGAGAAGTTCTGATAATTCTGTACAGCCAGAGCGAGACAAGTCTAAGCCGTCGTCTGCATTCAAAGCAATTAGACGTTTAGACCGTGGCTTATAATTCATTCGAATCACACGAATATTATCACATCGTACTACTTCAACTTTTGAACGTCAATACGAATAAAAGTTCTCTTTAGTTAATAATTGCGTTGCTTTAGACTAATGCTTTGGTTATACTTCAGGCTATTTCGCCAAGAGACGCAGCCGAAGGACTCACGTTCATGCGCGAGATGTCCAAGTGGAACACATTGGGTGACATGGAAAACGGAGTGGTTGCAGCCGGAATCAAAATTAACGATAAGATATTGCCAGCTGGACCTGGACAGTTTGGAAAAATTATATCCGGGTCTGTCAGATACGTTGGGAAACCTGCATTCGCCAGTCCCATCGACGCTTGCGAGGATATAACAAATGGGGACGAAGTAACCGGAAAGTTTGCGATCGTGACACGCGGTCAGTGCACGTTTGCACAGAAAGCCCGCTACCTCCAAAAGGTTGGGGCAACTTTAGCAATTATTCTGGACAACGTGAAAAGCACCACCTTTGAATCCTCAGCGCTATTTGCCATGTCGGGAGATGGCAAGGACGATATCGAAATACCAACCATTTTTCTCTACGCTCGGGAAGGTCTCCAGTTGAGTCAAGCGTTGAGTGAAAATCCTGACCTTTCTGTAACAATTGGCGTACTTAATTCCTTGAAGCAGGAGTACGAGAACCAGTGCGACAACGAAAGCTGCGAACCCGTTACTAATGCGAAAATTGAGCCGGACGATAAGGAATCCTTAAATCACTTGCGAAAAGTTCTTAGTAAACTCGTAGTACAATTTGAATTATCTGCCAACGAAGAGCCGTCTATTAAGGCGTATATCGATAGCAGTCAAGACTTTTACGTGCCTAGAGATAAATTAGTTAATGGGGAGACATCATGCGATCTGAACTTTTCAACAGCCAGTAAGGATGTGAAAGAGGAGATATCAGAGAATAATGAGTTCGGGGATTTCTGACACGCTAGTGAACAATTGAACATAAGTAAAAAGTGTTCCCGAACATTTTATGAAATGTATATAATATTGTATTTTTACAACAATACACTAACGTGCAATTTATATGCGCTCTTTTATATTTATTTACCATTGATTTCTGTTTTATGTGTTTTGACATTATTAGATGTTATACAAATAGTAAGATTAATAATTTTTAAATTGAAAATTACGTAGCAGAAATTAACAAAAAGTAAAGAATCATTTCTTATTCACACAGGTTTTGGTTTGCCTCCATGTTCTTTCATCATTTATAAGCAGTTAAATAAATATGTATATTATACTGTGTGATTTCTACATATGCCATATCTGACTGTTTTATTAAAAAAAAGATAAAACCTCTATCTTCTTCTATTTGTAAGTCTAATTTGAATGAAAACAACTATTTGAATAATCAGTAAGCAATGTACAGATTAGAATAATATCATAATAGTGTAAAAATACTTAAATACGTTCATTTAAATAATTTTTTTGTAATAAAAATAAAAACTTTTTTTTTTATGTATTATCTAGAAAAGCTCTATTTCTAAGACATTCAAAACTGAAATGATTTCTTTTGATTGTATTTATGATATTATTGTGCAAAAATATTATTTCTCGAGATTTTGTAATATCAGAAAATGTTAGGTCAACTACCTACGTAACCCCAGCGCCCTATGTGTTCAAAGATCTTTTAAGATTGTGGCACGGGAGAGATTTCTTTTCGGTTTTTGTGCCCAGATCACGTGTTCGCGTAGCCTGCCGGTTTTGCAGAAAACATTGCGCTCTTACCACCTGTAGTGGGCCGGTAATTGTTAATATGTTGTTGATAAATAATTAAAACTACGTCAATCGACTTGTTGCAGTACAAAACGAAATAATACGCCGGCGATTTAAAACACGGCATAAATGAAATTTCTGAATAGTTTAAGACACTTGTGTCTATGAGTAATTAGCGATTAATCGCCTCTTAAAAGACTACTGGTGTCTTGTCATGTTAAAATCACTTTTACGTTATATTAGTTCTATCATAAGAACAATGACGTATTATTTATTCATTGTTTTTACGATTTGTGTAATTTAGGATATAATTTTGCCACTTCCCGCCCCGCCCGTCAAGTTTCGTATTTTTACCGATTGATTGAAATACAGATAATGTCGTACTTAATTTATGGGCCAACTTAGTACATGCCAATCGTAACAAACTATCACAGACTATTGAAAATCGGTTTCAGAATAAAATTAACCGAACATTCAATTAACACAATTGCTTTACTATGTTTAGGTATTTTGTTAATATTGAAGAAAAATGCAATTATTTGTTATAAAATACTGTTACAACTAAAATAGTTTCTTATTTAGCAAAATATTTTTGTTTATAGATAATTATAAATAATTATACATGAATATTTCAAGTCGTTTTGCATGTATAATTCATAGATGGGAATAATTTTATCAAAAAGTGAATGAAATGTTAAATGTTTTGTATTTTAACTTATAATTTGACTTATTATAATAATTATATATAAGGTGTCGTATAATCGTAAATTCGAAATTGTCGATTATACATTTCCGATTATACGACACCTCATCCCTACTATGAGCTGTCAAAATTATCATCCCAATTAACACAAAGAATAGTATAGACATTGGCTCATCTGTGTAAAGCCAGAAGAAAAAAAAAGCATAGTATTATAGTACAATACCATTCAAGTTGTTTGTTTTTTGCCCGTATTATATTGTATAAAAAATTTTTATTTCATACACACATATATTACAGGATAATATGACGAAACGTCAACTGTATGCGCACAAAATAGAATAGTAATAACTTGTAAAAGTATTATCTACGCACCAAAGCAGCGTGCCCGAAGTTTTTGTGTCGGCGGCTTTATTTTCAGAAAGTCTTGCCGGCGGCCCGCGCCGTTGCAGCTTTCTTCTACTTCTTGACGAATTTAATCGCTTAGATGAAAGGCGAACATTTTTAACTTGGTATGCTTGTAATTTGTGAATTGAAGCCGCCGATCCTAGGCAGCGGTCCGGCGGCTTTAGTGTGTAGACAGAAACCGTTAAGTTATATGCCGACTTCTAATTATGATTTGCTTTTTAAATCTTGTGGTGGTAACCAAGCATCAGTCAATAATATAATGTATACGCAGTCAGTGGCGTGAAGGATAGGCATTGTAAAGGTTATAAAAAGCCTACCCTAAAGGTTATAAAAATACTACGTATTTTAAGTTTCATACCTTGTGCATACCCTAAATGCATCCCACTGTACGCAGTCAGTCGTCTGTAGGTGTCCTTTGCTTGTGGAAAAATCAGGAAAAGCAATAAAAGTGGCGGAATATCTTTTATAATAGGTATAACCTTGTTTTGAATATTATTTACCACAACAGATTTCTATATCAACAAGAATATTCCCTTTTTCTCTTAGATTTTGTATGGACTGCGGATCTAGTAGGTAGGTATATAAATCAAAGTTTGTCTTCTTTTCGATAACTGTGATCGCAAATGTTTACAATACATATCTGGCAGATACGATGACATGTGTTCAAATGTTTTAACTGTTTCCTTAAAAATCTTGTACTTACGAGAGGTGCCTGCTGTATAGAAATACGTTTTAATTCAATGAGACACAAAAATCAGGGTGTACTTAAAATGTATGAGTACTTAAGTGTAAAGTGAGACTAAATTTAATTTATACTTAAATGCAATATACCTACGAATAACTATTATACATAACAGTATGTGATATATATGTACTCACGGGGAACTAAAAAAGTTCAGTCCATTAAAGCTTACGCGGATGGGTCCAACTAAACTAAAAAAGACTTCGTGAGAAAACTAATCTAAACTATGAGATGTTTACAACAATATATAGTATATAGAATTATAAATAAACATAATATGGAGAGTTACATGTAATATAAATTAAACTTAAGTACTCAAAGTTAGCATTTTTATTTGAATCCTGTTTTTATCTTTTTTAATCTCATGATCACCGTTAGATGATACACAATCCTAGCACCTTATCTATCGTAACTAGACACTGATTTCTATGAATTCTCTAATATATATTATTGATTTGAGTACCTCTAGAACTAGGTATATAGTTTTGAATTTTTTTATAATTACAATTGACGGACTAAATTTTATGGTACCTTAGTGGTAGATCATTTGCTATAAACAGAAGAATACTTCGCGAGGAATGCAAGGATGCTGTGTCCATAACTTGAGACGTTACACCGGCAACCATGCCATTCAGACCCATTCAGATTGCACTTACAACGCCAAAATATCATCAATCAATTGGAGACAAAACAATGTGACGGTAGCATCTCCAGGTAATAATGGAGGGCAATGCCATTATCCCATTCGTACAAAACAAAGTACCATCCCCGGCAAAATGGGAATTTAATTTCTGAATTTTCCCTGGTCTGCCCTAGTGAAGGCCTGAGCCGTTGCTAGTAACCACCCCAGGACAAAGACGGTGTCTTTAAGCGATTAGGCGTTTCGGTGCAGTGTCGCGAAATTGATGAGGGATGTAGCATTGTAGCATGTAACTGCCATATCACTAACAGGTTAGCCCACTACCATCTTAGACTGCACCTTCACTGACCGAAAGAGAGATCGACAAGACATTGCAGTGGAATTAAAAGTAACTTACTCAATACTTAAACTCAACCAAACCCTCAACGGTGGACATCAAGGAGTAAGGTATTCCTTTAGCTCCAAAGTGTTCACCTTAAACCATATTAGAGAGGTAAAATACCCCACAATAGGTGGCACTACCGAGACCTAGTGAGCGTGGAGGGGCTTATTCCCCCAACTAGTTCACAAAATAAAAGAATAACCAACAACACACACATTGGCATAGTTCATGCAGCCAATCACTAGGGAGGTAAGTATGCACATAATTTGTTATTTTCAGGGTTGTACCAATATGATAAAAAATAAATAAAACCAGTATGATAAAAAATGAAAAACGTATAAAGTCTAAGGGATTTTAAAAGGATTATTAATGCTATTACTTTTTAAATGCTTGTTTAATGTTATAGCGAATTAGCATTACACTGAAGCTTTCCCCGCGCAAATTACGGGACGCAGCTACATATCTACAACCTTACTCAATAAATCAGATACCTAATCATCATCTGTCTACGCCTTTTCGCATTATCTGGGGTCGGCTCTCCTCGTTTCCTCCATTCAAGGCGGTTTTGAGTGGTTTCCGCGTTAATGTTGTTTAGCTTCAGGTAATTGTGGACCGTCGTGTCGTTAACCAGGTGGCGTGGGGTCGGCCGCGCCCACGCTTCCTCTAACATAAACCTTGATTTTGTCGTGGCGGGTGACGCCCGTTGACCAGCGTAAAATGCGTATCTCATTGGTGTGTAACTTTGTGCTGTGCTTTTTGGTAGCGGCCCTGCATTCCAAACCATACAGTATGGCAGGGCTGATTGCAGTTTTGTATAGTTTCCCTTTGAACTTTAGGGGCATTCTTCTGTCACACTTTACGCCTGTGAGCTGTCTCCACTTACTCCAGCCAGCTGTAGTACGATAAGTCACGTCATCGTCAATTTTAGTATCGTTGCTTATTATCGATCCGAGGTATTTGAATTGTTTTACTGTGGCAATACGAGTAAGTATTATTAATATACAATTTAATTTGGGTGTCGTCGGTTGTACCATCGAATATGCAGGACATGTGCTCAGTTTTTCCTCGGCTGATTCTTAGATCATTCTCTTCCAATGATTTTATCCAGAGATTTAATTGGCTTTGTAGCCCTGCAACAGTGTCAGATAAGAGCCTTTGCCCGTGACAAGACCGCACTGATTGGGAGTTAACTCAACGATGTTTATTGTTCTATTATTAAGTATTCTTTCCCAATTTTTGAACGTATGCGACATAAATTTTATGGCTCTGTAGTTATTGCAGTCCCTGACATCTCCTTTGCCCTTATAAAAAGGTACTAAAAAGCTAAAAAAATAAATCAGATACCTAATCTAAAGCTTTTTCAATCGTCTAGTAGTGCCAAATTTGCAAACCTATGATATTAAGTAACAGACACACTACGTATTCCGTATCGATAATCCTTGAGGGAGGGGTGTTTTTGCTGTCCGCTGAGGAGTTCTGTTCTCTTCAGACATTTTAATCAGATTTACACTAAATTTTGGTAAAACTAAATTGATACTACAACCTATCCATTACAAAAAGGTAATTGAAATCGTTCATATTTAATCGAGTTAGGGTGATAAATTCTTAAACACTTTCATCCACTCTCCCAAAGGAACTGATCTGAATATCGGGATATAAAGTATCCAATGTATTCCTCGTAGTAAGTTTTATTTGAATTCATTCAATATTTTCAGTGTGTTGTGCGGCCAAGATACTGAGAAACATAAAAATGAAAATAATTACAGTTTTGGTTATTGGATAGAAGCAGACGTTACTTTGCGGAAATCGATGATATATTATGAAAATTAAGCTTAATTTGCTATACTCCGCGAAAAGCAGGAGAATCTGTGTGGTGTAATTCATAATTTCTTCAACCCTGTGGAGTACCACACCAAACAGATCTTCGGCAATTTACCATCTACGCACGTTTCGCTCCGAAACCGGAGCATTCTCAGGAGATATTGACTTTACAATGAGTAATTGTTTTTAGTTTAGATTTAGGAGATATCGAGTCTCCTACTATATACTAGGAAAGGAGTCCCTACTGGTATGTTCCAAAAATCGTTTAGTAACTTTTTTTCATCGTGTAAAATGACTGGACAAAACAACAATACATACAAGCAGCCCCTCAGTAACTGATATCGCGAGTTTAGTCTCATTAGAATGTTGTCAATGAATAGGTGTGAGACTTTTATGTTCGGTTGATTATGATCGGAATCCAATTATTGTGTAGGGGGTATTTAAATTTTAATGTAATTTTTATTATCATATTAATAAATCTTTCAGTTTCGTACACCGAGTTATCGACAGAGCTCAACGAGTCGCGAAGCTGAAGTGGCAATGGACGGTTGGACGTTGGGATTCCTAGATTCTGGAATAGCAACTTCGCACTGTTAAGTGCAAAATTTGTCGACCCCCAGCGAGGTGGACAGACGACATAAGCGCATCTACATGGACACAAGTGGCACAAAACCGTGGAATTGGAACTCCCTACAAAATACCTAAGTTCAGTAGTGGACGTTTATCGGTTAATATGATGATGATGATTATATCAAATATTACCTACCTAATATATCATTTGAACTATAATAATCGTTTATACAAAGGAAAGGTTGTTATGTATGCTCTTTGCGTGACGACTAAATAGGGACTCTTGTGTCGCAGTTAAGGTCTTAGTAGCGTTCTACCTTTGTCAATTAGCGGGTGTGTTGTGGAACTTTTGCAGCGTAATCCCGCAATTTCAGGATACCCTGACTTAGGCAAGTTGGTATGTACATAGTAGATACTACCTACATAATATTTAAGCCCCTTGTGGCTTTACACTATTCCATAACAGCTATAGTGAGCCTTCTATAAATCTGAATATAGGTAGGTAGCAATTTGTTAGCAAAATCATTTAATGCTCAATCGTCATTGTATATTTGGAATGGCGTTCAGAGTACCGTTATCTTATCATATATTTTTTTATTCTAAATTCATTCTATTTAAGTTGGCCTAATACAAGCACTTTTGAAACGTCAAGTCACACCGGTTCGGAAGGCAGATTCTATCGAGCAGAAGCCGGCAAGAAAGTCAGCAGTTGCTCTTTTCCAACATCATTTTACAATTTAAAAATCATTGTTCTATCTTGTATGAGATGAAAGCGGAACAGCTGGCTTGTTTATGCGAAAATATTTAATTCTACGGCCTTAACCCCTTCTCATTGTACCCGTGCCGGGCTAGTAACTGGTTGATGAGCTGATGATGATTCCATTCTAAAATGAGTTAGTATCGACTTAATGAAAACTTAGCTGCAAGACTGCCTAATACATTTGTATGTAATTAATTATTTTTTAACTTATTTTATTACTTTGTCTTTTGATATCAATCTATCTATTCTTATAATAAAACTGTAACTGTAAGATTTCTGTACATTTATTATATTTTGAAAATTTTGACCGGGGATGCTTTATAATCGATACTGAGTCCAAAACGGATTTTTATTTATTTTTTGTCTGTCTGTCTGTCTGTCTGTCCGGGCATCACGTGAAAACTACTGAAGGGTTATAGATATTATAGCTCCTTGTTATAGTGGCAGTTAATATTACGGGTCAACATATAGGATACTTTTTATCCCGATAAACAATGAGTTTCCTCCGGGAAATGAGATGAAATTTTTTATCAATTTTACTTCATAGTTCCGTTAAATTTGAACCGATTTTAACAATTCTTTTTTCATTTGAAACTGTATACTGTCAAGCATGTATGGTCTTATCTTAATAAGGATGTGATACATATTGTCGGAGATAAAGCACATAACTCTTCACAAATAACTGTATGTCGCAAGACATATGGGACAACGATCGAATGCATGCGTATCCTACTAATATTATTAATGCGAAAGTTTGTGAGGATGGATGTATGTATGTATGCATCATCCAAAGTACAACGTAAAATATTAGTAGGTAGGTACATAGCTAGCCACGATGATTATGATTCATACGCGGACGAAGTCGCGGTGTTCCTCCAGTAAAATATATGATTAAAAATTCTTTTGTTTATGTCTTGCATATTTTTAGGTCTTGCATCAATTTAATCATACAATGTTAGTTTTAATTTAAAGTTACTCGATAATATAATCTGCTACTAAACCATAACAGGGAAAAAATATTTTCCCTCATTTTCCAATCTGAAATTGTAACCCTAAACTAGAATTAAAAGTGCAGCTGACATTCCAAATGATATAGTTAAGTTACACTTTCCAGATTAAATTTTATCTCAAGTTGCCCATGGATACGAAACGTCATCCGAGGAGTACAATTTCATTCAGAGCGTCAGCAAATCTGATTTCCTAGAGTCTACACTTTGAACCTTAAAGCACAATCTAGTAGGTTGCGAATACTGAACAACTTGTAGATCGGATGCACACTCCCGTATCTGGTTCACGGTAAAAAGGGAGTATGTTTTTAAAATGGTCCCTATTTCGATGTGTTTAAGATATCGATGTTTGTTAGAACGGGAGATGTGCCGTTTTTTAGGATGGGAAGCGTTTATCATGTGGGCGGGTATCGATCGTTGCGCGAGTGCGCGGCAGGACTCGCGGAATAAAGCAGTAAACATTGTCACTTTGTGCTCAAGACGCCGAAGCATGCAAACGTTACTGGCCCTACTTGCTACGGCGCTCGCGTGCGCTGTAGCCCGCCCACCAGGTGAGAAAACTTTTTTCATGAGAGCAAATTTTTTTGCGAATTCGGAAGAAATCCAGCTTGCGCTGCGCGATTAAAAATTAAATCAAATGTTTACTAGCGAGAAATACTTCCATATTTTTTAATGCCGTCGGTTGATCGAGCGGCTGACACCTGTTACACTTGTGTCATTCATTCCAGCAGGTTTAATTTTCGCCGCTTTTTTTTTTTGCATTTAAAATTATATTTTTTACTTTTTTAATAAAATAGGAATTCTTGTTTGACTTGTTGGCCTAAATGTTTTAACGCTTGTTTTTTTGTTTTTGTGTGTGAATTCATTATTCTTATAAGCCACGGCGGAACGTATACGGTTTCAGGGTTTATTTCAGATGTATTGTATTCCATTTGTGAATTTCTTTCCTCATAAGTAGTTAGATTTTCGCAGGTTTCGCATTACATAGTTATCATTTAAGAGCAGGTTCTAATGTTATAGGCCGCGGTGTCCTGGTCAAGCGCTGAACTAATGTTATGTTGATGTAGGACAGTTTAAATTTTATTATCTCTCAAGTTATTAAGACAGGAATGAATGTTTTATCATAACGTTTGATAACTTCAGCACTTAAAACTGTGTTTATTTGGAGATGCAAGAGTAACGAAGTTATGTTTTTAATTGCCACTTCTAATGAAGTACTTTTAAGAAAGAGCGCATTAATCAAGCAACAAGTTTATTAATCGAAAATCCAATCAACGTAAAAGATCGTGATATTTTAGAAAATCTAGAAACGTAAACAGTAAATTCCAGTTGATCCCAAGCAAACAATATGTTGAGAGTATTGTTATTCTTTCTTAATAATATCCTGCAATATTTTTTGACCCAAAAATATGTATAGGGTTACATAAATTTTACTCTATTAATTTAATTATCTACTTAAATTTTATATACATAGAAATATAAATGAAACTGAAGTTTCTGCTTTTAATACTAAAATACTGTTTAATATTAAACAGCTTTGTATTAAATGTATAAAAATTATTTACGGTATTTTTTGAAACAAATAGAAACAATTTTAACAATTTTACAAATAGGCCTAGAAATAGGCATAGCACGCAAAACCGTTTTTCGAAACGGCTGGTACGATTTTTACGGAACTTAATAGGCAGATTACAGATTACACAGGAAGTAACATAGGGTAGGTACCTACTTATTAGTATGGTATTTAGTAAAATGGGGATCCAATGACTGAGTTCCATTTTTTTTAAAGCTAGAAATATTTAAATTTAAATGGTAGGTTCCCTTTCTTATAAGCCAAGAAAGGGTATCATTAAAATGTTACCCTAAAGAGGTAAAAGGGGGGTTGTAATATTGTATTAAATTCCTGTTTTAAAAAAAACCTTTTTTCGACACTAAAATATGTATATTTTAAATAAATTACGACTAACAACTTTTTTAATCCTCCACCTCCGAAGAGGGGATATAAGTTTGGATGGGAAAGTTTTACCTACCTATGTTTTACAAAGTGTATGGTTATTATTAAATATAAAAGCAATTGTCTTAAAGTCCCATTCATCGGCTTAGATTAAAAAGCCATCTCAACTCTTTTGTAGCGGAAATCCAGTATTACGGTGTTGTGCTGGTATCTTGCGACTCGTTTTATGTTGTCTGTCCACTTCACCGGTCTACCAACACAGAGCTTTCCAGCGCGGTTTCGCATCCTGGGACCCTAATGTCCATCGTTCTCGCTTATTACACATAACTATGTATAAATGCAATCAAATCAGTACAGAAGATTGTGATGCGAAAGCCCGTCAGGCAAACAGACAAAAATTAACAAATATTTGTATTGGATTTCGACACATATGTCGATATTAAAGTAGCAGATTTTTTTTTTATATGTACTAAGTAGCTACCTGTACTTAGGAATAATTAGGTAGATATAATTGGATGGGGTATTTCAACGCAAAACAAGAGGATAGGAAATTAAATTCTTTTACATCTATTATTTCAAAAAATCAAAAAAAGAAATTTTATTTTTAAAATTAACGATGATATGCGATTTAAGCGTAGTTGTAGGAACACTCAAGATAAAGCACTGGTTTTCAGCCAGTCCCTCCACCATTCCACATCGGAATATGTAATTTAATATAATATAGGTATCTCTCTTTGTCTTTTTGTTGCTGTGATATCCATATCTTATCTTATTATCGTTATTTCCCGTGTTTCCTTTTTTTAATTCGCTGTGTTGTGATTACTTTTCTGTTTTCTTTAGTTGCGTATAGTAAAAGTGTATTCGTTCATACATTAATTCATTCGCATTTAACAAAACAAAATATTTACAAACTAAAGAACTTATGTACTACGAAATCTATCCTCCATTAACTCTACTTATCAGATAAAATTACAAGCTTTCGCACTGTTTGAGCTGCCCAGTACCTTGGTATAGTCTCGATTTTTAAAGTAGGTCTTATTACTTTCCATTAGCGCGGTGGAAAGAAGTGCAAGAAGAAGTTTGTTGTGAAGTTTTATTTTGCTGTAATAGAGATGACCGAACTGTTTTTTTTGTAGGTTTTTGCATTTTCCGCTGATACTCAGTTATAATACAAACTACAAAAAGGTCAGGCATACCTCTCTGGGCATGGAAGTATGCTTGGACTTAGTTCACAACAAAAATTTAACTGCTTCATATCTCTTACGTAGTCAATAGGAACAAGCTTGCTGTGCCAAAATTAAATGTAGTTTTACGTTATTTTATGTAACTAAATATTTTCCGTTTTATATTATAAATTTGCTGGTGCTCGCGACTTCGTCCGCATTTATTTTGGGTTTGTGAAAATCACGCAGGAATCTCAATTATTTTCCCGGGATAAAATATATATATGGCCGTCTTCGGAATGCAAATTCAATGCGCAATTTCACCAAAACAAGTTAAGCGGTCAAGCCATGCATAGGTAAAAAATGCAATTTTTTTAGCGGGTAGGCCTTATTCTTAGCAGATTTTCCAGGATAAATATTATTCTATGTCCATCTCGAGAGTGCAAGCTACATTTGCCAAATTTCATCAATCAAGCTCGTTTCAACGATTAAGCCGAACATAGGTAAAAAAAATATTAGTATGCATATGTTTAAGCTATCTTAAAGACCTATCTATCCCCACATCCATAAATGATTACGAGGTAGGGTTCTTATTGGATGGATTAGAATTGTAGCAAAATTGATTGGAATCCGTGCCAGCTTACACGTTCTCCTAACGCAAGCACTCGAAACTCTTCGTTTGCACCACTAATACCACCGGAATGAAGTTGTTTCTTCTCTTACCAGATTGTGCTTCGAATTACCTTTTTAGTCGAAAAATCCTGCAATGGTTTTACCGATGACGTTCTAGGAAGAACGCTTCGTGCTTAAAGATCCACTTTCCACCTTTTAGAACAATAGAGCTTTTGTTACAGAGCTCGTCCACGAAAGTACTACCACCATTCTCATTTTGCCGCCAAGCAGCATAACGGTGTTGCCGGTGTAAATTCAGGCACCTGAGGGTTAACACAGCTACGCTTCAGGCTTATGCATTTGGTAGGAGTATAGTACAGCTATGTTTATAGGCGCTAGGCGTGTTTTTCCACCTACATCTGTCGGTGGGTCATTTGTTTGATCCGACAACTAATATAATAAAAAAAAAACGGTTTTCAGAACATTCTGAGGACTTGTATGAAATCACTTATATTTATTGGTTTCGGCTTAGGCTATTTATTGTGTGTCCTCATAAAAAAAATAACAAATAACGATATGGTCCTCTAAGGAATTCCAAGGTAATAGGTTCATGTTGAGTCCTATTTCCATCGCTCCGTATGCACTATACAAAAGAAACGTATATTATAAATATCAAGCTACTACAAATTTTAACTCGTATTCCGTATAAAATCCTAAAGATAAGGTTCAAAAAATAATTCGTTTCTACGCCGGTATTATAAAAATCACACGTTTAATAAACACCACATTTAATTATGTTCTTCATATAAGTGTGACGTAATAGATACTATCTACGATTAATATAATGTAAACAACATTGATTGTTAACTCCAATAAATTTATTCAACTTTAAAGAATCAAAAATAACATCACTATCCGCAGTTCATCAACTTCTCATTGCTGGGCAAGGGCATCTTCTCTCTTATAGGAGAGATTTTTAGAAGTTTTAGAGCGAGAACGCGAAATATGTTGAACTCTGTTAAACAATATTTCACAGATGTTTCAAACTTTTTAATAATAATAAATCGGGATGATTTCTCAGCGGAGCAATGCCCACCAGCTGGGCCCAGGTCTCCTCATTTAGACCTTGTGGGTTGATGGGCGTTAACGGCTTTAATCACAAGTTAGTGATCATAACCGTGACCGACGGCTTAACGTACTCTCCGAGGCAAAGGAGTTGAAACCGCCAATACCTTAACTGTGGACTGGGGAATTTTAGGCCTTTTTTTTTTGTCGTGGTGGAAAAGTTTTTGGCTACCTTCTTCTTGGGCAGGAAAGAGGTTATGTGGGACTCGTTTACCCGAACTAAAAATCACCACGGCATGTTGGCTTTACCTATTGAACGTCCGGGGAACCCGTTGTATACTTCCCAGTATACATGTATAATCTGCACGAGCCGGATGGAGGGTGAACCATGCTTCCGCTGAATCCACTGGCCGAGGACCGGGCCTCCAGACTCGCTTTCCAGCGGTCCCGCATCCTCCGGGTAGCCATCCGCTGCACCCGGCCAACTTCTTCGAGAGCCAATCGTTCCCCTCTCGCCTGTCTTTCTATTCTAACGCGGTGCGTCTCAGCGAGCACCTCCGCTTCCAGCTCCCAGGGGGGAGTGCCTGCTAAGACGCACGCAGCCGCAAAGGCAACAAGGCCTGACCCGGGATTAAACCCAGGACCGTGATCAATATAATATTGGTATATATATATATATATATATATATATATATATATATCGCATCACTATGCATACCTTTTTTTGAATTTTGCACTCGTTTATGTTCATACTTATGTGCCACTTATCACTAATGTACTCCGTCCGTGCCCAAAAGTAGTAGTACAAAAAGATTAGAAAAATATCCTAAGCCTTGTTCATCTTGATTTTAAATTTACTTATGAAACCATCAATTTTACAATAATGTAAAGTGCACTAAACTGCACTTTATTTTTACGTATAGCTCATTATTCGAAAACTAAGAATATTTTTAATTCAACAAATTAAAGTTAAAGGCAACTAATGCGTTTATTGTGAGTTTTAATAATTATTCATTGATGGCATCACAAGTAAAATGTTGAAAGCTTACATTTCTGAAACAAGACACTTAAAACGATATTGGTCTCTTATAATACTTATTTGTTTAGATGATTTAGATTAATATATAAGATTTTATACATGCCATCTATTTTAAAACTTAAAAAAATGGCGTACTAAATCGCACTTTATTTTTCTTCGTTAACGGGCCGTCCGAGGTAAATAAAGGTACACCTTAACAAACAAAAGACTACGTTAACTTAAATTCACGTACATACGTACACATATACACACAAGATATTCCTTGATGTAAGTAACGATCTTTGTGTACAAAATCATAGGCTGCTTTGACAAAACTCAGAATACTATCAGTTGGTTGCTACAATAAACAACGCTAACATAAACTCTAATCAAGCTACTGATAGCGCTACTTTGGATGCCATAAAAGGGCTTAATAAAACGTTTAGGCCATTGACACAATAAAACAATTTGTTTACACCGGCATTCGATTTCTCGTCACGAGCTGAAATCGCACACGCGACCCTGACACGGATGGTATGGGCACTATTTACTTCACTGCCGTGTCAGGTTAATCATGAATCTCACTATAGTGATAATAATACCACAGAAACGTCAATATTAATTTTATTGCCGGCCGATTGGCGCAGTGGGCAGCGACCCTGCTTTCTGAGTCCAAGGCCGTGGGTTCGATTCCCACAACTGGACAATATTTTTGTGACAAACATGAATGTTTTTCAGTGTCTGGGTGTTTATCTATATATTATAAGTATTTATGTATATTCTGCTAAGCGGCAGAAGTAAGCATGGCGATAGTACATCCCCGGACGAGCTGTCACAAAAGGATGTGCTACTATTAAAAGTTTGCTTCAGACAAAAACAGACTAAAAGACAAACAAACAAACAAACATACTTTCATACATAAAATAAATAAATAAATATACTACGACATTACACACATCGTCATCTAGCCCCAAAGTAAGCGTAGCTTGTGTTATGGGTACTAAGATAGCTGATGAATATTTTTTTATTTTTTATGAATATAATAAACATTAATACTTATAATATACAGATTAACACCCAGACACTGAAAAACATTCATGTTCATCACACAAACATTTTCCAGTTGTGGTAATCGAACCCACGACCTTGGACTCAGAAAGAAGGGTCGCTGCCCACTGAGCCACTCGGCCGTCGATAATGATAATGTTCGAATGATATAATCATTTGTACATATTATAAATATATTTTTATAGGCTTTTTACAGCGTTTACCCCATGCTTATTTCTGTCGCCAAGCAACATCGCTGTTTTCCGGTCTTAAGGGTGTGGTAGCCTATGTAAACTATACTTAGGTACATTAGGCTTAGCACTTACGCCTCACATTAATGTCTCAGGAAACAGGGCGGCACTTGAAGGATGTAATCCTTCCAGGCCCTGCCAAGTGTATTTCTGTTCATAGGCGATAGTTTAACAGCTAACATCAACTGCTTGTTCTATTTTTATTATAAAAAAACATCGTTATGCAACACCACTCCTAACTTACATCGTTCATTCTATCACGACCTGCCACCAACGCATTCATTCGACGGCCGAATTGAAATTGGTTTTTTCTTGTTTCAGTTTTTCTATTACATTTTTATAACCATATTCTCGACATTTTAAATACCAAAAAATCTGTTAGTTAATAGTTACAAAATAATATGGGTACCTAAAAATTTATATGATCAATGACATAAATATGTTGCAATTGAAGATCTATATATTTCATTAATTAATATATCTCAAACACCTACATAAGCGGTGATTACGTAGGAGCTCGACTTCACTATTTTGGGGCCTAATTCGAATCCCAGCCCAACCTCTAACTTTTCTAAGTTATATACGTTATAAGTTATTAAAATATCGCTTGTTTCAACGGTGAAGGAAAACATCGTGAGGTAACCTGCATGCCTGAGAGTTCCACATAATGTTCTAAAAGGTGTGTGGAGTCCACCAATCCGCACTGGGTCAGCGTGGTGGACTACGGCTTTAATCCCTTCTCATTGTGGGAGGAGAACCGTGCTCGGTAGTGGGACTGTAATGGGTTGATGTGAAGATGAAACGGCTACAGTGTGATGACTAAATTATACGTAGTGTCAGAGTACTAGATATTTGAACAAGCATTTTAAACATAAAATGCTTGTTCAAATATCTAGTACTCTGAGCTATGTATAATATCTGATGCTTCTATTTTATTGGCAATGCAGTTTACATTCCATTCTTTAAATTGAACTTACTCACGCTCTGAGATCCGTAGCTCTCATTATTCTGAGATC
Organism: Pararge aegeria; assembly: GCF_905163445.1. Lineage (NCBI taxonomy): Eukaryota > Metazoa > Arthropoda > Insecta > Lepidoptera > Nymphalidae > Pararge > Pararge aegeria. Next base: position 9,063,428 of record NC_053208.1, read on the forward strand.
TACACGCTAACAGTTTCAGGATGCAAAGAATCCTAAATTTTAGTCGTTTGTATAATAAAACAAATAAATATAAACACCTAATATATATCATGAGGAATAAACATGAAAATAATATTTTATTTTCTATAGTTTAAGTTGCTCATTGGAGTGGAATTGGATACTATCAGTCTGTCATATAGAGTCCTACTTCACGTTTCATTTTTTTTCTTTTCATTATATGGTACATCCTCATTGATTTTCACAATAAAAATACGCTTCGTACGTGTAGAATTCATGTCAACCACATGAGGATGCCAATGTTAACGGCGTTTTGCTGTTTTGTGGTAGAATATTGCCGGAAGAACAAGATTATGAAGTTCCTGAGCTCACAAATATAGTTTAGTAATGTTGTTTAGGTAAATGCATATATTAATAACTGTAAGCGGGTCGCCGCTAGTAAAAAATACTAGCAGATGAACGTTTCATTTCCCCTTCAGCGAAATTGACGTTGCGACACATAGCACAATAAGTTGAAATCGTTCAAAGCACGGCTTTTAACAGTGAATGTGACCTTTAACTGCATTGAATTTATTTCTCGCAAAGCCAGCAGTGTATTGTGTAGGCAAATCCTAATCTGCCTCTAAGAGCCGTGCATGGTATATTAGTATTATTATTTTGATTTTCATTTCACTTTAAAGAAGAGATACGTGAATACGGCCGATTGGCGCAGTTTGCAGCGATCCTGCTTTCTGAGTCCAAGGCCGTGGGTTCGATTCCCACAACTGGAAAATGTTCGTGTGATGAGCATGAATATTTTTCAGTGTCTGGGTGTTTATATGTATATTCTAAGTATTTATGTATTTTATTTATAAAAATATTCAACAGTCATCTTAGTACCCATAACACAAGCTACGCTTACTTTGGGCCTAGATGGCGACGTGTGTATTGTTGTAATATATTTATTTATTTATTTAATACGTAACACTTATACCTACTCATAATACGTTTTAGGGTTCCGTACCTTAAGCGTGCCAGTGCTAATTTCCATTTTAGTAGAGTACTAATAAGCTGAGTGGAAAATTTGATTTTCGATGCCAGTTAAGTGAATTTACCTGCAGGCTGCATTAGACCAAAATTAGTATATTCTTGATTGGTTATGATGCATCGATAATGCACCATCGTTGAAGCTTGCAATGAAATTAATTAAACGTTGTCCTGCATTGCTGATTTTTGATAGTATAGCTTTTATGCGACGGTTTTTATATAAAGATAATATTTACTTTGGACTAACCTCACTATCTAAACCTAACTTATGGTCTTGATTTTTTACAATTGATACACCATATAAAAAAGCATAAGAATAAAACCTTATTAAGACTAATACAAAATTAAAAAGGAAATTTACTTTTGCTATTAAATTACGTAATTAGTTACGTTTTCATAAAAAGAAGAATAAAATTCCAACGATTTTTCCGAATTGAAGTAACGAATGCTAGCCGAAATACATGACGCATATTACTTCAGTGATTACGCACCATGAAAACTGTTAAATTTTTTTTCCAATCAGATAGTAGTAGCTAAATCTTAAATGAGCGATGATGAATATATATTAAAGGTATCGTTATAACTTAATATGGCTTACTAAAATACCGCAACAACTAATTTTAGAACGGCTTCAATTAATTACCCAACAAAACCTAAATACCTAATATTTAAATACCTAATTAATAGCAGAGACTCCAAAACTACACTTTTTTGGAGCACTGAAAACTGTATTTACCGCTTCGGATTTTATAGTCGCCCACTGGTTATAAAGTTCTCCCACTCAATATTTCTATTCTCCCGCTTTAATTGTTAATTTGCTTAGTACCTAAGTTTAAATTATTATCAATTCAGATTTATTTATTAAATAAATTGTCACTATTTTCGTTTAATTCTCACAAGCATAATTTAACTCTGCTTGATTAAGTATATTGATAATTCCGCAGCCATATAATAAATTATAATTAAAATATTCGCTTTGTAATAGCCCATATAAAAAGAATTCAATTATTATATAAACGAATATATCGAACAATCAAGTTAAACGTTGGATTCATTGAATAAAATATTAAACGCTTGTTCAATCTCTTGCACTTTGTCTATTCAGGGCCGAAGTTGGTAAACAGCTCGCCAAAACTTTTTAATAGTTTGAAGGCCCTAAGTGGTTTCGCAGTTACATAAAGTGGTTAGTTATCAACAAATGTCTGTCCTAGTTGGTAATAACTATGTATTGTAAAACAAGATACTCGGGCTTCCACCAGTTAATTTGATTAGTTCTAGTGAAATTAAGTTAGCTCGCTCTCAACATAAAGTTCGTGGGCAATCTTAACTTGCTTATATCTTTATCTATCTAGTTATCTACACTTAAAATAAAGCTTAGAACTCTTTGATAAATCTTTTTTGAATTTTTAGCCTTTTTGTCTCTGCCACGGTTTTGGAAGGCAGATTCTACCGAGAGGAAGCTAGCAAGAAACTCAGCAATTAATCTTTTCCAACATCAGCATTTTCACAATAATTATTATTCTGTCTCCCTAGAGATGAAGCGGAGCTTCAAAGCAACCTTAAAATATTGTCATGAATATTCAAAGATTAGTATAAATAGGTGTAGTTCGAATTGATAAACGCTTATGAATAGTTCAAATCGAATCAATTTTACGTAGAGCGAAGTTCACTGGGTCGTCTAATTTGTTGCGGGTTAGTAGTTCATAATAGCCAGACCATTTAATATTTACGTGGTACTGGCCTCTTCTCTCATAGGAGTGACAAATATAGACACACCACGCTTTTCCAAAGCTTGTTAGCGGGTATAACTTGTAAATCTTATTAGAATTTAAATTAAATTTCGAACAAACACTTTTGGAACGCAGTCTGTCTGTTTTTAGTGGCTATACCAAAAAACGTTGCCAAACGAGAAGACGGCAAGAAACTACAGTCTCTTTTCGAACATCAAATTTTACAATTTCACGATTATTTGCGACTGTACATTGCGTGTTTTTTTGCTCTTCTATCTCTCTAATCTTATTACTCTTACCCTAATATTTATGTTTTAGTTCGATCTTTTACCTTCATCATTATCATCCTCACCCTATCAATGTCCAACTACTAGACATTAGCCTTCTGCCTCATGAGAAGAGGGGTTTAGAGCGTAGATAGCTTGCTGACATTTTCAGCGTTTCCTTTTTCAAAATCTTAATCCGCACGATGCTCAAACATTATTGTTGTGGATCTATCAAACTGGTTTTATTTGCAAAGTTAAAAGAATATTCAAACACAAAATCGATTTGGTTCAATACAAGTTGTTTTGATATTTTCAAATATGTTATTTGTGTGATAAGCTTCAAAAATTTAAACGAATGTCGTGCATACGACTCGCTTACCTTATTGAATCTGTAGGGAAACAACAACGTGTACTTTGTAACTGTACATTAACTTCTAAAGTTAATAAATATACGAGACAATTTAATCGCAACGTTAGTTTAGATCAAAGGATATAATTTTGAAACAAGAACGTTGTTTATCTATTATTTATTGATCGGTCATAATTATTATTGTTTTTTTCTAAATTCACTCTGCCTAGCATTTAACTAAAGAAGCGTAGGTTCCCCTTGACCACGAGGAAGTTTCTTTATCTCAAGTGAAGTTAGGTATCTACCTAACGTAGCAGTTATATTTGTATTGATTGCTCAATATTTGTTTGAAGCTATGTTTGCAATAAAACTGAATATATCGAGACTAACGGACAAATAAGCATAAAAACTTTAGGTCAGTAGATAAGATCCCTATTCGTTCCCCTAATGCACACTTTATATGAATACTGGATACTACATTATTGCATTGTAATAACTTATATTCTAAAGAAATATGAAGTACTATAGTATTTTAAAGAAACCAGTTAGCTATTTAAATATAGACTACTTATTATTTAAGTTCATCAACGCAGCTTCTAATGAAGTCATAACTGTAAAATAAATCATAAATCTATGACAATGTATAAAATAAATCATAGTGGTTTTTTATATACCTACTATGAAAACAAATCACATTGCGGCGTTAAGGTCCCCATTTGAAGTGCCAAATTTGACATACACAGTACTTTGGAAATAATATTTCATTGTTTCAATCAAATTTGATTTACGGATTCACAGATTACAGCGTCAATTAATCTACATAGTATAAAACAAAGTCGCTTCTCGGCGTCTGTCCCTAACTCCTAAACTCCCCTAACTCCTAAGCCACACAGTGGATTCTAATACGTATTCACCATTGTACAAATATTCTTTCACGGTTTTTCTATTTTCTTCCTAATTTAACCTCTGCGGCACGGGTCACTGTCTAGAGACAAAACAAAGTAACAATAGCCTGTCCGAAGATAAGTAACAACAATAGATAGTGGTAGCTAGAGAAGGCTATCACTTGTCAATGCTATCAACGAAAAAGGAATGTTAAGGAACGGCTGTAAGATACTATAGACATATAGCTGGAGCGTGCCATTTTGCCATTAGAGTGTCCAAATTTCCGAGAATATATAATGTCATCACCGGCTAATATTGTGTTGAAATTGGGTAAATCATTGTTAAACGTACTTTTTAATGTTATTTTTTATTACAACGTTTTTTAAAAACAATTTTACAACAACGGGACTGCACTATCGTAACCACCACCAAAAGTCGCCATTTTAGTATCTACTTGGTAACTACTTAGGTAACCTACTTAAAGTTATAGCAGGTCCTCTACTTCTTAACATTTCTAAGGGCGTGCATGGACCAAAGCCATATATAGCCATATGTGCCTGTTATTACAGCGGCAACTGCGCCCTTCAGAAATAAACATGGTAGTAGTAGGTACATCCCCGGACGAGCTCTGTCACAAAAAACTCTGCTACTTCATTAGCTGGTTGCTTTTTTTCGTCGGGCTGATAACAATTTGTTATTTGCAGCGGTCACACATGCCCCACCGCCGCTACCGCAGGAGCCTCAGCGGCAACGGGCCCCGATGATACCTCCGCGTGAATTCCTAATGGAGTACATCATCCCGCGTGTAATGGTGCCTCAATACCTCGGCTACGATGAAAAGCTGCATATTCCACGGCCTCTGAAGAATACCTTTTTGGACCGGGTAAGTTTTTTTGCCTACCTGGCTTGACGACTTCCCTAGCGCAGAGGCGAGTGCGGGGGGCTTGTGATTACAGGAACAATTGGAGTATTTATAATTTCTGAATTTTCCCTGGTCTGGTGTCGTCGGAGGCGGCGGCCGTGGCTACTTACCCTATCTACAAAGACGTGCGTCCAAGTGATTTAGCGTTCCGGTACGATGTCGCTTTGAAACTGTTTAGGGCTTAGGCTTAATATACCCCTGACAGGTTAGCCCGCTGCCATCTTAGATGACATCACCATTTACTGGACGCGACATGGGCGTTTGAACTTCGAAGTTGAATTATATTTTAATTGTCAATAGTAACATATTAAATCAATATTAATTGTAGTCCGATTGATTCGTTAAATTCATACGCAATGTAGGTAAAATGTAGGAAGTTGTATCAGCCGGGAGAGTAAACGTATAGTTAAATGTCAACGTCGACTATCGACTACCGATATTACCTACTGTAAGGCTTATCATTTTTTTAAGAACTGGCAGAATTGTTGAGCGACGTAGGACTTTGTAAATTTATTCAAGTCGGAAATGGCGCGACGGGACGTAAGCTAACATTTTTTATCTTATGGTTTATTAACGTTTTTATTACGTGTTGTGTTTACTTAAAAGCAAACAGTATGGATAAAATCTTCACAACAGAACAGAAATATATTATTAGAAACGCAAGATATTATAATTTGTTGAAAATAAAAGAAAGGTTAAATAAAAAATGTAGGTAGTTAGTAAGTACAAATAACTGCTTCAAAAGGGATCACCCAAAGAAAAAATATTTAGCATTGAAAATACAATGACTAATAAATACTGAGAGAAAATGTCGAGGACATTGCTACATCGTCAGCAATCAAAGTTTAATCACCATTTGAGATTCCTAATGGCAAGAATAAACATATCTTTCTTATATATATATATATATATATATATATATATATGTGCGTGTGTATGTCACTGAACTCCTCCTAAACGGCTGGACCGATTTGAATGAATTTTTTGAGATGCATTTGGGTGGCACCCTGGATGGTTTAGATTCACAAATCAGCCCGACAGATGGCGCTGGGGTCCGCTAGTACTATATAATACTTTGTATTCAAGTTGGCATAGTAGACTACTAATATTACAACTATATTATTTCTATTTACTTATTTACCACCTTTAAAAAAAAAGGTTTTAAAAATTAATTTAATCCTTCGACCTGATTAATAACCTTTCATAATATGAGACATCTTCTATGCTATACAACTGTCGATCAGCAGATGCCTTTTACTTAGGTAGTGTAGCTAGGAATATTTTTTTATCTTCATCAAGTTGGCGAATTCGTTGGATATGTTGTTGAGGCACAGCTACTGTCTTTTAATTGTCATATGCACGTGGCGTCGATGCAGGCATATAGGTATTCCAGCTAGGAAAAGTTTAATTATCATAACCAAGTTTCAAGGTGTTTGATAAGTTGTTGAGGCACATCTTATAATTCTGGAACAACAGATACGATAGATGTAGGCATATAGGTAGTCAAGCTAGACAAAGTTTTATGATCGTGACCGAGTTGATTTGATTCGTCGTTTACCACTGTATTTTTCCACTGGGATAATCTCGGAGAGATCTGTTCGTTTTTTCTTTATTTGCATCACGGACGCATCCGATAGATTGAAAGGAATATTTAACAGTGGCCTATTTCCATTAACCAAGCAATTGCTGGCATCCGATTGTGGCTGTGGTAGCATAGTAGTTAGAGCCTCGGCATCCCTTTATGGCAACAGAGCAACGCATTTTGCAGCTACGTTAGTTTTTGATTAAAATATCACTTGCTTTAACATTACGAAAAACATCGTGAGGAAACCTGCATACCTGAGAGTTCTCCATAATGATCTCAGAATATAATAGAAAAGAATAGAACAGAATTTTATTGTTTACTGTTTACACATAGAAAGGCAGTTGACAAGGCCTAGAAAAGTATTAAAAACAGTATACCGACAGCCGGGCGTACAATTATATTATTAAATAAGTATAAAATTAAAAATTAAAAAACAATCTAAGTATAACCACATTATAAAATCAGTGACAAAATATATATAGGTATAAGATTATTAATATTTAAACAAAATTAGAGGCAAATAAATTAAAACCAAACAGATCCACAGAACCGTCTCCACGTCAACTGTCATCGAAAAATTCATTTAAAGAGTAAATTAAGGCTTTAGCAAGCAACCAATTTTTTAAAACTGTTTTAAATTTGAAGATAGGGAGATATTTTATATTATCTGGCAGCTTGTTAAAAACTCGTATCGCCATGATTTATGTACTTTTGCGGTATATATTACAGGCTGGCATACGCAGTGCATCCTTCTGTCTTGTTGGTCGCGTACGTAATTCCGATTTTTTTTAAATAGATGGCTGTTGTTTCTTACCAAGATACATAATTCCAGCAAGTTTATACCTGTAAGAGTTAAAAATCTTTTCTCTATGAACACTGGACGTACCGATTCCTCTCTGCTTTTATTAAAGAGAATTCTTATACAGCGTTTTTGTAATATAAATGTACTTTGCACATTGACAGAGTTTCCCCAAAAGATAATTCAAAGCTGAGCGAAGTCTGCTAATCCAATCTTGGCCAGCTTGTTTTGTTAAGACCCTTGGCCTATAGTTGGCTAGTCGTCATCATCATCATATGAAATTATTAGCGGCCCACTACAGGGGACGGATCTCCTTCCATAATGAGAGGGGTTAAGGCCGTAGTCCATCACGTTGGCCCAGTGCGGATTGGTGGACTGTTTGAGAACATTACGTAGAACGCTCAGGCATGCAGGTTTACTCACGATGTTTTTCTTCGCCGTTGAAGCAAGTTTTATTTTATTTACTTAAAAGGCACATAACTTAGAAAAGTAAGAGGTGCGTGATGATGATCATTGTGGTATGGTGTGTCGGTGACAATGTGATAGCCATTTTGTCTGCTTTTGGACTTTAGCCGTGGCTACTTACCCAAATCATCATCATATTTTAGTCGTCATATTTTACATGATTTGTCATAATGGCAACTATGCCACTGTAATTTAATTACAATTGTTGAAGGATGTTAAGAAGAAACAGATTATCTATTTATATAAAAGGCAAAGGTGACTGACTGACTGATCTATCAACGTAACACTCTAAACACTTGACGAATCAGGCTGAAATTTTGCACTCAGATAGTTATTACAATGTAGGCATTCGCTAAGAAGGGATTTTTGGAAATTCTAACCATAAGAGGGTTAAATTGGGGATGAAAGTTTGTATAATTTTTCAAGGTAATGCCATGAAATGTCATGATTTGAGGTTTTTGATTAAAAATGAAGAAATACATGTTTCGCATATTTTAAACTGCAACTCCAACAATTGGTCCAAAGGCATCAAATAGGGCATGAAAATTTACATGAAAGTTTCCAATTTTTTAAATAATTTACGTTCATAATTATCTATTAGCAGCAAGACATTTTTGTAAACCTTTGTAGTTAAAATTTACCAAATCAAAATTTTAACTTAACGTAAGCGAAACCGCGGGCAAGGGCTAGTGTTTAATATAAATGCCGCACTTCTAACAGGTATGCCTGCTACCATCTTTGGCTGCATTATTACTTATTCGACTGATGAGTCGAGGTCTAACTTGTAGTGGCATAGAAACAGATTTAGAAAATAATATCTTCGAAAAAGATAACTAATCGGTGCCATACAAAATCGAGCAAAAAAGTGTCCGTATTTATTTTCTTCTGATATTTAATATTATAATATTCTAACTTAGAATAAGATATTCCACCAGTGGGCGGGCGGGTAGATGGGTGGGCGTAGTAAGTCGGTGGGTGGAAGAATTAAAGTTTGCGTGGCACAATTGGGCGTAGTATCAGAATGGACTTAAAGTTTCTTTTGAGTTACTAATATCTAGATTTTATTTAAAAACTTCCAACGGGTGTACCTACGTACACATAGATTTATTATATTTTTATATCTGTACTCATTGCATTGATATGTTACTGTATTTATAATCTCAGGTCACTATTTGTTTGTTTGTTTATAAAATTTGAAATTTTAATGATTGTGCTACCAACCACAATTAAGCTATATTTAATATCTTAATAAAATTTAAGCCTGCTATAATGGTATGGGAAACCAAATTAATAGAAAAAAACTTACGCGATATTGTGTTTTTCTTAGTCTGCGGTATCTAAATGGCCAGCTGTACACATTTACTTTATACAAATAAACAGGGTATTAAAAAAAAACATCTAAATCATATTTATGGTGAATTCTAACATAAAAAAAATTTATAATCATATTTAGACGTAGAAAATACTTATATATAGGAATAAAAGAAGCGATAGAAAAAAAAAACATAACCTATTGACCTATGTGTTAATTCGGGGTTTAAATCCCAAATTAACAAATAAGTAGGTCTCTTTTATTTCCAAAATCGTGCAGTAGTTGCGGAGTAAAAAGTCACAAATGTACAGACGTACATACAAACTTTTGCCTTTAATGTAATTGTGACGTGCATAGAGGAAAATTTACACTTTGCATGGGCCGACACGCGCTTGACCGGTTTTTATATCATCTGTCCTTTTTTTCACGGATTACAACAAAGTAAGGTAAGTGTTTATTATTTGCCTTTCCATAGCTTATCATTTAGAAATAATATATTATATTGTCCTGCTTAAAAATATTTCACAACAGATAGACGACAAATGAACTATCTACGTCGTATTTTAGTCACTCAAACACGGTCAAGTCAAGTAAACACGGCCTGTACCGTCGATGTGTAAATAATAGTCTTTAGGATAAACGAAAATATATTCTGACAGATCAGGGATCTATCAAGGATTTATTCAGATAAATTATACCGTCAAGTCGGCGATAGGCACAAGGTTATCTCGAGCGCCCACTTAGTGCTCTTTTAATGTTTTGACACCAATAAGTTTGTTATTTTTTTTGTGTTCATTGTTCCCGTGGATACGTAGGTACGTATTTGAAATTAAACACTCAACACGTCACACATTGACGATTATCCAATAATCCAGCCAGTTATAGGTCATGGATCGCAAGGTTGCAATATAATAGGCGATGCACTTTATGAACGATCATCATATCAATTGGGCTTCAAGGTGTTCAATATAAATTCAATTATAACAATCTAATGCTTTGACTTCAGCCTTAAACCCTTCTCATTGTGGGAGGAGACCCGTATCCTGTAGTGGGCCGGTAATGGGTTGATATGATGATGATGAAGGCAGTCCACCAATCTTCACCTTGCACCCTTGGAGAAGGTCCCTGGCCCTGTAGAGGGCTTGTTAAGGGTTGATATGATGAGGGCTTGGACGCATGAGGCACCAGACCAGATGCTAAATTTAGAAATGATTTAGTATATGTCATCGATCACGTTTTATGTATGTGTGACCGTTCAGAGACACTTGGGTTTTCTTGTATTAATCTTGTTGGTAACGTATGTTAAAATTTTTAAGAAGAACTGATTCTTCAGACCGTAACATCTGATAATTCAAAATTCACTCAGTTCAAGTAAGCCTTGTTTATAGACAGTTTTAAGACATTAATTCAGTCTGTTTGAGTCTCTACCACCTATTCGGACGGCAGATTCTATCGAGAAGAACCGGCAAGAAACTGCTCATTTTCAACATCATTTTACAAATTTGCTATCTTGTGATCCAGCTTCCAAGCTGCCTTGTCGTTAAGAAATTCATCAATTGTATAGTAACTACGATTAATGAAATTTCTTTTAACACATTGTTAACATTAATGTTGTTAAATTAATTAGTTATTTAACAATGGTTGGTGCAAAATTACCTTAGGAATAATTATTATAAAAGCATATACACAATCCCATAAATTACTTCTGTAACTTTCGCATACGACTTGCAGATGTCACTAACTTATGTCTATTAGGAGTAAGTCGGTTGTATAAATCCACTTTTCGTGTACAAAGAGCAATGTCATTGATCATCGTCTTTCAAAGTCAAAGTCAAAAATATCTTAATAATAGATGGCACTTTTGATGCGTACATAACATGATAATTACGCGGCAGTCCGTAGTGAGATTATGGCGACAAGAATATTCGTTAACTTTAAACTAGAGCTACGAGGTTTCCAAACGTGTCCCGGTCTAAAAATAAGCCCATAACAAACTTAGCCGAATGTTTTTTTTTTGTTATCACCATCTCACATTGTCATTTGACATTATTAGAAGAGCAATTCACACCCCACAAGTTTTTATATCGATTACGTAGTCCTTTATACGTACTATAATAGGACTTTTCTACAAGCTTACATTTAATACAATTTTTAACTTTTTAGCAGACATCTCCAAGATGTCAATGGGTAGTTTATGGTAGAATTGTATGCTGTAAGATTATGCTTACTTCTAATGTTTAAATTATTGCAGTCACATATTTTCTTACAATATTTATATTCATATTTGATTTTAAAGCATTCATTCACTGTTGGGTGGGCAACCCAACAGTGTTTGACATCACATCAAGCAGTCTATAGATTACAAGCAATTGATACATTTATTTATAAAAAGAAGTCGCATCCATTATGATAGTTAAAAACGAAACAGCTAGTTAATAATTTAAAAGCACTTAAATAGTTCTGCATAGAGTGTTAAACTTAATGTCGTGCCCATTATTACCTAGCCATCTGAAACTTTCCTATGAAATATTGTTGGTATACAAAGTTTGACGCAAGGAATTCATTGAGAGAGCGAACATTGTTCAAAACTAAGTTTGAACGAAGCGATGCTTCCCAAAGTTTACCTTAGTTTAAATGAAGGCGAAGCTGTAACTCTACTTGTCGTCATAATTGACCAATAAAGCGAGATTTTCCAGTGTGTGTGTGCATAAAATGTATATCAATGAACATATAAAAACTAAAACTTAAACAATTGTTAGTATGATTTAATGAGGAAAATCTGAAATTGTGAAATTTTCTGTATTTGTAAAAGGAAAAATTTACTGACTACCTGACCTCTTAAAGCAGAGCTCAAAGCATCGTATATAAAAATAACAGCACACTAAGGGCATCAAATTTTAATGAAAATCTAATTTGACGTGGTGACTTGAGCCACTATATAAACAAAAAATTTTGCAAACTTCAATAACTTATTAAAAATTTCTGTAACATCTTTGTTTAGGCAATGAGAACACCCCCGCTAGAAGGGAATGAGAGGGAAAGCAGGACTTCCACAAACACCCCTCTACGGTATTCAAACATTTGCTTAATCGATAACAACATTTGCCCTGGTATTTCGCTGGTAAAATATTACGTGCGGGCAAACTTGGTAAAAATGTGTTATTTTGGTCCATAATAAAGGACATCGCCTAAATTGGGAAAATTATTTTTGGCGGTCAAACAAACTACATCGTAATTAAGGAGGATAAACATAATGCACATTTTTATTTTTTATCATCATTCATCAACATCATCATAAATAATCATTGCCTATCCACTACTGGGCCAAAGGCGACGAGGGTTTTTGTCCATAATCACCACGCTGGACAAACAAAAGCAAGCTGTCGCTGCCTGGATCCATTATATTCCCTTAGCCCTTTAGTCCACACCCGCGAGAAAAGGAGGAGTGGTGACACCTGTATTCTGATCTGCCGTCACACACGGTGAAAGCAATATCAATATCGTCAGCCTATTAATGCCCCACTTCTGCGTTTAAGAACCCAGCTCCTCTCGAAGGAAGAGAGGGTTTTAGAGCATAAACCTACTACGCGCAACGTCGAGCGCTGGTGCAGTGCATTGCAGGTTGGCGGGCTTTGGCAATCACTATCATGGGCGTACCCATGGGGCGGACAGAGGAGGTCAGTTGTCCCCCACCCTGGAAATCGCGCAGAAAATGTATGATCCCTCTTTAAAAAAAATATGGCGGCCAACATACAGACAGACCAAAATGACGAATAAAGTTTTGACTTCAGTATATATCCCCCCCCTCCCCCAGACCAGAAGCTGGGTGCGCTTATGATTACTATAATATTATGTTCGTACTAACTGGAAAGGACGTCTTAACTTGGGTTCCATAGATTTCTACTTGGGTTCCCTTTCACGGGGTTAGCTAATTTAATAAGTCACAGTTGAACATGACCACCACTAGACTAACAAAGCAGTCAGTCAGTTTTTCATTACTATTTACGTACTTAATATATATTATAAGTTTAGTTTAATATTATAAGTTGATCACAAAAGTCGATTGCGCCGGGTAAGCAACGTCAACCCCGATTGATAAATGGATGTCTGGCGAAATAACCACCGGAGAAATAAGAATTCGTAGTACAATCACCAGCAACTAATATGGTAAGCCTAAACCACATTGTTTGTTGACTTAAATGCAGATGGTTATTCCAAAAGAACCCCATAATATTATGTGAATAGAAGTCAAGGGTCAAATATATTATTTGCAATGTGTGTTTAGAATCGTTTAGTTTCTGCGTGATGTGGCAGACAGAATAGACAGAAACATTAAAATTTTACTAAATGTGGTTTGGGGTCTAATCATATAACGATATAAAAGCATCACTCGATTATTTTAATGTACATAAAACGTCCAGTTACAGTTTTAATACAAGTATAATAATAAAATACATGGACCAATACACTTCGTATTTCGATATTGCCCAGGCATAATGAATACGCCTGATTAATCACTTTGTCAAATATACATTGCAGAATTGGAAAATAACAAATAACTTTATGTTTGACTGAACTTATTCACCGAGCACACAGATATTTGTATAATAATTGTTGCTGTGTAAAAACTTACAGAGAAACCAACCTATCAATTTATTCGTGCGGTTTTATCGCTAAATTATTACATGATGTTCTGCCAAAAAGAATTTCTAATTTACACGTAATTTTTCTACTTACTTAGGATTTTGATCGCCACTTATCGAATTGAAATATAAATAACAGTTGCCCTGACCGATTTCGACACGGCACGGTGGTCAATCTTCAGAGAGATTTTAGTGCACAAATTCGTTCACAGATACAGACGCAGTCTATTCCCTCTCTCTTATAGTCCAATGGGACAGTAACTACATCATGACCGGAAAGATATCTGGCGCAGGACCGACAGCTTAATATGCTCTTCAAGGCACGAGGATGAATCACCACTAATTTCCTAACTCTGGACCTGTACCAACAATTTCTTGAGAGAAAACCTCAAAACTATTCATTTGCCTGACCTGGGACCGAACGAAGCTAACCTGTAGAGCAACGTGGTAACCATTGAATTAAGGACATAGAATCCTCATTCAACCATTATTGTATGTAGTACACTGTGTCCAAAAACAGTGAAAACGCTCCTTGCACGTCTCACTTTACACCCGCAGAATGTTACTAGCCCACATTTTTTCCCATATTCACATTTTATGGTGAAAGCTTAGAACCTTAGAGTTAATTACTGTCAACTGCTAAATGGTATGAAGTGACTAACAGTTTGTTCGAGAAACCATTCATATACCATAACCGTGTACACGGTACAATATTAGTCGTGTACACGGTTTCTTTATGTTCTTAATTAAATAAAATTCAAAATTCATTTATTTCAAGTAGGCCTAATACAAGCACTTTTGAAACGTCAAGTCTGTCCGTGTGTAGTGACTCTACCACCGGTTCGGAAGGCAGATTCTTCCGAGAAGAAGCCGGCAAGAAACTCAGCAGTTGCTCTTTTCCAACCACAACAATTTACATTTTACATTTTAACATTCGTTTTTCTATCTTGTGAAAGACGAAAGCGGAGCCGGATGCTTCCAAGCAACCTTGTCATTAAGAAACTCATCAATTGTATAATAACCTCGCTGTAATAAACGTGTTTTAACACATTCTTTAAACTTATGCATTGCTAGGTCCAAAATTACCTTAGGAATCATATTATAAAAGCGTATTCAGTGGCAGCTATAACAGGCAACAAAAACACCAAAGTATGTTTCAGTATCTTTAAAAATTCATTAGTCAAGTCAGCTGTTGATGGACAGGATGGAAAAGTCAAGGAGGCTCATATACATGTTTATACAAAACCCCCATCGACAAATCCCATCTTCCAAAAATATTCTTCAATTATCTGAGCGTATGCTCTGTGCAAGGGGCGAAGGGAGAAGGGTATATCACGTATATTGAAAATTGAGTTAGCATACACGGAAACCCTGTAAATAAACTTGAAGCACTTTATTTGAATGTAGAAAATTGGTTTCAGAATATATTACGTGTACGAAGAGCACTCGGATTTTACTAACACAATCTGTTTGTAGAACATGAGTGTTCGTATGTCCTCGGATAGGTTTCCGTACGTAACGTACAGCTCTTATCTTCTTCTTCTCTATCTTTATCTCCATCATATTTACATAGTATTAAACAAAGTCGCCCGCTAAGATCTAAAAAACTACGAAATGGATTTTAATGCAGTTTTCAGCATAAGAGTGATTTAAGAGATTCATTTTATGTATTCAGAATGAATATTATATCAGTGAAAAGCAAATAAATTCAAAGTTTTGTAATGATATGTCGTAACAATAAAAATTGTGCGCTAAACCTAATACATTACGAGAGAGATTTGATCAACTCTGAAAACTTATGTGAACAGATGAGTTACTCAGTAGGATATTTCTTATTTTTTAAACATATTATATATACATATATATTTTATAGTCCTTGGCTAGAATCTAAATACTTGAACTTAAAACTCAATGTTGTATTTTCAAAAACCGGTTTCAAGTCATATTCGGAATTTTTATACCTAAATGATGTTTTAATATTCATATTAAAAAATCATTTAGGTATAAAATGAAAAAAAAAAAATGAACTATAAATATATCTAAATTTTTCTTGCAAAGAGGTTATCGGCCATAAATAAATTAGATCCATAAATTAGTTGTGTGGGGTATAACAATTATGCCCAATCTTCCGCATTCTTTAGGAGTCAGAGGATACATCTGCTTCGGTAGGTAAATGCGTGAACGACTCGAAGGGTCAACTTGGACCTGGCCGAGTAATATTTTAGTTAGAGTAAAGGGTACAGTACAGTACTTACAGTATCTGCGTTCCAAACCAGTGGTGCAGACACAAAAACTGACAAACTAGACTCAAAAGTCCATCAAAAGGGCCTTTTAGTTAGGCTTATTTAAAACAAATAAAATTTAAGAAAACATTTTAAGACATACAATAAAATATTAAAGCGCTAAATTCACAAACAAGATCGCAACTTCACAAAAAAGATATGTTACTTTTGAACACATTTCTGACTATGTCAAGTAAGCGTAGTGTTTAGGACTTCGACTTCACTTTGACTTCACTTTGGGCGAG
Organism: Pararge aegeria; assembly: GCF_905163445.1. Lineage (NCBI taxonomy): Eukaryota > Metazoa > Arthropoda > Insecta > Lepidoptera > Nymphalidae > Pararge > Pararge aegeria. The sequence goes on from NC_053208.1 coordinate 9,079,934, forward strand.
CCGAGTTCGAATCCCAGCAGCCTCTAACTTTTCTTAGTTATGTAGGTTTTAATTATGTACGTTTTAAGCAATTGAAATATCACTTGCTACGATGAAAGAAAAATATGTGTAGGAAACCTGCATCGGCCAGCGTGGACAACTGGGCCAGAAACACTTCTCATTGTAAGAAGACGTGCCTTGTAGTGGGTCGTAATTTCTTTTGTATGATGAAATGGTAAACTTGAACACACGAAAACACGATTCAGTGAAAATAAAAAAGGCTTTAATCGTTATAAAATAAAATCAAAACAGAATCAAAAGTACTTAAACGTAACAAATTCATTAAGTATATTTATACAAAAAAATGCTTCGCATAGTGACACTCATAAAGCCCAAAAACTTTATTTTAAGCGTATAGGTCTGCTGTTTTGGTGTATAGACTCCTAAAATAAAACAAAAGCTACCAAAGCTTTTGTTTTATTTTAGGTAATCAGACAACGGTACTTAGCCAGTCACGCTAATAAACCAACGAAAAATATATTTTTCCAGGGAATTAATAATTACAAACTAAAATTAACCATTTTTTTATTATTGTTATTGAAGTTGACATATAAATGTTTGTCATGTGCGCAATAAATTATATAAAAAATATTTTCTCATTTTCATAACAAATAAGTTGAAATATGACGGACATTCATAAAATCTTTTATCTCCTACTTAACGCCCTAAGGGGTGATTATAGAAATATATATAGTTTATTTTTTCTCAAGTATGCCCCATCTTATATCTAAAGCTTTCAAACTAAAAATATACTATAGTTTGTACCATTATTATAATCTAATTTTTCCCTTAGTGATAATTTTGCGTTTTTTCATCCCTTGTCCCTACAATATAGGCAACATTCTCACAGCGATAACAACGTGGCGAATATTTAGGCCAAATAGTCGTGATACTCCGCTCGTGGAAGCGTAGCCTTTGATATGTAGATAAGCCTATGCAAAAACTAGAAATTTATCATAAGTTCAGATAAATAAATCTTTTTAAATCTTCAACAAAGGACATCAGACTATTGTGTTGTTGAAACGGGTATTATACTTGCAAAACTGAATACCAGATTTGCTGTCGACGAACACGTGTAAACGATTTCGAGGTCCCCGCAGAATGTACCTATTTTACACGATTTCAGATTGAAATCATATTCTTACTCGTCAAATTATTCTTTGACTGGGTATTCTAAATAAACTAATGCCAGATAAAATTGCAAAGTGTAGTATAGTTCAAAGAAATGCGAAGGCGAAGAGAAAAGTTTTCTGTGATAGAACATTTTTCTACTCGGATGTATTTATAACGAAGAAATTGCAAACCTCACGAATACATTCGCTGCACTGGACGAGCCGTCTTATAAAGGGTAGAGGTCGTGAGCATAATAATTACCCAACAGCCATACAAACTTCTTGCGAATATTTTGCATTGGCACGAACTAGATCTTCCCTCGGCGTTACCCGCGCTTACTTTATGCTTGTGATTACTTTTACTTTCTACTATTACTTTATACTATACTTTAGCCGTGTGGTGATGGCGGATCAGAATAAAGTTGACATCGACTCTCCTCTCCCCACGAGTGTCCTACGAGGCGACTATGGGAATGTTACGGAGAACTGACAGCATCTTCTTCTGTGCTTAATACTACCATCTACTGCGATCACCTAACGCTGGGCAGTTGCGAACTATGGGCAAATCCTCTGATTGTGAGATGTCTTTAGTTGAACAGTGGACTGTTATAAGCTTTGATGATGAATCATACTTATAATAAATCTGTAATGTAACAAGTCTAATCAGTACATTGAAGATAATTTGTAAAATAATAATTCGGGACAGCCTGTAACTAATACTGAAGCAAAACCCGTAGTTTCTATCTGATGTCTTCAATTGTGAAGAACCACATACCGTGGTATTAGATCAAATTTTCTTTTTTTAATATGTAATTGAGTAATCACAGATATTTATAGCGCTGCAGTTCTTCTACACTCGTTTTTGATTTAATTTAGCTTTAATTTGGTACACAGTATCAAACATTATCAATAATTATTATTATAAAAATTATTATAAATTTAATTTTATAAATTTAAATTGCGTATAAAAATTTTCGGAACCGACTGGATTTGAACCTCTGGCAATCGCGGCCTGAGCGCTTTAACCACTTAAGCTCTGCTACCGTCGATGCCGAAATTCAATCAAATTATCTGACAATCAATACAAACACTAGTAAGTACGTAATACATTTACATAATAAATTATAGATTACAACATTCATTTTGAGCTTTCCAACCAAAAAGCGATATAAAAAATTACCAAAAATCTTGAACTCATTTAAACAAGGTCTTTCATACATAGATTTGTATACTATATTGTAATGATACATTAGGATGTTTCCCCAGCCTGCGAATGTTCCAACGCTGGACAAAGGCCATGGGATATTTTTAGAGTATAGACCACCAAGCTGTTTCAATTTTGGTTGGCGAGCTTTAACGATTATTATCATATGTTAGGGATAAATAGGGACCGGCAACTTGAAGTGCTCTCCATCAAGGCGATGTAAAAAAAAAAAAAATTATAATAAAATGCCAATTTCCCTTGTACCTACTGAAAATATCTAAACAAAAAGTCCTCAATATCGTCCAAACGCGAGTTAACCTCGTTAGATCGATCTAACTATTAAACCACTGCATATTAAACCGCTGCATATTAAATTTCATGGAAATTTTTCGTAGCCGTTTCCAAAATTCAGGTCAGCTCGTTTTAAGGTATACTAAAATCTATAATCCTCATAACCTTAAATCCACTGCTTTACTTCCGTTCAGATATTATGTAGAGATTTCCACAATCCATGATCTTGTAAACATTGCGTTTAGCGAATTATTGGGAGTTGGGATTAGTTATATGACGCTTGTTTGCCTAGCTTAGCGTGTTTGTCACTCCACTATCTTGAGACCCATCGTCCATTACCACTTCAGTTTCCCCGCTCATTGAGCTTTGCCGGTAATTTTGGTTTTAAGCTCTACATAATACTATTCTATGAAGCCATTGATCGTGACATTTGTGATAGTGATTATGATGTTTGCTACAAAGTATGCTGTAATGCGAATGAATTGTATTCCAATAAGTCGAATTACTACAGACTAGCTGTTGCTCGCGATCACGTCCGCGTTTGTTTTGGTTTCTAAAGCATATTTTAATTTGTATATTCTTGAAAGAAACTAAATGTATCTCTGAAATGAAATGTTGTAGTTAGATGTAGTTCTAAAATTTTTGAACTTATACTTCTTTTGGCGCGTTAGGGAAAAATGGTGAGAGTAAATTTTTACGATGCGCTCGCACACCGTCACAAAAAACCGACACCATGACGTTAGCTATAGTCAACATTTTAGTTTTTCTGAAAAAAAGGTTTGACAGTTGACTTTGAATAATTCAAACAAAACCTTTTTTCTATTGTTAGTGTCGTTTTTTCTACAAACGTAGAATAAGGCGAAAGATAGAATTTTTTAAAAGATTTTTATCTTGGTACGCCAAAGAAGTATAACTTCTAACGCGTGGACATAAGTACACACACTTTATTTTTTTAATAATTCGCGACAACTTCTACATTGGATGTCTGATTGGAATGAATTAAAAAGTAGTTTACTGCAGCATAAATACTCTTGATTATAAAATATTTATTTTAGTGATAAATAATACTGCGATACTAAAGTAACACTTTTGTTTCTACCGGAGATCAAATAAAATTTTAGAAAACCAAAGCTGCTATTGCGACTTAACTATGAGTTAAATATATTGCCCTCTGGATTTTTGTAGGCGATAATGAGTACTTACGTATTCATGTAAAAAATAATTTTCATGTTGCATCAATATTTTTTCACACCAAGAGATAAATTTTATAGGCAACATTTTGCTACTTTGGGTTACATTATTGCAATTATCTTAAGGATGTTACTTCGTGATAGTTTATCTTTCTTTTGGCGAAAAATGTTTAAAATCGGTCTTGGACTTTCGGAGCCTATTGGGTACAAACAAAAAATACAAACGATATATTTCCTCTTTATAACATTGTAATTGTAAATTGCTTTGTGAAATTAGTGTTATGAAGCTATCTGATGATTAATTCAAAAAGGTTGTGGGTAAGTCATACCGTAAATGTCAGCGCGTTATTTAATTTAATTGAAATGCACTGATTTTCCAATAGGTCACGGAAATTGTTTGCTGGACTTGTTTTCCTAACGACGTTATTTACATGGATCGAATTACGGGTAATGATTTATGGATCACATTATTTGTTAAATAGTAGGTGTAAGTTACCACTGATATAATACATACCATTATATGGTGTGAGATCTCCCTAGCGACGCAGTAAGCTACGTTTTTAATTTGAAGTCCCGGGTTCGATTCCAGGCAGGGGCAATTAGGGAATTTATAATTTCAGAGCTTTCTAGGGTCTGGTCCGGTGGGAGGCTTCGTCCGAGGATAGCTACCGGATTAGCTAGGTAGCTAGCTAGTTAACGTTAAGATGTCGCATAAAAAATGGTAGGTTATGGGTTAAATATAGCTGCCATACTTCCATACTGATTAGCCCGCGACCATTTTAAACTGCATCATCACTTACCTTACAGGAACCTACATTGAAGCAACGTCCATAGTCTAAAATGTTTTTCTTACCTCTTGTTTCCTGTTGGAGAAGAGTACTGTGCCCAGTAGTCAATGATTTAATTTAGCTTTAATTTGGTACACAGTATCAAACATTATCAATAATTATTATTATAAAAATTATTATAAATTTAATTTTATAAATTTAAATTGCGTATAAAAATTTTCGGAACCGACTGGATTTGAACCTCTGGCAATCGCGGCCTGAGCGCTTTAACCACTTAAGCTCTGCTACCGTCGATGCCGAAATTCAATCAAATTATCTGACAATCAATACAAACACTAGTAAGTACGTAATACATTTACATAATAAATTATAGATTACAACATTCATTTTGAGCTTTCCAACCAAAAAGCGATATAAAAAATTACCAAAAATCTTGAACTCATTTAAACAAGGTCTTTCATACATAGATTTGTATACTATATTGTAATGATACATTAGGATGTTTCCCCAGCCTGCGAATGTTCCAACGCTGGACAAAGGCCATGGGATATTTTTAGAGTATAGACCACCAAGCTGTTTCAATTTTGGTTGGCGAGCTTTAACGATTATTATCATATGTTAGGGATAAATAGGGACCGGCAACTTGAAGTGCTCTCCATCAAGGCGATGTAAAAAAAAAAAATTATAATAAAATGCCAATTTCCCTTGTACCTACTGAAAATATCTAAACAAAAAGTCCTCAATATCGTCCAAACGCGAGTTAACCTCGTTAGATCGATCTAACTATTAAACCACTGCATATTAAACCGCTGCATATTAAATTTCATGGAAATTTTTCGTAGCCGTTTCCAAAATTCAGGTCAGCTCGTTTTAAGGTATACTAAAATCTATAATCCTCATAACCTTAAATCCACTGCTTTACTTCCGTTCAGATATTATGTAGAGATTTCCACAATCCATGATCTTGTAAACATTGCGTTTAGCGAATTATTGGGAGTTGGGATTAGTTATATGACGCTTGTTTGCCTAGCTTAGCGTGTTTGTCACTCCACTATCTTGAGACCCATCGTCCATTACCACTTCAGTTTCCCCGCTCATTGAGCTTTGCCGGTAATTTTGGTTTTAAGCTCTACATAATACTATTCTATGAAGCCATTGATCGTGACATTTGTGATAGTGATTATGATGTTTGCTACAAAGTATGCTGTAATGCGAATGAATTGTATTCCAATAAGTCGAATTACTACAGACTAGCTGTTGCTCGCGATCACGTCCGCGTTTGTTTTGGTTTCTAAAGCATATTTTAATTTGTATATTCTTGAAAGAAACTAAATGTATCTCTGAAATGAAATGTTGTAGTTAGATGTAGTTCTAAAATTTTTGAACTTATACTTCTTTTGGCGCGTTAGGGAAAAATGGTGAGAGTAAATTTTTACGATGCGCTCGCACACCGTCACAAAAAACCGACACCATGACGTTAGCTATAGTCAACATTTTAGTTTTTCTGAAAAAAAGGTTTGACAGTTGACTTTGAATAATTCAAACAAAACCTTTTTTCTATTGTTAGTGTCGTTTTTTCTACAAACGTAGAATAAGGCGAAAGATAGAATTTTTTAAAAGATTTTTATCTTGGTACGCCAAAGAAGTATAACTTCTAACGCGTGGACATAAGTACACACACTTTATTTTTTTAATAATTCGCGACAACTTCTACATTGGATGTCTGATTGGAATGAATTAAAAAGTAGTTTACTGCAGCATAAATACTCTTGATTATAAAATATTTATTTTAGTGATAAATAATACTGCGATACTAAAGTAACACTTTTGTTTCTACCGGAGATCAAATAAAATTTTAGAAAACCAAAGCTGCTATTGCGACTTAACTATGAGTTAAATATATTGCCCTCTGGATTTTTGTAGGCGATAATGAGTACTTACGTATTCATGTAAAAAATAATTTTCATGTTGCATCAATATTTTTTCACACCAAGAGATAAATTTTATAGGCAACATTTTGCTACTTTGGGTTACATTATTGCAATTATCTTAAGGATGTTACTTCGTGATAGTTTATCTTTCTTTTGGCGAAAAATGTTTAAAATCGGTCTTGGACTTTCGGAGCCTATTGGGTACAAACAAAAAATACAAACGATATATTTCCTCTTTATAACATTGTAATTGTAAATTGCTTTGTGAAATTAGTGTTATGAAGCTATCTGATGATTAATTCAAAAAGGTTGTGGGTAAGTCATACCGTAAATGTCAGCGCGTTATTTAATTTAATTGAAATGCACTGATTTTCCAATAGGTCACGGAAATTGTTTGCTGGACTTGTTTTCCTAACGACGTTATTTACATGGATCGAATTACGGGTAATGATTTATGGATCACATTATTTGTTAAATAGTAGGTGTAAGTTACCACTGATATAATACATACCATTATATGGTGTGAGATCTCCCTAGCGACGCAGTAAGCTACGTTTTTAATTTGAAGTCCCGGGTTCGATTCCAGGCAGGGGCAATTAGGGAATTTATAATTTCAGAGCTTTCTAGGGTCTGGTCCGGTGGGAGGCTTCGTCCGAGGATAGCTACCGGATTAGCTAGGTAGCTAGCTAGTTAACGTTAAGATGTCGCATAAAAAATGGTAGGTTATGGGTTAAATATAGCTGCCATACTTCCATACTGATTAGCCCGCGACCATTTTAAACTGCATCATCACTTACCTTACAGGAACCTACATTGAAGCAACGTCCATAGTCTAAAATGTTTTTCTTACCTCTTGTTTCCTGTTGGAGAAGAGTACTGTGCCCAGTAGTCAATGTAGTCAACTAAATAATACGAACATTTCCAAGCATGGATTTACTGATACTTGAGGACATGTTGTTAGCTTCATATCGGTATATTAGTACGGTAACTTCATCTGGTATCTCTCGACACTCATTTTCATGGTGACCGTAGGCATCTAGCTAACTTTATTGTAGGTACTTCCTGCTTGGTTCTGTACAACAAAAGAAAAGCTTAACAATACTTGGATACAATTGTGTATTGTTTACTAAAAATAACACAACGTGTTGAATACTAGCTTTATACTAGTGCCATCTTTGACAGACACGTTTACGCGCAACAATGCAATAGCATTTAACAAAGCAATTTCCAGTCACTTCAGGGAGTTCTAGATAACAGGTAGCCCTGACATTTATGAGCTACATTATGTCAAATCTGTTTTATTATGGAATAAAGAAACAGTAGGCAGTCGTTGAGAGTGAATAGGTACTCTAGAGGGGTGTCACTTTATTCCATATAGTTCGGTTGATCCTTATAGTATCTATCTATTGGTTGGCCGAACTTTACGGATTTTTGAAGTTTTTCTCTCTCCGTGCTTTATGAAAATCGGATGAGAGTTGATTTTTCCTAATGTAACTCATGATATGCGGCCGATTTAAATACCGCGCTCAATTGTCTAACTTTTTAATTGGTACGACTAAATTAATTATTTGTATTCCACCCACACACATTCCCACATCGCGGCTTCGTGTATTTTATATAATTACGTTTAAGTTTGAAAACTTTGTTTGTGCGTATTAGAATTTCAGCCTAAATTTCCGAACCACTTAATTTTTGTGCGTCATCATTTTTTAATTATAAAAAAAATACTTTTCTTTTTATGTGTGGTAACATAGCTTATACTTTGATTATTTCTTGATAGTCGTTCCTGATTAGAGCGCAGTGGCGTGCATTGCATATATGCAAATAAGCAGTGCATACCCTATCCTCAGGGTCATACAGAGCCTTCAGATAGGACCAATACAATTTTGTAACTAAAATGTTGTGCTAAACACCTTGTGCATACCCTGGGTCCAAGGGCTATGCACGCCACTGCATAGAGGGTATGCACAGGGTATGCAGATGATATAAAATGAAGAAAATCGAGTTATAAATACTTAAGGATAGGCATTGTAAGAGTTATAAAAAGCCTACCCTATAAGTATTTATAATTGGTACTCGTATTCATTCATTTTATATCATCTGCATACCCTGTGCATACACTCTATGCACGCCACTGTTAGAGCGGATAGATGCTATTCAGAATTATTTTCTAGTAATTTCATGTCCACCAATCCAAACAGGACCAGCGTAGTGGACAACGGCCTAAACCCTTCTCATTGTGGGAGGAGCACCGTGGACCGGTAATGGGTTGATATGACGATGATGATGACTTTTCGGATATGTTAAAAGGCGTTCGTCCGATAATGTAATATTTATTACAATTGGTATTTTCCTAATAAAATCCTGACTTGCCTGAGCCTGACTGTACTGAGCCAAGTGACATGTGCGTTTCCAATAAATAGCTCAACGGATTGGCAATGGACTTAAATCCACAATATCGTGTGATTAAATTGCACATGTCGGAGTAATTCATACCTACTCACATGTTTTACACATATACGAAAATATTTGACGTTGTTTACTGCCGCGGTTATTATATTACTAGCTGTTGCCCGCGACTTCGTCAGCGTTTGATTTTGTTTTTTGATGTGGCATTATGTTTAGTTGTACTTAGATCTAAAGTAGTAGTATTCAGTATCGCTAAGCCTCAAATGAAGGCATTGCTGCTGACCGCAGAGGTCTGTCCTCTATCTCCAACCACAGTTTGGGCAAAATGAAACACATATTATAACCTCTATAGTACAAAAATTATCATTTAAATCGGTTATAATTTGTCGGAGTTATGGTGTAAAATCGTTAAACACTCAGCCCCTCTCCCAAAGGAACTTAATGTCGAGATAAAAAGTATCATATATTACTTCTAGCACTTCCAAGAATATGTGTACAAAGTTTCATGAGGATCGGTTAAGTAGTTTTTGCGTGCAAGCGTAACAAACAAACTTATATTGACATTTATAATATTAGTAGGGATATCAAAACATTGTACTTATAATTGTTGAAGACTGCAAAGCAGCATGGAAGCAGTGTGATTATCTTAATACTAATTAGAGAGGACCCAGTAGGGCCCAGTATATCACCATATCGACCCGTTACCGGCCCACTACAGGGCACTGGTCTCCTTCAACAATGAGAACGAGTTAAGCCTTGCCTTCTGGCCCAGTGTGGATTGGTGGACGTAAGTAGTAAAAGTAGGTATATAGTAGGGGAATATTAGTGAAATACAGCTTAGGTCGAAGGTGCTTTAAAAAAGATTAAATGTGTATCGGTTCGATGTAACAACATTTATCTCACACGCGCCTCGTTAGTATGAGGCAGGTTAAGCTGCTTATTGTATATGTAAACGTAGCTAAACACATATATAGGCGGTGATAGCGCAGACAAGCTACCTTCCAAGACTCTACGGAACGAGCGGCATACCGTCAGGTATCTGGCCATCACTCCGCGCCAGACCAATGGGTTCTAATAGAGCTTGCACGTGAGCGTTATGAAGATACTGAGGGTGCTATCTTCTTCGCTTCTTGAACAGGAGAGTGCATGGTGGCCGTTGGTGACAACGCTGTTAGCGATAGTCGCGATGTCGATACCAATAATCGATGAGGCTAAATTATTCAGGTGCCAAGGCAAAAACCTGAGTCAACTTACCTTATTCGCTTGATTACGTAAATGCAACTTAATACGAACAAAAAAATTCAACTAATTAATTTCATTTTTGTTTGCATTTCTATGTTTTACACAGGCGACATCTAGATAGATTGTTCATTGTACGTATTAACACGAAATGCAAACTACAAGATTACTACTACTGTCAGGTCAACTGCAAAAATGATACATACCATACGATAACGGCAGGGTGATTACGTTTCTCACATCAAGCTCGCGACAGGCATACACCTCGCGATCCCTGCTATCAAAAGTCACGTATATTTACTGTATGGAAAAGTTATGTTTGACACCAGTGATCGGGAGATTTACGCCAGTCGCTAGCCTTTCTCGAGATACCTGTACTGTATAGTACAGGTATCTCGAGAAAGGCTCGCCGAGATACCTGTACTGTACAGTACAGGTATCTGTAGGTGTGGTAGGTATCAAAATCATGAATAAGTATTTATTCATTATTTTACTTATATGACGGATTGAAATTTTGTATCTTCCTTCTGAATACCAAAACACATAGTTATGTCTAAACAAAGCTCAGGTATTACTGACAACATTGGTGATGTTTAGTTGTATTAAGGCAGCTAAAAATTTAAATAAAAAAAGTCGAGCTGAAAAGGTGTACGGAGCGCCCACGCTGCATTTTAAGTAACTTCGTAGTTCGTAACGTTCTTAAATTAAATCCGGTCATGACATGCTTTAAAGTTACCTTTGCTTACCCACGGTTACTGATTGAGTTAGATGTCGCAACTAGACCACATCTCTCTCACCTTTGCATTTGTCATATACTATTTTGCATAAGGAAATCTATATTTATGCAACTTCGATTGAAGATCTGAGATCATGCAATTGAGCTAAGTGCTTCTATTGGATAAATGTGTTGACGAGGGTTACGTGATCGTCGGCAGGTGATAACATGACAATCATTATTAAGGAGTATACAATAGTCAATAGGTACTGGCTAGTGAGTAGTTCGAATTTCCGATGTTATATTCGATCTATTTGTAAAATACGAGCATACATACTGCTTATGTAGTTACTTATTGATTTGCACAACAATAAACCGATTGGCGCACCCTGCTTTCTGAAACTAAGGCAAGGTTCGATTCCCACAACCGGAAAATGTTTGAGTGATGAACATGAACGTTTTTCAGTGTCTGGGTGTTTATATGTATATTATAAGTTTTTATGTATTCATTCATCAGTCGTCATTGTACCCATAACACAAGCTACGCTACTACTATGGGGCTACATAGCGATGTGTGTAGTGTCGTAGAATATTTATTTATTATAGTTATTAAATAAAATCAAATGAGCGATATATTTCTTTATAAGGCAGTCTAACTTCTATGACTAGTTATTAGTTCGTTCCGGTATTAGCCAAATTGCTGCGAAGCTACGGATCTGGTTCCTATCTGCCAGCCTGGATAAACAAAAAGCTAGCGTCCTGAGCACAAATTGCCGGAAGACCTTTTATACGAAAAGGACCTCATCGCGTACAACAGTAATGTGGCTTTAGTAAAGTCGATTTCAGTAACTGTAGAGCAGTTTATAATAAATTAACTATTTCTAGTGCTTCTGTTGTGTTTTTTTTTTATCGCAACCAAGTTCCAGAGTAAACATGTTCGATAATAGCGTTGTTGGGTGAGATCCATTGAGTTGGGGAATATCGTATAGAATTCAACAGGTTATGTAAGTTATAGTAGAAGTAGAACTTCTTGTGCCGGAATGTCCGGGAAAGAATTACCGCCATGCTTATTAATGCCGGCAAGCAGGCATTCCTGTTACCCGGACTGAGGGGTCTGATTAAATAAATAAATAAATAAATATACTACGACAATACACACATCGACATCTAGCCCCAAAGTAAGCCTAGCTTGTGTTATGGGTACTAAGATGACTGATGAATATTTTTATGAATTATATATACATAAATACTCAGAAAATACATTTAAACACCCAGACTAGTGTTGCCCAAATTCAGTCTTGGTCTTGCAGTCTTGGTCTTGTTCTTGCGTTTTTGCAAGACCAAGACCAAGAACAAGACCGCGTATTTTTAGCAAGACCAAGACCAAGAATGACCGTGCAAGACTTGAGCAAGAACAAGACATAGCCTGCAAGACTCTTGCGTCTTGCAGCTAGGACTTAGCGCTATTTCACGGAGTAGTTAGGTGTAACAGTTCGGTGTATAGGTAGGTAGGTACGCTTAGGAATTCTATGAGACGCAAAAAACGATATCAAAGAATATGAAAAACTGGACCTATGCGCATTACGACTAATACCATAAACATAGCGAATAAAAAAATATCTATTAAAATCAAACTGAGTGCATGCATAGTTATGTTTTAACCATCGGCACTTTGATAATGCGGCATCAAAGGTTTTTTACTTACTTCTCAAAGAAATTTGCCGCTTTTCGGAAGTACATGGTTATGATACACGCGCCGGCGGCTTCTTTTGAAATCTAAAACAATCGTTGCCGCCGCGCCGAAATCATAACATTTGACACTATTCATGCAAAATAATTTCGAATTTTAAGAGTACCTACAGGTGTTCCAAAGAATAAATAAGTTTCAGATTGGTGATTTTAGATTGGTGGAGGACGCATGAGACAGAGTATCCGATTTTATCGAAAATGGCCCGTGATTTTCTCTCAATACCTGCAACTTCAGTACCTGCTGAGAGGTTATTTTCTAAAGCATCATTAGTAATTAGAAAACATAGAAATAGGTTAAGTGATGAGTCAGCCAGATGGTTACTTTGTATTAATTCTTGGTCAAAAGAATTGATATAAAGTATCATAACCTAATGATAAAGCTGTTGATTTGTGTTGTATTTTATTTTTTATTCAAATAAATGATAAATCGTAAAACTCTTTTATTAAATTTCTTATAAGTTGAGGGTTCAATCTCTTTCTAGACAGATAAGTATTGTTCTTTAAAATACAGTCAAGTTATTGTAATTAATTTGTTTTTTTACATGTTTTAGCAAATGTAAGCTTATAAATCATAAATGTTTATTAAGAAACAGTTACTTCCATGGAAAACGACATATAGGTCAGTTGATTTTTCGAATTTCTTATCAAATCTTCAGTTATTTATTAATCTGCTTGATCTTTACTATGGCTATGTTAATTCAAGCTCACAATGTTCCAATTCTAATACGTTTTTCTAAGATTTAAAGTAAACTTTAATAAATAGTAATAGACTAATAGGTAATTGCAAGACTTGCAAGACTCTTGCTGCAAGACCAAGACCAAGACCAAGACTGGGAGCGCAAGACCAAGACCAAGACCAAGACCAGGTGTATTGGCGCAAGACCAAGACCAAGACTGGCTAAGTCTCGTCTTGTTCTTGCATTTGGGCAACACTAACCCAGACACTGAAAAACACTTAATGCATATCACACAAACGTTTTCCAGTTGTGGGAAACGAACCCACGGCCTTGGACTCAGAAAGCAGGGTCTCTGCCCACTGCGCCAGTAGGCCGTCAAATTGCCGGTGTAATTACAGGCTTAACACCTACGCCTCAGGTTGATGAAAACGTGCGGCACTTTGAAGTACGAGTTCTTGCCTTGCGAATTCTTGCTCTATTTATAGACGACGATTTTCCATTTGTCCGGTTCGCTATGTACTTGTCCCGCTACATTATTGTTATTAAGAAAAATGTATGATTAAGTGAAATATACTCACCAGAAGTTATACGTGGATAAAGTTGCTGGTAACCAAGGTATAAAATTTTTGATGACCTTTCGGATGGCGCATTGGTGAAGCGCTATTGTTTAAGTGGGTGGTCACGGATTCGAACCTTAATAGAGGTAGTTTGGAAATTATACATTTTAAGATTAGGTCTTTGTGAAGTTCTTAGGTCGTGGCTTCTGACAAAAACGTGCCGGCAAGCAATGAAGAGTTTAATTTGGCGGAAAATATGTACTATTAATAAATAAATATACTACGACAGTACACACATCGCCATCTAACCCCAAAGTAACCATTCGTTGTGATATGGGTACTTAGCTGACTGATGAATAATAAAAATAATAAGAATTGTCTTTATTGTGTCTCATTTACATTGGATTCTTATAATCTATGGAACGGTTACAACTGTATTAGTTAAAATATTTGTATGAATGGGGAATATAAAAACTTGTTATATAAAAATATGTATAAAGATAAACACCCAGACATTGAAAAACATTCATATTCATGACATAAAAATCGAAGCAATCTTGGAATCAGAAAGCAGGGTCAACGCCCATTATGCTAACCGGCCGTCCTTAGGGGTGAAGCTTATAACAACGACATTTTAGCTCTTGACTGCAATCTCACCTGATGTCTGCAATTTCACAGTGATTGCAATAAAAAGGTGAATTTTATTACAAAGTTGTTTTATATGAACACGCACGGTGCAATCTAATCCCCGTCAACTCCGGCGGATATCAAATTGGCTTAACTCAATTTAGTTAACCCGTTGATAAACCTAGTTTGCAGTTAGCGCTCCGCAAAGGCTTCCGTTTAACGTTTAATTACAAGTTACACTAACCATAATAATGTTGCTTGCTTTGGTGCAGGGTAAAATGTTACCTATACATTATAGGATTTGAAATAAACGAAACGTTTTAAGATGACCATCCACCGCTGGACATACGACTTTTGTATAGAAATATCAAATTCCACAGTCTTGTGCAGATTTTGAAATTATTCGTCCATCGACCCACGCAGCGTTTTCGTTATGTGGCCATCCATGGTTTCTATTCCAGCACCTTGGGATCCCAGGCCCAAAGAACAATGGTTCTTCAAACTATGGTCTTACCCCGTCCATTAGCTTACGTTATTTTCTGAGAGGCTTCTCATTTCTGCTAACTTGTCATTTTATCAAAGAAATACTCCGGGCAATATCTTTTTCATCCGCTGAGTGACGCCGACTTTTCTTATCATGCGAGAGCCTGATAGTACAATCGCGATTACTAACTTCTTAGTTATAATAATATTGAATAGTAGTTGCAAATGTTTGCTGCTCAATATACATTTTTTATGTTGACTTTTGCATTAATTACTACCGCTTTAACTATATTAATTGTCTCTTTTATCCAATTTTACTACGGATCACGGTTTGATTCCCAGGTCGGAGCAATCATTGAATAAATCAATCATACAAATAATACATTGTAAATAAAAAGTTTTCAGTACACATACAATTCGGGGGCATGCATACATTAATTAAAAATTGTAGGTACCAACCAGCTCGGGACTAAGGATAATGGTGGTGTCGACCTCCGTGCCTTGGAGAGCGATTAGAACATCAGGTATCCTTAATATGTGATCCAAATGGATTAAGCCTTAAACGCTTAAGGGCAGTCTGGTGGCACTATGCTCTAAAACCACTGTATCATATAAGAGAGACTTTTTATACCCAGCAATTAAACATTAATAAAGTAAAGGTAAAGGAAACGACACGGTAAATAGATATGAAACTTTCCATTATCACGGAAAGGTCCAATTCAATTTTCTTTGATTCAATGAATCCATATAAGTTTTTACGGTCCAGATTGTTGTTCTGTTTGGCTCAGTTTACGAGTGAAACAGCCACAAACACTCCTTTCAAAGTCTTTGATAGCTAAAGAACTTCCTCCCTTCCTCCTTAAAGTTCCGTTTCAAAATAACTCCGGGAAAAGCCCTCTGCCTTGTAATAGAGATGTCAATTTAGGCCACACGCGAAAAGAATTAAACGTGTGTGTAGGTTATTCTTTTAATCATAGTAGTGGCGTAGTAGTTCGTCCAGTTCAACTACGGATCGTGATTCCGTGTGATTTGGTATTGGGTTTTTCGGTTAAAACATCTCTCAGAAACCACTCCGGTGCTAGGAAATTGGCATTTTCCACCCCCGTCCGTTAAGTGCATGTTAAAACGTCGATCTACTTATTTATTTGAAGATGCTGAAGATGATGATAATTTAGCCCAGCATCGGGTCATTGAGACGCTGTTTATAAATCTACAAAGACTAAAATTTTATGGATTACCAGCCCGTCACCTCTTGTGTGAGCAATTTCTGTTAAGTATAATATTGTCAGACTGACATTCCCTATTCTACGTATAAAAGCCTAGTCATTATATGTACTCGTATCCTCATCCAATTCACGTAGACAAATTGTCCAGTTCTCTCCTATAAGTCTTTCGATGATCGGACTATACAGACAGACTTGAAAGGTAAGGTATTTCTAAGGATTATATTAAAATTACGTACCGAGACCGCGTAACTGCCTATCATCACTGCCACCACCACTTACTTATGCGATCATGAAAATCTTCGGTGATAGTGATTGGGCAAATGAGTCTACTTTTTTTAAAAAGCGGTTTCGACTAAAAAATGAAGGGTTGTTATTAAAAATAAAAAGTTAATCGATTCAAAAATACTCAATCTAGCTGCAGATTCTAATCTCTCACTTAATATATTTATATAAAATATAAGACTTCCTCACAAAGGACGGTCTACGGACCCCCATTTCACCCCTTTTAGTGCCGTACAATGAGGTGCAGGTGTTGATACGTATATAACTACTTAACTAGCTTCAGAAAGTATTTCTCGATGTGTGTATTTAATGAGAATTTTCTAAGTACCCAGTGTTTCAAGAATTGAACAAGTAAAAGCTCTCATAAAAGTTTAGAAAAGCTTTTAAGAACCTTACGAGCTGTGTTTAAGAATTGAAAAGCATTATTGAACGCCGTATTGAAGAATCAACACTGACTAAGATGATTGATTGCCCTTTTATATACTTTCAATAGGTATAATCTGGAAGTGTATAGAATTATTACCTATTAATATCTCTACTAATATTATATTAGAGAAAGTGTTTATTGAACTCTGTATTTGTTGGTTTGTTCATCATTCTCGGCGGCAAAAGAGAGAATGATTGACGTAATTTTTTGCATAAAGATATTTTGTTCGCTGGAGTGTGACATACAGTATTACGTGGCAAGAGACTGGCACTGTCTCAGTGACTGAGCCTACGCCACTCAATTCAAACACCGTTGGTAGTTTTACAGTCACACAACTGGCATACCGCATAAGCAAACACCACTACGTTGGCCACTAACTATGTTTTTTTGTTTAAGATAAGATCTTTGTTATTTAATCGAGGTTTAGAACTTTTTGTAGGTACCGTACTGGTTTTTAGTTTTTATTTATTTATTTATAGATCTCTTTAAAAATTAAATACCTTTGCAGTCGAGTTTCAGTTATCGAACTTTTGGTTATCGATCGAGAGGTATATTATTGATTGAAGCTAAAAGGGTGTTGATAATAGTTACTAAGGTATCTTGGATCTGAGATTTATACCAAATCTTGCCGTTTATTCTAAAAATCCTAACCTAACATATAAATGCGAAGGATTCAAAAGAAATCTCGAAAGTTACTTAACGTATTAAGGCTAAAAATTTGGCAAAAATTTGACTGTGGCCATCTAACACTTGAAATATTTAACTGAAGTTAGTCAGAAATTTGGAATTTTCGTGTATCTTGCAGATTTAAATCAAAAAGTCTACCTGAACCGCTAATAATAAATAAAGATTATGCACTGGAAAGCAAGATTGTTTGTTTGTCTTTATTTAATGAAGTAACTGTTGCATTTACGCATATTGGCAAAGCCCAAGGCCAGATCTTGTTTTTTTTATAAAAGCGGGTGAATGTGATTAAGGTATATCTTAGGTCTATACAAAGAGGTATTCAATTACTATGCGAATAATTGAATATCGCGCAGCTCCCCAACGATCAAAGCGGGCAGCTTGTAGGTACTTATGATGATGAAATTACCTGGGTAATAAATTGCACGGCTATTATTCGCCTATTCTTGGACTGCAGTATTGTGTTTCTGTTAAGGAATCTCAGTACAACACCGGAGTTAGGAAAAGCGTTCTTGACATGTGTCATTTACATTATATATAAAATAATGTTAATACCTTACACTAGTGCGTAACACGAGTTAAACATTGGTGAAGATGCATGACCTACAACTTTTATTTATAATAATTAGTTCTTATTTTTTTTCGGTCTCGGCTCTTTCTGAGCCTGAAGTGAGCAGATAATGGGTTGATACTGATGATGACGTTGATCTACCTGAAACATTTGTTAACTCTCACAATAGTTCATGTGTATAACAACCCAACCACATAATTTCAAATTTATTATTTTATAAAATAATAATAATTAAATGTATAAGTTTCGTAATAATGTACCAAATAAAGGCTCAAGATCGGCAGGCTCCTGTATGAAAATAAAAACTCTCAGTTGCTAAATATATCTCTACCTGCGTCACGCTTTACTACCTACGTTCCGTTATTTTACAGAGATTGCAGTTAATTAATAACAATCTGAAAACCTCTTGCTCTTAAGAAGTTATTTTATAATTAAATAATCGGAATAACTTTTGATTATAGTTCTTACATTAATTACTCAGTTTTATTTAATGATTTTTTCGTTAATCTTTAATTTCTGCATTCTGAAGTTTAAAAGGCAGTGTAGTGGAAGTGTAACAACATATTACATACGATATTCCGACGTTATGCCTCCTTAATTTTTTAGGCTCTATAAGTGTTTATAGTATTAGGTATATGTCAGTGAGGATTTTTTAATTTAATAAATTCCTTGTTTGTTACGTCACTCTAACAGCTATAAAAAATCAGCTTAGGTTTGCATTTGCATTCAAAGTTTCACATCGATATAAGCTGAAGTTTACGAAAAAAGAGTTGGTTTCTAGCACGAACCTACCCGCTGTTTCCGTCAGCATGTTTGTCCGTTCGTCCGCCTATGATATCATTGTTTCAAAGCTCGATAGTTTTCCATTATATTTAAATACTCCTTTTCAAATTGTCGGCTTCAATGCAAATAAATTATATTTGTACCGAACCTATCACAGTCTAACATGAAGAAAGAATTTACTTTGTCAAAGGTAACTAACTACCTAAAAAACACTTAGAAGCACAAGGTACGAACGCACGAACAAAGCGAGCTTCCGGTGTTGTATCCTGTGCCGGTGTTGCGTTTTCCTTTAATTGGTTCTACAAAGCGCTCGCCCACAATTTCTTATCGCTACTTTCTAAGCATTTGCAAAATGCAGGATGGAAACCGGATGCGAAAGCGAATGTCGAAATTAAAGCGGCAAAAATGCGAAATAAGTACGTTTATGCCGTTACCAGTAACATTCCTTCATCGTTATCATCATCATAAACAGTCCACTGCTGGACTAAAGGACTCACCCAATGGGAGGGTTAGCCCGTAATCACCACGCTGGGCAGGCGTATTGGTGATTGCAGAGACGGTAGTAGTAGTACAGATGACGCTGCTGCCCGTTATCAGTTATATTTAATAATCACCTCTTACGACACTCGCGGGAGAATGGTGCCCTTAACCCCATAAAACCATAATAAACATCTCTTACACCCATAGTTTTATTACTTATTTACTTCACTTGTATCGAGACTTTTGACGATTAAAAATGCAATTACCCTTTTAAAAAAATTATGATTAAAAATTCCTTTATTAAAAAAATGTTTTAAAAAAATTAACTAAGATATTTCGAAAATATAATTGCTTCTACTAATGTAGTATGCACACGGGATACAATCAAAAATAATGAAACTTAACGTAACTTAAACTCATATAATATAAGCTTAAAATTATAAGTATCACCGAAAACAAACTTGTTATAAAGGATAGCTCCGCTTAAAACTTAAATGCAGTCACAAAAGAACATAAAATATAGATCCCATCATGATGGTTTAATTTATGTTAACGGACTTAAGAGCGTGACATGAGCGGATACGATTTCATGACGTTGAAAACTAAAACGTGACCTAAAATGAAGACTTCCATTTCCACTTTTTAGTTGCTATACAATTAAACATACCAAAATAATCGGGTATTCTGATTACTGGTAAAATTTTTCCAAAATGTTAATGTTATATAATGTTACCACCAAACGAATCCTTGCTGAAATTTTCGTTAGAGGTAACTTTGTAATATTTTCCTGACGAGCAATTTTTACATTATTGTTTACAGCGGACAGCCATTTAGTCAGATAACGTTTAATATGGTAAAGAATAAATATATCTTTTTTTCGCTATGAAATTCATAGATTTCATAATAGTAAAAGCTTTTATAGTTTTTAAATATTTAACATCTTAAGATTTACATCTTTTTATCGATTTTCGATTTTATGAAAGGCAACAAGTTGAAAGCAATACTGATACCGTTTATTGAATGAGCGTCGATTGTATTACAAAATACTAGTTTTCGTGTCCACAGCTCATTCATACATCCAACAATGTTCCTTCTACAAGTGTTGGTCATTTTGTTTTATTTGGTTGAATAGATCCCGGCCTACTATGGATCGTTTGTTAAAGGAACCCTTAAATTGGTTGCAACATACGTAGTTACACAACAATAGTTAATATTTAATCGGCAACTTGTTGAGCAAAGTGTTGGTTTCGAGAACTTGTTATGTTTCACAATAAGAATTATTTTCAATTATTTCATTTCATCATTTCATTTAATGTTTATTTCATTTAATAATATTGTTATCAAATTAAATTTTTTGTAATTTAATAAGATATTTAGATTAAAATCAGTCCAAATTTACAGGAATTCGTAAAAATAATAATTTGTGGTTGTTTAGATCTAATTATTGATTAAAAAACAATTATTTCCTAAATAAATTATGCAATTATTCTTGGGAGTTTACTATTAAGCATAATTGAGTAATTTTTTATATATTTTTATAGGTACATCAATATCATCATATCGACCCGCTACTGGCCCATACAGGGCACGGGGCTCCTCCCACAGTGAGAAGGGGCTAAGGCCGTAACCCACCAGGCCGTGGCCTAGTTTCCTCACGATGTTTTCCTTGAAGTTTTCCGATGAAGCAAGTGATATTTTAAATTTCATTGAATTTTAAGAAAAAAAGCTACAGGTGTGTGCTGGGATTCAAACTCGGCCTCCCGAAAGCGGAGTCGAAGTCCTACCCACTAGGCTAATCTAAATATTTTGTGGATATTGTACGTATCTCTTTTGTCTGCACAGGAAATAGAAGCACTCACCCAAATAGAAGACCAAGATATGGAACAGAGTCCATATGAACCGGAGTTTGCCCGCTGGAACCGTATGGATTCACCTACACGAAACTTGGGGCAAGCAGTAAACCCAATTGTTGCAGAGGAACAAATGTACCCAGACCAGAAGCTCGATAATGACATGACCTCACCAATCAAAGATTTTGAGAGTGAACTGATGAAGAGAGACGGTCTAGATGAGGATATGAGTTATGATTACATTGAATTGAATAGTACAGCTAATCTTGGACCTGATGATACTAACAAAGAAAATACTTTCGCGATAACGCCTCTTGAAGCTGCTTTCTTTCAAGCTGATGATACAGGAGATAATGGTAAGATGTAACTTACTAGATGTTTATCTGTAACTAGTTGAGCAACGTTACTTATTGAATATTTGTGATACTTGAAATATTCGCCTTCAGGTCTGTTTGAAAAAAAAAGCTCACAGGATTGATTTTTATCTAAAACTTTTCTTTTTTAATTGCCCCAATTTAAGAAATAAAGTATTTTCGCGCAATCCAACCATCCCATTTCAATCCTACAGATAGAATTTAGAGAAACTTTATCTTAGCGGATACCAACCACTCAAAATCAATATATCTTTTATATTTCAATGTTCCTTGAAAAGTCTCTTGTCCACATTCAATAGTGAGCCAATATAAAATACGAGGTATGAATATCTTTGAACGCTCACATTAAGTGCGTAGCTTAGCAACAAATCCAACAGTAAGCAAATAGCGCATAGAAATTGGTTTTGTGATTTGATTCCAGAATAGAGGGCTATTGTGAATAATAAAAAAATGCCACGTATGGTATATGAAAGAAATTAATTCTTTAATAAATTATTAGTACGCCCTACATACGCTGCAAATGTCAGCAAGCCACCTGCAATCAAAATGAAAAATATATGAAACATTGATTGAAATGAAAATATTTTATTCGTAGCATTTCGTCCAAATTACTACAATGTATAAATACTTTATAACACTCAAAGGTTATTGTTTCAATTATGTACGATGCATTTTATTGCTATCGTTGCATTCGTTTTCTAAATCAAAACAATCTATATTTATTATCTTTGTAATCTATATTTATAAATATGATTTAACGAGCTTTTTAATACTTCACCGGCTTTTTAACTGAAAGAAATCAGACACAGCCCTAGCATCACATGTAAACATAAAATCCTGTTACTCCAGTTATATCTTCAATAGTGTCGTCATACGTTAAAATGTTTGTATGTTTTGAATTCGTTTTTATGGAAAAATAAATATGCTTCTTTGGATTTAATATTTTTACTGGGTGGTTGCAGTGGTAGCCCTTATGAAATATACTTTCTTTTTAGTTTTATTTGGAAAACAAATAGCTATAAATAAATAGTTATGCATCCTTTTACATTATATCGTAATTCGGTTACACGATGTAAATATAAATGAAATGATGTTTGTTAATCTCACTAACACTTGAGAATGCTAACGCTAAACCGATTTGGCTAATTTTGGTAATGAAATATTCATGGAAGTCCAGGGAAGGTTTAAATACTAAAAACAACAGTAATTTGAAAATAAAATTAAACCTTTTTAAAGTTAGGTGGCGCTTCTTTACCGAGCCAGGCAATGGCTGCCGGGTCAGCTAGTATACAATATATAATAACCTCAGAAGGAGAATTTGTTCGGATGTTTGTTATTACTTCACGTCACAATGGCTGAACGTAATTGGCTGCAGTTCGAGACATAAAATGCCCATAACCTAAATTTAAATATGTAATTCTTTTAGAACTTCTCTTGGAATTGTTACCTTTAAAGTGCAAAAATTAATACAATAACGTAGTCCCAGGCGCCACTAACAGGAACTTACTATTTTTAGGTGATAACGAAGCAGTAACTCCTAAGGAAGAAGAAGCAGCACTAATTGGCATCGACGCGCAGATAGAACAACGTAAAACGCGTCAAAATCCTAATCTCAGCAAAACCAAGACTCTGATCAGTGAGCATTTAGACAGACTTCGCACGGGATTGTAAGTACCATAAATTATTTAATAGTTATCTATTTTAAAATGGGCTCTACTAATTTGATATTATTTCCTTGCCGTTTTCGGTATTTGTTTATTCCATAATGGAAGTCTTCATTCGGTATTTTGTATGCGCCTTTTTGTTTTGGAGCTATTAGGTTACTTTTTGAAATTAATTTCAGGTAAGTATTATAAATTACTGTTCCGAACTTGTAAGCTGCACATAGATAGGTAGATACCTATATTCTTGGAATTTATATTGATTGGTTAAATATTAAAATACAAGTACGTACACATATTAACCTGTCGTGTATTTAGATCTGGGCTAAGTTCCAATATAAAAGATAAAGCTTTTCTAGCCTAAAAAAAATAAAATTTAAAAAATCCTCGAGTTTCGATACAGTGTACATTATTCTACTAGTCAAGCCATTTCACTTGATGTGCATATTGATGAAGTTGCGAAAAAAATGTAATTCGCCAATTTGTGGTTGCAGCCATCTTGGATTTCAAATTTGTCATGGTGTATAGTACTCTACTAGTCAATCCCTTTGATCTGATACCCATATTGTGAAAAATATGAAAATATATATGCTAGCGGCCATTTTGTGGCAGCGGCCATCTTGGACAGATTTTGATTAAACATATCTAGAAACACTCATAACTAATTCACCTTTCGGACAAAAAAACAAAATCAAAATCGGTTTATCCGTTCGGAAAATATAATGTCATAGACAGATACACACACACACAAACACATGTAAAAATAATAACACTCCTTCGTTTTTGTGACCGGGGTTAATAATATAGTATAGATGTTTAAAAATTAGGGTACAGCCTCTTCAATAGCCTTCATTTTATTTAATGAAATAGTGTTGCCTTAAACTTAACCGTGTGTTTTTACTTCTCCTTTTATTGATTGAAGTTTAAAGATTCCTCCTCCATTTTATTAGTTACCAGGACTGCACATTACGAGGTACTTGATTCGATTCCCGGTTTGGTCAAAATAATGTTATGTATTGGGTTTTTCTGTCAAGAAATTTAGTAGTTTTTAGCTAAAGTTGAGAGAATTGCGTTGCTCACATCTATAACTTTATAACTAAAGATAAAGATAACAAACCCTATCATGGACACTAACATTTCCAAGGTTTTATCGCCATGGGAGAGAAAACCCTATCCCAAAACATTAATAAGCTGAGTGATAATAGTGACTATTTTTAAATATTTTTAATTTTATTTATAAATAAATAAAATAATAGTGTCAAGCACAGGTTGAGTAAACGGAAACCCCACTGATAAATATATCACTAAACATCCGAATGAAGAATCCGAAACTATGTATAATTACGAACGAGTTTACTGCCGAATGACTATAATACATGTGCCATAAAAAAACGAAGGGAAAAAGTTTTCGTTACTTGAAAATTACAGCCTTCCAGCACGCGTAACCACTGTACTTATCACATGGTAGTGATAATTACGGCCTAACGATCTCTCTGAGGCACAACGGTAACAGAAAATATCACTATCCCTATCTCTACTAATATTATAAATGTCAATGTAAGTTTGTTTGTTACGCTTTCACGCAAAAACTACTTAACCGATCCTCATGAAACTTTGTACACATTTTTAGAAATGTTAGAAGTAATATAGGATACTTTTTATCCCGACATTCAGCTCGTTTCCTTTGGGAGAGGGGATGAAAGTGTTTGACGGATTTTACACCATAACTCCGACAAACTATAACCGATTGATATAATTATTTTTGTACTAAATATAGAGGTTATAGTATGTGTTTAATTTTGCCCAAACTTTGTGTAGATCTTAATGTGGTTGGAGATAGAGGACATAACTCCTCAGCGAACATCAGCAAACCCCTCATTTAAGGCTTAGCGATACTGAATACTTTAATTTTTTTAGAACTACAACTAAATTAAATGCCACATCGAAAAACAAAATCAAACGCAGACGAAGTCGCGGGCAACAGCTAGTACGTAATAAATCATTTTGGACCCGACTCGGGATTAGCATCCAGGAAATCGTGATCCGTAGTTGCACTCGCTAAGCACTAGTCCAACGGGGCAAATGGCTATGAAATGTAAATAACTCGATACATATTACTATGTAGCGAAAGAAAAAAGACTGACATCAAATCAGACAGGAATAATGTATACTTTTAACATGATTGAATCTGTTATCTGATACCTACATATTCTTTGTGAGGTTACATGAAATGAAAATGTGGGTATAAAAACTGCAGGTAGCAAACTGAAAATTGGATTTCATAATCATGGATCGTTTCGCGAAGCCCCAAAGAATTTGCGAGAACAATCTCGTACAACGTTGATATTAATAATGGATATTTGATCCGTTTTGTTTGCACATCGGTTTCATCGATATAGTAATTTGATACACTTTCAGAGTTCAGTACCTACTTTATTAAACAACTAGCAGTTTTTACACGTACAATTTCTAATAAGTATAATCTCCGTATACTAACCTCCATTCTTTATTCTGAATCCTTAAAGGTAGAGTTTTTAAAAGATGCTTATAAAGTAGGTACCTATATTTTATTTATAAGTAAACAAATATTAAGACTTAGAGCTACAGCATTATCAGATTAGATTAGATCTTCTAAAATGCATCTGATAATGCTCTAATCTGTAAAAAAAATGACTTTCTCCGCCCCTAAAATTTAACAGCTACCTTTTTTTTAGTGAATAATCAAATCCCAAAAACTATCTATCTTCTAAACCTTAGAAAATCATGGGACTGACATACAAGCTCCCAAACCCCATTTATTTCCAGTAGGGAAGATTACACCCTATTTCCAGTAGGGAAGATTTCCGAAATAAAAATAGCTCCATTATATACGAGTAGGTACCCCCGAATACCTAAAACTTTAGTCGGCACTCGTTAGTCCAAAAAAGACGGATTAACAAAAGCCAACAAACGCATGACAACAACTAAATACCAAAAGCCAAATATCCCGGAGATTATTACGCAATCACTGCCACATTTCCCTGCTACGTACCGTAGGTACATGCTCAAGGATTTTATATGACCCGCGTGTAGCGGACACGTGTACATAACATTAACATTTCATTACTTATGTATACGAAAATATTCCATAACAATACAAAATAGGTGTGTCCTCTATAAATAATACAGCTCCGCATTTTTTTCAGTTAGATAACTATTCCGGCGATTTGCACTCAACACTTTTGTTTATACCTATTAGTTACTTCTAGGTGTACACTGTACCTATACCTGACCGGGGTAGTGCCCTACTCATTCTGAGATGAGACTCGTGCCATGTGGTGAGCCAGTACCGGGTTGATAATGATGATACAAAATTGTTCAATTTTTTTTCTTAATTTTTTTTTACATCTGTAAAAAGCTTACCTACTTTTAACCTAAAAATCGCTACTATTAGAATATCTTTTCTGTAGCTCTACGTAAGTAATTAGGTTAGAAGGCTGGTTGGAGCTGCTTCCGCAAGCCGTCGTGATTATTTTTTTAAATAATAACCGGGACCGACGGCTGTGCTCTCCAAGATATTCCGTTTCCGTTTTAATGCTTGATAAAGTTTATTTTAGTTTAAAACTAGCGTTCTATTGGGCACCTGCCCTGATTATTTATTTCTATTTAATTAATTAATTTTATATAAAAAAATTATAATTTTATAAATTATTTTATTCGTTTTAATCTCTTCGCATACCTCTTTCTAGTGTGTCACCTTTAGCAGTATCTAGCCAGTAGGTATTTACCTAAATTAAAAGAAATTGATTATTAGAATATTCTGTAACAGGAAGATTCCCGTAGTTATTTTAATTTTGTATGTCTGTCTGACTGTCAGTTCGCGCATCACGGAAAAACTACCAAACCAATATGCTATACTGATTTACACATAGATATAAAACTGATACTTTGAGTAGCAGGACACTTTCTAATTTTTCTTTTTGATCTGGTCTGGTGGGAAGTAGTCCCATTGAAGCCGATTAGAGGTATTGGTTTAATATAACCCCCTTACCCTCAAGAGTATAACTGCTTTCTTAGACTGCAACATCACACACCTGGTGAGATTTCAGTCAGTAAAAGAATCAAATTAATCCTGGAGAATTTTACCTATCTGAAATTTTAAGCGACAAAGTCGTGGTTCACTCCTATTGACAAGGGCAAGGCAAGGGGTGGGCACTAGTCTCTCAAGTCGCGGGAGAGGGAGTTACTATACGAGGCCTGCGGTAATTGATTAATTGTTTGACAATCAGTTTGTTATCTATTCATCAGAATCAAACATTAACGAACTCAATTCAAGTCATAAGAGTCAACTCTCCACTTATCAATATGTTTCTGGGAATACGAAACAAATCTTTTGTGTATTCGAATCCAGCAACAAATTTGATCCCATTAAATGTTTAGCATATATTTTTAGATCAATTAATCGGTCGTTCAAACTCGGCAGTTGGTGGTTGATAAAAATCTAAATCAAGTCATTTCTAGTAGCATATTAATGGTAAACAGTAATAATACCCTGACTAATACTTTAAGTTCCTTTTTTAAATCCTTTTTTACTATGTGATTAAATTGAAAATAAACTTAATTTCAACTGTATATCGATACTACTGGATAGAGGTGTTCCGCAGGAATTTCGACACGATACGGTTTTGTGTCGCTTCTTTCCCGCGACTCCCTGCAACTCGTTTAATGCCATCTACCCACCTTGTGAGGGGTCTACAAACACTGCGTTTTCGGTAACACTGTTTCTTCAAAGGATCTCCACATTTCTGATTAGATCACGTAGGTACTCTTTCCAACGCCCGCTGAGTGCCTCTGAGCGCTTCTGATTCATCATTATCATTATCACTTAGTATAAATTACTATACCCGTGTCTTGGAGAGCAAGTTAAGCCGACGTGGGTCCGTCTCGGTTACCATGTTATAAGCCTGCCAACCCGCAGGTTGGACCAACTTTAAACCCTCTGTCCTATGAGAAAACCCAGTAGAGTGAGATTTAAAAGTCACGACCCTGAATTGGATCAGTTACCAAAGTGCGGCTTTTATAATGATTTCAACTCTCTGAATAGCCGGTGAGTCAAAAGAAAATTTTAATCGCGGAAATTGCCGAGTGGAGTTTTATTGCGTTGACCATTAGGGGTTAAACTGACAGAAATTCGGCTCAAGAATGCTATCAGTGCTACTCTATTCTAATCTGCTTGCAGCAGATCAGAATACAGTTTTCACCACGCCTCCTCTTACCGTGGGTTTCGTACTTGGCGACCAAGACAAAATAACTGAGAATGGGCAGTTTCTCCTACTTCTACCATCTATGGCAATCACCAACCCGTATGCCCAGCGTGGTGATTATGGACAAATCCTTGTATTGTGAAAAACCTTTTATTCAGCACTGGACTGTTACAGGCTATTGATGATTGCTATATATATTCTTGTCTCTTTCCACTTGCCGTATCCTACTTTATGGGAGCTCGGCACAACATGGCTTCTACAAACATGAAATGGTTTGCATATTTTTAAGACCGCGGATTATCACTATATATACACTGGTATATTTAGGTGCTACGGAAAAGGAAGCAATACTATTTTTATTTTATTTTCATGGCGGGACAGGAAGAGTGTCCAGTATTCCTTCATTTACCTTCAAAGTTACGCGACCTTCATTACGCTACGCATTGCGGAGGCTCGCTGAGTTCGCTATCTCCCCATTTACTCCACTCAGCCTATACAAAACACTCCAACACGGTTAGCATAGGCAGGATACTTTATATCCCCGAGGTTTATAAACTCTGAGAGGACTGGCGCATAAGTGGAAATAATATTCAAATAATATTTTTGAAACTAGGCTAACACAGACAGGCTAAAAATTATATCCCCCGTCTATATCCCCTGACAAAGGATAAAATTAATTTGTCCACCTGTTGAAGTACGAGAACAGGGAATAGGAGAAGTTTATATGGAAAGCTGTGAGACAGAGATTTATAGATCCGAGAGTTGATAAATCTGTGAGAGAGAGATTTTTATCCTTTCCCCGGAGAGAAAATTGTCTTCTGCCCATGCTAGCCGTGCAGGGGTATATTTTTTGGGGGAATATTGTACGTCTAGATAACTGGTAGTGTTAATTTAAAATAGCGACCATTGCATGAGGCGTCGGTCATCGGTAAAAACATATAATTTTTTTTATAAAATAATAATAATCAATTATAATATGTCGTATTAAATATTTCACTAATTATTAAATATTAAATGGATTTTTCGTAAACATGCTTTCTCCTCTTACTAGACATACGATATATGCTTAACAGAAAGTAATATTAATACAATTATTACTATTATTACTGATAAATAAGAATTATTCTTATGAGCCTTGTACAACTACACTGACACTAAAAACAAAAATTTGAGCCTTATCAGTTATCACCTAGTAAATTACTGCTTTGTTTATATGTAGTTTAAGATTTTAATATTAAAAAATATTTCTATTATTATGAAAGTAATGGAAAATAAAAAAATTAATGAATAATTAATATTTTTAATTATTTATTGATCATCAATACAAGGATCAGATATAGCGGTAGAAGCGTTGGCTTTCGGTTTGATGCGATGTAGAATAAGAAGAGATGAATATTTTGTCTTGCTCAGCTTTCTTAGAATTAATAATTAAATTATTGGAACACCTATAAGTTGCGCTTGGTAAAGTATAAGGGTAAAAATTACTCACCCGAAATAAAAAATTGAATATCCCATTTTTAGTCGTGTTGTTGTTTGTAAATCGAAACATTATCTAACATAATGAAAGACGTGTTAGAACAAGAAGGTGGGGATGGTAACTTAGCATTGATAGCTATGTTGTGTACTGGTAGAAATAAATGTAAAGAGTTGAAAATATCGAATTAATTTTGCTGCATCTTCACGTGCCTCGGAACTTCACCAAGTTATAAAGGTTTTGCAGTTTTCAGCAAACAAAATAATACTTTTACCCTTCAAAGACTTATAACTTACTGTGCAAAATATAATGCCGTAGCTTTATACTGCCTCGCAATTTACTTCAGTTAATCGCGAGGCAGTATAAAAGCTTTGTCAGATCCAAGAGCCATACGAAATATATTGTTTGCTGGTCTCACAAATATAATAATGAACGGGACACGTGTGAACGACCTCGCTGTAAACAATCAGTAGAAAGCGGAATAATTGCAGGGCTAATAAGGACTACCGTATACCTGTCTCGTTACTGCCAACCAATCTACGCTGGTTGAAAATAAACCGTCCTAACGAACTTGAGGAGAGGTGATGTTAATGATTTTACCACTTAGTGACCATCTAGCCATCCACCCCAAGTCATTTGTTAGAAGCATGGAGCAATGAGTTTTGTTTAATATAAGTGCAATTAAAACCCATGTTTTGTTCCAGATAAAAATACCCGACCTTAAGTTTGCACTAAGCTTGATATAATTTCCGAAACCCATCTTAACCTCATTTATTAGTAATCGGAATAACCGCGTCGAAGCTTATATTGCGATTTGCTTTACTTTAGTTCTGCTTAGGCATATGATGAAATGCACGATACCACTTTTCCACTAATTGATAGCAAGATGGAGTTTTAATTAAGGACTCAGCATGCAATTATTAATTAACCAAATTAGCGTAAGTAGCATAGGTGCGTATAATTACGACATGTACCTTGTGGACACTCCATTGAACACGGATCTGAGCGACTGCGGGTATAGTTGGGATATCAGGAAGCGAATCATAACACTGGCAGCCAACTGATATAAAAAAAAGTGACTTCAATTTCGTCGTTTAATAGCGTGTTCATCTCTGTGGTTGCCAGAGTGCTTAAAGAATTTGTGTCTACAGATTGTGTGGCCCTGTCGAGTTCCGGTTTAAACCAGCAATTCTTAGTTTAAAAAAATATTTATGTAAAAAATCGTACAGTATCGTGCTGCCTGGAGGTAGGAAATCAGCGTTGCCCACACTCCACTCCCGTTACTCCGAGAATTGACTGCTACGCTTCGGTCCTACTTAAATGTGATAATTTTAATTAAAACCCGCCACGTCGCATTGAAGCAGCATGGTGGTTCTTTATCCCACTTTCCTATTAGAGAGGAGAACGAGAAGGGTGCCCAGGAAGCTACATGCATTACACTAGAAGGCTTACTTCTTTCTGTTATTTTAGATTCTTAAGCTTAACATGTATTAAAAGTCTTCTCCCTCATGACTGAGGCTCGTGATCACTGCTATGGCGAGTAATCTGTTTTTAGCCATTATCTGTCTTTAGCCATTTTATTGCGTTATAGAAGGTACGGGCACCAGTTTTCTCTTAGTTGATCTGACGTCACTTTTTCCATGTGTTCCTCACATTCCCTGCGTAGTGTTGCTCTCTTGATAGGAGGTCTTCCATTTACCATCAAGTTGGCAATCTGCAAAGTCCATCAATTTCAAAAATAAGTATTCGTTGGTTGGTCGTTCATTCCTAAAATTCCCCGGTAATGACGCACCAACTAGGGCATGTTTTGTATTCAAATACTCTTAATAAATCATGATTTATACCCGAACTAAACCATACCTCCTCGTATGAAGAGCTTCCAGAAGGTACATATAGTAATTACGCAAAATAGGTCGCTTACTCCTTAACTAGGTTCGATTAAATGAGAGACCTTTACGTTAATAATTAAGTTATATCGTAACTACAAATATTTAATTTGATCAAAGATATGTATTTTTATTTTCACCGTTTACTGTTTTCTCTTGAGAGATAATGAATAAATTTTATCTTTCTACCCATTACAGACGGTTACTTTAATACCTATTTTAATAAAGAGATGCCGCTAAACAACGTAGGATTTTAGATTAGCCTTCTGTGGTATAAGTGGTTTACGCCGATACTACCTCATTTAATCGCACCGGCATATTTAATTTTCTAAAGTACTGATATAACCCGATTAATTTACGTAGGTACACTGATTTGTTTTATAGTGTGTGATGAAATAGTATCATCTTTGAACATTAAATTATTACTAAGATTTTGACGCAGTAACAGTACTAGTGCACTGAAATAGATCTCGGCGAATATATAATACTTTTTACACACGAAAAAAGAGCCATCATTACGAACGTTATCTGTTTTTTCATTGTACGAAGTCCCTTTTGTCATTATATCACCTCGATGTCAATAGCTGGTTTTTATATTTATAATTAAAATTTATATTCCCGCATCGTTTGTTTTCTTTTATATATTTTCAAAAATGAGAACATACGTAGATTATTTTTAGTACTTTGGCTGAAAAATCGAGTGTAAGAGATTTTTAACATTTCAATTAATTATTGAAAGTACCGAAAATAATCGATATTTACCTACCAATACAATAAAAATATTTTGTTATTATTGAAATAAATGGACCTCAAGCTATCCTATCTTTTTATGTATCCTTTAGTATGCTAATTCATATTATATATTAATTATATTAAAACGGACTTCGTACAATAACTGTCCATCTCAAAACACATAGTGTTTATGGTGCACAAATTGTGGTTGTGTTAGACTTTATGGTTCACAAACATTTGTCTTCTGAATTGTGTGTTTTAATCAGGTACTAACTTTTATACCCTGTTTCACTCCCCTAGGATATAGTTTTGTTACACCCATTCTCAGTGCTACATCCACCTCATATGCGGCGACTTTTTTATCTTCTTTCATTGGCCGCCCTTTTAATCTTTCAGATGGAATTTAAATGATCAGGTTTATTTTTATTGGATACCGTTTCGATACAGTTTTGAATAGCCGAGCGAATATGAATATGTCTCCACTAATAGATGACCGTAACAGTGATTGTAATAGCGGCTCTGCTACGCTCGCATTGTCTAAAGGTTCTTTCTTTTTGCACCGAATTTTTAATATTCGAACCTTTTTTTTATCAACGACTAAATATGTTGACTACAACATGTGGCAATGGACGCATTAACTGTGTCTTCGTTGTTAGAAGGAAAAAAATCACCACGTATAGGAAACTCCTTTCCAAAGTATTATGCTTCTAATCCCTAGTTGAAACAGTACGCTATCATTCATTCATCAATGTTAGAGTTTTTTTAAGTAGATGTGTTTACTACCGTATTAGAAGATATTGCAATGCTTAAGTGACCCAATCATTTGCAGCCATACAGTCTAACTTCAGGGCCTCGATTCCCAGTTAGAGGTGCGGGGGATTTTTCGCTATGCCATAAGCTACATGCGAGATGCGTTCCATTGGGCCCGAATAATTTTCATTTTTAATTCAGTAAAACGACCAGTCATTTTTGCCCACGCAGCATCAGCAGGTCTGCCAACTCGCGAACGAAGTTATATGCTTACGATGAAACATGAAGTGGTTGGGCCGTTTGCGGGGTATACCCGCATGTTTTATCATATGTTATCAACAAAGCACGCGATTATTCCCGGACGATACCAAGATATCGATGGGAGGGGGGGGGGGGGGGGAGTCCGTGGGATAAAAATTGAGTTAACGACCGATGAAAATGAGTCTTTGGTCACCTAAACCATTCCCGAAAATCTAGTTAAGATAGCGCTAGCCGGACGCATCTCCAATCATTGTTGTCAATTTCTGTATTTTATTGAGACTTCGTTCCGGTACGATGCCGCGTTGCAATTAGGGGTATGGGTTTAATAGAACTGCCATAACCCTAACAGTTAACTCCCAATCATATTAGACTGCATCACACAGCAGGAGGTGAGACTGCAATCAGTGTAAAAAGTATTTAATAAAAATAACTAAAGTAAATTGTCTTAAGAAACCTTATTAAACAGCAGTAAAATCTCTTTCAATGGCCGGCAGTTTCACCTACTTCGTATTGCGTAGTGATATATAAACATATCTCAATCAATGAGCTATCTAACACAAGTTGTATTAGTAGTTCTTGAGATGAATGCTTTTTTATATTAGGTAAAGTCATATGGGTAACACACATACACAATGTATTACTTCTAACCTGGTTCTATCCAAAGCTACTTTCATGTTTTAGTATTCCGATCCTGCCTGATATTATAGACGTAGATACTGAAATTGGTAGCACCGCCATGCTGAATTGTTAATCTTGTTTAAAAGCGAACCTCTCTGTTTTCACTTAGTTAAGTGCTATTTATTCTGCCGTCGTATTCTGCAATTTTTTTGAAGTTTTGCCAACCGCTTGTCTTAATTTTTTTTTCCTGCGAAGGTGTTTGTATTCTTATGGAGAGAGCCTTATGTGATAACTTCTACCTATTCGATCGCGTAAAAGTAAAATACGATTCCTATTGAATCGAAAGAGCGGCATCTAGTTATAATACTGGGAACTACAACACTAAATGGTATTATTCTAACTTACACACGATCGAGTAAGCAAACGAAGGTATAAAATCTCACACTTGGCACCCTGATCGCCACCGTTTAGCGGCAGCTGACAAAAAAGTTGTAGAATATGGGGACCGGTGTACTCATTTTCTGACTGACTGCCGGACAATACTACGGCACAGTTGTTCTAAATAGTGGGATAGAAACTAAACAACGCATCTCCATGAACGAGTATATCGCAGCGATAAGTTCAGCATTCCATTAATTCTATTGTGTACCAAAATAAGATAGGTACTTGGCGGTATCATCACAGCACATCACAGTGACATATTTTTCTTCGAACGTAAGCCGTGTTTTCACAGAATAGTAACGACGAATGACGCAAACAGTGGAAGGCGCCATCGTTTACAAGAAAGCATAAAATCATTATAATCATACCAACGAATGGTTTTTGTAGTTACTTTTCACGATCTTACCATCTGGGAAACGCTGGGAAAGTTTACTGACGTTGCGTTCGCCGGTATGGGGTCGCATTACATCATGTCATAATCCAGTTCGAAATATCACAAATCATTAGTTTTTAGCATCACGCACTGTTCGAATGCATTTGTATTATGGCGAGGTTTAATTAAAACATATCACAAAGTTAGATTTTGCAATTGTCCGTTTTTTTGAAATACGAGCAATGGTTAGCTAACAGAAAATAAAGCAAAGTTAACATAACGATAGGAAGACGCGATAAACTCGCTCGTGGAGGTAATAAGTTGGTCACGTGTGAAAATGCTTTAGTTTTACAACGTTTTATTTGGTGTGTAACTAACAGTATATTGATTTACTTTTTTAAAAGTTAACTTTATTGTAATATTTCAATGTTTTTAAAATGTGCTAAGACAGGCCAAACCAAGACGTTCACAGTACTTGAAAATTTGCACCCCACTAACGACCAATCGTGACTAGATTGGCTTAACACGCTTGTGACTTGTGATTGTGACACCGCTTCGACGCCTTAGATTGGACTTCACTTAATAGCACATTTTAAAATATTGAACAGTTACATTAATATTCACCGATCGATTAAATTTTACCTAAATCGTGATTTTAATAATCTTTAAAATTGTATAATAAACCTAGAAAGTATATTTGATATGCGGTTTATGGGATGTGTAATTGTTGCTATAAAATATGTGGGAAAGCTTTCCTATCAAATTAACAGAACCAGACAAGGTGGCAACATCGACGTCCAATTACATACTAAATGAATTAGGTACCGCGCTGTCGGATACACTGTATCTTTGAATGTATCTAAGTATTTACTACAGTTAATAATATAAATGTATATTTGTAATAAACAGTACTCGCGAAGATGTTGAAGGTACAGCCAAGCCACACCACATTCATATTCTGGACTCACCTACAGCGGACGACCCCTCTGAGTCCATTTACGGCATTGCACTGATTGTTGCTATTGGATCTGCTTTGACCGTGGCTGTCATTGGCTTAGCTTTCGGATGGTACACGTAAGTAACTTCAATATATTTATTAGTAAGCACTACAAACCAAAGCCCCGGGCAACGGCGTGCACTTGGTTTCTTACCAGGGTATGCATACAGCAGGAAAATTACATAAAACGGCAAAAATCCTCCCGCTATCCTTTTTCTTCGCGCTTTTGTGCATGTATGAAGTGCACGCCACTGGCTCCGGGATGCACATAAATGCAGACTGCTTAGAGACAGTCAATATACAGATACCTACTAATAATAATGTCACTGCCTTGCATAAGTTTGACATCAATCAAGTAAACAGATTGTTTACCCCAAAGAGCCTAACACCTCCTAGGCATTAAATTGATTGGGCATAGAAATTTAACGACCTTCCTAGAGCAACGGTGGACGCTGTGAAGGAGGTTCCGGGTTCGATTCCCAGCAGGGGCAATTTGTGAATTAAAATTAGAATTTTCTCTGGTCCGGTCTGGTGAAAGGCTTTGGCCGTGGCTAGTTACCACCGACAAAGACGTGCCGCTAAGCGATTTAGTGTTCCGGTGCGATGTCGCATGGAAACTGATTAGGGGTATGACTATCATACTCCCTAACAGGTTAGCCCGTTTCCATCTTAGACTGCATCATCACTTACCACCAGGTGAGATTGCAGTTAAGGGTTTAATTGTAGTGGAATAAAAAAAAACTTGTAAAACTTTAAACAAGCGAATCCGCTTTTAATATTAAAATATACGCAAAATATACTTAACGTAAAAGTGCACGCGCACTAAACCTAATTTGTTAATTAGCATTTAGCGAGAATGCCTTTGCATAGATTTGTATGTTTTTTATACCGAGCTTCGTGTAACAATAATTAATTACTTTTCTGTACCATTAATTACGTTTTTTGAACTGAAGCGTTGGGGTGTGGAAGATGTCCAGCCCCGAATGGTCACAAATTAAATCATTGAGTTGGTGAGCTCAGTACACGAACCAAAGGTGCTAGGTTGGCTAATCTTGCAAAATAGCATGGTATTGCAAATTAGTACAATGTAAAATCATTCATTTCTTTTACTTATTTTCATTTGTATACCGGTCGGCTCAATTGCCCAGGCTATAAGGACATGGACGTCCTTTTGAACTTCATTTTTACACTTAAATTGCTGAAATTCTTGATGAAATCAAGCGCATAGCTCGGACCCTAGAGACGACATTATCCGCAAGAAAAATATTCCAGTCACGCGGGATAACAAAAATCCCAAGCGGATCAGAAGTGCCACGGGCAA
Source organism: Pararge aegeria (assembly GCF_905163445.1). Classification (NCBI taxonomy): domain Eukaryota; kingdom Metazoa; phylum Arthropoda; class Insecta; order Lepidoptera; family Nymphalidae; genus Pararge; species Pararge aegeria. The sequence goes on from NC_053208.1 coordinate 9,117,379, forward strand.
CAGACTATATTTTTCTATCTATTAAATTATTATTATCGAAATTCTTAAATATAAACGGCCGATTGGCGCAGTTGGCAGAGACCCTGCTTTCTAAGTCAAAGCAAGGTTCGATTCCCACAACTGGAAAATGATTGTGTGATGTGATGCACATTCAAGTTTTCAGTGTTTATCTGTATATTATAAGTATTTATTGTATGTTATTCATAAAAATATTCATCAGTTATCTTAGTACCCATAACACAAGCTACGCTTTTCTTGGGGCTATATGGCGATATGTGTATTGTCGTAGCGTACCCTGCCCGCTTCGCCGGGCTAGTTTTTGCTTTATTTTATTTAAACAATAAACTTACACCATTAAATTTTTAATTTAAGTCCCATAATATATTAAATCATTTATTTATCTCCATTCATTCTCTTCTCGAGCGGGTGAAGATCATTATCTACACCCATATACACTCAACAATAGAATATCATCGTAGTAAATGAAAGCTGTATTTGACAGTTCAAAAATAGGAGTGCTCAGATCGTCACCAAACTTTACAGGATTACTCGCCAGGTCAATCCGGAGATTCCCTGAAAGTTTCATTGAAATCGGTCCAGCCGTTTCGGAGCCTATACGGGACATACCAACACACTTTCTCTTTTATACATATAGATAGAAGATAGATAGGTAGGACTATCACACCTGCAAATGAAGCGTTACATATATGTTTCCAAATCTCTTATGTATCTCGCAATGGGTTACAGTTTGTCCAAGAAGGCGAAGGCTGCTGCGGATGTCGACTATCCTGCATATGGCGTGACCGGCCCTAACGTGGATATCTCTGGGGATAAGAAGCTAGCACAATCCGCACATATGTACCACTACCAGCACCAGAAACAACAGATTATTGCCATGGAGAGGTAAAATTATACCACATCTTTTTATATACGAGTATATCTTCAATAGTGATGGTCATGATACGTGCCAAACATATCAGGCTTTTCTGAAATATAGAATAAATAAATAAATATACTACGAAAATACACACACCGCCATCGCGCCCCAAAGTAAGCGTAGCTTGTGTTATGGGTACTAAGACGACTGATGAATATTTTTTTTTTTATGAATAATATACATAAATACATAGAATATACATATAAACACCCAGACACTGAGAAACATTCATACTCATCACACAAACATTTTCCAGTTGTGGGAGTAGAACCCACGGCCCTGGACTCAGAAAGCAGGGTTGCTGCATACTGCGCCAATTGGCCGTCAAAACTTATAACTTTCGTATTAAGTAATTTGACTCACTGTTTATTTTACGAAGCCGTAAAGGAACAAAAATCTTCACACTTTTCTTCATTGCGGGTTGGCAAGATCTTATGATCCGACTAAGTCGATTCCTAGGTGTAGTTAAAACACGCATTAGAACAGAAGCTTTGTACTTATTTTACCTAAGCCAACGTTTAGTAACGACTATTTATAGGGTTAGTAACATACTAAGGTGAGAAAATAAGGTGATTATGAAAATTAAGCTTAATTTGCTATACTCTGCGAAAGGCAGAATTCCGCGAATTTGTGTTATACCTTGCCGAATGGTGTGTTTGTTTGAGTTTGGTTCTCTACACATTCTCTTGCTTTTCGCGGAGTATAGCAAATTAAGCTTAATTTTCATAATATATCATGGATTTCCGCAATGTAACGCCTGATTCTATCCAATATCCAAATAAAGTGATATTCCCTTACATAATTCCTACATATTAAGATCGAGAAAAAACACCAAAAACACGATTCTTGTATGAAGAGAAGAAAGACCCTATTATTTTAAACTGCTTATGATTTTTATTATTTTTTATTATGGAAATAATAAAAAACACGCATACTGTGATTATTACTTTCTATCTATTGCGGTTCATGAGACACAACCAGCTGGCAGTGACAGACAGTGGTATACAATATTAAATTGCCCCTTTATTATTCGCCCTTTCAAGTTAAACAAACAGGGTAAATCAAGTTTCACCACTACTCTACACTAACACTAAAAATTCCCATAACGTAAAGTAAACACTAAACTTGTCACATCAAATTTATTACACACTTACTCATTGATCGGAAGTTTAATAAGCGAGCCATCAACCTTTTAACGACTATTAAGAATGATCACTTTCGAGGCGTCTGCCATACCGCTGCGTAGACGTTGCTGTAGCCATTGTAGATCGTAGACATTGTTTTAGACTGTACCACATAAATGATCTCTAAAGGCTACATTAATTTAAAATTACTAGTGACCGTCAAGTAGTCCAAATTACAATCGATTCATTGCAGATTTTCCTTATTGGTTTACGACGGACTTGATAATAAATCAAAACGCAAATCTTTAGATGACAGGTTGAATGTAGTTTTGCTATCCTTATATACGCGGAAGAGTAGGGACACGGACGTAGCACTACAAAATGCCTGCTGACAGAATACGTTCCTGATCTCTGTATAGTTCAAATATCATAGTCAGTTAAAATAAAAGTAAAGTAATTTGGAATATAGTCTAAATATAATAGCCAGTTTGAAAAACAAAAATCAAAATATCAAAAATATTTATTTCAGCTCACACCGTTGAATACAATAAATAGATTACAAGTATTACTACTAGCGCTTAACTTACTTGAATTAACTAATTTATAGGAGACGATAGGGAAAGTTAATAAAATAAAAGTAACACTGGCTTTTCCCCGCGGCTTCGCTAGCGGTAAAGTATATTTGGCCAATTAATTCCAGTTATTTTTCATCCAGGCCATTTCAGTTATTTCAAAAAGGTATGTCTTTTTCTGTAGCCCCGACAACGTGTGTGCAAAATTTCTTTGATTCAGTAGTTAAGACACGAGAAACAAACAAACTAAAGGATTAAATTCATCACGAAATCGTAGATCCTGGCACGGTTCAAGGTTTTCTAAAAACTGCTTATGAATTAACCATTTTTCATTTTTCAGATTTGTTTGTAAGTAATTATTACACGGATCTCCTCATTCCTGATCACGATGACATAGTCCGAGCATAAGCTCTCTCAATCTCCTGAGTGATTCTGAGCCAATACGTGAGACCCATATTTGGCGACCACGTTTAGGAGCCAATGATGACATGTGGCTCCGAAACGTGATCGGGCAGATCTAGTAAAATATATTCTCTCTACATTTTTGTTTTAAGAAACGACATGGATCGCAACGGTTCCGTATCTGACCCCGAATCCGAGGAGGAGAACGAGGAAGGCGACTACACCGTATACGAATGCCCTGGATTTGCTACCGTGAGTTCATTACTTTTCATAGTCAATAGAATATCTTCATCTTCAGCATATTACTGTCCCATTACTAGTAATAACCCACTTCGTGACTCCAATGCGTGTTTGTTGGGCGTCGTAATTTCCCGCTGTTGCTCGCCACTGCAGCCATCTAAGCTCGCTCCAGAAGCCTAGCATACCTTCCAAGTTGCTAAGGACTTCAAGAAAAGTGGCTGGGGATCTCAGGTAGACCTTGCGTTGCTCTGCTACGCCCGTGCACTCCAGCATCACGTGCATTGGTGTTGATTCTGCCTCCATAAATTATCTGTTAAATCGGTTGTCCAGGACACCTATAATTGAAAGATGTCTTTCCTGTTATTACTCCCAACATCTTCCTGGGTTTACTTCTGACCAGGCGGAGTAGTTTGCTAATTAGATGTTGGTTTAGTTTACGGAAAACTACTTTGGTTTGTTTACAATCGGCCCAAAGTTGGATATGCACCCTTTGTGTTTGTTCATGTAACCACGTTTTGTACCCACCGAATGGAAAAGGTACGATGAGCTGGGTTTGTGAATTTTTAACGATTACTAACACATCTTTGATCTTATGTGCTGGCCTAGGGAAAATCGCGTAAATGGACTGTTCGCCGTTACTGGTGGAATTTTTGGTATATTCCCACACATTTTTTTTATTCACTACACGATTCATAGGATCGAGGGCTTTAAATGCTCTCTAGGGCTAGGCTGAACATTGCCAATTTCCAAATTTCGTACTGGCATTAATAATTTCTTAAAAGAAAAATCCAATAGTTTTTGATCAAACACGGGCATCGAAGCCAAAGCCAAAAAACCTCATGATCTTTAGTCGAACATGCTAATGCTGAAACTAAACTGAAACCGATAGAATAAAAGCACCAGGGAATCCAAATCCATAGCTTGAAGTATTATTAATTTAATGTTGTTGGTACTCTTGCTTGTTGACCCGTAAATCAAACCAAGAAGTTCGTGACCTTAATATCGAAACAACCATTAGGCATTTAATGAAATAATAGTAAAATTTATCGAAATTCTTTGTGGAATGTTTCAGACTGGAGACATGGAAGTGAAGAACCCGCTGTTCAAGGAAGGCGCTACTCCCGGCACACCTGCTGCCAAAAGCGACGAGGAGAAGGTCAAGCCTAAGGAATAATTGCTACCCCTTTGCCAAACTGGCGAGCCCCGACGTTTGGCAGTAAACCTCTTGTCACCACTTTTTTTCATGAGGCATTTCGGCACCCCAAATTTCTTTATACACCTTATGACACGGAATAAACATACTTAAAGGATCGTCACATCACTGCTTTTAAAATACATTGCGTATAGGATTTTGTTGGATATAAACGGGGCAAAAACAATATGTGATCATGCGTCATTTATAACATTGCGTCAGTGCAGTGGATCCAAGCTGCATGACACACGTCTTTTAAGAGGACAATTTTAATTGTATGTTATAAAAACCGCTTAAGGATATATAACCTAATAGTAGAGTAATTATATTAAAGCTCTGTTCAAACCGGCGCATCACTTGCGGGAAGCGGAACGTGTTTTACGGCATTCGCTTACTCGCTCAGCCTCTTAAACCAACGTGACCTCCCGCGTTTTACTCTTGATAGTCCAATGGCGTAAAATATATCTTGCTGTCAATAGAAAATCAATAGAAAAAATTAAAAGTAGTTGAACTCGTATAATAAAAATAAAAAACAAAAGGCGCGAGACACAGCATTTTGCTTTTTTTAGCGCCAATTCAGTCACTTTTCACGCCAGTTTGAACGCGTCATTCCGATTATGTTGACCCAATCGGCGCGAGCGAATATAGTCCCGCGCGAGCAGTTTCCGCCTAAGTTTAAACAGACCATTATTTGGCCGTCGCGAAATGTTAAGTGTATGCCTTAATATCACCTAATTATATAAACATCTGCTACTCTGCTACTTCTAAATACGTTAATGGGAGTGATTAAATTTCGGTATTGTACTTATCACGTTTCAGGTGACATAAAAAAGTTGGGTAAACCTATCCTAACCACTTAACAAATCAAACAAAAAAATAATTAAGAAACAAAATAAACAAAATATATAATTTAACTATTCATGCGATGTACTTACTAGGTGGCAGGCACTAATTATTTCTCAAATTTCAAAGCAAGGTACAGAATGCCTTTTTTATCACGATTTAAAATATACCTATTATGACGTATTATATAAATATTAGCACCATTAATAAATTAATGTATGTCACGGTCGCGTTGGGTAGCTGGATATGATTATTACTAAATTGTCCTCCGATACCTCAAAACTGCTCTCTCAAAAAAGGCTTAAAAATCTATTGGTATTTGATCCGTATTTACGCTCGTCTTGGCGGAGGCACTGCCGTGCCCCCCGATATGAATTAATTTTCAAAACTATAGTTGTGTGACATAAGAATTGATTTGGTGATTCTAAAATATGAGATAAAAAGAGAAAATTATATCAATACACCACTTGGTTTGATTGCATATACTAGCTGTCATAACAACTATTCAATCCTTTGATACTACTATAAGAACTAATATTATAAATTCGATACTTTATTTAACTCCTTTTGTCTTTGTATGTCTATGGTTTTGGTTAAACTATCAAGAAGATTATACGTATAGAATGTAGGCTGGGGTTGAAAATACGTTTTTTTACGTCTAGTTTATTACTAGTAGGTACGTTAAATCCAACACTTTAAAAAGAAATAGTATTATCAAATTATGTCTTTAGTTTTGTTTTTTTATAATCTTATTTAAGAATACGTTTTATTTATATTTTATACTAGTTGATGCTCCCTTGGTATGACATTAGATAAAGGTTGTTGTTAAATCCATTAAGATCTTTTTATTTTTCAGAGATTCAATTAAATGTAAATCAAAACAGACAAACAGCGTTAGCTTAGAATTTATAATATTAATTATAGAAGTATATTGTAAAGACTAAGAAATACCAGATCACTTCTCACGCCTATCTTGTAGATTTACAGTAGTGGTTTGAAATTACGTTGATTATAGGTACATAAACTTTTACATAAACTCGCTTCAGTGGACTAACTGCCAACGATTAACGCGTTATTATTTTAAAATTACCACTAAATAAGTATTATGATTCAGAAACAAGAATAATCAACATTGTTAAAATAATACCGCTTCATGCAATGGTAGTAACCTTATGTAACAAACTTTTTAAGTCTTCTTGGATAGGGCTGTCTTTAAGCTAACAACATCAACGCGGTGCTACGTGAAAGGATGAAAACGTTGAAGCTGCTTGTCGTTTATACAAGTGGGTTAATGGACGTGGGTCAATGCTCTAATACCTCCTCTCGTTTGGGAGAAGAGGCCTGCCCCCAGCAGTGGCGTGCATAGAGGGTATGTACAGGGTATGCAGATGATATAGAAGAAAGAAAATCTCCAGTACGAGTTATAAATACTTGAGGATAGGCATTGTAAGAGTTATAAAAAGCCTACCCTTAAGTATTTATAACTCCTACTGGAGATTTTCTTCATTTTATATCATTTGCATACCATGTGCATACCCTCTATGCACGCCACTGGTCCCCAGCAGTGTGTATAAGATGGAATGGAAATGTGGAAAGTGGCACGCTGTATTACATACGTCGTATAACCACACTTCTTTTCTCCAAACCTGTTTTATAATGCAAAAATTCTTTTCATTACTTTTTAGTGACAAGTTTGTTTTAAATTGCTAAATAATAAAAATACAGTTAGGTTAGGTACATAAAGAAAATCTCTTTTTATTTTGTGGATTGTTTTTTATATTTCTCACACTTGTTTTTTTTCATATTTTTAAAACATACTTTACACCAAAAAATAAGTTATATTTTAAAAATATAAAAAAAAACAAGTGTGCTGAAATATACAAAAACAAACCAAAAAATGTAGAGATTTCTTCCTCTTTGCAACCGTGTTTTTATTATTTTCTTAACAATTTAAAATAAACTTTACACTAAAGAGTTACGAAAAGATTGTAGCTAAGAAAAAAACAGGCTATACGTGAATTCAAGCATCTCAGTTCAGAAGCCTAGCCTAGCCTATTCTAGTAGCCTAAATCTATCTTTTATATGGAAGACCTAACCACAATATTTGATAACTTCATACACATTATGATAATAAAGCTTAATTTGCTATACTCCGCGAACAGCAGGAGAATCTGTATGGTGTAATTTATAATTACTTCAATCCGTATACTCCACAGATGTTGACTTTACAATGCATAATTGTTAAGTGTCATTGTAAAGTCAATATCTCCTGACGATGCTCCGGTTTCGGAGCGAAACGCGCGTAGAGGGTACCTTGCCGAAGATCTGTTTGGTATACGGATTGAAGAAATTATAAATTACACCATACAGATTCTCCTGCTTTTCGCGGAGTATAGCAAATTAAGCTTCATTTTCATAATATATTATAGATTTAGATAAAGATAAAGAAAGATAAAGTATCGCCTGCTTCTATCCAAAACTCCATTCACATTTGACATATTAACGATAATCCTAAGTAAAGTTTGTTAACTTTATATGTTACTAGGGCCACGGGGTGGAGTTTTTTATGTCCAGCGTAATTGGCTAACTAAATCTTATCATTGGATAAATATGAGTACGTTTTGTTATTGATCGCAGGTCATCGCGAAAGCTGATTGGATGCCTTGGTTTTACATTTAGATATTCTCATACTCTCATACTTAGTGCCCCATTCGTAATCATATTCGGAATCAGACATCGCGTGTTTTTAAAGATCAAATTTAAATAATTTCGAGCGGCCTATACTGATAAAATTCTAATGATCACTTGACTTTAACGAATTGGTGACAAATTATACTTAATAAAATTCTATGTGCCATGTTTAAATTGGAAATTACAGGAATAAATAGTTTATTATACTGTTTGTAGAGTTACACTTATATTCACTTTGAATAATTGTGAACGTCAATTGCTTCAATTCATCTCTAAATAAATATTATATTAATGTTATGTATTTAAAAAATATATATTTATGTAAAATCTAAACATATATAATCCTGAGGTGTTAGTTTGATGCATATTTTTATCCAAGTATATATTATAATCAATTTACGAAAAATATCGAAATTTTATCAAAATTCTAAAAATAAAATAATAAAAAAACAAGTTAAGTGCCGTTATGACTTACCAACATAACGATATCAAAAATAATTGTATTATTATCAGTATATTTTTTTCTAAATAGTTTAGTAATTTATAAAATATTTACACATCCGGAAATGGGTCTCAATATAATTTTATTTACACAAATAAAAAATCTGGTTATAATGATAAATACATATATTTTACTGCTGATCATAAATCTTCTACACTTCTTCGCACAAATTTATTATGCATATTGAATGAAGAGTTACAACAATATATAATATGTCTATCAATTTGAATGCACCTTATATGGTTGACTTTCTAATAGGTACTAAGAAAATCTGATTCTGATAGTTAAGTGTAAAACTTTCTGATAAATTCAGGGATCAGATTTCATATACATACATATATTTCAAGTAGGTAGGAAATAAAATATTAACTATATAGTTATAACGTGTATCGATGGATGAGAAAAAAAAACAAAAAGAAATAAAAAACAAAAAAGGAAAAAAAAAGTTATTTTATGAATATTCACATTATCAATGTCAGTTTAGTAGAATTAAGAAAAATTATAATTACATTTAAGTTAAATTACAATTACATTACATAACCTAAGTATATAAATGTTATATGTAAATTAATATAATTATCAAATTAAACATAGTGAACGCTATTTATTATTATTTCTCGATGCGTGCTCTTCAATCTACCTACACATTGGTCATACTAAACACTTACGCAAATTACATATCCGTAACCTTAAGTAATCATAGTTCGTCAATATATTACCTTCAAAGGTTTTTTATATTAACCTAAATATGTTGTATTTTTTTTTATTGTAGCACAACTCTAACAACCAGACAATATGTTCAATTTGAATACCTATTAAAGTAGGTCCTTTAAAAATATGAAACATCCAAAATTCTGTCAAAACTTTGTTCCATGTTTTAATTTTTAACCGAATTATGTTATATATGCAGAACTTTTAATATTATGTATTAAATGCTAAATTGAAAATTCAAATTATTATAATAATATTATATAGTAGTTTATCCAAAGCAAATGTTGTTTTATTTATTTTCCAAGCAACAGGGATTGATAAAATATGATGACTTGTGGCTCCGAACGTAGTCACTAACTATTGGCCTCACGAGAAAAGTTCGAGTCACTCAGCGGGAAATCGAGAGAGCAATGCTCGAAGTAACTCTTAAGTTATCTAATCTCATCAGAATTCTGGAGATCCTTAGTTAGAAGTCGCATGAAGTGCCAACGATATAATTGAACGTTCCCCTTTAATATATCCCCTTTTTCCTTATTTTCATATCCAACATTCCAACATCTTCAACATTTAATTAAGCGATTCTTGGAAAACAATATTGCTGAGAATAGGGAATTAAAGTTTGTATAAGAAAATTTTACTCATCAGAAACTGTACGCGAAAGAGGTCGTGGACAGCCGCTTGTTTTTAAAAAAGACAAATAAAACAACTGATATGGTGTCTAAAGACTTTATTGAGTAAGAAGCAGAATTACATATTTGAATTAAAATATCCCTTTTCATTGTGCAAACGTTCATATCCCGGTATTTAGATCACTAAAACGAGTACAGCCGGGGAAACAATATTCCAGTAACATTGATGGCCAACTAAACAAAAGTAATATCACTCTTTTACAACTGTTAGTACGCGCTTCATCCAATAAATGGGTCTTATAAAGTTCTAACTGTTCTAGCAAACATTACTAGTTGAAATGTAACTGTATAGATTTTTTTTGAAATACCCAAAGCGCTTGTTTTGGCACACCAAAGCCGGGTACTCACTACCGAACTGTAACCGCCATCATACAGCTACGATAACGAGGTTCGCTTGCGTATGATATCCACAATCACTCTACCGTAACAAATCGTAATCCGCTAAAAAAATGTTTCTTTTATACTGCACGGTGTTGTACTAAATGCCTCTCACTGAAAAGTTAGCATTTATCATTTATATAAATTTAAACAATTTGATATTATAGACTCGCAGATTAACAACGTTTATCATCAAATACTAAAGATTAGAAAATTTAGTGAAGAGTACCGGTGGACTTTACAAAGAAGCCACACGAGAAATGCTGATTACTATGACATCTCGGCGTCTCGATTCCGGGCGAGTGCACTTGCGCGTATGACAGCTGCTTCAAATAAGAATTAGAAAGAAGAATTGCTGATACATGGCGCACTGCCAGTACACTTTGATTCGCATAAAACTAGTCAATCTCTGTCTTGATGAGAACTTGCGGCTAGACATGCAACGATTACGGTTACAGCTCACTAGTGAGTACCCTACCTAAATCTCTTCTTATAATACCCTCGTATGATTACGACACGTTTCTATTCAGTCTGTATAAGCACTACACAAAAGGTTATAGATATTGAATTATTTCAAAATCTTGAGTTTGGACCTTTTGTGCAGCTGTTACAAAAACCTTCCACTTATCTATGTCTACGTGAACTAAATATGTGGTTTTTTAATAAAAGTAATTAAAACAAAACTTATCAACTAATTAAAATATTATCAGTATACGTACATTTCTGAGCTAAATATAATTGACATCTCTAAAAATAGTGCTATCCTTTTTAAAAATGAAAAAACAGCACTGCTTTCAGACCAGCCATTTTAGTTTCGTTCAGAGATTAGTGTAAGAATAACAGGGCACCATCGTCGGAGTAATTATTAGCATTCTTATTCTATATATTTGAAGTTATGCCGCAATAGATATTTTCGCAATCAATTTCATAGTATAATTTAGGTATATTTACCAAAGCGGTATATGGCAGGTTGATTTTGATAATATTGGTTTACTTAGATAGTAACATTTATAGTTGAACAAAAATATCATTAATATAACATTGCTCATACAGATTTAGGATTGTATTGTTTATTCCGACGATATAATACACTAATTAGTCGACAAGTATTAATAAGAATACTATAATATATAAATATATAATAAGAATAATAATAATAACTATAATACGTTTAATAGAATATAAACGTAAATAAATACCTCTTAACTATTACTTTGTGTACACTTCTACTTCTAGTATCGAAAAATTTACTGAAAATAGCTGGGGCGATTCTAGCATTGATTTTACTAACTCTGTGTCTTCTTAAGTCATTGCACACATCAAATCTATATATATAAAAGAAAGTTGTGTTAGTTACACCATTTATAACTCAAGAACGGCTCGACCAATTTTTATGATATTTGATTTTCTGGATTAATCTTAGACCGGAATAGGATAATAAGCATTAAAATATAACATTCATTAAAAAAAAAAATCCGCGGTACGATGTTCGCCGGGACAACTAGTTTTTCATAAAACTATCTTTAAAACCCCGCAAGATATGTTACGTTTTGTAATTACTTATGTTTATAACAACATCCTATTTAATTTAAACATAAAGTACAAAATATAATACCAAGATTGACCCCAGCGTAAACATAAAAGCATCTGTAAAATTATAATATTAATTTACTTAACTTATTTACTAGATATTAAAAGAGATATAATTAAGACTAAAGCTTTCCAAGCTAAAAAGTAAAACTACTACAATATTTAATATAAAAATAGAAAAGCTGTAAAAATTTTGTGTAGTGCTTAATAAAAGGTATCAGCACAAATGGAGTAGGAAAATTAAGGTACAAATACATACAAAAGGGAGATAACTATAAAACAGGTTCACAGTATGAATTATTTTAGTATAAGAAACGCATTATTAACAGAAAGATTCGTAGCAATCTATCTGCAGGATAGAAAACTAAAGTCATGTTTATACATTTTCCAAATAGAAGTTGTGAACTTTGATATTGTTTCCCAATTTACTAGCATCATTAGACAAATGCTTTAATATTACCTTTAACATCCTTCATTGAAAAATCTGGTTTTTAAGATTAGTATATCATAAAGCCGGAAGTTTTTTCCAACAACTTAAAATTACCTTTTATATTTTGGTGTGTGTTTCTACCGAAATATAAAAGTTTGTATTTGTGATATCGATAACCTTTATTACGAAAGATGCATAGCTTTTAAGGATCATTTTTACATAAAAATTAAATTTGTAAGTACAATTAATGATCCCAATACTTAACTGCAGGTTAAGATTTTCAAAAATATGATGAATTTGGCTGGAATATAAAAATTTTGATGAAATTTAACTTTAAATGTTTAATTTATATTATTCGATATTTGTAAGAAAGGCAGCAGTACTAGGAGGGTTGAAACCTCGGGTTAAGAATTCGATATAAATATTGTTATCACATAAAAATAGGACTTTGTAGCACATTAATGTCCTTAATATTTTTTACATAATCTTTACCACGACGTAATCTTATTATTTATGTGTAGTATTTAACAAACCCTAACAATACGCTTATAATAAATTCTTTAAGTATTAAGACAGTTAATATTTATTTTTACATCTATCTCATAAGTGGATTTCAATACAGTGGGTACAGGATCAAATATTGTATAACATGCGTTTTTCGCGGCGCGATTAAATTCCATAATATGCTTACACGTATTTATTATTTAAAAAAGTAGATATGGTTATGTTAACAAATTAAGTTTGAACTCGACTTTAAGACGACTTAAGAATGCTGGCAAATTGGTAGGTCAATTTTAAATGCGCGTACGCAGCTGTAGACCCTTCTCCAGATAAGTTGATCTCAGCCCTTTTTTTTAATGGATTATTTTGTAGACATCTCGGCGCTTGAATCGTGGGAAACTTTCAATTTTATCCTTGTTGCATTGATCGAATAACTTACACTACTAAAAATCAGCGTTGCAGTTGATATGTCTATCTGCCTGCAAATTAGAACTGAGGAAATGATCTATTAACCTGACGGACTAAACTCCCATTTTTTACCCTTTATGTTTATTACCATAAAGGTTATAAAAAGTACCTAATGGTACCTAAGCCGTGGGTTACGCCGTCGCGCGTCTTCCGTTGCTACCCGTGGCATGCCACATGCTTGGTTTATTCCCCTATATAATATTCGTTTTAGTTACGAGACGTTTCGCCAAGTTTAGCCGTAGCGTACACAATACAGTTTTATGTAGAAGAGGCCCTTTTTAAATACGTATATTGTACCAATGTAAAATTATCAAATCGCTTTAAGCAAACACAGTGAACAAGAGTGATTATTTAAAAATCTCAATAAAGAGCTAGATAAAATAGTTGAATTAATATTTCATTAATATTTTAATAATCATGTCATGTTACATTTTTTCTTACCTGTATTGAATTATAAACAATCTTTTAATAACTTTTTGGTCCAAATATTATCATAGAAAAGTACAATTGTGCTAATAACATACATGTAAAATGTAAGTTAAGTTAGTAAGATAAAAAGTTTTTTTTTTATGTACTTAGATAATTTTTTTTAATTTACAAGATATTATTTTTACAAGATATTTTCAAATAAGATTGCATACATTCTAAGACAGGTAAGAGAAAATGAATGGATACATGAATTACTCGAGCATCTCACAATCAGCGTTCATCATGCCACCATCACCATCCAGTCGGACTTTGGACCGGCAACAAAGACTCTTGCAGAGTAATTTGAAAGCGAGTCTAAACTCAGGGCTTAGAGGTAGCAGGACAACAAATTTCCAACAGGAATTCAGTACACCAATCCAAACGACAGCGAAATGCACCATGGGAGACTTTTTCTCTTCACCGATATATTCGTACAAGCAAACTATAGCGTACGGGGTCCAGCTCAGCCAAAAAGTGAGAACGAGAATAAAGCTCACCTTTTGGTTTGGATTTGCGAGGTTCTCAGCCAGAGCGGACGCGTATTCCTTGTCTTTGTTCAGTGAGCCGCTATACAGTTTCCTCCGCTTACAAATTATGTATAAATAGTTGTACACAATTGAAATAATGCTCGGTCCCAGAACAAGGATACCTAAGGTCAACGTATATGCGGATGTCGTGCCCCAATCCAACATGCAAACGAGAGTGTCGCTGTCAAAGTTATCTTTTTTTTGGTTTGCAAATAACGGTGGGCAGCAGAGCGTGGCTGCACACATCCAGGAGAACACCATCCAACATTGGCCTCGAGCTCGTGTTTGGAACTAAATCAAATATGAAAAAATGAATTATTGAACATACACAACTATATTTTTTAAAGTAAAACATTTTGTTTGGCAAAAATTAAGAAAAAAAAAAAAATACTTTCTGATTAAATCTAACAATCCGGTTGGAAATGATAATAAAGCTGATCTAAAATGCCCTGAACATGCCCCTGAAGTCAGTAGAACGAAAGCATTCCAATTTCAACGGAGAAAGAATAATATAGAAAATGATAGCTACCGTCACACTGACCGTCTCATATCGGAGCGGCTTCCTGATGGCTTGGTACCGGTCGACAGATATCCACATAAAGCTGTAGACTGAGACACACCATAGAGTGGCTTCGATGTAGCCTGATAGACGGCACATAAAATCTCCGTGCACCCAGTGCTGATTAATTGCGGCGTAGAAAGACTGAGGCACTATTAATGTTCCACATAGCAGGTCCGCTATTGTCAGTGACAGCAAATAATGGTTGATCACATGTTGGACCAAACCTGTTGACAAAACACAGAATATTGAAGTGAAATCAGACTTTATACAGTCATATTTGAAACTTTCATCTATGATATAAAATAAATATCTTAAATAAGCTTAGAAGATTACTTGCACGACTGCATTACACAATTTATTTATAATTTTTTTTTTTTTACTTCCTTTTATAACGTTAAAGATACTAATGCTCTGTGCTATGAATGCCAGAACAATTACTAGTTAGTAAATACTGGGGTAGCTCGAAGGCATAAGTTTACCTGTATACTTGCAATATGCGACAATGATGAAAAGATTAGAGACGATGATGGCTAAGCCTATGGTGAAGATGATAATGGCTTGCACAACCGCCTCGAGATTGACAGGCGTGCTTTCCGTCACGCTCGCCACACTGGCCGCCGTCTCGGGCATGGAGCTGGAAAAAAGTAAACAATAGAGTCCTATTCTTCCTTCAGGTGATTATCACATGGTACCACCCCAGGGGAATAGCGAAGGGGTTTTGTAGCGGTGCACCGAGCGGAAAGGCTAAGAGCAGTCTTATCGGCTGGATTTCGATCCGTCCAGCCAACGATGTTTTTTTTAGCCCTTGACTGCAGCTAGTAAGTAAGATGGTAACGGGCTAAACTAAGTATGGCAGCCTGTGTCGACGCTAAATCGTTTAGCAGCATGCCTTTATTGGTAGCCACGTCCAAAGCCTTTCAACAGTGCAGACAAGAGAAAATGCATAAATTAAAAAATCCTTAATACCCAAATTTAAGGGGCAGCTGGGAATAGAATCCGGGACCTCA
The DNA here is from genome assembly GCF_905163445.1 of Pararge aegeria. Classification (NCBI taxonomy): domain Eukaryota; kingdom Metazoa; phylum Arthropoda; class Insecta; order Lepidoptera; family Nymphalidae; genus Pararge; species Pararge aegeria. Next base: position 9,133,213 of record NC_053208.1, read on the forward strand.
GATTTAAAGCAAACAGCGGCGGCCACTGCGCCAGAAAGTTTCTGTAAAAATGTACTTTTTCCCCACAGTGATCGTCATAGTAATGTTGTTTCTGCCGCACCGCGCGGTACACTGTACAGACGGCGCGGGTGGTGTGCAGAAGGCAATTTCGTTTATAAACCTTGCCTTGATAACCTTATTCTTTATAATCCACACCGGGTTTATAATCGCGTCTCTAAATAACTTCAGATTTCCACATTTTAACACTTGTAAGGCTTACATTATAAACCATACAAGCGCTATGCTGTTCTGTACTTAATTTTATGTACACAAACTGCTTAATAGTAGAGAGATACAGAGATTGCAGACAAGTTTAAAAAGTCATATTTCAGAAAAAAACAGGCCAATTCTATTAAGAACAATAATTAATACAAACTGAAAAAATTGTTTAATGTTTCCAAATCAAATTGTTTTTAACTGACAAAAAAGGAGGTTCTTAATTCGGCTGTATTTTTTTTTATGTTTGCTAGCTCTGAACTTCGTAATTTATAAACCGATTTGAAATTATTTCTTTTTTTTCGAATGAAAAAATCGACTTAGTTGACAAGCAAGAAATTAATATTTTCGACAACATTTTTAAGTCGGAGGCAAGTAAAATATAGAATACTACATAAAAAGGAAAACGAAGTAAGTATATGATCTAACTTTTTCCAATTTACTTGTTAACACATGAAAATAAATGTAAATTTTTTTTAAAGTAAACTTTACCCTTTCTGGCGTGCAAAGATTTATAAGTGGAATATAACAAAAAATCTTGCGTTTAATATCTTTATTGCCTTTATGAGCTTAGAATTTTAGTTCCTTATAAAATGTAGAATAAAAAGCTTAAATTTTAAATAAAATATCATAAGATGTTATTTTACGAATGCTCTACGACGTGCTACGCATTGTAGAGTTATGAGGAACGTCAGGGTTCATAAATAAGCCTTAAATTTTTAATAAGATTTAAGAATTCCATATTAAAACAAGGTAAGGTATGCAGAAAAATAAAAGGTACATTTATAGCAGTACGTACGTCTGCTTGTACCTACTCTTATTTTCCCGTCCCAAACCAAATGCCAATAAAAAGTGTTTTAATCTTAGCCGTTTTATATTTTGCTGTATCACTTGTAACACGATAATAATTATTGAATCTCCTTTCTTTATAAAATTTTTCATTTTACCTAAAAAAAAACTTTCAATATCATCCAAAAGAATATTTAAGAACATGTCACTGAACATCGCTGCAACGAAAGCGCAGTCTTTGTGAGTCCGAAGCTATTTCTGTTAGAAGACTTTTCAATTGGAAGTTATAATATATATATAAATTAATAATGTAGATAATTGGTAGACATTGCGAGAAACTGGACACACATTAAGACGAACCCACTTTACGAAAATTACCGCAACATGAGACTTATGAAGACACATGTTATGATTTTATCAGAGATAAATAAATAAAAAATTGTCTTTATTAATTATTACGCAAGAACAGCGTAGTTTTTATTAGCACAATATATTTAATATCAGTTTATAAGTATTACATACAAACAAATCCATCATTCTCATTTTTATAATATTAGAAGAAGAATATAACATACAAGAGCGATCAGTATATTCCAAACATTTGTCGCATAGCTAAAATATCTGTACCAAAATATTCGCCGCAAAAGATAAATGTTAAGACAAAGTATTATGGAATTGTAGCGGCTTTGATATTTTTCAGTTGTATTCGCAAAATAGAGGCTGTTGGAGCAGAACTTTCGCAGTGTGATAGCAGTATGAGATAACTGTGATTCAGATAATGGAATTAAAGCCACGCTATAGTTAGAATGATCTTTCAGGTAGGTTATCATCGCCTACGTAACAATTTTGAAACGTACGCACGATGAAATCTAAAAACTGAATTAATTCTGAATCGCTGCAATAATTTGACGTGGGTTACTAACGACGGTTTCAAAGTCAAAGTCAAATATTTCTTTATTCAAATAGGCACATAGATGGCACTTTTGATGCGTTATTATATACAAAATGTGTACATAGCAGTGAGTAGTGATGGCGATAACTACAATCGTAAACTTAAAACTAAAGCTACGAGGGTTCCAATCGCGCCCTGGTCTAAGAAGAAGCCCACAACAAACTTAGACGGGTGTTCTTTTTGTTATCACCATCTCACATTGTCAAAATGTTTAGGGGATGTATATAACGAATGTAGGAATCACGACAATGCACAACGCACACTGGCCGCAATCATGAATGTTAGCGAACCTCGTTGTAATTCTTATCCATACTAATCTCTCCGACGTGATGATATTCAACATATGATCATAGAAAACTACGTCATCTTCTTTCCCTCCAGCAGTATGACAGCCACCAGAATAACTCTTCTTTGTTCGTATTATTGCTTTGGTTGATCCTTTAAGTCTGAACGTTCTTGTTTCAACCTTAATAACTTAAACTATTCTCTTTGTATAAATACAAGCAAATGCTTCACAATATAATAAATAATATCTAATGATACAAACATCACTTCTATAGAAATATATCAAAAGGCATATATAATTATCTCTTGTCGCTTCAATATTCTCAAAGGACTTTCTTCGTAGAAGTTGATTGTATTTTAATATTTAACTATGGCATAAAAGAGACTTTAAATGTCACGGTCAATGTCAATATAAACCTATGCAATTACTGCAGGAACACGTTTGAGAATTTTTGATGTCATACGAAACAAAGGTCAAGGAAATAGAATGTCTTTTCACGGAAAATTACAGTGTATCAAATGACGCTTTCTGTAACTAAAGCGAAAAAATTACTGAGTACAATCAATGTGTCTTTATTGATGCTCTTTGAGCTTCCATTCTCGCATAATACCTACTGATTTAACTAGTTCTTCGTAATGAATTCGTTCGTCTATGAATGACTGTTGGCTTAATGAGTATTTAGAGATAGTTTGATTTGACTTAATCATGCTCTTTAAGTCAGTAAGTAAGTAATTGCGATGACTTTAAATCTCATTTACACGTGTATTTGAGTGTTTATGAACGATTGTAAATTATTGTGTTATTCTAGAGCGATACCTTTTACTGTTGCTACAGCCATTATAAACCTATTTCAGTTTATGTTATGGTTGTCACTGCGTATTTTTATGACAACAATTTAGGATAGGAGGAAGGATTATTATTTAACTTTATTTCAACAATTTAAATTAAATTAATCGTAATGTCACTTCAGCACTTAATTTATATAAAGTTACTTATTCCTCACAAAAATACTTTATTAGTGTGAGGAATAATTATATAGCAAACACAATATATAATAATTTCAAAAGTTTGGTTAATATCAGCACAAATTACAATTTGTTACTAATATTAATAGATTCAAAATGGCGGGTAGGTCTACCATAACAACGAAAAAGGCAATCCAATTATTAAGACACAACCTCGAAAATCTCATGCATATAGCTAAGGATCATTCGAAGTGTTTTTTCTTGGATACATAGGTGTTATTCTCTATTCAAGTGTATAATCCAGGGAGGAAATAGGCTAGGGCCTTTCAATCTTTTTTTTTTTTCAATTATTTGATTGGGTACGATTGCTATCGTTTCCACGTATCAAAATAACAACCTCGATATCATAAGCAATTAAAAGTTGAATCTTCTCCGGATTCCTTTTCCGGTATTTGCATGAAATCTTAAGCGGCACAACTTGTTGTTGTATTATCATTTTAGTAGATTAAAAAGAAAACATTAAAAATGTAAAGTACTGAACACGTACGAACGTAAAGTCAAAATGGTAGTGTAGGAAAACTCTAATTATGTTTTTACGAGAATTCATATTAAAATATAACCAACTTTGCTGCTAGAAAAAAATACACGCCCTCAAAACACAAATAAAACATAGTTTTAACTCATAACTGAGTATTTGCGAAATTTAAGCATTTGGCCGGATTCGGCAGCTGCACCCGATCTTTGAACTTACCTGGTAAGTGAGATGTTGCCAACGTATTCGACTCTTCTTGGTCATCATCTTCATTAGTTGCCATCTTCAAATTGAAGTCCGGAGGTCAACCGGCGAAAAATCGTTCAATGAAGTGCAATCTTCTTGATTTCCGATTAAGTGTGACCGGTCTACCATAATCTTATAAACTAATTTTAAAATAACAACCTCGTGTACGTTCCTATAGATAGTACTAACAACAAATAAGTAAATAGACAATAATTATTTTTACGCATTCAAATAAATTTTAACCGAGTTATAAAACAGAAGATATCAAATACTTCGAGCAATTTTATATATAAAGTTGAAGAGTTTTTCTGCTATAAGGGGACGGGAACTACTGGTCCGATTTGAAATAATATTTCAGTATTATATTACACATTTACCAAGGAAGGGCTATAATTTATCGTAAAAAAACTTGAGAAAATTGCAATAATCTAAACCAGTGTAGCAAAAACTTGCCTATAAAATTCATTACTTAGCGCGCAATGAGAAAACTATTGGTGAATATGTGACATGACAAAAGAACCTTAAGAAAAAGTCCATGAGGATATATTACATCTAACTATAATATTTAAGTCATGTTTGTGACTTTGGGTGAGGAATTTTTTAAATTTGTGAAAGTCGTATTTATAATCGAAAATCTAAAATAAAAACCTAAAATCGAAGTTTCATGGATGTAACTAGAAAAATAAATTCATAAATGAAGGATTTTTACAAACTTTCATCCCTCATTCAACCCTATTAGGGTTGGAATTTTGAAAAATTGTTTTTTTAGCGGATGCCTACGTAAAAATTTTGGCCCGATCCGTCAAGTGGTTAAAGCTTTGCGTTGATAGATCAGTAAGTCACCTTTGCCTTTTAAATATATATATATATAAGGCACCGCATATCATTTTATCAATAGAACCTAAAATATTAATAATAGTAAGGGAATTTCAATAAAACACTCTGACATTTGTATAAAAAAACAAAAAAAAATGGTCTTTGGTTTGGATTGCATTTCCAGCTCCTTTTTCTTTGTTTATGATGTTTTTTTTAAAACGATATAATACACAATCACCTGCCGCTGACTGCTGACTGCTGATCACGTACTGCTTGAGAGCTGAATGATAGCGTAAAAAACATAGTTTATACTTACTTTCGCGTCCATAAATCTCCTATCTCGTCGTTTCATGTTAAATATTCAATATTTTACCAGCATTTGAAGTACTCATTTTCTCGCGCAGTTATGACGAAACGTGGCCGAGTGACCCTTGCTGCTTGACTCCAAAAATTGGCTCTCTGCAATAGTGACTTATTATCAAATGTTAATTTCTACGATAATCCATTTTCTAAAATTTTGTCAGTTCTAATGATGATTAATTGAACTTAGATTTCAAATAAGAAATAAAAATAAAAAGCCACAAAGGCAGTTGTGTTCTTTTTCGTAGAATACGACGAAATTATCACCCTTTCACTGCTTTTTGAAAGCCATATATTGTGTTCAAATAAATAATGGAACACGTATATACGTCGAATATCTTTTTTATTTGTAAGTTAAACCATTTTTGAAAATTGTAATGTAATAAATAGGTATCATCATCACTTTATATTTTTATCTCTTCGCCTAGGCATATTTAAAAAATATGTCAAATAAAAATTAGAAAGAAAAGATGAAAGTTACAATAAGGGGTTGGTTATATATTTAATAATATATAATGAAATATAGAAAGAGACAAAGTACTTACTTTTTAGGTTTGTCGGATAATACTTTTAGGATTTGTTTGGATAGAATTAGTTTGCACCACATAAAAATCTTTAAACGACTCATAAAAATTTAACCATTTTAAATCACAAATGTATCGAAATATTTTTTAAAAAAAATTTAACTATTTTAAATCACAAATATATCGAAGTATATAATGTAGGATTTTATCCCGAATCTCTGGCTATCGGAGCCTGAGTAATTTGCCAATTTAGCCCACCAATGCCAAAGTACTGACATATATCTCCGGTATTTGACTCAAAACGAGGATTTAAAAACTTTCGGCGATAAATTTTTAAGATTACTTACTGAGTAGCAATTATAAGAAAACAAATAAACTAACCCAAAATATCTCATTTCGCTGAAAGGTAGACCCGCCATTAATAAAAGCCAAAACATTCGTACATTTAGCAATAAAGACACCTCGTAGTGTGTAAGGCGGGTGGTCAAGCGAATGATCCGGAAGCAAGTGGTGAAATTGCCTCGAGCTTGTGTAATTTTTTTTATAATGCGAGGGGGAAATCGTGCAACGTATATTGAGGAGTCAAGGTCAGTTCGAACGCCTTCGCTATCAACACTACCCTTAGTACGAGTTTAGTACTAATTAGTGTCGTTTTCGAATATAGAAAACTTTTTGCGACAGATTTTTGTTGATCTGCATATTTTAAGGTGATAGTCTTACCATCAGATGATCTCCATCTGCCTGGCCCAACAATTATTATTAATTTTAAAAATAAAAAAGAGGAAAATTTTGTCTGGTTGGATACCAACTAAAATGAATATTTATACTGAATGATACTTAATTAAGAGTTCCGGTACGATGTCGCGTTGAAACCGATTAGGGTAATGGATTTTAAATAGCTGCCATAACCTAACAGGTTAGCCCGTTACTATCTTAAACGGCATTACTACTTACTTACTTAGTAGTTGAGATTGCATTAAGAGTGGATTAAAAGATAATGTTTTAGCAGAACGTTTTAAAATAAAAATCAATAGTAACGAATTTGCGATTCTAAAGCTAGTTAATTTTGCTATGATGGTAAATTTTTTCGATACAAGAAAACTATTCGATGAGTGAGAGCGAGTGCACAAAAAGTATACTAAGGGTGCTTCATCGTACCTATATCACTCGTGCCACCTATTCTTCAAATCGATACCATATCATCATGATTTTATTTATACATGAAGGAAACGTACTTAAATGTCCGTCCCAGTATAATCTTAGAAATTGCAAGGAAAATGGAAAAACTATGTGATATTATAAAATAAATTACACCTTTGACCACTGAGGTAAGCAGTTTTGATGTTTTAACCGACTTCGGAAAAAAGATTAATATTATCAATTCGGACGTTTGTTTTTTTTTACCTATGAATAGGTAAGTAGGTTATGGCATAACTTTGACATTAACGGATTTACAAAAGTCTTTTTTTGTTTGAATGGAGTTTATTCCGAAATGGTCCTATTGAACTTACACAGATATATATCTGTGTAAGTACAACTCTTCCAAAACTTATATCAATTCAACCGCGATTGGGCTATCTTATAAAAATGCATTGTTTACGCAAACAAATATCTGTGACAAAACATCATATCTGTCCATTCTAAAGGTAACGAATACCTGTCTATTCTAAAAGTAACGCATACCTGTCCATTCTAAAGGTTAGATATATGAATCAGTTTATCAGTGTTTTAGTACCTACGTTTAGTAGTAGTAGCAATTTTATTGTAAATTAAAGCTATTTGTAGCACATAGTATTCAAGCTTGACTCATACAAAAAATTATTTACTTTTCAGTTGATACAAAATTTACAACCTCACGAAGTTAAAACAAATCTATCTTGTTACGATATCGAATACTAAATTTATTATAAAGTGTAAAATTTTAATATCATTAACTATGTCGTTGATATTATGCACAGAACAGCAAAGGTCACGTATCAATACATCATAAAGGAAAATTAAAACCTTATCTAGCCTAGATTCGTTGAGATATTTTCTTGGATACCTCTTCGCCTCGCCGTCGTGACCTTTCACCTCTTATGTTGTAATTCTACGTGGTCCAGTTCGCTGCTTGGTGATTGTATCCCATAACCGCTATACCGGAAAATCTTTCGTGGGATAATCGGCATGGATACCGCAGTGCCACTGGGCTTATGTACTCATAACGACTAAAACCCAAAAAGCTTTAGCCTGTCACCTTGTAGTTGGGAACGTCTCGCACACATTCGCGATGCAGCTAGAGGTCTTAGCAGACCCACCTCTGGTATATATTAAAATGTCCACATATATCACTGAAAGCGTGCCGGCAAAAGGGGGTTCACCCTCCAGCCCGAGGACTTGGGAATCGAAACCAGGGCCTCGTGATCCGTAGTTGTAGATGTTTAACACTACATACCAACGAGGTCAATCGTAAGCTAAAATCTTGATGACAACCGACATTTTGTTTTTGACTCAAAAGTACCAACACATCAAGAAAACATTGGTGTGAAAACAGAAAATATTTATTTCTTGCTTTTTAGTTGCATTACAAAGTTGGTTTATTTTTGAAGAAAAAAATGTTTTAATGAATACTTTTCAACTTATTTTATTACCAGCTTCACAAGCTTTGCACGGGTAAAATGTAGATAGTAATGTATGGCAGGTTGAAATGATAGATAGAATAAGTAAATACAATTTCATAATACTCTATCTCGTAAGGTTACAAATCTTTGAATCTCTGCTTTTCTCTGCTGTAATATGTTTACTGTAATGCAGTTTACTACATAATAAAAATCTATCGATTGCTGAAAACTGCTTTAAAATCCGTTGCAACGTTTAAAAGACCTATGCGTAAAAACAGTGCGAGTGCTACTTTTTTATACCATGTAAAGAAGATACCCAAAAACTTCTTCCAAATGATTCGTCAATCATTATTAATTAGTGAATTAAGTTTCCAAAATACGGCAATTTATAAGAGATGGATAGATTCGCACATACTGGGGAAAAATAATGAAGTGTCATGTCAAAAAGAAATTGATGCGCATAAAGTCACGGGCAAAAGATAAGTTCAAGGGTTATTATTCAAGGGTATACCATTAACTATTTTTCCACAGAATATTGAATGTCTAGTGGAATACGTTGCTTTCACTAAATTATAGAGAGTGTGGGAGTCGGCACAGCTAGGGCACAGATGTTGCTTTTCAGTTTAAGATTGGCGCAATTATAAAAAGCAAAAACCGTGTACGGACTTATGTATTATTTACGACAAACGTTCTAGCTACCATTTTTTCAATGACTTCATTTCAATTCTTTTCTTTGTTGTTTATTGGTGCACTAGAAATCATTTGTTTTTTTACCACTACAAGTTAGCCCTTGACTGCAATCTAACCTGGTGGTAAGTGATGATGCCGTCTAAGATGGTAGCGGGCTAACCTGTTAGAGAGTATGGTAGTCATACCCCTAATCGGTTTCTACGCTACATCGCACCGGAACACTAAATCCCTTAGCGGCACGTCTATGTTGGTAAGGTGGTAACTAGCCACGGCCAAAGCCTCCCACCAAGCCAGACCAGAGACAATTCAGAAATTATAAATCCCCTGCTTCCTACTTATATTCGCAACGCTCACCGTTGCGCCAGGGAGGTCGTCAAAAACGCATTATGTGTAAAAAAAAATACATAGAGTGGTTTAACGAGGACGACATATTTGAAAGCCATCACTTTTCTTTCACCACGCAGTGGTGACGGTCTTATGAGATGAGGTCATGGGTTTGATACTGGCAGGGGTAATTTGGAAATTATATAATTTCTGAGTTTTCTCTAGTCTGGTCTGGTGGGAGACTTCGGCCGTGGCTAGTGGCTAGTGGCCACCCCAACCACAAAGACGTACCGCCAAGCGAATAAAAGTTTCGATACGCTTAAAAACTCATTAGGGTTATGTGTTTAATAAAACTGCCAAGCCAGCAAGCCAGCCAGCTAACATCTTAGACTGCATCATCACGTACCACCAGGTGAGATTACAATCAAGGGCTAACCTTTATTATAAAAAAAAAACATGGACGGATGGACAGGCTGACGACGGGGACTTTGTCATCGACGGGGACTTTGTCATAGGCAACCTGCAATCACAGATCGCTACAAAAATATTCAAGTCGGTCGGGCCTTTTTAATATTTTTGCGAGACACGTACGGTAATTGTTTTTGAAGTTATACTTCTTTTGGCGCGTTAGGGAAAATTATGACAGTAAATTTTAACGATGCGCGCGCACAACATTACGATAAACCGACACCCTGAAGCTAGCTACAGTCAACATTATAGTTTTCAAAAAAACTGATTTGACAGTGTACACTTTTCGTTGTCAAAGTCGAGAAATAAAACTTTTTGAAAAGATTTTTATATTGTTAAGCCAATGAAGTATAACTTCTAACGCGTGTACATAAGTACACACACTTTTTTTTTTAATAGTAATATTTTTTACCATCTATCTATATATATAAAAGAGAAAGGGTGTGGGTTTGTTCCGTATAGGCTCCGAAACGGCTGGACCCATTCAAATGAAACTTTCAGGGAATCTCCGGATTGACCTGGCGAGTAAATTTGGTGACGATCGGAGTACTCCTATTTTTGAACTGTCAAACTGTCAAATACAACTTTTATTTACTATGATGATATTCTATTGTTGGGTGTGCATGGGTGTAGATAATCTAATCTTCACCCGCTCCAGAAGAGAATGAATACGAAGAGAAAAAATGATTTAATATATTATGAGACTTAAATTAAAAGTTTAATGATGATAAAGCAAAATCTAGCCCGGCGAAGCGCTAGTAATATATATAATATTAACCAATCGTTGAGTATGATCCATCACCTATAATCAGAGCAACATTTGGCATGCAACCCTTCCGAAGAAGTGCCGCCCTGTCACCAACAACCTGAAGTAGGTGCCTATTTTGCCTGCAATTACGCCCCTCAGACCGGAACACAGCTAAGCTGATTGGCGGCTAAAATAAGCATAGGGTAGTACTTTCCCAGCCAAACTATGTCACTAAAAGCTCTATTATTTATACATACGTAGAGAGGGAAACAAGACAGAAATATAATTTCTATACTGTTTGAGTCTCTGTAAAATTAATTCGTAATTTTAGGAATTCGTTAATAATTCGTAGTTATTTTATTGAACAGTTTAAGGAAATGATCATAATAATATTTGACATACCGCAAATTTTTATGTCACGTGATATCTGTGGGTATCCCTATCCCGATCCCTATCCCTACTAATATTATAAATGTCAATGTAAATTTATTTGTTACGCTTGCACGCAAAAACCACTTGACCGATCCTCATGAAGCTTTGTACACATATTTTTGGATTTTATCCCGACATTCCTTTCCGGTTCCTAGCTGGCTCGGTTCCTTTGGGAGAGGGGATGAGTGTTTGACGATTTTACACCATAACTCCGACAAATTATAACCGATTTAAATAATTATTTTTGTAATATAGAGGTTACAATAAGTGTTTAATTTTACCCAAACTGTGGTTAGAGATAGAGGGCAGAACTCCTCAGCGGACAGCAGCAAACCCCTTATTTAAGGCTTAGCGATACTGAGTACTTTAATTTTTTTTTAGATCTACAACTAAATTTAATGCCACATCAAAAAACAAAATCAAACGCAGACGAAGTCGCGGGCAACAGCTAGTTTTAGAATAAATGTCGGAGCGATTTGAAACAAACTTCAGTTTTTGTTTTGAGAGACTCAGCAACCAGTCAATTAATAACCTCTGGTATTCAGGTTTTTGATTTGTCGAGTGGCGCGATGGCAATCACGCCCAATCAAATTAATAATTCTCTTACTTTACCTTAATATAAATAAGGTTAATTAATGCTCGTATTTATGGCTGAATCCCGCCATCTTGAATATTTTTAGCCAATAGCAATTCGACTTTTGAATTAATGATTACTTTACGTTTTTATTGCGGGAGTAAAATTTGGTTTAGTTAAATTAAAATATGATAATAACATTATTTGGATTGCGCATTATTAAATACACAACAAGTGATATTTAAGATGTGACGTTGAGTAAGTAATTCAATTAATATTTATATAATACATTCAGTTTTAAGATATTCTTTGATAATTGTCAGAAAGAGGTTATACAGTTAATTATAAACCGAATACCTCCTGCTTCCGATTTATGTTAACCGTGTAGTATTTACAATATTCATATATTCGTCTCACGACTATGCCACATGGGAAGGAAATAATAATTTGTAGACATGCCTTAACGATTTCATGATGCAGTCCTGAAGACAAAGGAGCGGCATTGTCTATGATGCTATTGTTTAAACTGTGAAAAACAAACTGGATTGTTTCGATCTAATTAACCGATTTTTTATTTCAAGTGACTTATTTATTTTGTAATTATTTGGTTTATTTTGTTTCATAATAATTAATTTAATGTATTTATTCATTGTAACCAGTTTTAATTTATTATTATTTGTACTTTTATAGGGGTCATATTAACAGACTAATAATAGACTGTGAGTAATTTATAGGAATGACATTTAGGCTGTAATAACCTGCAAATAGTTGAACATTTATTTTGTTACCCATTACAAAAAAAATCTGCTGTTGTCAAAAAAATTACCTTATAGATGGACCATTTAATAAAGGAAGATTTCCTTTTAAGTTAAAAAAAATTTAACAGCATTCGTAGATTTTTAAGTAATTGCCTGGTTTAACTGGGACTAGAACCCGCTTTAATTCTTGACTAGCTATTGCCAACGACTTCATCCGCGTTTGTTTTTGTTTTTAAAGCATCCCGTAGGAAGCAATTTATTTGGAAGATGTGTGGCATTAAACTAATGTATAGACAGTATAGAAATTTACTTTTAAAATAAAATCAAATAACTTTTTAATTTAGGTGTCGACTAAAAATAACTATTTGTTAGGTGTAGTCTTTAATTTTTCATACTCGCCATAACAAATATTTTACTGCTATATTAAAACCCTTGATGATAAAACTTTATATTTAAATAAGAATTGGCAATTTTCTTAAGAATCTACAATTAAAATTCATCAATTTCTCTTTTTTGGCCGAGCAATCAATTTTGGCAATCTATTAACTGGGCCCCACGATACAGGTCACCTAGTGTGGGGTCCACAGGTTATCAATAATAAGAGGCAAATATCTATATTATGTGCATTCAGCTTTACAAATTTAATATGTTAACCAATTCATGTGAAATTGTTTTACTTTTTGTGTTGTATTTCTTTTTCTTTCTACTATTGTATTGATATTCTGTGTAACATTTTAGTTTCAATAAATGTTTATTTGTTATTTGTTTGTTTGTTAAAAAAAAATGTTATGTTACTTCGTGATAGTAGAAATAAAAATCAGTCTTCTTTATAATAATACTAAAGATATTTTGTTATTTAGCAAAACATAATCCTTGTGATCAAGTCTTCCGGTCGGTAGGTTGAAGCTATACGCAATTTTTTCTCGTTTAAGAACACTTCATAATAACTTTAAGTACCCTCGTACTTTAATTTATTATGAAGTGTTCTTCCAGTTATATGTAGGTGCTTGTCTTACATTTAGCATAGCCATATCTATAGAAATGAATAGAAAATAATAGTAAGTGTACTCGTCGCCGCGATTTCCGTTCAGTAAAGTGGTAAGTTAGTTGTAGTTCATCATAGTTTGTTGCAGATATTAGGAGAAGATATCTACAAAGTTAAATTTGTATTTCAAAACTTGTTGAATACCAATCAACAAGGTAATGAAACTTTCTGATTTGAAAGGTTGCTTCGTTAAAAGTTTAGCCTAACTTTTTAATTGATACATGGCTTAGTTCGGTTTATACACTGTTTCATTTAAAGTTTCGGCTGGAAGAGGTGAATGTGAGATGACCGGATCGATTTTACAAGCTATTAGCAAATAAGTGTCATATTTTATTTGTGTATTTTAGTAATATTGTAAGTATTGAGTATTTTAGTAATATTGTAAGTATTACTAAAATACTCATTTTATTTGTATACCACAAAAAGTTAGAGATATGGACAGGAAAATTAGAATACAAAGGCGGCCTTACCGCTTAGTAACTATCTCTTCCAGGCTACTTTGGTATTAAGAAAACCGAATGGTGGGGTGTACTATTATTAAATACATACAAGAACTTTTTGAATTTTTGTAATTTAACACACTAATATTTATCCAGATTACACACATATAATTAAATTACTTAATTCAATCCATATGTCATTGCAAAAACTCTGAGTCGTCTTTTACAATGTCACAGGGTCTGATCGTTTTGATGCATGCAGCTTGAGGTCATCTATCTGAAGTAAGATACGAGGTCACCACCCCTGCGAAGGTGAAAGCCGTCCTAAATCCATCAGTAAGGTACTTATAGGATTAAGTGCTTATATATAGATATATATATATATGTTTACTAGCTGTCCCGCTCAACTTCGTCTGCACCAGATCAGTTATAACCGTTTTTAATATCTCTAAAATACCTAGAACCTAGCAGCGCCACCTTCCGGGTCTAGTTTATTTCCAAACTATATGGACTATAGGGATTATGAAAATTGAGCTTAATATGCTATACTTCGCGAAAAGCAGGAGAATCTGAATGGTATAATTTATAATTTCTCCAATCCTTATACTCTACACCAAACAGATCTTCGGCAATTTACCCTCCATGTACGTAACCGGACCATCCTCAGGAGATGTTGACTTTGCATCGTTCGAGTCCATGTAGGACTGAAGTCAATGGCGTGAACATTGGTTGTTAATCAAATTTAATTTGAATTGTTTCTTGGAAACTGTTTATTAATTAAATAATAATTATTAGCATTTTTGTAAACAACCTAATCAATTTAATAAAATATCTGGTCAATATAAATTTATAGTTACTTACTTTATAAAATTACTTTAACACTTTACAATGAATAATTGTTAATTGGACTTAAAGGAGTATAGCAAAATAAGTTTAATTTTCATAATATATGATGGATTTCCGCAAGTAAACTGTGAATCCAAACTATCCAGGAACCCACTCAAACACATACCTCGTTAGTTTGCAAAAAATCGTCTTAAATACGCTTATGCCCGTTTTCACTAAGTAAACCTAAATTATTTAGGCGATGCCTATAGAAAAAAAACGTTTTACCAACTCTTAGGTGATAGCTATTGGTGAACGGTTGATATATGCTTAGTTGTAAGTTGTAAGTGAAAACGGACAGTTGGACATCCCCTCTGTGACCTACCACAGTTTTACTTACCTATTATTCTTTAAATTCACTATCAAAAATGACTGCAAATAAATAATAACGTGGCTTAGTGTAGGTAGGCAACGTTAAATTAAGTCAGTAAATGGATGGTTTCCCAACTTTGGATGTCTGAAAAAAAATTGCATCCGTCAGTCTTCGCCCTATCCCTAACAAAAAAGAGAAAAACATTAAAGGAAGAGTCAATTGAAGAGTTCATTGGTATGAGGGAAGGTAATCAAAAAAAATATTTTATTCAGTCCTTGCGTCGAAGGCCAATACCTGTGTGGCAGAATTTTATGTATCTAGTATAGTTAAGCCTTATTTGAGGGGTTTGCTGCTGTCTGCTGAGAAGCAACTTAACATTAAAATTGACATAAAATGACAAAACAACCTTTCCAGTGTAAAAATCTTTATATATATATAATATAATTCTTCTGTGCGTGTGTATGTCACTGAACTGCTCCTAAACGGCTGGACCGATTTGAATGATTTTTTTTTGTATGCGTTTGGGTGGCATCCTGGATGGTTTAGATTCACAAATCTGCCCGAAAGATTGCGCTGCAGTCGGTATCTAGGTTATTTACCTATACTGCAACTAAACGGCTGATTTATTCAGGTACGAGTCTGATTTGATAAACTCTTTCAGTGTTGGATAGCTGATCTATCGAGGAAGGCTATAGAGTATATACCATCACGCTAAGACTAAAAGGAGCATAGGACCAATAGAAGAATGTTTCAAAATCGGCCACTTAGCTTACGCCACGTGCGCGGCGTAAACGGTTAAAGTTTCGTTAAAATCACGCATGAAAAAGTTTTTCCCTTTATCAGTTCTAAAAAAAGCCTGGGACAGGCGACAGCATGTCTATCTTTTAAGGTAAACTTTTGCGCGGACGAAGTCGCAAGGGACCTCTAGTCTTATATATATATTTCTTGTGTGCGTGTGTATGTCACTGAACTCCTCCTACGGCTGGACCGATATCAATGATTTTTTTGGTATGCGTTTGGGTGGCACCCTGGATGGTTTAGATTCACTAATCAGCCCGACAGATAGCGCTGGGGATCCGCTAGTAATTAATAAAATTGCACTTTGACAGAGTTTTGGTGTGAAATCTTTAAAAAATGTCAAGCCAAGTTAACTGCCACCAATAGCACTCTATAATGCTCCAAAAGATTTTTAAAAAATATCTTGAATGTGCCGAATTTGACTGCTATAGTTTAATTATAACTTAAGATTAAACAGTAAAATATTTTAAACGTGAAAAGGGCGAAAGCGCACTTCTACGCTCGGTTTATTTAGAAACCGCAAGCGGCCGTGTGGCTCGCGGCATTTTTCTTTCTTTTAGGATTTTTATACTCGTCGTAACCTTTAAACAATAAGTCCAATTTGAGTAATAAAAAAAGCAATATGCAGATCCATAATCAATCTTAATTATAAAAGCATTTATTTGGATAAGGATAAATATCATGATAGGAATATCACCATCTTTCGGTGGTACCTGTTTTTTGATTGACTAATTTTATCAAAATGCGGTTATTGTGTCTTTAACTATAAGAGTTAGACGCACAGCCTTGCGGACTTTTTTGTAACTAATAATGATAAATTAAACATGTAGTCCATTATTTTGATGTATCATCGATCGATTTCGCAGCGTTCGCTAGGAAAGCTCCAAGACGGTATGACATCTTTAAAAAATATCGTATATTTCAGCCAATTTACAGAAAACCATAATAAAATATACACTAAAGCCTTACGCAAGAGTCCCCCTGTTAATAAGTGAAAACTGTATGAAAATCCCTTTAGTAGCTTTTTAGTTTTTCGCTCCCAGACAGACATACAAACGTGGTGGGGGACTTGGTTTTATAATATGTTAAGATAAATATAGAAGAAGATTTTTTGAACTCCTTATAGAAAATTAATGCTTTAATAATGTGGCTTAGCAGCAGCAATATATATATTAGTCGATAGCGGTAACAAATGATGACCAAAGTAAATGACCCACCGTCTTTGGAATTTCGAAATATAATTTGGTATCCATCAGTTTCAGCTCCTATTACTAACAACAAGTAGTAATCTTTGAAGAACGGTTATCCAAAAAAAAAAACTTTTTTTTTATTATTTAGGACTTATTTAGGACTGTGTTGCCCCGAGGTCATCATGAATGTGGCAGCACTTAATGTAGGTACCTATTTAAGCCTTTAGTGAGGGGGCTGCTGCTCTTCTTTCTTCTTTAAGAATTATTTAAATCGGTTAACACAGAATTACGGTGAAATAAAGTAAGGTGTAGTAAATCGTCACTCTCGTCCCCTCTCCAATAGGAACTCATACTACGAGTAGCATGAACTCAAATCGTGCAAAATTTTATTTGAATTCATTCAGTAGCCTTAGTGCGATGCGCGGCTCAGATACAGACACAAATAAAAAAATACAGTTTTGGTTCAGTATCGGTTATAGAGCGCCTCCAAAAAAATTTCTAAATATCTTCCGTGTACAGAATTTGACCCGTTACAATTTCGTTATAAGTACTAACAAATCATTTGCAATAACACAATATTGCAACTATAAATTGAGATGAAAGCTATCTTTCAAGTAAGTTTGATTGAAATTGGTTAAGTGGTTAAGAGTCCATCGACGCACAAACAACGTGACGCATAATTTTATATATCACTAACATCGTGACAGGAGATTTGTATATATTAAGATAAGGTAAATTAGTAAATATTTACAACAGAAGTTATGATATGACCATCGAAATTTTTATATTTTGCGCTGCTATTCTTGAATTACTTTCCCCAAGGGTTGTCTAGAAACAAGAAGCCCGTCCTTGCATACCAATATTTGTAAAAATTATAATTCACTGTATTTGCGCTGTTTTGCAATAAATTTTTGTGCAATATAATTTTTATGTCTAAAGCAAAACCTAGTATTATAGAAATATATGTTGCTGAATTCGAATTATCGAGTCATTAACATCGGCAGCGTTGCCTGTTTCATAATAAATCCGTCTGACCTCGGTCTAATCCATTAAACATTACAGCAAAGTTTCACATACCAGCTGTTGTGGAGATCACATGGCTTTAGTGTCAAGTGAGAATTAACTGCGTAAGTGAACTGTCTAATCTAGATATTGAGTTGGTTGAAGTGGACAAACAAAGGTGAAGCAAATTTAATGCGAATTTATTTCATGTACCTTCACAGCAGGTCACATAAAGAGAGCTCTGACGGCCAGCTACAGGTAACGAATCTCGTCTCAGAATGACAAGGGTACTATAGACCGTATTCCACAACGCTGACCAAACGCGGATTCGTAGACTTTTCGCTTCTTTGAGAACATCGTGGAGAAGTCTTAATCTTGCATATTTCCTGACGAAGTTTTCATTCACCGCTCAAGTACGAGATCACGGCTTCCACCGTCCACGAGGCTATCACCGCTTCCACTAGGCTATCACCGCTTCCACTAGGCTATCACGGCTTCCACAAGGCTATCACGGCTTCCACTAAGCTTCAACCGCTTCCACTAGGCTATCACCGCTTCCACTAGGCTATCACCGCTTCCACTAGGCTATCACCGCTTCCACTAAGCTATCACCGCTTCCACTAGGCTATCACGAAATACGAAAATGGTAAATATAAAATGATCTATACTAATATTATAAAGAGAAAAGAAGTTTTTGTTTCTTTGTATGCAAAAGACTATGAAAGTTCTGGACCGATCGTAACAATTTCTTTACCCAAAAAAAGCTAAACGATCACGAAATCAAGAACTAACAACTATAATAATATCCTTAAGAAAATTGCAATAATGTAACCAAAAAAAAAAAACAAAGTAGCAAAATTAATTGAAATGAATTGAATTGAATAATGAAATTTGGCATGCATGTAACCTATGATATGGAAAAGGACATGTACTATCTACTAATCCAAGCGAACGAAGTCGCGGGTATCAGCTAATAGTTTTATCATCAACGGTATTTATATTGCAGTAAAATACTTTTTGACATTTAATTTAAAAGTTATCGCAAGTTTCAACAAACGGAACTACTAACTTAATTGAACAAGTTATTTTTAAATATCTGTAAATATTTCAAAAAATAAACTGTTCTTAAGGGATGCATAAAAAACAAAAACTTACGCGGACGAAGTCGCGGATGTATAAAGGTTTCTAATCCGTAAAATTAACTTTCACGAGTAAATTTAAACTTTCGCAAGTAAATTTACCTATTCTTTACGAGTGGTTCAAGTATTAAAATACTTGTAATAGTTTCTTTTATATCTTCTATTAAAAAACTTATTACGTTTCTAACAACGAAGATGATAACTTTTGAAAAACGCAATCTTTTATGTAATCTTCAAAACCCAGTTTCACCTCTTAATTTTGTCTTTAGAGAAACTTTAGGATATTTTGGTGTTTTATTCTATCAATAGCATATCATTTATTCTTGAAGCATCGTGAAGAAAACTGCATGCCTGATAGTCCTACATAATGTTCTCAAAGGAGGTGTGTGGAGTCCACCAATCAGCATTGGGTCAGCGCGGTGGACTCCACGGCCTTAACCCATTCTCATTGTTGGAGGAGACACGTGGGTTGGGTTGAATAATGACGTACGATAAAATGTTTTTTAAAATTTTTAGCGATTGTATGAAGAATGATTCTAATTAGAACGCACTTAATATAATGTCATAACAAAGTATTAGTCTGCCAACCCTTCGCTTCGAGAGATCAGAGAGAGAAGGCATGTCCGACTGGGTATTAATATTCTAAGGAAAGATATGAACAAAGCTTTAACTCTTCTCGATTCATCCAACTACAACCTTTCGATAAAGGGTCACTAACGGAACACATATAAGTAAATTAATTTGTTTCGTTTCGCTAAGAAGCCATATAACTTTCCTGGAACATGTTAACACGGTTCCACATAATGGAAATATTGCTTTGACATAAAACTCTCAACAAAATACGTTAATAAAAGTAACAAGGAGTAAAAAAAAATTATAAATACTTTTGTACAACATTATCCGCTTTGTACTAGTACAAAGTACTAGTGACTGTACTCTGCGTTGGAATTGGAAGACGTTACTCAAGTTTGGATTGGAACTAAATATCAACATCAACTGCGAGCACATCACTCAACTTCGGTCTAAGCGACCTAATACAATTGTCAATGCCCTCTGCTGTTTCTCAGCCGATAGGCCTTCAATTAACTAAACATTATCAGCGTGTGCTGCCGAAGTGGTTCGTAGAACGTAAATAATTTGTATGTATTCAATTCAAATTCAAATTCAAAAATGTTTTATTGACGTAGACCTTAATACAGGAACTTATGAAGCGTTCATACATTTAAAATGTTACACTAATGTTAGTGATGGTGATAACTGCATTCGTAAATTTAAAGCTAGGAGGCGCCAAACGCGCTGTGGTCTAGGAAGAGCCCGCAATAAACATAGCCAGGTTTTTTGTTATCACCATCTCACAGTCTAGTTATTGTTGAGCTATGAAGTAGATATTATTTACCTACAACAAAAATAGTCGCCGTACAATTAGGTCGGTATCTATAAACGATCTTAAAAAGCCTTATAATAAAATATAAATAAGCCAGAAAGTGCATTTTAGGTCGAAAATTATTTTAAAATAATAAAATAGGTATTTCCTTAACGACATACATATTAGGTTATTATTTTAGGAAAACCATGAGGACCAGCTAATTGCTTATAAACAGACAAAGGATGAATTGAAATCACCATTTGTCTATGATAAAATTTAGCTCATATTAATGCGAAAAAGAAGAAATTGTATTTATTTGGCCCCTAGTTATAGAAGATAAACTACTTATGAAGTCAGCTGCAGAAAGCTGCAACGCTGGTTCTTTGGGATCCTGAGACTATTGTTGTTAACCTGCACATGTATTCACTGAAATTTACTTTAAAAGGTTCCATCACATCAGGAATTTTAACTACAAACAAAACCCAAAAATTTGGTAAGCAAAACTATTTTTTAACACACAATATTAAACATATTATATACCTTGACTTCTTTTTTTATAAAATTATATTTTTAACACAAAACTTTTATTTCAAGAAAGTAGGTAATACTCTTTTAATCACTCACTTATTTAAAACTTTTTTGGTAGTGTTCGGCCTAAGTTTTTTCAATTAATTGCGATAGTATCGAAGTTGAATTATGTATTGAAACTTCGCTTTGTTACACAAACTTCGCTTAGAACTTCCGTAAACATGCTATAACTTTTTAAACTTGCCGAAAATGTTGGTTACAAACTTAGTTATGACTCACCCCTCTTAGGTCGTCGTAACGTGTCGCAGTCGGGATCACAATGCCGTGGCCCGCTGCGGGGTAGGCTACAGGGGTAACAACAATCGGTAGGGCTACAAATATTAGTTCCTGCAGAAGATCCAGCGCGCGCATCTCCTCCATTCTCTCCTACTGCCCTGACCATCGATTCCCTTTTCGGTTACTTCTTTCACTGAAACTACAGTACATTTCACTAATCGGGTCGGTTGTTGACCGTTCAACTATAAAAGCTTTAAAATAATTTGATTCCTCTTTTAAAACTTCTAAATTCATACCGACTGGAAGTTGAATTATTTTTACACGAATGAACTCTTGTTAGACTGTAACAGATAAAAAGTAATTCATTCGAAAGACATAAAATGCTTTTGCATGAATAAATGCGAAAATTCTTTTAACGTGTGCGTTCTTATTTCTTACAATTAGTCAATTAAAAATATATTATTATTTCATCTAAATACTAATTATTTTAGCGATAAGTATAATACTATGTCTTTAGGACTCATTTGAGGTGCTTGTTTTTGTTTCTATTATTGTTAAATCACGTGGAAATTTCAATATTTCATAATAAGATAATCCTACTAATGTAAAAACTAAATGTAAAAGTGTGGATTTTTGTTACTCAATCACGCAAAAATGGCTGGACGGATTCTGATGAAATTTGGCATGCGACATGCATTGATATGGAAAAGAACTACTTACCTTTAATCCCGATTCCTTAAGTAGTTCCCGAAGGAATATTGAAGATTGTTTAGGTGCTAAGCCGCGGGCAGACAGCTTTGGAATTTGATATGCATGTCACCCATGCTATGGAAAAGGACATGTACTTTCCATACCGAACTCTCAAATTAAAGTATTTATGTCCTCTTTGATTGTATAGGTACTTTAAACATGTCGAGGAAGTGACGTAAACTTCAAAGCTATTTGAAGGGAACTTCTTTAAACTAGGTCATAGGAGCGTACATCGCTCTCCCAGGAGACAGCCGGCGGCCCTCATTCGATTAAACAGATGAGATAAGCAATATTTTTTTTAATCACTATTCTATGACCAATACCATAAAAATATTTTGGCCTTCAATCAACGAGTCTAGTAACATGACTTTTAGTGAAATTATTCTTAAATAAGATGTTTTACTAGTTGTACCCTACCACGCTTCGCTGTGGCACATTTTTATGGAATGGTTGAGAAATGAGAAACAAAACAAAGAATACATTACATATGTCAGCGAATGTTTCCTCGCTTTTTTTATATATATAGATTTTATTCATTCTTAAAATGGGACGAAATGGGGTATCGCTAAATACAACCTTTGACCATCTCCTTGGCGCGGTGCAGCGGTGAGTGCTGTGGTTTTAAGCTTAGGTTCTATTCCCGGGAGGGAAATTGATTATTTCTTAAATTTCTCTGGTTGAGTGGGAGGCTTCGGCCGCGGCACGCGGCACGTCTTTGTAGGTAGGGTGGTAACTAGTACCACCCTACCTACAAAGACGTGCCGCTAAGCGATTTAGCGTACCGATACGATGTCGCGCAGAAACCGATTAGTGGTAAGGTTTAAATATAATTGGCTTACTCCGGCCCGCTACCATCTTAGACTTCATCATCACTTACCATCAGGTGAGATTGCAATCAAGGGCTAACGTGAAGTAGAATAATAATTTACTTTAATTTGTACAAGTCAAGTCTCATTCATTGGTAGCAATCACAAACTCGATATAGGCCACTGCCCGGCTCGGTCTTTGGTAGTGAAGATAAAAATATCAAACTGGATTGAAATTTTTAAATAGCCGTATTACATCATAATATTATAAAAGAGCTAATTTTTTTTATTAAATTTATGATTTTTATTCCTGCGCTCTAAAAATCGTATTTAAGAAAAAAAAAAACTTATGCTTTGATTTTCATATGACTTATGGTACCTAAACGTGGTCCCTCAGCATGGACCCCATACGAAGGCTCAGTGGCGCAGTTTAATTTGACCCCTTTAAGGTTATTGGTAAGGGAGTTGCTGGATAAAAGTAGCACGAAACCGTAGCATGTGGAAATCCCTGAAAAGTCTTAATCGATATTCGATTATCATCTCATCATCCTATTACCGGCCCACTACAGGGCACGGGTCTCCTCCCAAAATGAGAAAGGGTTAGATATATGTTCAAATAATAAAATCAAATCAAATCCACTTGTTTTTACACAATATACAAAGCAATAAAAAAAACAATTGAAAGAAAGTAAAGGTACAATAGACAGCTTTATCGCTTCCATAGGCCTGAATTCCTAAGGGCTTCATGTAGACTTAATCTGGCACTGGACTCGCTAAAGTCATATTCTGCGGTACTAATCTTAATTGTCCCTTTGAACATTAAGATCTTCATACAAATAAATTAAATTGAATTGAAGTCTAGTTTCAAGCCTCTTTGTAAGACTTTTTTCATCAAAACCTGTTACAGTCCACTGGTGGACTATGGCTTCCCCGTCATCACCACGATGGGCAGACGGGTTGGTGATCACAGTAGATGGTAGTAGTAGAAATCGCTACTGCCCGTACTCCGTTAGACAACAATGTGGTGACAACTGCATTCTGATCTGCCGTCAGCACTACTAGCTACTTAAATATTTGGAAAAATTTCCTTCTTATTAAAACTAAAATTTCCCTTGCTCAATCTCTTCTTCTTCCTATACTGGATTATGCCGACTCATGTTATCCTGACCTTACAGAAGAACTTCTTAATAAGCTTGAGCGCCTTCGAAATTTATGCATCCGGTTTGTGTTTGGACTGCGTAAATTTGATCACATATCGGAGTACCGAGGCAACCACTTTAGTCTAGACTAAAGTGGTTGCCTATCCGTTTACGCCGTGAACTTCATCTACTTTCCTTCTTTTATTCTATTCTTAATAGTAATTTATCTCCCTCTTATTTAAGGGAGCGTTTTCGCTTTATTTCTGACTCATCTTCTCATGCCAACCTTCGATCCCGCCTTGGTAACCGTCTGGTACTCCCATTTTGTAAAACGAAGTTCAGTATGCTGTGGAACAATCTGCCTGCTATTTAAGAGACGTCTGAAGGACTACTACAAAGAGAGGTCTCTTTGAGTGATGGAATTTGAAGTAGATTCTTTATATTCTTTTTTTTTAAATTGTGTGTTAAAATTTACTTATATTAGGTTTGTTATATATTTTATATATTACGTATATTTATTTTAATTAATATGTATGTGTATCTTTACATTTTGGTATTTATGTATATCTATCAACCACTCTCGGCACTATCCCGTTCTCTTGCTGTAAGTCCTATCTACAAAGGTTGCCTGTAAGAGATTGCTAGCATCAATAAGGCCGCCTTTGCATGTCTAAATTGTGTACTGTATACTCCTTACTGTTTCTTTTCCTGTATGTTATAAGTGCAATAAAGTGTTTCTTCTTCTTCTACTAGTAAAGCTTTTTGTGACAGAGCTCTTCCAGGGAAGTACTACGCCATGCTTATTTCTGTCGCTGAGCTGTGTTCCAGTCTGTATTGCTTGGTTGCCGGTGTGATAAAAGACACATGAGGCTTAACGCCTACGCCTCAATCTGATTGCACACAGGGTGGGCAGTGGCGTGCAGTTCATACATGCACAAAAGCACTGCCTACCCTAAAATTAAAATATAGCCCGTATAAGAGGAGGATTTTTTCCGTTTTATGCAATTTTCCTGCTGTATGCATACCCTAGTAAGAAACTCAGTGCACGCCACTGAGGGTGGCATGTTGCAGGACGTGCTCTTCGCATGACCTGTGAAGTTTATCTCTGGTTTTCCACTTACCATGTGAGCCATCTGCTTGGTCCGTTTTATTGAACAATTATTACTACTAGCTGAACAATACAACTTCGTCTGCACCAAAACGGTTATTACCGGAAAACACGAATAAATAGACATTTTCTAAAAATGAATCCTAGCGAGATCGATTTATCGCCCCCGAAACCCATTGTATACTAAATTTCATGAAAATCGTTGGAGCCGATTCAGAGATTCTAATTATATATATACAAGAATTGCCCGTTTAAAGATATAAGATGAGATAAAAAAAACCACACGGCACTCTATTATAATTAATTCATAGGTCGATGATCTAATTACTTAAATTTTGTATTTTAAAGAATACATAGCGGTTAAAAACGGAACTCATTTAGACAACAAAGCGATTCAATGAGTCCGATTATATTTCTTTATGTTTGTCTCGGTTACTGTGCGAAAACTTGAACTGACTTTCTAGGGACTTTCACAAGAGCACTTACCCTGCTGTACAAGGATTAGGTATATTATTATTATTCAGGGAATTGTACCCGCGTGCAAAATTGCATTTTTCGAGAAGTATAAATAAAATTCGTCCACTCAGGACGTAAACTAAGGACAATGGAAATGAAATAGGTAAGTCTGCAAATATTAGAACTGTACCTACTTATAGGGTCGATCAAAATATAATAAAACCAATTTGGCCGATTTGGTCTGGTTCTGTACTTATTATTGCCAGCCCCAAACTTAAGAAATTTTAATTATTCAGCGGTGAATAGATCAAGCCCGTCCCAGCAAAACGTAAGTTAATTCTAACATTCCATAGTAGATACAGGACTCGTAAACCGGAAAAAAATTCCAAAATTGTTTCGGTTGTTATCGGAATCAAAACGTTATGAAATCGTTCGCTCATTAAAAACGGTACCGGTATAACAACAAACAATTCGGTTCGTTCAATCATTTAATCGGTATAACGCAAAAATTAAAATAAACCGGTTATTAATTAAATTTTTCCGGTAAATTAAAACCAGTTCCGAGCTCTGAGTTAAACATCGCGTTGAAGACGCAATTTAGGTAGTAGAGTAGAGTACTCTGTTATGAACAGTGGGAAATTAATAGTGATGATGATGTTGAGATATTTTTATTACCTGTTACCCGCATTCATTACGGTTTTTTACAAATCCCGTAAGAAGTGTTTGCCTTCTTTATAAGGATAAAAAATAGCCTATGTTACTCTCCGTCCTTTCAACTAACTCCTTGCCAAAATCCTAGTTGATTAATTGCTTAGTTATGGAGTGAAGGAAGGACTAACAAACAAACACATTTTCGCATTTATAAGGTAGGATAAAGCTGTCTTCTTCTCGCTTTTTTCTACTATACATGGGGTCGGCATAATATGACCTCATATTAATTAAATCTACATTTTGCTTGTCAAATGTTTCACGCGGTAATGTCGGGGAGATTCGCTAGTATCTAATAAAGTAATCGGTTTAACACTATGAAGTACTTATTGTGTTGAATGGCGAGGGCGGTGGCGGTGTGACCCAGTTGCGATAACGACCTAGTCAATAAACAAACTAACCAGAAAGTGACAGTTGAGCACCGTAAATAAGGCCGTCTTGTGCTTGACGACAAATGTATCTGTCTATCAGTGATTTCTATAAACCTAAACCTAAATACTGGGAAACCATTAACTTTGAGATTTAATAACAAAAAGGCTAAACCGATTTTGTCGGGACTTTTACAGGCAGATTGAGGATTTTACTGCGGGAAACATCCCTCAGAGAACAACCTCTTATTTGTCATATCTTCTAATACAATAAGCTATACTTGCTTCTCGCCTACAAAAGAGAGCAGAGCAGAGGTTATTTTAATTTTTTGTAGAAAATCAATTCTTATTAAACTACACGATATTTAGGGCCCTGTTTATAGGGAGAGTGAAAACTCTAGTTAGACACCTACACACATCGCCATCTAGCTCCAAAATAAGCGTATTATGGGTACTAAGATATTATGGATACTAAGGTTACTGATTAACAATTTATAAATAATATGCCATACACAGACATACTTATAATACACACATAAACACCAAGACAGTGAAGAAAATTCATTTTCATCACACAAACTTTTTGCAGTTATGGGAGTCAAACCCACGGCTACGGACTCAGAAAGCAGACAGACAAACGGACAGACAAACAGACAGACAAACAGACTCACAGACAGACAAGGCACGGCTTTGGACTCAGAAAGCAGGGTCATTGCGCTAATCGGCCGTGAAAATAAGACAATTAAAATAAAAACAAGTCTCTCACGTTATCTTGTACATATAAAAAGACAGCACTAAAATACCAACTTTTTAAATACTACTGTCATTCATAAGTTATGAATGGGAAACGCAAACATTAAATTACAACTTGCGAGTGACATTGGAAAGTTTTGGGTAGATAAGGCTGGTAGAATTACAATTTTAATTTTTGTCTCACAGCTTATAAAGTCTGATATTACGGACAGTTGCGAACGATGCAGTAGGGTCTAATTGCTTAACCAAAATACTCCACCAAGAAAGAGAGTTGAACGCTGTTCAACTCTTTTAAAGTAACCATACCAACCAGTAAATTAGAGACATTCCTGAATCACAATAATTAAAATGCCCACGTTTAACAGTAGAAGTGTAAAAAGATCTATAGAATAAGTCACATCCTAATGTCAGTTTGCTGATATTGTGGCGCTGCAATACGCTACATTGATGAAACCAATGAAATCAATGACGATTACGGATGCTTCGTCGTATATGTTTTTAAGGATTTCAACGCTTACCCTGGGGCTAGATTTGGGGAGGAACTCAAACTATTTTAGTATATAGTGGTTTATTTTGTCTCTTCCAAATTTCAGCGAAATCGGTTCACTCGTTGTGTCGATAAACCGTAACAAACATCCATCCATCTACTTTCGCATTTATAATATTAGTAGGATGGTACGCATGCATTCGATCGCTGTCCCATATGCCTTGCGACTTGCTGTTAACTTTGAAGAGTTATGTCATTTATCTCCGACAGTATTTATCGGAGAGAGAGAGAGAGAGAGAGAGAGACAAAGACAGACAGACAGAGTAAAGAATTACATCAAGCTGAGCGATGCGCAGTTCGAACGATTACATTTTGGCGTAGAGATTTTCCGGTAGGTCCAAGATTACTTAGATATACTTAGACGACTGATGAACATTTTTATGAATAACTAGCTGTTGTCTGCGTTTGTTTTTGTTTTTTGAGAGAAATGTAGCATTCAATTTAATTCAAATAATTATTTAAATCGGTTATCATTTGACGGAGTTATGGTGTGCAATCGTCAAACACTTTCATCCTCTCTCCAAAAGGAACAGAGCTTAATGTGGGGTAAGAAGTATCCTATGTTACTTCTAATACTTCCAAGAATATGTGTACAAAGATTCATGATGATCGGTTAAGTAGTTTTTTCGTGAAAGCGTAACAAACAAACTTCCATTGACATTTATAATATTAGTAGGGATACATAGGAGTACAAAAATACTTATAATATACAGATAAAGACCCAGACACTGAAAAACATTCATGTTCAAAAAGGCAGAGTTGCTACCCACTGCGCCAATCGTTCGTCAAAAATTATATTACACAAAGCATAATATGGGTATATTATGCTTTTATATAACTAAATATTGCTTATCCCACAAATGACTTAGGTGCCAAACTAAACAACGTACGCGTCGTACGTATGCAACGCATTGTCTGGCCATTTTGTTTTATGTAGCACGTATCGTTTACAAAGCAATCACATGCGTCCTCCCACGCAACGTGGACCTGCAATGTCAGATCGACAAAGGAAATTTTTCTTTATTTATTATTTATTTTCTTTTTTTCTTTATTTTTTTTTTTTTTATTTGTTTTTGTTTTTTTATACACGTAGCACGTCATTAGCAAATAGTCCATTGAAAAATTACAACAGCGTCTGATGCCAAACTTACGTTGCACTTACGGGACCAGTATGCACCGGTGTATCTGAGACCAATCTGTCTCTTGCCTAATCATCGCAACTTTTCTATAGTTCACTAAAAATTAGCCTATCACTTCATTTTCACTGGTGATGGTACCGGGCCAACCTGTTAAGTGTATGGCATAGAACACCTATACCTTATCGGTTTCTACGTGGCATCGTACAGGATTGCCAAATCGCTTAGTAGCACGTCCTTGTCGATAGAGTGGTAACTAGCCACGGCAAAAGCCCACCTACCCCAGACCAGGGAAAATTAAGAAGACCTACCACTCCAAACCCCTTGCTCCAAGTCTACCACTCGTTGGTGGTGTCGTCAAAAAATAGCTTAAAGCCTTAATGAGAGTCAGTTATTTCGATATCATAGAAAGGCACTTATAGAGATAAATGTTTCGTCGTCCACATCTTTTCTTGTCTAAAAAAAACGACTGAGTACTGTTCAAAAGATATTTTATTGAGTATAGTTTTTATCACTTATTAAGAAAAATAACAAATTCCCTTATGTCAAAATAACCTACTATATATACGTAGGTTATTACATGCATACAACAGAATCAGCTTCTGCAATTATTATTATAACAATATAAAAACTGATGAATATAAATTCCGTTAGTATGTCGGTGGATTCGAGCTTTTAGACTTAAACTAAGCAAGCATAAAACAAGTATTAAAATTAAAAGAAAAATACCTCCCCCTACACGCAATAATAGATAAACCCGTTGCCAAATTTGATATGTCATGAATTCGTAATAGAAGGTTTTTTCCCAGAACGGGGTTCGAATATTTTTGTATGGAGCCTGGCTTACCTACCCACCGCCATTTTAATTTCTTTTTCCAAAGTAGCTCCGTTGCGTGATACCTGTTTTAATAATAAGCGGGCCTTAAAATAATTATCATTCAAAACTAAAATTGTCTACAATGTCAGATTAGCGAGAAATGTGTATCTCTGTGAAAAATAAGTATTCGATAACATTATTAATAAAATTGATCTATAAAATGGGTCCGGCGTTTATTGAATATATGGACAAAGTTATTAACGAATAACCTTAAGCTATAGGTCTAATCCATACTGTTTTTTTTTGTAGATTCGTGACTTGCTACGCTTTTTTTTCAATTATTACTGTTTTTAGTTTTTATTTTCTGCCTTTTTTATTTTCTAGCTGTTATAATAATTTATCAATACAATATATTAAATCTATCTAAAATAAAACAAAACGATTTAAAAATATATAAGTGAACTCAAAGTTTAAAGAAAAATCACTTTTTTTTCTAATTCGCCTCATAATATATATGGCTTATAGCTTTCTCAAACCTGTACCAAAAAATAAACACTTGAAATGTGTGTTTATTTATTTATTTATTTAATGGACAATCAACAGGTTACAATAACTCTTATAGAACTAAACAAAAAAAGAAAAACATATTAATGTAATATTGTAGACCCACTTAGAGATTGCCACAACTTGCGAATGAAAAACTAGAATGTCAGTTAGAATGAGAAAAAACGATTAAGAAGAGAGACATAAAATTATAAGCTGTGGCATAAACTAGCCGGATCTAATGCCAGATCTAGTGTTATCCGGTCAAAAAAAGCAATGGCGCAGGTAAAGCAAACTGGTTGTTATTGTGTAGCGCTTAATCCTCACATTTAATCACTCTGTTCATTTGATACTATAATTGAAAATTACTTCACTAAAACTCGAGAACGGCTGGACCGATTTGGCTGATTTAGGTCTTGAAATATTCTTTAGAGGTCTATGGTAGGTTTCAACGATGAGAAAAATAGTAAAATATATAATTATTCTGTACGCGCGTTTATCACCTAAATGCTCCTAAACCGCTGGACCAATTTAAATGTAATTTTAATGGGGTTCTAATTGCTTCTAAACACTATGAGACCCTGTAGATGGCACTGCTTTACCGAGCAGATGTCTGCAGGGTCCGCTAAGTAAGTTTATAAACCCGTTTATGTATTTATATATATATTTCTTGTCACTGAACTCCTCCTAGACGGCTGGACCGATTTCAATGTTTTTTTTTTGCTATGCGTTTGGGAGGCACTTTGCAGGGCTAGATTCACAAATCATCCCGACTGATGGCGCTGGGGTCCGCTAGTATTATATAATATAGTCTAGGCTAGTGATTTAGGGAAAATCCCTGTAATGTAAGTACGTAAGTTGATAAAAGCCATTTAAAAAGTTTTTATTTTAGTTTAATTATTCGTTGATGGCGCCACCTATATATCTATCTGGGTACCTAACCAACTTTGGATATTATGAAAACCGAACTTTTTAGACGATATTAAATATTATAGGCTTTAAACGTGGCCACTTTGGCAAAAAATGGCGGGGGGAGTGGTGAGCCACAAATACTTTGCCGAAAAATAGCATCTTTTTTTATTTATTAACAGTACGGCATTGGGTTCTAGCACTCTTACACTTGACGTGAAGTGAGCCTATTGTCAGATACAAATAGTACCCAGTGATCAATAGCGAACCAATAGTGACCTATAATATCGTTTTTTGTACACAGACATGTCCAACGATTTTTATCTTTGGGGCTGATATTATTTTGTTAATAAAACGCACTTAAGCTACTTGTGACGGTGCATAATGTTAATATGAATTATCGGCGGCAATTCATATAGCTAAAGAAAATATGAACACTGTTTATAATAAATAATAATAATGCGAGTTATACAATCGATTATTAATTCGATTTTTGGAACATATAATTATGTAAAGTCTACATTTATAAATAAAAAAAAACAAATTTTGCATCACAAAGTTAATATTGTTCTGTATTATATTTTGGCCGCCAAATTGTATGCATTGTATTACTTTTAATTTTCCTGTATTTTTATGTAGTGTACAATAAAAGTGTATTCATTCATTCATTGTAGCGGCGATAGCTACGTGGGTAACACTTCGGCTTACCTTTCGCGAGGACCGAGTTCAACGGAACCCACAATAAGGTTTGTTTACGGTCAAAATTATTTACCGACGGTCTCATAGTGACGTTACTATTTATTTTGATCGCAGTGAATTATTTGTATATTTTCATGCGCAAAGTTATTTTTAATTACATTTTATAGACGTATTCTAGTAAATAAATACTATTTTGTTACGATTTTTAGCCGAGACAAAAAGCGAACTCTGATTTAACCCATAGCCTTTCATAATAAGATCACTTAATATCCCTCTTTCCCATGGGAGGTCTGTGCCAAGTAGTAGACGCCCTGTGGTTGAGAAGATGGATGATGAATGAATGATGGAACTCACAGTCTTAACATTTTAGGAAACCTGATTTTTGGAATACCAATAAATACCGATAATATTATTTCAATTTTATAAATTTAAAATGCATATATTAATTTTCGGAACCGACGGATTTTATGCGACTCTTTGGCAATCGCGGCCTGAGCGCTTTTTCCAATTAAGCTACGGCTCTCCTAACGTCGATTCCGAAACTAGTATATGCCTCTTTCATCAGTCTTGTAGCGACTGTAGCGTCATCTAGCAGGAAACGATGCAGTTTCGATCTACTTTTTCAAAGGTCCATATTACAATGAGACACGTTTGAAACAAGAGATGACATTTTGCTTGTTTTTGCTCCAAGTGTACGTAAAAACACTAATAAAAATAATAAAATTATTTCAACTCAAAATATCTTAATACCGATGAGATTCCTTCAATAAAGATTAACCAATAAATAATAGCTATATGATGACATTTTACAATTAAATTCTTTAGGTCATGAATTATACGATTGGCCGCCGATACTATTTAGTAATTCATATAAGTATAAAAAAAAAACCACAAACATGTGGCACTTAATTATTTATTAAGATATAGTGACTTAGCCGTATTTGATATTTACGCCGAGATCGTTAAAAATACAATGGTTTTCGGCGAATTTTTACTAACCGAAAATTAATTTTTAATGGCAAAAAACTTTTTTTCTTTTTTTAATAAGTCTTTTATATGAAAATGGCTTATTTTAAAATGCAATGGAAAGACAGACGGCTGGTCAGGACACGAGATCAAACAACACTCTGATTAAACCGTGCAATAAGAAATATCAATCAATCTTAATTATCTGCATAGCAAAATATCAGTGGCGAAGGGTGGATATTTTAAAAGTGTAGCCGGATTTTAAAAATGCCCTCCTTTCCCCTGAATAAAAACTAAATCGAGTGGACACACCTTTCGCTAACTATAAAACCTATCAGTATCAATTATCGAAAAACAACTAAACTTCAGCAGCTAAATTCCGCGACGACAGTATTTTAATCGGACTGTATTGAGATGTTTTCACAGAAAAAAAACTCAAATACACCAAAATTAAAATAAATAACTAACACATAATTGACTTAAAATTTTCGTATAGAGGTAACTTTGTAATTTTTTCAATAAAGATAATTTTACTGAATTGTGTAAAGTAGCTAACCATTTAGTGAGAAGTATAGTCGAGAATAAGAACAACTACATTATGAATAGTTTAATTTCTCTCAATCTCATTAAACAGCACCTCAGCGAAAGCTTATAGGCATCGTGTTATATGGACCCTTCGCCACTGCTAAGTATGCGTTTGTATATATTATATTATTCTATAAGAAATTCGACAACGCAGTAAAGGTTCAAATTTTTGTAGGAGTGTGATTTGGTTTGAAGTCCTCGTGCAGTGCAATAATGACATCGATATATTTTAATAATAGCACTTTCTTATAAAGGAAAGATAGCACAAAAGCCTCTTCGGCTAAAATGAAGCGTATAATTAATATATGTAACTTTATAATATACTAAAATGTAGTTTTGATTCAGTTATTAAAGTTGCCATATAAATCAGATCACTCATTACGTACATTGTACATTAGATTCGGGTGAGTTATTCGAAAGACATGAGATTGGCGGGAAGGGGTTTGACCATTTTGTTTGTGACTTCATTTATCTTCGCCGCCCATTGCTTCGCGGTGGCCTCAGACCCGGTCCTGAAAGAGAAATATACTTTTATTATTCAACGCAATAGTTTTTCCACGGATTCTCCTACTAACTTCACTCATTAACGTTACGAAGCATACTTTCGTCCACGCGGATACCTTACTAATCAAAATACGTACGGGAGGGGAGTTTACGTTTACGAAACTCCCCTCCCGTACGTATTTTGATTTAAGTTTTTCGCTATCTCCTAGATTTTGCGTTCAATTAATATGCTGTAAGAGTGAAGATACATAAGATGATAATAAATGACTTTTTGCGTAAGTATAAATATTTTATGGCTAATAAAAACTGAATTTAAAACAAAACCTTGTAAAAAACTGCTAAGTGTATAAAATAAATTCTTACAAAAAAGGTTAAATAGCTGATTTACTACATGATTTAATACATGTTTTGAAATATATCCCTAAAAGTACAGTTGTTCTAAAGTTCGGGGTCAGTAGTACTACCCGCATTTAACAATGGAACTTCTTTATCATATTGCATTACGTAAGTTAACTCACCAGTCTCTACAATTGTTCTCTACATTACACTACTAATTCGGATGGATTATCATTAAAGATTTAACAATGTAAATGTAAATGCCCCACACATCATTAATTAATTTAAATACCCAGAAATCTGTCAACATAAATTAAGATCTGTCAACGTCACTGAGTGCAAACATGTTATTAAATTCAGGCACCACATTATGATATGCAATTGCACTGTTGTGTAGTCAAGAAGATCGGTAATGAAATTTCAAAAGCAGTAGCGATCTTAAAAATCCGATGTGATGTATTGATTATCTACGTAAGGTTACTCGCAGTGGCGTGCACAAGGTTTTAGACTACGATAGGCAAAATTCAATAACTCGGCAGAAAATAGATAAATCCTCCTATTTAACGAATGATATAATTTTTAACGGTAGGCAGTGCTTCTGTATAAAGTGCACGCCACTCGTTACTCAATATTGCGCTTTGCTAAAACGGATATAATTACAATTGCTCACTTGAATTTGTAGACGGTGCCACAGTGATGGTCGATCATCTGAAAGGCATCCGAGGCATCCGTTTGGAGCCACACGGCGCGCCAGCCATCGTGCAATGCTAGCACCTTGCAACGTTCCTTGCTGAAGTCGTTTCGGCTTGTCCTAAACAAAACATTTATTAATAAAACTTTTTTGTTTGTATTGTGCATGTTGTATTGTTGGTGTCGTTCTTATAGTGGTTGGCTGTTTGTTTGGGTGAGTTCTTTTAAAATATTATAAAAGTTTAAAATTTACAATATAATATTTTGAAGAACTTGCATATATAGGCGGCTAGCTGCTGTGCGAATGGCGCTGGTACTGCGGTATATGCAGTATAAACAGCACCGGTCCTTTTTGGAACGAGTTTGCGGTAGATTTGGGGAAGTGTTTGGGGGGCCGCGTCCGCCATGTGTGAAGTATCCCGCTCTTTCAGTCAGTCAATTTCCCCTGATATTTTATATTTTAAGCTTCCCTAACTTTTAGTAAACATATAAACACCTGGAATTGGCTAATCTGTGTAAAGCCAGAAGAAAAGAGGAAAAAAAAGCCTTATCCTAATGCGATAAATAAACTAATTCTTAAAACAAAAAAACAGAAAGTAGTAAATAGGATTAGCGTTACTTATTAAATACATAATCTCGCACATAATTAATTTCACATTGCTAGACGACCTTTATGATAGGGGAGGGATAAAACTGCTCTTAAATTAGGCACGTTGGTTTTTATATTTCAAGTAGGCTAATTTTTATATATATATTATTATTTTAAAACACTATTAAAAAATTTGAAAAAAAAACACTTCTCCGCTTGCGGGGCTTTTATAGTACCCAAGCAACCGGCGGTCAGAGCTCCAGAGTGAGGAACCTCCTAACAATACATGCATTCAAGAATTACTGCGTACGACCCTTGATCCAAAAACAAAGCTCGAAGCAATATTGCTCGAAGCTTTTCGCGAGAAGACAATTGACTGAAATAGCTATCGGAACAATGACTACAAGTAGGCCTATTATTAGAACTTTTGAAACGTCAATTCTGTCTGTTTGCAGAGACTGTTTTACCGGTTCAGTGCAGCCCTGCTTTGTCGAAACAGTACGGTACGTCTTCTCAATGGCTTCAAGATCGCAATATTTCTCCAATATCTTCTCTATCTTGCCAAAACATGGTCGCTCATAAGAAGCCCGTTTTGACCTAACATAGAAATCGCCTTATTCATGTACCAAGTGGTTTAGGTGCTTTCTAGGGAAATAAAACGTTTCACGAACTCTTGTATGTTGTCTAGAGACGTAAGGCGGGCGCCTTAAAAAGTTACGACACCGATTCGACGGATCGTATAATTTAGGGTACTCGAAAATTTAATAATTGACAGATGAAAAAAATATTAGTTCGGTTGTTTTTAATTTCCTTAAATCCATACGAAAAATGAAAAATATGATAATACAAACACAAAATACGGCACCTTGTGGCGATAACAAAAGTGCCTATAAAACTAGGGTTACTTGAAAAGTTAGGTTTTATGAGTTGCCTAGTGAATATCGATTTGTGAAAGGTAACCCTAGGAATTTGTTTTCATTAGGCGTTAATTACTTACGCATTGCCTTGTCCTTCATTAATGAAAACGGCACTCGGCAAAAAAGGAAGACCATAGTTTCTCTCCGTGACCAAAAACAAATAAGGAGATACGCGGGAGAATTAGGGTTGTCAACATAACTCAACCAGTTACGAATCTTAAGTGGCAGTGGGCGGGGCACATAGCTCAGATTACCAATGGACGTTAGGGGTCTTAAGGTGCTGGAGATTCAACACGTCACTGGAAATCGCAGTGTTGGTACACAGAAGTTGAACACACACAAAATAAGTCGCGCGGAGTCGCTGTATACAAGGAGCATAAAACTGTAGCGTGTGAAATTATCTACAAAAGACTTTGCCCAGAAGTGGACGTATTGTGGTTAAGACGATGCCGAACTTAGCTAAGGTACAGTAGAATATTAACATACCCTTTGAACGTCTTTGATCCATAGAATATAAGGATATTTGCAGACATCTGCAACCAGTAACGCTGCCAAGAAGAGAGCGATATCTTCCTGCCGTCTTTTATTATAGTTTTTCTTCTCACGTAACTTTGGAAATCGCACTCCACTGAATCCATTGCTGACAGCACATCACTGAAAGATTACATGTTGTTTATTATTATTTCCCATCCGCTATCCAAGGTCATAAAAGTAACCTAAAGGTCTATATATAATTGCCTCGTCATCGGCGGAGTTTTCATAGACTGTGCATACTCTCGCTATGAATCACCAAAACCAAAACTGCAAATACCTTTTTCTATAATGAGTGATTATCTCTAACAGTTACTGATAACACGGCCCGGGCGGATTGCACATACACACAGAACGAAAATTTATTACTGCATAGAGTTAAATTTAACACATTTTAATAGAAGATGAACTTAGATTTATGATTTGCACATTGACCATACGCCACACAAGCTGCATTTAGATGCCTGAGATGAGATGAGAATGATAACTTCAACTTTTAATAGAAACCGACTTCAAAATATACTACTATATATATATATATATATATATATAATAAATTAAGTTTATAATTGTAAAATAAGGGGTAATAAAGCACGAATGTGGGCCCTAATTATCAACAGTTGAATATAAGACTTTATCTACTCCCATAATATGAAACCTCTATAAAAGATTCTGAAACATTCAGCTTACTGCCAATATTAAAACAACCAGTGTTAGTAATCTAATATCATATATTACAGAGTAACTACAAGTAAACTAAGTATAATTTCTGATTAAATAAGAGAAGACAGTGTGTAAAAAAAAAACTAAGTATTAACTAAGTATTATTTATTGCAGCAGGTATAAACATTTTGAAAAGTGCAATTATTACTCCCTCGAATATCTTCTTTAACGTTGGAAGGTCACGTACCCGATGAATTCGGCGGAATATTAAATTTACCACTTCACTATTATTTCGAAAATTATAAATATAAAAAAGGTAAAATATTTATTATCTGGCGGTATGCTATCATAACTTTCATAGCTTTCATAACTTGAATCTCTAATTCTTTTGTAAAGAAAACAATAAAAATATCGTAGTATGTAATAGTAATGCTCTACTTTTTTTTTAAGGCGCGCGGCGTTCTTATGTACGCGCGCGCGAATTACAGTGTTTTTTTTTTAAATGTGTACAGATACCACGCATCGAGCAGTAAGAACTCTCTGTTGTGTAGATCCTTCGCGCACAAGGGTTTTAAGCATGGGAGTAAATAAAGTTTACTAAAGTATTGTTTATTATTTGCTGTTGGCTATTGAGAATATTGATACTTTAAAAAAATTTGATTCCGAGTAACGCAGCATTTCGTGTTGAATTGCTTAAACCCCCCCCCCCCCCGTTTCCTATATTTGATACAACTACAAGAAGTGGGATTTTAAAAAAGTACCTGTAAGGCAACGATTGTGACATCTTAGCACCAGCCACTGAGATAGGCGACTCCAGCAGGGTATCATCCAACAAATTCACCGAACCAGCCGGCGTCTTTCCATCTTTGTCTTCGCTGTGACTTTTCCCAAATATACTGTTGGATATACCGAGTAGAAGCTCACGTAATATTATAATATGACATGCAAAGAATGTTATATTATTTGTATTAACATTCCGATCCCTAAGTAATTGTATCTAATGATATTTTGTTTTAGAATCAGAGGAATAATACCTATACGATACTTAAACATTGACTTTGATAACCCAAGTTAAGAAATGGAATAATGATACATTTATTGACTTAAAAAAAGATTTGAAAATGATGTACTTCTTCTAAAAAGACCGCCAAATTTTGAAAACAAATATGAAGTGATAGGAAATTATTATGTGGAACTAAAATAAGTTACAACTAAAATATACATACCACATTTAAACATTTTGTAACTATACTACCACTGTGTTAAGTAACATTTTCAGTGATTGTTATTGCAGAAAAGATTAATCCAAAACGATCAACAGATACTATCTAGACGCGTATGAAACAACTAATAGCTAATGAAGACAACAATATTATGTTGAATGAAACGCAAGTAAAAAGGTGCGTTGCCATTGGCTACATTATTTTTACAGCGATCAAATAATTACCACTCGCGCAAGTTAATGTTTTACTTATAAAAGTGGTAGTATTAATTCAATTTTTGAGCCAAAGTCGTTGGATGCGCCTAGGATGAGACGGCAGTGCGTCCACTAAACGACAAAAATCACACTGTTAGTTCATAAAAAAAACACCTCAAATATCATTGCACTAAAGTTATAAATAAATAGTATCTGGGTGCGTTGGGTATTTGCGCACAACTCATGCATTTATTACAAAGTTATGAGACGCCATCTTGTGGTGTGCCAGAAAACATCACACATCAGATCATAAAATAGTATTCATCATAATTCTAGAATGTGTTATGTGTTTTATTTTACACTCATTATTTAAGATGACGACAGTTTATGCGAAAATAGTTAATGGAATGCACAAAGCAAATAAATTTTGTCCTTGTTAAATGTTGTCCTTGCGCCTCCGTATAACAACTCACGCACGA
Organism: Pararge aegeria; assembly: GCF_905163445.1. Lineage (NCBI taxonomy): Eukaryota > Metazoa > Arthropoda > Insecta > Lepidoptera > Nymphalidae > Pararge > Pararge aegeria. The sequence goes on from NC_053208.1 coordinate 9,172,930, forward strand.
CAGGCGCAACCAACGACTTAGTCGTAGTGAATGCGACAAATAAACAAACAGCACGCCACTATGGCCACCGGGCTGAAATAGGTGCATCAAGTGGATGCGATGATATAATAGGCATGAAGACAAATTTTGAAAAACGGCCCTACGATGTTTAGAATATTTACTCAAATATCAAAAAGTACTTGATATAATGAGAGAGATTTTCGAAGTTCCTTCGGTACAAAGTTATTTTTTATCTAGACGTGACGTCATAATTTTAAATTCGACTTTCACCAGTCATGGCGGTGAAAGTCGATTATTCGATTTTATTTATTGAAAATAAAAACCAATCATTCGAATATAAATAAAAATATGTTTTTCACTTATAATCATACATCGTTAGATAAATACAATATTTCAGAGATTCTATGTGACTGTCATCATGCCTGTTAACCTATAAGAAAGACAAAGATAGATAAATGAGAAGCTTAACTACATTCCGACAATCATGCCGTGCTGTTTACTTAACTTTAGTGAATTAACAAGCATACGAATAATTAAAGCCGGGTCCAGACATGAACATTACTTTTTCACACAATACTTAATGCGCCATGTCCTGCTGATTTTGAGGCAATTACGTTACGTTATCTAAATTCATACATGGAATTGCAAATTGTGTATAAAATTTCACATAAGTAGGCATCAAAAACATTGTGATTGTGCTTGTTTTACATAAACTTATATTTTATTATAGGAGAGATGTATCTATGTATTTAAAAGATGACTATAGATAAAAAATGATTATATTCCAAAAATAGTTTAAAAATGAAAAAAAACAAACACGTATGCACAAGGATTGAAGAGCATTTTTATAGAAATAAACGAACTATGGACAATTTGGTTAAAAGATTAGCTAGCAGCTACCTACTGAACATAAACAACAATATAAAAAGTGCAATATTACTCGAAACAGTGCATTTTACAACATAAGCACGTGTAGATAAGAATCAATATAGGAGTTAACTCACGTCACGTATAAGTAAAATTACAATCTGTATAAAACTCGTTACCAAAAGATAGTATATAACGATGAAGCTTAAATTTTTGTTTTGAAAAACCCCATTTCAATTTTGGTTTGGAAGACATCCAATATCGAAAAAAAACCATCGAGTAATATTTAGAAGCAATAATGAAATACTCTTTCTAGCCACAGGCATGCAGGCGAAACATTTTATGAGAATGGTATTTTCGCAAGACATAATCATACCTTTTTTAATATTTTTTTTCTAAATATAAAAATATACAACCTTTGCCTATTAAATTAAAATTCGTCTACTACTTCACTTATTATCATATAGGTGTTTTTCATATATACGGACATATATTTATATGCAAATGAGATTTTTTAACGCATATATTTTGTATCAATACTGTCGTTGAAATGAATGTACGGTAATTTAATCTTTACTTGACATAGTATTGTGATCTGTGAATTTGAATATGGAAACTACTGATAATCGTGTATATACATTAACTGATTTCATTATTTGTTATATTTTACCCTAATGGAACTATATCATTAACTAATATCGATCAAATTCCGACTAAAGCTAAATTATACAAAATATTGTACGAATTTTAAAATATAATTTAATAAATTATTTAAATTTAGAGGCGATAAAATAAATATAATATATATAAATGCATTTTTAAAAATATAAAGGTATATAAAAGAACGCGATCAAACTACAATTCATTTCATTAAGAAGAAGGCATATAAATTAAAACATGATGCGAAAGAACGGGGTCAGTACAAAAATATATAATTGAAAAAGTCCTAAATTCAATCGAAAATTGTATGTTAAAAAGTAAACAAAATTAACAGCTTATATAACCGGATTTTTTATTTTATTTTTCTCTAAACCCCAGTTCTTTCCCTATTACCTTTCTATTGTCTTTGGGTGTGGTTATCATGTAGTAAACCCGTTAGATGTTATTCCTAAAATGCCTTCCTCTAACTTTACGAGCATTAAGCATGCATTTACTTCGTATTTTGTATCTACAATATATCAAAATGCAAGCCTTCATCCAATTAACCGTATTAATTTGTTCACTCACCCCACACCGAAATTGACCTTGTGAAAATTTCTTGGTAAGCTCGCGCTTCGAAACCTATGATCCGATTGCCAGTGTGTAAATACTATATATATGTGTGCGATTTTTGTGTAAAGAATAACATCCTACCAGGACATAAATATTCTTAAATATAATTGTTTTATTAGTATCAAAATAGGCACATAACTTGAACAAGGTTATTTATCGATTTAATGGAAAAAAAAATAGCTTAAGCAGAGGGGGTTTGTATATACGGCTACTTGCATCCATCTCTTACAACTCTCTTAAGTAATCATTATTAATATAATTACCATCACAAATCTTAGACACCCACCACACCACTCCAATAAACACAATAACTGTTAATAAAAATATCTATGAAGACTATTTGTAAATTCAAATATGTAATTTAAATTCTTGCAAATATTTTATTTATTTTTTCGTTTATTAATTGTTAATCGCATAATTTATCGTTAACCTTAAAAAAAAAAAATTTTTTTAATAGTCAATGTAGAAAATTCAATAGTAAAATTCAATACATTTAAACGTACATAAACTGGTGTTCGAGTTATTTGCCGGGTACAACTATAAATGAAAATGTTATATCATGTTGTAAAATGTTATGTCAATGTATCAAAGACATGTCCATAAATAGAACGGTATTCTTTGTTTAATAGGTTTAAAAAACGCACACATCATTAAAGCAAACATTCTATATAAAATATTAAAACACTATGTGCTGTTAGTGTTAGTAAGTCGACATAATATGTGACCCTCATTGCTATCGCACTAATAAAACTCATCAGTTCATGATTATGTCTCGGTTTTAACGGCCACTCGGTTGTCACTGTATTCTAATAATCAGTACATGCGTTGACATAGAATGCAAGGGGCTCAAGCGGAATTTGTAGGCAACACCTTCAAATAACCATGGAAGACAGGACAGTTAAAATGAGATCGGTTGTAAACAAATATCTAAACTGGTGAACCCTGGACTAGGATATCGCACGATGGGCTCGTCACGTCTTTGCCTCGTTCACTGGCAAACAATAGTCGTTTTATTTTGTATTTCAATTTTATAATACATTGATACTACTGTACTATTACTATTACTATTTTATTACTGTTCTTTAACTTTAGATAAATTCCTTCAAAATAACAACTATCGATATAAAGCATAAAAACCGCTATTTCGATGGATCCCTAATTCGCCACTAATCTGATTCCGAATATAAGTAACAATCTATTTCAAAAAAAAAAGCTTGTCATCGAATCAAAAAAATAAATAAATGTTTATGGTTCCGCGAACAAATGATTTACACTATCAATTCAACACTCAAATAAATCAACGCCATCTGTTAGAATACTTATTAACTATTACGCAATACGAATAAACCGCGTCGTGTTTTTGTCATTTCGTTAATACGGCCTTAACCTTGTTTAGAACGGCTATTCAAACATACCTCGGCAGATCACAGATCGATTCTCGTATTCAGTAAAATCGTTCAAGAAATATGGTTGGACAAACTAAACTCTTTAAACTTCTCTTTCTCTTCTCTCTTTTCTCTTTATCAAGTTCCATATTATGACAAAGGCTAGTACTAGTTTGGTTTAGATATTTATGTACAACCGATAGAGCTCCATTATAGAAATAAATAGATGGGAGATTAAATACAGTGGATTACTTATTGGACGGCTTATCGAAAAATCAGCATCCCTAGACTATTACTAATCCCACTTCTGGGCACAGGCGAATTTCCTCTCTCATAAGAGATGAAATTCGACGCAAGCCACGACGTTGCTCCACTGGATCTCCGAGGCAAATGGGCAAAGCAACTTGGAGTTGCTTGCCCCATACCCCGGAGAGCACTAAAGACTGGTGGCGCCCATTATTTTTACTAAGATGTGACAATAATCGTTCAAGCCCGCAATCCGTTTTGGAGCAGCGTGGTGGATATATGCTCTATTTTTCCCTTGCTGACTAATGAGAGAAAGAAGACTGGCCTGCTCTCGCCTAGCAGCAGGGTACGCAGAAAAACAAAAATCTGAGGATGAATGAATCATCCTACCTTAATGGATTAGTTTATTTGGATGATAGCCTGTATATTTACATTAATTGCCACGTACGACTTTCAACTGCACTATCTCTGACCCTAAGACTGTCTGGAAAAGATAAACTTTTAAAAGTTATGTTCCCTTATAATTCAAGCAATTAAATATGTCATGCTTTAACAGTGAAGGAAACCATCGTGAGAAAACCTGCATGCCTGAGAATGCCATAATATTCTCAACGGCGTGTGCAGTATCAATCCGTACTTTGCCAGCTTTGTGTTTCTAATCCTGAGTGGAGGCCCGTGCCTAGTAGTGGGCCGGTAACGCGTTGATCATTATGATGGTGCAATGGTTAAGCCGAGCATAGGTTAAAATTAAAGAAATACACAAACAAACATTCGCATTTATAATATTAGTGTGACTTTTAAACCCTAAAAATATCATTAAAACTGACGTCATTGCAGCCAAATACCTACGTCAGTTATGGGTCGAGTTCAAGTTTTATGATAAAATCTCGTATATTTGCGGTAATACATTATTACAATCTCATATTGCGTTTCATATGTCCCTCAAGTAGTCCACTGTATCTTAATAGAAATATAAACATTAACGATAAATGTTATTGACGCTAACAGGAATATCGCTGACAGAAGTTATAAACAAATGAATCATTTTTAATATATAAACTAAATGGTTTTAGTATTTTCCCTTAGGTTTTAAGTCCCTTTTGATATTTCAATAATGTAATTTATTTATTTATGTATATCCTTAGTATACTTACAGTGATAAATAAAAACCAAGAGTAATTAAAAATAAGTACAAAGTAGAGACAAAAACACATCATAACTAAATCAGAAGGGACTTAAAATAATAAATTATGATATCAATTTTATTTTATTTATTCAGATCCAAATAGATTAAAATATCCACAAAATAAAAAAAATAACTATAGGGAGAGCCAATTAAGTTTTCACGAAAGTAGTTATAAGTGTTAATAAAAATAACAACAACCGTTCTTAAATAACTAAAATCATAAATAAGACCAAAATAAAATATGCAGAACTTTCACTAGAAAATCTATCTAAACCCAAAAAATAGGCTGTGCTTATATTGTGTTGTTCATAAATCAAAAAGATACTTGACTTTTTAATATTATTTATTAAAATGTTGTGTGTACTTTTGTTGGTGAGCATACACCTATAGATATCGGTTCGAACTAGAACGAGGCCTTTTAAGGCAGCAAATATTTAAACATCTAATTAAACTACTTCTTTTATATTTTGTACCCAGGTAAGTGACCTCAAATAATTTAAATAGTTTGATAGGTTTTTCCAATCACGACGTAGCAAGAAAATGTGTATATAAATATATGAAATTAGGATAACCTTAAACACATAAACTATATTGTCAGTTTTACCTATGTAGTTTTGTAGCGAATTTTATTTTTAAAATGAATAATTTTATTTGCAATTTTTTTTAAGAACAAAACATAAAGACAAACGCAATAAGGTATTAATAAAACTATAATAATTTTATGGGCATCATAAAATAACCTTTCGAATCGTATTTTTCGCCGTTATATTTTCGGCTAAAGTAAAATTGTAACTTTTGTAATTTCGCAGGGCATGTAGGGAACACGTCGATCAAAGTGGCACCCGGTTCCCATCAGCGTGAGGCGTGGTTGTTAAGCCCATTGTTCTAATTTCAAATGGAATTTTAACGGCGCCAGTTTTATGTATTCTAATGATAGAAAAAATGATGAGGGTCTAGTTAGATTTACATTTAAGGTCAGTTACTTTATATGACAATGTCGGAAGCGTTACAAAAAAATATCGTAAAAATCTATTGATTTAACATCTTTCCGAGTGACGTTTTGCTTTGGACACACCGGGAACAGTAGCAGTAGCAGAACAGAGCATTTTTTGTTTACCTAGCGTACATTCATACTTAACTAGTGGTAATAATATACATATTACAATGTAACAAAGTTAACAAATTATTATTATCCTATTAAAATATATTTTCTCTCTCTCTCTCTCTCTCTCAGAGTACAACATAAATACATATAGTTAGCCAAATATAACATCAGTATAGTTGTTTGTCAAGAATCGCTTCTTCAAATTATTCTTCTTCTATTATGAGTATTATGGATATACACGCACTTAATAACATTTACTCACACACTCCAACACAAACACACACGCACACACGCACACACACATATAAATACACTATACACACCAAGCCACACTACTCAATCGTTATATTTTTTTTATCTTGCCTTCGCTATGGAAAACGGAGGCCTCCTGACGCAGGTATTTTATGCTTACTAGGAGGTCTCCACGACATGTTAATTTTTTTTTTACTATTATTATGTGTTAAGATCGATCCGGTAAATCCCTTACATCTAGAAATTGGGAGCTATATCTTATTAATACTGGTATCGTATGAATTTACGTTGGGTAAATAAAAAACGCTCTGCCCAGCATGCCAAAATGTTCTGGCCATAACGATGAATTAGTTTTTTTTTTTAAATTCTGTTAAAAACATAGAAGAATACTTACTTGGAGCCAAGTGAACGACATTTCCGGTGAGTAGGTATAAACTTAGTCTGTGTGTAAGTGCCTTGAAGGCGGAGGGAACCTGAGCCCAAGCGGTGTGATGGGGACAGGGAGTACGATGTACAGGTGCCTAGGACAGAGACCTCCTTGACAGATTCCTTGGATCCTGCGCAACTCCCTATCGGCGATGGCGGCTCCAGTTTTAGCGACAACCTGCAATTGGTGTACAAGTTTTTTTTTCAACTCTATGACAACCGATTCTTTGTCCTTTTTGACGACCTCGCTGGCGCGATAGTGAGCGCTTTGGACCAACAAGTTGGAGCTCCTAGTTTCGATCCCCGATAGTTACAATTTCTGAATTTCCTCTGGTCTGATCTGAGACGTCGTACGTAGCTTTTTACGTAGGACGTTACTATGGGCGTACTTTTTCTATTTTTTTTATTTCACTACGAGTTAACCCTTGGCTGCAATTCCACATGGTGGTAGGTGATGAGGCCGTCGAAGATGATAACGGGCTGACCTGTTAGGGGGCATGTTGATAGCAGTTACATTAAACCCACAGACCAAATAATGAGGCTCTACGGGATATCGTACCGGAACGCTAAATCGCTTGGCGGCACGTCTTTGTCTTTAAGGTGGTAACTAGCGAAGGCTACGTCCAAACAGAAGGGAGCGATATATAATTAGTTAAAACGTTCTTAACTCCCAAATGTTACGATCGCGTGCTGTCGTCCGGGAGGTATAACAACAACAAGCCAACAAGAGGGGCAGGCATGCCCGTTTTTAGTTTGGGTATACCCCCTTTAGAGGGGGAGTCCCACATAACCTCCGTCCTGCCCAAGGTCGGAGGTAGCAATAAAGCTTTTCTACCATGCCAAAAAAAATGGATTGCATGCTGTGGATCGCGCTCGGTCCTCCCGAAAAGAAGGAGGTTATACGCGGCGATATCGGTGATAGCCTAGGGGTTTGAACCCACCCCTTAAAATCAAGTAGTCATAAAATAATTAAATGATTCTGCTTCCTCCGCTATTAACTATTCAATTTTATTAAATAGGCGAGGTATTCATTCGTAAATTTGATGTCGTTAAATCCCTACTAATATTATAAATGTGAATGTAAGTTTATTTGTTACGCTTTCACGCAAAAACTACTAAACGGATCATCATGAAACTTTGTACACATATTTCTGAAGGTATTGGAATTAATATAGGATGCTTTTTATACCGAAATTAAGCTCAGATCTTTTGGGAGAGGGGTAGAAGGTGTTTGACTATTTTACACCATAACGCCGCCAAATGATATCGGATTTAAATAATTACTTTTGCACTTTAGAGGTTATAATGTCTGTTTAATTTTGCCCAAATTTCATATATATCTGATGAAAGTGATTGGAGATAGAGGACACAAATCCTCAGCGGACGGCAGCAAACCCGACATTTAAGGCTTAGCTATCCTAAATACATAAAGTGCGTAGAGTTACACCTAAATCGAATGCCACATATCTTTCGAAAAAAAAAACAAACGCAGACGAAGTCGCTGGCAACAGCTAGTAAACATATAAAATAAACGAAACATATAGGCTGTAGTAAAACATAAACATAAATCATATACATAAACATGTTAATATAGAAATGCACGCACAGCAAAAATGAAAACCTATTTAAATACCATTGCAGACCAAATATAACTAACCGGTCAACGATATCTGATAAGAAAATATATTCAAACTTTACAGTGTAGGCATGTTTACCACAATTTATCCTTATTTACATTTTAATTGATTACAAAGTCAACGCAAATTATTATTAAATTTAGATCTGTTATCTATATGTGTATTTATAAACATTCAGCTTTCTTATATTACTGTTTACAAAAAGTAGTCAATGGATTGATTTGAAATGTTTACATATGTTATATTGAACCCATAACCGGTGTCTAAGCGACATCATGCCAGAACACTTAGTTTTTGGGGGTAACTAGACGCGGCCGAAGCCTCCCACCAAACTATACTGGAGCAAATTCAGAAATTATGTAAATTATTCCACCAACCCGCACTGAGCCAGCGTGGTGGACTACGGTCTCAACCGCTTTTAACTGTGGGAGGAGACCCGTGCCGTGATGATGATAAATTATTCCCAAACCTCCAGCCGGGAATCGAACCCAAGCCCTCCTACATATAAAACCGCAACGCTCACCACTGCGCCACGAAGAGCATCAAATTCTATATAAGAAATAACATCTTTTTTATGCATAAATTCTACATGGGCACATAAGTTAATATCGGACAGCCATAGACCCGCGTATGCGTACGCGTAATTGATTAATCTACATTTTGTTTATGAAAACTACATGTATATGTTAGTAAACCATAAATAAATAATAGACTTTGTTCGACTCACTTGTACTGATCATCTTCTAGAAACTTCTGGAGCTCCTCAATATAACGCACGCTGTTGAGATAAACGGCTACATGGGGAACGGGCAAGATGTCATATTCAGATGTTTGGTAACGTTCCAGCGCCTTTAAAACGACTGCCATCTTTGCGACTCGGTGCGGCGATCCGGCCGGGTGAGCCATGTCTATGTAAACCAGATCTGTGAGGAATATACCTGAAAACCAGACAAACTCCAGCTTAAAATTTGAAAAAAAAAACCTTCAACCAACGCATCCCAAACCCTCAACTGCTTATTAATTTTAATCATTAATATTCGGGGGACAGAGTTATATTCACATCACGCATCTCTTTCTTTTATGTGCACTGTATAATGTGCGGAAGGCCTGAGAATCCTCGATAAACTTCTCAAAGACGTGTAAAGTCTCCCAACCCGCACTTTGGCAGCGCGATTGACCACGACCAAACCCTTCTCAGTCTGACAGTAGAACCTGTGGTGCTGTAATGAGTTTACAATCAAGATGGTGATAAAAATTGAGAAAGCATATACAACGTGTGTCTCTCTCTCTCTACGTCATTTTCCTCATTGCTGAATCCGTGGCCCCTTCCAGTTACAACCTTTCGGACGAGTTTGTGCCATTAGACTCGGCTTTTAGCAACGTGTAAAGCAATATGCACTTTGGTGTCGGATTTGATCCGACCAACGAATCGGGCTACATCCACGAGATCTCTTTCCATCCACTTTGCCAGTGACCACTATCTTTTCAAGATTGTCTCCATCTCTTCTGGCAATGTGACCGAAGTACTCGAGAATCCTCTGAAGACAGGTGGCAGCCTTCTTGTAATTTGAAGCTGTCTCAATATCGATGCTTTGGTCCTGTGTGCCGTCCACGGGATTCGCAGCATTCTCCTCCAGCACCACATCTCAAAAGCGTCTATATGTTGTCTATCAGCTTCTTTAATGGTCCATGCCTCAGCTGCATACGTAAATATAGGAAAAATAAGTGCGCGTACAAGACGCATCACAGCCTTGCTTTAGAGGTACATTAAGTTCTATATCTGAGACCCATCTGTGAAACCGAGAAACTAATATTTCTTGCTGTAAACCACTGCCATAGTTTTTACTGAAAGATACAGCCCTAACATCACATGCAAAATTAAAATCAAGTGACTCCTGTCACTTTAATAAGTACGCTATGCGCGTGTCGGTATTTTCTCTTCAATAGGATTGTCATAAGTAAACACTTGGAATGTTTTGAATTCGTTTGTATGGAAAAATAAATACACTTTTTTGATTTAATATTTTTACAGTGTTATTCCTTATGAAATATACTTATGCATCATACGTAAGAACCATCTTCGTTCTACAAGGAATATTCTAAAAAAATAATTCGGTTCAGCTACTCTCGAGATTTGCGTTTAGCAAAACATTCGGCGTTATATTTTCACCCCTCTCGCTCGGCAATACCTTATTGAAGGACCTGCCCCTTTCCTGCCATTTCCCTAATCACCCCATAGCTTAAACCAGTATAATTTAAAAATTGTTGAGGTTTTGTTTCAGAATTACAATCCTTATTTAAAGTACTTTTTTAGAACTGTCTGTAAAATAATACTGCTATAAACGATGCTAGTAAGCCCCTTGTTATCTTAAGGTACGTCATTACATTTATAACGCTTAGTATACGTACTTGGAGCTTAAGTTATAGGGTCCCGTTTGTACCCTTAGGGTACGTTAAAACATACTCACCAAGGTAAGGAATACATGGGAGTGAAATAGAGCGCATGTACTCGCGGAGGGCCGTCCAGTTGTCCTTCTCGCCGAACAGTTCTGCCAGCTTGTCAAATTGTTGTTTATCCTTCTTGGATAAACAGGCCCAGGTTTTCGAAAGCCTGGCGAATAAAATTTCACGTTAAGTTTTAATCAATTCTCAAATAGTTTTACCCGAAGTTAAGACCATTATTATAATTGGTAACTGCCTCGTTTGTGTAGTGATTAGTATTATCAACAACGGATCACGAGTTCCAGGGTTCGAATGCCCCTGAGCCCCCGTGCCTAAAAAGCAAGCGAAGCCGTCGGTCCCGATTCAAAACATTACCATGTGATTAATAATCATTAAAGCCCGTCAACCCACATTGGAACAGCGTGGTGGGTATATGTGCAATGTGACGTTAATAGTGGTATGATGATATAAGGGATAGTGTTTTCTTATCAAATCCTAAAATGGAACAAATACTTCCTCCGTTTTACTATTGTTATACCAGAATAATTTCAATACTAGATCTTTCCGCTACTTCGATTGTTATATTACCCTACTTCCATATTAATGTTATAAACACAATGATAACGACACAAAGCAACAACTCTTTTAACATTCATATTATTCATGATCGTAGATATTACGGGATAAGAGAATTTTGCATAATATTATGTACGAAAATAGAAACACAAACAGGGAGTAGAATACAAAAGGCGACCTTATCGCTCAGCGGTGATCTCTGCCAGGCCACTTTGGAATTTGCATTAGCGATAACAAACAATTGGCCTAAATACATTATAAACTTACATTAAAGTAACTATGTACTTAACATACAAAAATACAGAAAATAAATATAAAGCATAATAATATATTTCATTTAAAATAAGGCAGTGATACTCTTGTGGTTAGTGAAACTTCAGTTTAACTTTCGGGGGCCGAGTTCGAGTCCCAGCACGCAGCTCTAACTTTTGTAAGTTATGTGCGTCTGAAGTAATTAAATATCACTTGCTTTAACGGTAAAGGAAAACATCATGAGGATTACTGCATGCTCAGAGTTCTCCATAATGTTTTCTAGGACTTGTTTCTTGGCCAGAGTGACTACTACATTAAACCTTCTTTATGTCGTTCGTGTCGTTTTTATTCTGAGATGTCCTAAATTATGCGTGTGAAAGAATAAAATTAAAATCGGTTATTTCATTTCAAAGTTTATTGATAACATATAGATGAGCAAACAAACTTTATATTATATGTAATATTACTGTTAAGAAATATATTCCATGAGAATCGTATTGTAACTCGATGTAACTCGTCGGCAAATAAAATGTCTACCCGTTGCCCTTTTTCTGAGCAAAAGCAGAATAAGTAAACACAATTTCGCATAAATAATGCTAATAGGGCTACAATTCAGCCACTTATTCAGTCAATAACGCTGGCGCAGTAAACACCATACGTCAAATGCCGAGTTCGAGACACACTTACATTTACACAGCTATATGCACCTACTTATGTTTCCATGCGACATCGTACTTTCCAGTACGATGTCTGAAACTGAACCACTATTCTTAACAACTAGTTTTTTTATTTATTATTGCAAAAAATGCAACTTTTTGTGTCTCTAACTTCTTAGACATAGGACTTCCACGCACACTACTAATCCCTATTTTATCCCTTAAGGGGTAAAGTTAACAAATATCCATTTTTAGCTGATATCTCCTACCTATAAATTACCTAATTGCCATATTTTAGCATTATACATGCAGCAGTTTTTGTGTTCTCCCGATGACTCGGTCAGTCAGTACGTGACCTGCAGCTTTTTATATACATGTATAAATTAAAATTACTAGTTACGGTAAACTCAGTGTTGGTCGGTCCCCGATGAGGTGGATAGATGACATCAAACGAGTTGCAGGGAAGTGGCCAAGGTCTGTGGATATTGGAACAAAAGACTTCTGTCCAGCAGTATTTTTAGGTAAAGTTTTGACGCAAATATTTCTTACCTGTATATACTGGCACTATGTAAAGCTGAGATAACGGCGAAGAGCGAATGGAGATTGTTAAGGTCGTATAATTTCTTCGCCACCTTTATAAAATGGGCCAATGTTTCAGCCCTTGCTTTCGGCGTCTGGCCATTGAGTATTTCTTGCACTGTCCAAAAGCTCACCTAAAACAATTTTATTATATACGCGCATGTCAATGACACAAACTCTTTTTCTTCTTGCTCTCATCCCACGTTATATGTATAGGCACTACATGTACTCGCTTCAACGTTAAAGGAGCACATCGTGAGGAAATCGTTAATTCTCAAGGGTGGGAGGTCCACCATTCCGCACTTGGCATAAGTGGTGGACTTCGGCATACAAGCTTCTCATTCTGAGAGACTGCCCTGTAGTGGGCCGTTAATTAGTCACATGTCTTGAAGACAGACATCCTTCTTGACGACTTCCCCTGAAGCAGTAATGAACACCCCAGTCAAGGCCTTATAATTTATTAATTCAGAATTTTCTCTGGTCTGGCCCCGTAGGCACCTTTAAAAAGAAACTGACTCTAATTAAGTCAGCGGGTGAATTTGGGAATTAATAGTTTCTTAATTTTGTCAGGTCTGGTCTAGGCGGGCATTAGCCCTGTTACCACTCTAGCGACAGAGCAGTATGAGCCGATAAGGGGTACTGGTTTAATATAACTTCCATTATAGACGAGCTCCGAAAAGTGGCAGGCATCGACTGGATGAGGAAAGCCGAAAATAGGAAAAGTTGGCGCTGCTTGAAAGAGGCCTATGTCCAGCAGTGGACGCACAATGGCTGATGATGATGATGATGATGACCCCTAGACCAGAGAAAATTCGGAATTATAAATTCCAAATTGCCTCTTCGAACCAGAGACATATAAAACAACACCACTCAACACTGCGCCAGGAAGGTTGTCATATAAAGAATTAAGTTCCGCTTTGAGTAACGCACGCACACACCCAAATCGCACGTATATAGTAGTCTAACAAAACTTACCCTGTTAAATCTTTTAGTGAATGCAACCACGTTTGGTGCAACCGTCAGTTTGTTGGCTTTTGTCCATCCGCATGTAGAGAGCTCCTCTGGACGAATCGACTTGAAACATTGCAAGTCTAATAGCGACAGCTGATTGGCAATATCTTCAGGTGCTATCCGCAAGGGTGAACAAACAATTTCATCCCAGGTTTGGTTGATCGATGACGCTGCGGGCAAACTACTGGTCTTGTACTGATATATGGGATCGTTCTGTCGGTTTGCGGAGCTATCGCCAAGTCTGAAACAAAGTCACACATATTTGACTAAAACTTTTATGTGCGTTAGATATTTTTACAACCAATACTGTAACGTAAGGAATAAATTTATTTTAAAACTATATTTTTTAAGTAATAAAAATAAAAAGGGAAAATATTTGACAAAAAGTAATTATTTGAACTTATTTCTTTTCTATTGATATCTGTTAATGGTTGTCTGTCTCGTCAATTGTCTATTGTCAGTCGTTTTCGTGCCGTAATAATCATGATCCTCACTAATTTCCCTACCACACTTATTTATTTATTTATTCATAACACACCAGCAGTTAATTGTAAATACATTCATAAAAAAAAATATGTGTTATGTTGTCAGTTGCACTTACCTACGAGAATAAGTATCAGCATGCCAAGATTCCATATCAATGTTGTATAATTTATATACAATTTATTTTTTTAATGCCCGTCTCACTATACCTAGCCATCGCCTAAATCGAATGCTTAATTATTTAGGTTAGGTTAGGTTCGATTACCCACTAGCATACCCACTAGGCTATCACCGCATTTTTTTAATAAATATTCCGACGAATTAATATAAAAATAAAAGAATAAAAATAAACATTATAAAACTGAATCGCGACATTCTTCTTTAATAGAAAACCAAAACTTTCGTACAGAAAACTACGGGATTCTTACATTGAACCCACTTCTTAAATCGGTCTAATAACTACTCATACATATGTACTGCTAAATGTGTTACCCTCTGGTAGGGTAAATAAAGTTTTGGTTAATTGAGATAGCTAGGTATTTGTACGTAGGTAGATACTAGTAGCTACAGCAATAGAAACTAAACGCTTGATGTGGACTCACTCTGTAAATTATCTAGGTCTAGAAACATGCATTTAAATCAATACAAGATAAAACATATGTAAACAGACAAAACTCTTACTATCACTGACTTGGCTAATTTACTTTCATAAAATATTTGGATCTAATCCAAAATGCTAAATTGGCAGCCAATATGAACAATTGAATAAATTAACAAAATATTCATAATATAATCATTTTTAACAATCATCAATATTATACAAGATCAGAGTGAAAACTAACACTTATCTCACGATCTTTGGCAGACTAACAATCATTTTAAAATTAAATTTTAGATAAGTACTCACAATAGAAATTTATAAATAAAAAACATATTTACATCCTCCAGATTTGTGGTTTGGTTAACTTATTTCTGAACTTGACAAATCGTGCAATATACATGAACACAAATGTTAAACTAAAATGACAGATTCGAGACAAAAGAAGTGATATACACTACATAGTACTCCCCATAGGAGCCTTCCTAACACAAAGCATGCATCCTATGAAAGCAAAAGATCAAATTAGATGAGACTGTATTTACATTGTTTACTTATAAGCATAGCTGATTAGAATATGTCTCTATGCACATTTCAAAGATTGAAGATTGTTTTTCTTAGAAGTGTGCATAACAAAGCTGAGTAAACATTGAGATTCTATTTACTATTGAAATTGGCCGAAACCAAAACAATTTGTTCTTTGGTACTACTACTACGATACTGATAAATTAATTAAATTTTTGAACATCGTAATTTTTTAAATTTAATAATTAAGTTTTTATAATCCTCTCTTATAGTATAATCCCATACATATATGAGAGAAGCCATAGTTTTGAAGGTGTTCCTTAAACTTAAGATACTTTCAATTTAGTGTATACCTACCAAACTATGTTGAATAAAATAACACATTATATTACATAACTAGCTACTCTCCGCGTTGTTACTAGCTATTCCGAACTCTGTAGGTACGCCTATTTTTTTCTTATTACAATATGTGCAGACATGTTAATCGCGGGCACACCGCGGGCTCAGTATGTCAAACTACATTTTGCGTAAATTGGTAACAAACATACATACGAGTACATCAATACATTGTCACAAACTTTCACGTTTATCATATTAGTAGGAAGTAGAAAACTTACGCATAATTGTAATAACAAGCACAGTCATCCTTTGGGTATTTCTGACTATTTTCTTTAGAATTCGAGTTTGCAACTTTTTTACAGGGCACCTTATCTTCTAGTGGCCAGTTTTCTTCATCTTCATGCTGTAATTATTAATTCTAATTATCCACAAAGATATGTAAAAAATAACTGACTTGACTTTAACTCTAGCTTGATCTATGGATCTCCAGAAGCTGGGTTTAGAGCACAGGTTGAACCGAAAATAGCTAGTCTTTGGTTTTGCCTACAATACTAAAATGAAATTTCTTCAAAATTGGTAGTAGGGCCTACCTTCTACCTAGTTTGAAGCAGTTTCATTTTAGTATTGTTGACACAAAGTTTAGTACAGTTTTAGAGTTTTAAATTTTAGTGAATGGAATTATTGCATATAAGAAGGGTTTCATTGTGTAATGTGAGGGTATGTCTCTCTTTTATTGTAATATTCCTAATACTGCTGCAGTCCAACATAAGGGCAATTTCTAAAATTGTTAATATTTAAGCCCTGGTAACTATTACTTAGATGTGATAATATAATCTTTAAAGCCTGCCAACCTAGAGACATGACCTAGCAGGGGAACCCTTTGCCCTTGTATCTACAATGAGATGAGGCCTTGGTCAGCTGTAAGAAATATAAATGCCTAAAATTAGGCTAAGGATAAGTCTTTCAGACATTTACTTTTTGATTCCACAACCCCACACATGTAAACATGTTGGTCTATTGTTGTGTTGCTGTGTGACAGGCTTTAATATTTGTAAGACTATTACAGATTTCAGATAACCTTATGTATAAACTGTGTATAGGCAACAGCTACAAGAAGTGCTGTGGGTTCAATTATTTATTTATCAATATTTGTATCTGTTATATAAAGCATAGCATACAACCCAGAGACAAAAACTCTTGAGCCTTAAAGGAAAAACGTAACTAGTCTTTGTAGGAAGACAAAATGGAACCTCAACCTTTCATAAGATCTATTTAATAAGATGCACTTTTTCTTTTCCTTCCAAGAGTCTAGAGACTGATATTCAGCAAACCTGTTAAGTTCATGTGTGTAAAATAAAAAAATCCCATGACTTAAAAACCATACTCTACAAGCAGCCCCCTACAAGCCTTTTAAAACATATATAATACCCTGAACTCAGTTAAGTTCTGTAATGAAATAAAACACATCTATTACCAAGATCTGATTTTATAACTTATCAGTTGATAGTATTAATATTAAAATTACTAGCTGTTGCCAGCGACTTTGTCTGCGTTTAATTTTGTTTTTTGATGTAGCATTCAATTTAGTTGTAGATCTAAAAAAAAATTAAGTATTCTGTATCACCTTAAATGAGGGGTTTGCTGCTGGAGTTCTGTTCTCTATCTCCAACCAGAGTTTGGGCAAAATTAAACACATATTATCACACATGTTATAATTTGTCGGAGTTATGGTGTAAAATCGTCAAACACTTTCATCCCCTCTCCCAAAGGAACATAGCTTAATGTTGGGATAACAAGTATCCTATATTACTTCTAACACTTCCAAGAATATGTGTACAATGTTTCATGAGGATTGGTTAAGTAGTTTTTGCATGAAAGTGTAACCAACAAACTTTCATTGACTTTTATAATATTAGTAGGGATTACCTATCTAAAATCTGCCTAAATCTAAATTTCTTGGAGGCACATCTTTTTGGATGAAATGGTAACTAGCTGCAGCCTAAGCCTCCCACTAACCCGGACAAGAGAAAATACAGAATTTTATAACACTATATTGCCTGGCAGGGGTCATTGGTAATCTAAACTTCTTTTTATGGTATTTAACCTGGGACATCCCACTTCTAAGCACACAGAGCTTAACATAACGCCAGGGAGACTTACAAAAGTTAGAATACAAAGACGTAACATTTGTGTGAATCTCTTAAACCATGTCTATATTAAGTCTCGCTATATGAAGCTGTAAATATGACATATACAATTAGGCTTATGTGATTCAGAGTAACTGTATAGTTGATTTATAAATAATAAGTGAAGTAATCAGTTTTCAAGTAGGGGGTGGCACTACTTGCAAACTCATTTTATACATAGTTCTCAAATGTAAATAGATAAAAGAACAAAATTAGTTGGTAGTTTTATACATGTGGATTTGATGCATCTTTGCAAGGTTAAATGTCCAATATGTCGGACAACTGACGAGGAGTTTACACACTGAATGTGTTAACAATAGAACTTATACAAAAAAATATAAATACCTCAACTATCCTAAGCACAGCCAAGCTATCGCTTAAAATATCCCGTGGCATTTCTGTCTTAAGTAATTATGGCACATACTTTTATCACAATAAAGTTCATTTACTGTCCACATTCAAATCAATAATTTGAACTCACATACACCATGTCAATAACTAGTCACTGTAGGACAAGTATACTGTTAGTAATAATTAATGATAATGAAAAATGGGATGTTGATAAAAATAAATCCGTCATACAATGACTCGGAATGAAATAAATGTAAAGCTAATAAATTAACTAATTATAAATAAATAATACTCCTCATGATTGTTTTTTGTAAAAGATAACTGATAAACAGGTTTATTTATTGGAATAACTAACAGTTTTATGTAGTAATCAAATTAGTATCAATCTTTTTTTTCGACGATAACATACAAACATAAAATTTCCTTACGAATGTAAATAGACTCTGTAAGTGGAATATGTTATTAAAATTTTATATAAACATGTATTTTAACTAATAAAATGATGCATTCGTTTAAAACAAAAAATAAAAAGTTAATTTAATAAATTAAAAAATAAAAGTTCCGCACGAATCACAGTGACAGGTTCATGTAACAGCGCAAGACACAGATGCGTGAAGTGATAGAGCACAGAGTACATTACCTATATATTGAGACATAGTAAATCGGTCGTTCCTAAGACGACAGATACAGAGAAGCTATTATATTCGGTGCTGCAAATAGGAACTAATATATTCATAATTTTGTTAAAGCACAGCTAGAGAATAAGAAGAAAAACAATTTCCCGCTGTGGTGGTCCAGTGTACATGATACATGAACATTTTTGAGCGTTACTAATAAGTAATAAATAACCCTTAAGTGAGATGGTTAGGAGACATGAAAAATTAAAATTTGATATTGGTTCTTAGGTTATTACGCCCAACTTTATTGTAATATAGCTCAGATGCAGGACCTATGATAAAAGCATTACATGCCAGAACATATTCATATATAACGGAGTGTTTATATTCTCTTTGGTCATATAAATGATGATAGTGTATAGTAGGCCAAAGAGGATACAAAAACAGTTGAGCAAACTACGATAAGTTTTAAAAATTATAGATCCTTTTTGAAAAAAATGGTAATCTGTTGGATCAAGGTCCGAGGAGTACGGTGGATCTCTAAGACATCCCAACTGAAGCTCCTCTTATATGGCAGGCGTCTGTCGCGCAGTGTGCTGTCGAGCGTTATCCTGAAGCAGCTGTTGCCAAGAGCGATTGACAAGCCTCGGTTGTTTAGCTAGCTGCTTTTCCATAATGGTTTGCAGTTGCTGACAAAAGACATCCACCGTAATCATTTGGGCAGATTTAAGAAAGCTATATTGAACGTCACTGGCATTATTCCACCAACTGCTCGCAAATAATTTTTTGAAATTTTAAAAGAAGTTTTTAGCTTGCTGCCCCCTTTAAAAAGTACAACCGGGTGATGGATGCGGGGAATCCGTCACCCGTTGGAGATAAGTCCTAGGGTTGAAAGGCGCACCTTGTGTTCCCGGTGCGCTTTCGGGCATTGTAGGGGCATTTTAGTATGTCTCAGAAGAGAGTCTGCAACGGCGGGCGCCGCTAGCTGTGTCGCGGATGTGTTCGAAAGCGTTCCCGTTGCCGAGGACACCAGCCGACTGATTTGAACACCGTGGGGTTTAAGTCGGTACGAGTCCAACACGATCACAGTGCCTCCCCGTGACGCGGTGGTGTCCATTAGATTTCCCCAGGAGAAAAAAAAGGGTTTGGCTGTTTTGCCGGGGTTCAGCCATTGTGATTCAGATTATCGTACAGTATCCACTTTTAATCACAGGTAAAAAAGAAAATAAAATGGATGCCATTTTTGAAAAAGTGGAGCAAGATCGGCATATCAGGAGTTACAACGTAGCTGAAGAACTGGGAATTGACCACAGAACAGTTTTGGGGCATTTGAAATAAACTGTGTACACAAAAAAAGCTGGATATTTGGGTACCTCACGAGCTAACTGAAAGAAACCTAATGAACCATGTCCTCATTTGTTATTCTTTATTACGACGTAATGAAAACCGAACCATTTTTGAAGAAGCTGATAACTGGTGATGAGATTTTGTGGATCATGTACGACAAGAACGTGCGAAAAAAGTCGTGGTCAAAGGCCGGTCAGATTAAAGCAAGAAGTTGAGAGAAAGCGGCCGGAATTAATCAACAGAAGGGGTGTGGTTTTTCATTATGTAACGCTAGACCTCACACATCTTTAGCCACTCAGCAAAAATTAAGAGAGTTTGGCTGGGAGGTTTTAATGCATAGTCCTGACCTTCAGATTCCCACCTGTTTCGGTCTCTGTAGGATTATTTAAGCAGTGTCAGGTTAACATCACCAAAACTACTTGTCGCGGTTTTTTGATCAGAAGCCCCAAAATTTCTATAGCAATGGGAGTATGTCCCTACCTACAAGATGGCAAAAATTTATCGAACAAAATGGTACCTACATACTCTAGTTTAATGTAAATGAACTATATTAAAAAATGTTTTGAATTTTCTTAAAAAATGCGAGGAAACGGAAATTGCACTACAATTTTTTTTTCTAAAATTAATATTTTTTTTAAGGAATTACACTCGTTTTGTAGTATTTTATGTAAAATGTTTGGCTTGTCCGCTGAATAAATCTTACAGAACTTCGCATCAACTCGGTTGTATATAAATCTCTTAACTAAATTGACAGGTCTTGACGTAGGATAAGCGGTGATAGCATGGTGGTTAGGGCTTCAGCCTCCCTTTTGTGGGGAGATCCCCGGAACGCGCCTCAAACTTTTCAGAGTTGAGTTTATAATTTATTTAAATAAATATCACTTGCTTTAACGGTGAAGGATAACGTTTAGAGACTTCGGTGCAACGAATTTATTTTTTATTTTGCTGTTAAATTGAAATTGAAAAGATTGTTCAACTATTTTGTTTATTTATCGGCAAAACATTCAACAAGACTTAATTAAAAACGTAGATTCTTTTTTTTTGTTGGTTCGGCTGCGTTGAGGCATATGTGAGGGATTTTCTGCTGTCCGCCGCGGAGTTCTGTAATTCTGTCCTTTTTCTCGTATAGTATTCATGTCGTTAGTATTCTAAACATTAGTGGGCGTAGATTTGACGAGTTTGATCTCTTTGATATTATATCCGAAAGCGTTCGCCCTATATTAAGCGTCTGTTAGATATACTATGGTTGATGGTATGAATAGAAATAAATCAATATTTGTAATGATAAAGTTGCTGGCAGACGCACCGCGCCGCACAGGAGTTGCAATTTTCGTCCGCTTAGTGTTCCGCGTTGAATCGTCAATCCTGTGGTTGTTTAGTAGACGGTCACAATAGATGTTTAAACAGTATATATTATTGTAGTCTTTGGGTTAAACTATGTTCTACGGCTTGAATCGATTCTGAGAATCGAGCAATAAGTACCTATATAAAGTAAGTATACATAGTATCTAAAATTAAATGGAGGATGGGAACGCGAAGGCAGCTAGACTAGAAAAAGACAAAAAGATCAACTAGAGCTGGCAACTTCCGCCGAAAAAGCAAACGTTAAAGAACTTTTATTTTTAATATTGCTTAAAATAACCAGTAATATCTTAAACTTTACTTCAATAATTAGGTATTTTTTTAAATTGTGTTTAAATATCGAACTACATGTAAACTAAACACCATATTTTAATAATTTACCTAAAAAAAAGTTCTTAGCTTGTACAAATCGTAAACTGTTATGGCGTTTGTGTCTGATACACAACGCATATAGTGTCTCTTCTTTCTAAATTTATTGAAATATCACTGAATTCAATTGATTAATTATTTTGGAAAGCTCTGCTATGGGTTTAGAGATTTTATTACGCTAAATAAACGTCTGTGGAAGTGAAAACAATTAAGGTTATCTCTCCGTCTTATATAGCTATTTTAGGTGTGTTTCAGTAAATCGGAAGATCTAGAAACTAGGCGTTTTTCTCGAAAACGGTATCCCTAGAAGTGATGTCTGAATGAATTTCTCAAGGTTTCTAGACATTCAGTCATGGTGGGAAGTGCCCAGCATTGCATACTTTTGTTCCTTGTTCAGGACTGCCTTCAATCTTCTGGATTTTGACATCGAAGTGAGTAGTAGTGTTTTTGTGTTTTGAAACAATATGTTTAGGGTAGTGATTTTTTATGCTTAATGTTATTAAAATTGTAGGAATTGGAAGAGGCTCTTCTTACAGATGGCACCGAGGAGTCAGCCAGCTCGCTCTTGACAGAACTTATAGTGCGACTGTTGAACGGTTGCTTAGGCAACAATGATATCTCGGCTTTTAATTATCAGGTAATTTATATTACTTATGGCACAATCTATGTTGGCCGGACTGTGTTCAGTCATAAGTGGAGGGAAAAAAAAATTATGAATGAAATGGGAGAAAAGTTCATACCGGCCAAGTAAGATTAGGCTATCTGTTCCAATAAGATACTGTTTATTTTGCTATATTATGTCTTTGGATTTAGTTGTGCTTAAATGAAATTGTACTTGCAGATGTATTTGAGGCGTTTGTTCAGGCAAAAATGTCAAGACACCGGAAGATTCAACCCCTTCAATACTGACATTGACTTTCAGTTCCTTCCTCTCCGCACCAAAGTGGAGATATTGTACGCATTATGTGACTTTCGCCTAGACGCTGAAGATGTATTTGATTTATTTAAGAACCTTGAAGCTGAGAGTTTACGAGTTGAGCCTCTAGGGTAAGTGCACAGTGCAGTCATTTTACTACATGAAGAACATTTCAGTAAATGCTGGATTTTACAATAATTGCTCTGAATAAGTTTAATAAAGAGTTGTCATCAATAACAAATATTTAATTTATTTATCATATACTTATATTTAATTTATTTTGAAACAATTTTGCCAGGCAAAGCCTACTATAACTTGAAATTTTTAAGTTATCAAAATTTTTCATTTCATTCATCCTTGATGTTACATTCAGTAAAGGAGCAATAGGATATGAATACTAGCCTGAAATCGCTCCCAATTTTGCACAATAACATAAGATATTCTCTTAACACTTCTTTATATGGTGAAACTCTTTACTCATTATTCTGTATGAAATTCTTTTTGATTATATCTGACCAAAAACAATAAATTTACTGTTCAAAATTAGAAGTTACCAAATATTTAAATCCATTGTATCCATTGTATTTTTTTTATTCTTCTAAAATAATAAAACAGAAGAATATGATCGTTTTGTAAATCTTTACTAAAAATGTAAATGTGAATGTGTGTCTATTTGTTTGTTTGTTACCTAAATTCTGTTCTACCAATATTTTTTTAATTCAACCAATTTTTATAAAATTTAGTGTACATGAAGCTTGCGTCCTGGAGATGGACATAGGTTTTATCCTATGAAAATAAAGTATTCCTGTAGGACTTTTAAAATTTAAAGCCTTTAAGTAAAAACTTTATCTTAAAATGATTCGATTTTGATTATAGAATATAATTCAATTGAAAAATTACATAAAAATTGGCATAGAACTCCAATGAATAAATAATAATCACAATGCATCCATTTTTGATAATGATAAAATACGCCAATTTTATGCTAATAGAGAAATCCTTATAACCTATAAAACTAAGAAAAGTATATATTTTATTTTACAAACAATATGTAAATTTACAAAATTTATCAAGGAAGGATACAAATAATAATGTCCTTAAGCCAGTTTGAATAGAATAAAAAAAAATTAGGAAAACGGTTGACCTAAGGGCCATCCCTGTAACTTCCCGCTAATTCCATACTTCTTTGAGCTCAAAAGTCTGATAGAAGTTTCATTAAGCAATATTTTTCGGATTTTTAAACTTAAATTTAGAAATTTAGATTCTTAGCGGGAAGTTAAAAAATAAAATAACATTATTCAATTATAAAATTATGTAGTTATTAAATTATTAGTAGGGTGGTTCACTCTTCAGGTCCTTTCTTTATTTTTCCGTTTATTTCATACCGAAGTGCTCAAAACTGAATTTATTACATCGTTTTTGACCTTTTCGACCTCAAAAGTCTTATCGAAGTTTCATAAAACACTATTTTTTATTTCTCTAATTGCTATAACTTTTGAACGAATCATCTGATTTTTGGTTGGCGGCATTCGACGCAGCTTATTGATTCCTATGAAGAATTCTAGATCAAAAATCATTCAGACGAAAATTTACAAAATTATTCTAAAAACACTGTTTTCGTAATTTTTAGTTTTCCATATCTCTCGACCGGATATTTTGACCGGACCGGCGGTAATCGATGGGGTTTATCAAGTTTAAGAGCTGATTAGTTTTTGGGATCGATCGGTAGAGCCGTTTAAAAGTTATTTTAAAAAACAGTTTTTGAGATTTCTCGGAATCTATCGGTCCGAATCGAACTCTAAATTGTAGAAATGCCGCCAATCGCGATCCAATCGATCAAAGCTATGAGTGGTTTCCATACATACACACACACACACACACACACATACACACACACACACACACACACACACACACACACACAGAAATGATGACACCATAGCGGGTAGTCAGGATAGAATAGACCTCAAAATGATGAAACATCTGATGAAAACTTGATTTTCGAAAAACGGGGTGGAACCAATAATTTCTCAACTTTTGAAAATTTTTAATTTTCTAAACGGGAAGTTAAAAATTAGGATTGATTTTAAAACATAGCAGTGTTACAAATTTTGTAACAGACGCTAGCTATTCAATCAACAAATTTGACAACCACTTAATGCTATTTTGGGCCAAAGTATTAAATTAAATTTATTTAACTACAACAAATGGGAAATCATATTATATATTTTAAAATCATGTTATGTACAAACGGTAATCTTTAACCATTTTCTTTCTTAGCATTTTTTATTTTCAATGAGTATTTGAAACTACAAAAGCTGTTAAGTTTGTTTTGAGCTTTCCTATCAATCCTAAGGGCCTACTTTAATAAAGATATTTTTTGACTTGAATCCAGTGTGTTTTGCGACCCGTCCAAGCTTTTATGTGTATGATTAAATTATTATCACCATCAAAACAATAAATGTTATGGCAATTAGGTATTGAAGTTATATATCTGAGTGTGCTGCAACATATTTATAATTTTTATGCTATAAGAGTACTAAAATAAATTAAAAATCAATAATTATAACAAATTCAACTCTCACAGTTGTTTAAATTAATTTTGTCACAAGAAGCAATACTTAGAAGTAAAATGTTAGGTTTCCAATAAACTTTGCCATTCTATTGTATGTATAATGACATAAAAGGCAGGCTTTAAATAATACTCAACACAGCATAAAAAATATCTTGCCATTTTGCTATGAAGAGGACATAAATGTCTTGATATTGGAATCAGATGCTGGAGTTTTCAGTGTAATTGTTCCAAAGCTGCAACCATGCATAATAGACTTTTTTATTTTATTAAAATTAAAGAAGGTGTATCATTTTTATATTTAAATAATAAACAAGTATACTACACAGCCCCAAATTAAGCGTAGCTTATGTTATGGGTACTAAGATGACTAATGAATCTTTTTATTTATAATTTACATAATATACAGATAAACACCTAGACACTGAAATACATTCATAAATCAGGTCACTGCCCACTGCTCTATATGTTAGCAATTAAGAAATTATCAAATTATACACTAATTTGATAATTTGAGTAATAATATACAAAGGAGATTTACTTTGAAAATTAACAATCATGATGAATGATTTTAGAGGTAAAATGTGTCAGGTCTATCACTACCAGCCTTAATTCAAAAACTGTAACATATGAATATGTTCAATCATGTTACATACTCAAAAAACCAAAAACTGTTATCATAATTTAGGAGTTTTCACAGCTAAATAAGAGTAATGAGGATTCAGGTACTTTGGTAGTAGACCTTTTGTAATGCAATTTCTCAATAAACTGTCACTTAAATGATCAATAAGACTTCTTTCGAAGATGATTTAAGTAGGGTTTATATTTGTAATTGTATGTACCTTATAAAATACACATACTTTGTGCTTAACTGTTTTAATTTGGGCTTTTGCTTTCCTCCTGTCCTGTTCCTACTGTCCAAAAGTATAGCAAGATAAAATGTACAGTTAATAAATAAATTTAACTAAACAAAACTCAGGCAATGGTTCTGTCACAGGTATTTAACTTACAAGATCAATGTTTTGTATTACTTTTAATGATTTTTTTTTCATTATTGGTGAACTTTACGTTTTAACTTAACATTTTAGATGGGATGACAGGCAATCAGCTTATTGGTACTTCTATGGGACAAGATTGTATCGGGAAGATACAATAAGGAGGAGAAGCCGAAAGAGAAGGCGAGACAGTAGAAAACGCGGGTGGTTTTACGGCGATGATTGGCTTGATGACGAAGAACCAGAGAGAGTGTGGCAGGTTGTGTGCTTTACTGAGGATGATTGGAACCACCTGACAGAGAAATTCAGCAGGGCCACTAGTAAAGTTGAAAAGGAATTGCACCGCTCGCTGTCACAAAACTTTCTACCAGAAATACCCAGACTGTTTCAGGAGAAGGAGCGCTTACAAAGGAAAAGGTTAATTTATTTTCTGATTCTCACTATTTTAATTTTACGTATATATTTGTACATTATTTTTTTGTAGAATTAATTCTTCTTTTAGTGGTTTTTTTTCGAAAACTGTCATGCTGGGCGTTATATATTAAAATGTTTTCTATTTTGTTAATAAAAAAATGTTTAGCACATTCTTAGTGTCATCCGTAAAACCAAAATCACAAAAGGAGGTGGTCAATTCACATTGTAAATAGGTTTGTTTTGACAACACATGCATATCTGTATATATATAGGCTACTTATTTTAACAATTATTTTATTATTAATCTAGCTATCATTCATAGTGTTCCCATATAAATCCTTTTAATGATGATCTGTGGTGACTGAGGACATAACTCCTCCTAAACACAGTAGTAAATCACTCACAATCAGCAATCAGTGTCCAACTTTCAACCATTAGTTGTACAATTACAGTAATTACAGGAAATTACAGTAGGCATTGTAATTTGATCATGATCCGTAGTGAAACATTTAGTCTTCAACCAGCCGGTGCCCATTATCAATTGGGTAAATGAATATAGTAATCAAACAAATATTACTAAAGTTCTGAGAGCATTTAAAACATTTTGCTGCTGTGCGTCAGCTCTGTGAAAGTAACATAGGCGATGCGAAATGTTGGAATGTTTAATTTGATGATAAAATTTTAAGAAATTACGTGAAATCCTTTTCATATTATTTGCTTAAGAATTTTGTACAGTGTAATGTTACAATTATTTCAGACATTGGAATTAATGATCATAATTGCACTTTATCTAAAACTCTAGAGCCTATTTCTATCATAGGAAATCAGTTAGCTAATGCTAGCTTCACTGTTTTTTGTGTATGTATGAATTTAAAACATTCGCGAATTTTTACAAGGTACCTTCTTTCTATTAAACATTAATGTAAAATGAATTTTCTTTGTTCCAACTGCATATTGTCCCATCTCTTTGAACCCTATAACTACTGCAAGACAAACAACCAACGCAACATAACCGCAATACTAAACTTATAACTAATTATTAATTCAGCTTCATATTTCATTTTTTAACTTTTGCAAAATCTACATGCTGTATCCCAGGGTTCTTTCTATATATAGTCAGTGGGAATTTGAAAAGTTTAGCTATGCGATGCATGGAACGGAACTCTGTAATTAGGCGATGCAGTTGTGCACTTGTATGCCAAATAATAACCATTTTAATATTTAATTTGACACTGCGAGGTATTGTCCAGTTTTGTATTAAAGCAGTGCGACAAATAATGCACATATATTTAACTAAATAAAATTTAGTTTCCTTACAATTACATAGATGAAAAAATGGTCCATAACTTTTTTGAATTTGGTTCAAACTTTGCTTGAATATTGATAACGAGTTGTTTGGAAACCAATAATACCTTAATTTAAATCCAGAGATGAAAGCCACCTTTACAATTACGCGTCTTCATTGAGTATGAGCTCTGAATGGAGCAAAATAATGCCAGCTGACCGTTATTTCTGAATTTTTTTTATACTTTGCATAAGTTATTATAATATATATTTTATACTTTGTATAAGTTATAATATAATAAGTTTGTTTTTACTATTAAGGCTATTAGAGTTAGCGCCGCGCCGTACTTCAAGCCGCGTGCTGCAGAAGATCAAGCAGAAAGAGGAGGAGTCCAAACACAGCTCGTATGACTCCAAGGACGAAGACAGTAAGGAGAGCCCATCTGTGGCCCGAGAGAACCGAGCTAGGCGACGGAATCAACTGAGGTATCTAGTGTTATATATACCTTTTATCAAACAAGACAAATAGTAAAAGCCTGTTATTGATCAATCCCATCTTTTACTGACCCACTGCTGAGAATAGACGCGGTGAAGGCTGTGTGGTTACGAAAGCCTCCTTCCTATAATACAGGTTCAATCCAAGTTTAGGGGGGCAGAAGTTTTTCACCAACATAATAATATATCGATAGAATTGTATCTAACTATAGCTTGTTGTAACAATTGCTTAGACTGATAACTAATGTGACACTTTTGATATGATCTCAGCAATCTCGGGTAAATTTCTGCTAACATCCCTCTTTATTAAAATACTTTTTATTGTAATGAGAATAATTTAAATTTGTATGAAGTATCAATCCCCGATATTATAGCTTTATTAAATACGATATATAATAAGGGTGCTCAATTTGGAACCATAAATTCATATCGGTCAGCATTAGCGTTGATTAGTAGTAAATAAAATTCTGATAGCGAAGATGTTAAAAGATTTTTTAAAGAAGTCTTTCGTTCTAGACCGCCAAATCCAAAGTATGACGAGAATTGGGATACTTCGTTGGTATTAAATTACCTAAGAAACCATGTCCTAATGAAATACAAAATCTCGAAAATATTTCTAAAAAATTAGTTACGCTTTTAGCACTCATTACTGCACAAAGAGTGAAAAAATTATCAAAAATAAAAGTTTGTAAAATCAGTATATCTTCATCAGATACAAACATACATCTAGATTTTTAACAAGCCAACCCTTGTTAGTCATTCCATTTATTAAAGGAAAACCTCAGATTTGTCCTGGTCTATGATTGCAGACCTTGAAATCACTAAGTCGCTTCAGGAACATGCAGACCCCTTATTATTTATTAGTTTCAAAAAGCCTCATGAATCGGTTGGTTCACAAACTTTATCACGTTGGATAAAGAGTACATTGAGCCAAAGCGGAGTTAACACTTCCACGTTTACTACTCATAGCACCCATGCTGCCACATCGGCTGCGCAGAGGTTAGCTGCAGGCTGGATCTCAAGTTTTCATACTTTTGCAAAATTTTATAGTCGGCCTATTAGTGCCCAAGACGATTGTTTTAGCCGGGCCCTTATGAATCATTCAATAGGAACATAAATTGTTATTTGATTCATATAACTCAAAACTCATTGTTTATAATTAGACGAATATTTATGGTTTTTTGTATTAATTAATATAAATAATTAATAAGTTTAATCAAACACTTTCTTTAACCGTATCTACCTAAGCTTTCTAATATTTTACGAATTTTATCTCTAAAAGTCTAAATAATCTCGAGTACGAAGCCATGAAGTATAATTAATGATTAAACGAACTTACCCGTTAGTGGAGTTCTATCATAATTATACGAAGGCTTCGTACGAAGAGATTATAACCGTCCCACCCTCACGCTACGCGTTTACCCTTCATCGTTAAATATGTGGGAAATTAATAGCTAAACTCTAAACTAAATGAGTCAGGTTGACGGGCGTTATGTCGACCTACCCTGTTTAAAAAAAAAAAAAAAAAGAAATATATTTTTTATAAATCTCAATAAAGTGAACGGTATCCACTATGTATGCGTATACTATGACAAAATAGTAATGATTATTTTTACATCATTAATACGTGTGAAGCAAAGTGGAACATCCGTATACATCAGCCTTCCCTTGCTTCACCGTAGTTCCTACATCTATTGATTGCAGGATGTACCATGAAAATGGGTACAGTTGTGGTAAGTCAGGCATACATGGGGCGAGGCGTCATGCGCTGATTCTTTGTACGCCTTAGTGCGTCGTAATTTCGAAAGCGAAGGTACATCACACTAATGGCCACTTATATGAGAACCACACTTGTTTTCACGTGACTCATTTTAAGGAATTACCCTCTGCCTCGGGAGCACATAATTCATATTAAAAATTTATTTCTTTATCATCCTAGCACAATCCACCCTAGCACTTATGAAACGTTCATACCTATATTTTTTAACTATTATAACGTGATGGTGATAACTAAATTCGTTATCCTAAACCCAAAGCTAAGAGGATAGGAGGATAAAGCTGTTGAACTCTATAATCATTAAAATAATATTATGTAAATAATCGTCGCAGCAGTATTTATTAGCTCCATTAACGAAGATGGCCTTTTTATATAACTAGCGATCCGTGTGCATACAAAAAATACAAACTTTCACTATATGACCCACCGCGTCCATCGCCCGCTCCATTCCTGAGTCCTAAGGGTCATAGCGGCTTTATTGATATAAAGCCGCTATGACCCTTAGGACTTACTAGCGATTCCCCGCGCCGTTGAAATAATGCATAGCAGAAAACTATGAGACGTCTAAGAAAACAATTGAAGTCTTGAGTTTAGGTCAGTTGTGTATTAACGGCGGATCAGAATACAGTTGTTACCACCCCTGCTTTTCCAACCTAACCCGTTCGCACCGCCTGCTGGTTTGGAGAAGCTTTTAGTCCTGTTAAACAACGGCCAATAACAGACTACCAGCTTAAACCTGATAAGTTGATATACTGAAATACCGAAATATTCAAGCTATCACTAACACTATCACAATATCAACTTTGTATTCTATTTCAGATCAAAATCGGCGTCACCCGTTACTTCGGTAAGTTCCGGTAGCAGACAAGAAATGCCACAGAAAGTAACGAAGCGGTCTAAAGCGAAGGCCAGGAGGTTAAGGAACTCCTCGTCTACTCAAAAAGGCGAACCTCCACCAGAACCTGTAGTGAAGACCGGCAGGAAGACTAATAACTCCCTGTCAGCTGCCACAGGGCAAATAGTGATACCGGACAACGATGAACCGGTTAACAGCACGCGGAAAAAACTTAAAACATCACAAATGTAAGTTTAATGTTTGAAATATTTTATTGTCTCTCCACCGCCCACACGCAGCTGGTTATTGTTTTCGTATTTTCATTTATTTATACAATGACCTATACTCGAGCCAAGATACGAAAAGAATAAATGTAAACATGCCAATTGTGTTCCAGAATGTTGATGACCCCTATCATCAACATTCTGGAACACAACTGGAACAAACAAACAGCCGTTTTTTTTTGTCAACTCTACCGACTGTGATCTGCATTAAGATTTATATAGCAGTATTTTTATTTCAGATTCAGTCAAACTGAAGAAGATGTACAAACAGATATGTACAAAGTTCTGGAACAGCTTACAGCTCACGAAGACGCCTGGCCGTTTGTTGACCCTGTAGAAGAGGAATATGCGCCAAATTACTATGCTGTTATTCGGCGGCCTATGGACCTTACTAAAATGGAACGACGCCTCGACAGTAGATTCTATACCGACTTCTCCATGTTTAAGGCTGATTTCAAACTGATTGTAAACAATTGCCGACTTTACAACGGCCAAGATAACGGTAATACGATAAGCATAGATTAATAGAGAATACCTTCTCTTTTTCAATGATGTCTATTAATGTTAACGAAGCTAAACTTGTATCATTACGCATAATGCATTATTTTCAGAGTACACTACGATGGTTGATAACCTACAAGCCGCTTTTGATCGTCTTACGGAGAAATATATTCATCGTCTTTCCTCATCGGATGAAGAAATTGCTGTGGAATACCAACTACCTACACCATCCAGAAAACATAAGTTGAAAAGCAGCGAGTCTCCTTCACGGCACAAGCGAAAGAAAAGGAGATCTAATTCGGATACAGGTAATAATCAATAATATACTTTTGTCCTTTTATTCATCATCATCCAAGAGAAGTTTTCCAATTTCTACATATCGATAATTTTTTATCTAACCACAGATTGCTGTAACAATTGCTTGGATCATTTAATGTGTCTTTTTGTATACCATTATAATTGTACTTGTTTCTTTGTGCCCAATAAAGTATTCTATTCTATTCTATTCTATCATCATATCAGCCCATTATGGGGTTCGATGCTTCGGTCGTGTATACATTTTTGTATTGAAATGCCGTAATAACCCTATGCCTGTGTGCAGGATGCTGTATCCTGTTCCCAGTTTTGTTGGAATTGGTTTTGATTGGTTAAGCCAACAAACAAAAACAGACACTTTGCTTTTATAATTTTAGAATAGTTACTAAAGTGCTTTTGTTGGTGAAGTTATTAATGTGACACTCATACTTCGTAGTGTAGCATTTATAATTGCATGAAGTATGTGAAACAAGCTCGTTTCCTATGTAGCGACAAGACAAAACAAGACATTTTAATAAAAAATTGCATGTGAACACACTTTTGCATTTATAATATTAGTAGTTACATTTACTTAATTGACTCATTTGAGATATTTTTACAGGAGAAACAAAATCTAGTTCATCGGAAAAGAAAGAAAAAGCAGAAGAAGAACGGAAAGATGATCATGTTGAGGATGAGATTAATGAAATCGACGTCAAGAAAAGTAAGGAATCTCATAAAAGTAGACATGGAAAAGAAGGCAGGAAAAAACGAAAGGGGCACAAACGTGGCAAACATTCCAAAAATCACAGGAAGAAATCTAATCACGAATCAAAGAGACGTAGCAAAAAACATGGGAAGAATAAAGATAAGGAAGGCAAGAAATCAAAACAGAAGAAGAAGAAAAGCAAGCATCATGATGTAGAGCCAGTTGAGGTGTTACAGAGGAGTGCATCGCAAGAGTCGTTAGAAAGCTCTAACAGAAGTAGAAGTGCCAGCCCCTTGCCCTCCATACACACCCTCTCACCAACTCCCTCGCCCACGGAACTTGATAAACCTAAGGAAGGAAAACCTCGTGCCAAGATACATTTTCTTAGGGATAAATTTGATAAAATTAAAGAAAGAAGACGACACGCAGCAAGAACAGCTTGGGAGTCTTTATTCGTTTTTAAAGATTTGGACGATGACGAAGACGAGGACGAAGACGACGACGAGGAGGAGGAGGAGGAGGATGAGGAAGAAACTGAAGAAACACGTGGAAAAGAGAAAAAGGAGAAAAACCAAAAGCTACGAGAAACAATTGAAAAGCTGAAGGCTAAAAATGAAAAATATAAAGGCACTTCACTTTTCAACACCCTGTTTACACCAGTAGGATCTGAAAATGGATCCCATTCTAGAGACTACAAAGGTTCCAGTAAAGACGAAGAAACCACAGAGTTCTCTGAAGAAGAAACTATCGAAAATGTAAAAGAAAAACCTGTTGTTAAGAAAGGTAAAAAGAGTTCAGCTAAAAATGCATCTGCCTCTGAGGCATTAGAACAAGCTGTTAAAGATATAAGCAAATGGCTGGACGATGCTCCTAAACATACTGTAGTCAGTACTCCTGGCGTCAGTCCTGCTCAAACAATCTCAACCGAAGAACATGACAACAGTCGCTTAGATGATGAAGCGTCACTAGGAGAGAAACCAACAGTTTCTCGAAAAGAATTATGTCGAAAACGGACTTCTTCACGAGAACCTAAATTGGTAAAAAGAAGAGAAATTCAACGGACCATTGAGAGACTACAGCCTGGAAAAAGTAAAGGTAATTTATTGACGAATATAAGTAATAAGAATACAGAAAAAGCGGAAGAGGTTTCGTGTCTAGGAACTAATGTTCGCGATTCGAAAAAAGAAGAAAGTAGCCCAAAACTGAGTCTGGGTTCCGTATTAGCTACTGTAGAATTTACACTGGGTGTTGATCATAGTTTTAATGATGAGACAACTAAGAGGGAGCTTCGAAAAGAAACCATAAAAAGTATTGTACCTAAAGAAGTGAAATCTGCCGAGACACAGGTTGAAAGTAAACCTGAAGAAAAAGTTGTCCCAACTAAAAAAGATGCTGAAGTGGAAACCGATCCACCTATGGTAATGGTGCCAAGCCAAGAAAAAGCAACTCCGAACTTGAGCGCATGGTTTAAAGCCTTTGGTGCACCGAAAACTTCAAATACTGCAACTACTAAGAAAAAAGCCGGAGAAATTGAATCTGAAGATAAAGCAACAGACAAAGACAAGCCAGACAGCAACACAAAAACAAAAAGTCCAAAGAGTACCGCAGTTAAATATGACTCTCCTAATGATCTGAACTCACCAATTCCAGATGGTGGTGACAGTCCTATTCCAAGTGTTACGGCAACTCCACGCCAACGCAGAACTAGTACTGGAAGTTCTGTTTCAGAAAGATCTTCATTTAGCCAAGATTTGGATTCTCCAAGACATCAAATGTCTCACACTTCACCTCTAATACAGTCGCCTGCATCGCCGAGAACAGATGACTTTCAGAAAATAACATATCCCATTATCAATGGCACGGTTCGTGCTGGCTTCTATCATGATACTACTTCTGTTAGAAGTAGTCCTGAGAAAAGTTGTAGCCCGAGAGATGCACCACAATCTCCATACTCTCCTTATTCTCCCCACGTCTACGCTTCTAACAGCAATGCAGGAGCAGCTACTCCAAACTACTTTGTTGATCACAACAAAAGCCCGTTGCCAACATATGGTCAAAATGCTCCACCGTATTATGATACCTCTAAAGCTCCTTTAGTTAGCAAGCCTCCAAAAGTTCACGAAGATTATACATCTCTTAGTCCCGACTCGTTTCAGCAAAATCACTTTAACGGTCCATTCTCTCCTTCACCGGCGCCATATCCACCTGCACAGACTAATTATTCTCAGCCACAAATATCCCCCCAACCTGGCATGTCAACCTCACAGCCTGTGAGTTCTGTCCAAATTGTAACAGATCCAAAAACATCAGTGTTTCCAGTCAAGAAAAGAACATACAATGAACCCGAAATTCCAATAGCTCCTAAGATCATACCTGATAAGGAGACTATTCTAACTTCACCGAATAAAAATGATTACACCAAAAACACTTCTTCACATTCTGGCCAAAGTACGCCGGCAACCTCAGTGGATAATATCGCCCTGGCCCTAAGTGAGAAATCAGAAACTTTGAAATTAAATTCATTACGCGAAAAAACCATTACTCTTGATTACACAGAGCGGCATACCTCTGAAAACAGAGATAATAATTCATTTGACAACAATGGCATAACGCGCAGTGACAAGAACGAAATTACCCATATTGATCTGACCAAACCTACCACTGGCACAAATCAAGATAATATAGATATGGTAAACATGGGCTACATGAATCTGGAAGATAGGAGAAATAATGTTGAGTCCCATGATGTGGAATTTGTGAGCAAGGAACTCAAACCAAATATGGCTCCACAGCATAAAGGTTATGAAATAGAAGCGATCGCAATAAATCTTGGAATAAACAGCCAACAGTTACCAAAACTGTTAAGTAAACCTTTAGCTGGGCCTAACATGACCCCAGCTCATACTCATGAAAGACCACATAATGAGATAACAGCAAATCAAGTTATACCACATGCACATCACAATCAATATGATTCAATGCCGCCAACTGGCCAGCCCATAAACTCATTTTCGTTAAATGATATTGAAATGGCGAACAAAAAACTATATGCCAGTAACAACGATACTTCATCAACCGCCCTTGATTATGGCAATTGGAAGATAAATCAAATTCGAAAACCTGAAATTTTGCCATCTGACTATTCTGCTAATAGTTACTCTGCTAATAATGAAGACAAATTAAAAACTTCTGATACTTCCATTACGAGTGCTATTAACTACAATAAAAATGTTCAACAATACGCTAATTATAATAATGCACCTAGATCAAGTTCTCAACGAAATCAAGATGTACAACAAAATCTACCAGCTGAACTAAGAATTCCTAACCCTAGAGGGCTTTTAAAGCCTGAAGCGATGAACACAACATCAGTCAATGATTGTGACAGCCACTCAAAGAATATGGATGCTCATGCAAAATTGCAGAAAGCTGAAAAACTTTTGCAAAATCATACCATAGTATCAGCAATACCATACAAAACACCATACAGCAGCCATTCTGCTCTGCCAATAGAAACCTTAAGGAATTTGCCTAACATACCACAGATGTTGGAAAGATACACTGATGATAGATATTTATCGAGTTTCGCAAACAGCTCAACTTCATTGTATCATGACAAAACATTTCAAATGGCACAAATGTTTAATAAAAATATAACTTCCGAAGCTCATCACCCCCCGAGCACATCTGTCAGTATGTTCTCACAACCAAGTATCGGTGCAATGAGTAAAGATAATAATATTTACAAAAGTGGAGTAAGTATTGCTAGTACACAGATGGATATTAAAAAGAACAAGAGAAAGAGGACTTCAGAGTCCAAGCAGTCGACTGGACAAGTCGGACAGACCTATCATACACAAAATTGCAACACTGATGTTCTGGCCTCCGTTAAAACTAGTATGATCCCAACGAGCCCCTTTAACTTTAGTAGTTCCGCAAACATGGCTCTGGGTGGCATGTACGCCGACAACGGTAGTTTTACGATCGAGGACTTCAGAAACAGCACTAATCAACTTATGGCCGCCAACTACATGGCGGCGGCAGTGGCTCACCAGCAAAGAAGTAATGAGGCAGCGGCTGAGAAACTGGCGAAACCAGCGCATCAGAGTTCGAACCACCAGAGCACTAGCTCGTTCCCATTCATTGGCCATTCACAAGTACGAGCCGGTTATCCGTTTGTAGGTGCGGAGCCGTCGTCGCCTTTGTACCAACAGTATTTGCAGCGGTATCAAGAGGAGCTACAGCGGCAGACAGGAGCTCAGATCATGGGGCTGTACCCATCTGCCTACTCGACACCGCTAGGCGTTCGCCAACCTTACGATTCCATTAATCGACCTTCCTGGCTTTAAATGTAATCCCTTACATCCCAATGATGATTATGCACGTAGTAAAATTTTCAATACATTTGCTCGTAAAATGGCTCGAATGTCACACTTGTCACAACTTAAAGTTGACTATGAAGGAAATAATTTTTTAGTTTAATGCGCTATCAGACTTACTAAAGGCTGAAAGGATAAAGGGTAGTTTTGGATGGCTTTTACATACAAATGTATTGAATTCTATGTATAAATAACATGTGTGCATTCCCAGTTTCCCTTTTGAGTAGTAGTATAATAAATATTATTATCGATGTGACAACTCATATAGGAAAAATGTAATTTATGTTGTTTGTAGAACTATTATAATAGCATATTTGTGAAAATAATACTTAATCAAATTTCATTCTATGGAGTAATAACCTATGATTTTATTATGATATAGTGATGACATCGTTATTCGCCTGTGATGACAGAAGCACACTTGTGTTGACTCATTAAAAATTATTAGTTCTAAGAAATAATTTTATTTTCCTGTTTCTTAAGATGTTTGCGATCAAACGGCAACTAAATCTTGTCTTTTGTCTACTTATGCCTACAGTAAGTATTAAAGATATCTTTGATTCTCTGTGTTAATGTTTATATAGCTAAGCTATTTAGAAAATGTCATAATCAATTTGATGTTAAAAAAAAAGTAGTGCAGGTCATGCAATATATATATAAATAATTTATATATATAAACATTTTTTTTATTTGGACAAAAGTTTTTCAGATGATTTCGATTGAAAGTTATTATTTAACGGAAATTATTAATTTAAAGGCCAACATTGCAATCGTATTGTTATTTTATAATTACTTTAAATTTTATGATTATTATTAGATTTTCTTATCTACATTATTTGTTGTGTAAATACTTTGATACTCTGTTTTAAGTTAACATTTTATCATCATAAACTAAGTGCTTAATTAATAAATATTTTTTAGATATGTTTTATGAAATTAGTATTATGAAATTATTATTTATAAGAAATATTGACAACAATCTGCATGTGTAAAAATGGAAATAAAGATTTTCGAAATATCTATTTTTAGTGTCCTACCAACATTCAATTATAAGATAAAACCGTATTCGTGACCGATATTCTTGTCTTCAGCGAACTTAGAAGCATAATTACTCCTCAAAAATTGCTCAACAAAAACAAAGCCTCGGTGGGAGTAAAATTTGCCCCGCATCTGATGTTTGGTTCGCCGCTACCTATATACTACCGGCCAAACACGCCTGTGGTCCCGTGCTGCATGAGTTATAATAGAAGCAATGCTGTATCTTTCGGTTCAATTCATTATGCGTGCGAGCATTTATACTTATTCGTACCCATTTCAAATGTCAATTTGTTAGAAAGGGCGACTTCTGTTTTTTTCTTTAGCCGCTTGACCCACTTTTGACCTAAAATTAGCAAGTTCAGTTGCGGTCGGAACCAGGGAAAGAGCTTTAATATAGAGTTGCATTAATAGTCTTTGTAACAGATCATTTAAAGAGGGAATTAATTTATTATTTCATTTCATAGTGACTCCAAAATTAATAAATCATACTTACATGTATGAATTATATATACGTCGTGTAAGCAAGTGGATTCATACTTGAACTTATTTGGCTTAGTATCTAAACGTTTCAATTCTAGGATATCAATAAAAGCAAAACTTCCCTACCTGATTTTTATTATAATCTGACCACAATCTGCAGGTGTATGATTGATTACTTATTATCA
The DNA here is from genome assembly GCF_905163445.1 of Pararge aegeria. Lineage (NCBI taxonomy): Eukaryota > Metazoa > Arthropoda > Insecta > Lepidoptera > Nymphalidae > Pararge > Pararge aegeria. The sequence goes on from NC_053208.1 coordinate 9,212,157, forward strand.
TCACACTTGCTCTTAACGTGGACTTAATTACATCGGTATATGGCTCATAACCTAAGATATTATTTACCGCGGGAACTCTTATTTCCCGGTATAAAAGCTAGCCAGGGTAGTTTAAATGCTATGTTGTTTGGTTTAATCTATATACATAAAAGTGTCTTTTGTGATGTCAAAATAATAGGTTTTCACTATATTATGAGAGATATAATAAACAGCAATTGTATAAAAGAAGGGCATTTTTTTTAATTTTTACGTCAAGCAAACATCTACTTGTTCCGGCTAATCTCGAAACAGCAAGACTGATATTGGCAGGACTTTTATTAAAAAAAAGCTTTTGTCATAATACATGCTCTATGCATTTAGATTTTTTCTGACCCAATGCAAAAGACGGACGAAGATACCTGTATTCTTAAGAGGTCTTAGAGCTGAAGTGGCGCAAGAAATTTCAAAGCATCACATTTTTTTTAAATATTATTTTATGTTCTAATGACACATATCTTATACCATTGATCAATTTACTACCGAAATATACACACATACTTAAACAGTATTTAGCAAATACGGTGGCATTCTTTCGGATCAAAATATTCTTGTCGCGATCGAGTTACGATGTTTTTCCATAGCAAGCGACGACGTATGGATTTCAAGGAAAACTGAAAAAAATTAAATAGACCGTGCCATACACAAAAACATACAGTGTGTCTCTTTGTCTTTGCAACGCAACGCGTACGAAATTTTTTGTTTATTTTGTGATCAGTTTGAAAATGTATATGTAAATGGAAATAAAATACTCTTTTAAGCAGAAGAATAGTTTAAAAAGATAAAGCAATCGTGGATTCCTAGAAAAAATGTGTCATCATCTTTTCATACTAAACTTGAGTAATTTTTACGTTTTTACCACGCGTTATGCCATTTTGTACGTGTACCTACAAATGAGATGACATTTTTGCGTTTCAAATTTCCATACCATATATGGAGGGTAGAGGAGGATCATCTGTGTATATGAAAAAGTGTCGTCAAAATGTATTAAATTAGGATTGCGCCACATTTGGATCAAGGTAACTCTTAAAAGAAGCGCCAAACCAAATATTGTTAGAGTAGGCTTGAAAAATAAACAAGGAAGTAAGGTTATATTTACCACAATATTTTGTACAACGTAAGTTGTTGAAATTCTCAATAATTAACTACTTTAGTCGATAATGACATTAAATTTTTTAACTCGGCATACTTCAATTCATCTACGATTGCTACATTCATACCATACCCTGCGCATCCACCACCGCCATTGTGGAGGATTTTTGAACTGTTATTTAGCGCATACAACTAGACACTTTTTCAACTTTTCTCCCATATAAGATGACTCTCCTTACCTCTACCCTCCATAATACCATAGTTCGCACGTTTTTGAGCGCTGAACCGCAGTCTATTTCATATAACATCAGTGGCATTCAGTGCCCATAATAAACCAAATATTATGTAACCTAGTTATGTAATTTACGAAATTAAGAAGAAAACATATCAACTGTATTCAAGACAAGTAGAGTTGAAATTGCTTATATTTGGGTTCCTGCACATAATATATAAGATAGAATATAAAATAGAATTTTAAACTCTCATTACTAGCCACTCTCGTAACTAGATTACAATGACCTCTACGATACTAGTATAATAGACGTCAGTGGGTGGCGTTGAAATTACAATTGGGGAAAAATTCAATCTAATTATCACCTGTCTCCACAGGTTGAAAAAAAAATGCTTAGAAATAAAGGCAAAGTCAAATATTTCTTCATTCAAATAGGCACATAGTTTTTAAACTCTTCCTGGACAGGCTTGAGTTTGTTTGTGAAGTTATTGTCGATTTTAGAAAAACTTGCTACTTAGAGGTATCATAATTCATATCACAGAAGAACGTTACAAACCTACATTCCAATTAAAAGTTCCCATGCCTTTGGTGTTTCTTTATTTTGTAACTATTTTGTAAACTATCATGTAAAATAATAATGATGATCTTTCATCATTTCAACCAATTGACGTCCACTGCTGCAAATAGGTCTTTGAAAGGGAGTTCTACAATCCACGGTCCTGGGCCGTTTGTCTCCAGCGGGTCCCAGCGACTCGCCTGATGTCATCTGTCCACCTCGTTGGGGGCCGACCTATGCTGCGTTTACCGGTGCGGGGTCGCCATTTCAGCACCTTAAGACCCCAACGTCCATTGGTTCTTAGAGCTGTGCCCTGCCCATTGCCACTGCAGCTTCGCGACTAGCTGAGCTATGTCGGTAACTTTAGTTCTTCTACGGATCTCCTCATTTCTGATTTCGGTCTCATAGAGATACTCCTAGCATAGCTCTCTTCATCGCCCGCTGAGTGCCTCTGAGCCTTCTTATGAGGTCCATAGTTAGTGACCACGTCTCAGATCCGATCTGTTTTATATATATTATATTGTTTGGAGGTAAATTATATTCAATCTAATGATTAATTATATATACACCTTGAACTTCAAAAATTGCACCTGCAGATATATAGTATGCTACTAAGAACCTAATATAATGGGTTCAACAAAGAATTATGATTACATCAAAACGCTATTATATTTTTTAAGCAGTTTTGTTAGAAATATTGGGTCATGGCTCACATAAATAAAATACAGTGCACATATTTAGAAGTTATTTATTTACTTTGTACCTCGAGATTTATTTTAGTTACCTAATAGGTAAACATTTTTCATACTAATACTTTACTTTCGATTTATTTAAAGCAGGTACTTATAATGTATCATAGTACCTGCAGACTTAATACGTTTGAACAGGTTTATAAAGTTTAATTATCATGCCTAAACTAACAGCTTCTAGCAACTAGGTTTTATGTAAATGTGTTAATACTCATCTCCGATCTCGATTGCAACTTGTGGTTTGTAAGAAAGTACGTTTCAAAGATTCCCGTCAATAAAATTGGTTGTTCGTTTCCTCGTTTTTCCGACCATCACCGGTTAATTCCCTTTTTTTCCACTTTCTTCCCCCTCAGTCTCATCAACTGGACTCTCAACAATCGGGAATACTCAACAACTGGTGTCGTATCGATATCATTTCCTTGGTGTATTTCCCCTTAACTGATTATTAGTTCTGTTTATTACAATTTGTTTGTTTGGAGACTTTTTTATTTTTTTTATTCCAAATTTTAGACCATATGTACATTATTATTTAAATATTTCTCTTACTTACAAAATAATATAACATGCTAGTAGTTAGCGGCCCTACTACCATCGCTTTAAGGCGTATGACTTTAATATGACAGTTTCTAACAGAATTATACTTCTATTTATTCGTAATTTGACTTATTCTAGATTCGTCAGATTCGCTATGCGGCAGAAATTTTACTGTAGTATATATTTTAAAATATTCTACTTCTATCCACCACAATACGGAGAGCACAAAAAGCTGCAACAGCAAATGCTCTTTCGGCGGGTTGTCAGTCGCGGGGCGCAAACGTTCGAGTGAGCGTCGTTTCTCGGATGATTGTAGATATACATTCCGTAGTGTTCCGTGATGACAATTCACTTTGCAAGATTTGCATTGCACCTACCCAGCCCTGCCCTGAGAAGGTGGAGCGATTTCCGAATAGGCCAGCTGATTTCCAAATAGCAGTATCCTTCGGTTGGTCAACCCTTGACGCCGAGTGGGTTTGAGGTGTTTAGCCGCGGCTTCCATAGGATAAGACGCATACCTTAGCAGAAGTCTGAGTGAGACATTGTACTGAGTACGAGGAAGCTTCTTCTTAAGGGCAACCCAGATTGAGCCGGTTCGTGGTTAAACAGTGGACAACGGCTACACTGTATTTATTATTTTCGTATTAACAATGAATAATAGGAAAAAAAAAAATCGCCGATACATGACGCCTGCAAGAGTTTGGTTATAAAATCTATATTTTTTTTCTTATTTTAATTTTAATATTTATAATTAGAAAAAGTAATTCTATTACAATTCTGTGGAATGACGGCATAAGAGAGCGTCATCTTTTCCATGTATCTAATGTTTACCATTAAAAATAATTTGTTTGTGATTGTGCTTATGGCTTGCAGTCTAATTACGTTATCGGACGAACCCAGAATGTAGTCCAATACCAAATACAGCTTCAAGCCATCTCTCTGTCCTTTAAGGTAACTGACAACAAGAGCAATCGAGCCCTACAAGACAGTTTTTGATAAGATGACAGGTAACAAACGATTTAAAATATAAATACTTATACATGCAAATAAATAAAACTTTATTATAAATTAAAGAAAAAAATCAATGAAACAATAAACCTAGTAATAACAATAAGTTACGTAGCTCTGTAGTAAAGTTATAGTCCGCATGCAACCATTAGTCACCTTCTATGTTATGTTAGAGGAAGGACGAGGGGCAAACATCAGAGCTAACTCGGTCTGCCGTCGACCACTGCGACTGCATCACATATAGTGCATCACATATAGTGTGAACGTTCTTATATGCCATACCTAGATATCGCTTTTCTCATTATTTTTCATTGTATGGCCCCAAGATATATTTTGTTCAATAATTTATTATTCAATAATGTTGTACAAAATTTGTAAATAGGGCATTACTCTGATAACATGCAATAAGTAAAGCTTATGCATTGCATGTAAATGGAGTGATGCTACCGCTTTGAATGTATTATACTGCATAATTTTTTAAGTCATAAATATCTTTATCTTCATATCTTTCCCACAGGTGGCACTTTTGATGCGTACATAAGAATTACACGGTAGTGAGATGATGGCGATAACCACATTCGTAAACTTAAAACTAAAGCTACGAGGGTTCCAAACGCGTCCCGGTCTAAGAAGAAGCCCACAACAAACTTAGCCGGATTTAATTACAAAGGATTAGTCATTTGATAAACCAATATTATTTTTTCTCTATTTCAACATTATTCTTCAATCCAATTGTTAGATTCCACTTGTTAGACAAATATATATAATTCTCTATTTCATCATGTTACTCAAATCCAATTTCAAACATTCCTAGTATAGTAGCGGTATACTTCTATATATGCAAGTGGAATAAATCCCTTAATTTCTGTTGATGGGTATAAGTAGAAAGAAATATCATAACAATTCATATTTTTCGAGCTTTAAATTCAAGATTCTATTTGAATTATGTTTTCCATATACCAACCTGAAAAAGAATAATGCATTTAGAATTGGTATAAATTTTTTTTTTAATCTTTTAACTTATATAGCAATTAAGAATGCCTGGGACTTTGTCTACATTAGTAAATAGCTGATTGGACCAGTCGGATTTTTAATGCCGTGGAATTCTGACGTTTCTCAGTAATATCAAAAAATTGAAAACTTCCCACAAAACAGATGACATATTTAAATAAAATAAGAAGTAGGTTGAGAGGGATAAGGTTTATATTTATAAATGCGTAATTAAGTATTAAATTGATAACTATTATAACATCATATTAATTTTGAATGAACTATATCATAAAACATGAATGTTAAAGCGGCTGCAGACTGATAAAGCATGTTTACGACGCCTGGGAACATTCACGGAATGCTATTGGTGTCTTTTGTGATCTTTCCAAAGAATTTTCTAGTATTGGCTGTGGCTTTGCTGTTTTCTGTACCCATATAGACATTAGCGGGTAAAGTTAGCTCAGAGAAAAAAATGCTATATCTATGTCTATTTTGCTTACTTTCCAAGTGTTATGTTCTACGGGATCTCTATTTATATTACAAAAAAGAGTTGTCCGATCAAGATAACTTGGATCAAACGAATCTTTCCGTGAAAAATTTAAAGAAATAGGTATACTTACAATAGCTTCGCCATATATTTATAATAATTTAATCTTTGTAAAAGAAAAAACACGCATAAATAATTGAATTGTTGTGTGATTTTTGAAACATTGATTTTATAAAAAAAAAAAAAAAGTGGATATAAACAATCGGCTTACTAGAAAATTACATATATTAGTGATATCAGCATATCGTCTTAGGAAAGTACAGAAAACTACTGTGAAGGTTTGTACAGTATTTCAAGCTTTAAGCAAGTAAAACTGAAATGTCAGAAAGCCTGTCGGCCTGTTTAAGTTTTACCAAAATCGAATTAGTTTGAGTCAGAGAACCTTGTTATCCTTGGTAAACCAACCACTAACCAGCAGTTTATTGAAAAATATAGATATTTCATACTATGTATCAATACCCACTCCCCCTGCTGGGAATTTCAGTATAAATAATAGCCTTCCAGTAAAAAACTCCCATCAATAACAGTTCCAAAGATTTAAGGAGACAACTACATCCCCAAAATTTAAAAGAAAAATGTGCAAGTTATCATGTTATCATATTCAGACACATCCATTTTATTACAAAAGGAACACTAACCAATCGGTCTGAAGTAGCCGCAGCTATAAATGCACCACTCTTAGAATAAGTAACAGCATTCTTTGCAGCATTAACCAAAATTGTATGCTTTATTTAAGATACTCTACCTACCCCAACCTGTTATTAAATAGGTAAGTTGATATCGTATCAACTTACCTATTTAATAACAGTCCACCTGGTCAAAAACCAACAAAAAAACTTAAAATGGCTGCCCTGTAAAGTTTAACATATACCAGATCCGTCACTATTCTACGACTATGACGATATTAAAAAAGTATTTACAGCTGATTATTTTTCATATTTCTTGCTTGGGAAAGAGAATCTTAATACAAAATGCAGTAAACATCTGAGATTACCTGAAAAATTGCGCTGTTTTATGAATTCTTGTATCAAATAGTTTTAATTTTCCCAATGATGTACCCACACCTAGAAATTTAGTTCCTCGTATCCAAGCTAAATTATTTCCATGACCGCTCAGATACTCGTATCTAAATATACATTTTGTTGTATTTGCATCCCAAAACCGAATATTTTGATCAACAGAACATGATGCTATCTGAGTACTATCATCTGACATCATGTGGCACATAGTACATGGTCTTTATGCCCTGCAAGCCTGCATGCAAGCTTGCGTTTTTCATGCGAATATATATGTATTGTTTTATCATCGGAAGCTGTTATTATCTGCAAATACAAAAAGAAAAAAAATTATGTAATCTATCGTAATATTTACTTAGGCTTACTACGATTGTTAAATGCAGTATTATTTTAAAATTACATTCTTATATGCCATACCTAGATATCGCTTTTCTCATTATTTTTCATTGTATGGCCCCAAGATATATTTTGTTCAATAATTTATTATTCAGTAATGTTGTACAAAATTTGTAAATAGTGCATTACTCTGATAACATGCAATAAGTAAAGCTTATGCATTGCATGTAAATGGAGTGATGCTACCGCTTTGAATGTATTATACTGTATAATTACAAAGGATTAGTCATTTGATAAACCAATATTATTTTTTCTCTATTTCAACATGATTCTTCAATCCAATTGTTAGACAAATATATATAATTCTCTATTTCATCATGTTACTCAAATCCAATTTCAAACATTCCTAGTATAGTAGCGGTATACTTCTATATATGCAAGTGGAATAAATCCCTTTATTTCTGTTGATGGGTATAAGTAGAAAGAAATATCATAACAATTCATATTTTTCGAGCTTTAAATTCAAGATTCTATTTGAATTATGTTTTCCATATACCAACCTGAAAAAGAATAATGCATTTAGAATTGGTATAAAAATTTATTTTAATCTTGAAACTTATATAGCAACTAAGAATGCCTGGGACTTTGTCTTCATTAGTAAATAGCTGATTGGACTAGTCGGATTTTTAATTCCGTGGAATTCTGAAGTTTCTCAGTAATATCAAAAAATTGAAAACTTCCCACCAAAACACATGACATATTTAAATAAAATAAGAAGTAGGTTGAGATGGATAAGGTTAATATTTATAAATGCGTAATTAAGTATTAAATTGATAACTATTATAACATCATATTAATTTTGAATGAACTATATCATAAAACATGAATGTTAAAGCGGCTGCAGACTGATAAAACATGTTTACGACGCCTGGGAACATTCACAGAATGCTATTGGTGTCTTTTGTGATCTTTCCAAATTCTATAACATGTTGTATTTCATAGTGGCATGAGCAAGGTATTCCAATACTTGGTAAAGCCTACTACCTAAATCTGCAATGGAAGGCTATTCAATGTCGAGGTTTAAAGTAGTTTTAGTTTGAAAAAATGATGTTAAGTATTGTGGCAATATTTTGTGAGCCACATGGTGGTACAATTTGCTATACAATTGCCTATATACATATTAATATTCTTGCAGATTCAGGGTCAAATATATCATCGAACAGGTTCCTTATTGCCAATGCCTGATGAAGACTATAAATTTTTGCAAATATATTTTATGGGAAATTCAGCAAGAGAAGTCGATCAGCGTTGCGCACACAATAACTCGGTGAAAAGATCCATTGTGGAACAACTTCAAACATTTTTCCATCAACACAATGAATTAGTTGCATTATTCACAACTGCATTAGACCGCATGCCATCAGATAATCACAAAATTGTCATCAGAGCCGATAAGGCGCCTGCAGGACAACATGCTGGACGTTTTAATGCGCAAACAATTGATGAAGTGGCTATTGTTGTCGTGGGTGAAAATTAAGAAAACCGAGACATTGTTTTACATCGGCGGAACGATCAGCTTCAGCGTGTGTCTGAAACACATCGATCATATGATGCCTTACAATATCCTATCTTATTTTGGCAAGGTGAAGACGGCTATCATTTTTCAATGAAGATGATAAATCCAGTTACAGGTAAATTATTAACAATATGTTTACTACATTAAAATATATGTTTACTTACTTAAAATTTATATTATTAACACAAAAAATTGTTTACAGGTGCTGAAACGAACAAAAAAGTTAGTTCAATGAATTATTATTCATACGTTCAAAGTAGTGAACGATGGAACTGGTGGATTTTATTTTTTAGATGCTCCTGGTGGAACTGGAAAAACGTTTTTGTTATTATTGATTTTTGCCACGATTCGATCGCAAAATGGAATTGCACTAGCCCTAGCTTCATCAGGTATTGCAGCTACGTTGTTGGAAGGCGGTCGAACAGCTCATTCGGATCTCAAGTTGCCGTTAAACCTTCAAATAAATGAAACTCCAACTTGCAACCTTTTGAGGAATTCTGCCATGGCCAAAGTGCTGCAGCAAACCAGATTGATCATTTGAGATGAATGCACGATGGCACACAAAAAATCTTTGGAGGCATTAGATCGCTCAATGCAAGATTTACGAAATAACAAAAACCGGTTTGGTGGTGCAATGATACTATTGGCAGGTGATTTTCGACAAATGTTGCCAGTTGTTCCACGCTCAACGCCAGCTGATGAACTAAATGCATGTTTGAAGTCGTCCATTTTATGGAAATACATTAAAACACTTAAATTGAGTATAAACATGAGAGTCGAATTGCACGAAGACCAGTCTGGAGAAGTGTTTTCCAAACAACTTCTCGATATTGGTAATGGTAATATTGCTGTTGATACATCATCTGGATACATTACATTCCCTACCAATTTTTGTAACTTTTGTGAATCAAAGACCGAACTCATGGAGATGGTTTTCCCAAACATTGCTCAAAATTACGTAAATCACGTTTGGTTAAGCGAACGTGTTATATTGGCCGCAAAAAATGTTGATGTGAAGAAAATAAATTTTCAGATTCAAGAGAAAATAGCTAGCGAATTGAAGAATTACAAATCAGTTGATTCCGTTACTAATGAAGATGAAGTTGTCAATTATCCAAAAGAATTTTTAAATTAGCTGGAATTGTCCGGCTTACCACCTCATAATCTGCAAATAAAAATAGGATCAGCTTGCGTTTTTCATGCGAATATATATGTATTGTTTTATCATCGGAAGCTGTTATTATCTGCAAATACAAAAAGAAAAAAAATTATGTAATCTATCGTTATATTTACTTAAGCTTACTACGATTGTTAAATGCAGTATTGTTTTAAAATTACATTCTTATATGCCATACCTAGATATCGCTTTTCTCATTATTTTTCATTGTATGGCCCCAAGATATATTTTGTTCAATAATTTATTATTCAGTAATGCTGTTAAAAATTTGTAAATAGTGCATTACTCTGATAACATGCAATAAGTAAAGCTTATGCATTGCATGTAAATGGAGTGATGCTACCGCTTTGAATGTATTATACTGCATAATTACAAAGGATTAGTCATTTGATAAACCAATATTATTTTTTCTCTATTTCAACATGATTCTTCAATCCAATTGTTAGATTCCACTTCTTAGACAAATATATATAATTCTCTATTTCATCATGTTACTCAAATCCAATTTCAGCGGTATACTTCTATATATGCAAGTGGAATAAATCCCTTAATTTCTGTTGATGGGTATAAGTGGAAAGAAATATCATAACAATTCATATTTTTCGAGCTTTAAATTCAAGATTCTATTTGAATTATGTTTTCCATATACCAACCTGAAAAAGAATAATGCATTTAGAGTTGGTATAAACATTTATTTTAATCTTGAAACTTATATAGCAACTAAGAATGCCTGGGACTTTGTCTACATTAGTAAATAGCTAATTGGCCTAGTCGGATTTTTAATTCCGTGGAATTCTGACGTTTCACAGTAAACTCAAAAAATTGAAAACTTCCCACAAAACAGATGACATATTTAAATAAAATAAGAAGTAGGTTGAGAGGGATATGGTTTATATTTATAAATGCGTAATTAAGTATTAAATTGATAACTATTATAACATCATATTAATTTTGAATGAACTATATCATAAAACATGAATGTTAAAGCGGCTGCAGACTGATAAAACATGTTTACGACGCCTGGGAACTTTCACAGAATGCTATTTTGTGATCTTTCCAAAGAATTTTCTAGCATTGGCTGTGGCTTTGCTGTTTTCGGTGCCCATATTATGGAGGGTAGAGGTAAGGAGGATCATCTGTGTATATGAAAAAGTGTCGTCAAAATGTATTAAATTAGGATGGCGCCACATTTGGATCAAGGTAACTCTTAAAAGGAGCGCCAAACCAAATATTGTTAGAGTAGGCTTGAAAAATAAACAAGGAAGTAAGGTTATATTTACCACAATATTTTGTACAACGTAAGTTGTTGAAATTCTCAATAATTAACTACTTTAGTCGATAATGACATTAAATTTTTTAACTCGGCATACTTCAATTCATCTACGATTGCTACATTCATACCATACCCTGTGCATCCACCAGCGCCATTGTGGAGGATTTTTGAACTGTTATTTAGCGCATACAACTGGACACTTTTTCAACTTTTCTCCCATATAAGATGACTCTCCTTACCTCTACCCTCCATAGCCCATATAGACATTAGCGGGTAAAGTTATCTCAGAGAAATAAATGCTATATCTATGTCTATTTTGCTTACTTTCCAAGTGTTATGTTCTAAGGGATCTCTATTTATATTATAAAAAAGAGTTGACCGATCAAGATAATTTTGATCAAACGAATCTTTCCGTGAAAAATTTAAGAAATAGGTATACTTACAATAGCTTCGCAATATATTTATAATAATTTAATCTTTGTAAAAGAAAAAACACGCATAAATAATTGAATTTTTGTGTGATTTTTGAAACATTGATTTTATAAAAAAAAAAAAAAGTGGATATAAACAATCAGCTTACTAGAAAATTACATACATTAGTGATATCAGCATATCGTCTTAGGAAAGTGCAGAAAACTACTGTAAAGGTTTGTACAGTATTTTTAAGCTTTAAGCAAGTAAAACTGAAATGTCAGAAAGCCTGTCGGCCTGTTTAAGTTTTACCAAAATCGAATTAGTTTGAGTCAGAGAACCTTGTTATCCTTGGTAAACCAACCACCAAAGCAGTTTATTGAAAAATATAGATATTTCATACTATGTATCAATACCCACTCCCCCTGCTGGAAATTTCAGTATAAATAATAGCCTTCCAGTAAAAACTCCCATCAATAACAGTTCCAAAGATTTAAGGAGACAACTACATCCCCAAAATTTAAAAGAAAAATGTGCAAGTTATCATGTAATCATATTCAGACACATCCATTTTATTACAAAAGGAACACTAACCAATCGGTCTGAAGTAGCCGCAGCTATAAATGCACCACTCTTAGTAGTAAAGTTAGTATAATAAGTAACAGCATTCTTTGCAGCATTAGATGTACTATCTAAAGAATATAAAGGTTTTCCCATGTTTAAATCCACGACCTGAAAAGATGACCATAATAGAGTAAGTAACTCGGTGATAAGCGTTTCTTCTGAGCGTCCACGGTGTCTTAGCGCCAAGGAAAGTTGACCGGTCTTATTAAAAAAATATAAAAGCTATATTTAAAGAGTCATTAGCTGCAAGCATAGCCGCAGCCACGGGATCGGAGAAACACACAAAAGAGCCCGCTGAACTTGGTATGAATAAAGGCCTGTATTTGTAAAAAAATGTTGAAAATGGCCGCTCCCAGCTAGTGTTTTTCCCTTATATCTCAGCTTGAGTAGGTCCTACACAAATGGTTTAGGTACCAAATTATGGAAGTAAAAAGCAAAGCAGATATTTATGTAATAACTGAAGCAGTACTAAAACTTACAACTGGTACGAACGACTGGTGAGAAGGTGGCATTTCAAAAATATTGGCAAAATAAATGACGAAACGTCCGTTTCGCATTCACACACACATCTCAGCTTGTGAAAAACGCGTGCACCCCGCTGTCAAATTGAAACCCCCGTGCTTATGCTTGTGTTATCGCAGCTGTATGTAAACTGGAATCATATTAACTGTCATTAGACTATTAACAACCAAAATTTCAAATCATGTGTTTTTAATAAAATTACCATTTGTCATCCTATTAAGCACAGTACTTTTAGCATTTGCATAGTTATTGAAAATTCAAACTCTAATAAAAATATTAATACTTTTTTAAAATAAAATAAATATATTAAAAAAGTATTTACAGCTGATTATTTTTCATATTTCTTGCTTTGGAAAGAGAATCTTAATACAAAATGCAATAAACATCTGAGATTACCTGAAAAATTGGGCTGTTTTATGAGTTCTTGTATCAAATAGTTTTAATTTGCCCAATGCTGTACCCACACCTAGAAATTTAGTTCCTGGTAACCAAGCTAAATTATTTCCATGACCGCTCAGATACTCGTATCTATATATACATTTTGTTGTATTTGCATCCCAAAACCGAATATTTTGATCAACAGAACATGATGCTATCTGAGTACTATCATCTGACATCATGTGGCACATAGTACATGGTCTTTATGCCCTGCAAGCCTGCATGCAAGCTTGCGTTTCTCATGCGAATATATATGTGGTATAATTTAATAGTAATTGGTACTTTTTATTTTTTTGTTGTTGTACGTTGGTAGCATTAAATTGTCACTCAAGATGTCAACCGTTGAAAGATGTAATGTCAGTCAGAGTTGTCAAACGAAATAAAAGATGTACGCCGTGTTTTGTTTTTGTTTCCATCAAGAAATATAAAAAAGTGAGTGTTTCGCCCCAATTCTTTACAATATCCCACATATATGTATTGTTTTATCATCGGAAGCTGTTATTATCTGCAAATACAAAAAGAAAAAAAATTATGTAATCTATCGTAATATTTACGTAGGCTTACTACGATTGTTAAATGCAGTTTTATTTTAAAATTACATTCTTATATGCCATACCTAGATATCGCTTTTTTCATTATTTTTCATTGTATGGCCCCAAGATATATTTTGTTCAATAATTTATTATTCAGTAATGTTGTAAAAAATTTGTAAATAGTGCATTACTCTGATAACATGCAATAAGTAAAGCTTATGCATTGCATGTAAATGGAGTGATGCTACCGCTTTGAATGTATTATACTGCATAATTACAAAGGATTAGTCATTTGATAAACCAATATTATTTTTTCTCTATTTCAACATGATTCTTCAATCCAATTGTTATACAAATATATATAATTCTCTATTTCATCATGTTACTCAAATCCAATTTCAGCGGTATACTTCTATATATGCAAGTGGAATAAATCCCTTAATTTCTGTTGATGGGTATAAGTAGAAAGAAATATCATAACAATTCATATTTTTCGAGCTTTAAATTCAAGATTTGAATTATGTTTTCCATATAGCAACCTGAAAAAGAATAATGCATTTAGAGTTGGTATAAAAATTTATTTTAATCTTGAAACTTATATAGCAACTAAGAATGCCTGGGACTTTGTCTACATTAGTAAATAGCTGATTAGACTAGTCGGATTTTTAATTCCGTGGAATTCTGACGTTTCTCAGTAATATCAAAAAATTGAAAACTTCCCACAAAACAGATGACATATTTAAATAAAATAAGAAGTAGGTTGAGAGGGATAAGGTTTATATTTATAAATGCGTAATTAAGTATTGAATTGATAACTATTATAACATCATATTAATTTTGAATGAACTATATCATAAAACATGAATGTTAAAGCGGCTGCAGACTTAGAAAACATGTTTACGACGCCGGAACATTCACAGAATGCTATTGGTGTCTTTTGTGATCTTTCCAAAGAATTTTCTAGTATTGGCTGTGGCTTTGCTGTTTTCGGTGCCCATATAGACATTAGCGGGTGAAGTTAGCTCAGAGAAAAAAATGCTATATCTATGTCTATTTTGCTTACTTTCCAAGTGTTATGTTCTACGGGATCTCTATTTATATTACAAAAAAGAGTTGTCCGATCAAGATAACTTTGATCAAACGAATCTTTCCGTGAAAAATTTAAAGAAATAGGTATACTCACAATAGCTTCGCAATATATTTATAATAATTTAATCTTTGTAAAAGAAAAAACACGCATAAATAATTGAATTTTTGTGTGATTTTTGAAACATTGATTTTATAAAAAAAAAAAAAAAAGTATATATAAACAATCAGCTTACTAGAAAATTACATATATTAGTGATATCAGCATATCGTCTTAGGAAAGTGCAGAAATTTACTGTAAAGGTTTGTACAGTATTTTTAAGCTTTAAGCAAGTAAAACTGAAATGTCAGAAAGCCTGTCGGCCTGTTTAAGTTTTACCAAAATCGAATTAGTTTGAGTCAGAGAACCTTGTTATCCTTGGTAAACCAACCACCAACCAGCAGTTTATTGAAAAATATAGATATTTCATACTATGTATCAATACCCACTCCCCCTGCTGGAAATTTCAGTATATATAATAGCCTTCCAGTAAAAAACTCCCATCAATAACAGTTCCAAAGATTTAAGGAGACAACTACATCCCCAAAATTTAAAAGAAAAATGTGCAAGTTATCATGTAATCATATTCAGACACATCCATTTTATTACAAAAGGAACACTAACCAATCGGTCTGAAGTAGCCGCAGCTATAAATGCACCACTCTTAGTAGTAAAGTTAGTATAATAAGTAACAGCATTCTTTGCAGCATTAGATGTACTATCTAAAGAATATAAAAAGGTTTTCCCATGTTTAAATCCACGACCTGAAAAGATGACCATAATAGAGTAAGTAACTCGGTGATAAGCGTTTCTTCTGAGCGTCCACGGTGTCTTAGCGCCAAGGAAAGTTGACCGGTCTTATTAAAAAAATATAAAAGCTATATTTAAAGAGTCATTAGCTGCAAGCATAGCCGCAGCCACGGGATCGGAGAAACACACAAAAGAGCCCGCTGAACTTGGTATGAATAAAGGCCTGTATTTGTAAAAAAATGTTGAAAATGGCCGCTCCCAGCTAGTGTTTTTCCCTTATATCTCAGCTTGAGTAGGTCCTACACAAATGGTTTAGGTACCAAATTATGGAAGTAAAAAGCAAAGCAGCTATTTATGTAATAACTGAAGCAGTACTAAAACTTACAACTGGTACGAACGACTGGTGAGAAGGTGGCATTTCAAAAATATAGGCAAAATAAATGACGAAACGTCCGTTTCGCATTCACACACACATCTCAGCTTGTGAAAAACGCGTGCACCCCGCTGTCAAATTGAAACCCCCGTGCTTATGCTTGTGTTATCGCAGCTGTATGTAAACTGGAATCATATTATTAATTGTCATTAGACTATTAACAACCAAAATTTCAAATCATGTGTTTTTAATAAAATTACCATTTGTCATCCTATTAAGCACAGTACTTTTAGCATTTGCATAGTTATTGAAAATTCAAACTCTAATAAAAAAATTAAATACTTTTTTTAAATAAAATAAATATATTAAAAAAGTATTTACAGCTGATTATTTTTCATATTTCTTGGGAAAGAGAATCTTAATACAAAATGCAGTAAACATCTGAGATTACCTGAAAAATTGCGCTGTTTTATGAGTTCTTGTATCAAATAGTTTTAATTTGCCCAATGCTGTACCCACAACTAGAAATTTAGTTCCTGGTAACCAAGCTAAATTATTTCCATGACCGCTCAGATACTCGTATCTATATATACATTTTGTTGTATTTGCATCCCAAAACCGAATATTTTGATCAACAGAACATGATGCTATCTGAGTACTATCATCTGACATCATGTGGCACATAGTACATGGTCTTTATGCCCTGCAAGCCTGCATGCAAGCTTGCGTTTCTCATGCGAATATATATGTATTGCTTTATCATCGGAAGCTGTTATTATCTGCAAATACAAAAAGAAAAAAAATTATGTAATCTATCGTAATATTTACGTAGGCTTACTACGATTGTTAAATGCAGTTTTATTTTAAAATTACATTCTTATATGCCATACCTAGATATCGCTTTTCTCATTATTTTTCATTGTATGGCCCCAAGATATATTTTGTTCAATAATTTATTATTCAGTAATGTTGTAAAAAATTTGTAAATAGTGCATTACTCTGATAACATGCAATAAGTAAAGCTTATGCATTGCATGTAAATGGAGTGATGCTACCGCTTTGAATGTATTATACTGCATAATTACAAAGGATTAGTCATTTGATAAACCAATATTATTTTTTCTCTATTTCAACATGATTCTTCAATCCAATTGTTATACAAATATATATAATTCTCTATTTCATCATGTTACTCAAATCCAATTTCAGCGGTATACTTCTATATATATGCAAGTGGAATAAATCCCTTAATTTCTGTTGATGGGTATAAGTAGAAAGAAATATCATAACAATTCATATTTTTCGAGCTTTAAATTCAAGATTTGAATTATGTTTTCCATATAGCAACCTGAAAAAGAATAATGCATTTAGAGTTGGTATAAAAATTTATTTTAATCTTGAAACTTATATAGCAACTAAGAATGCCTGGGACTTTGTCTACATTAGTAAATAGCTGATTAGACTAGTCGGATTTTTAATTCCGTGGAATTCTGACGTTTCTCAGTAATATCAAAAAATTGAAAACTTCCCACAAAACAGATGACATATTTAAATAAAATAAGAAGTAGGTTGAGAGGGATAAGGTTTATATTTATAAATGCGTAATTAAGTATTGAATTGATAACTATTATAACATCATATTAATTTTGAATGAACTATATCATAAAACATGAATGTTAAAGCGGCTGCAGACTTAGAAAACATGTTTACGACGCCGGAACATTCACAGAATGCTATTGGTGTCTTTTGTGATCTTTCCAAAGAATTTTCTAGTATTGGCTGTGGCTTTGCTGTTTTCGGTGCCCATATAGACATTAGCGGGTGAAGTTAGCTCAGAGAAAAAAATGCTATATCTATGTCTATTTTGCTTACTTTCCAAGTGTTATGTTCTACGGGATCTCTATTTATATTACAAAAAAGAGTTGTCCGATCAAGATAACTTTGATCAAACGAATCTTTCCGTGAAAAATTTAAAGAAATAGGTATACTCACAATAGCTTCGCAATATATTTATAATAATTTAATCTTTGTAAAAGAAAAAACACGCATAAATAATTGAATTTTTGTGTGATTTTTGAAACATTGATTTTATAAAAAAAAAAAAAAAGTATATATAAACAATCAGCTTACTAGAAAATTACATATATTAGTGATATCAGCATATCGTCTTAGGAAAGTGCAGAAAACTACTGTAAAGGTTTGTACAGTATTTTTAAGCTTTAAGCAAGTAAAACTGAAATGTCAGAAAGCCTGCCGGCCTGTTTAAGTTTTACCAAAATCGAATTAGTTTGAGTCAGAGAACCTTGTTATCCTTGGTAAACCAACCACCAACCAGCAGTTTATTGAAAAATATAGATATTTCATACTATGTATCAATACCCACTCCCCCTGCTGGAAATTTCAGTATATATAATAGCCTTCCAGTAAAAAACTCCCATCAATAACAGTTCCAAAGATTTAAGGAGACAACTACATCCCCAAAATTTCAAAGAAAAATGTGCAAGTTATCATGTAATCATATTCAGACACATCCATTTTATTACAAAAGGAACACTAACCAATCGGTCTGAAGTAGCCGCAGC
This sequence comes from Pararge aegeria, assembly GCF_905163445.1. Lineage (NCBI taxonomy): Eukaryota > Metazoa > Arthropoda > Insecta > Lepidoptera > Nymphalidae > Pararge > Pararge aegeria. The sequence continues at coordinate 9,230,638 of NC_053208.1, forward strand.
TATAAATGCACCACTCTTAGAATAACTAACAGCATTCTTTGCAGCATTAGATGTACTATCTAAAGAATATAAAGGTTTTCCCATGTTTAAATCCACGACCTGAAAAGATGACCATAATAGAGTAAGTAACTCGGTGATATGCGTTTCTTCTGAACGTCCACGGTGTCTTAGCGCCAAGGAAAGTTGACCGGTCTTATTAAAAAAATATAAAAGCTATATTTAAAGAGTCATTAGCTCCAAGCATAGCCGCAGCCACGGGATCGGAGAAACCACACAAAAGAGCCCGCTGAAACTTGGTATGAATAAAGGCCTGAATTTGTAAAAAAAAATAAAAAATTTAAGTGCAATAGTTTTTGAAAAATGACGTGTTGAAAATGGCCGCTCCCAGCTAGTGTTTTTCCCTTATATCTCAGCTTGAGTAGGTCCTACAAGAATGGTTTAGGTACCAAATTATGGAAGTAAAAAGCAAAGCAGCTGTTTATGTAATTACTGAAGCAGTACTAAAACTTACAACTATTATATATTATTTAGTATACATGTGCATTGGTAAACAGCCTTTGCAATAAAAGTCGTACGACTGGTGAGGTGGCATTTCAAAAATATAGGCAAAATAAATGACGATACGTCCGTTTCACATTCACACACACATCTCAGCTTGTGAAACCCCGTGCTTATGCTTCATAAGCCCGATTAAATAACTTTTGTAATATGTTGCTCGTTTTTATAAAAAACACGCAAGTTAATATTGACAGGTGTCAATTCATTGCATATTTTATATGGGGATCATAGATGGCAGAGCAAAGGAACTGTTGGTAAATCAAGCAGAAGGAAATTTTGTTTGGAATAGGTAGCACTTCTATATATTGCCTCAAAGTTTAACTACGATAGCTTCGTAATGAAAATAACTTTACTATTTATTATAAATGTTGGAAATTCTCATCTTCATTATTTAAAACGAAATTATTAGGTACTACACACACTTTTTTAACTTATTCTTTTTCCCTTTTTCTTGAAATGTGGCTTTCACATTTCAAAAGATTCTATACCAGCCATTTACAATTTCAAAATAGGTTTTACTCTACAGTTAAATATTATTAAACACCTAAGAATGCTAGTCAACATGCCGCCCACCAAACATTGAAGAATTTCTTTATGACAAGGTTGCCTGGAATCAAGCCGCTCCGCTTTCATTTCACACAAGATATAATTTTTTATTACAAAATAAAAAGATTGTTAAATTGTAAAACTATGTTGGAAAAGAGCAACTGCTGCGTTTCTTGCCGGTTTCTTCTCGGTAGAATTTGCCTTCCGAACCGGTGGTACGAACAGTTGGTAGTAGAGGGACATAGGATTATTTGTTAGAAATTCCGTTTAAAAAAATAACCTATTGAAAGATCTTGTCATTGTTTAATTTCATTATCTTACCGAAGAGAATCTTGTAAGTTAAGAACTTTAAAAGGATATTTCATAGCTCAAACTGTTAATTAAACTTAACATAACGTAATTCCAAACAAAGGATCTACAGAAATAGAGCTTTCTATATTTCGTTTCAACAATTTATTTTAATATGTTTTTAATGTATCTCCTTAGCCAAACTGTCTGTTTTTGTTGGAAAGTAATTACAAACAGTGAAAAATTTGATAACAGTAGGTTAATTGGTGTTCTATTCATTACGAATTATCTCGCTTAAAATTATCGTTTCCATTTGTTAATTATTATACTAGTAATTTTATGAAATATAATGACTAATTTCCTGATAATATACATTTATGATAAAAGGTAGGAAGGAGTAACTCCAGCCTATATAAATAGAGGTTTCTTTTAATGAAATAAAATTATTCAGAGATACGCATTTTGAGTACCAAGACAACTTGCAGTGTAACTATATATTTAATATGGAAGGAATGATGATTAATTTGGATTTGTTCATGGTGTTACGAGAACAGCTGTTAAGATCTTTGTGCCTCATAAGAAAGCTCAAGATTCACTCAGTGAGCGATGGAAAGAGCTATGTTAGATGTATTTCTAAGAGATCAAATCAGAAATGAGAAGAACTAGAGTTACCGAAATAGCTCAACGAAGCGCGTAGCTGAAGTGGCAATGGGCGGGGCACATATCATGGAGAACCGATGGACGTTGGGATTCCAAGGTGTTGGAGTGCACCGGTAAGCGCAGCGTTGGTCGACCCCCAACCAGGTGGACATACGACATTAAACGAGTCGCGGGGAGCCGCTGGATACAAGCGGCCAAGAATCGTGGAGTTTGGATCGCCCTACAAAAGACCTATGTCCAGCAGTGGACGTCAATCGGTTGATTTAATGATGATGAAGTTTCTCTTCGGTAAACTAATGCTTTTAAAGTTGATATTCAATGTTTTTTCACAGAACTTTCATGTAACACATTATTTTGGTCAAATATTTGATCATCTACGATATAATGAAATATATTTTTTTCTTTTTTTTAATTTTCGTGTTCTTATAATTCATGAACGGGTAACTTTGGGAGCGCGCTGATAGCGTAGATTTATAGCCAATAAGCCTAACAATAAGAATAAAGTAGTTTTTAAGCAAGATCTGTCAAGACTTATTTACAAATTACAAACTAACTATTACAAATTTTAGCAGTTTGTGTCATTCCATATAACTAAATCAGAAATAATCTTTTACAGTTTTATAAAAATAAGGACATCTTTCGATAGGTATTATTTTTTAAACGGAATTTCTAATCCTATGTCCCTCATTCCGCAGTTTCGATCCACAGTGAAGGATCGCACACGGGGCGTATGAGTGACGGTGGGTCTGGAAGAAAGTTTGTATGAGAAAATAAAAGCGCAGGCGAATTTGCAGAATATCGCTAGTTGTTATATGCGTAGACCCTATTTTAGAAAACAATAAAACGATACGATACGGACGGCGGACGTTAGGTAGCTCAGGCTTCATAAAAAAATATACAAATCTTCATTTTCAAATTTTAATTGAATTAAAATCAAATGGATTTTAATTGGGCTACACTTAAAATTTTCTATTTTGAAACTCACCTTCAAAGTGCCATCTTTACTTGCAGTCACAATATATTTCTTTTTGGGGTGAAAAGCTAATTGTGTTATCGGAGCTGTGTGTAAACTGGAATCATATTAATTGTCATTAGACTATTAACAACCAAAATTTCAAATCATGTGTTTTTAATAAAATTACCATTTGTCATCCTATTAAGCACAGTACTTTTAGCATTTGCAGAGTTATTGAAAATTCAAACTCTAATAAAAATAATAAATACTTTTTTAAAATAAAATAAATATATAAAAAAAGTATTTACAGCTGATTATTTTTCATATTTCTTGCTTGGGAAAGAGAATCTTAATACAAAATGCAGTAAACATCTGAGATTACCTGTAGAATTGTGCTGTATTATGAGTTCTTGTATCAAATAGTTTTAATTTGCCCAATGATGTACCCACACCTAGAAATTTAGTTCCTGGTAACCAAGCTAAATTATTTCCATAACCGCTCAGATACTCGTATCTATATATACATTTTGTTGTATTTGCATCCCAAAACCGAATATTTTGATCAACAGAACATGATGCTATTTGAGTACTATCATCTGACATCATGGCACATAGTACATGGTCTTTATGCCCTGCTAGCCTGCATGCAAGCTTGCGTTTTTCATGCGAATATATATGTATTGATCTATCATCGGAAGCTGTTATTATCTGCAAATACAAAAAGAATAAAAATTATGTAATCTATCATAATATTTACTTAGGCTTACTACGATTGTTAAATGCAGTATTATTTTAAAATTACATTCTTATATGCCATACCTAGATATCGCTTTTCTCATTATTTTTCATTGTATGGCCCCAAGATATATTTTGTTCAATAATTTATTATTCAGTAATGTTGTACAAAATTTGTAAATAGTGCATTACTCTGATAACATGCAATAAGTAAAGCTTATGCATTGCATGTAAATGGAGTGATGCTACCGCTTTGAATGTATTATACTGCATAATTACAAAGGGATAGTTATCGCACTTTTTTTGCGAGTATGTACAGTTGAATCAACCGCAATATTAGCCCACATAAAAAGCAAAAAGCAACCACGACGAAGTGAAAATTAGTGAAATAATAAATTAATGTTTTTACCTGCATATCATTTGGACTAAACTGAACTGACCGCACTGGTTCCAAATGTGTTGCAAATGAATATTTTCTTTGCCTTTTCAAAACCTCCCATATAATAACACTCTTGTCTTTAGATGAAGAAGCCAATAAATGCCCCGATAGTGAAAATTTGACATCAGTGACCTCTGCATGGTGACCTTCAAGGCTATATGTTGTTACATCACCACGCAAATCCCACAGCTATAGAAAAGAATAGATTAGAATTTGTTTATTTACCGGAACAACACAAACAGATTTACATACAAAGTAACTTAAAATTTTGTACATAATTGTTATTAGTTATGACTTAGCTTAATGTTCCGGATACTAATGTACCCACAATGCTGGTATTCTAGTAAATAGAGTATAGAAATAAATCGATGAAATAAGTAAATGAACAGTACATTTATTTCAAATTCGAGATTCTAGCATATGCGTTGAGGTTGTTAGCTAGTAATCTGGAAGTTGCAAGTTGTTTTATTGACAGACTTAAAAAAGGCGGAGATTATCAATTCAGATGCATGTTTATTTTTGAGTAATTATTAGTTGTAGAGAATTTTTAGTGGTAATTATTTATTTTGTAAACATTTTATTTTGTCATTTATTAACCAATTCGGTAATTTTTTTTTAGTTTGAAACAGTATACTTCCAATGTGGTCCTATTTTTATCAGGCTAAGATCTTTTGAAGGAATCCTTGATAAATCGAAGGAACTCTTCAAATATTAAAGTGATATCTTTGATTTGAAATTGTTTCAAGTATAGTTTCAAAGTTAAAGTCAAAAATATCTTTATAAAAGTAGGCCCGTAGATGGCGCTTTTGATGCGTAAATGAGAAACGTGTACATGGTGCATGTGCACAGGTGAGATGACGATAAGCATATTCGTAAACTTAAAACTAAAGCTACGAAGGTTCTAAACGCGTCCTGGTCTAACAAGAAGCCAACAACTAACTTAGCCTTAGTTGTTGTAGTTCATATTTGTTATCACCATCTAACATAGTCATTTAAAATTATTAGAAGAGCAACCTGGTTGGAGTAATCATTCACACCCAAGCTTTTATATTAATTACATAGCCCTTTATATTATAATAGAACATTTCTATTAGCTTACGTTTAATACAAGAATTAAGAAACATCTCCAAGATGTCAATGGGTAGTTTTTTGTAAAATTGTATGCAATTTCCTATAAACTTATGCATTTTATTTTATCTAGTTTATTGCACTGCAAGTTTATTCTTACTTCTAATGTTCAAATTATTGCAGTCATATTTTTTCTTAAATTTGGAAATATTTTTATGAACATACATTAGATTTTCAAATATGTATTGACTATACACTGTCATTATTTTATAATCTCTCAATGACTCTCAGACCCATTTTGTAGATTGCACGAACCGCTCTCTTCTGCAGCACAAAAATAATCTCTCAGCAGCAGCCCACACTAAAATTCCGACATAATGCTGTGAAAGTAACTAAAATAGACTAGCCTAGCAGTTTCTATGTTGGTGATATGGCATATCAACTAAGCCCCATTGAATTTTACCATCTAACATTATTCCTAGAAAAACTGTTTTATCCACAAGGATCAGTTTCTCGTTATTAGTGATTGGTGGATGATCAGTGGTTCTCACGTGTTTAACATGTACGTAAGTGAATTTTTCACACTTGGAACTTACTTTTTTTTTACATTAGGAAACAAATTATTAGCTTCAAACCACTGTACTGGCAAAAGCTAATTCATCTTGATTTAGTTTGAAAGTTAGTGATGTTTCAGCTGTAGTTTTTTTAGTAACTATTGCAGTTTCATCTAAAATGCACCATTTGGTCAATCAAACTGATGATGAAGACAACAAAAGGCCACTGGAACTACACAATAATAAGTATTATATGGGTTAAAGTGATTATGGTATATGGTTTGTAAGCAATTTTGGTTTACCACAGCAAAGGATGTATGAGATGGATGAAGGAGTACTTTTACAAGGTAAATTGTTCCAACAAAGAACACCTCAAGCTTTGTAAGCCATCAGCAATATAAAACAGCAAGCTAGCAATATAAAACAAGTAATAGATTTTTTTAGGTTTGAGGAAGAAAATAAGTAGGTAGTTATTTTACCTGAACTGTTACTGCAAAGCAAGCCTTCTATGACCAATACAACTGGCCAGTTAGCAAAATCTTAATTTGACACAAAAAGACTACTGCAGACCTAATTTACATTTGCCCATCAATAACAAATCAGGATGCAGGATAAAACATTCTGGTATAAAATTAAGATCCTCAGTAGTCTTCAAAATATAACAAAGCACAAACGTAGATAATAACTAGCTAAGTTCAAAGTTATGTTAAACTAAAATGCAATATACCTATGTCAAGAAGATTATGCAAATATGATTCAGAATATGAAAAGCTAATGAATTTCTGACTGTTTAAGAAGGCAAAAAGATACCTACTTTTTTAAAGAGTATACATAAAAACATAGTGTAGTTATATGCATTATAAACTTGTACCTAATAATTTATAAAAAGCGCTTTTACACCAATATGTTAAAATTAAACTGCTCATAAATAGGCACTTACTCCTACACAGTACAATATCAGAAGCTGTGGTTGCTGTGTCCAGTACAGCAACTAAATATAGTCTCCCGTTGCTTTCCTGGGGTCTACGCTATAAAATTTTGCCAATATCAGTTTAATACAAATTATTGTGGTGGATTTCCTCAACAACTGCAACGTTCGATTATTTTGATGATCTTAAAAAAGCCTACATATTTACAAGTTATTTATGTTCAGTTTAATTGGACAAACCGGCATTTCAAACGGATAGAAAGTAATCGCTCAAGTAGATGTAGTCTTTCTGAGGCCTAAGTAGGTAGGTACACCAGCGCAGTACATCACCATTGATATCCACGGACCACGTGTGGTGTTCAGCTAAAATAATCTCTAGATCTCAGCAAGTGGAAGTAGTCTGTATCTTTAGCAAACCACCTTGATTGCAGATTAGACTACTTAAGTTAAAAAGTAACAAGCAATAGAAAAATATAGTTACCTCAACATCATTATTTACCAAGCCAGTCGCCATTAGCATATCATTATGAATAAAAAAATCTAATGCTTTTACGTTTTTATCAGATTGAAGTAGCAGTTCCGGTTTCATGGAAGGTAGGTTGCACTCCATTTTTGAAGAAGACATTGAAGAAACGAATAAAATACGATCAACTGAAAAATTCAAACACGATTCAAATTGCAAAATGCAAAATGAACTGCCACGCCACTTATATATTCCTTCTTCTCTATGGATGTTGTTGTTTTTTTATTTGTCCTCTTCAGGAAAGGCAAAGATCATCGACCATACAGCCATCCTAATATTTATGCTTGAGCATTGTTCATATTGAGGCAAAGCCTACTCAGTCGTATCATAACTTTTGTTTTTTTTTTTTATTTTTAATCATTCTTATGATGATTCATAAGAATATTTCATACTTCTCTTCGCATTTTTACAATTTATCCATTCTGTAGGTATAAAATTTCGGTAATCCACTTCTCTAATTTTCTTAGCTAATTTTTATCTAAAAAAACCAACTCGATAAGTTAAGTATTTGGCTCGTTATCGTGACCACAAGATACGGGATCCGCACATACAGACACACTGACGTCCATGACAGAACTTTTTAAACAATTTTTTAATTAGTTTAAATAATAAAAGAGATTTAAAAATATCATGAGTGTTAAAGATAGTGTTTTTTCTAAATATTTGTCTATTATTCTTTATTGCTTTTATAAGTGAATATATCACTTATAAAAGCATTTTAAGTTGGAGAATCATATATAAAATATATATAGTAATAATAGATAAATATCGTGATCCTGGTCCTGGATCGAGATCCAAATATCGCGATGAATATCGACTTTTTTTCATTTTTCGGAAGGACACTGGCCGCTAACCACCTGAGGGATTGCTACAGCGTCACCGAGGGAGTGGGGCGAGCGCGAAAGCTCGCCATGAGAAGAGCCCCAGATCTCGACGACATCGAGGGGGAAATGAATATCGAGCGTGTAGCATCCGCGTTTATAGGCGGCCTCCTTATGGAGGGGCAGCACTACTAACAATTTAAAGAAGATAATTCCAAATTCAAATTAGGAAAATGTGTGGTTTTTATTTCTTTTTCGTACTGTTATGAGTGAATCTAAAGAAGAAACTCGATACATTTTAAAATTTTACTACAAAAAAGGTTAAATTGCAACGCAAGCCGCGAAATGCGAATTTGCGATATTTATGGACCTAGTGCAGTCTGTGAGAGTAGCACAAATTTGGTAGGGATGTGATATTGTACATAAAAAATCGATTTTTAATTAGTCGGGTTTTCTTCTTACCGAGAAAAATCGATTTATCAATAATCGATTTTGTTATATTAATCGTTTTTTCCTAATTTTCATTTATTGAAATTAAAATGTTTTTCACATAAATCAACAAATTTTTTTTGAAGTTATACATCTTTATGCGCGTTATGAAAAAATGATGAGAGTGAAATTTTAAGATGCGCGCGCATCTGTGACACAAAATTAACAGTATGAAGCTGTCTGCTTAATCGCTCATTAAGTCTCGAAAAAAAAGCTACCAACAAAATAGAAATTGAACCTCGATATTAGTCGCGCATGTTGGTACGCTCGTCACCTCTGATCACTGTTTTCATATTTATAATATTTATCAACATGTTTCTAGTTTATACATTCACAACACGTGTTTTAGTTTCATACAAGTGCGAATTACAGTACGCGCGGCGAGAGTTTGGCTTTGACCTTCGGGTGGAGGGGATTACTGCGCATGGGTACTGTCACGCACACAATACTTTTCCTTTTTTATGTACCAGGTTGGATATTTGAGTGGGTCAAAATTCATGTACAGTGGTAATAATGCTAGAAAATAATACGAAATAGGTAAACTTCTTCATTTATTAAAACTATTGATAGTTATTTTACTTATATAAAATGTTTATTTCCTTTTAAAGTTTACAGAGACAGCGATGAAAATTCTAAATAATTGTTTTTTAATAAAATTATTTATTCCAAGATACATGTAAAATTGGTACAAACAAACAAAAGAAAACTTAAAATAATTATTAAATACAAAAGTTAACATTAAAAAAAGTCTTAGCAGCAGTGCTATTCAGATTCTGAATCAGTTAAAGGTTTAACGCCTTCTATGAAATCACCGCATGGTCCAGTGGTGCTGCCGCGACACGAAATTGTGCAACGTCTTTTGCTTGTTGAGGGTCCGGGTTCAGGGCTTCCTCGGTTGCAGTTGTCATCACCATCATCTTCATAACCATCATCAGAATCATCGTCTTTGGAACTATCATCGACGCGAATTATAAATTGCTCGGTAATTAAATCAACTACATGGTCACTCTTGACGTACTCTTCTTCTATATCTTTTACCTTTTTACATATTTTTCCCCATTCCTGGGCACCCATTAAGGATACTTTTTCTTTGATAAGTTTGGTACATTCTTGTAAATTCCATTTAACATTTTTGCTAGCTACATATTGTTTAATAGTAGCCCATGCCATTTCTATGGGGTTGAGGTCTGGATGGTAAGGCGGTAATCTCAATATGCTATGGTTGGCTTCTGCTAAAATTTGATCTATTGAAAAAGTTTTAAATCTTTCTTTATTAGCTTTTATCAAGTTGTACAATTGTGGCTTGAGCATTGTTGAATCATATTGTATGCCTTTATCAGTTAGCCAATTCTGCATATCGTCTTTTTAGGTATTGGAGGACGGTGCTAAATCCCATTGTTTATTGTGGTATGAAGCGTTGTCGACAACCACTACAGAATTGGGTGGTAGGTTGGGAATTAATTGTGTCCTAAGCCATTTTTCATAATTCTCGTAATTCATGTTGTCGTGATAGTCCCCTGTTTTGGTGCCGGCTTTAAAAGTTAATAAAGCATTTGGTATAAACCCAGCTTCAGATCCTGCGTGGACTATCACGACTCGTTGTCCTTTAGAAATGGGTTTTTTTAGTCCTTCCGTAGGGCCATCGCTCCAGGCTTTGGTTGTTTAGTGCGATGAATCTACGTAGGATTCATCTGTGTAAACAATGGGTCTTCCTTCTTGTCGATATTTTCTTATTTTACTTAAATATTCAATGCGTTGTAATCGGATATTCGATGTTTCTATTAGTAATTTACGGTTGTTTTCCGTTTTTTTCCAGCGAAATCCTAACTCCTTTACAATTACACGAAGACTTGTTTCTGACCCTTTAAAGTTTATATCTTCCTCAAGTTTCTTTTTTAGTTTCCCAATGGTGGGAAGTTCATTATTCATATGTTATTCATTAAGAATATGTTTTACGAATTCCAACTATTTTTTTTAATTACAAGATAACTATAGTCAACATTTTAGTTTTTCTAAAAAAGGTTTCTAAATAATTCAAACAATACCATTTTTCTATTGTTAGTGTAGTTTTTTCTACAAACGTAGAACAAGGCTAAAGATAAAAAAAATCTACAAACGCAAAATAAGTCGATAGTAAAATTTTTGAAAAGATTTTTATCTTATTACGCCAAAGGAGTATAACTTCTAACGCGTGTACATAAGTACACACACTTTTTTTTTTAAATAAGTAAAAGTAAATCAAATAACTTTTTATAAACTAAAAATCCGTAGGCAACGAGTTCAGGAATAACAGCTCGTTTGAAAAATGAAGTTTCACCAACGAATCATTTCACAACATTTGGTTGGCATATCAACCAAATGTTGGTAAAATAGGACAGTTCGTTGACTCCATCTAGTGAATTTTTGATCAAACTGAACTGTTTCAAAAGCATAGAAGGAACGCCATCATAGATGCATAGATGGCGTTAATGTAATGTTATGGAGAGTTCGCGTTCCGGGTTCTGGGTTAAAAAAAAGCAAACTTAATTTTGGGGGGGTTGAAGATGAAAAATCAGTAATAATAATTGATTGAATGATTATAAAAAAATCGATTTTTAATCGATTATTCATAAAAATTAAATAACATATTAAAATCAATTTCTGCTTTTAAATTATCACAATTATTTTTTCACATCCCTAAAATTTGTTTTAAAGCGTTTTCAATCCGGGCATTCTGTTGTCAAAGATGCCAAGGATGCCATTTTTGAAAAAGTGGAGCAAGATCGGCATATCAGTAGTTACAACGTAGCTGAAGAACTGGGAATTGCCTACATATAGTTTTGGTGCATTTGAAAAAAACTAGGGACACTAAAAAACTGGATATTTGTGTATCTCAAGAGCTCACCTAAACAAACCTAATGAACCGTGTTTCTGATTATTTATTACGACGTAATGAAACCGAACCATTTTTGAAGAAGCTCATAACTGGTGATGAGAAGTGGATCATGTACGACAAGAACGTGCGAAAAAAGTCGTGGTCAAAGGCCGGTCAGGCTTCACAGACTGGCGAAACCCGGGTTAACTCGCAAAAAGGTGTTGCTGTGTGTGTGGTGGGATTGTAGGGCATTATTCATTATGAGCTGTTACCACCAGGCAGGACCATTGATTCTGAACTTAACTGCGAACAACTGATGAGATTAAAGCAAGAAGTTGAGAGAAAGCAGCAGGAATTGATCAACAGAAGGGGTGTGGTTTTTCATCATGATAACACTAGACCTCACACCTCTATAGCCACTCTGCAAAAGTTTGACTGGGAGGTGTTAATGCATCCGCCGTATAGTAATAATCTTAAACATTCAGATTTCACCTGTTTTGGTCTCTTCAGAATTCTTTAGGCAGTGTCAGGTTAAAATCACGAGAGTACTGCCACAACGACTTTTCGCGGTTTTTTTATCAAAATCCCCAAAATTTCTATAGCAATGGGATTATGTTCCAACCTCGAAGACGGCACTAAGTTAATTAACAAAATGGTCCCTACATACTCTAGTTAAATGTATATAAATTATATTAAAAAATGTTTTAAACTTTCTTAAAAAATGCAAAGAAACTTTTTCCCCAACCTAATATTTATTATTGATGCTGTTTTTGTAACTTTTGTATTTTAACCTTTTTATTGTGTAGGTTTCCAGTTATCTAAGATATACATACTGCAATGGGCTTTTTGTAGGACTATTTAAGATAAACATCATACTTTGCCTATAATGTAACTCTAGCTATTATGGTATGGTAGTATGGTGTGGATATAACTTATATCCAATTCAAATAAAATACTACCAAGTAAAATATGCATATGCAATATAATACCATTAAACAAAAATAATAATATAAATAATTCTATTGTCTTTCTCGTAGAAAAATTATGATCATAATATAGCAATGATAGAAGGAAATTATTGGAGAAAAAAAAAACAAGAGACAAAATTTTAACTTAAGTTTAAGTAATCAAGTCAAGAGTTAAGGGCCATAAGATAAGTTATTTAAATCAAAGTTAAGATATTGTTGTACAAGTACTGACTCAGTTTTATACTTTAGAATAAGATTATTTCAAAATAAAAAAAAAAATACCTAAATATACAATAATATAAAATCCAATTTCATTGAAATCATAATTATAACCAAATGTACTAAAGGCTATGGCCACATGAATAATAAGATTCTTGATATGTTATATATGTATTAATAGTATGCTTTAACAAATATTTATAATAATAGGTATAATACATGTATGAGTGTATTTATGTTTGTTGCACTACTATCCTTTTCAATCTTCTACGGGAAGATCAAACCAAAGGGTTCACTGGCAGGGTTTGCTATAACAATGGCTGACCGCCTTTGCATAATAATGTTTGTGTAAATTTATTACTCAATTTGTGTTATTAGTAACAAAATTGTGTGTATATTTTGTATCTATCTATCTAAAAATGCATGTTTGCAATGATAGTATCTATCAATAAAAAAAAAATAACTTGTGTTATCATTAAAATTATACTTACTGAGACTAAAAAAAAAATCATTACCTATGTAGTGGAACTTGTTAGTAAGCTACTACAGTTTAATTATTAGAAAGCAATAAAAATCTTACTCTTAAATCTACAATTCTCTCTAATCTAAACTCTAAAATTATTGACTAGTTTATTGACAGTTTAGTTGGCCATACAACCTTTGTATCGGTTGACTTACCTAGGTAACTAAAATAAATCTCGAAGTACAAAGTAAATAAATAACTTAAATATGTGCACTGTATTTTATTTATGAGAGCCTAACCCAATATTTCTAACAATGTAGCCTATGTGTAATGTGACGTATAAGCTCTAATATTGTAAAGTTTATTTAAAATCCCTAGTTACAAACTTCCGCGTTTATGATATTAGTAGGATAAAATAAATAACAAAACCATCACCGTTTAAAATATTGCTTTTCCCGATTTAGGGGCGTTAATTGTTGAGGAGTTCTCCTGTGAAGTACTTTACCACCAGATCCTTTATGGTGACTATATTAAAGTAATTTAACTGTAACGTGTTTGGGTTTTATTCTGGTCTGGAACTTAATCATAAGTTTCACTTGACCTAATGGTACTTTCCAAAAGATATTCACAAGTTACTATAAATAAATACATTCCCCAAGAACTACAGGTATGCCTCAAACATTTGAAGAGTTTTTCTGATTTCTCCAGAAACTTTAGATCATGATGGATGACCTGATGACGACAAGACCATCTAAAAAGTTTATTGTCACAAAAAATAATGGGAAGATTCATTTTAGAGTTTCAAATTGACGGTACATTTATCTGCAAAGATATTAAAAAAATACTTATATTGTAGAATTTATTTATAACGGTCACACTAAATTTCGGCAAAGGGCAATGACAAACCATTGTTAATTTATTTATTAATTTATAATAAATAAGTAAATACAGAAGTTAAGATTGTGAAATTGACATTAAATTAATATGGCAGCTTCTCTAAACCTTAGGTAGGTAGGAAAAAAATTGTTTTTATCTTAGAAATCAAGTTATATACAGTTTTTAAAACATTTTTCTTTCAAATTATGAAACTTGAATCTTATACATTTAAAATAAAACTTACATATTTTTCATAACTGGTTACAAATAAATGAAAAATAAAAATACCTACATATTTTCTTAGTTTTATTAGGTCTTACACAAGCAAGGTCATTATCATAGCCTATTTAATTAACAGGGTAATCAATACAATAGAATAAACTATGTAAAATTTTACAATTCCAAAGTATTAACAAAGTTATAATGAATCTGCTGATTTGGCACTCTCTTTACCAAAAATAGCAAATAAGAAGAAATAGATACAAAGATTACAGCATTTATTTTGGCTATGGCACATTTTATTTCTTTTTGTCTTAACTTACAGGTAAATCTAATGTTTTAAAATGATACATTAATGATTTTATAAATAAAGTTAAAAATTAAAACAACATTTTTTTATACATATGAATCAGTAGCCTGCCATGTGACCAGGATAGTTGGTAAAGTTACTCATTTTAAAGGATTTCACTGATTAAGGTAAATTCCAGCCATCTAGTCCCCTATCCTAATAGTTAGATAAGTAGTTAAGATAAGTAGACACCAATTACACCCAAACACATACTGCTGGAAAGCTTTATTCTTGGAAGTCCACTGCAACTTGGCTTGTTACACTTGCAAAAGTTAGTGGAATCAACAGTCCAGCGGGAAAGGGATTCTATATTGCAGGATAATAAGCTTGTGCTAAAACTGGCCCATTAAATAAGAAGAACACCGGATCTAGCCTACAGGAACATACATATGGACGAAAAGACTTAAGTTGAATGATTTTCATTCATTTCCTTGTGTTGTTTTTGCATTTCCTTCAGGTTCTGCTCGCTCTCTTTTAAACTTTGCTCTAGGCATTTTTTCTTGGCCTCTAGTTCATTTGTGCGGGTCGTCAATGCTACTATTTTTTCTTCAAGATTACTTTGGACTTGGGTTAAATCGGTCAAAAGGAACATTCTGCCCACTGATTTATAAGCTTTGGTTTCAGGTGGAAGAATACTAATTTCCTGTCTAGCGACATTTGTGTGATGCATAGCTCGCTTCAGTATTCCAATCTGACTATCTATGACATGTATGTTTTGAGTGGTCTCTGCCATTTTGATATCCAGATCACTGAATGCTTTGCTAAGTTCTACACCCAAATTTTCACCCATTGTTTTGTTCTATTTCTCCAAGCTTAAATGTTTAGTTGATACAGATGGATATAGTCAATAAATTGATTTGCACAAATATTTAAGTTAAACTACAATGAATAATACTTGTTTGAATAGACACAAAATCCAGGTGAAAGGATTAACACAGGTAAAACGTATCACACACGTATGTTAGAGGCAAGGTACGCCGGCACAATAAAGAAATCACCGGCGTGCCGAATATTGATCTGCCGTGAGCCGAGGGGCAAGGATGGAGGAACTATCCTCGGGTCACACATGCGCAGTGCGCTACTGAGCTTTAAAGTCAGTCAAATCATATATATCTAGGTACATACTCAAACCTAACTTAAATCTTAAAGCCAGGCGTCCACTTGCGCTAAATCATATTACATTGATTCCAGGGTTTCCATACATTGAAGTCAAACCGAAACTTATTTAGCCTTTTGTGCACTGCGTTCGCCTTTAGCCCATATAAACTCCTATCTATTCATAATCCATTATGAATATGTTGTGCTTTTGCTTGAGTTT
This sequence comes from Pararge aegeria, assembly GCF_905163445.1. Taxonomy (NCBI): domain Eukaryota; kingdom Metazoa; phylum Arthropoda; class Insecta; order Lepidoptera; family Nymphalidae; genus Pararge; species Pararge aegeria. Next base: position 9,246,468 of record NC_053208.1, read on the forward strand.
AATTAGCACATTTTTTTTCATTATTAATCAATTCATACATTCATTCAATATTAACAAATTGAAAAAAGCTGTGGCACACTTGCCGGGATTATGGCCTGGAATGCCTGGAATGCCTGAATCTATGGTTCTACATGTACTTATTATATTCCTCGGCCAAAGAATAGACTTATAGAAGAATATCGATGTGTCGATATATTAAATGATTGTCATAAAATTTTAAGCAAGGATTATGGAGGGTAGAGGTAAGGAGAGTCATCTTATATGGGAGAAAAGTTGAAAAAGTGTCCAGTTGTTGCGCTAAATAACAGTTCAAAAATCCTCCACAATGGCGCTGGTGGATGCACAGGGTATGGTATGAATGTAGCAATCGTAGATGAATTGAAGTATGCCGAGTTAAAAAATTTAATGTCATTATCGACTAAAGTAGTTAATTATTGAGAATTTCAACAACTTACGTTGTACAAAATATTGTGGTAAATATAACCTTACTTCCTTGTTTATTTTTCAAGCCTACTCTAACAATATTTATATTTGGCGCTTCTTTTAAGAGTTACCTTGATGCAAATGTGGCGCCATCCTAATTTAATACATATTGACGACACTTTTTCATATACCCTCCATAGGATATACAATATACATGACACTAAATTTCGAAGCAAAGGACATAGACAACAAAATAAATAATCACTTTTAAGATTGATGAATTCCTAAAAAAAAAGGGGCGGCAATGGCGCTCTAATTTAAAATTTAATATTATAAATTACGTGTACCCCCTGTGTTTCGCGTTATTTTGGAAGCTCCACGTGTCAGTGGGATTTAAAGGGTTTTCTTTTTTGTTTGTCTAATTAAAATATTAGTTTTCCATAGTTGGTGTTATAATAGTTTAATGTGTTGGTCGTGATAAGTAAAAATGGACGTGGATAAACCTCCCGATCCGGGAAAGATCATAACCATTTCACAATATGACTCTCAATGCCCTAAAACAGCGCAACCCTCTTCCTCTTGCTAACGTGTTGGGGAATACGAGACTGTGGAATCAAATCCGAAAAAATTAATAAGTGATCCTACGTTAGCGTCCCTCTCTATTCAAAGTGAACATGAACATCCTTCTCTGTCATAGGCACCAAAAAAATTTGTAAGTGACGACAAAGGTCCATTTATTTTATATGTTACCCGTGAAGTGTCCGACCCTTCAGCAGGTATCTCTATAAGAGCGATTAACTTTGGACAGTTTCTACATAAACATAAAGTGAGTTCCATTATAAATGACGGAGTAACAAATGTTGGGAGAAACAAAATTTCGGTTGAATTTAATAGTGCTCTCCTCTAATGATAATGTGATCCCTAATCTAACCAAATCTCTCACTACTATTATTGAAATTCTAGGTCAATACCTATTACCGTCCAACGTTGCACAAATATTTGTCAAGATCGCTTCAGCTCTTTCCAATGGCTTCGGTACAAGTTCTTCAGTGGAACTGTCAGAGTATCCGTTCGAAAAAACCCGAAATAATGTTTCTTATCAATGAACATAAACCTGCCATTCTTGCCATATCTGAGGCATGGCTGGTCCCTGACTCTCGCTTCGGAGCTATGCCTGTTTGAGGGATGACAGGGAGTATGGGTATGCGGGCAGTGCAATTTTGATCAAGCGTTCTCTTGCATACTCATCTATTTCTCTTCCTCCTCACAGTCGACAGTTTAATGCTGTTGCTGTGAGATCGTTAAACATATAAATCCTGTCGATATACATTCCGCATCCTAACTCCTCACTTATTTCAGAGTTCAAATGAGTTTTGTCCTCCATCCCTTCACTAGTTCTGGTGTTAGGGGATTTTAATGCCCATCATACACCTTGAGGCTCCCATTCCTGTGATGGGTTTGCAACTCTTTTAGTCGATCTTTTTGATGAATTGAATATCTGTGTCTTAAATGACGGGACATCAACAAGAAGAGTGTACCCTAATCAAAACCCTAAGACTGCTGTTGATCTATCCCTCTGTTCTCCTTCATTGGCCTCCCTCTCCTCTTGGAGTATCCTTCCTAGCACCCATGGGAGTGACCCCTATCCCATTCTACTTTCTATTGCTCAGAGTTCCATCCCTGTTCCCAAGTCCAATCCTTTATTGAAACATAAAGTTAATAGAGCGAACTGGCCTGCCTATGCAGATTCTGTTGACTGATTGGTTGATCCTTTACCAAAGATGAGTGATGATAAAAATACTTTGTTGTATTATAAAATAAAAAAATAAAATAAAATAAAAAAAAATTATTTCAGGTCGGGGACCCATATACAAAATTTAACACAAAATAAATATAAAAGACAGATTAAACAAAAACAAAACAGTAATTAATCTAGTATTTTGGGCTATATGAGTAACAGTGCTCGAATATAAGCTGTTGTAGCATTATACTCGTAAGTAGTTATAATTAAATTTAATCGAGATTTAATAACGCTGGAGATATCCCTAAGTATGTCATTTCTAGCAGGTCATATCTCAGATATTTCATCTTATAATGAAGTTGTATATAATATTTAATTTTTCTAGAACATATTTATTCTTCGTTCTGCAAATTTTTTTCTTTTGCCCTCAAAATAAGTACATAAGTTATTTCTGGCAGCACCTAACGTTCAAGCGAGAAAACTCCAGCAGCCACGCGAGTTGGGACTAGGTTGGGACTCTATGCATATATAGTCTGAGTGTATTGTGTTCTCTGTGCCCACGGTATAGTTTTGTCTCTTTCGCGTTGCTGTCGACTCTCTCTTGACTTGAGTGTTTTAGCCCGACGGCTCGACTCGACCAACTCTCGAATGTGACATGGCGTCCATCAAGATATAGCACGGCCTTCTATAAAACTGTTTTAATGACAGTGATATCTTTTAGCGTTTTATTTCAGAGGCCGTAATAAATCGTATATTTGCATTGATGGTAATGCATGCAAGGAAACCGCAGCGAATAAGCGATGGGTACGATACGCTTTCAAATGCTTCGGCTTAGCTATCTGTAGATGGCGGTCGCCGATAGTTTTGCTGTAACTCGGATGAAGGACTAAATGTTTTCGTTTGTTTCAGGTACTTTGAGAAGCACCAGGCCCATCCGTATCAGGTAAGCAAACTCTGGAGTTATTGTCAAAGATGAATACATGTCGTATACAAGTTGGATTTCGCAGAGTTGCTGTAGCTATTTCTCTACGTAATAACAGATTCCGTCCATTCGTTTCTTGTCCAAATCGTATGTTGGTAATCCAAAGTTAATTTTGTAAGTCGCTAGCAGAACTAAAACTTCCAACTTATAGTAATCTAATTACTTTGAAACAAGTTTGAAAGTTTACGATCGTTTCATGACTGAGGTAACCCATGTTTTCGTTCTTTATTAGTAAATAATTCGTATTTAAAAGGTTGTTAGAGTTAAAGTTGTGTTGACTGTCACAGCAGTGCATTGTATTTAATATCTATATACATTGTATATCTTACAAAATCAGGTGGTACTAGCAAAAAGTCAAATGATTTTGCTACTGAGAAATTATGAATTATTAATTGATTATTACATATTATTCTTGTTTTATCTAACAAGTTTTGGTTTTTTTCATATACAGAAGTACAATCCCAAGAGAGTTGCTAATGAGTACGGCGCTTCTGACAACCGCTATCCACCACTTAGATCCCCCAATGGCAATGTGGTACATGGGCACAGTGGGCATGGACTTCACTCAGGCCATGCCCATCACCACTACAATCACTTGGTCGACGAGAGAGAATATGTCACATCAAGAAATTCCTATATGCAGAAAGGTTCTGAAATTAAGGAGAGAGATAGAGACTACAAATCCTCTAGAAATAAGTATACAGGTAATGAGGCTTTTTATATAAATTGATGGCTCAACTTGTGAATATTTTTTTCCCTACTGATAATATAAATTCAAAATTGTTTGCCCTAGAAACTTCGCCAGTTTGGCAATGATATTAGCTATTTAAAGTAAAAATGGCTGTTTCCTGTGGTGAAATTTTAAGCTTCAGACTGTTCATCATTATTGTCATCAGCTTCTTTTATGCAGTGCCAACTTTTCTACTTTTAAGCATTTCACATCCAATGTGAAAAATCTTTTGAAAATTTATATCCTCTTTATGCTAAAATATTGGACTGACTTCGAGAAAGTACTGCATTACCATCAATCCAAGTAATAAGGTTATGTTAGATCTGGAATAATATCCTGTATTTACCCTGAAAAACCTAAAATTAATGCAAAAGTGAATTTGTAGGTTTTTTCATTATTGCAGCAGCATTGTTTTTTATTTAACTGCAGTACATATAATAGTACAGACAATAATAGTTCATTTACCTTAAGAAAAAGTCATCTGTTTTTATTGACCTAGCTCAGCAAGATAAAATATATTATTAATGACTCTGGTTTATCTCATTCATTCAGTTGATTTTTATCAGAATACTTAATCTTTAATATAATTTTTAAACTTTACCTATTAACACAGTTATAAAAGTTTTCTGTTAGTAGCATACTTTACACGAAGAAAAAAACTACTTATAAATTAATGAATGAATGAAAAATGAACATTATTGCACTTTGCACTTTGGTGCTAATTCTGTCCTACAAAATCTTGAAACTATCTAAATTTACAGCTCTACATGTAGATGTAGAGTAGGAGTTAGTGCCAGTATAAATTCTGTTGTATACAAATGTCTTAATTGATGGGTCAAAAAGCACTGAATTCCTTTTTACAGTGATTCCAAAAGGAATATACTATTTATAGGCCTATGAATTTTGTCAAGAGGCAACCTAATAATATCATTTTATGGCAAGCAGTTGAGGTTACTTTGGCCAAGAGGCCTCAAGAGGTTGTGTTAAAATTTAACAACTTTCAGATTCATCCCACATTTAAAACCCTCCTCAAAACAGTTGAAAGCCAGCATAAATATGCTAGCTTTTTTTAGTTATAATGAAGCGGAAATAAGATATTATCTTTTTCTGCCAAATGTGGTACTCGTTTTTTTAATGTCCTCCAGATTTTGCCATTGGAATAAATAAATTTTGAAGTCATATTGATAAGATCTGCCTTATCTAGAAATAAATTAACATTATAATAAGAAGTGCAAATTATGACAGTCTTTTCTCAAATCTAGCTACTCCTTTTATGTTGTCAGATAGTTTGGTAAACAATCTCACAGCCAAACAATAGGTATTATGTAAACCCAATGCTAGTCTTTGTGCTGTTACGTTTAATTTCTATTTATGTTGCTAGCTTCAATTATTGTAGGTTCTAATGCAAATAATTCAGGATTTCTTTCAACTAAGAAGTATCTGGAATGTCTATTTTCTTTTAAATATGTCTATAATCAGCACCACAAAGATATCAGATCCATTTATAATAGTTGAGAATTTTTGTTTTTTTATTTAGATTATTATAATTTTTGCTTGTAAAGCATACTTTACAATAACCCATGCAAATAATTATGCAACTTATTTTCATAACTTAACTGAAATTGTTTTTTTTTATCAGCATAAAAGTTTATAAATCAATATATAAGTTAATTATAAATCAATATAAGTTTTCTCTCTCTTAAAATTTTAATAAACTTTAGGTACACATTCAATAAAAGTAACAATACATCTAGATCTAGTCCATTACTGTGTACAAATGCTGCAAGCGAATTCATCTATGTTTAATCAATAATAAAGCTTTTGTGTTATTATTAAATTAGCGAATTTGGAAACTTCCACTTTGTTGTTCAAGTACATTGGTTCATTGAGCTGTATTCTATTCACTTATTTACAGATGTCAGGTCACCTAAGGAGAAACGTAGCAAAGACAGTGAGAGGGAGAAACTTATACATGAAAGATGTGAAACGGAGAAAAAAAATAGGACTAGTGGCATGAATAGTAGTGTTAATAGAAGTAGTAAATATGACAAGAGAAGTGCTCCTTCATCAAGCGTGCTTTCAGGCAGTGAATGGTCTGAACACATTAGTTCATCGGGAAAGAAGTATTATTATAACTGTATCAGTGAGGTGTCACAGTGGGAGAAGCCTCCCGCTGTGGCACATGAGTGGGACCCGAGAAGAACTTCATCCAAAGATTCTACATATTTATCAAGAGGCAGTAAGTCTTTTAAAAGTAATTTTGAATTGTCATTCTTGAAACCCAGTTGGTCAAGCAGGAAATGCCTGGATTAAAGATTATAGTAACCCCAAATTAATAAATAATATGTAAATCTATGTTTGTATTCAGATACATTAAAAAGAAATATTTTGATACATAGTCAAATTGTTGTGTCATAGCACAACAATTTGACAATATATGAAAATATTACCATACAAGAATTAATACAGAGCATTTCACAGTTAGTCAAATTAAACATTTTAATGAACTACTATACAACAATGGAATTTAATTAATCAAATGGATAATTTAGATTTCTTGAAAACATCTTTATCAGCATATTACAAAGTCAATTATAAAATATGAATTTAAATTGTGTTTCTAAAATCTCCCCTCGCAACTCAAGTCCTAAGTTGGAGTAAATCCTAGGGGTTATATGGAGTGTTTAGTATTTGTTTTGATTACAACATGTATCAGATGTATCAAAATGTATACGTCAGCCTGAGAAGTAATAGACACCCATCATAACCAATTGACATAATACAGGAATAGAATCATCAGTTTGTTTCTTATCTCCTTTCCTAATACCTACAAAACACATTGTATTCATACTACTCCACTGCAAACTAGTTATCTACATTTGTATGGTTCAAATTCAATTAATCTTAAAGATGGGATAACAATCCTTTATTGGTTTTGCATTATTATCAATATTTAACGTTAAATTAATTCACTTGTAAATTGTACTTGTAATTACCTTAAAATCGGACTCTTAATACATTCTTTAAAACTTCAGTGCACCCAGGTATTTTCGAAATAAGCAGTAAGCCTATGTTCAGTGGCGTGCACTTCATACATGCACAAAAGCACTGCATACCCTAAAAATTTTGTATTACTCGTAAAGGGGAAGGATTTTTCCATATTATTGCCATTTTCCTTCTTTATGCATACCCTGGTCAGAAACCTTGTGCACGCCACTGCCTATGTTACTCCTTGAGTAATCCTTCTGTACAGTCAAAATAGTTCCAGCAGTTTCGGGGATTAGAATTAGTAGAAAAGCTATAGCAGAATGGTGGGCTCGCGCTTTATTTTAGTTTTATATTTACCATTTTTATATATTGACCATTTTTTGTATGGATTATTGTTCCATGCCTAAAAATGACATTCGAATCGAAATTCTGTTCACCTATTATTTTAAATTATTTTTGTAGTCATATACGTTATTGTGGCTTATATTTTAAAGACTCCGCAGGCTAAATTAACCGGTGAACTTTAATTTAGTCAGCATCTCTCTCTCGGATAAAGCATCTGGGTAGCGTTATTGCTTCTAGCTTGCTAATGCAAATACCATTATTTTAGGATAAAATCCTCTTTTTTTTTTCTCTACAAAGCCTATGTTACTCATTGTTAAGCTTTCTATAAATTCATGATTTCTTTATTTAGTGAATCTTTTCTATGCTTATCCATCACATATAAACAGACAAAAAATAAAATCTTTCCTCTTTATAAGTTTAGTATGGAGTTATATGACTTAGAAAATTATTTTATGTATTAAAATTTCTGCTTGTGTATTTTGCTTTGGATTAAATAGTTTTCATATGGTTTTAAATTGGTTACAGAGATTGTCGATTCAAAGAAAAAAATCTAATTGAATATTTCATCTTTATAACGTTTTAAATCAAATTAAGATCAATATTTTCGTACTACATAGTGTTTACGATTGTGGACCATTAATTAGGAACATAGAAAGGGTTGTTTTCTAAATACCATTATTGAAATAAAATAGACCCTGAATTTTATTATAAAAATATGAAGAATTGTACAAATAAAATATAGTAGTAAAGTCAATATTTATTTTGTTCTGTTGTTCTGTAGTGTTTCGTAAATTGATTGATTGGTTGATACCGTAAAAATGATAGTTTTGTAACGTAAAACTGTAAAATGTGTTAGAGTAAGTTTTGATATAAACTAACTTCACATTCGCAGTAACAAGAGTAGTTTATTTTACCGCGCGAATGAAATAAATAAATATACTACGACAATACACACGCATTGCCATCTAGCCCAAAAGTATTCGTTGCTTGAGTTATGTTTACTAAGATGACTGATGAATATTTTAATAAATAATATACATAAATACTTATAATATACAGATAAATACCCAGACACAATCATGTTTATCACACAAACATTTTTACAGTATTGGGAATCGAACCCACAGCCTTGAATAAGAAAGCAGGGTAGCTGTCGAATTTTTGAAGCGCTAGTGCGGTTACCTATATACTCGTATGTTGGCGAATTTTACAGAATTGCGGAAAAAATTGCTCTTATTGATTTCAGAATTTTTATACTCGTGGATTCGCGATAAAAACGGTCCTATCGATTTTTATTCGAAGGTGAAGCCCACACTGTCTTGTTTGAACATTAAAAATTCAGCGATAGTTTCTAGCGAGGCTTTTAAATTTATTTCACCCTGAAAAATTTAATAGCTTCGATTTTAATACCAATATCTATTAAAATCGACGTAGCCTACTTATTTTCGTACGCTGATATTTATATTGAATTTTAAAAACTTAACCACAACACATACTAACACGTAATAGTTTTTATTAGTACGGAACACAAACAAATACCTTTCTCCTCTCTCTCTGGAAATCGTCTGTATTCAAGAAGGTTGCTGATACGCATATAAAATACAGTTATTTTGACCCCATGTGAAAATAAGAGAGGGTTAGAAATTTTACCGCTGTGTGTATGTTTTCCTGTGTAATCGTAGTGCTCGAATGGGTTGACTGAGTTAAATTGTTTTTTTTATTACATACTTATAACTTCTGGGCAGGTTTAAGCTAAGTTACAGCAAAAATACGATTGTAGTGGCCCTGGTTAATAAGGGCTTATTTCCTGCCTGCCCTGTTACTTTATTCATTTATGTATTACCCTAGTTATTTTTAACTATGTTAAAAGAGACTACACCACATATAAATGTTATAAGCCACTAGGCTCTAGATACATTTTTTTACCGCGTTTTTTTTTAATTTATGTTTAACTAGATGTGCCGTATATGAGATTTTTCACAAACTTTTTTTATCTTACGGATTTTTTTTTGCAATGAAAAGTGTACTATATTATTTCTAATACCTCAAAGAATATGTATAAGAAGTTAAATGAAGATCGGTTCAGTAGTTTTCGCGTGACAAACTTACAATCACTTATAATATTAGTTAGGGATCCGAAAAAAATCGAAACCGATAATTTTGTTCTTTTGTAGAAAATAAAGTTCTTTGGCACAAATTAAGAGAAAAATGCGAATATTATTGATTGAATTCCTAATAATGTTGAACTACAATCTCAGAATTCAGGTATTTCCCGGTGACCTACAATGTCTAAATTTGCGACGAAGGTGACAGCACAATTATGTGTTAGTACAAGTATCTAAAAAAAAATTGTTTATTCAACTATTGAGTTGTGTCAGAGAAATTAAAGACCTCGATGTGTAAATGCCAAAATTGGAATTTCAATTACTAACATTTGAGCAGTATAGTTTTTTAAATGTTGAAATGTTTAAAGAGAAGAATATATTTCTCTCCTTGTAAAGCGTAAGCTCAAATAGGGTTAATATTAGTTCTTGTATCATAATTTTTCACGTTTAGCTGGCTTATTTTAATTGACCGAGCGAGCGTATTTTACAACAGATCTCGACAAAATACACAAAAAAAATTGCATTATTTTACAGGCATTTTTCGAACCCATGTTCCGTAGTCGAAAATGCTAGCCGTTAACCAACGAGGCGACGAGGATTGTGCAATAAAAGTTTTTAATAAAGAATATTAACAGGTCGTGATAAAAGGTCAAGTTCAAGGTCAGGCAGGAGAGAACCAGATAAGTCAAATAAACGGACAAACAGTACCTCAGATAGGTATTGGAACAGTGGGAGGGAAGAAGATGGGCACGACAGGACGAGACCAAAGCGCCCAATGTCACAGCACGACGGGAAAGGTATTTAGCGTTTTCAATATGCTAGCAAAATAAATGTAAAACTGTAAATTTCGTATGAGGTCAAAATAATAGAACATATCGTCTGCGAAAAGTACAGTAATGTTTTGTAGCATTTAAGTGCCATAATTTCGAGAGTAATATTGGATCTACCAATATAAACAAAAAAAAGGCATTTCTTTAAAATAGTTTAACGGGTTTATACCGCGATAAGTGGGTCGAAATATCGGAAAATTGCAAAATATTATCGTTTAACTATTTTTAGTAACTGTTAATTAACCACGAACATGTTAAATTTATTTAAATAGTGTTAGGTTAGTTAAATAGCAAGTGATACGTTGTTTGCATAAGGTACATGTAGATCGAAATTGAGTCAACAACGACTCGAATAAATAAAGCTTTGCAATGTGAGCTTTCTATCAAATGCTAGGCTCTCACCGTTCTCATACGTCTATGCTGTTATTTTTCAGATGGCCAATCACAAGATATGGACATATCCCCGGACAGGAGTACGCCGATCTCGGAGAATTCGTACGGTGCACGGGAGAGCGCAACACGCAGCGACTCCAATGCCGTGCCCCCAGTCGTCGTGCTCGATAACTCTAACAAACCGGTTAGTGGAAGAAGTATTCATTCGTACCGAATTTTTGCTATTCCGATCCCCATACCGAAATAAGGGTGTCTAGAAGCAGTAGCGTACACTGGTTCGGCCAGGTTAAAGTTGATATAAAATAATGCTTCATCATTAACATCATTAGCTTCCATTTATACTTCCAGAACTGTCCAAGTCATAGTTAGTATAATAAATTATATTAGTTATAATAAAATAAGTTTTTGAGTAACCACTATCATAGTTTTTACTGAAAGAAATTATATACAGTCCTAACATCAAATGCAAAATTAAAATAATGTGACTCCTGTCAATTTATTACGTACGCGTCGCGTAGATTAGGTACTATGCACGTGTCGGTCTTTTATCTTCAATAGGTTTGTCATAAGTAAGAATGTTTTGAATTTTGTGTAGAAAAATAAATATGCTTTTTTTATTTAATATTTTTACAGGGTAACCACCCTTAATGAAGTATACTTATCCATCCTTCAATATTATTTCGCAATTCTGTTACACGTTGCATAGTCATACGTAAAAGGAAGCCTTTAAAAATCCACAGCAAATTCGATATATTTATTATGAGATATTCAAATCGAGGATAAAAAATAGCTTATGACCTAGTTATGTATTCTGAACTTCAATTTGATTAGCAATTAGCAAGCTACTTACACTTTAATTCAATTAATCTTTTTACATGAAACCTTAGTCTTGGTACGGTGACTTTAGCTGCATTTTCGTTATACAATTCTTTGTTTTATGCTTTATAAGAGACACAATTTCTTCTTGTGCCATCAAATTTTGATTTTACTTGAATCTTGCTTTTGTGCATAATAGTATTATGCGCAAGAGCTTAAAAGGCAGTTTTATTCCGCTTTTACAAAGCATGGCAAGGTAGTAGTGTACGAGCATGATAAGTAAAATGATTTATTTTGCTTTGCAGAGCGGCTCGTTGTTGGCGGCGGCGTTGCCTCGTATCGTCGGTATGCCGCCGATGTCGATGTCGATGTCGATGGCTCCTGCGGCGGGTGGCAGCGGCATGGGCGCTGGCCCGTACGTCGCCAACCACGGGGCGTCGCCGGGCAGCGGCGCGGATACGCCCCATCGGGACGCGGGCCCGCCCACTCCCACGCACTCCGAAAACATCGACCCGCACGCGCCGCCCATACATCTCGATAGTGCGCTGCCTAGGAAAAGTGAGTACACTCTTTTAACACTTAGGAAGTAGGAGTCTTAAGTTCAAACGACATATTCTATTATAAAATTTATTTAGTTCTTCCCAGCAACTGAATATATGTTATTTCCTTTTCTATATTTCCGATTTAATGGTTGTCCGCTGTACACAATTTATGATTCCAAATTTAGGATGATTAGTTTGAGACGAGGGACGAGGAGGTGCGTATTTTCATGCAATCATTGTTATCTTCGTCGTTTTTATAGTTTATGGTTGTTTGTTGTCAAGTGTGGCACTTCAATAACTGGGCGGTAAAGAGCTGTACGATCAAATACGCTTAACTTAAATCACGCGAATCTCTTTCGAAATTTAAAGACATAGATATACTTACTGTAGCTTTCCAATATATTTATAATAACATAGTATTTGTAAGACAACAATCAAACGAATAAGTTGACTTAGGAATGGTCTAAAATTAGAGTCATCTGCATATCGTCTGCGAAAGGTGCAGAAGTCATTAGTGAGATTGAGTATACGCTTCTATAATATGATTCCTAAGGTTATTTTGGACCTAACAATGCATAAGTTTAAAGAGTATGTTAAAACATTACAGTGAGTTAAATATACTATTGATGTATTTATTAATGACAAGGTTTCTTGGAATCATCTGGTCATTTCATCTCTCACAAGATAGTTAAAATGTTAATAGTTAATGTTGGAATGGAGCAACATCAACTATTACATTGCGGAGTTTCTTGCCGGCTTCTCGGTAGAATCTGCCTTTCGATCCGGTGGTAGAGTCACTACAAACAGACAGGTTTCAAAAGTGTTTTTGTTAGGCCTATTTGAAATAGATGAATTTTGAATTTTTGTATCCATCAATAAAGCACATTATCGGTTGTGCATTTCACAAACAAAATTACGACACTTCATGGGGCTGTGAGCTGCAAAATTAACATCCTAAATTTGACATAGTTAAATTTTTCGACTGAAAATCTTGTCAAAGTTACCTAAAGTACCAAAAATTAGCAGTTTATTAATTCATGGTTATTTTTTAAAATTTTGAGATAAATACAAAATACAATACATGTGTACTGATTGTTATAGGTTATGTCTAATTTGGTAATACAGCTAGAGATTGCATAGAAAGTGAGGCCACGCAGGATCGTTTTAGTTTGCTTGCTACACCCTTAAGGTACCCACAATTTATGTTGGCAGGACAGAAGTAAAGGGGTGGCACCACAATGTCCGAAAAAAGTTAGGCTTTGCATAATTTTTTTAAACGGTTGCGACTTGTTATCTTAATACGAGTAGTAGTACGGAGCTTTGTGACAGAGTTTGTCTGTGGAAGTACCAAATACCTGCTTATTACGGCCGCCAAACTGCAATGCTGTGTTCCGGTCCGAAGGCCGTGGTTGCCGTTGCAATTACAGGCTTAACACCTATTTGTAGGACTTATTCATGCCCTGCGAAGTTTTGCTCTGTTGCGATGGTTTTTTAAATGGGCAAAAAAACAAAAAAATCTATGAGTCCGCAAATGCTACTGTCAAATTATGCGTTCTGACGTGAAGACGGCCGGTTTGCAACTTATTTGTCATAATCTCATAAGCTGTGCGATTTAGCAGCTATAAAGTTGAACTGTGGAACTGTGACCTTTTTGCTAAGTGGAGGTAATGAACAAAAAAATAGCGAGGTAGTACGCAAGATATGTGAGTTACAAACATTTATACCGTCCGCTAGAGCACATATTCCCAACGCAGAGGTAGCAGAAACTAGGTTTCAGTGAATTAAGAATAAAAGCTAATCTTACCTAAACCTTATTTCAACAGAGCCATATCAACATTCATAACGTAACTACGGAATATTTTTGCAGTCTTTCCACACGCTCACTCACTCGCTCACGTTGGAATACTTATGCAGTGTTCTGTCACACGTGACCTGTGCATAAGTATTCCAACGTTACGCAAATTAGACCCTTATCGTGAAACTTAGCTAAGCCACAAACATAAAGCCATGTAGGAGGCCCGTCGGTTATAACACTCTCATACATGTTTACTACATCGTTGAAAACTCATTTCAGCCCGGCCATCTTAGCATGCGGCTACTTAAAGTCACGAGAGGCTATGCAGGTACAGTTTACCAATAACTTTGTAACTGGCAATGGTCATGTTCATACGTGGTACTTGTGCCTACATCTCTGAGAATTACTTTATTGAAATTATACATAATTATTCAGTTGTTTTCTGATATTTTACACAGTATACAACTAAATGTTATATTGAAGACTTGAAAATTACTAGTAAAATATTAACAAAAAGATATACCCCATCCTAATGGCCAGCCATGCAAGGCGATATTGCTTTTTTTTATTGCAATGCTTGTTTATCTTTTGAGCGTACACATGCGCCAGCTCGTGGCTTACCAAGCGCATGGATAAGTTTTTGTCACATGAATTTTTTATCACTTATACATTTTTCTTTTGATTTTATGATTTTTTTTTTAATTCTATGTTAACTTATTTTTTTTTTGCATTTTCCATCATGCGATCAGCTGCAGAAGCTATAAGCAGATTTCCTCAGTGTGTCTCGAGACATGTGAGGCTGGCCGTCAGTGGCGAGCATATAGGGTATGCACAGGGTATGCAAATGATATAAAATGAAGAAAATGTCCAGTACGAGTTATAAATACTTAAGGGTAGGCTTTTTATAACTCTTACAATGTCAAACCTTAGGATTTTTTTAAAACTCTTACTTTAGATTATCTTCATTTTATATCATCTAAATACCCTGTGCATACCTACGCACGCCACTGCTGGCCGTCCATCGATGGCTCAGCCATTTTTTAATCCATATATCGGTCTTATAACTTTATGATAAAGTTAATTAAGGAAAGTTTAAGCCTTCTAATCTAAATCGACACCGGACACTGAGAAATGTAGCTAGCTGGTTACTATGAGTGTTTGTTCGTACTTTACAGGTATTTGCTCCGTGTTCAACTTGTTTTACTGTTTTTATATAATATGTTGAGATGCTCGTGTAGTTAAAACATCGTAGTGAACAATGGTGCATTTGATATGTTTTGCCTTTGAAGTAGTTAACTTAAATTTTATATAAATGTGTTATAACGGAAAAGGACCCTTATTCGGCTTGCCCACTCTTGCAACACAATAATTTGTTTTTGGCGTTCGGGATTTTAATTTTTTTCAGAAGCGAGACGCGTTCTCGAGCTCTAAAAATACATACGATTTTCGATTAAGCGGCTATACAATCGCTAAAACTGATATTTAAAATAGCTACCTTTGGCCGTTTGACGCATTTGCAACACGTAACAAGCGTTGGGATCGCTTAGAATCCTTTAAGCGTAGATGCAAACACGCAAGTGTTTTGTTTTGGCGGCGCTACTAACATGCGCTGTTTCGACATCGGGTGTAATAGGTGAGGGGATCAATCAAGCTTGTAGTTCACGAATGTATTGATACTACATCGAGAAAAAATCGGGGTTACGTGAGCGAAGGTATCCGACTAGCAATGCAAAGTTGGGTTGAGAGAAATGAGAGAAATTATGCCAATAGCAACGCTAAAGACGGGTTCCGTAAGCGAAGGTATTAGACTAACGGCGCAAAATTGTGGTAACGTGAGCTAAGGAATTCGACTAGCAATGCAAAATACAGTTTACGTGGGCAAAGGTAGCTGCGCAAAAACGTGATAGTGTGAGCGAACGTTTAGCGAGGCAAAATCATGGAAACGTGAGCGATAGTATTCGACTAGCAACGCAAAGTACGGGTTACGGGAGCGAAGGTATCCGAATAGCGACGCAAAATCGTGGTTACGTGAGCGGAGGAATTCGACTAGCGTCTGCATCGCGACTGTATCGCAGTTTTTTGCGATTGTATCGTTACTGTATCAGGACTTAAAATCTAGTCTCCGTTGGCTATCACGCTGAACAATTGCTAGAACGAGTATTTATTGCTGTGTAATGCAATAAAATCCTAAAAACATAGATACAACCGCATAATCGCTAATCGCAACTAAATGCCGAAAAATATTTTTCAAATCGACATAACCAGAGATTTAAAAAACAAAATTTTCAGTAAAATGTAGCAATTGGATATAAATGTTGTTGTTCCAAAGAGTGAATGATATTTGATTATTGTGACTAATGATTTGAGTTCATTCTGGCGCCTGATTCTCTATTACATTGTAATCGTAACATATTCTACTTGTGACGTCAAAATTACCCCGTGAGATTTCGAAGAGATGTATGGAATTTGCGTAACGGAATGGATTTCGGGCGCAGTTAAGATTTCCATGACGTAGAGAATCAAATCATGTTTCGATTTACGGAACAAGATTATCGTCTTACTAAAAGTTCGGCATAAATATGTATCAGCTACATCCCGTGACTTTATCTGCGTTTTCTCGTAAGACCCCTTCCAGCATGAAATCTGTATTACCCTATTTACGACTTTCCTGGCGCAGCGGTAATCTTAAAAATGAGAGGTCACTGGTTTGATCCGCGATAGAAACGATTTGGGAATTGGCATTTTAAGAATTTTCTCTGGTTATAGTCAGGCTTTGGCCTTAGCAAGTTACCAACTACTGACCAAGATGTGCTGCCAAGCGACGAAGCGTGCCGGTACGATGCAGCTTAGAAACTGAAGGGATCTATGATATATATTATCTGTTGCACAACTGAGATTGCAGTCTAGACTAACTTGACTGCAATCTCAGTTGTGCAACAGATATTCAACGATCGAGATCAAAAAAAAAATCTCTTAAAAACCACGAAGTATTGAATATTGTGTGTAAAATAAATGATTGAGCTAACTAGTCCCTAATCGTAAATGAAATATATAAAGAATTTAATTAAGCTGTATTTTTAATCGCTGACAATAGGAATAATTGACGAGAAGCTTCTAACCTAATTTAATTCATTGGTAATTATTTTTGTCGTACATTTTGACAATGTATTAAGTGTGCACACTGCTGCCAGTTCTTTAGTGCACAAATGTAACAATCTAATTAGGACGAATGAAAGTCATGCTATACTTTTCATCTGGAAGCATTATGAAAAGGATAGTGAAACTTTGAGACCTCCCAATTTAGTTGAGTGATGAAGCCGTTGCTATTGCGTAGTTTTGAAGTTCACATCTGACATGTTATTTGTGCGGTCATTAAAAAAATATGTGTTTGCGTGTTTCGCAGTGGAGTGCCTGGGCAGCTATTCATCTGTGGTGGGTTCTCTCCACCACGGGACCCCTATGTTGACGCCGTCGCTAGTCAACTATGTGCGATCAGACCTCACCCCTCACGTGCTCGGTTGGCCGGCGGACATCCTCGAAAAGCAGGTAACGTATTTATCAAGGCTTGTTGAAAAGGTATCATCATCATCATTATATCAACCCATTACCGGCCCACTAGAGGGCACGGGTGTCGTCCTACAATGAGAAGGGGTTAAGGGCTTCCTAACCTGGGCGCCGGCGGAGAGTTTACAGAGGTTAACCGCTAGGCCCTCCTTCTGTACTTCAAAAACATTAAGGAAAATATTGGATAGAAGCAGGCCTTACTTTGCGGAAATCCATGGTATGTTATGAAAATTAAGCCTAATTTGCTATACTACGCGAAAAGCAGGAGAATGTGTATGGTGTAATTTATAATTTCTTCAATCCTTATGCCTCACACCAAACAGATACTATACGCAACCATTTCGAGGCCTGATTTTGTGTAATATGATTGCGTGGGCGTTCATAAAATACGTGAGACGTTTAAGGGGGTCGATCAAATCTCATCTAATCTTACGTTATATCTAATAATATAAATAAATTAATTATCACGTAATTTTTTTGTTAAATTTTTATCACTCTTACTTAATATTGATTACTAGACTTAACTAGTCGTATGTAAAAGTACGAAGCATTTTTTTTTTCTTTTTACAATAAAAATCGAATGCGTTTACGTAAGAATTCCACGACATCTCACGGGGGGGAATTTTTCAAAAGTTTCTGTGACAGTTAAAAGATTGATAGCCACCGTTTTGAAGGAAGTCCGTTGTACAGTGTATTAATTCATTGATTGATCCTATTTGCAGGCAAACAAGTTCACAGAGGAAGCTTATCAGCTGGGCTGCTTGCATTGTACGCGGGTGTCGGCGGAACTCAAGTGTTCGCGCTCAATCGTGCGCCACACAGAGATACAGGCTACACTACAGGAACAGAAGTAGGTCTTATAATACACCCATAATTCAACATACACCTTTGCAACAACAAACTTATCGAATAACGAGAGCAAACCTATTCCCAGAAACCATCATGATCATATCAAACCATCACCGCCCCGCCACAGGGCACGGTACGGTCATTCTCCCTCAATGAGTAGGGTTTAGTTTTAGTACAGGCTGTAGTCAACCATGCTGGCCCACTACGGATTGGTGGACTCCTAATACCTTTGAGCTTCACTGTTGAAGCAAGTGATATTTTAAATACGCACATAAGTAAGAGGTGCGTGCTGGTGTTCGAACTCGGCTCCATAAAAGTGAAGTGGAAGTTTTTTTTTACTTATTACCGCTTCATAGACAGAATCATCAATAAATAGTCTATAACAGTACTGGAGGGTTTGCCTATAATCCTTGGATGGGTTGATGATCGCACAGTATGGTAGTATATCCCTTATTCGCCTCGTACGATACCCGCTAGAAGAAAATGCTGGTGTCAACTGTATCATGATCCAGAAAGAAACATGGCTATAAATATTAATAATACTAAGAAACTACATTTACTCATTCTTCCGTAATAAAATATGTATCAGTTACTAGTACTTTATCTATATGTACTTATTGTGAATTTACTGTCACAACATACGTGTTCATTGTACGTTGTATACGTGTGAAACATAAACACGCCCACTTGTGCTGTGACGTCGTATATAGTCGTAAAAATGTAATAGGCCCGTTTTTACATTTGTCATCGCGACGTAACTAGTTATGGAACCATAAGACTCGGGACTCGATACTCACGATAAATCAATTCAAGTTTGTATCAGTACTTGATTGATATTATTATGTATTGTAAAGTGTTCGTTCGTTCAAAGTATTCCTTTAACTTCACAACCAATACGCGTGACTGGCTGTTGATTATACGTCCACTTTTCAACATGTTGAAACAGAGTTAGTACCATATAACAACAAACACAAAAATCGAGTCAAATCACTATGTTTAAATTAATGTCCAAAATAGAAGAGCCATAGTTAACGTAATAGTAAACAATATATATCAAACTTAAACGAGCGCACAGTCAAGTTTACAAGATGAGGAACGAAAAACTGCGCAGTGCGCGCGGGGACGCTTCAGTCATGTGCCGCTTGGTCAGATACATCAACTCAGACTCATTATTTAGAACCCATTTTGAGAACCAAGCTCATTCTTTGCAGTAAAGATAACTACACAATATTTAATTTCGATATTCAGTAAAAAAATGGTAACAGCTCTAGTATAAAAAAAAGACTGAGAACGTAACTGTTTTCGGAACGTTTCGCAACAATTATAAATTACATGCTACTATAAAGTAAGTGCAAAAAGAATACTCGCAATATATTCTTTCATATTATTTAACGTCCCAAAAAACATAGCGTATTTTTTAAAACACTGTATGTAATTTATTTTTATTTTATTGTTTCTTTCAGTTTCGTTCCAAGTTACATTCTATGGTCTTACACAAATGTCAAAACGGGCCTATTACATTTTTTCGACTATAGCAGTTTTGTGTCCCCGCGTAAGAAAGACCAAAGCTATCGTACCACTAGGCTATCACCGTTTTAAGTTAGCGCTAACTCAGGTCTACCTTAGCATAAGTATCAGTAATGCATGGCACCTCTGGCGGAGTGTATTGAATAGAAATGAAAACGCAACAAAATTATAGTTCTATAATCTGTATATATAAAAATGTTATATTGGTTTGTGTACGCTTCCAAAACTAAAAAAGTTCTGCACCGATCGAGCTGAAATTTTAGCATAATATATAATACGCATCAAGGATTGTTTTTATCTATTTTTCTCAACCAGCGAAGCGTGGCAGGGTACAGCTACTAAATATTTTAAATCCAATGCATTAAAAGTTTGTTAGTTGGTTTGTCCTTCCTTCTCGCCCTAAAAAGTGTGGCCGGTGTTGCAGGATTATGTACCTGCGGCAGCAGATCACCCGGCTAGAGGAGCTCAAGTCGCAGAACTCGTTCATGTCGGAGGACTAGGGCACGCGGTGGGGGGCGTGCCCGCAGGCGCCCCCCACCGCGCCGCCCGCCCGCCGCGTGCTGCTAACCGCGCGGCAGCCGCACCCCCCGCACCCCCGCCCGCCGGCGCCCCACACGACGAACGTTGTTCATTCCGTTCTCTTTCTAATTTAGGTGAATGACTATTGCTGTGTTGTGTGACTTGATGTTAAATGCATTGCGATCGTTACTGTGATCGGGCGGTTCGGTCAATTCGAGAGTGCGATTCCTTCTTAGCTAGGCGATATCAGATTTAATTAATTCGCCTTGCAGTTGTTATGAATTTATTGAATTTGCGTAAAATAATTTCAATGTCATGTGGAATATTGTTTATTTAGATAGGTTAAGTAGTGCAAGCGTTATCTGTTAAGTGAATTGTGCACGTACAGAGGTATCTTTCTCTTTAAACTTTAATTGGGTATTTGACGCTATCTTTAAATTTTAAATTATTGTAAGTGCATAAATATTAAGCATAATGAGATATTAAATTTAATGTCCCTATAACCTAGCAATAAAATATAATTTTAGTTTATGAACATAAAATTTTCTCATCTGTCATTATCCCCTAATAGAATATACGAACATCAATTATTGTTACGTAAATATACCACACATTAAGGGTACGCTTTCACCTAAGCGGAGCCATGAGCGAAAACAAGCGAAGTTGTATAGCAATCGGAGTATTAAGTGAAGATTTTTAAATTGGATTACATCAGAATTTAATTATCTGTATGGTCTGTACAAGCGCGCAGCGCTCGGTCGAAACGCACCCTAAGCTGATCGTACATTACGTGTCGAGTCGCAAGTAACGTGTTCTTAAGTACTTAAAATGCTTGTTGGAATCATCATGTTGACTAAACTTGAATTTCGAAGTGAATATGAAAAATTCGATGTCTTCGACCGTTTAGGCTGTAATATACGATCACCATTAGTGAAAATGATAATTACATATTAATCAAACACGGATAATTACGTGTTTGTGTTTGATTGTAAGTAGAAAATAGATTATGAATACATAATTATAATGTGCAAGGAAATGCATCAGAATTCTTGAAAAAATGTGTCCTGTTACAATTAAGTATCGCGTAGATAATAACAAATTGTTATTACACACACCTGATTTCGAATTAAAGCCTTTGCTCCTTATTATGAGCACTAGTGATAGTAACAATGAAGTAGAAACTTACTAAATTTCGCACTAATAAATTTACATTAGCGCACTAACTGCCTTACAAATTATTATATTCGCTGTGAAAAGTCTTATATTTCTAAACTGCCGATGTAGAGTAATAAAATCCCGTCAGATATTTATATATTGCTTATAGATAATTAATTAGATAATATTTACTGCAAAGTGTTGTATGATATACCTACGTTGATTTATTAGTATTAGACTATAACAGTCAATCTCATATTTGTGTCAGGGTTTGTGTCTATTCGATTCGATTCCTAGCATTTTTATATATCTATTTTATATAGCTGTTGCTTTTGAGGACACCATAAATATTTGGATATCTACGAAAAGATTTTCTTATCCCTCGAATACTAAAGTAAAATAGGCAAAACAAACCCCTGAATGAATATATTGACTTCCTTCTAATACTGTCATATACAAACTAAAAGATTTAAAATAAGATTGTATACCAGGCAAAAGCAAAGAATAATAAATAAGATTTAGGCTGAAGATGGTCAGAATATAATCATTAAAATATATCGCCAAAAGCTAAAAAAAAGATGCAGCTCAATAGGTAGATTTATTCGGATTTTACCTGTATGAGTTTTAGTATCCACAGGGCTTGCTAACACGGCTTTAGCAATGTAATTTTGATATTGTTAACGTATTTTATCTGAATTATAATACCTATTTTTATAAAGACAAGGTATTTAATTCATACTGTCAGTTCAAAATAATACTTAAGGCGATCTGCATACACCAGTGCCGAAACAGACGCCCGCTATGATTTTAACATCCACTGGAAACTTCATAGTTTATATAGTAGATGTGAAGAACACTACGTACGTGTCGGGCAAAATATTCTCCGGTAGAAATGTATACTAGCGGTTTCCCAGTAATGTAACAAAATAATATTGTGGATTCTCTTTCGATACCTTATAAATCGCAGTTAACTTTCACGCGATCGAATAAGAAACGTAGGTAGAAAATCTCACACTTGTCATTCTGTTCTCTGAACGCGTTGGAGCATCAATGACAAGTTCGAATAGATACTATTAGAAATATGGTACGAAACTGTTGATGACGCGTCGACACTGGTGTGCGCGGAACAATGTTTAAACGATGGCGATGGCAACAAACTGCCAGCGCCGAAACCAGTCAATTTCTAAAAAAGATGTACATTCCACATTTCATAATTTTATTTTGAACTTGTTGCCGATCGATATTAAAATATGTAAATAAAACTTCCAATCACGCAGCCGTATGTCATGCTATTGGCTGAGTTGTAGTTAATCTTGTTATTACTGTTAATTTTAGTCAATAATTTAAATTCAGCCAATGGTAATTAGTATAATTATATTAATGTTATACATCAATCGTTGCCTTATTAAGTCAATGCCTTAATATACAATAAACAGTTCTTAACTGCGATCAAAGAAATGAGATAATTTATTACGAACAAACTGAAATTATTTGCGTCTCAGAATATGTGCCCTTTAGCTAGTAATGAATAAGGAATATTATGGAACCGCTCTCGTTAGCCATACATTACCTGAGTACATTAAGTATCGTCAGTCTATCAAGTTTTATGTTGAAACTGTGTATTTAAATGTTGAGCAGAACTTTAAACGTTATTTTGTTTATAAAAACTATACTAGAATATACTAGAGTAAGTCGCTGTTTTAATAAACTCTTCATACTTTAGTATGCACACTTTTTCCAACAGTGGACTGTTAATGGCTTGTATCCTATAACAGATCACTGCTGGACTAATGGCCTCTCCCAATGGTGGAGTTTGTTCAGCATGCTAACCTGACGAGTACACGATCATAGAAGATGGTAGTAATAGCACGGAGAACCCTCCTGCCCTTTCTCCGTTATACGCTTCGTACGGAGCTCGCGTGAAGACGAAGGGTGGTGGCACTTAAATAACGTCATAGTTTGTTTAAATTAATTATCTCTTTTCATTGAACTTTTTAGCAGTATTAGAGAGTAAGCTGGCCTATTTTCCAGCACAAATGTTTTCCTTCATATAGTTGAACACAATGGGGGCCTAATTCTAGATCATGGTGTGTGTAACATTTGAAATGTTTACTACTACTGATACTTTTATCAGATAGAATGTGGCTTAAATATACATCGTTATATATATATCTTAGAAATGACTTTATTTTCAGATTATTTTTTATTTTTAATGATGTTTTAGTAGTTGATTATTTGTTATGTTCTATACTGCGCACAGCTAAAATTCCTATGAATTTACATGCTAAGCCTCTACCATTATTTCCGTAGAAATATTAATATCTACCATTGTTTTCATCAATCTATGATTCGAATCGATTTAGCAATTTATTATTTAATCATTGATAATTTTTTTTTTCTCATAAGAAATGTTCCGAACAGAAGTTTCAGTTTTTGTTGCATACAAATTACTTTGTGATTAGCTCACATTTTTAGCCAGAGATTAGCCCACCAACTTTTACGTGAGAGAAATAAAGTGAAGTTATAAAAATATTATAATTTAGTTTTTACTCGGGCAAATAATAAATATGTATTTTATATCTAAATACAATAAGATATAATGGTAAATGGTTGTATATATAGAACTAAATAACGAATGTGACCAGAAGACATAACGCTGATAGGAAATAATATAAAATAAGTACTTGTTAAGTATTCAATTTGTTCTGGATCAGTGTTATATTACACCATTCATTTGTTACTACCATGTTATATTATAAATCCATGTCAAGTACCCAATTTAATGCAGTAACCACATTATTGTATTTAGTCTGGTAGCATTTGTGTTTATGTTAAGGTAGGATCCGTCACACGGCTTTGGCAGCATATCATAAGAGCCCAAGAAGGAAATTAGATAAAGCATTAATCGACTAAAGAGATCCGTCACTTCATATTGGTAAAATTATTTAGAAATGCTTTCATGAACGTATTCTATTAAAATTTCTAAGATCCATTGGGTATAGACAGTCAATATTTAAACCTCTTTAAATTTATTTCGTAATGAATCTTGGATGCATTTTATTATTCACATTCAAATCTCCTCTATGAATTATAGACTTAGATTTGTTTTTAATTTACTAATTTAATAACTACTTTTACACCTCAGATCCCACTTACCCAAATAACTAAGGCCAAAGGAATGTTTAAATTATCCATCATTACGGGAGCTGAGGTAAGATGGACAAAATAAATATGTTTCCACGCCTCATTGTGAAACAATGTCATGGTTTTAAAACTTTCACATCAATCAATAGCCGTAAACGATTCACTGCTGGACTAAAGGCTTTTCCCAAGTGGGCGTCCCCTTGGTAATCAATATCTTTGTTTTAAAATATGTTTCCTTGTTTATTTATAGCTGCATCTTCAAATATACTTCTTGGACTCTTACAGTATGGGAGTGTACAGTTAAGCATCACTTATATTATATGAGTATGAAACCTGACTTTATTAATGTGATGAGATGTAATCACTGTAATGTTTGTTACATCGTAACTGTACTAGACAGACATCTTTTGCATACAGCCATACCATTATTTTAAAGAGTAATTATTTTTCAAGAATGACAAAACATTTCATGCACGCACAGTGCGTATGAATGTTAGTTCGAATAATTCGATTTGAAAAGTCCGAGACTTGGTCCAACTATTAGATGGGTTCGAAAAAGACTCGCACACTCATAATCCTGAATAGAGTGCCAAGTGTGAGATTTTCTACCTATTCGATTCCGAGAAAGTTATTGAGATTTCTATGATATTTGATGAGCACCATCTACATACAATCATATCAACCCATTGATGTCCACTGCTGGACGTAGGTCTTTTGTACGCTCTCTGCGACTCGTTTGATGTCATCTGTCCACCTTGTCTGTGTCTTTCAATACAAAACTGCCACTAGATGTCGCTCTGTCCATTTACATCTCAGTTAACTTTCAAGCGATCGAATATGTAAACATAAGTAGAAAATCTCACTTGTCGAATAATGAGACCTGTGTAATCCATTCCGAAAATCTACTGTAAGGTATCTGATGCTGACTGTACGCATCCTATGCGCTGGTACTGCCGAAGCGTGTACCGAGTAAAGAAACGATGATTCTGTAAGGGTACAGTGTTTTGTAACGTGTTTATTGTAAAGATTTAAATTATTATTAAAAATGATATTTTCTTAGCAAATTATCGTTTTTATATAATTTTATTATTATGACATCAACCGGTTGCGCACTTCACGCGTCCTTTTTCAATTATTATGACCGATGTATAATATTCCAAAAGGTTGTGGGGAGTTTCGAGGATGTGCTGATGTAAAGTGGTTTTTCTGCATAACTTGAGTATAGAAAACTGTCAGCTGGTCCGTGGTGGGTTCACGTTTTATGCACTTTGCGCCTGTAGTAATGGATGCCTTAATTGTGAACAACACTAGATGATAGGATAGCGGTGTTTAGAATCATCTACTCTCATTATCCGAGTACCTCTTAAAGTACGAATCCGACTATTAAACAAGGGGTACAACCGCCTGCCAATTTGTTTTTATATTCAATAAGTTATTATGTTATAATATGTAATTTTAAGCGTTTTTTATTTAACTAACGTTCTAGTAATAATATTGTTATAAGTAATATGAAAAAAAAAATCATAAACTGGAATCCCACTATGGAACGGATGTCATATATCGCTGAACCCATATTCTTGAATGGTAAAGAAACCACATAATGTAATTAAAGCTTGTATCAAGCTCCTCCTTGAAATTTTACCACGGTCTCACGGGCCTTAAACTTTGTAATATTTAATTTTAAGTAATCAGAGGTTCACGTAGTTTGTTAGATGATTTTAAACGAACACATCGTTTAAGACTATTGTGCACCCTCATTGAAAGAAAATCGTAAAGCATTTTAGAACATATTGCACTTTGTTATATGTTGCGGTCGATGCAATGGCCGCAACATTTTTCAATAGTATATATTTTTTATAATATTCTAAAACATTGAAGCAATTTGAAAACTTTAGCAACAATGTTCTAAAATAATGTTTACCTTCTATGAGGGCGCATTATAAACGCCTAAAGTACACCTAGCTACAAAATATCTCATAGTCGATTTAAAGTAGTTAATACGCGAAAACTAACAATTTTTTAAATGTTGCCTGTGAATGTGTGCCTGTACCTACTTAGTTGTTTTGATTGTCATATTAAGACAATAAATATCAGATAAGAGTAGATAAAGTAACTGAATTGTTCCTACAACGCCGCTTTCTACTACGTTACCCTGAGCTTTGGCTGAAGTGCCACCACGCCGCGCGTACTAATTCCTAGGTGTTGCTCCTCGCGACTCGCTTCCACGACTACTATTTATTCTTACTGACTTTTGTAACTTTATTTATCTTTCTCAGCTTTGAAGGGTTCAATTCTCGATCGGCTTCTGTTGGAGGCCAGTTTTGCACGAATTGGACTTTTTGTTTCGAGCGGCCTTGGTCTTTTGTCTTCAGTGTTGTCAGTTATTATATTCTTTTCGTAATCCGAGAGCATGCTTTGGTAGTTTAAGGAAGAAAGTTGGACGCTGACTTTGGTTTATGGATAGACATTTTTTAGGTTTTAGGTTTTGCTGATCGGGGTTTGATTGTCAATAGCACCACTTGGTGTACCAGGCGAATCTTGGTGTCATGGTTAAAGTACTTGTGCATCAGTATAAATTTCTGTTCTCTAAAAGTTCATATCCTGAGTCGTCATAGCAAAAAGAGTAGTATTGCTCTAAATGCTCTAGGATTTTTTTGGTCTCCGTCTTTAAAACTCCTCTTTTATCTTTAAAAGGTTACCGGAAAAATTTGGCGATGCCGTCAGCAGCATTCTGGTCATATTAGTTTGCGCTCACTTTGCGTAATATTTTGATTCTGGAAGATTTAGTCACTTGCACGTTTTTTCTTTGCTTCTGAATTATCTGCTTATTCGTATCTTGAACATCTTCCATGGACTTTAGGTGTCAGTAATGGATTGCAATATACCGAGGTCTTCGTTTTGGGTCCCAAAAATCCAATGATAAATCACAATATCCTTATCAGTATTTTGAGACTCCAATTCTTATACTCGAGTGCTGCCTTGTACGGGTGCCACATACCAAAAATAAATGTCTGCAGTGGATCTCAATGGAGTTTGATGTCTCTCCATAATCGCGCTCGTATCTATTTTCGTCCCAAAATATGTTGCCTTGGCGTAGAGCTGAGCTCGTGCGAAGAATCAATTTTGTGCCTTCATGAAGGAGGAGCAGTGTTGATAGTCAAATGGTGAAGCGATGTTATGGGACTGAAAAAGATCACGAGCGTGGCGTCGCGAGAACCAATTTACAGGAATTAGTGCGTGCGGCGTTGTGCGAGGAATGGGAACATATTTAAATTAGCTATAAAAAAACATATTTCGAAAAACATATAATATTGCTAATCTCATCACATACAAATTGTAATTGTAGAATATTTCTTTATAATTGTACTATGGTGCTGATTCTGTTGTACACAAATCTCTCAACTAATTCGACGTCTAGGCTATTTTCAAATTAAGGTTAACGATAAAAGGGCGTCATAATGTAGTCCTACAACAGCTTTATTTTTACACCTGACAATTTTATTCAGTCAATTGTCTTTTCATACAACAGAATTGAAGATTATATGACCTGATACTTATTGAGTACTTCAATTGGTATAAATCTCGCTACTTAAGCCCGAAGCTATTATAAATTTAATCCGAAATCTTCAGATGGACGATTGAAATTAGTAATGCTATCCTTATTCTACAGGGGAAAGAAGGAAACGAATGGCACTAATAAGTGTCCGATGTGAACGCTGTTTGTTCTTATAGGGTACACAGTGACTTTATCATTGTCTTACGTATTGTAATTCGAATTCGAATATACAAATGACTCCTTCGTTTAAGATTGGGCGGTAGAGATTTGCAGCGTTCGGTAGCAAAAAGCTTGCGAACGGCACGAACCCAACATCAGTCATATTTTCGATTGAAAAAAAATGATTTTTGTAGGAAATGTAAAGATTAATTTAAATTAGATGTATTTACAATGGTTGACAGAGTGTTTTTATTTGTTAGTGATCGATAATGGTGCGCATTGTGTTGCACATGGCTCAAGATTGGCATGTTTGGAGATAATTCTGTCTTTTTCCAACGAGGAACAGAGTGATAAGTATAGCATTACTCTGAGACTTGTCAAGTTATTATAATATTGGCATTGACGATTATTACCATAAGAGTGCGGTACCATTTTACACATCAATATCGGTGATGGCGCGGTGGGGTACCTATCATTGCTTAAAGCAGTATTATTTTAATGTTGTTAACGTTTTTGTTTTTGACTTATATTTACCTTTATTTTTGGCACGTTAATGTGCGTCATTTTAAAATAATACTGCGATGGTAGCAAGCCCACAGTGTCTTTCTTACGCCTGAAATCAATAATCTAATCTGAAATCATTAGATGGCAAATGCTATCCTTATAGATGACTTATAGATCCTCACTTCCTTGTAGATAAGTATAGAACAACTAAATTGGATGTAGTTAAACGCAGATTAACTAACCCTCCATTGAAGTATTTTTGAGACATTAAGGCTTTACAAAAAGGCATACCGATGTGATAGCGACTCAGTGTTTTGCCACACTTCAATTAACAAAAACTTGCAAATGTTTGAGCGTGGAAAAACAACAAAAAACTATTGCGAAGCTATGCCAATTTTTCTGTGTGTGATTTAAAATAAGTGTCTCAAAATTACGTTAATATGGGTTTTATTTTTGAAGTTTATCTAAGTCCAATTCATCGGAAGAATATGATTGATTATGAAGTTCGGGCGATAGAAAGTTCGCAGTAAACAGTAGCAAGGTGTGCTTGGGCAGCGCAATACCTTTCAAATTCGGTACGCTAGCGCCAACCCGCGGGGCGCAACTAACCGTACCAATAAGTAGGTAGAAGAACTCCGGTCAAGGTCTTTTTATTTTTTTATTTTAGGCATATTCTTATTCAATTGTAGTGCTGAATTGACATCAATGTAATATAATCTGGTTAACGGAAGTACTGTGATATTCGTTCACATAAAGATAGTAAACAATTATACTGTAAATAGGTCTGTTTGGAGCAGCAGTGCCTGTGAGTTAGGTGCACGCTGTTTGTGGATCTTCATTTAAAGTATGATAGCCGGCTGCCTCGTGGGCGCCACGCATTTTTGAGTATCGAAATTGCGTTGCGTGCGTCTGTAACGCCGTCTGCGGATATCGCGGCCCGTGAGGCAGTCTGCGGTCAACTTACACGCAAGAGCTCGAGCTCACTAACACCTTCTTTTTCACGTGTTACATCGTGCAATTGTTTTCTAATATTGTTCCAAATACAAAGATTTTAATCAGTTTAAATAAATCAGTTTAAATAAGAATCACTCGTCTTAATTGCAAACCCCCATTAATACCATACCCTTTACTTATACCCTGTTTCACCATCTGACAAGTGTCGGAAAGCTGTAAGTTTTGCAACTGTCTTACTTTTTTTTAAATTAATTTGTGAATAAGCTGCCGGACACTTCTCAAATTAATTTTTAGAATTAAGTTTTATTTATCAAAAGAAAAAACCATTATTTAAAATCATCGTTTATTGCTAATATATAATATTATCACGTGCTAGTTACTAATTAAACGAAGGTTAATAGTAGAAATAATTACTGTGTCAGTGGAATTTCGTTAGCAAAAATGTTTATTTACAACACAATTTATTTAATAATTAAATGGATGTCGTTTGTAAAAGTTGACCGGAATAAATATATTGACGAACTCGAAAAGTGTTTGGAGAAGTCTAAACATAATAGCAACTTGCCGCCTCTAAAATTTATAGTTAATCAATATTTGATTATTTGAAAATTTGAAAATTGAAAAAGTAAAACAATATGATTAATCGATAATTAATTTTTGTTAAAATGTAACAGTAATATATTTTTTTAAATATGCTACGACAATGCACCCATCGCCATCTAGCGTAGCTTGTGTAATATGGGTACTAAGATGACTGATGAATATTTTTATGAATGATATACATCAATACTATAATATACAGATAAACACCCAGACACTAAAAAACATAACACAAATGTTACAATTAATATTCAGCACTAGCGATCTGTTCAATAAGTGTAATGTAAAATTACGTACAGTAGAACATTCGATTGATGAATCAGCAGTATGAGTGAGAAGCGCCCTAACAGAAATGATCCAGATCTCTGAATGCAACTATTTTTTTTCTCTATTCCATTAAAATGTAGGTCTTAAGTTTAATCTCGGCCGTGGTAAGTTGAATACGGTTTTGGGTATGGCTGTTTGTTATACGAATATCCCTAATCGGTTTCAACGCGCTAAATCGCTTAATAGTCTTACATCATCAACATTATTGTCATTTTCAGCCTAACATTTCTACACTGCTGAAGACTGGTTCATAGAAGAGAAGTAATTAGAGCATTGTCCGAGCCAACTACAAGGGGGATTTAAAAAAATACTATCATACTTGAATGACAATACCAGAGAGCGTTGGTATATCGTGCGCTCAGTGGCACAGGAGTTAGTCTTAGGTTTTAGGCCTGAGTCTATCACGCTGGCCAATGTGGTGGACTTGGGCCTGATGATAACTTTGTGGGTAGGTACGTGTATTTCTCTAAAGGTATAAATCTCAATAAAAAGTTGCGGAACAATAGTTATTCATTATTATGATATACTATAGTACTTGTGAGGACTTCATAGATTTATATCGATGCCCCTTTCCAACAGACGTTACTAAATAATATATTTCTGATATATAGGTACATTTCGATTGGTTAATCCGTGATTTGTGTCAGTAAGGCAGTGCCGCGTACTATCCAGAACTCTGAATGCATGTTGGACGGTATCAGGACAGGCAACACGAAGTTGGTGCTGTGGCCCGTGGTTGACAGCGTGCCAGCTCGCTCGGACGTCTTGTACAGCGGGGCTTCGTAGCGCGGGTCCGGTTTGGGCAGAGACAGCACTGGCTTGAACCACACCACAGGCAGCGGTGGGTTCATTTGACCTGGGCGCGACTGAAGCTTAGTAAAAGTTATTGAAACTATTGTGGGTCCGGCACGTCTAGCTACAGGAATACTAAGCAAACGAGTAAAGGTCTTTGAAAACTTATTGAAATGGACCAACCGAAGTTTTTCTTTAATTAGCGTGGGCTGATCACAATTATATTGTGATCAGCCCACGTTACTTGCGGGCATACTTGAGTTAGATATTTTTAGTAGTACAGAACGAGTTCTGGGAAGGGAAAGTATTTGCCAGCCATGTTTATTTCTACTCGCCAATTTATGTGTGCCGGTCTGAAGGGTGTACTTGCTAGTGTAATTCAGGCACATGAAGACTAAGATAAAGAAAAACCATAGAGAATTTTGGTTATTACTGCATATTGTTAACACACCTGACAGTGCATCGACGAGTAAATTCTGCTGCGCATCCCATCTTCCAGCATCGATGAACAATCCGTGTATGTTGACACCGTCTTCCGGCTTCTCTAATGGACCAAACACTGACATATCGGTGGGCTCGTCCTACAAAATGTAACCACATAGTATGTAAATTATACCGAAGTTATGTTTAGTTATATATATGTTTTTAGGATATTACAATAGGGTAACTGTCCGCATTAAAAATATCACCTGTGTACCTAATCCATATACACAACGTGTAACAGAATTACGAAACAATATTTCATAAAGAATCAACCTGTATAAATATGAAATCATAAGAAGCATATTTAGTTTTCCATATAAACACATTGACAAATTTCCAAGTGTTTACTTATGACAACCCTATTGAAGATACGATAAGATACTATGAACGTACGCGACGCGTACGTAACAAAGTGACCGAAGTCACATGATTTAAATTTTGATGTTAGGGGTTTCGATGTTGGGGCTATAGATGTGATGGCTGTATCTCAATTATTTCAGTAGCTGAACTAGTGGCGGTGGTTTCCTAAAAACTAGATTTTCGGTTGCACAGGTGAGTCTCAGAGACAATACATAATGTACCTCTAAAGTCTGTGAAGTATAATTTCGGTTTTCATTTACACGTATATACACGTTTTAAAAATTATTTAATTCAACAAAACTAGAAAATTAAGCGTCCCAATTTTTTTTTCTTGTGTCTAGATTACAGTCACGGTTACCCCTAAACCTTTTGTATTTATAATGGTTCAGATGTTGAGTCCGATAGTCATTGAAGTTTAGCAGTGCTTTTTTTTTCTAACTGTACCCTGTTGACAAGGATCGCCCAACTATTTCACCGATTGGCGCAATGGGCCGCGACCTTGCCTTCTGAATCCAAGACCACGGGTTCGATTCCTACAACTGGAAAATGTTTGTGTGATGAACATTATATATAATACCCATAACACAAGCTACACTTTTGCAAGCAAGCTACTTTGAGGCTAGATGGTGATCTGTGTTGTCGTTGTATATTTATTACTATAATTATTATTATTAATTTGCCTAATTTTGAAGTAAAAAATGATAGGTGGATCCTACCTTGTGCTTCTTGAGTTTACAGCTTTTAAATACATCCTCCTGTGATAGGAAGTAGTTGATGGGCTCGAAGTCGAACATGAGCGCATCGATGGGCACCCTGTAGCGGCGTGCGTAGGCTTGTAATGCACCGGTAAGCAACCCTTGAGGGAAGAACAGTCCTGACACCCAGCTGCTAGGCTGTGCACCTTCTATCAACCATTTCTACAGACACAAAGTAGCATGAGATTTTCATTTTCGCATTAGTATAATGGCCGTTTTTCAACCTAGGAATAGCCTTAATCGGATGCCTAGAATTTCGGTGGTTCCTACTAGTAGTTCAGTTTTTTTTGTACTTAATACACAACCTTACATCCATGCGAAAATACAAAAACAAAATACCACAGATTGTGGCAAGAACCATTGACTAGTTAGGTTATAATATGAGTTGCCTAGTGAAAATCGATTAAAAGGTAAAAGGTTACATAGGTAGGTATGCCTAGGAATCTCCTTTGATAAGCGTGATTGAGGCATTGCTTTGTTCGTCGTTACTGAAAACGGGCATAAGTCTTTTGAGTACAGAAACACTAGCTTAAAATGGAGATATTTTTCTATCAAACTCAGGCTAATAATAAATAATTAATGTTCGAAAACTTGGAACTGGTCTCTTAGCAGTCAGCCACGCTGGAGTAAAGAACAGCCCCATTTTAAGGTCCTGAGTATTCCGAAATTAGGTTCAAACAACATATACTATATTTAATTTTCAACGTTTTTCACTGTAAGGTAATAAAGATAAGTAAGGTGATCGCTTATGGTGGCCTCATAAGAAGGCTCAGAGTCATTCAGCGGGCGATGGAGAGAGCTACTCTAGGAGGAGATCTGTAGAAGAACTAGAGTTACCGACATTGCTCAACGTATACACATAAAGTGGCAATATGCAGCACAAAGTGATGATGATTTTAGCTGATAATTCTCTTCGCTGTTGAAAGATCTGTGAGATTTGTTCAAGGCCCATAGAAAATATCTATACCTACAAAATGTTTGTTGGCTTACCTGGCCATGGAACCCTTACCTCATGCTCAGTTACCGCAACGCTAAATTGACGGCTATTATCAGTTTCACAATGTCAGGGAATCCGGAGCACGCAGGTAGGTATGGGAATGATAACACCGTACGCCAATCCAGTTACCCAATCGCGTCATCCTTGCTTATATTACTGCCTTACCTTGATTGCAATCTAACCTGCAGTCATTCAGCTGTGCTGGCACACCACTTACCTACCACATATTGCAGGTAGTAGGTATTTGATATTTTAGCCTAAAGTGGTAGCGGGCTAACCTAACTACTTAGTCAATGGTTCTAGCCACAAGCTGTGGTATTTTGTGTTTGGATTTTCATATTTTTCGTATGGATGTAAGATTGTCTATTAAGTACAAAAAAAACTGAACTACTAATAGGAACCACCGAAATTCTAGGCATCCATTAATATGAATGCAAACATAACAGGTTAGTTTAATAACTAACCTGTTAGGTTTGCATTCCATACCCCTTATCGGTTTTTACGCGATGTCGTACAAGAATGATAAGTAAATCGCTTGGCGTTTCATTGTTAAGGTGCTAACTGACCTTGGTCCAAACATGCCACCAGATCAGAGCAGAGAAAATTTGGAAATATATTTGGGAACGAAATAGATCGAACCCGGTACTCCCCACATTTAAGACAGTAGCGCTAGGGGGTCAGGGGACAGTTGTCTAAGTAACTCCTGAATTAAGAACTAAAAATAACACGTTGGCATTAATACTTTATATTGATAGATGAAAAGCACGAAGCTGTCGAAACAACATATTAAATCAAAATGTAAAATATTATTCAATCATAAGGCGCACCGGTCATGATGTTACCTGTTTCCAATAAAATAGTTGGACAGACAGAGAGAGATATACCGTTAGGGCGATAAATCAATCCAGCTGGGCTTCCTAGGGTTTGAATAAATTGTATGTTTCTATAGTGTAGTAATTGAGGGGTGCACTCGGAGGGTGTGGAATCAATAGTGAAGTACCAGCATGTAGAAGGGGTGGAAGCGGACCACGCCGCCGGAAAATTGCTTTTTCATTTTTTACCTGCCTTGCACATGATGCCTTGTTAATTGTATTTTGTTGTTCAATCAACCTTGTCCGAGGAACGTACCCTTCAATTAGATTACGCGATGTATTATTACGCAGGTAATATGAAAAAAAAAGAAGAAAACTTTATTTGGACCGGGGCATTTGAATTTAAATTTTGTTTGATAAAATATTTGTAATTACATATGTAAATAAGAACTCAATCCAAGACTAAAGTGGGGTCAAGGGAGATCATACCAATAGTTCCTGGGAGATATTTATAGCTTAAATTCACCACTTTAAAAAGGTGCGTGCCAGCGATCGAACTCGGTCCCCTCGGTGGAGCGGCCGAAGCCTAACCCTAACTAGGTCACCATTACTTGTATATACCGCGTAATACCTCACCTCGATGAAGTCAAGTCTCAAGGTCAGGTCTTGTATCCAGCTGCCGAGTGACTTTAGCGAGTTATATCCTTTGCGATGCCACATGTCCGGCACCTTGTTGTTGATGAATGCGTTGAATACAGCCTCATACGCCTCCGACATCACCACTACGCCCTGAACAATTTGAGAACGATTCAAGACTAACCGCTCTTTCCAATTGGTACTTATATCTACCTACTTGTCAAAAAATTATAGTAAAACTTCCAGATAATGAGAGACGTGAAGATAATATGGCCTGTGGTGATGGTAGATCAGAATAAGTAGTTACAATTATCACCTCTGCCCTCTCCTCGCGGGTGTCGTACAAAACGCCTGAAAGAGCGTCCTCTGCACGGGTAGCATGGGCCGGAGACAATTATATCCCCGGGGAAAGGATATGAATTTATCTTCTCCCACAGCTGTATCAACTATCAGAGCACTGGCGCACAAGTGGAAATAATATCCAAATAATATATGTGTAATAATAAACCGGGGTAAACTTCTCCTCTTCCCTGTTCCCGTGATTTAGTAGATGAACACGTTGTATCCCCTGTCAGGGGATATAATCGGGGCATATAACTTTTATCTCCTGCCCGTGCTAGCCCTGCTGGGCTTCTACTACCATCCACTGCAATCGCCAACCCATCTGCCCAGCGCGGTGGAAAACCTCCCATTGGAAGAGACCTTTAGTACAACAGTGGACTGCTAAAGGCTACTGATGCTTAGGAGTCGTGATAATTTTTTTCCTTAATCTGGTCGATGATAAAGAATAATGAGATCATCTATTACTAGTTTAATGGATTATCACTAACGAAGTCTTTTGTTTTATATTAATAATTGACGGACCAAGCCGATGGCACCACCCGATGTTATGTGCAAAACCATCTCCTATAAACAATGCAAAACTTCACATGGTATGGCATGGTATGCAAACCATTAACAAAGCCCTTCAGACCGGAACAAAGCATTGCAAAAATTACTTCCCTGGACGAGTTCTCCTACAAAAGCTCTACTGATACTAAGAATATCAAAAGAAGTTTTATTAATTATTTTACTCTAATCTAAACAATGGCTGAGTTGGTTTTGTAAATCATAATTCTTAAAGGCTCCACTGATGGAAATGTAAAATGAAATGAAACTAAGAATATTTTATTATAAATTTAGGTGTGTCTTGGGTAACAAACCTAGAACTTCTTGATCCTTAGTAAACATTCTAACTAAAAGACCAACGAGGCAGTTGCGACATAGATGCTACGTGGTTTACAATTTGTAGCAGCTAAAAGCTAGCGTTGTATTCTTACAGATTTGTTTGTATAGGTATATACGTAAAATTTAATAACCCTCGGGTACGGTAAACTTAAAATGTATCGTAAACACCATCGATAAGGCTGACATTTCCATGTTTCACTTAATATTAATTAACGGAGCTGATTGATTCGTAATAATGTGCGCCAACGGGGGTTACCTTTGACGTCTGATGTGAAAGGGATAGCTGTTTTCATTGCTGTATCTAGAAAGAGATGCTAATAACTTGATGTTGCAACTGTCCATCTAAGTATCTGAAGTATAGCGTTTTAATATGCTTTTCGCAAACAAAGCACCCCACATTTCATGAACCCCAATTGTCGGCTTAAACCTTTTTCGGTAGATAGGTAGGTAAGTATTTGCAAAGCCTGCACTCAACGGGGATTATGGTTAATGCAAGTTATTGATGTAGGTGGTAAAATATGATGACTGTATTAAATCTCAATAACTAAATCGCTATGAGTAGTGTTCACAACTACTAAGTTGTTGTACCTAAGCAAACCACGCTAGTGAATTCACTAGTGAACCGGCATCGGGCTTTAATTTTTTTACGTAACTATTTGATACAACGAGAAAGATCATTATTCATTACGTACATTCACGGCACCTTAGAAAATGTAGTTATAAAATAATAATTTTGGCATTTATTGAAATGCGACTAGCGACTTTAACTTTCGATTAATTCGCGGAGGAATATATTAAAGTTTAAACTTTATGGCACACCTGCCTATATAGATTAATGAATACGATTAATCATTAATGCGTCCTATATCACTGCATTCATGTTATTATTAATAATCATTTGTGTTTTTGCAAGTTATCTTTATGCATTTATCAATAGTTACAGTTTAATAACTTGATGTTGCAACTGTCCATCCAAGTATCTGAAGTATAGCGTTTTTATACGCATTACATTTACATAATTGTAACGGGATGGTGATAACTTCGTTCGCCAACTTAAATATAAAACTACGAGGGTTCCAAACGCGCCCTGGTCTAAGAAGAGCCCACAACAAACTTAGCCGGGTAAATTTATTTTTTTGTTATCACCATCTACCAGTAAATTTATATTAAGCTATGAACCTAGAGCAATTCACACCCAAGCTTTTTTATCGATTAAATAATCCTTAATATTATAATAGGATTTTTCTGTAAGCTTACGTTTTATATAAACTTTAAACTTAATGAGAGACATCTCAAAGATTTCATTTGGTAATTTGTTATAAAATAATATACAATTGCCCGTGAATGAATTTGCAATTTTGTGTAGCCTAGTAAACTGCACAACGAGTTTATTTTTGCTTCTAATATTTATATTGTTACAGTGCATTTTCTTTTTAAATTTTGATATATTTTTATGGACATAAATTAAATTTTCATATATGTACTGACTATGCACCGTCATTATTTTAAATTCTTTAAATTTATCCCTTCATGACTCTCTTGGACCCATTTTATATATCGCACAAAAAGAAAAGTTTATAGCACATAAAATAATCACAATCACTATTGTTGATATTTTTGATTCATAATATAATTTACAAGTCAAGTAATTAAAATAGCAAAGCGGTTAAAGGTGCGGTTAAAGGTTTTTAATTTGATGCTACGCAATAAATGGCGTAGGTAAAAATATTCAGCAAGTCAAAAAAATACGTTTTTCGTATTTTTTAAAGATTTATTTCGTATTAAATCGTCTTCATTTTCAAAATAGGTTGAGATAGTGCTCTTGTTAATTATCCACCAATAAATAACATACCGACTGCATGTTAAATAGACGTAGACAACAAAAAAAAAATTAAAATAATCCAAAATTAAGTGTATCTGAGAAAATAATGCAAGTATAATATACTAATCTCTACGAGAGCACAGTTCTCGAAACGTGCTAATTTACGGTTAAACGACTTCGTTAAATTCAGTTACGTTCAGCCGTTCAAGAAAATTAAAAATTGGTTATTTTGTGGTGAATACTAAACGCGCTCAATCAGGCGTTCAACTGATACCTAATAAGCTTTTTAAATAAGTAGCTATTCGGTGAACCGCCTGCTATAAATAAAGTCGGCCCTTTGTATGTTCTCGAAATGCGCCCCTACATTTCCAATTCGGACCCATCCAGACATTAATCTGCCGATATTGAATACTGTTGCTACCTCTGATTATAAATATATCCGACGTCTAGACGGGACCCCCAACCCCGATAACAACCTATGAAAATAGGGAGTGGGTATCTGTTAATTAATTTTGGATAGTACTTAGGGTGTCCGTGTAAGAAAGCGTTCAGGAAGCTAGAGTGCTTCAGACTCTGGTTTTGGGATGCTACGACGCCAAGAATTGTAGTAATTATTAACAACAATCGACTAAATAACCTGATCCTTTGTTTGAAATCGGTTATAAATATATTTGAACTTGCTGCAAAATTACGCATGCGTGGAAAGCTTCGGAGGTTCTGGGATGCGGGGTACGGGGACGTGACCATGGAAGCTTCTAGAACTATCGAGGCATAAAAGCGCATGCGCGGGACTCTGGAGGCTACCAGGTTATCATGACCTGGCGCAATCTGGTTCGCCCAGCTAAAATGTCAAAGTTTAGGAAGGCAGCGGGCGCAGGGGGGCATCACAATTTAAGTTGTATGATACATGATCCAATAAAATGTATTTATAGATTGTATCTAATAGTGATACAATTTACTTTACAGGTTTCTTGAAATACTATAACTATTCATTAACATATAATATAATACAGATTAGGCATTTGCCTCGTTGGTATAGGGATCAGCTTATACCAAAAGCAGCGGTTCAAAGTTCATTTCCGAGTCGGCTCAAAACTTGTTTGGTATTTGGTTGGTCTACTAAGAAATACTTAGTAAAAAATAGTGTTGTCTTCCCCGTGCCTCAGATAGAAAGTTAAGCAGTTGGTTTCGATTACTATCGCTAAAAGGTGGCAAATATAAAGGTCGTTAAAGTGCCAACTATTACTAGAACATTCTAGAGGGTACAAATTGAATAAGGTAGTATACAAAATTTCATCACCTCTGAGAGTTATGAAAGACACGGCAGTGGGTGTTTTGAAAACTGATTATGATAATGATGAAAGCACAAACTAAAATTTCAATACAAGCAAAATAAATCATTATCGAAATATACCAGGCCGACTCAGTAGGTCTGCAGTGTTCTCGATTACCTGTATAACGTTCTATATTATATGTAGAATTATATATTCCGCTCAGTATATATTATTTTCAGCGATATATATAATATAATATACGACGTTTACGATAACGTAAGGGACCAATTGCTTAGTCAAAAATAAACAAATATTTTCCGTGGTAACATGGTAAGAGTATATGCGGGCTTTCCTTTTTGTCTGACTGAAGAGATCTTGAGGCAATTTTGCATTTGCTTAAGGCTGGATGTCTTGACTGCAAAATTTTTCCTCTATTTGTAACCAGAACAGGAAACCATTTTTTTTCTAAACTAATTGCGCTCATTTCAAACATAATGTATCTAGGAATACAAAGTTAACTTATATTTCTTTCAACCGATTGAACCATTTCTTTAGTAATATTCCTTTGGTTAAATTTTTAGGATGTATCTAAAAGATTCCGTACCAAAATAGTAAATATTTAAAAGGCAGCAATAAACCTTAATACCATATAACTGTATATTAATGGCTATAATAGGTATATAAGTTGAGCTCATACTAGGCCGAGGAGGGTGTTGAATCTGACAATCTCATGTAACAGCACCTTTGAGTGGTAGTTTAATTTACCCATATAATTAGGTTGTTGGCAATAGTGGCGCACTATATTTTAAACTTACCTTAATGGCCTTTTGTAATTCATTGAGCGAGCTGTGTATGAGGCCGAGGAGGGTGTTGAATCTGTCCGTCTCGTGTAACAGCACAGTAGAGAGAGAGTGTAACTGGCCCATATCGTCAGGTACCATCAGTTCGGGGTTGATGAGTGACTTGTCCACGCTTTTAGCGATGGTGGCGCGTGTTTGGTCGCATATTCTCCATACGATTTGATCGGGAGTGTCCCCTCCGCCACCTCCTCCAGAACGTGGTTGCACGTCCACTATTGTGCGTATAAGAGTACTTGTTTCTTTATTCTGAAATAAGATTCCTTTTTGGCACTGACACCCAAACAGACAGTTTAAAAATTTTGTTTACAATTCGTGTGCATATCCTACGTCCTTTACCTGTTATTTTACGACTCAACCCTTAATTACACCTATTTGAGCAAAAAACAACATTAAACAATATTAAACTTCATCGAAATTAAGAAAGCATTTTATTAAAAGTGAGAGACCTTCTTCCATCGAGTCAAGTCAAGACGAGTTACCACGAACTTGGCGCGATTCCCTTATAAGTAATTATAAAGGCAACGGATGTTACAATAGAGATGCCAAGGAGGAAACTGTTAAGGGTTATGCCAATTAGAATCTTCTTCTTAATCATTTTGGATGGATTCTGGATTTTAACATCGGCATCTGAACCAACGGAAATCTGCTAGACTAGTAGATTTCCATACCATTATGTGAAATTTAAGATCAGCGATTCTTTGCAACTCGTTCCATTACTCTCGCATGTCATTTTATTTATACAAGTGGAATGCTAAAGCGCTTGGCGGCGCTTCTTGCCGGGCAACTGGGACCGCCGATATGAGACCACAAGAGGTCAAATAAATTACCTCAAATGCTATATTAGCGTTCTCATGCATTCCGAAGACTTCAGGATCTTCTATGACAGGCAGCGTGTCACAGTAATCGCGTACTGCAGCTAACTTGTCCAATCGTGGACAATAGTAAACACCAGAAGATGAATACGTGTACGTATCCTCCAGTGTGGGCGGCGAGAAGAACTGTTTTAGAATTGTAGTTAAACATCGCTGGTCCCACATATCCGTCACTCGACCACCATATGTTATCTGACCTGAAGGAAGTAGATCTTTAATCATCGTGTTCATCATTACCATCGCATTACCAGCCCACTACGGGTCTGAATGTGAAAGGTTCAGGCTGTCCACCACTGTCTTCGTGTGGATTGATAGACTTCACATGCCTTTGAGAACGTTTTGAAGGATCAGGCTCTCACGATATTTGACTGTTAAAGCAAGTAGGATTCAATTGCTTAAAGCGCTTATAGTCTGAAACATCAGAGGAACATGCGAAATATCACGGTATTTAAAAAAAAACTATTTTATTTTATGAGATATTACAATATCGTTCCTATTTATTTATATTCATTGGATTGATATATGTTAATTATTAGTATGTAAAAATAATATTGTGTAGAAGTTTTATGAAGCATTTATGAATATACTTATATGCACCACCTACCTCTCGTCTTGAGCAGTGTTTTGATAAGGCCGCCTAATTGTATACATCGTGTAAACTAGTGTTTTTTTTTTTAATAATTTTTCTGTATTTTTATGTGGTCTACAATAAAAGTGTATTTATTCCTGAGATGTCAAATTTTAGTTTAATTTGTGACCTACGATTTCTTCAGATATTTAATACATATATAGATAGAAGACTATCCGTCAAGAACTCACTACCATGAAACATTTTTGTATGTACGTAGGTACGTCAAAGTGACTTTTATTCGAGTTCGGAGAAGGGATCATAAAAAATCTTACGTATAATTTTTATAACAAGTTCACTATATCCGTTACAGTCAAAGTCCGCGAACCAGCACCTAAGCAGTGTAAGGGTTCAATCCTGCAAATACCTCCTAACAAGAATAGTGGCTTTTCCCGAGCAGTGGGATGATAATCGGCTGAGAAGGTGTTGGTTTTTCTGTATTAACGGTTAGGTGCAACTTGACCTTTAGAATTCTACAGCATGCTTGAAAGACACGCCCTTAGAGGCTAACCTTTTTTTTTATAAATAAAATGGCAATTAGCATGTGGCAATAAAAACATCGTGAGGAAACCGGCATGCCTCACAGTTCTCCATAATGTTCTCAAAGATGTGTGGTGTCCACCAATCCGCACTGGGCCAACGTGGTGGATTACGGCCTTGACCCCTTCTCATTGTGTGCCCTGTAGTGGGACGGTAATGGGTTGATATGATGGCACGTTAACTCAATGTTACTAGAAGTAGAACCCGAATACGGGGCATTTTAATTTATTTAAAAACTTCGGTATCGTTGGCTACCACGAAATTCACTAAAATTAAACTCTTTAGTTTAAAACTTGTGACCATGATAACGACCAGCATTGTTTGAGAGTTAGCAATATTACTAAACCATTTTTAAGTTTCGATGGTATATTGTACATTATCATTACCTTTTGTAAAAAATTGACTTAATTTTTAAATTCTTTGTTTGAACAAGAGTTTTTTTGTTGTCCGCCCATCCGTCAAGGAGTTCCTTACTATATTATCAAAGTGTGTGACTAAACCTGCGCACATGCACAATCAGTGCAGTTCATGTGTATGTTAGTAGGTTCTTATTTAGTTCGCGTGCAATTTATAATGTCCTCCCGCAAACACGATTAGTGCGTATAGATTGACGCGAGTACGGTTACAGCAGGTGTTGACCCGGCTTAGCATCTTAAGTATCATACGAGACGATTAAGGGAATACACCGGAGAACGGGGAGCATCGTCCTCTGTTCTTCTACTAACATCTGCGATCGCCAAACAGTCTGCCTAGAGTGGTGATTCTGCCGTTGAGAGAGGTCTATATTCCAGCACTGCACTGTCTGTTTATAGGTTTGAGGCCTTATTTATTGCTCGACCTACTTGTAGAAGTCGATAAAGAAAATTAATTATTAGCAATAACTCGGCGATTGAAACGACATTGATGATAGTTTTAACCTTGCTACAGAACCGCAATTGCATTTATCAAAGTGTGATGTATCATGTATTAGATACAG
The DNA here is from genome assembly GCF_905163445.1 of Pararge aegeria. NCBI lineage: Eukaryota > Metazoa > Arthropoda > Insecta > Lepidoptera > Nymphalidae > Pararge > Pararge aegeria. The sequence goes on from NC_053208.1 coordinate 9,290,050, forward strand.
GTAAACATTGATAACATTCAAATTACAACACCTTTTTTTGTTATTTCAACCAACCGCCGCTTACGAAACAGTTACTCACAGTTGCGAACTATTTTATATTTTCCCTTTTACATGTTGAAATTTCCGCAACTTTCTTTTGTTATTAAACAAAAAGTTTTGAAGAAGCCCTACGTCTCGCCCTCCGTGGTCACGTTGTTTTACAGAAGTTTAGGAAGCCAAGAAAAAACTGGAAAGGCCCTTTGTTTAACTGAACTTCGCTTACCGGGGCTAGGTACTTGGGTACCCACTTGTGCAGAGAATCAATATCTTAAAATGATTGCTCAAACCGTACTATAGTAATGTATGTAGTTGTTTTTGATTTTCCAACATGAATTAGGTACATAATTAATAATGGTTTCATTTCATTATGATTATGATTTATTTTGTTCCATTATATACAGTGATTTTATCATCTTTAATCTTTCCGATCTACAGTACCTAGCTGATAGCTCTAAGCAATATTCAAAATAATTGAAATTTACAAACACCAGTAATAAAATAATTTTCGTATTTATAGTATAAAGTTGGAAGGAGCGGATCTAGTTCGGTACCTATTCGAATATTTTTTTCTGTTGCATGAAACGATTGCAATTGATTAAACACCGCCGCGCCGCGCCGCATCGGTTTGCTGACATTCGATATAGAATGCTTCTTATACACCTGATATTAACTTTTTTTTTCTTAATATCTGTTTTTCTACCAATTAATACGAGACATTTGACAAACCATATCTGGGTAACTATTATAAGACGAAAAAAGTGATCGGAGCACAACACATGATATTTGATTATTACAGTAGGTATTTATGATTATTTTGTGCAGATGAATATTTAATTTAAAAAAATGTGTTTTAACATACTGCTTATTCTTGTGCATTGGTACGTAAAACTACAAACAGTTAGCAGCTATCCAATTTTAACGCCACCTCGGACTGAAAGCCCTGATGCTGATTATCCTGATACCTCTCTAACGTTCATGGAATGGACCTCGCCCTGTCTAAATAGAGTTATAGGGACAACAAAATAAATGAAAAAAAAAATTGTTGTTAAAGTTAAAAAATCGTACCGCTTGAAAAATAAAAATCTAACATGATCGCTCCTAAATGGTTTCAATAAGATGTGTTCATGAGAATATTCGAAAAATTACCGAAACCAAACCACATACCATGATTCTCAAAAAAGTCTTCCTCCATTTCTACGAGGGCTCTTTTGACATTGGCCTTGAGACCTTTCGGGGGTTCGTTTGTGACTTTGACTGAGTTTTGAAGCAATGACACTGGAAACTTTGGCGTGGGCATAGAGTTAGAGGCGAAAGTCTGGACTAAGGATGCCTTGATCGCTTCCCATATTGGCCACTATTACTTCAAGATTTAGCATCCACGAAGCTGCTAAATGGTAATAAGGTTCGTTAAACATTTATACTTACTGGTTATGTATTCCAGCGCATCCCAAGGAATATGTCCAGATTCACAAAACATTTGCAGATTCATCATTGCACATTCCCGATCACTATTGTTGAATTCGTATGTAATATTCCAACCGAGAGGACCAAACTTTTTGCGCTCCTGTATTATTGCGTGGAACATACATATCCCAAATAACATCGTTCGCCAATCTTGCTCCAATACTGCAAAAAACAACTATATTCTTATCAGAATAGTAAATTATTTCTTTAAAAATTTGCTTTTAAGTTATGTCTCTTGAAACATACACTCAGCTTTTCAGTCTTTATAACGAACGGAGAAAAAAAACCTGCTAATTATTTACACGTTTACAAATAATCGTCAAAGCCCGCTAATTAGTCTATGAGATAATGATGGTGTTGCCATAGGTATTAACAATTAAGCTCCTCTGGACCTTTATAAATCTAGAGCATGCATGACAGACGCTCACTCTAGCAGCTATCCAATTTTTAACGCCCCCTCGGACTGGAAGCCCTGATGCTGATTATCCTGATACCTCTCTAACGTTCTTCAATGTTCATGGAATGGACCCCCCTGTCTAAATAGAGTTATAGAGACAACAAAATAAATGAATAAAAAAATGGTTGTTAAAGTTAAAAAACCGTTCCGCTTGAAAAACAAAAATCTAATATGATCGCTCCTAAATGGTTTCAATAAGATGTGTTCATGAGAAATTTCGAAAAATTAACGAAACCAAACCACATACCATGATTCTCAAAGAAGTCTTCCTCCATTTCTACGAGGGCTCTTTTGACATTGGCCTTGAGACCTTTCGGGGGTTCGTTTGTGACTTTGACCGAATTTTGAAGCACTGACACTGGAAACTTTGGCGTGGGCATAGAGCTAAGATAGAGGCGAAAGTCTGGACTAAGGACGCCTTGATCGCTTCCCATATTGGCCACTATTACTTCAAGATTTAGCATCCACGAAGCTGCTAAATGACAATTCTAGGAGAACAAATATGACACTATATAATATAATTATAATTTCACTCACGATCTCTGTAATTGTTTTAGTGTTTCGAATATTATAATACATTTTAAGAGATTTTAAACGAAGTACCTAATCATTTAAAATAAATTGTACATAAGTCAGGGATTAATAATACGAATAAAATACTAGAAGCGGTAAAACATCGGAACATTATAACAATATGTCGGAAGTTGCCGAAGTTTGTATTTCTATAAAAATAAATTAAGAGAAACGATTACCTGAAGAAATACCCAGTCTCCCTTGGGCTTTGCGTTCATTATCATTTTTTCAGCAACTGGACCCTGACCTTGTCCTAGAGAAATTGAGTGGACGCGGTCTCTCATCCCCATCTCGGTGGCAAATTTTTGGAATGCTCCGAAAGGATCTGAGCCAGTACTTAGTACGAACACTAAGGGTATCGAGGGCGCTGTATCAGCATAGCTAAAAAAAAATTTCTGATGATATTTAAATCCTACACAACAGATCATTTTATGTGGTAATACCGCCTTCGCTTTGCATTTATTAACTATTTCACTATTTTATTTTTAATGTTTCTTTGTGTTATAAATATATTTCATCTATCTATCTATTTCATCGATACTTATTTTAAAAAGGCGACGTGTTTGTTTCTTTGCCAACACAAACGGCAAAAAATGTCTCTTACCCAATCTAACGGGCAAGAGACATATTTTTCCGTGGAAAATGAAAAAAAAAATGTTTTCCGATAGGTTTACGAACATTGGCGCACATGTAGAAATAAAATCAAAATAATAAATAAAAAGCGGTAAAGTTCTCCTATTCCCTATTGCCGTGCTTTGTCAGGTGGACACGTAGATCTTATCCAGTAATATAATTATATTAGAATGTACGTTTATAATTTTATATCACCTATTGGTTCTCGTTCTTGTTGTCTCCTAATCCTAAGGTTGCCTGGCAGAGATCGCTTTTAAGCGATAAGGCCACCTTTTGTATTCTACTCCAGTTTTTGTGTTTCTCTCTATTCGTCCTTTTTTTCCTAACTGTGTAGTGGTGTACAAAAAAAGAGTTTAAATAATAAATAAATAATCGGGGGTTATAATTTTTATCTCCAGCCTGCAGACCGTGCAGACTAAATAGCAGAACGATATGATAAAGAATAAAATCATTTTTGGTAACAACACAAACAAGTAAATTCTTCAGTATTTTAAATTCCTACTCATTCGCGTATATTTCGGGTTTTTCAGAATCCCACGGGAACCGCGTATTTTCACATGTAAAAGGTATTTAGGCTGCAAACATCTCTCATGTAAAATTGTGGTGTGATGTTTTGCTGCACAAAGGTAGTAAAAATATTTCTTTTGACACCACTCGCTCGACAATGCCTTATTACATAGACTAGTATTGAAAGAATTATTAATTTTATAAATTTAAAATTCCTACTCCGGCATCGACGCGACGGTAGGAGAGCCGTAGCTTAATTGGTTAAAGCGCTCAGGCCGCGAAAAACGTACGTGTGTATTTAAACACAGTTTCATGGATATAATTGGAAAAATTATAGACTATCATACAAAAGTTAAAATTTAAAAACTCTGCTGAAGTATATTTTTCATTTAAAATTGTATGTCCAGCCGTTTGGGCTGTTGGTGTTCTATCAGCTAGTCATCACTACAAAACATTTTTTTAACGACTTAAAGATTTCTTAGCAGATTCTAAATTCAGTTGTAGTTTTTTTCTGTCGAACAGATTTAAAAAAAAAATATTTTAGCGGTATACTTCCCATGTAGTCCCATTTTCATTAGGTCAAGATCTTTTGAAGGGATCCTGGAGAAATTGAGGGAACTCTTCTAATATTATAGGGAAACCTTTAGCGATTTAAGTAACTTGAGCATTTGCCACCGAAAACCACTATTTGGTCAAGTGATGATGATGATGACGATGATGAATAAACTGATGATGAAGACCACAGATGGTCACGAGAACTACACAATAATAAGCATAAATTGCTTACATTGCAATTTATGCTCGCCACAATAAAGCAATTTATGCCTGCATTCAAGCATTAACGTTCCGGCTTCGGGAATAGCAACAATTTGTAGAAGGTTATGAGCAGTTAACTATTCGGCTATTATTACTTAGACATGATTGCAACTCTACCCAATAGAAAGCATGAAAAAAAAAAGTTTTCACAAAAAAACATACCGACTTTGTTATACAACTAAAAAGAAAGAAATATATAATATTTGCACAAACAAAGCCGGTGCCAATTAAAATGTTGAAACTATTGGTACTTTCCCTGCTTCTATATAATAAGGTACCTATACGAAGTAAGTATATGATCTTTACATAGTAACTTTCTACATTTTACTTGGCACTGACTTAAAAATGTTATAGAAACTATTATTTCTTTCTTTTTAGTTGTATAACAAAGTCAGTTCTTTATTGTCAAAAATTTTTTTCGTTAGATATTTCGATTTAGCATGAAGTGAGCAGATTAGGATTGTTTCTCGTTGTTATGCATTTGATAATTGTACACGGTGGATGGTGGTATGTTAAGAGTAACTATTTTCACTTCCCGCCCTCTGTGATGCACCCTGCACCACCCCAACACCCCACCGACGCGATTTGGTAGCCTCATACGGTACAGAAATCAGTTCTCTCGCTGTACCGACCGAAGAGGTTGGTACGGCAAGAGACTCAATAAAAACACACATAAATTTTATAACAAAGGAGAATTTATGTTATAACATTTATGTGAGCCAGTAGTTATAAATGAGTATGGTTAACATTGCGCGCCAGCACCTGTTTTTTTTGGATTGCGCGATTTTCTTTTGGTTTAAAGTATGACATTACTGAGGATTTTGAAAGGAATGCTCGTTAAAAGATGCGCCTGTTTGATATCTGCGATTATTATGGTAATGATATCAGTAGGATATGATAAAGTGTGAATTTAGTTAGTAAAGCATTACAAGCCTACTAGCGAAATACAGATATAGCCAGCGTTAATATCTCAAAACTTTTGTTTTCGAGCTTACGAAGTGATATGTCCTGTAGTTTAAAATCATTTCGAAAGCTAAGCGAATAAGCGTCTTTCGTCTAAAAACTCTATTAGGTTTGACTTTAGCAGTGAAATTTCTAAGCTAAATTCTCATCTGCCTTTATTATAAGATGACTTCTGTATAAATCGAATTAATATATCCTTTAAGTATTCAATCGTAATAATAGTAATTAAACGATATGATGTGGATTTTTTAAAACCTATATCTGGATATTAAAGACTGCGTATTAATATCAAAATATTCATAAAAAGTATCCACATATTTCCTCCTTTTTCCATTTCCAAATTTTACATTTAAATAAAATAAATCAGGGTGAGGCGTGTACCTGCGTGAGGTATTGATTATCATGTTACTGTAGCGAGAGACTTCCAGCACGCACAACCAAATTTCCGGAGCCCGAGCGCTATAACTTATAAGTCTAGATACTAAATGCTAGATCGATACAGCCTCGCTAGCGTCCCTGGATATTGCGCTGCATTGTGCATCCCCATCCATTGAGTCTGCGGCTCCCGCGCGAGCTAGACGTGTTTATCTTTCGCGCGGTTTTTGTTACCCATGTTTGCTAAGGGTGTGTGTGTGTGTGTAAAGTATTACGGAATAATAACTAAAGTATCAATTACAGTGTTTAAAGCTCCCTGTTACTTTTGAAAATAATCGGGAAAAATGTCGGACAAAATAAACTATCGTGAAATGTATTTCACTTTGAAGAATGGAGTCAATATGCCGGCTATAGGCTGTAAGTACATACAATATATAAATTAAAAATATCTACGTATTTTATATAAGTTTCAATTATTCTCCATAATGAATTTAAAACTTATGTATAAGTGTAAATGAATCTTTTTGTTTTAGTGGGCACAAGGGGTATGACAAACTACCAGACGTTATACTCTACCATTGATCAAGCACTTCATGTTGGATACAGATTGTTCGGTATGAAAAAAATATCCCTGTAATGGATTTTTAAATATTTCTTTATTTAAGTTCATATTTAAAATGCAATCCATTTACAGATACGGCAGCAATTTACGGCAATGAAAAGTTATTGAGGAATGTTTTACAACTACTGCTGCCAAAGCACGGATTATCACGTGGAGATATATTTATTACAACGAAATTAGGTAAATATTAATAAAGGGAAATAGTCAAAGAATGAAACAATATTTAATTAAGTAAGTTTCTTTAAATTGTTTAATAAACAAAATATAATTGTGTATTTATTTTGCAGCTCCGATCACTAACGATGCTAAGTTCGTACTGCAAGCTTTCGAGCAGTCTCTTGAAAATCTTGGCACGGATTACATCGACTTATATTTATTGCAATACCCTGCAACGGCTAACTGCGATCCGAAGAGCCCCAAGAATGAAAAGATGAGAGCTGCGACTTGGCTCGCTATCTCGAAACTATATGATCAATCAAAAATCAAAGCCATTGGAGTGTCTAATTTCAATATTAGACATTTGATGCAGTTGACTGATGTAATGGCTATCGGACCGCTGGTTAATCAGGTTAGTGTAAATAATTTTGTGCGTTTTATAAATTATGTAAATGTTTTTTCATTTAATAAGGGCAAGCTCATTAACAAATATTTCGTTTTACAGGTAGAGTGGCACCCATACTACTACAAGCCTGAGATGCTGAAATATTGCGCCGAGAATAACATCCGCATTCAAGCATATAGTTCATTTGGAGGATTGTCTCAAGGAAATAATTCCCTCTTACAAGACCCAGTAGTGAAGGAGGTCGCTAACCGATATGAATCTTCTTCCGCAAAAATCTTGCTACTGTGGTCTTTGCAAAAAGGAATCGCCATCATCCCGAAATCGAATAATCCGGATCACATCCGGGAGAATATGGAGATGAACTTCAGGATCGACGAAAGTGATATGAAGCTGCTTGATACTCTGGGCGCCATTAACCGAAAGTATGCCTGGGACCCCACAATAATCGCCTGAAATGCGAAGAGATACCCAGATATTTTTATCCAAATATCTGGGTTGCTATTGTCGATTCGAGACATAGCGCACTTTCCAAACTGGTTCTTTTTTACAGCGACCTATTGTATGGTCGTTGTGCCAATGTATTAATTGGCTTACACTAGTGTCTGTCCCTAAAGCTAGTGAGTATTTTACCGACCAGTAAGGTCGGTAAAATTCACTCACTAGCTCTATCTTTTATAAAATGTCTCAGCCACAAAAGTTTGAGATACCTACTACGAATTGGACTAACATAGTAATGTGTGCTCTTTTAGATTAACTGTCGTTCCTGATTCTCTAATATTTTTGTACATAAATGTCTGTATATGTCTGTATTCCGCCTATTAAATTTAGTAACAATAAGACTTCGAACATCCAAATTATAATATTTTATGTTTTTTCTGGATTATTTAATACTTCAAGGTTAAGTAAGATTTCAAACGGAATATTTTTTTTTTTAAATTGTTAGCTCTTACCCAAATTGTCGAAAAATTCTAATTTATTTACCTTACTGACTACAACCTAACACCAATTGCTTTTTATTCCAAGCTTTTGCATCATCCAGTATCATAATGCAAGCAGCATTATGATACTTTATATCTTATAGATGTTGTGAACACTCGATGTGACTAGGATATGATTAAATTTAATGATAATATTATATAAGTTAGATTTAATCATATTATTTCGTATCACTCTACTTGAATTTTATTTTCAGTAGGTCCATAAAAAGTATTGTATACTTATTACTTCATAATAAATTAAGTATGTATAATTAATTATATAATTCTCTTCAGTTTAAATATTGGCATCTATTGTTTATTAAATAAACGACTTTAAATATATATAATTTTTCTTATAGATGTTGTCTCAATGTGACTAGGTATAACCGTTTTAGCGTTTTATATATAATCATTATAAAGAAAAATGTTAAATTTAATTGGATCATAAGGATCATATTTATTATGTTAAATTATATTGTACCTATATCATTTTTAAGGTCCATCAATAGAAGCATTTATGTTATTTTATTATTGCATTGAGGTTATATTTTGATACTTAGACTTATATTCTGTTGTACTGAAATAGTTATCGTGGAATTTTTTTGACTGAAACGGATGTATCTGCTGACTGACCGCAGTTTATTTAATACTTTAAACGATTATTACTATAGATGTTGTGAACCGTCGATGTGACTTATGTTATATTTAATCATTATGCTATATATTTTAGGTTTAAGCAAATTATATTGTGTAGTCGTTTTCTCATTAAGGCCCTAATAGAGAAACGTCCATAAATGTAACGACTTTCAAATCGATGTTTTCTTCATGTTATATGTCTATTTTATTGAAATAAAGAACTTCTGTGTTGTCATTGAGTTTTTTTTCTATTCTGATTTTTACTTACTTTTAGTCTTCATTATTTTATTACTTATTAACTGAAAATAACTTAAAACCGAGACCAACCGAGAGGTGTAGGCATGCCTAGAACTTGCCTTTAAACTTTTTATTGAAGGAATCCAAATTAGAGATATATGCGAAGAAAAAAAACTCGTCTTCGCAAAAACCTATAATTTTGATTTTTGCAATACTTAGCAAGCAAATAATTTATTCCATCACAGCGTTACGGTAATCCTAGTTATTATTCATTTTATACATCTTGAAGAAGAGCTAGTTACGCCAAAATAATGGTGCCCTATTATGATCTAAATCACGGCATGATAAAAAATTGTATGGTGTTCACCAAGCTCAGCCATCCCATTTTAGGGGTAGTTTCTATATATAACTTAAACTTAACGTATAACTTTTCTTAATTCATTGTTAAAATTTATGATTTATTATGGCTTTATTAGTTTCATAATGAGGATGTTTTATTTTTTGCGCCTAACTAACAAGTACCTGTCTATTTTAATTCGCTAGGTTAGGGCACGGACGCCGGGTGCCGCACCATGGCAATTTTATTAATTTGTGATTACGCTGCTGGCTTAAGAGGCCACCCTTGATCTAAGTGAAGGGCTTGACTATTTCGTCATATCGACGCATTACCGGCCCACTACAGGGTACGGGTCACCTCCCACAAAGAGAAGGAGAAGGTTAAGACCAGTCCAGCACACTGGCCCATCAGCTCGACCATTTACTATACTATTATTACACTTGAAGTGATAATAAATCGTACAACCTAAGTTATAGCATGCTTGCCTATACTTTCATCGTAACTTGACGCGTGAATAGGCCTTCAATTACACGCGTCAATTTATGATGAACCGATTCATCCTAATTCAGTCTTTATTTGAGTGTACCAACATTAGCGAAGGTGAGAAATACTGAAGAAGAGAATTCCAGATCTTTGTGGTGCGTACTTGAAAAAAGGAAAGAAAACGCTAGACTGATCGCAAAGGTAAGTAATTGACATATATAATTACATAGTACTATCGTTAAAATTAAAATTAAGAAACAACAGAGTCTCTTTAAAATTTTGGTCGAATTTACAGCCAATCATAGGACTACCCGGTTTAAAAAAAATCCTGTGATTGGTTGGAAGTGTTCTACTTCCGAATTTTATATGAATAACCCACAATATAATATAAGCACCCACACTGTGTAAGGTAATCTGTCAATAAATTGAGAATTGCTTAATTGGTCAGAGGTCTTGTTAAATAGCAAATGGGAGTTTTATTAATGGATTAATAAAAATCTGGAAGCAAATGGTACAACATTATGCCACAGAATGTTAGTTAGAGTTGCGTGCCGGGTGTCAAACCCCCCCCCGACTAAACTCAAGACTTTCCGCTTATCATCAAGGTAGCTATTAACAAAACACAGAAAAACAATACTAGTGCTAGTACCTATTTAGTGCTAGGGTGCAAAAGCCGGAGTGTTCGTTGCCGATAATAGCGTGGAAAGTAAAAGTAAAAATAAAATAAACTTTCATCAACGTAAATAGAGACGAGATGTTTTATGGTAATTAGCATTTATGGATTACCAAGTCGATTTACTTCATGAACATTACTTTGGGTCGGAGTTCCGAGTGCCGAGTGATAGTCGGTGATTACCTGTCCGCCCCGTTCTAGTCCCAATCTCGAAAGTAAGTTTACGCTGATAAAATAATAGCTAACCGTCGCAAACGGCTAGTAGTTCTCGTCGGTATGCCTTCAAATCGCTACCAATGTTAGGTGTAGTGTGTATTTTCGTAAACTGATTCGATCGCGTGAAAACTACGATTGAATGGAAACGAAAGAGCGCCATCTAGTGGAAACGTAAAAGTAAAAGGTATTTTAGCCCATTATGAGAATGTTAGTTTTAACAATGATCGCTATTTATTACCTACTTTCTTTTGTTTTTTGCATTCACGCCACTTTTCAGGGAAATTCACGCTAACAAGAATCCAGAATCCTATCTTGACCTATCTTGGTTCTGTAAAAGGCTTTCTAAACTCTCTATGAATAAAGCTTACATTGGCGTAACTGTAATTTGAATTTCGAAACGGCTTTTTCTTGTGACTATTGATCAGTGTTTCTGAATTATTATTTTGTGATATTACCAGAATCATACTATTATTGGAATAAATAATTTTTGCAACTCAATTTGTACAGAAATAGCATAAATATGACTAAAACGGACTAAAACATCGTGCCGGTATTTGAGTATTATAGCGATAAAAATACAACGAAATTCGCAAATCCAATTGCTAAAAAAGCTTTATTGTTACTTTATCAAAATAAAAAAATCTAGTTATTACACAAAACTGTAAATACCGTGATAAACTTGAATAAAAAACATCCGAGCATCGTAAACATCATAATCGCAATGATTAGCGGAGCTAAAGATTAAACTGCCCATATTTCTTTTTTTTTCTGGCACTTGGCAGTTGAACGTTGGTATAGATAGAAATGTTATTATATTTATCTATGATCATACGTTGTTCATAAAAAAATCGTAATAAAATCTACTCTATCATTAACAAAATTCAGTTTATATTCGTCTGGTCAGGCTGTCACGAATACGTCACCAAGCTCGTCAAACTGATTTTGCGTCACGTCACCTGTGTCACTCGACACAGGGCGCTTTAAAAGGTAAAGAAGTAGGTAGGAAATCACGTGGCACTCTGTTGGCAAACTGAAATCTACCATTAATATTAATAAAACAAATTAACAAAATATATAGAAAAACAGAAATAGAAAATATTTATTAGAAAAACTCAGTACTATCAATCTTTGGAATCCTGACCCTGGCCCCAAAGATACGGGATAGTTTAGCTATCCCGTATCTTAGGGGCCAGTGTCTTCCCAAGGGTGTGCCGAGTTCTTTAACGGTTAAATGAGAATAGTATGCTGACTGAAACGCGTGTGTATGTGTGTGTGTGTTTATGTGTGTCTCTATGTTTGTATGTGTCTGTACGCCCATCTGCACGTGAATGTTCTGAGTGTATGTTCATGTGTTCGTGTGTGTGCGCACGAACTTCCGTTTATAAAGTTATATGATCCTTGAAACTAAATCTGTACTTATATTTTTTTCTGTTTCGTCGTAGTTAATTGCTATGAAGAGATTTTTTTAATAGTGTTCAAGTCTATGCCTACTAAAATGAGAATTTTTTGTCTTTTATTCAAGCATACAACAACAAGTTAGCAACAGAAACGGGCCTAAGTAATTGAACTGTCTTCCAGAAACGGCTGTTTTTGTTCTAGGTAAGGCAATGTATGTTCGTCGTCCTGAATTGTCATCTGCTAAAAGTGGGCACGAACTATGATAACGTAGAACAGCATGCAGAATAAACAGCTCGCGTATGGTCAAATGTTGTGAATCTTTATATAGCTGTTCTGTTGAGTACCGCCGTGATTGTCAAGCATCACTTTGATAATGGCTCTCTGTGCTCTTTCCACTTCTATCATATAGTGGCTGCTGCGCCAGCCCATGCTGTAATACAGTAAATTAATAGCGATTGACAGAGCGCAGTGTATACATTGTGAAGTACCTTTTTATCAACGATATCTCGCAGGTTTTTAAAAATAGGTATTAGTCTTCTCACTCTCTTTGCAACCGCTGTAATCTGGGGATGCCAATTTAAGTTTTCATCCGTTATGACACCTAAGTATTTTGTTTGGGTCGTCCTCTCTAGGGTGTCACACGTACATGCCATGCTTTCACTATTAATTGTGTTACAGGGGTAAATATGCAGTTTTAGAACAAAGTCCTGCAGTCGCTGTGATGCCTTGGTAATAATAAGGCAAAGAAATTTAGTTTTTGACGCATTTATGGTTAGCAAATTTTTTTGTAGAGTTAAAGTCGTAATTGCTTCGAGATGGAACTCTTAGTAGTCTCCCGCCACGTCATAGATTATTCTAGGCGGGGATCCTAAAGGTCGCTTGCAGTGCACGCTTCGACTCGGCTGTGAAAGCACGGCCCTTACTCTCGCGCTCGCACCGCTTTTCGATACCAGTGCCGTAGTGAGCAAGCCTGCCCGCCCACGTTAGTAAACTTTTGACTTCTTTGAATGCTCGCTCGCAATCTAAAGTACATCCATATCCTGTTTCACTTTATCAACTCGTCTAAAGGTAGGTTTCAACTTAGCGCTCTTATTCTTTATGAATTTCGCATAAAAGTTTTGGTAATAGCTGCAATTTCTTTGTTCGCCTTTATATAACACAAATAATTATTTTATCTCACTCTCTATAAATACGCATTTAAAATTTTATAATTGTATACCCTACCGAAATGACATACAAAGCCCGATTCCAACGCTTGCAACGCTTTATATTAACATCTAATATCTATATGGAAAACTTTTAGGCGCCTTAAACTTTAGTAGTTGAAAACGTACATAGTATCGAAAATGCGTATCGAAGCCCAACCAACTCGCCAAAGGGAAGCCGACGTTATAACCACAGGCTTTCACCACTTATTAAATGCTGAAAAATGCCCGTGATTGGCGACTACCCATGAACAAATCGATAATACCGATACAAACCCCACTGAGTTTTTTTGATGGTTATATCATTAGTAGTATCCAATTTATTTTGATTTATCACAAGCCTTAGCATGTGATAGATGTATCTATGAAAAATACTTTGACATCTTTAAGTTTGAAACCTTGTAGTCAGCACAAATTCGCAACTAAGCCTAACCATCCGCTTTATTTACCGGCAATAGCAGTGATGCCCAGTCGAAACAGTCAACGGGCTCAGTGACCATGGTCTACCATTTAGTGAAATAAACAATAACCATGCGCTCGCGCAGGGCAAAGGGACCTAAATCCTAAGCCCAGACAGAAAACTAATCGCGACAATTTTAGCTTAAAGTCTCCCGTATCTTGCAATGACGAAAGCGATATTCTCTTCTACGGCTTTGTCTCCTTGGCCTAAATCTGAATCGCTCTGCTAACCGATATTATAGCTTGTGTAAGTGTGGACGAAATTGAATTATTTATTACAGCAAACGGATATGCTACTTTGACTTTACTGTAACTGTGAGGTGCTACGCCACGTCCTCTACGGCGTAGGCATTACTAAGTAAAGATTATTAAATCCCTCAGTAGACTACAAGTTAAAAAGATGTTTTTTTGATTCTCGATCACGTTACTAAAAATATGAGCATGGCTCATTCGATTCTAGAATAATGTATAGAAAAGGCCCGTAGGTAAAAAAAGTTAGGTCAATCTTTCAATAATTTATAGTACTGTTATAAACAAATTATTTCCGATTGATGTTGATACAAAAGTCAACATAAAAGTTTAAAAATATTAGATCTAAAAATGTAAGGCTTCGTGGAGCTCATCCTATAGAAATCCCTATCCCTACTAATATTATAAATGTGAATGTAAGTTTGTTTGTTACGCTTTCACGCAAAAACTACTTAACCGATCCTCATGAAACTTATACACATACTTACTTTGTACACATATTCTTGGAAGTGTTAGAAGTAAGGATACTTTTTATCCCTACATTAAGCTCGGTTCCTTTGGGAGAGGGGATGAGTGTTTGACGATTTTACATGGTGTAAATTCGTCCGACAAATTATAACCGATTTAAATAATATTTTTTGTACTATAGAGGTTATAATATGTGTTTACGAAAATTAATACGAAATTTAATTTATGATTCTAGAATTCATAAAAAATTGCTATGGCCAACATTGCATCCTTAAATCGAACACGATCATATCACTATCTTGGATGGAGTGGTTGATGGCGAAGACGGGTATTGGTAATACAGCGGGATAATTTCTGTTATACGCAATATTTGAATGCATCTTAATGAATTTTTGAAACAGAGCTACCTGGAACCTTGGAGACGAATATACAGTTTCCGAGAACATAAAGGATTCCTCCGTGATTTACTATAAAAAAAATAAATAACAAAATGTTTGACCCGCTAGCTGACGTTCTATGCATAAAACATATTAATACGGGCAGTTGCAGTCGTGTGCACGCCCTGTATCCGAGATGCAACGCGCCGGCGCGAAAAGGCCCGGAAAGAAGGAGAGTTATAACGACCAAACCCAGTCTGGGATGAGGGATGAGGACGAGAGAATGAAACTGAGTCGATATTTCATTGCTTCGTACGACTACTTCGTAACAGTAATTTTGTTTCCGTTTACATTGTAGTGCATTGAAACGAGGTTATCAAGAGGGATTTCACGTCGTCTGATTATCCTAAAAAGGCGGTATCGAGCTCTCTGGTGCATAGGTGAGTGTTCCCGGCAATTTAATAATTTATAATTTCTGATTTTTCTCTAGACAGATCTGGGCATGGGATATTATATATCGCTATCCCTACTAATCCCTACTAATATTATAAATGTGAATGTAAGTCCGTTTGTTACGCTTTCACGCAAAAACTACTTAACCTATCCACATGAAACTTTGTACACATATTCTTGGAAGTGTTAGAAGTAATATAGGATTCTTTTTATCCCGACATTAAGCTCGGTTCCTTTGGGAGAGGGGATGAAAATGTTTGACGATTTTACACCATAACCCGATTTAAATAATTATTTTTTTACTACGTTATAATATGTGTTTAATTTTGCCCAAACTTTGTGAAGATCTGATGAATGTGGTTGGAGATAGCCATTGGAGATTGCTCAGCGGACAGCAGCAAACCCCTCATTATATATATTATATAGCGATACTGAATACTTTAATTTTTTTTAGAACTACAACTAAATTGAATGTCACATCAAAAAACAAAATCAAACTTAGACGAAATCGCGGGCAATAGATTATATATAGAGATTATATATAGAGCTTTTTATGACTTAGCTCGTCCAGAGCAGTACTACCCCCATGCTTATTTCTGCCGAAAAGAATAATTGTTGCAATGTTGTATTTCGGTCTGAAAATCCTAACACCTTATGGACAAAGGGCACGACACAGGTCGTACGACGCAGGTCGTATTCCTTGTATATCTTTTCGTTGCCCTGTTTAAAGCCGATGGTTTTCCACTTACTGTCAGGTGGCCCATCTGCTTGGTCCAACATTTAATGCATTTTGGACCTTGACTTAGGGTGACGTTGGTTTATTAGGGTTTGTTGAACTGAAGCTAAGTCGGTGAATCCCTTATGCCCGTAAGTAAAACCCACTTCCGGATGACGCTACAAATCAAGGTCCATGGTGGTAGCAGTGTGTCTGTCTGTATGTTGTGATGTCGGTCGCAATTTGGCTAATGCACCTTTATTTATACCAATATACCCAATTATAAAGCATAATTTCAATTATTACAATTAATAAAAATTATAGCTGTGCCCTGCGGTTTCACCCGCGTCAGTTACGGAATATAGGCTACCAAGCGCAGATTACTTAAATTCTAACTCACAGTTCCAGACCTACAAAAAGATAGTAAAGATAGTGATAACACTTGATAATCGACTAAAGTATCCGGACAAAAACATACTTATCGCAGCTTCAATCACATTAACATTGACAATGGTAGTAGAAGCATCAAATAACTTTAGGTGAAGATGATGACGGCAAAAAAATTTGTTTTAATACAGTCGATGGATGGGTGGGCCACTTTTTTTTGTCAGATAATTAGCTGGCACGCCCCTATCCACCTGGCATGTTTTCATGTACTTATTTCGTCTTCAGTGAAGGATGTTTTTCTGATAGCTGAGGGTGTTAGTATTGTATCACCAACAATATTAACCAGATATATAATGTGGCCACAATCAAACTAATAATAAAACCTTCCCAGTGAAAAAATAATTATTAATATCGATTAACGAATGGTGGAATTGTGCTTTCTATTAATTATTTCTAACGTCTCACGGTAATTTTTTTTGCAAAAATCTTAAATGTAGTACCTATAATATACATAGCTAGTACACGAATTCTAAGATTTTATTAAAGGTGTAGACTATTCAATTTGTTTTCCAGAAATTTGTAGCGGTAATAGTCTATTGGTTATCGGTGATAGCATAGGGGCTTTGGCCTTCCTTTTGGAGGGACCGGGTTCGATCTCAGGCATGCATGTACGATTTAATTTGAGCAATTAAATTTGGTTTATTCTGTTGTGCTGTATACCAACTCGTATATGCGTTGTTCTTAATGTATAACATACAATTATATTACTTTATTTTATAATAATCAGCTTCATTTAATGTCCTAATACTCAGCACAAGTAAATTTAGACCCACCATTCTACTGATGAGGACTGACAGGTGTATGGATTAGGTATATAGGGATACTGATCGGGCTTACCGCGGCTTAAAGTAAAAGCCAAATTAGTACATTGAGAAAGTTAACTATCAAGTAATCGCCATGGATTGAATAAGAAGCGAAATCGACTGCTTGTCCAGCTTAATCTGCTTAAAGAGTGCAAATTACTGCTATGAGTTATAGGAACGAAGCTACACAACTATCCGTACCTATACATAGGAGTGCAATAAAACAAAGAAATAATCTCGTGCAACTTTTCAAAAAGTTCAGTACGCATAGTTGCTCAGTAACACAAAAACGCCCGGGAAGCTAGTTCCCAGGGCTCCGAGTTATTTATAGAAACGAGAGCTCCGTGATCAATACAGCCTCCGAGCTCTTTTTTGGAGTTGCACTTTATTGCATTATGTGATTTCGCTTCGTCGGGGTGTATTCACTGTTCCGCGGCCCGCACGAATTTTATTTATACAAATTATCGGTGTTTTAGTAACAGTGTAGTGTTTTAAATAATATAATATTAGAATTTCAGCAGGTTCACCGAAAATGGACTTGTCAATGCATTTGGCAAGAGGCGCGGCTGAAGGAGAAGGTAAACTACACAGTTCATTTTTATTTTTAAATTTATATGTTTATTCTTTTAAATTTTTCAACCGAAATGCAAATAATTCTTGGGCAATCAATGTAGATTATAATTGTCTTGAGTTCTAAAGTTTTTTTAATCGGAATATTAACTCATGTTCTGATAAAAATATTCACGAACCCGAACCGCTCGGCCGTGTATTTTTTTAACGAAAAGTCAGCTGCTGAGTTACGAAAATATTTCAGTATATCAGATACATATCTTTATATATATCCTCGAACCCTGCAATGAATAAAATTTGTGAGGACGTACCGATGTATTGTATGGTGTTTGCTACTCTATCACGCAAAAACTACTAAAGACTATTAAATAAAACTTATCAGTAATCTAGCTTATATACTCGTATCAGTGTAACACACAGACTATACCTAAATTATAAATTGATTGTGTAAATTAGCCAAAATATGAAAACTGCAGTCAGAATAAATTCTACCGCCTGAGAGCAATCGCGTCTGCCGCATAAACCGTTTCAGTTAGTAAATTCTCTTGATTAGTTCTAATAAAAACACCGTGACAACATGTTCATTATCTAACTTTTATCGAGAATCCATTATAGCCAAAATAGTAAACCATTAATACACTTTATCTGCAAACTAAGTATATCTATTACCATTACGTTAATTTTATAGAATTAGGTTTTTTTTTCTAAAAAATAAACGTTTTTAATCCTTTTGCACGAGTAGACTTTTCCGTGTGTGCTTAGCGTGCGAAAAGTTATTCACACGAGTTTCACGAGTTTCATTTCCTGCTGCATATAACATCCAAATTCCTTCATTTATTTTGATCAAAAAGGTTTATGTACAAAATGTTTGAATTAAATGATTATACTATTACTAATACGTGAATAAAGTTTAAAATAAATTTATTATAAATACGCATATAATGATAATACATAAATAACATAATAAAATTATTTTTAATTTAGATAAATTATTGTTATTAACTAGCGGTTTCACTCGCGTAAAATATGAGCCGTAAAGTAATGATATTAGATAAATAAAGTGATTATGCTGCTGCTACGGATCTTCGCGCTACAATGAATGACGCATCCTGACAATGAAAAGCGCGTTATCGGCGTAAATGAGGCGGCAACATTACCGTAAACCTGCCTACCACTCAACATGCCAATTAAAACTTTTCACTATCTCCTAAACAGAAAACTATCTGAATATTATGCATGATATAATAAAATCCGAAGAATAATATAATATGTTGGTAGATCCATAAAACAAATCGCAGGGAGCCGCATGTCTTGAACAAGCGGAACAAGACCGTGGAACTTGAAACTCTTTACAAAAGACCTTTGTCCAACAGTGGACGTCAATAGGTTGATGATGGTGAAAATTTCGAATTTTGTGTCAAATGTAAAACTCTAACTAGGTCATTTTTTAAAGCACATATTTTCTATGAATATTTATTAGGTATTTCGCCAGCAGGGTAGGTACCAGGGGCCAATGGCCATGTAGTTTATTTTTAATTATAAGGTCAAGGTTGTTCAATTATTATTTGAATTATTGTTTCAGTCGCGAGAATCGATGTGAACTCCTATACCATATTTTATCATACCAAAAATAATATTGTGTTAGATCCTGGAATACAATTGCTGGGTAAGTTAAATCTAAAATATCTTAGTTGTGTTCGTTTGACTGTTTCATCTTTTGTGCCTACTATGCAATAATAATCGCTAAAAATTAATGCATTAGTGGAGCTGCGACATTTCATATATTGAAAATCCTTTTTAACACGATTTTTTTTTAAATGTTTAACAATTTTAAAAAACCTCAGAACTCTGTTATTTTTAAACAGTTTTGTAAAATTTTTTTTTTCGTTTGAGACGGTATAGTTCCCATGTGGTCCATTTCCGAAACCAAGAAACCGAGGGATCTCTTCAAATATTCATGATACGCGTACCTATAGCTATTTGAGTTTTTAAGTAACTTGAGCATATGCTATCGAAAAGCATCAGCAGGTTGCACTTAGATTATAGTATAGCCGGGCTAGAATTTGCTTTATTTTATTTAAACAATAAACTTACATCATTAAATTTTTAACTTTTCTTTTATATATTTAGATAGATAGATAGATAATTGTTAAGCATTTTATGCTCGACACAATAAAGGAGCTGATGGTGGACTTCGGGAAAAGCAATATTTTGTATTCGGCTATTATTACTAAGCTACGATTGAAAAAAAAAAACCGACATTGTTATATAACTAAAAAGCAAGAAATAAATATTATTTTATTGTTAAGATGGTACTATTGACGTATTAAGAAGTAGACTTTCCGAAAACCGTCGAAATTAAAAGGGTACGAAAACTCAAAAACGGTATGAATTTGGCGCAAATCTTCATTCTTCGACTAACAAACAGATTACGCGTAAAAAACTGCATGTTTTGAATTTCTATACAGTAAAGGTTAACATTTTCTCGTAAATTTTGTATGAGACCCGGTCCATTTCTTATTACGTCTGTGGTCGGTGCCAAGTAAAATGTAGAAAATTACTCGTACTTTCCTTGCTACTATGTTAAAAGGAATACGAAGTATATGATCTATAACTACATCGTAGTAACTTTCTACATTTTACTTGGCACCGACTACAAATGAAGTAAATATTTCTTTCTTGCTTTTTGTGGTGTAGCTATGTCGGTTCTTTTTTGTAAATTTGGTACTGTTATCGTAAATGAATACTGAGATACTGATATATATAAATGAGATCTATCTTTATTAGAGAAATTTCATTTGCCCCGATTTGCCCGATTGCCCCCTTTGAATGGTCAAACTAATTCTTTGGCCAAGTCAAGTGCCAGCTCTAGGATCACCGTTAGACTTGATAACTCTTTTTGACAATTCTGTAAACGCCCCAAAGATCCTCACGTTCCCAAAGTCACTACTCGAAAAGGCACAAACCTGAAACTGCAATCAAGGTTTTCATATTTCCGCCTCTTGGCAGTAAAAAATCAGTAACAGATACAGTGGTAATAACAGATACAGTATTAAGTAAGAGTTTTTATAGGGACAATAAACAATATACCAAGAAATAATTAGGTCTTGAAAATTTCCATAACGGGCATTTTTAAATGGTTTTATTTAACTCACCCCGTTTGTTTTATTTATTATTCTTGGGTCAAATTTAGTAATTCAAATTTCACCCTCTCCCTGTCAACCGATTAATCTGAAATTTTGTATACACTTTGGATTTTGGTGACAATACAATTATGTTTATTCATTATCATTATAAGTTCAAGATGGCCGCCGCTACAAAATGGCGGATAATTTATGTTTTATTAATCCCATCAATATGGGTATCAAATGAAAGGGCTCAACAAGCAGAATACAATATACTATAAAAAATTGAAATCCAAGATGGCGGCCGCTACAAAATGGCGGATAACGTAGGTTTTATCAATCCCATCAATATGGGTATCAAATGAAAGGGCTCAACAAGCAGATTACAATATACTATAAAAAATTGAAATACAAGATGGCGGCCGCTACAAAATGGCGGATAACGTAGGTTTTATCGATCCCATCAATATGGGTATCAAATGAAAGTGCTCAACCAGTATAATACAATGTACTATAAAAAATTTAAATCCAAGATGGCGGCCTCTACAAAATGGCGGATAACTTAGGTTTTATCAATCCCATCAACATGGGTTTCAAATGAAAGGTCTCAACAAGTAGAATACAATTTACTATGCCAAATGGCTGATAACAATTTTTTATCAATCCCACCAATATGGGTATCAAATAAAAGGGCTTGACAAGAAGAATACAGTGCACTATACAACCTCAATATTTAAGATGGGCGCAGCCACCAAATGGCGTATAATAATAAGATTTAAATTTAGAAATTGAATCTGTAATTTAGGTATCTGATTAATCCAGCCTGAATCCACCACCCAAGTCAAGATTTTGTATCGTGTTGAGGACTGTGTGGCGTTAGGGTGGCTAAAAATGATACGTCGTTAGCGTTTTCCCCTCAAGACTCAGGCGCATCTTGTTGTACATAGCCTTGCCCCTTTATTGGACCTCTGGGGGGGTCGACCGTTTAAATGTCCATGACTCGTGGGAACAAAATGGTAAAAAAAAATACAAACACAAATAAAACAGAAACTGCAACACAACGTAAACGATTAGGTGCGAAACTGTTTGAAGAAGGTCAAGCCTACGTGGCTCTTAGTAGAGTAAGATCTTTGCAGGGACTTCGTATAGAGGACTTGGACTGCAATAAACTAACGGGCAAGAAACCTTGCAATAATGAAGCACTAAATGAATTAAACAGAATGCGAAATAAATACTAAAAACTAGAAAATAAAAATAGGTAAAAAAACTTTTTAAGTTAAACGGTTTTATGTTAAACATACATTGCAATGTTTAAGATAAATGTACTAAAAACCAAAAAATAATAAAATAGATACAGTCGTGGGAATTATAAACATATGCATAGACTAGACTAAAATAAAACCGTGGGGCACGTCAATTGTCTACAAATTATCGACTTAATGTGCGATAGAAGAATCGTTTAATTCGTTTAAGTTTTTTTACCTATTTTTATTTTAACATTATTTTCTTGTTTCAGATACGAACGTCGATTTTGGTAATGATGCAGCACTGCTTAAAAAATTCCGTCAGCTGTTACCTTATGACGTACATGAAAAGATTATTCTTAGCGCGAAATTAAGTGAGTATTACAGCTATCGGGCAATTCCTCAAGCTTGATGTTCCTTGTTGTTGTTGTCAACAATAACTCTGATATGTTTTTTTTCTTTCTAATTTAGTAGGTACACCGTAAACAATATCTCAAAATCGTTAATTATTATAGGTATGAAGTAATGTTTGTTGCAATATTTAATATTGAAAGTGTTCGCCATAATACAAAAATTTTAACTTGGAAAAAACAAGTTATTTATTTTACTCTGCGCGATTGCTTACCTCTTAAAAGTTATCAAAACTTACTTTAATACAAAAGTATATAAGAGTTGTGTCGATTCTCTGAGAAAATAGACAGAATTCTGTATCACAACGCCCCCGTATATATACGAAATACCCACCTGGAAACTACCGAAACATGTCATAAACATTCGCGGTGAGTCAAATGTACTATTAACTAGTTTTTTTTAAATATTCAATAAATTAGATATCATAATAATCAATTTAATACAATATCTAACAATTTAGCTAATACCCAGTAGTAGTACCTAAATTTTCTTTCTATTTTTCTTTCATAATATTCTTAATTCAAATTTTATATTTTCAAGTATTAACTATATTAATTTTTACATTTATTTATTGGTTTTATTGCTGTTGTTCTTGTTCTTTTAGTGCTTAAAAATAAGGTAGAATCACATTTATTAGCCCGAAATCGCAGTTAACGCTGTTCAATTCTAACCGACCAGCCTGGATTGCAGACAGGCCAACCAAAACGCACTTGGTTTTTAGTTTTTTGGATAAATTCATTAAACCGGCGTTCTTAAATGTAAGTGTGTTTATTTGTCCTTCTTTAAGCTAAGCAACAAATCAACTGGATATTTGGCATAAAAGTTAGTTGCAAGAACGGAGAGTAACACAGTCTGCTTTTATCCCAGATAAACGGTTAAACGGTTCCCATGGGTGATACCACGTTTATTTATTTATTAATTTATTAAGAGCACAAACAACATGCATATTACACGTTTTTTAAACATAGCAAACACACAAAAACATGGACTGATATGCATGTCAATGACAAGTGCAAATAGCATTGACAAAGCGTCATGTAAACTAAATTTGACAAAAAAATTAAGACAAAATTTAACTCACCGATAAGTGTTCGGTGAGTTTTTTTCTAAAAGCTGTGGGTGAGTCATGAAATATATCGATACCAGGTATCTTTTTAGATAACTCGTATTTCGCACAAATAAGTATAATAGGCGCTTGTTTTCCGAGATGGGATTTAGTAAATGGTATATGAAAAAAATTTGTGGATTTGCATCTTCTGGTGTACCGGCGCGGGACAGTCAGAGATATATGATTGAGAAGGTTCTTACATTTAATTTTGTTTTGTAGTATCGTTTTTGTATTTAAACGTGTAAGAAACGCGCGTGGCCAAACAAGCCAACCCATTATGAATCGACGCTGACAAATGTGATTCAAGCCTAAGAATTATGCATGCTCCAAGGTAGACTAGCAAACTGCCTTTATTGTGCAAAACTTAGTAGATTGACGTTTATTTTATAGTAGAGCTTTTCAACGTGCTTATTTCTGCCACCAACCAGCGTTGTTGTGTTCCTGTCTGAAGGGCGTGGTTGCCGGCGCAATTAAAGACACATGAAACTTAACACCTACATCTCCGGTTTATAGACGTTTATAGACTATGGTTTACCACTTGTCACCAGGACGGCAATCTGCTTGGTCGTCAATTATAATTATAAGAAAAATAAAGGCAGGTAAGCAAATGCATTGTAGGAATAAAAGTTCGGATTGTATTCAAACATGCCATTCACACAGCTGATCTCAAATATTACGTGAAATAAGAATCGGATAAATAAGAAGCTTTGTAGTAAGGACTTCGAAGTCACTTTGAAGTCGAGTTCGAATCCTAGCACGCACCTCTAACTTTTGTAATTAATGAGTGTTATAAGTAATAAAATACCACTTGCTTTAATGGTGAAGGAAAACAGCATGCCGGAGAGTTAGCCGCCCTTATACCGAGGTGTTAAGCCGTATAGTCAAATTGTGGTAGGAGACCCGTGCGCACTACAGGGGTAGTGCGCCGGTAATTTTTGAATATGATGAAGTATTAGATTTTTAAATATTAAAATCTCTCAATGAAAAAAGTATCAGTTCAATACTGTCTGTGCGGAGTTTGATAATATGAATCATCTTCGACTTGTTACCTACCAACAACTTGGTATAAGTAACTAGCCGATTGAATTGCATTTTTTTGGTGTTCTCAATTTGTTTCTCTTTACTTAACTTACTTAGCTACCTAGTTAGTCTGGTGGTAAGCATGTTCGGCTACAGATCATGGGTGCCTGGGTTTATACCCCGGGTTTATGCAAAAATTGTTAGGTGTTGGATTTTGGACGTACCTTGGAGCGCACATTAAACCAACAACGCTGGTCCCTGTTATCATAAGTGATAATAAACCGTAAAGCCAACCAGCCGTCCACCACCGTGGTGGGTGCTCTCCTACAAGAGCCTGCTCAGCGTTGACCGAGGATGATGATAATGATGTAATCTCGTTATAAAGTGAATATTAATTGTTAAAGCCCGCCAACCAACCTGCATTGGAGAATGTGAATTGCTACTTGGGAATCGAACTCCGTCCATGATCCGTGGTCGAACATACGGACCACTAGATAAACAAGGCAGTTCTTAGAGGCATCAGAATGTGTTTTTTTTTTTAATTTTAGCTGCAATAGGTCACGCGAAGTACGCGTCAAACGATTTTGAAAGTAAAATGTTAGGCGTACGCCAGAGACATCTGAGAATGTTCCTAATACATTATCCAGCAGCGCCAAACAGTCAGGCAAGAGATGCCTCAAACAAGGAGGTGCTCACTGAAGCATGGTTGGTGGTGAGCGAAGGCCGTGAGCCGGATTTGGTGAACGCCTTTGGAATGCACGATTATATTAACCATATAATACAACTTACAGAAGTCGTTGCCATTGGCCCCTCAGTAAACACAGTAAGTATTAATAACGTTTACCTACTAAATATATTTAATTGCGAAAGTGTATTTGTTTATTTCTTTGTTTCACTCAACAACTGCACCGATATGGATTAAATTTAGCCCGGATATAGCTTGCATCTTTGGGATAGACAATTATCCCGGAAAATCCACAGGGGTTATAAACAATACATTATGTAATAGTTAAACTGTTAAACCTAGCTTGACAATATTTTGTATAGTAGCAATCATAAATCTTTAAGAACCGCAAATTTTGTTTCGGATGCCTTCTTGGTTTTTGATTTATTTGATTTTAGTCAAGCCCTATCAATTATTTAAGAAAAAATATCTACCATTTTGTGATGGCGACCATCTTTCTTTTGAAATTATATAGAAACATGTCTCGATCGATCGATCCTAAAATACATTTTATATTAATCCACTCCAATTTAATATCAACTTTTGACCTGAGCCGCGAATCGATCCTTACACATCAAAGAAATTTCCTGGCAGTCTTCGTGAAAAGCAGCAACTTGCTCATAAGACCCATTTCATCCTTCGCGCCCCGACCTTCATTGCCATTCTCTAATAATTATTGAAATATTATTATAACCTTGTTTTTTTTGTTACAGATGCTCTGGTACTCCTTCTATAATTTCAAATTCGCAGGTGGTGTGTTTAATAACTTGTACCTGAAGAACAACGTAGTTGTTGAATATCATGCAAGGCAATATAATCTATCTGCTTCTGAGATATTGTTCCTTTGGGCACTTCAGCGTGGTGAGTCTGTTGTACCGAAACCACATGATACACATTTCCAAATGGAAAATATGCGGCTCCATCTCAGACTTACGGAAGATGACTTGACAAGGCTTGATATAGGAATACTTCGTTCAATCAGAGGACCCTTGCTCAGCAATTTTTATTTTTAAGCGATATTATGGCTGAAGTTACTTTGCGCTTTGCGAGTAATGAATCCCGTCGTGGATGAGAGTCAGCTGACAATCAAATCGTGGAAATCATTAGCCATTGGCGTTGCGCGGTTGGCGTCCAATTGGCATTATTTTATTTCCATCACTGACTCTCAATCCACTGAATTTATAAAATTGTATAATACATTTACATTAATATTGTAGGCACGAGTAGAACAAAACGATGTTTGATATCTTAAGATTTAAAGGCAGTCGGAGGGTTTAGATGAATGATTTTTTTGCATAAACCCAGGATGACAGTTAGAGAAATTCATAGCATTGAGTGCTAGCGCGCACTGCGGTTTTCTCAGACTTAGTAAAATATGAATGTAATTGTCATTGGAATATCTTTTACCGCACGTTTGTTGAAACGAGTGTTATGTACGAAATCATATTTATATTTACCATACTTTATTATATAAAGATATTTGATAGGATATGTACGGTATCACACAGTACTAGTAGTTCTTTACAGTTACATTTCATGTATTCATATATAGTAAAATAAGATAATGTACGGTGACTTTTCCTGTTTTACATCGGCGTTTTTATAAAATGTTAAATGCATCGTTCATCTTAGTAGTTAAAAATGTATGTATCTAAAGTTTTTACATTCTTGAGCTAAAGATTGCTTTAAATATAACAATAAGCAACTTTATATAGTAAGTAAGTCAGTTAAAAAAAATTGATGACTAGCTGTTGCTCGCGATTTTGTGCGCGATGAGTTTTTGGTTTCGAATTAAATTTAAAAAAAAACAAGAGGCTCCAGGTAAATTAAGGTAATATACCCCACCTATTACGATCACTGCTTTTTACAGACATGTGTCAAGACGTCATACACGACTTAAAACATTGTGGGGTCATCCAAAAGATTAATATTAAAGGTGGTGTTCATTAATGGTAATGCTTAGTTCCGTACTGTTTCATATCTTCATGAGTCTTACATTGAGAACTCAATAAGCAATATCGTTAAAACTTTTTATTTATACGCTAATTATGTGGTAATCGTTTTCAACAACTGGCATTAGATTCCATAAAGCTTAGTGTAATAGAGAGTGGCATAATAAGAAAGTAGTTTGTGGATTAGTAAGTATAACTAAGTCTGAATATTTATTCGGTAACTTGTCTGATTCTACCTACTACGGTGCAGATATTAAGCTTGATAATACATCTTTGACATGACTAAAAACATTTTAATTTCTGGGCTCATTACTTTTGGAAGATAAATTAATATATTATATTGAAGTTAAAAAAGAAAAGCAAAGTTTACAAAATACTTGTTAGACCAGCGCTTCTGTACGGTGGCGAAAACTGGGAAATTAATAATATCCTTAAACCATAACTCCACAAGATAAATGCCCATGCTATATGATGGGCATACGGAGGGGTAACTGTAAGCGGACGCACGCAATTTTACAAGGGGTTAAAAGTTATTTTGTCGTATTATGAGGACATAATTATGGCTGAAGATTGAGTACAAAAGATCCTGGAGGGTCGAAGTGCACCCGCTGAAGCGGGCCTCATTATAAGATAGATAGATAGATGGCTGAAGATTACTATTCATCAGTAAAAAAAGATCCAATTAAATAAAGAGCTATATAGTAAATCACTAAATACTAATATGACAATATGATATAGTAAATCACTAAATACTAATAGACGGCCGACTGGCGCAGTGGGCAGCGACCCTGCTTTCTGAGTCCAAGGCCGTGGGTTCGATTCCCACAACTGGAAAATGTTTGTGTGATGAGCATTAAGTGTTTTTCAGTGTCTGGGTGTTTATATGTATTTTCTAAGTATTTATGTATATATAATTCATAAAAATATCCATCAGTCATCTTAGTACCCATAACACAAGCTACGCTTACTTTGGGGCTAGGTGGCGATGTGTGTATTGTCGAAGTATAAAAAAAAAAAAAAAAAAAAAAAAAATATCATGTGAAAGATTTTCTATTCATTTGTTACTATTATTATGCTCAACAGCTGCAACCAATCTTGATGAATTTGGTACATAGATATCATACTTTTCATTAAAGGAAAACACGCGGGTATCACCCACGAGGGAAATAAAAAAACTAACTTTCCTTACTTATGTATGTGTACAATGTATTTCTTGTAAACGGGTTGTGACATATTTTGGTGCGGTTCTAGTGACAGATGTGGGAAAAATTTTAGCCACTGACATTGCCGGTTCCCGAGGGATCTTTAATAACTAAAAACGCTGACGAACTAACAGGCAACGATAAGTTAGTAATACAAATCCGATGCATTAAGAAGTACCGAATCCCATAAGCGAGCATTATTTACTGGTACATTAGGTACTGCTGTCGTTATATCAAAGTTCCGGCGATTCACTCTCATTAAAATAATAGTTTTAATTTGAACATATGTCAGTACCAGTATAAATGCCAAAAGATACTTTATATCCGACAAATACGAGCAGCCGATGTAAGACAATAAAAAAGTCACCGTGTAAAGTTTCTCTAGCTCAACGAAAGCGGTTGTGGACTGAGAGGTTGTAGACTCAAACAGTTCTTCTTCTTCTATATAGTCTAATAACTTTTTGTACATAGTCGTACCCACTCTGGCAGAATTTTCACATTTAAATGGCGAAAGACTAATATTGATTTTATTTATTATGACTACTTTTAACAATAACGAGAGTAGGTACCTATATTGAATTTCAGGTCGAAAATGCCCAAACAGATTTGCTTAAAAATAAAAAATTACAATAGTGAAACTTTTGGTGACCAAAATTATCGTGATTTAACATAAGCTTAGAGATAAAAAATTATTTATACCTACTTTCGTGTGTAAAACTACTACTTCTTAGTAATTTTTTTCTAAATAGTTTGTGTCTATAATATTTCGTGTAACCGTGTAAAACGTCAATAGCTCTGCTGTGTACCGAAATTTAAAATGTTGTAGCACTTCTTGTATAAATTCAAAGCCACTCTTTCTAGCAAATACTCCATACTTACATCGGAATGAATGAGAAATTATGATCATATTTATTATAATGCTAAGCAATTATAATAATATATCTAAAATTCGTGTCAAACTGTTAAAAACGTAGTGATTAAGTAACTAATTCAGTAATCGTATCTATAACTACTTCTTCTAAATAAAGTTTTAAAACTTACCAAGTTCTAAGGATATAAAAATAAATATTCTATGAACCTTGAATGTAATTTTATGAAGTTTGATGGGGTTTAACAAAAAAAAAAACTTCTAAAAAAAAATTTCTAAAGTTTATTGTAAGAATTAAATAAAAAAAATTTATGAACCTTGAATGTAATTTTATGAAGTTTTTTATTGGTTGTTTTACAAAAAAAAAACCAATTTCTAAAGTTTATTGTAAGAATTAAATAAAAAAAATTTATGCACCTTGAATGTAATTTTATGAAGTTTGATAGGTTTTTACAAAAAAAAACCAATTTCTAAAGTTTATTGTAAGAATGAAGTGAAAAAAAATCTATGAACCTTGAATGTAATTTTATGAACTTTGATGGTTTTCTATAAAAAAATTATCCGTGTTTTGTATGAATTAAACATTATTGTTACTGGTTGTATAAATGGGCCTACAAAAATTATATCAAATAGATATCTTATCAAGAAATCTTAATCCTCTTAATTAAGTATTAATTTTACGTAGATGCTTTTGGAATTTTAATAATTTTCTAAATCCTACTATAAGATTTTATTAACTTACTTTTAAATTGATTGATTAATTTTCGTAGGTATTTAACAACTTTTAAGAACATTATTAACATGTAGACTTTTTACAAAGATTGCATTACAAAGATTTAATTACATTTGGGAGTGCGTAAAAAATTATAACCCGGAGCTGAACCCGGAGTTTGTTGTGGGTTATTCTAATACGGCGTGTTAGGACCCCTTTTAAATTTTATCGAAATATAGAGTTATCATTACCATCGTCGTGTGTATGTCTAACAAATAGGTATTGTAAAATTAAAGGAAATTTTCGGTCAAAAGGACTTTTTTTGTAAAATGGAAATACTAATATATATATATATATATATTCAATATTACCTTCTAAGTTATCTTATACAGGGTGTTGACGTTTCGTCAAAGGGATGCTCTTTTCTTTATTTCATTGTATATACATTTACATAGAGTGTTTTTACTTTATATATAGGGTTATGGGTTAGAATTCCTATTTTAAAAAATTAAAAAAAAATATTAATAGAAAAGAAATATATTAATTTAAAGAAAAAAATAAAAATAAAGTATACTTCGTGTTGTATTAGATGTTTTATTTGTATATATTTGTGTTACAGCAAACGCATTACACACTTGTGCGAACAAGTGGATTATCTGGATTTTATTCCAAAGCACCTTAAATTTCTGGAAAATTACTTGATAATAAATGCGTAAAAAAAATATTAATATGTAATATATATATTACATATATATATATATATATATATATATATATATATATATATATATTACATATATATTTTTTCTATGGCCGGATTGCTTGCTGTGCGAAATTAATATTCCGTTGGAAATAATTGGCGAATTACAGATAACAAGCTGGTGTTGCTGTGTTCATTTCGGCTGAATGGCTCTACTTGCAAAGCTGTATTATGTGTTTGTATCCCTTCCCACTACATCGCATGCAGCCGTCAAATTCCAAACTACTACAATTGTACTGACGCAGTTGGCTTAGTTATGCCATGGAATAATCCCGCAAAAAAAACTAAGTTAACATGCTTAGTGTTTGAACGCACCCACACCAAACCCGAGTGATAAATAAAACGCTAAAAAAAATGTAATTATTAACCTCAACAACATTCAAAGAGGCCTATACCTACTAATTATGAGTAAAGAATCTTCATAGCGCGATGCAATATTAAATTAAACCAAAACAGCGCCATCTAACGCATAACTTAAAATTTAACTTGTTCAATTTTAAACAGTGTTTTATATTGGTTCCTGGACGACCGGACCTCTTCTTGCAGTACGTATGATCGATAACCTGTAACATTCCACTGCTGGACTTAAGGCTTCTCCCAAAGGGAGAGGCTATCCATAATCATCAGGCTGAGCAGGCGGGTTGGCGATGGTAGTAGGTAGTCGGTACTAGTACAGAGGACGCTGCTGCACTTTCTATTTTATATTCCCTTAGTCGCCCGGTACAAAAACCGTAGGAAGAGGAGAGGTGGTGACAACTGTATTCTGATCTGCTTTCACCACACGACCAACTGTAGTACTCATCGAATACTTTATGTATTTTGGCCGTATAAAATAGATAAAAAACGAGACCGCCGGATACAGTACTGATTTGATAAACCCTCACTCACAGACATTATGATTCGCGATCAATAATTCAAGCACTTATTAAGTTGCTATAAAAGCTCAGCTCAACATAACCGTAAGACTGGAAATGTAAAAAGATAAGCGGAAGGTTAGGTGTCTAAGATAACTACCTTTATTCCTTACTTCTTCCTGTCTATATGTAGATAAATTGGGAAATAAAACATTGCTCTCTCTAAATACATTCAAGGTTTTTAAAGTTATATTTTTTAGGCGCTTTATTAAAATTGGAGAGAATTCTTTGGCTTACATTTAAAGCCAAAGTATTTAAACCGCTTTAGAACATAGAGCTTTCCGCTTTCCGAGAGCGCCACCACCATAATATCATACTCTATTGGTTTAGCAGTGGATGCAGACAGGCTGTTATTTGTTTTGTTAACAGAGTGTTGCTTTTCAAGTCATCTAAATACTTATGCTATGCTATCCGCAAAGATACTTAAGTATTTAGAACACGAAACACGATTTTAGACAAAAGAAAAGCTGAGCGAACCTATTGCGTACTGCGCAGCGCCGTTTTCAATGTTGCCACATATAAAAGATTAAGATACACATACATAACAATAAAGACTTAACTATCGGGCATGAGTGCGAGAGTTCTCCTATTCCTCTTCCTATTTATTCAAGAGCTTCGAAAACGCAAGAGGTTCTCTACTCGACTAGTACGAATGGAGGTATGTATGGTACATCGAGTATGTCGGTATGTAGGGTAAGGGGGTTCCAAGAGGGCACCCTAAGGTTAAGTTAAGGCAAAAAAAAAAGATAAGGCTAAAATCTGATAATGCTATTCGGTGCTAAATTTGAAGTCTAATTAAAAAATTTAATTACAATTAATTTTTATAATCTGTTTTTGAAAGACCGAGTTCTGAGGTAATAAAAAAAATACAACCGAATTGAGAAACTCCTCCTTTTTTGTAAGTCGTTTAATA
This sequence comes from Pararge aegeria, assembly GCF_905163445.1. Classification (NCBI taxonomy): domain Eukaryota; kingdom Metazoa; phylum Arthropoda; class Insecta; order Lepidoptera; family Nymphalidae; genus Pararge; species Pararge aegeria. Next base: position 9,322,717 of record NC_053208.1, read on the forward strand.
AGATAGCGCACTATTAGCCAAAAACAATCTTTTTTTTTATGTTTATAGACGAGCGCTTGACTGCAATCACACCTGTAAGCTTCGTTGCAGCCTAAGGTGGAAAGCGCTTGCCTAGAAGATGCCCATTCACTCTTGATTTGAAGGTGCTCATATTGTAGGAACTGGGGAAAATGGAAGCTGGAAGAGCATTCCAGATCCTAGCGGTGCGGATCAGAAATGAAGATGCGAAGCGCTTCGTACGCGTCTGCGGTATATCGAACACGTAGGGATGCAGATCCTTACGGTGCCTCGCGGTTCGATGATAAAAAGGCGAGGGGGGAAATAGATCAAATAGTTCTTGAGCACACTCTCCGAAAAATATCCTATAGAATACCGAAAGGCAGGCAACCTTGCGACGATGTTCCAAACTCGTTTAAAAAGTTTTTTATTGGCTACGTCACCGATGATTCTCTAGCACGGCGATCCACCGAATCCAGGACATCAAACTGATACTTCATACTTGATAATCTATATACTTACATTTCTTTTGTATAAATCTGAAGAAATTTTATCTCTACAAAACGTAACGGTATTTTGTTACGTAAAAATCACAACTTCCTGACGGCTGGGAGAGTGGGGGAATGATAAACTTAACGCAAATTTGCATTTAAGTTCATAAACATTTGTTCAAAAAGAGTTTTTCGCTTTAGGCTGGTTCCCCGCTTTAAGCCTCCGTCCCTTACACTAACACTTCTTCTTCATAGGATTGTTTATAAGAACTTCTACATGAGAAATGCAAATTCTTTGCAATTATTACTTGTCGAGGTAAGCCCACTTTTGTATTAGCAAACGATATTTCTGTATAAGTATTTATAATTTATACAGAAATATAAAAAAGTAGTCTTTCAATAATGCAAATTATAGTTTCATTTAATACTATTGTAAGTATGAATACAAATTCCATTAACTATCTATCTTCAGTATTAAGACACATGTTCAACTGGATAGTACCTCATATTATAAGTACGTACCTAATTACAACTAACAGATTATTCTGATGGTGCGGTATATGTGCCAGTCAATTTGTACAATTTTAGGTGCATTACGAACTTTTTTGTCAGAATCGAACTGAATTGTAAAAGAAGTTTTCGTTTCTAGTATTTGACACAGGCATCGTAATGAACTCAACCTAATCCTTAGTTTGGAAAATGTAAAATTATATTTAACAGGATCATTGGTTTTTTAATCATCCCGCGCCAACTATTTGGTTCCTTGGACTATAGAATGATGGTTGTAAGCTATTTGGCGGCCGATTGGCGCAGTTTGCAGCGACCCTGCTTTCTGAGTCCAAGGCCGTGGGTTTGAATCCCACTACTGCAAAATGTCTGTGTGATGAGCATGAACGTTTTTTTGTGTCTGGGTGTTTATATCTAAGTATTTATGTATATTATTCATATAAAAATTCGTCAGTCATCTGAGTACCTATAACACAAGCTGCGATTACTTTGGGGCTAGATGGCGTAGTGTGTATTGTCGAAGTTTATTTATTTATTTATATCCAAAATTACATTAAATTCAGTTTAGCTGCACAGCTGTGCATTTAATATTATTTATAAATTTTATATATTTATAAATTTCGGCCGTTAGATGGAATCAGGCTATCCTGGCCTATAGCAGATAAGTATATTTAACCCCTTATAAGTTCCTACGGTACCGGGCTGTTTCATCGCTTGGAGGCACTTCTTAGTCGGTAGGTTGGGAAGTAACCACGGCCGAAGCCTCCCACCAGAATGCCCAAAATGCCTTTTCCATGGATCGAAACCTGCACCTCCCAAACCTCAGCCTTCACTTCTGCTCTACTGCACCAAAACGTAACTATATTATGTGCCAAATTTCGGCTAGATCGTCCAATCTTTGGGCTTACAATAAATAAATAAACCAAGAAACACATTTCAAACATAATACCTATAACAGTGAAGTGAGTGTAATCAATTATATCTTTAAATTCACTTTAGTAGAGTTAAAAAAGTTAATCTAGACTTTTTTCATTCATAAAATCAAGTCTCTGGACTTTTTTAATGCGAAAGGTACCTAGCTGTCATACGATGATTGTCTAACAAACTCATACTGAACGCTACATTTCAGCCATTGAAAGAATGCGTGCCTGTCAGCGCGTAAAAGAATGGACAATGTAACTTTGAAGAGACGTATAAATATTTTATTTGATTGCCTTAACAACATACGATGATTACTGTAGTTCTTATTACGAGTATAACTAACGATGTCATTATTTCAAGCTTTTGTTTTTCTTATAATTATGCACTGCGTTTTATGTTAACTAAGTATATAAAGAGAGAAACATTTTATTCAATCCACAATGCGCCGTTACAACGTTAGAGCACATTCTTTCAGCGGCTGGACTTTAGCTAGATATTTCTACTTAAATAAAAGCAAAAAGGGTGATTAAATAAATAAAACACTGGACATATACTAATGTTTTTTATTATAAAAACTAGCAATTAGTTACAAGCATTTGAAGATCCCGAACCTATACCTACTATAAACTTACAAACCTACTTTATACTTACTCTAGAAATTTCTAAAATATTTTACATTTATATACAACTTGATGATACTAATAAGGTGTGTGGATTTCAAGAATAACCAGTGCAGTGTTAAGTGCGCTTTGTAAAATTTGACGAGTATGAAAATTTGTGATTATTTTATTCAGAGAAAGCGTTAAATTCAACGTCATTAACAGTAAGCTTTACTCAATATTATGATAAGTATTATTCGACTGTTAGGACCTTAATATGCTTTATAATGCGTATCATGGTGTATTTACACGTGCTACGCTCGCAAGTTCGCTACCTCGTTTCTAATACGCCCTACAATTTTGGATTGCCCTTCCGGCTTCAGATTTCCCCACTGATATCAATGGAAACTCCCAAATTGTAAGCTAATAAATATATATTCATAAGACACACCAGCAATTAATTGTGACTACATTAAAAAATAAAATTATGCGTTAGAATTACAAATTCTGTCTAGTGCCATTACAATAATCAATTATAGGTGTATCAATTATATTCAGCATTATCGTTGTTATCTCCGGTCACATTAAAAAAAAAAATAATAAGTATTCAACTGAAAACTATTAAGATCATACAGACAAGCGTGCGTCATAAGAACAGAATAGTTTAATAATTTTTTGATAGATTAAAACTAACGATAGATTAAAATTTAAAAACACTTACAGGGTATTGAGCTGCACAGTAGGACTTTCAATGAAAACGGCTCCCAGACTAATGCAGACGTATTGGGCGATAGCGAAAACTAACTTCTCTTCCTTTAGACACTTTATTAACATCAGCTTCTCAAAGTCACTCAAGTGGTCATCCCAGTTTATTTTTGGAGGAATAATGTCATTTTTGTTGATGTGGATGTCCTTTAACAGAAAGTCTGTATAAATTAACCATATTCAATGTCCTAGATTCGATTTCTTCAAAGGAACTTTTTTTGTCGCGTTTAGGAATAAGTAGTAATTATGAATGAATGAATAAATACACTTTTAATGTACACTACAGAGAAAATTTACAAGAAAACAAATAATAATAGATTTGGCGGTTTTATATATATTAGCCATCAATTTCAGGCAACCAAAGGCGTAAAAGAAAATATTATAAATTCTTTTTGTTATATCTAGTCTTGTTATTTATTCGCATACCTATATTAATTTATTTCATTATTTAATACATCAACAGGGCTGTTCTTTTGACACATTGAATTGGTATTGATACATAAATAACTTAAAGATTACAGGCCAAGAGGAGGAACTAGAATTTGCGTAGGAGATTTTTAAAAACTTTCAAAACATACACAGATTGATAATTAATATCGTAAGTTTTTCTTTACCAAGTGAAAATTGCCGAGTTGAATCGTGATTTTCCGTAGGCAGTCGTTCGCCAGTCCTGCGAAACTAGGATCTGTTCCCTCTAAATGGTTCACCCCTAACCACATTTGGTCTGTGAGGGCCTCGACAGGGGGCCTCTTCGGAGGTACCTACAAAGAATTTTTTTAAGTCAATGGTTGTGTGTAATAAGTTTTATTGTGAGCCGAGGCGATGCTTAGGCACACATACGTAAGCCCAAGCAGAGGTTTTAGTTTATCATGTAATTTATTTGGCCGCAAAACCGTGACTGACATGAATTTTCATCAAGAAGGTAGTCATAATTATGTTCAAATTTCAAAGTATGTTTGCGAAAAGTTACTTTAATCTTGAGCTTGATTAATATCCCACTGCTGGGCTCGGGTCTCCACTCATAAGAGAACGGAATATAGAACTTAGGCGAGACGCAACCCGATTGTAAGTTATAACAATCCATGACATCAACAAACATGTAAACAAATTTCTCAGCTACTCCCGATCGTTAGATTCTGAGGTATGTACCTACGTTAGTCACAATTTTTTAATATATATACATTTTATGTAGGCAGGACAAGGCAAATTACCAAACACAGGGCTAGGACGGACTATTTTTCTACTGAAATGGGGTATTTTATATATTATTATTTACACCCATTTTTGCCCTATCCGGGAATAATACTCAGGATTTCTTGCTTCGTAGACCATGCTAATGAAAGAGCCCATCAGGCGTTTTTTTAAATCGCTATATTGTAATATAAGCTATTAATTTAAAACTGCCTCGTTGTGAGCTAAGATGCTGAAGACTGAAGATCACGAGGTCCTAAATTAGATCCCCGGATCGGACAAATGAATAACTAAAAAATAAATCTTAGTACTTGTCCGGAGGTTGGGTATTGGTGGTGATTAACCTCCGTGCCTAGGAGAGCACGTTAAGAAGTCAGTCCTGCACCCGATCTTTTTCTGTTCGTGTTCGAGCTGCAGTCCCATTAAATTGTTAGACTGATGGAATAGATTGTCCTTGCGCGCACAATTATTTTTCACTATAATATCTCTCCACTATCTACTACTATCACTATAATGTCCACCTTAGCCGATATCGGTCAGGGAAACTGGGGAATTCACTTTAAGGCACGTTTTAGTTAGGTAGGTACTCTGTTTCAGTGAGCAATAAATTGTATAATTTTCCAATATTTACTTAACGAGGTGGAACAATTATGCGAAATCGCGTATGGGTTGATTTACACCACAGTAAATAAGTGATATGAATGAACAACATCGCCGTGACATGTGCTGTCACTACGATTATGGAATATATCGAGGGGAATATAATTATTATTCAAGGTATAAAACGGAGGTTGTTTTAAATGCAAAAAGAAAAATATTGTACGATAGATTAATTGGAGATACCCTATTTGTTACCCTAGTCGGTGGGATCCGAGTTGTATCCATGGCACGCACTTCTCGGAGTTATGTGCTTTTTTTTATTTAAGCAATTAAAATATCACTTGCTTTAAAGCTGAAGTAAAACATAAATTTTCAAAGGCGTGTGAAGTCCACCAATCCGCAGTTGGTGGTTTATGGCCTAAACCGTTCTCTTTCTGAGAGGAGACCTGAGGCCTGTAGTGGACCGGTAGTGAATAAGTGATAATGAATAAAGAATAATTTTTATTTAAGACTAACGTTTAACCTACCTTTTTGGATAAAAAATTTTTCGATTTTGGATGACTGTAAAATTAAAATTATTTTAATGTAGGATGTACAACGTGTAACGGAATAACGAAATATTATTGAAGGATGTAAATAAGTATATTTAATAAGGAACCCTTTAAAAATATTAAATCTAAAGAAATATCACAATTCAAATCTTTTCAAGTGTTTACTTGTGACAACCCTATTAAGATATAAGTATGCGCATAGTACCTACGCTAAGCGACTTGTATCTAATAAAGTGACAGTAGTACATGATTTTAATTTTGCATGTGATGTTAGGGCTGTATCTGATTAGGTTTTTGTTTTCACAGATAAGTCTCAGAGACAGTACAAGTCAATTACCTCTTAGGTCTGTGAAGTTTTGTTTCGGTTTTCATTTACACGTTTTATAGATATCTGACTACTCTAAAATCGGAGTGGTTTGTTTTTTCCCAAAAGTTTTGTACGTTTTGTGTTTGTTTGTTTGTATGTAATGGATAAACTCAAAAAAATATTTCACCAATTTCAAAAATTCTTTCGCCTATACCTAGAGTGCGAAATAGTATAATGCAACCCGGACCCGGGCTATGTGAAAAAGCTTGACTAAATACGATATAAAATATATTTAAGTGAAAAACATGTATTCCTGATTGCAAACTACTTTTACTACTTATTTGTTTTACGTAATGTTTCAATAATAAAAATTCTATTATGTCATTGATCAACCAGTGAGACTCGATTAAAATGAGAGACTAGGTGCCCAAGACCTAATGATAAAGATGACGATTTCAATTTTTAGTACGTACAACTTTGGTCCCGGCCGGTCCCCTGAGAACAAAGTTCCATTGGTCCGGCTGCACTCGTCCCGCGTGCAGGAATATGGCCATGTTGAGCAGAAAACTGAACACCAGCTTGTGGCGTTCAAAAAGCCCTCGCGACACATTCCGGTACACGGACAGAGTTATTTCATCGTGCAATATCTGTAGACGACGCTCGAGTATTTCGCATTTTTCGCTCTTCTCGATAACTATGTTGAATACCTGCGCAGGTGTTTTGAAAAAGCTAATTTATTTGTTTTTTCCTCTTTTGGTTTTTTCTTTGCGGCACTGAGTTTACGAAACGAAAAACTTGACATGTCACTTTGCTGACTTTTCCTTTGCAAGAAGTAATCCAACCGCTACTGTGTTGCTTAGCGTTGAACTGAAGCAGCCTCGGTTGTTTAGCAGATAGCTTTTTCATCATGGTTTGCAGTTGCTGACAATATACATCCAAGTCTCCTACTCGTCAGCAACGTGACATGTCAAGTTTTTCATGTCGTAAACTCAGTGCCGCAAAGAAAAAACCAAAAGAGGAAAAAGAAATGAATTAGCTTTTTCAAAACACCTGTTTAAACCTGAAATTGGAATTTCTAAACAAAAAGGAGATATTTGAGGTCAAAGTGGCCAGTACGACAAAAGGTCAATTCCATATGAAAGGATCTAATATATAATATATACACCTAATAATATTTGTACACACGCAAGGAATCAAATTTGAGAGTTGATCACATAATATTTATAAAGAATATTGTGACTTCCTTGTTCGTCTTTCACTGAGAATATTCCACCAACGCTCACGAGAAGAAGAAAAAAATGCTTGCTATTGTTTGTTCTGTCTAAAAGTCGTAGTTTATATGTTTTATTCATCTAGTATTACAAAGTTTTATTATCATAGTTCTGATGCAGTAAGTATAGACTAACTAAATTGGTGTTGGCGTTTACGCTTACTACAATTTACAACCATGAATCTCAAAGAGCGCGTTACGCTGTGAAACCTGCAAACTACCGTCGATTTCAGGCAGCATTAGAAATCAATTGGTATTATTTTAAAACTATATTTTGTTTTATGTTTGAAATGATCTTAATAATTTAGTAGTTAAGTTTAATTTGTGATAACTTTGAATTTAGGGAATATAATAAAAATAATTTTTCATATGTAAAAGTACTGTTTATTTTCCTGGAAAAGATGAATAACTTAACTAATAAAGTCTCGCAAATGAGACATTACACCGCGGTTGATTGTCACAGCTGGTGACAGAAGGGCTGGTTAATTTTTGCGCAAAGGATCAACCTGGCTGCACAGCGCGGAAATGTAGACAGCATTCTTGGCACCTATCATCACATCACTAATCATCAATCTTCCATAACGTTGTCCTATTAAGTTGGTAGAATTATTGAGTAGTGATTTTGTCTTAAACAATACACATGGAGGAACAATGAACATACCTGGTTGAAGTACTTCAGCGAAAACTGATACATTGGATCGATGTCAGCAAGTTGTGCCACCGCGAAGTACAGCACAGCGCCACGAGTCGCTACAGTGCGGTATTTCTCACGCGCCGCAGATATACTTATCTCTGTCGCTTCCGTTTCTAACAATCGGGCGTTTATTATTTCAGATGTTTCCTATAATATATGGTTGTTTTTATGCTCCAGATAATTTAAAGCCAAAAATGAAGTTACATTTTCAAACTTTTTTAATCTGCACCGAAAACTACAGCAATAAAATCCGCAATTTACAAAAGATGTTAAAATACTTTATTTAATCACCTTACTCTCATTGAGAGTCTCAATTAGTTCTTCGTCGTCTAAAATATTTCCAGAAGAAGCATACAGCAAGCGCAGAATCTTATCCTCGATTTCCAGAAGCGTTGCTTTGTCTGTATTGATACGCACTATCAGTTCTGACCGTAAAAGTTCTAAGTCTGGCCGTTCTAGACGGACCACATCGCTAAAATGAGAAATTTTAAGATATTTAGATTGGTTATGCTACGACTTAAATGAAGCTGCGTACAGAAATGGCTAACCTTGAAATGAATTTTGAATACAACCAACTAAAGACTAGAAATGCCGTTAAGAGGTGGATGATTGACGCACTAAATCCAGTTCGGTACAGGTGAGTGCACTAAACTCAAAGAGTTGAATTTATGGCGGTATTTATGCTCGAGCATTGGTGATATTAATTGTACTTATGTGAAACTAACATTGTATTTTCCAAGTGAAAGTTGGAAAATACAATGCTAGTTTCTTAATTTTCTGTATATCATTACGTGCACAAAACAATGAACGTTGAACTCACGCTAGCAATTGGTCCTCGAGGCCGGATAGAGTAACTGTGAAATTCACAAGCGTGACTTGTATGCAGATCTCCGGTAGATAGTGGGGGTTGGCCAACTTTGTGGTGAGATAGAGTCGGAAGTTCGTATCGTACTCGATATCGCTATCACCTAGATGAATAAGCAGCCGACCAGCCTACAAACGCAAAAATACTTTTAATATTGTCGCTTCGCTAACAGTACCCCGACAGTCAAATTAGCACAGTTCTTAGTAGAAACAATAAACCGCTCTCTTACCATAAAAAGGTTTTTGCGATATTGATAGGTTTATTACCTATATTGATGGGTTTTGATGCTTGCATACTAAGGTAAGTCCACCAACTCGCACTGGGCCAGCGTGGAAGACTACGGAATTAATTACGGTCTATGGACTTAACTCCTTCTCATTTTGGGAGGAGAGCCGTGCCCTGAAGTGGGCCGGTAAGGTAATGATGATGATACTTAGCTCAGAGAGTGCTTATTGCGTGTCCTGCAAACCTTGCTAATGCAACTTTGCCGCTATTATGCACTGTGATCATACTCAATGGATATCAAATCAAATTTTAGTTTATTTACATTAAAAGAAATAGTAAGTAATCGGCAACTGAAAGGACCTTTAAACGAATAACCTTTTAGGACTCCATGTCCTTAATGGTTATGTTTTCTAATGACAACCGGAAACGTAATTTATATAATTGTTATAACTTATACCTGAAGGAACGTCTGTTTGAGTAGAACAGGTGAGAGTGTCGCGTCTAGAGCCTCGCCCAAGTCTTCAATAAGCATGGGCCATCCAAGACGTATACAGTTTTCTAGCATTCGAAGGTAACCGGATTCGCTCAGCTTTGTGATCTGTAGTCCGTTTTGGCGCTCCATGTTTTTGACCCATCTGTTCGCCTGAACATAGGATATAGGTATATGTGAGATCTGGTACTAAGAGAGCCAACATAGACATATTTCATTAATTTGAGTAGAGAGCCTTAGAAATGGACCAAAATATGTGTTAACTAGAAGTGCCCAACGCGTGGAAGGTGCGAGAGCCCTATAGATGTTGGACGAGCGTAGAGGTCGAGGACGACCTAAGGTTCGGTGGAGGAATAGATGAGAGAGATTTCTAACGTCTTTTTATTCAGATTTCTAATAAAAACGTATATTGGCATTTCACTTCAGCGTGCTAGCTACGTCGGTTACTTTAGTTCTTTGGCGAATAACTTCGATCCGAACATTGTCATTCAAAAATAATCCCAGCATAGCTCTCTCGATAGCACGCAGAGCGACATGAAGTTTAAAGCTTAATCACGCTGTCAGTGTCCAAGTCTTGGCACCGTTGGTCATCACCGGTAAGACCCACTGATTGAAGAATTTTGACTTCAAGCATTGTGGTATATGCCATGAAATTAGTTTTTGACCTTCGTACTTGTCTTTTAATTTAAACAATCATTTTGTTGTTTTTTAGTGTAAAGGTTTTTTTAAATTAATAAGATAATTATAAAACACCCTTACGTAGAGAAAATCTCCGTTTAATTGTGTTTGTTTATATTTATATTAACACACTTGTTATATTTATAATTATTTTTAAAACATCATCATCATATCAACCCATTTTCGGTCTGGGCACGGGCCTTGTCTACCAATGAAAAGGAGTTAAGGCCGTAGTCCACCACGCTGGTCCAGAGCAGATTGGTGGACTCCAAACATCTTTGAGAACATTATGGAGAACTCTCAGGCATGCAGATTTCCTCACGATGTTTTCCTTCACCGTTAACGCAAGTGTAATTTTAATTGTTTAAAAAGCACATAACTTAGAAGAGTTAGAGGTGCGTGCGTGATGGGATTCGAACTCGACCCCCCGAAAGTGAACTTGAAGTCCTAACCACTGGGCTATAACCTCTTTTAATACATATTAACAACTATATGAATATTTTTTTTTTTTTTTTACATTATAAGACAAGTTAGAAGACAATGGAATGTATATAATTGTATAAGTTACAAGACCGTAGAAAACCTAAGAAGATTAATATTGTACACAGACTTGATAATTACTTGTTCTTGTGGGTCAATGGTGAGCGGCCATCTCCCTGCACGCGTCACTAGAATGCCGTTTTCAGTTGAAACAGCGTCTCTTGGCAAACCCTGCGCGTTCCAAGTGCGCACCGTGTACGAGTCCGCCATAATTGTTATCAGACTGAAATTAATAAAAATAATTAGCACGCATATAGCTATTTGTCACTTATTACAACCTCTGCCGTTTTGTTTCATTTCATACCATGGAAAGGAACATTATATACTAGCGTACCCAGCCCGCTTCGCCTGGCTAGATTTTCCTTTATTTTATTTAAACAATAAACTCACATCATTAAATTTTTAATTTAAGTCTCACAATATATTAAATCATTTATTTCTCTCCGTATTCATTCTGTTCTATTCTCTTCTCGAGCGGCTGTAGATCATTATCTACACCCATGTACTGGGTGTACAACAGAAAATCATCATAGTAAATAAAAGCTGTATTTGACAGTTTGTCAGTTCAAAAAAGGAGTGCTCCGATCGTCACCAAACTTTACAGGATTACTCGCCAGGTCAATCCGGAGTTTCCCTGAAAGTTTCATTGAAATCGGTACAGCCGTTTCGGAGTCTATACGGAACATACCCACACACTTTCTCTTTTATATATATAGAAGATAGATAAATAAATATACTACGACAATACACACATCGCCATCTAGTACCAAAGTAAGCGTAGCTTGTGTTATGGGTACTAAGATAACTGATTAATAATTTTAAGAATAATATTCGTACATAAATACTTATAAATACAGTCAGGTTACTGACTTGATGCGCTATTTTTTTGTTTCACAATAAGCTTCTTATGGATGAACCGTGCAAATTTTGACGACCTCTTTAGTGCAGAGGCAAGCGCATATACCTAAGTGAGGTCCTGAGTTCGATTTCTAAGGCGGATATTTTTAATTTCTGAATTTTCTCTGGTAGTCTAGTAGAGTGGAGGTAGTTCTGCAAAGCTTTTAAGGACAAGTTTGCCTGGTTTACCCTATGGCAATTTTTTTTTATTAATTCCGTTGTAAAGAGTGGTGACGCGCATAATTTATTGTCGACGAACAAATGTCCTTGTTCTATCTCTGAGTAAAGCATTGCAAGAATTTACTCACTCAAATGTATCGGATGATGGGATCTCGAGCTCTTGACATTGCGCAACCCATTTGCGCTCGAGCTCTCGGCGGTAGTTCGAAGGGAACGCACCAAAGTACGCAATGCACCCAGACGCAATTATAATATCGCCCGTTGTACATTTTAGCTTGTATGTTGCCATCTGAAATAATATTCTATTAATTTAAAAGAAAACTTCACTCTATTCTTATAGGCATAAGAAGTTTAAAAATAGCAGTAACGATATGTACTTAAGTTAAGGTTGCTCTAGCGGGCCGCATCAACTTTTCGACCAAAATTGCCAAACCTGCTCGCAAAGAGGATAATAAAAAAAAAATATATATATATATATATATATATACTACGACAATACACACATCGACATCTATCCCCAAAGTAAGCGTAGCTTGTGATATGGGTACTAAGATAGCTGTTGAATATTTTTATTAATATAATACACATAAATACTTATAATATACAGATAAATACCCAGACACTGAAAAACAATCATGTTGATCACACAAACGTTTTCCAGTTGTGGGAATCGATCCCACGGCCTAGGACTCAGAAAGCAGGGTCGCTACCCACTGCACCAATTGGCCGTCAAAGGATGATATTTAAAACATTTCCAAAAAAAAAAGTGATTATATTAGGTGGAAAGCCAGTTATTGTTGCTCTAGTCAGCCGCACCTCCATACGAAAGTTCCCTTACCTCGCAAAGATGGTGTTACTTTTAAACTAAGATTTTCGTGGTTAATCAACGTTTCTTAAATATAGTTCAACGGTTACATACCACGATAATATTTTGGATTTGTCGATATTTCGACCCAGTTGCATGGATCGTGGTCACGACGGGACTCAGTCGCGTTCGAAGAAATAGTGTTACTTTGTGATGTAATAATGCGAAAAAAGCATTTTGTGTTTCGGACTTTAACGTACCGTACAGCCAATCTCTCAAACAATAAACAAGTCGAAGCTTGAATACCTTAACACTGTCTTCCCAGCGCGTTTTCTCATCGGCAAGGGCTTGGGTCAGTTTACCAGCTCGCATCAAGCGAGCCGCTGCCAAGTCCACGTCCGCTTGCAACTTGATACGCTCTTCTTCTACAACCTGAAAGAGCAATTAAACGTTAACCATTTATTCACAAACAAAACAAATTAGCGCCAAATCTTGGCGCACGGCCTGCATTGCATAGTCCACCACTCACCAAGCTAGTTAAACGCGGAATGGTGACTTCATACGCCTGAGAAAACGTTATGGAGGACTCTAATGCACGTGTTAGGAAATAGGTGATTACAGCACTTTATCTTTCACAAACCCGTGCATCTATACATATAATAAAATTTGAGTGTCCGTTTGTAATATTGAAATAACGGTACATATACAAAAATAATATTTTTTAAAATTTTGTCTGTTTTTTCTAGCTAATTCTCTAAAATGGCCGGACCGATTTTGACGGGACTTATATTGGCAGGTACCTTATGTAATAAGGAGTAACTTAGGCTACGATTATTATAGGAAAGTTCTTTGATTTTAGAAAAAAAAAGTAATGTTGCAATGTCCAATTACTTTCCAGTACCGTGCGCAGCTCACGTGCATGCCACTACTGGGTAGTCACGTCGAGCGCATCCAATAGTTCTCACAACAACGTTATTAATATATAAAGCTGAAGACTTTATTTGTTTACTTGAATGCGATGATCTCAGAAACTACTGGTCTGATTTGAAATATTCTTTCAGTGTTTGATTGCCGATCTATCGAGGAAGGCATCACGCTAAGACCAATAAGCATAGCGTCAATGAAGAATGTTTTAAGATCCGGTGTTTTTTTTTTTCCTTTTTAGAGCTTCCGCTGGGTGCGCTGCATAAACAGTTAAGGTTTCGAAAAATTAATGCTTACCTTTTAAGGTTGGCTTATACGCGGATGAAGTCGCGAGGGACCGCTAGTATTAAATATAACAACAACAAACCATAGTATGTATACTCATTGATAGTTTATTCATGGTGCTTTGAAAATAGAACCTTTACTAGATTCTCATACAAAAATATATGATCACTCACTGCCATAGTGACGCGAGTTTGGCAGATCGACTGGCGGGAAAAGAAAAGTTAAACGGTATGGTGATAAAACGTTACAAATTGAGAATATATGATCTGCAATGGTAACTATATTAAGTATAGTTGTGACGGAACGAGAGTCGTATATACTGGCGAAGGAGTTGTGTTTATAAGCCTTGTTTTAATCGATTGCATAGAAGAACAACGGTAGAATTTCTTGCCAGTGTTCTTTTCTGCCAAAGACAGGCGATTCAAACATTGTCTATGACACTTTTGCATGGCTTAATAAGCCGATCCGAGAGGGACATTTAGGGGTACAAATATTGCTATGTTGAACCCATCGTATTGATTTGAAGAACCCGTGGTATGTCTTCTTATCCTTTTTGGAGCAAGATTACCAAACCAAGGTTAGACATGAATTCGGCATCCATCTAAAATGCTCTTACGCCATCAAACTGGTATACAACTTAGTCCCTTTTCAAAGCCATCTTTATGTTAAATGTAAAATTAAAAAAAATATATCCTGGGCCTACGTAATTCTTTATTCACGTAGGCCTGTGCGCTCATATATATATGTATACATAATAAATTGTGAGCTGGTGGTAATAACTACGATTGCCAACTTAAACCTAAAGCTACGAGAGTTCAAAACTTGTCCCGGTCTAAGAAGAGCCTACAGCAGACTTGGCCGGGTAATTTTTTTTTTTTGTATAGGTACTTTGATAGCGTCTTTTATTACATCCGGAGTTACGTGCGTTTTAAGCAATTAGATACGACTAGTTTTATCGATGAAGGAAAACATCGTCGTGAAAACTGTATGCTTGATAGTTCTCCATATTGTACCCAAATGTGAAGTCTATTAAACTGCTCTGCACACAGAATGCGCACCTAAAATCTATCATGATTCTATATCAATCTGATAAGCTAACAAAGATTCAGTCGCACGAATTTTTACTTGGTAGTACTAATAAATAATAACTTTATCTGTGAGACCGTTACGTATGTAAGGAACTGGTATGTCATCTATGTAAAAGTTGTAATAATAAACTTGCCATGTTGTGTACTCAATACTGGTAAGTATATGATTACAATATCAATTAAAAAAAAAAGACAGCATAAACCCTGCGTTGTTTGAGAAGAGGTTAGTTACCTAGTTTTCTTTAATTGTTTTTCACTCTATGTTGATCAATAAAAAATACTAAAATAGATTTAAGAGTCACAGTAAAACATGCTTTATATTATAACATGTATTATTTTCAAAATCTTAATATATATAAATCTCTTGTCACGATGTTCTCCGCGATGGACTCCTAAACTACTTAACCGATTTTAAATTATATTGGCACACCGTGAGCAGTCTGTTCCAACTTAAGAGATAGGATAGTTTAGATTTTTAATTATAGTCGCAATTTTATTTTATTGCAAATTATATTTCTATAATTAATTGACAGTCACATGTTATATATATATAATACTACTATGCTAATTTAAGGCTTAGCGATACTGAATGCTTTAAAAACAAAATCAAACGCAGATGAAGTCGCGTGCAACAGCTAGTAACATATAAAAAATAAAAGACTTCAAATGACAGCTTCAAACACTGATGCATTAATAGATTTCATTTGATTTGAGCATACACACTGCACATTGCAATTTTTATGTTTTTTATTTTTGTTTATATATCGAATAGTAATCGATATATAAACAAAAATACATAACATAAAATTCAGTTTTTCCTGTGTCTCTTTCGTCAAAAGGGAATATAAGAAAAATTGTGATACCCTTAGTTCCCCCATCATTTTCTCCAGCTGAGCTTCAATAGCCTCCACCTCTTTCTGCTTCGCACGGAGTACCGCCATCACACTTTTTAATATAGCAGCCGCTTCTTTATGTCTAAAAGAACACCATAAGTGAAATTAACAGAACTAAATATGAGGGCATTTAAGGGCCGATTTTTCAACTGAATAAGCTCTAAGCATTTTTTTTTGTATTTGACGGACTAAGCAGATGGCCCAACTGATGGTATGTGGAAAGCCGTCGCCTATAAACAACAACCAACCACCATTTCGCACTGAATGCAAGAAACACGTCTTTCAACGTGCCACCCGGTGTCCATCAACAGTGGCGTGCACAGGGTCTTCGGCCAGGCTATGCATAAAGCAGGAACATGGCATAAAATGGAAATAGTCTATAAAATGGTTTTGTTTTAAACGAGCCATATTTATAAGGAGAGCACTGTCGCCTATAACACAGGTTTATACCTAGCTTAGGGACAGTTGATTTCTGTATATCCGTGTAAATTATAACATTAATATTAGTTATACCTATTGTGCACATGTAATCTAAATTGTACCTATGTTTTTTTGAACAATAAACAAATATTATTATAAAATTTCCCCATCCATACGAGTTATATAAAATAATTTGGGTAGGTAGTGCTTTTGTGCATGTATGAAGTGCACGCCACTGCCCATCAACCTGAGGCGTTGGTACTAAGCCTCATGTGCCTTTAATCTCACACACACATCACATAAACTCTGTGTGGTTTGAGATGAGGTGAGTGACCTAGTTGTCCTTAATTGGTTTTACTCTTAAGTTGACCAATAAAAAAAAAACAAATCAAATCGGCCACCACACCCTTCAAACCGGAACACAGTAATGCAGCAACATTTAACATTTTGGTAGGTGTTGCATGTTAAATCTATCAAATTTATAAATCAGCTTTAAATCTAATATTTATCAATCTATAGAGTCACTGCAAATACACTGATTTAACGTATGCGTTCTTAATATAAATAATGATTTGGTAATTGTACACTCACGCGATAATCTTCGGTTCAACAACTCTGAACACTTTAGCATACATGTCAATAGCCTGCACCCATAAAACCATGGAACGGCACACCTGTAATTTTTTATGTATTAATTTGAGAGTTTAACAACTGCGGAGAAACTTTATTTCTATAGAAAACCTCGTATTCCATTAAGCTCAAGCTACGTTGATGGTTTGGTTTGGACGGTCATAATTGGCATTATTTTGAAAGCCCAATTGCACCAACACACACACCTACACATCTTGTTGGCCACCGACTACGCCTTGTTGTTACATATAAGATCTCTGTCATTAAGTTTCCTGCTTTTACAAAACCCAGGTTCGTAGTCAGGTTTCAGTTTTTCAACATATATTCTATTTATCACTTCTTGCACAAAAAATATATATATATTAAACATATAATTTATTATATTTTTGGAATATTCACATTGACATCTATCATTTAATACCAAACTTGAAACGTTTTTTCCAATAATATTTTTATTCAAAAGCTAAATATCAAAATATAAATAATCATTATGTTAAGATAACTATAAAAGACTACTTATTATCAATCCAAAATCTTAAACTCTCATTACCTTAGATACTTTAACAACAGTGTCGGGATTGAAATCCTTATGAGTAAGGTATACTTTTATTTTTTTGAGCGTAGCATCCGGTATATGATCTTTGTCGTATTCTTCCAAATTGCGGATAAAGTTTACATCAGCTAATAACTTTTTAGTTGAATCCCAGTCTGGCCTGAAATAATGAGGCACAAAATAAATAAATTACAAAATCTTTATTCGTGTCTTGGAGCATTCGAATATTAATGGTTTGATGACGGTGATGAATGTCACTTACTTAGCACCGAGTAGTATGCATACAGGTTCCATAACAAAGCGTACAAGCGGCGGCGGCTTCTGAAAGGCTTTCAACTCGTTGATATCTGCCTTGTTAAGAGCTTTAAGTGCATTTTGCGCTGCTTCCATTGCTGGCATAGCCATCGCCAGATCAGCTTTCGCTTCGTCGGCGATCTCCTTTACTTCTTCCGCTTTTATCTAGAGTTTATTAATATATTATAATTAGAATATTATAATTAGAATTAAAATTCAGCCGTTTAAAAAATTTGTTACTAACAGGCAAAGTTTGAATAGACGATATAACTTTGAAGTGGCGTAATAATTATATCACAATAAATATCGATCAATACAAGATCGATTTATGTATTATTCTAAGTAAGGAATGATTTATTCATGAAATGTATATGATTATATCAGCTTCCGACTTTTTTATAATATTGGGCATGTAAAAAATTTTGGAAACCTTTACACCGCCGCGCCTTGTGTTTGCGGGTGTATGTGTGTGTGTGTGCGTATGTTGAGGAGGGTGCGTGTGTGTTTGAGTGTATATGCGTGTGTACGCGCGTGTGTATGTATGTGTGTGTGTGTGTGTGTGTGTATGTGTGTGCGATTGATCGCGCGTACTTGCATCGCTTAAACCCATATTGTTTCAAAATTACACTATTCGACACACCTTTTAATAAAAGATTATAATTATATTTCAAAAATTTAACAATATTCAAATAAAATGCATAAGGAAATGGAAGTTAGCCAGTTAGTTAGTTTGTTAGATTTATTTATTTTTTTTTTTTAGAATTTACTAGTTACCTTGGCTGCAGCTTCATCTTTCATTACGGCTTGTTTTACTTCATCAGCTGCTGCTTGCTCTACTTTAAGTCGCCCTACGAGAGCTATGCCCTTAAATTGAAGAAAAATTCTTAGAATCGTTGCGTTAAAACCACAGGTTTATTATATTAATATACGAGGTTAACTTATTAATAATACTAATTTATAACGAAAGTCGATTTAAAAGATATAAATTTAGTCTTTTTTTAGAATTTATATATTTATAAGTGTATAATTCGGGGTTAAGTTTCATACCTCTTCAGCCTTTTTCGCGAGAACTGGCTCCATTTCACGTACTTGCTGCTCCATTACCCCCACAACTTCGTACGTTTCATACAATTTCTGAAACATCATTAATTATCAAGTTATACATCATAATTTTAGTAATATATAAAAGTCTATGTCTATTGTCGTCGTATGTTCATTAATTTAGTTATTAGTCCACTAAGCACTGGGCTACGGTCTTGAACCCTTCTCTTTGTGGGAGGAGACCCGTGGCCTGTAATGAGTTAGTATGATGAACTATCCGAAGTCAGGAATACAATCTCTAGACGGTGATACCTGTAAGCCGCAAGAAATTCGATCCCGACCACGCAGTATCTCCTGCTGTTTCTTGTCAAGCAGAGTGAGATAGAGCTTCAGTAGATCGAGGTAGCTGCTGGGCGTTGTGTAGAAGTAGCGTCGCATCTCGTCGTAAAGCCGACCCGTCATCATATCGACGTCCTTATAACATATAACAAGAATATTTATAAATTTTCTCTACAAGCTAGTCGTTCAGTCTTACATGTTAATTGATGATGCAGTCTATGATGTTAGCGGGTTAACCTGTAATCGGTTTCTACGCGGCATCAACTTGGCAGCACGTCTTGGCCGATAGGGATGAAATTTAGATACTATAAATTTTCCCCTACCAGGGATCAAACTCGCTAGCTCTATTGAAGGACCACAGCACTCACTACTGCGCTAGAGAGGCCGTCAAAATACTTGCAGTATATTCATAAAGCTCTCTGTAATATTAGGCGAGCTCAATTCGTCACGATTCCGTATGACGAGAACCTCGTGAGAACTGAGACCGAGAAAAAATGTAAGTATGTTGATGTGGCACGTGGAGTCCGCTGAAATCATTCCAATAGTTATATCTGCAAATCCCAGTTAGCCTAGCACACCATCTAAGGCGACTGGGGTTCCGTGGCAATTCACTGGCAGCCAAGATGCAGAAAGTGGTGTTGCTGGACTCTGCTAGGATAGTCCGCCGATTTCTAAGCCTATCGCCCTGACTCCCGGCCTCCCTATTTATGTAATGTATATTTAAGTGTATTAATCTCTATGTATCTAAGTTAGTATATTAATGTTGTTTTGGCTCATTTTATGCATTTATTTTGTACACGGGCGCGAGAGTAAATCTCGAATAATAATAATAATAATAAATAAAAGACCACATTTGTCTAGAATTTCCGATAATGTTGTGTCTAGATTATCTGTCCCTTGATGAACTTACTGCGCACGCTTAAATTTATTTCATAATTTATTAAAACACGCATTTTGGGGATGTACCCAACGATCCACTTTTTTAAATCGAAATAATGAACACAACGATCCACTGTTTTTTTCCCCTTGTAGGGGGAAATCCTCATGGATAGTTGACATCCAGTTTAATCAGTTAATACCTCTTAAGATGCCCAATTTCGTTGGAAGTAAAATACTCCGTGACTTACGGACTACAACTACCTACAAACCCCGACCGTGCTTCCCGGAACCACAATACACATGACTACACATACACATTCAGAAAGGGGGCTGTCTGATCAGGCTTCGTCTGCCTTTCATGTTCTGAAGCATTGTTGCTGTTATAAACCGAAAGATTGAAAGTGTCGAAAATATATAAGGACTTGTCCAATTGGTTAAGAATAAGCAAAACGTGGTTTTCTGACAATGAACGCTGAGCGGCATTAATAGTAATATTGCTTATAAACTTCAGGTTACGCGTTTATGTGATGGGCTGACGAAACACATTAGGTCAGGAACAATTATTGACTCTCGCACTAAACTAACCTGATGCATAGAAACAGCGAGGGCGGATATCTTTTCTATTATGTCAGGTTTCTCGAGTGGTTGTAAGCACTGTTGGGCCACTGAGAGCAGAGCCTCTGGCGGCCATTTTGTGAACCAGTCAATTGTGCAGCAATTCACCAGAGACGGAAACATTCGGCATCTTCGTCTAAAAAGTAGAATTCACTTATTAAGTATAGGTAAGTAGATCAAGTCAATCTTTATAGCTGATTAAAACGAAGACCGATACGGTCAGCGCGTCATTATATTATTAATAATAATAAATATACAATTTAAACGTAGCTCGTGCTATGGGTACCAGGATGACTGAGGAATATTTTTATGAATAATTTCATAAATACTTATAATATACAGATAAACGCCCAGACACTGAAAAAACATTGATGTTCATCACACAAACATATTCCAGTAGTGGGATTCGAACCTTTGGGCTTGGACTCAGAAAGCAGGGTCGCTGCCCACTGCGCCAATTGGCCATCGAACCGGTACATGCCATGCCGATTTTAATCCCTATGTTCTCAATATCCCAAAAACCGGCACGAAGCGATTTGTAGATTTTTTGTTGTACGGATGTCTGGGGTTTGGCACGCCCTGCCGAGATCTATTTTTCCTAATTCTTACAACCTTGGTACAATTAAAACTAGAGTGATTAAGCATACTCTAGGCCTGGTCGTCTTTCCATCAGGCGAGATTGTGGTAAGGAAAAAAGAATAACAAAATTGCGCTAGTGGAATTACCAAGGTTTTCAGGGCTCACAAAAACACTATGTTAATAATAATGCAGGCTGGCATAATACTGCAGACATCAAATACACACACCCATTAAATTTTCTAAGAAGAACCTTTATATTCAACAGTATAGACAGTTTTATCATGCGATGTGTGTATAAAATGATCAGAGCTATATTGTAACGAATTAAAATTATGCTAATTTGATTTGCGCGGTATTGTTAGCTAATCAAACAAGAATAAAAAGATTTTGTGTTTCGAATTAGAGGAACGGTACTGCGTGCTCTATTCTCGCTGATTTAGAAATAAGATGAAAGTAGACAATCTTGAAAGGATGGCCTCAATTCATCTGTTATTTTATTATACGAGTTTAAACTTTCAAGGTTCTAGTTCTGTCATCATAGTAATCCATACTTTCATATTTACATATTAGATGTGAGAGTATATTGCATATTTGCTATCAATGCACGGTTCACCCCCTGATAAGATGTAGAATATGGCACTGGAGATTGGAAAGGATTTCTTATTCGAAGTAATAATGGTGCCATTGTGCGTATCGCAGCAGTTCTTCTCCACTTGCAGCGTGAGCGTAATATAATCTACTATATATCAATTTATGTACCGCATATGTTCAGCTGTCGATAACTTTAATAATTTGACAATAGTTTATGCCTCAACGTTACGGAGCTGACTAATGAACGATGGAGCAAAATGGTAGACGTAAAAATTAAGACGAATTTATATACGAAATTATAGTTCTTAACTATATTTTAATGAGAGGTGAGATTTAGAAATACCTGAACGCTTCACCAACAGGACTCATACAGATGCAAAGATGTAGTTTTCCCCTCACGCGATTTATGAAGTAATAATAAACTGCGTCGCGATCGCCCGGATTGACTCCAGCTTTGGCTGCCTCACTACGGCATCCCGTCTGTACTTGTTCGTAAGAGTCTCCCTCGAACAGATTAGGTACTTCACCTAGGGAAATAAATGGCCAAGATTTTTAATTTGTAGGCAGCTTTTTATATCTACAAAAATATAAAGTCTGGGCTGCGCTTAACTATTTGGTTAACTATATAAAAGTAACGTTCGTAACAGAAGCGTACTTGAATTCATAGCGATTAAATAATAAAGAAAACCTGGGGTTGGACAAAATTCTAATGTTATTAATAGTATTTTTACAAACTTAAAATGCATATCAACATTTTCGGAACCGACAGGATATTAACTTGCGACTCTTAAGCTACGGCTTGCCTACCTTCGATGCCGAAATTAGTATTTAATTTTTTTTTATATGCATTTTAAATTTATAAAAATTGATAATCCTACCAAGGGTAGGTAAAAACACTAAGGTATAATATTATATATAAAATTATAAAACTATTAATAGTAGAAAAATAAATATTCCATTAAAATAAATACATTTTAGTAGCGGTTCCTCGCATCTTCTTTCGTACATTATAAGATAAGTAGTGTCGTATTTTTTAAAAAAAGAACATGTAACCATCCTCAAGAATTTTAGTAAGTGCTGATGATAGTTTACCGATACCGATAAGAATTAGTAATCGAACAAAAGAGACAAGCATCTGTAATTTTATATGGTTGAATATATAGTACATCCTTATTAATCGAAGATTGAAATGTTACTATTTCAAACATATTATGTGAAATTTTATTTTTAACTAATAGATAAACTTCCAACCTGAATTGAGCATATTGTTGATATCTTCAAGAAACTCTTCCTTGGTTATTTGAGTGTCGGTGAAAAGGAACACGGTGTCTTCGCCAGAGACGCCCGCTCGCATATACATGCCACGTAGATCATCGTGAAACTCCGGAGTGTCGTAGTTACGCTTTATCTCCATACCCATGCATCTGGAAATGTTAAGCAGTTCTTGACTTGACATACCATATAGTTTTTAAAGTTTATATATATATATATATATATATATATATAACACATTTGCGGTTAGCTTCTGATTGTATAATTTGCCTTTAAGTGCCTACCCTGTCAAGTCTCAACCCTGTCACCCACTGATTTTCCTCTTGCTACTTATTTAGAGAGATGGAACCCCAAGAACTATTATGTATGCTTCTTAAGTTTGTACAAAGCGTGTGTACAATGTACATGCTTTTTCAAGGTCATACTTTAGTCAAGGTCAGCATAAAAAAATGCTTTTTGTCAATACTTGTTATGATAATACTTCCTTGTTCTTATTACTAATCCACTAAAACCAATGTAAAGCAGTTTTAAAGTTACTAACTTGCATTCATTTACGTGCCCAGCGAGGGTGGCGACAGATCTTCGTCCGGATCCACCCGGACCGACCATGAGACAGTGACCTCTTTCCGCACGAAAAACTCGCGCCACACGAACAATATGCTCCACTGCGTCACGGAAAAGTACTAGATGCATCTCCGCACGGGCAGTAGAATTGTACTCTTCAAGGTATTCCTAAATATTCAAGGATATTCTTTGACACTCGCAGTATAAACAATCCCATTATGCCATTAAATATCACTTGCTTTAACGGAAACATCGTAAGGAAGCCTGCAAGCCTTAGAGCACTTTATAATGTTTACAAAGGCGTGCGAAATCTTCCAATCCGTATTCGTATCGTGGACTACAGATTAAACCCGTCTCACTCCGAGCGGAGACCGTAATTACTACCCTAAAAGTTTACAGCCATAGCTAAATTAGTGTGGTTAACTCCCCAGCATAAACTTGATGTAGGTGTTATGTTTCACAAGTTGTTCAACAATAAGTTACGACTGTAAATTTAAAAAAGATTCTGCTCGTTAAGAAATCTATTGATTGGTAATACGGAGATTATTTATGTTGAGTGGTCGTAAATTAACAGAATTTATAAAATAGTTACATAGACCACAAGGAAAAAATCTTACCTTCAAAACAATCAAAAGCTTTCCCATATCCGGAATTTCTTGGTACTGTCTACTTTCCTTAGGAATCGCTGAGTTCATAAAATCTCCGAACAGTAATATCGGAGGTTGTTCAATGATCGGTGTGTCAGGTATATCGAGGATAGGTTGCTGAAAGTTCTTTTGGCATACTGTACTCATAAGACGATAGAAGTAACTTTTGTCTTCTATATTTATCAAACGATCGTGGAACACGCGAAGGCATTCATGATAGAATAACCTAAAAGGGTATCTAACATTAATAACAGAAAACAGACTGAGACGATATGATCTGGTTATCGATTCATGTTAGAAATTTATTGTTATTCAGTTTTATGTTACAATTTACCTTAAATGTGAAATGCTTTACCTCAACATTCCCTGTGGAGCTCGCATGTACGCGGCATTAGCCTGTAGAACTCCCTGCATAGATTTGGAAAGGTCACGTAAATTGAATACGTAGTGAGACTTTGCAGGTGTGGGTAGAAGCTCAGCGCAAATTTTCAAGTATACTTCTACTGCTGCGTTAACTATAGGTTCGCCAAGCACAGACACTTCTGTTACGAAGTCCTCCATGTGTCCAGCTAGAATTGCCTGTAAGTTATATTTTTCTAAAATCAGTTGAAGTATTAAATTTTATATATAACGCTTCTCCAGTTATATTATCAAGAACTTTGTCGTTAGTGTAGTGGTTACCAGGTCCAACTATGAATCTATTCTCGATGACCAGATGAAGCAAGTTAAGCCGGTCATTCCGGTAATATCACTACAGTCGTGAAAATTAATCGTTAAAGCTAACCCGTCTTAGAGGATTGTGTTAGTCCTTTCTGCGATTTTCCGCAATTCAAGCGTTAACCTATTGAAATGCGAAGTTTTTTTTACATAACAAACGTGGAAAATGGTAAAGAGAAGGAGAATTTGGGTGAGGAAGAGATACAGAAGTTGCAGATGTCAATTACCTTAAATATAGTCTTCATAGCTTCAGAATTGGGCGCAGAAATGTAGAACATGGCAAAATGGCGAACAAAACGTGCAGTGAGCGGATTTCGGCCACCGCCGGGTGGGGCACATGCGCAAGATAACACGACGTCTAAAATCTCCTTCCAATATAACTTGTCACGATCGTAAAGACCTCCGAAATCCAGAAATTGCCTGTGAAAATATGAAACAAGTGATTAAGATATGTTTAATAAAATATTGAATTGGCGGGCGTCTGTCATGCCGTTTTACACCCCTTAAATTGTACCTCAAAGGCTAAATCGATATAAACATTAGTGTTAATTTGTTGTAATAGTTCTGCTTCTGTCTGGGATTATCGTTTAGTGGTATAAGCAAAACCGCACGATTTTTCGTTCGAAGACCCCAAGTCTGCTATAACAATTGTATATTGCTTCTAAAAAATATTTATGATCAACCAATTAGACACTATTGCAATAGTAAACTTGAACCCCAGTTCTATTGTCTTCTTCTTAACTGGGCCATTTTTCTTAGGCATTGTCCGCATGCTGTAAATCGATGCCAGTACTCTATGAGTAGGGTAGGGTAAAGGGGAATGAGTTCAAAATAAAAATTACAAACCGAAGTAATTCTATTGTTGGCTGAGCACCGTAAACGTCGAGACGTGGCATATTTACGTCGTCAATGAATATGACCACCTTTTTGCCGAGCGGTGCTCCTATTGCTTTTCTAGGCCTTTTGTCAAGTCGTAGCTCGATTACTTCCTAAAATATAGAAGTATTTAAACTCCACACATTTCCAAATAGCACCAACATCTTGGGCGTCATGCCCGAACGTGAACAGTTTTAAACAGTATGTTTTGTTGTAAATAGCATTCAGAGTAGCTTATTTTTGTTTATCATATTATAACATTTCTCTTTTAAATATATTGCAATAAAGTATTCCAGGATTAGATTCTTTATGCCTTTCATATAGATACCAAGAATATATATAAAGTATAACTTTTAATTACTTTACGTTATAACTTAATAAAGTATACTACGGATGTTGTACCAACATTATTAACGAGTAGGTTAGTTAACTTTAGTTTGTTGATGAATTAGTGATGGTGTAAAAATAGGTTATAAATTATTGAAATGTAAAATCTTCAGCTACTTTTAAAGTAGGTATAGAATTGAATTATAAACCTGTGTACGAGGGCTGCTGGTTTGTGCCGAAAAGTTTAATATCACAGGAATAAATAATCCAGTTGCTGAGATTTTCTTTAGAATTTCGGCAGCTATGCACGTTTTCCCAACGCCTGTAAAGTCAAGACATACATAAGGCAGCTTTATAAATAACCAAGCGCCATCTATCTGCATCTTATCTAAATAAATCACAACGACGCGTAAACTAAAGTAACAACGCGAAGTCACTGGTCGATTCCAGAATTAAATAAACTCACTTATCATACTAAAAATATATTCAGTATAGATAAATACAAAGACTTGCTAAAAGATATAATTATATGAAATCTTATAATATACCTACCAGTGTTTCCCGTGAACATAACCGGTTTTCCAGCAGATAGGAGTTTCTCAAAGAGGTACCCATAGCGAACAGTGTCAATAGTAGGAACAAGAGTTTCAAAAAATGGCTTATTACAGTCATATAAAAACTCTGGTATAATCTCCGCCCACACTTTTAATTTGCGTTGCTTCGTGTCCATATACATGTCGAAGAAATTGAAACCTTGCGGGAAACTGGAACACATTTTATGAACATTGCAGACTTATTTTCGAAAAAAATTACTCACATCAAAATCCCAAAAACTGTTTAATAAAGCATAGAAGCTGGGGTTTAGTTTCAGGAAGAAGTTGAGTTGCTTATATAACGCTTAAAAACTTTGCAAATATACGTTACATTTGCAAAGTTGTTAGGTGTTTCGATAGCTCTTCGATAATGGAGCGAAAAAAGTTTTTATGTGGTGATTTTCACATCAACCACATAATGCCAGAAACGCAAACTAACAAGCATTGGATAAAAAAGGGGTTCTAAATGTTTACAACGGCGTAGTAAAGTTTAGAGCCATGGAGCCGTTAGCTTGCGCTCTGATATCAGAGCACAATAGTCAATAATCGTATGGTTAAGGATAACAGTTTATAACAATAAAAAATACTCAAAAATAATTGGCGTTTCAGACTTCTTACTATTCTGCTTCTTCATAAACCTCGAACTGCCTCTTGATAAGCTCCTCAAAGGGCTTGCGGTTCGCTTCAAGGATATTGCCACCAATACACCAAACGTAGCAAAAGATGAAACAATGAGCGATGTATACTTTGACGGCGGCTTTATCACTGAAGCGGTCCCCAGGTTCTGCTAGCAAAGCGCCCAACAGGCAACACAGAGACGCCACCTTGCTTATATCTACCTGTATTGTTAGAATATATAATGTAATAATGTTGACTGATTTACTGGACATCC
The DNA here is from genome assembly GCF_905163445.1 of Pararge aegeria. Classification (NCBI taxonomy): domain Eukaryota; kingdom Metazoa; phylum Arthropoda; class Insecta; order Lepidoptera; family Nymphalidae; genus Pararge; species Pararge aegeria. The sequence continues at coordinate 9,350,309 of NC_053208.1, forward strand.
TTAGCGTATTAATATCCCACATCCTAATAACTAGCATGTATGCCACGAGATAATTGTCTCCAGGCGTTAATCCTATTTTTTCTATAGAGTTAGACGAGGGAAAGGGTATACATAACTGTCTCATGGCGCGCATGTTAGCCTTACTGGGTACAGTTACAAGAGAGACATTCGATAACCGGAAGCGAAGGATTAACCGAAGGTTTTTTGAATACCTAACGAGGCAATTGAAATATATATCTCTTGGACGACAGATTTATTCACTATCACAGGATCTCTTGATTCGTAGTCGTACAAGCTATACACCTGACCAACGAGGCATTACTCGTACTTGCCAGTAACAAAATTAAAAACTCGTGGTCTATCACGTTTTTCCTTTGAATAAAGATTTTGACGTGTTGGGTGCCAGTATTGGCAATTCAAATTCAAATTCAAATTCAAAATTCATTTATTTCAAGTAGGCCTAATATAAGCACTTTTGAAACGTCAAGTCTGTCTGTTTGTAGTGATTCTACCACCGGTTCGGAAGGCAGATTCTACCGAGAAGAAGCCGGCAAGAAACTCAGCAGTTGCTCTTTTCCAACATCAACAATTTACATTTTGTATTTTAACATTCATTTTTCTATCTTGTGAGAGCTGAAAGCGGAGCCGGATGCTTCCAAGCAACCAATGGTGATAGAAGTAGAATCTATCACGGACCTGGATAAAATCAGTCTAGAAATAGCACATGCAAAGTTTTATTTCGGAAAGATAAATGGTTCCTGCAGGATAGATTTGTGTTTGCTGTTCGAGAGTCGAAGGATCAGACAATAACATACACATTAAAACTTCCACGCAAAAGCAGTCACGAGTAAAAACTATTTTTATTTAAATTATCTTACCTGCTTAATACCAACACTGCACTTTGTATTGACATACGTAACCCCGACATCGAGCAATTTGAAGAGATCGTAGACGAATTCCCAATTTTCCTGGGTAAAGAGATTTTTTTCCACGGCTTCGTTGAGCCACGACCTAACATACGGTAGGTAACCCATTTCATTCGGGTCTATATAAACCATTCCGCAGCGAGAGACAGTAGCTGGTGATGCTTGCGCTAAGTCTGCAACCTTTTGGAATAAAATAACGATCTTTACATCCATTCAAACAGAAAAAAAAAGCGTCTAGGATTCTATATAAACAGGTGCCTCTTTTTAAGCTAATATAGTTATTTGAACGAATGCATAACGAAAGCATAGGTTGTTTTACACTTTTTCAGTTTGTCTGTATCTCTGGGCTTTCGGAAATAGCTTTCTGGTGACGAACAGAGGTTACAGATGAACTTTGGGATCCCAATGTGCTAGAATGGCAGCCCCGGTATTGTAAACGCAGCTTTGGTCGACGAGGTGGATAGATCATATCAATCGAGTTGCTAGTAGTAGCTTGAAACAGAAGCCCATGGCCGTGAATAAAGGAACTCCTAACAAAAGATCTCTGCCGATGAAGTCAATTAGTTGAGGTGATGGTGATGTACAAATATTTGATTGTACAGAAATATGAGACAATGATTCTAGCTTCTTTCTTGTCTAGTATTCATACTTGTAAGTACCTCAAATACCATGTGCACGTAAGGAGTAAGCTTTATGCGCTCGGAATTTGAAAGGCACAGCATCTTGTTATCGTCAAGTACGGTGTTCATATTCTCAATCCACACTGCGTCTACTGGACCGTCGCAAATCAGCCACTGGTGGTCGGTGGTCTCGCTCTGAAAATGTTACAAGTACATTGCTCGCCTTATTATTGCACTACATACATGCACACTTCGCTTCAAGTTAGTCTTAATATTTCTTATCTAGGCTATCTGGCGCAAAGATTTATTTAAAAGACCAAACATAAAATCAAACTATTAAGTTCTATAATATGAGGTATATATAGTAAAGAAATTCTTGCATTTTACAGTGTTTTCGGTACAAAGAACCAATAAAAAAATCTTTCCTCTTTATAAAGATAGATTAAGGTGTTTGGGAATAATATTGAAGAGACAACGGATAATGAACTTCGGATACCTACACCTTCAGTTTCACCTCACCTCCATACCTTTTCTTCCCTTTCAAGACTACAAAAATTTTCAAAAGGAAATCAAAAGTTTAGAACAAGCATTTTTTTAAGTGTTAACTGATCACATTAGATTAAAGAAAGTAAATGTAATTAAAATAAATCATATTGATACTTATTGGATTAAATAATTAATTACTGTTACCTGTACAGCGGTTCTGAGTGATAATGGTAGTATGCCGTCATGCCATTCAAGGGTTTGTAGGTTCACTTCACCGTAGAGCTCTCCTATGCTAAGACTTTTGGGGTTCATTATATATTTGTGCACTATCTGGTATTGCTGGCCCGGCACTTCACTTTCACATAACCTCGTATACGTGTCTCCTAATACCTGAAAACAATTATCTTTTATTAGGAATTTTCTTGGTGACGCCCAAAGAAATGTGCAAGCTACGACACTTTCCGAAATGAAATTGCAAACAACTTTAACAGTTTGCGCAGAAACTAGTATAACACATGTTATCATCCTACCTCTACCTTCCTATGTCGATCTGGACATTGCAGGCGACGTTGCGTGGGATGGATGTGATTCCATTGCATACGATAAGTGTGTTTCTATTGCAAAGATTTTAATGTGAAATCAGGAGTCCAATAATCATGATATACATAGAATAAGTTTGTCTCTGGCTTCATAAGACAGCTCGCTACCATCTGGGCCTGCATAATTACTTCCCACTAGTTTTTTCACTTAGATTGCATTCATGGGCTAACTTGTAGTGGAATAATAAAAATAAAAATAATACGTAAAAAGATGTCAATAAACTAACATGTAAAACGACGGTCTTGCTACCACCGGTAGGTCCAACAAGCATCACGCCCCAGCGAACGATCATTGTTTCGTGCAGCTGTATAACTTTGCGGATCTGACAGTCCATTATTTGCATTTTTCTTTCCAGTAATATTTCCTCTACATTGCATGAAGGAATAAAACGAGAGCATTAGATCACATGATCAACATCAGGTTGTCACATTGTACGAACTTCAATTTTATTTATTCTTATTTTTTTACGTTTTCTCGCTCATTTTTTGTAATACAATGATTGCACAATGTCTGTATATCCTGGAAGCTACGCTAAGAACAACCATCGCTTAAAGCAGTATTATCTAAATATTAATGACAATTAACCTTTCGCGCCTTATAGTAATCCCCGAAATGTAAATGCATTTCTTTTTATGTGCAATATTTCGTCTTAAAGGAAACAAAATTAATTACACTTTAAAAACTGATGTGATAAAAAGGGTTACAACTTTAACTTACGTATCACATCCACCATGATTCCATAGTCGCGCACCGGCAGACTTACTCCTGGAAACAAGTCTGAAAGGATGCCAGCGAAGAGTACAGCATCCGCAGCCAAAAACTTTGGCAAGTTACTGTCATTTAGCGCGCATAATAGCGTGATCTCTTCGTGCTGGTCCGGACTAGCGCGTTTCAAGGCTCCAGCCATAACCTGAAATATGTAATATATAAAACCATGTACCTGACACTGGCAAATCTGTGTAAAGCTATAAGAAAGAAATAATGATAACGTATCGAAAATAATTTTGGCGTGGTTTTTTAATTTTTATTTTATTTAAGGCGTTTACTGCTTACACTAGACTACACAAAAAAAGGAAATTGTATACAATTTTACAATAAATTTTACAATAAAGTTGATATCTTGGGGTTGTCACTAAAAAAGTTCAAATTTTGTATTAAGCGAAAGCTTATAGAAAAGTCCTATTATAGTATAAAGGATTACGTAAACGATAAAAAAGCTTGGGTGTGAAAAATTGCTCTAACCAGGTTGCTTCTTAAATATTTTCTAATGACAATGTGAGATGGTGATAACAAAATGAACACCCGGCTAAGTTATTGTGGGCTTCTTCTTAGACCAGGGCGCGTTTGGAACCCTCGTAGCTTTAGTTTTAAGTTTACGATTGTAGTTATCGCCATCACTACTCACTGCTATGTACACATTTTGTATATAATCAACGCATCAAAAGTGCCATCTATGTGCCTATTTGAATAAAGAAATATTTGACTTTGATAGGGTGGTAAGTAGCCACGGTCTAAGAGCCTTCCACCAGAAAAAAAACCGAATAAATAAATTATTATAATTCTCATTCCAAGGTACGGAGCCCTAAGTGCACGACTAATATAGTAAGTAATAAAACGGTAATAAGTTTATATTCTGAAGTAAGTAAGTATAAGTTTAGTGCACCGCGAGAGATAATAAATGACGTGAAATCATTCATTTAAGATTGCACTTCTACATAAATGAAGACTCACACACGCACCCAAGCGCATACATTTGCACAGTTATACACACACCCACACACTTACGCACACTCACGGCCACTCACACTCATTCATGCTGTTGTGAATATCGTAACTGATTGTTTTGTATATGTTGTACTTGCACCAATTGCTTAATTGTCACAGTTTAGATTTGTAATCTAGATTTGGTTTTTATTTCTGTAATAAGATAAACCCTTAAACAAAAAAATTTTTTACGCTGTTGGATTACTAATAAATAAATAAATATTCTACGCTAGCCAAAATACACCATAAAAAACAAAGTAAAAATCTTTGATTAATTTAATACTACAAAAAAAGGAAAAGGAAATACATACAAGCACACTTTTAACGGCCCTCATCCCAAAGTCATAGTGGTCTTGTTTTGAGAGTTGTTCACTAGACAATTTATACATCTGCACCATTTTTTTAGCAAGTCCTTTCGAAGACTCGAACCCTTCTGAGTAGAGGATAACTTCCGCGATTAAAGCTAATAAAAAAAAAAGTCTATATTCGATTTTGAATTGAATATCATCAACGTCATCATCAAACCATACCGGCAAAAGGATTACCGGCCATCTACAGGCCACGGGTCTGCTCTCGGAATGAGAGTTTAGACCGTAGTCCACCACGCTGGCCAAGTGCGGATTGGTAGACTTTAAAAATCTTTGAAAAAGGTGATGAAGAACTCTCAGGCATGCACGATGTTTTCCATGAAGTGACTTTAACGGTGAAGGAAAACATCGTGAGGAAACCTTATTATTTCATTTAAATTCCTATAAATTCTTTAGAATATATATATGCTTTAAATTCCTTGAACTAAAAACGCAAATAACTCCTAAAAGATAGAGTTGCGTGCTAGGTCACCCCAACAGGGAGCCCGAATCTCTAACCACTAGGACATGACATCAATACAAGCGTAAAGTGAATCGAATTCGGGGGATTTGAAAATATTTTCATGTAATAACTCTTACCGTAATCTGGTACCATCATAGATATAGGACGGAAAAGCGCTTTCAGATTGTCCGGTAATTCCGTTCGGCCCGCGTAACCTGGGTTCATTGTAATAAAAGCCGCGCATGTCCGCACCAGTTTGATTTCGCGCCCCTCAAACATGAAACTGAAAATATCCGACTTAAAATGTCAAACGTTGACTTCTATATATACGCTTAAAACACCAGAAATATGCGGCTTGGTATTCAAAATTGGAACTAATTGCCATCTTAATTAGATGTCAAATGGCCTGCTAGCGTTTCGCATGTGAACACAACTACGTACCTAATGCACTTATAATTTTTTCAATTAATGTTGTCATCATCATCATTTCAACCATAGAATGTCCACTGCTGGGCTTGATCTTTTGATTTCCACAAGCTCCGGTGTCGCGCTGCATGTATACAGTATATCCCTGAGACTCAGGGGTTCTAACCTGTTTTTTTAACGCTCGTAAACAATTAAATAAATGGTTTATGAGCGATAAAAACAACAGAAAGATAGACTTTTTGCACAATGGGTTAAAAATTATGTGTCTATAATGATATTGCGAGTAGCACAACTTACCGTGCCTGTTTAGCCACTTTGGCATTCCTGATAGTAATAAGTTGCTGAGCGATCACAGAGAGCACCTCGATATCGATACGATTAAATTCATCGAAGCAACACCATGCACCAGATGTCGCCAGGCCGGAGAAAAATCTTCCCATCATTTTGTAGTCCAAACCTGGACAATTGATATTAACGATGAACGAGGGAATACTTGGGTACACATGTATTATCACCACGGCAAAAAAATTGCTGCAGAAATATAAATGCACGACAGATTAATATCTACAAAAAGTTTTTGTAATTAAAAAGTCGTTAATGCGCTGATTCAAATAGTAAGATTTAATTTAACTGAAACATTTCTTAAAATACAAATGAATATTTCAGAACCAGCCAAAGTTGAACCAGCTTTATTGTGGCCTTTGCGGCCCAAGTGATTCAACAAATGCTCCTTTTCACTAAAGGGATTGCCTAAGTCTTATATCTAATGATTTAGGCGCTATCTATAGAAAAAAAAAACGTTGTACCAACTCTTATAAATAAATAAATATACTACGAAAATATTAAATCGCCTCGCCATCTATCCCCAAAACTAGGTACTAAGATGATTGATGAATATTTTTATTAATAATTTACATAAAAATTATAATATACATGCAAACATATTCATCGCACAAATATAATCAAATATTTTCCAGTCGTGGGAATCGAACCCACATACTCAGAAAGCTGGGTCGCTGGCCACTACGCCAATCGGCCGTCTTAGGCGATAACTATTGGTACACGGTTTATGTATGCTTAGAAATCTCCTTAGAGTAGGCGTTACTTATTTAGTCATTGCCTTGTTAGTTGTAAGTAAAATCGGGCATAAGCAACGGCCCTCCTGCCACCCATGCTGGTTTTAAAGATCTGCCCCTTTGCAACGGGTAACGCCATCTAGTAGGGAACATTGCAGTTTCAAATATTTTCAAAGCATTTAAAGATCCTTCGATGTGGCACTGAGACCACCCGGCGCTACGAGCAAAAATGATTTGCATATATTTGAGATCATAAAGGAACACTAGTTAGGTTCATCGGGGTACCTTCAGAGCAGTTGAACACTACGCATTGTATGGCGAGTGCCTTCGCAAGGTCCTTTGTAGTTTCAGTCTTCCCGGTGCCAGCGGGGCCGGCAGGGGCACCCCCGAGGTCTAATTGTAAAGCTCCCATCAGACAGAGGTAGCAACGATCCGTCAATGGAGTTATCACTAGCACACCTAGGATATAAATAAGTAAAATAACGAGCAATGTATGGTAAGTCTTAGGAATGTTTTGGTGAAAGGCAGAATACCTTACCTCCGGCCCCCAAGTATTCATGGCCATAAATATACATAGAGCTGGACATACGAGCGACGCAGTTGTCAATGTCTTCCTCCCAATAGTAGCGAATCATTTTAAGCCACTCGAAATCTACACTACAAAAAATAGTTCAATAATTTTTATTAGTAATTTTTTAAGATGCCTATATTTATTTCTTCACAAAGTAATACTTACGCTTTCTGAACATGTTTCTCTACCATTTGAGAGATTGTATCTCTGGCGTGAACATCGACCGTTATGAGGGCGCACAGAACTTTCCTGAACAGGGAGCTCAAATCCTTCCTCGTGAGTGCAGCGAGATCGTTCAGGTCAGATATACATTTTTTCTCATAATTCAACAGTCCCGTGTCAATGCGCAATGGAATTTCCAGATCGAATATTTCGTGAACACCCCTCGCCCACATCATTTGAGACACAGCTAGGACTACCTGCGAATTCCGAGTTGAATAAAAATATAGCATCACTATTATCTCTCCATAGCGTATAACAGTTTACTGCTGAACAAAATAAAGGCTTCTGCCTAACTAGGGGGTTTACCCATAACAGATTGGTGATCGCAGTACCCACTTAGGTGGAATGTAAAGCTACGGGGTGACCGTCCCTCGCAGACCCATCGTCAAATCATTGCATTAAACAGCGCAAGCATATTAACCTTTCTACATATTTTTAAGTATTTATTTATTAATACCTGGTTGGGATGTAGAGAGACCCAATCTACACGCCGTCGCTGCATGTAGTCACGCAATGCAAACTTCATACAACGCTTTACCGAAGCGAACATGGCTTCTTCTACTTTGCCCAGCCAATCTTCGACGTTGCCTCGAGCTTTTAAACCCTATTAAGATAGTGTTTTTTTAAAAGACTTGTAGAGAAAGTTCGGAGTGAAGGTTACTAAGTTAGTAAATATTACCTTGCCTAAATTGACCCTTTCTCCTTCAGGCGATAACATAGCTATAATATCAGTAGTTAAGTCTTCAGGTTTTGCAGTCTTCGCTAATCGGGCTTGCAAAGCATCTCTTGTATTAAAAGACATCTCTCGTTCTACAAGAGTACCGTCCTCCGTGATCTCCATTTCGCTTTCAGGAAGTTTAACTCCGAACTCGAGTTTCGCGATCGCATCGAAACATTTTCGTAAATGCGGTTGGACGGCGTGAGGGTTTCTTGTCTAGGGGCAAATATTTAATTATTAGGGATAATTTTTTTTTTATATAGATGAATTTAGTTAAGATTATCCTATGTAAGTAATTATTTTATAATTACGTCACCAAAGCTAATGTAATTCTACGATAAAATTTAGCAAACAAGTTCACCTGTGCCAAAATCTCAAGTAATTCATCGTTGGAAAGGAAAAAGAAACGCGGGAAAGCTACGCGTTTTGTCTCTAGATACGCTTCCAAGCACTTCATAATCTGATCAAGCATTTCATTATTGCGAATAAATTCTTCACATAATTTTGGTTGCGTCGCCGCTGGCATTGCCAAAGGCACCTGGTATAAACATTAATAAAAATTCAAAATTAGTTGTAAAGAATTTCATAAACAAACACAAAATAACATTTCGTCCATGCAGTTAGCTTCGTAATTTACGAGGGGTTCAAATCTGCATTTTTAGCCGATGAATAGATTTATTTATTTACTTATATACTTGCACTCATGCCTTATCCATGACATAGTCATCTCTCTCATCTCTCATCGGCCCTATCATGGCGTAGCAATAAGAGACAGACTGACCTTATAATTATTTCAAACACACGTTTTCTTTCTTAGGATTCTAGTTAGTGTTAGTAGAAATATATATCAGATATCCGAAAAAGTTACTATTAAAGATCGTCAAGATAATAAATCTATTATAATATTAAATAATTGATCAGAAAATTGTTTAGTCATTAATATATGTTAAAAATTACTGCGACATGTCATGAAAATTAATAAGGCGATTATTTATTTTTATATAACACATATAAGTGTATATTTATTATTTCCTATTATCTAATTTTACAAATATACAATCGTTTAGAAAATGCATGTCCTGATTTTGGGGTCTGTAAAGTAAGAAATTCTTGGATATTGTAGAAACATTTTTGTAATATTATTATTTCAGTATACCTTGGCCAATTTACGCATAATATCCTTCCATGACTTGTCAACAATGGTGAAAAGTCTGGTCTCATTGGGCAGCTGACGCTGAATATCTGGGGCTGAGAAAATCACTTCAAGATAAATCCATGTCTGTTGGCAGAGGTACCATTCTTCCTGTTTGGGGAAAAAAGACCAATTATTATTAGTAGAGTGCACATACTTTGCACTATACAGCAATCATTAAATATATTGCTATCAGAAGGCAGGAAATAACATTTATCCTTAATCAGGCATTCTATTATTTGATAGTAAAAACTAGACTTACAATAGTTTTTGAGAATAGTTCAAGGTTCTTGGCCCATTCCTCAACGCGACTACGTATGGGTCCACAATTTCGGGAACTGAGGATTGTACTGATGTGGATATTGCTTTCGTCCACAGCAGCTTGAATCTCATCTAATCCGCCCAAGACGAAAACATCACGCGCGTCCTTGTGCAGTATTACAGGGAATTCCAAGGTCGCCCAAATTTCTTCAACCTATTATAAGACATAGTATATTAGGAACATTCTTTGCAAAGTTTTGAATTAGCTGAATTTTTAACACAAAACTACGCCCACTACTACGCTATTAATAAAATATTTAACAATTTTGCTTTTTCTATTAACTATTGGATTCAATAATTGGAAGTAGTCCAAGATGTAGTTAGAGTACCAGTTGTAAGAACTGCCGCTATAAAAGTCAAGTTATGCCATGGGCGTACCCAGGGACATGTAGGGGAAAATGTATGAACTGTCTTAAATAAATGTATTGCGGCCAAGATAGCGACAGACAAACAGACTAAAAAAATACAGTCCTGGAGGGAACTCTAAAAAAATTATGCCTAGATATAGACGACCTAACCTTAAAAAAAAAATCTCACTTGGCCCAGAGACCAGCAGATCAGAATACTGTTGCCATTATCTACCCGCGGGTATCGTTCGTGGCAATTAGGGGAATATAATTGAGAACCGTCAGCAGCGCCCTTTACTGTGATCACCAACCGGTCCGCCCATCGTGGTAATTATGGGAAGCCCCTTTAGTCTATTAGACTGTTATGGGCTATTTATTGATTTGATACAAGTACTTGCCGCGGATGTATCTGCTATTGTTTGATTTAGATTTTTCAAGAATAAGACTTGCGTATTATCAAGCTTACCTTTTTTAATAAAGCTTCCAGACCAGCCTCGGAGCTAGCTTGACCAGCCACTTCCATCAACTCTTCGGCATGCTGGAACGCGTGTAAGTCCTCCAGCATTTTTAGAGTTACTACCATGTCAGGCGTAAAGCGCGTGCGGAGTATCTCCTCGACATTCACCCAATGTCGCGGTTTCAAAGATGGGTTCCTTAAGTAGGACATAACTGGCAACTGAGGATGAAAACTGCTGTTTTAATTTGGCTCTAGTAGTTACGTGTTAGATTGCTTCTTGGTTTTCTCATATGTAATATTGTAAGTCGACATCTTACCATGGTCCTAATTAAGAGCAGCAGTGCATAATATGGAGTGAACTTTTGTTATGCTAAGTAAATAACGATTTTTTCATAACAGGTGAACAGGTGATGAGGTTATTTTATGGTTTCATTACTCCAAATGCAAATGACGTGATGCGTGAATCGTATTCAATGCTATATTGAATTCGATACGTTCAGTGCGCGATTTGATATACCATTCAGGGCCTAAATAATTAGATAGGTAAAATTATCACCTTTTCCTTGATTATATCAATTGTCGCCTTGCAACAGGGCACAATCTTATTAGGCGGCAGTCCTTTATCGAGCTGGTTAAAAATCTTTCCATAGTTTCCAGTTATAGTTTGTATCTCATCTATATCCAACGTATTGAATGGTACTTCATACCTAATTCATAAAGAATAAAAAAACTACAGTTAGCTGAATAATTTAATAACGGCCAAATATCAATAGTATTTACATTTAATCAAAATCATGAGCCAATATGTATACATTGTTAACAATCTCCTTCTATTTTCGACATACCATATTTTAACTCTTTCTCTTTTTGACATTTATATTGAAGTCATTAAAATGACACTATAAATAAATAAATAATTACCAAAAATGTAATCGTCACCACGTTGAAGGCATGGTGATGTGTGTATTGCCGTAGTATGTTTATATTTATTTATATTTATCATTCAAGACATGATATTCAAATAGTGCACTATAGTAGTAATATTATGTTAATTGCTTAAAACGCATTTAGAAGAAGAAGAAGAAACACTTTATTGCACGTATAACATACAGGAAAAGAAATAGTAAGGAGTATACAGTACACAATGTAGACATGCAAAGGCGGCCTTATTGCTGCAAGCAATCTCTTATAGGCAACCTTTGTAGATAGGACTTACAGCAAGAGAACGGGATAGTGCCAAGAGTGTTGATACATAAATACCAAAATGTAAAGATACAAATACATATATAATTTAAATAAATATACGTAATCGGTAATATATAAATATAAAATATACATAATATATATAAATATATAACTTAGAAAATATAAATATAAAGCTTAGAAATTTAGAAGTGCGTGCTGGGATTCCAACTCAAGCCCCCGAAAGGCCCAATAGGCTATCACTCCTATTTAACTGATTGAATTGATTACCATGATTTAAATGATTCATTCCATTCCTTAGATGCTTTCCATAGCATTTGCCTCAATTTGACGTCATTTATAGCTTCATCGAGCATCTCAAGTCTTGCTGGTGGTATCTGCGATAAAATTTGATATCAAGTTATACAGGAAGGAATCGAGTGATTTTCATTGTAATAAATCTTAATATGTTAGACCAACAATTTGAAGTGACTTATTCCTCTGTCTTACTGCTCGGTTCTCTGTATGTGTGCCCACACATAATCGGAATCGGAATAAAAAGCTCCATCTGTCCTTGTTCCCGATATGGTGACGGATCAAAGCAGCAAGCAAAACAGACCAGGGGGATAGACTGGAATAATCATTTAAGGCGTACCTTGAATATTTTCTGCCATTCACGTATCTGCTTGTTCCTGGCAGAGAATACTGTCAGTTTCTCCATAAGGTCATTTAGCGTATCCGTAACTTTTTCTATGTCCGACTTTTCATCATATAACCACGTTTGCTGAAACAGTTTATCTGGTCAGTTAAACGTTCATCGTAAACAAATTTCTCCACCCATCCTCTTCTAAAACCTCCTGCTTAGGTCAACTCTTAGAAAGGCGTATTAATCATTTAGTAGAATCTTAAAAAAAGTAGAGGAAGTAAGAATTAAAATTTCATTACTTTTTTTCAATAGAACCCGGAATGGCCTCTTAAAACCACAGAGGTCTGCGTCAGGGACTGATTTAAATTGATCGAAAAACGAGAGCTAAACCGAGACAGCGTTATAAATTATACTTATGCCCGTTTTCACTAACGACAGATAAGGCGATGCGTAAGTAACTAACGCCTAATTAATGAAAATTCCCAGGCAAACGTTTACCTTTCACGCATCGATTTTCTGCAGGCAACTCATATAACCTAATTTCGTCTATGGATTTTGTGTTTGTATTATCATATTTTCCATTTTTCGTATGGATTCAAAGAAATATTAATAAAAAAAAAAATTATATTTTTTCATCTGCTAAGTGTCAGTTTACGAGTCCCCTAAACTGTACGATCCGCCGAATCGGTGTCGTAAGTTTAGACGTCGCCTAACATGTGTAGACATAACATAAGAGTTCGTGAAACGTTTTTTTTCCTTTAGGAATCACCTAAATCACTTAGCGTACGATTAAGGCGATTCCTAGGTTTAGTGAAAACGGGCATTAGTGTGCTCTAAAATTAAAAAAAGTGTCAGTGTACACATACCGCAATTTCATCCCTCAGCTTGTTGATATCGTGGATCAAATCCATTATATCCTTGCCGATCTGACTTGCGAACATACCGGCTAACTTGCTGCGACTCTCCAATCGAGCATCTATGTCCGTACGAAGTGTGCCCAGAATCACGCTTAGACCTATCATAAAATTGTAAGTTTTATATCTTTCTAGAACTGTTCTTTTCGAAAAAAAATTTTACTACAGAAGTTAGCCCTTGACCTCAATATCACCTGGTAAGTCATGATGTAGCCTAAGATGTTAGTGGGCTAACCTATTAGGGATTATAGCATTTACATTTAACCCATCAGTCTCTACGCGACTTCATATCGGAACACTAAATCGCAGAACAGTATCTTTGTCGGTAGCATGGTAGGTAACTAGCCAAGGCCAACGCCACCCACCAGACCAGACCAGAGAAAAATCGGAAATAATAAATTACCAAATCTCCCCTGTTGGGAATCGAACCCGAGAATACCTGCGCAAAGCGCATGTGATATTTAGTTTTTTGAACCATAGATAGATAGATAAAGCTTTTATTGCATAAATAAAAATAGAAAACAAGAAATAACAAAAGCAAAATATATATCAAATGTGCAAAGGCGGTCTTATCGCTTCAAGCGATCTCCTCCAGACAACCCTTTATGGTAGAATGAAGTTAGGGAAAACGAGATTGTGCAACAGGTTAATAACTAGTGATAAAAAAATTACATACACTTTTCAAACTAATTATACATAAATACCTATCAATCTATATGTAATAAATATATCGATATATACTTATAAATATATATATATATATATATATATATATATAAATATATAAACATACAGTTATAATAAACGTGCAAGAGACTAGTAGAAAGAAATAATCTGATTGTATAAAATAATAAGAAAAATCTATCAACATACCCAAAAACTCGTTCATATCATCCGGTGGGATGCCTATATTGAATTCACCCATGAGATCGTAAAGTTCACGCAAATACTCGAGGCGTTCTTCGAGATGAGCCACTCTACCCTCGAGTCCATCCAACAAGGCATTGAACGCAACCAGCTCACCGGCAGTCTCGGGATCTTTTGTTATGTCGTTATTAATAGATTGAATTCCTTCTAGTATTTGTTCAATACAATCGTGACCGATTCTGAAAAGATTTTCCAATTTTTATATTTAGTAACTAAATAAGTAAGTAATTATTAAGTACTTTATATCGTCATAATAATATATAATATACATTATGTTATATTTAGCTAGACGGTATAATAAGGATGTAAAGGGACTATCTTAAGACCGTATAAGAAAACAATGAACCATGTTAAAAAATTTAACAAATTCAGCATTCTGTCGTTGACAATAGTAGTATCTCTTAATCCCGAAGAGTTTGAAACTATGCAGAACGAGATCGCATGGGTAATTTTGTGAACGAATTGTATTTTTAATTTTAAAATTAGTGTGTTGATTAAAGTGAAACTAAGTTGTACTAGATTTATTTTTCAAGAGTGAATAGGCATCTTCTAGGCAAGCGCGCTTCATCTTTGGCTGCATCATCACTTACCATCAGGTGTGATTGCAGTCAAGCACTTGTCTATATATTTAAAAAAAAAAAACTAGATTGTTATAAAATATTATTCACCTTTGAAAAAATTGTCAACTGTAGTGGTGCAGTATAATAGTTTTTTATTATAGTGCTACACTACAGTTGACTAATTTTTACTTTGTTACGTTACTAACGGGTATGTAATGCGTTTTAACAACGGTGTAATCATACAACGTTAAAACGAATTACCGAAATACTGTTGAAGGGTGCATAAGTACATTTCGTAAGGAATCATCGTGTAAAAATATTAAATCAAAAGAAGCATATTTATTTTTCCATACAAACAAATTCAAAACATTTTAAGTGTTTAGTTATGACAACCCTATTGAAGATAAAATACCCACACGCGCATAGTGCCACGCGGCGCGTACCTAATAAAGTGACAGGAGCTATTTTATTTTAATGTATGTGATATTAGAGCTGTATCTCATTTCTCTCAGTAATAACTATGGCAGTATTTTACTCAAAATCTTAGCTTTTCGATTTCACAGATAAATCTCAGATACAGTACATAATGTACCTCTACACCCTGTGAAGATTTATTTACTTTTCGATTTCACAGCTTAATCTCTGAGATAGTACATAATGTACCTCTACAGCCTGTGAAGATTTATTTCGGTTTTTCATTAACACGTTGTATAAAATGCCGTGTGCCGGCAGATCACCAGCCCTCCACTTCCCGCGCGTGTCGTACGAGCCGACTAAGGGAATATAATGAAGAACGGGCACCAGCCTCCTTTGTATTACCACTGCCATCGACTGCGATCACCAACCCGTCTGCCCAGCGTTGTGATTATGGGCGAACCTCCCCAGTGGGAGAGTCCTTTAGTCCAGCAGTGGACCGTTTGAAGGTCATTGATGGTGATGATGAATCATATAAAATACTTACTCAGGAGTAGTAGAGTTAACCACTTCAAACAGTTTCCTCGGTTGGGGCCTGAACAGTTCTTGGAAAGGGCAAAGGTTCAAGAATATCAACCCAAGCGGTTGGAAACTAACAACCTCTTCTATTTCGTCCATTTGCTTAGCGAGTTCCGTACATAGCTTCCTAAATGCGTTCACGTCCCTCTCATTTTTGATGATATTAACATCTATCTCGTGTGCTTCTCTGAAATTGTCCATGAAACGTTTCATACGTCCTAAGAAAATCCACACTTTGTCATAAGCGTCGTGGTTTACTAATGAAATTAATTGGATGTCGTTCAACAATGACTTGTCTTGGTTCATAAGGAAGTAAAGATTAGGCGATTCGCCCGCAGTCCATTCCATCTGCTTTCCCATTATTGTTGGTTGTACGAAAATTTGTAACGTCTCGTCATTTAGATAATTGTGGAAGTTCCGGACGTATTCGTCCCAGTAATCAGTTATTTTCTGCATGTAACTACAGATTATGTTTTCACTTGGCTTAAGTTCTACTTCTCCAGTTGGCAAAACGTATGCGTCGACTTGAAACAGGGCCCACTAGAAATGATAATTACGTAGGTCTAATGATATGTTTTAGAGAACATTTTAATATTAAAAACCTTTGAGGCAACACGGAAGTTAGATTTGTGACGAAAAGGCAACATAAGAACATAAGAATATCTGACCTGGAAAAGGAAGTATAATTAAAAGGAAGAGTGAAATAAGAAAGTGTACCTAGTCTGAAAATTAGTATTTTTATAATTTCCAGTACATTTATATACTCTAGGTTAAGGTTCGTACTAGTACGCAGGTCGATGTAAAAACTTAACTTTGTCCGATTTGCACAATTTTTTTTTAAATTCCGGTTGGTCTTACATACATTTGAAAGAACAGGTGAAGATCTCTAGACATGGAGGAGGGATCTACGACGTTTAGACAAAAGCAATAATAGCAAACAGTTCAATAATTTAGTTAACAGCAAAAATGTTTCTTATAAGGATAATTTTATCTGGTGGGAGAGAAGCCTCCCACCAGCCACCAGCCGAAGGGCCGTGGCTTGTTACCCTACCGACAAAGACGTACCATGTCGCTTAGAAACCGAGTATGGCAATGGTTTAAATATAACTGGCATACACCTTTAATTTTTTTGGCGTTGTGGAAAAGCTTTATTGCTTCCTTACCTTCTACCTATCTACCTTGGGCATGGCGGAGGTTATTTGGGGCTCCCTCCTCTTAGAGGGTCAGAAAGAAAAAATTAATTAAACTAGGATAAAAAAAAATCTACAGTAATTTTACCTTGCAAACGTCGATTTGCCGTGGCCAAGCTTCGAGCACTTCGTCCACCTCCATTCCAGCAAGGAGTTCCGGTGGCGGCGTGAATTGCACATGTGTACGTAACATGTTCGCCATCTGCATGTTGGACCGCCTTGTCAAACGATACAACATGTAGTTCTTCATATAATCCACCAACTTTATAAAACTACAAACACAAAATGTCAAAATGTCAAACAGTTTCCCTTGCCGATGTTGGCCAAGGTAGTAAATCTCGAGACTTAAGCTGGAGTTATTAAAGTGCAATAAGCAAAGAAGCACAGTTGCATTCTATATTCTCTCCCTCTCAGAGATTAGACAGCTCTTCTCAGCTTAACGTGCTCTCGGAGGCACGGGGGGAATCACCAGTAATTTCAAGCTATTACTAAGAGTTTCTTTATAGAAAAACCCAATACTTATTCATTGGCTCGGCCCGGGGGTTGAACGCTGGAGTCGAATATGCTCACTAGACCAACCAGCAACGAGATAATTTAAACTGAAACGGGGGTAAAACATCCGACTGTCAACGCAGTCCCAAAGTTACCATCGACTTACCAAGCAAGCCTTTCGCAGTATTTCCGCTTATTCGCCTTCTCAGTATAAGACATACCACCAGTAGGTTTGCCACGAATCATTTGGAAGGGAGGTACATTTCGATCGTCGTACGTGAAACCCTGATGGTATAATGCTGCATGGCAAGATGCTGTGATTACTTCCAACACTACAGATCGAAATTCTTGCAATTTATCACGAATGTATTCTACACGTCTCATCTATAATTAAATAATAATAATAGAAAAATTAATTAATTTTTCCAGATTGATTATTTGTTGTCACAAAGCTATCAAGACCATTTAAGCTGTTAAAAGGTTCTAAACATTCAGCCAAGAAAGAAGTGAGAAACCAACCAGAACTTCGATGAAGTAGAAAAAGGCAGTGTCCATATCCCTAGAAAGGTCGGCGAAACTCTTCATGTACATATCGCAGCACATAGTCTGTATACTAAGCAGTCCTTTTCCCAAAACTGGTGTGAGAATAAATAGTTTTTTGGCAATCCTCGTGCGTAATTTACTGAACTTACGAAACAGTATCGATTTACGCCACACGTAGAAAGCTTTCCAGTATCGATATACACGGAAGAATTTAATCTGAAATTTGTAAAATTATTTTTGTAAACATTATTTCTTGTTCCACTACAAGTTGCCCAGTGACCGTAAACTCATATGGTGGTTACTCTAACATGGCTAACATGTTAGAGGGTATGGCAATTATATTAAACCCTATTAGGCCATTATTAATATATTATAGCTTAAATTTATGAATCAATCAATTCAGTAGGGCTCTTATCAACAGCATATCAAACAGTACTAAGTTTCGATTTGAAGATTTTGGATATGGACATATTATTAATTTCGGGCTTTAGTTTAGTTTATGACATTGACCACGCTGAAAGACTGATACGAGTTTAGGTTCCCGGCAGTATAACTCTCATGTGAAATTATATAATCATAAACTGATAGAATAATGATCCAACCTGACGGATATTTAACAAAAAAACATGGATGAAACTAATGCCAAAAGTAAAGAGTCTGAAGTTAATAAAGCCTATGACATTCATATTAAATAAACTTACGTTAGTGAATTTCATAAATATGAGATACTCCTGCTCCCAGTCAGCAAGTTTTGTGAAGACCATTTCATTAGTGTAATGCGTCACGCCGCAGGGGCTAATAGTGAAGTAGTTCTTTTTGTTTATGCTCTCGTACGGGACCACACTGTTGAAAATATATTCTTCAGTCGTTTGGCTTTTGAAAAAAAACTTAACTGGGATAGAAGCATCATGTATAACCCTACTTGTTCTAGGAGAACACCTGCGCCTTGTAGTGGCCCGGTAATGGATTGATGATAATGATTTCTATTTATATAATATCAATTCAGTCATTTTTCATTTATTATACAGTCAAAAAAGTTGCGAAAGTCATTAACGCTTTGAATAACATGTCATTTTCAAGTGTACACGCAGTGGCGTTCCTAGGGTCTTGAATTTGAGCAAGCCCAGTTACCTAAAGCCCGCAATTATTTTCCCAATAAAATTATTCTTTTTTTATTTTGTTCTTCAACTACCAGTCAACCCTTGATAGCAGTCTTACCTGATCGTATGTGATGATGTATAAGGTGGCAACGAGCTGTTAGGGGTAAGGCAGTAATAAGCCTAATCGGTGACATAGTACCGGAACGCTGAATCGCTTGACGGGACGTCTCTGTGGCTACGGATATAACGAGCCACGGCCTTAGCTTAAACTACCAGACCACACTAGAGAACATTCAGAAATTAAAAATTCCAAAGTTGCCCCTGCTGGGAATCGAACCCGGCACCTTTCACTTAAAACCACAGCGTTCAGCGCTGCGCCATAGAGATAGAAATTAAGAAATTATAATTTCCCAATATTTCCCACTTATTAGACCACAGCGTACGCGCTGATAAGTCACTGCGTTACGGAGGTCGTCCAAGAAGACATCAGCGCCTGTGATTCTTTGTAAACATTTAATATTTTTTTAGGTTTTTGTTCAGATTTGCCCCAAAAGTTTTCTTTCACAGGCCGGGAGCTGTGGCCTTAGTTTTCGTCTTTAGAAATTGGCTTTATGTCTTTTAGCTATCCTGTACTTTTGATTTTTGTTTTACAAGCCTTTTTTCGAAAGCCCGAGCTAAATTGTAGGCAGATTTGAGCTTCATTGCAATGCAAACGAGGTCCATTTTACTCTGATGTTTAAGTATTTCCATACTCAAAAACAACTCCTCGATTGCGAACGAGCAAGGTTACAGAGTAAAAACGACTACTTTAATATTAATTAATTTAGTATATTATTTTGACTAAAACCGAATAGCAATACAATGTTCGATCTAGAGCAGCGTCAGTATAGATAAGGTGACCAATGTCACCTCTAATTTATTAATTTTGAACATATAAATTTCAAACATATAGATTTCAATAAAAAAATAAAGTTTAGCGATTGGGCAATTATTGGCATATACAAAAGGCTGTCCAAGAGCGCGTTGAATGACGCCAATGAACGAGGTTTAGGTACCATGCTACGTACAACAGTGCTACAAAAAGGGACCATGAACACTTTGGTTTTACCCGTACGTAAATAATACTTCCTAAAATAAAATTATCTTACTTCAGGTAATATGGTGTGAAATAAACGTTTTGTGGATGGACCGCATATATCATGTACAAAAATCCACCAGTCAGGTCGTTCTTCACTCTTTCTATTACTTCCTTTTGCGAAGCAACTACTGGTTTGACCTTAAGAGGGTCGGTGGTTTCTCTTGATTTATCGACGTCAAAACTGGTACGAGATTCTCGTATGGTAATGGCTTTTTTTCTTTTAGAGCCTGCATTTAAAGAACATTTTTGTTTAATTTTGATGCACAAATCAAAGTTAAAGTCAAAATTTAAATGGAAATATCAAGTGTTTTAAGTTGGGCAGCTAAGCCCTTAAAAATATTTCTAGTTGACATTTAAATTTAATATTTATTTAACCACAAACAACTAGCACACATATTGCTACTTTTTATCCCAGAAAATCAGTTACTTTTTAGTGTCTTTATAAGATAAAGATATATGTATATTAATTGTCTTATCTTAAAAGGTCACCATATAATATCTGTCACCATATAAACTATGCCTTTATACTATATTTCAGCTTTAAATATGGGTCTCTGAAAAAGAGAAATATATATTTTTCTTACCATCATCCAATTTGATAGGTTCTAGTTGTAATTTGCCAATTTTTCTTTCTTTTCTAAATCTTTCCTCCTGAGCAGCTGCAAAGCCAGTCTGAAAGAAGTATATACTGTTATGATAAGTATATTATGTATTGATAATTTTTTTTTAATTAGAAATAATAATGATGAACCAGTGATAGTCTAGTGGTTAGAACTTCGGCTTCACTTTCGTGGGGCCAGGTTTCAATCCCAGCAACTTAACTTTTATTAATGTGCGTTTTATGCAATTAAAATATCATTGGCTTCTATGGTGCAGGAAAATATCGTGAGCAAACCTGCAGGCCTGAGAGATCTCTCAAATGTTTTAAGTTAGGTTTAAGTTTTATTGACAAACAGCATCTGTTGACGTAGACACTAATATGCTAAACACACTATACGAATATATTCTGTTATTATTATTTTTATTCAATATGTTCTGTTTAAAGGTGTGTGAATTAACCCAATCTGCACTGAACCAGTTGAACTACGGCATAAACCCTTTCATCGGAGGAGACCCGTGCCCAGTAGTGGGCCTGTAATGGGATATTAAAATTAGATAGACTAAACTACTAAAATATTTAATTCTTAACGTTTTTCTTAGGAAAACTATGACTTAAGAATATGTTTTCAAGGGTGATGCCTAGAACTACCTTTTGATATTTTGAGTGTGTATAGTGAGTTTCAAAGGAATTTACTTTGTATATGTAAAAATTCAAAGAAATTTCAAAAATATACCAGAGGTTCTGCTTCCTTTTCAACATATTCAATTCTTTCCACAAGTTTTTTATGAGGTAGATGGAATGGTATGTCCCTAGGTTTTCTGAAATAATAAAAATTCATATTCAAAATCCAGATGCTAAAAGAATGCATTCCTGTTGTCTCATGAAACCATATAAAAAAGTTGACATACCCTGTAAAAGCACAGTATGCATAAGAAATTATTAGTACACTAGTAATTCTGCACGACTTTATCTATGTAAATTTGAGTCATACAAGCTATCATTCTACTCCCTACCCTCAGATTGCACAGCAGTTGGCGCATGAGGGTTCCATTGTGTTATTAAACAGACTTTTTTTCTCTAGAATTTTATTTTAGAGAAATAAAATATTTTTCGAATCAACGGGTAGTTCTACCTTCTCAGCTGATATCTTCTACCCACTTGCTACATTTCAGACCTATAGATTGTGAGATTTTGTGTTTAATGAGTGAACTTTTACTTGCTGATATGCAGAGAGATTGAAACTGCCCATCCCACCGATTTACTAATCCTGTGAGTGGGGTAGAGCCAGTTTCATGGAGGCTCTCATTGAGACACTTATTTTTCTCTCAGATCAGATCCATAAAACAGATTATACTAATTTAGAACTTACTCATATTTAATATCTTTGCTGTTGTAAGTACCCCTAACGAACTTTAAAAGTACCTTTCAACTGCTGTCAATGTTTTTAAATACCTTGTATGATATGTAGGAACTTTACGAACATTCCGCTGTAATGTTTCTATAGCTGGCAATGTCGTTAGCAAAGCCCTACGATGTGTATTTTCATTTTCCATACTGATCCTTTGAATTAATGCAGCACATTTGCGAAAAATCAAAAATAATCAGACTTAGACTAACTATCCTGAAACACATTGAAATATTAGAACTTGCTACTTTGTCTTAGCTTAAACATTATTATTATCTATCTGTCTTAATATACTTTCAAATTAATCGACAACTATTTGATTTTAGTATAGAAGGAAGATTACCAATTAGTATAAAAAAACCGCTTTGTTTATTTATATTATTCTATACTCTCAACTGTTACTATGGTAACCAGTGCTGCCAGTAGCATATAGTCAAATGTAACATATTATGACACAGTGATAAGACAGCTGAAAAATTAACATTTTTAAATTTTTACGAGAAATGTAACTTATCCTTAGATGTGAAAAAGACACGAGAAAAACTAAAAACGTTGGAATTAGAACTACTCCAAGAACAATGAATTATTAATAATACAAACAGAATGGGGACTAAAATAAAACGAAGTTCACATATATCGTATTCAATTTTTAAAGTAGTATCACTATAGTGTAAGTGAAACAAAAATTTGTGTTAGTTTCTATTGTTTTACGAGTAACAAAATGAAGTGTCGTTATGGATGCTTTTAGATATCATAAAAGGTACTATCATACAAAATTATCAAATATGAAATGTTAGGCAATAACTGTAATTTAAAAATATACATTGCTGCATCGATGTATATATCTATTAAACAAATGTTGTTCAAAACCAAAATAAGTACTAAGACTGAAAATTATTTACCAACCTGCTTTTGCGGTCAAACTACAACTGTTCGTGAAGTACATGTCAAGCCATAAATCAAAAGAAAAAGAAGAAGTACATTTCATTATGACAAGTACACATTAACCATCCCCTCTTAACATCCCCACCGAGGGAAAACGTATTTTTTTTCCCATTTCCAAAAACCCTAACAGGCAATTTCAAAAATTGAACTTTAAATTGGAACATGATCTCGAAGAGACAGGAATAAGGAATCAGGATGAGAAAGATACCAGAATCAGGGGCGCGGGCTCTTCACTCCCACTTCCGCTGGTAAAATCGTATTTAAAACTCCTACTATCCAATGGCCAACTAAATCAATTTTACCAGTTAAAAAAAATCAATTCCTCCAGTTCAATCAGCTTTCAATATTAAGTTTTCAATAGTCGATACATTGTCGATGTCCTGCCTTTGTACATTAAATTTTATCAACGCCAAGTCAATATGAAAGCAGGTCCGATGCGTGTCTACAAAATTCGCACATAGAATTAAGATGATAGTGATAACTATAAGAGCTACGAGGGTTGCAAACTGTTTCTTTATTATACTTGTAATAATTTTCCTTCCCACCATACTGTACTCCGGTGATTACTAGAGTGTGCAGTTCACCCATGTATATTTTTAAGTGATATAGTACTATTTTACCACAATATTCCAACTCATTCACAATATTACAATTCATTTTGCAGAAATCTATAAAAAAAAAATGTATGTGTAAGCTGTTACCTTTATTCTGTTGCTTTATCTATGCGCATTTTTTTGTGTGGTCTCATGTCTGCGCCATTTTATTTAGTCTGTGTTGGTTACAAAAAAAAAAGAAGCGCTTATTTATGTGAAAATTAAAACTGATAATCATTTTGAAATAAATATGTGCTTATTTACTTTTATCCATTGAGTGGATTAATAATTCTTTCGGCTAGCTTAATAATTAGAGCATTGGTAAGTAAAGCCGTGTTATATTACAGTTCTATGTTCGCAACTTTCACTGAAAGGTACTTGAGTACGAGATGGACATAAAAAAGATTTTTCATTACTTTGGGCAAATGTATTTGTTTATTGTATTATGTATGTATCAAAATTCTTTTCTCTCATGAGAATTCACACTAATTGAACTGCTAAGAAATTTTATTATTCTTAGTATTACATGGAGGCACTATAAATCTCAATCTTAATTCGAAAGAGATATGACGACTGACGATTAAAGTTGTCTTTTTTAATTGAAATTTTATCGATTCTTTGCTAATATCATCTATATACTCTTAAAGTTAAACGTTATTGCATAGGTTGTTATTATAATCGTTTCTACATCTTCTGTTTTTACTTTTATCAATTATAATAGATCAATAATTTCAACACCTTGTTATACACGTCCAACCATGAATTTGTTGGTTTTTATATTGTATTTCACTAAAGCTGTTCTATTTTTTTGTTTTTATTTTTATATCTTATTAAATTTTTTCATTTTAGTTTTCTGCATTGTTCTTTTAAACATTTTTAGTGAGTAGGTAGCTGACTAGAACTTTGCCATAATATTTTAATTGGCTATTTATTTTAAGTCACAGTCTAGTGTTTCTTCATTCAAATAAATAACAACCTAATAATGTGATGATAATGCAATAATTGCCAACTTTATATGGAACACTGGTCTAAGAAGAAGCCCACAACAAAATAAGCTGGGTGTTTTTTTGCTATCTCCATATCCCATTTTCACTCAAAACTATTAAAAGAACAACAAACTTAGAGCAATAATCCATAAAGAAACTTTTCTATCTTTTTGTTCCTACTGTCACAAATGTGAAGATTTCTGTTTGAAAGAAGGACTAAAACAAACTCAGTCCTTTTTATGGTATTAGTAATTCTATAAAGTATTAAGTGGATTACACAAACACCTAACAATAATCATCAAAATCCTATTTTAGTATAGGGTGATTATAACATTATTGTGATGGAAAGCATTTATGAGTGGCAACATGCTTGCTCAGAGAATGCCAATTTCCCATCACCTTGAAGGTACTCAAGCTGTATATGGCAGGAAACTCATGTGATAAATGTTGATTTGCAACATGTCATATTGTGGCAATATAGCTGGAGGTCTTAGAGCATTTAGTGCTGAGGCTGTGGGGAGGACTGGGCTTGGTGGGATCATTAAAAAATTTATGAAATAGTACACAGCATTTATCAAAATAGCACACATCTCTAGATTTCTAGCTAGTAAATGTAATAAACTGTTAATATAATATTCAAAATATATTATATGTTTTTTATTCTTAGTACTACACATGGAATAGTATCTGAAACGCAGAAGCCATCAGGGCTTCAGAAAAGCGTACTGTTTGGGGCGCTGTTTGAATGGCTATGTATTACTACGCAAGTAAATTAAATGAAGCCTCCTGCAGTGGATGCAATGTAAAGGTAAGAATACAGAACACACAACAAAAAAGATATTGGTTTTGTATATAAAATGTTTGTCTTCATTATATCTATTGATTGATGCCCATTGCTGCACATAGGCACTGCACCTTGTCTGTGGGGTCAATCAACACTGTTTATATCAGTTCTGGTAGGCTTCCCTTGCGATTCTAGCGTCTATCGGTTTGTTGAGCTATCTGATGAATTGGTTATTCTAAGGTTTTCCAAATTTCTTTCATGTAAAAGTACTCAGAGCACAACATTTATTGCCCGCTAAGTGAATTTCACAATTCTTATGAGGCCCATAGTAAACAAACATGTATTTTAGCTATAAGTCTTCTGTACTATATGATAATGCAAAAATTCTTTATTCAAGGAGGCCTTCTTTACAGTCTCTTTGGATTTTGTTTCTCTTTGTTGTGATTATTATTATTGATAACGTCTGAAACCTATCTAACAAATAATACAAAATATCCTGAAAGAAGGCCATTTCTACTGAGAAGATGCTAACAGAAACTCTACAGTTGCTTTTTAAATGTTTGTTTTTCAATTCAACAGCATTATCTAGTGTGTACAGAAAACTGATTATGTGAATATTATAAACAACTAGTAGTAGTAGCAGAGTGCTACTCTGCTACTCAAAGTAAGAAAAACAAGATGATCTGGGAGGGTTATAGCAGTTTATTAATCAATACTAGTATTTAGTGTCATTTGCTTTAATTAACCCAGAGTGTTGGGCAAACAACACATTTCTCAAAGCTGTTAAATATATAGAATCGAATTTCCTTCAATAGTACTATGCGGATATGATAATTTGTGCCAAGTGGAAATTTCTATTCTGCATAAAAACAGTGTAGCTAAATTATGTTAATATGAAGGTACGTTGATTCTAAACATTTTACCTAAATTATGTTTGATAGTTATGCTAGAAGTTATTTCTTGTTGTGTTTGCTGGTCTAAATTCTGGATTCAAGAATTACTTTGTATGTTGAGTCATATGAGTGTGCCTGTTGAAGTACTGCATAGTTCAGTATGGAATGGTAAATTTTTGTTATGTTAATTGTAAGGTTATCACAGGCATCTTACATTATCATTCATAGCTTGCAATCTATTGTGCTGAATCAGATATTGGTTGAATAGGTATGTCATCTCAGATGTTTGTGATGTTTTTGTAGATTGCATTTCATTCTTTGTAGTCTGTCATAGCAAATACCACAAATAATCTAGCTAATCTTTTGGTGTAGTATTTCTATGGAGTAATAAATATGTATAAAATATTGTTTAGTCTCTATTTCCTGTTGCTTTGAAAGGTAGGCATTATTATTGAATGTAGTTCAGGATTTGTTTGGATTAAGTGAATCACTCACTACCGCAATAAGGCATTTTTTTAGTGCTTAGAAAGGTATTTTTACAATTTTACATTAGGTTCAGATGTCACTAGCATAGCAGACCACATTGGATGCGACAAAGATTGTCGATACCGATATATGATTTATTTATTTATTTATTTATTTATTTATTCCCATCTTACATTTTTGTCATTACAGGAAAAAGTTATCCTAATACGACAATGCAGCATGTTATGTAAATTTTAATAATATATATAACTATAGTGTATATGATAAAATCCAAAATGATGTATGATCGATGCGGTTAATTGATACTGTTGAGTAACTACTGAAAAAGACAAGATAGTAAAAAAACCAAACATAGTTAAAAAACATATCTAAAGAAACTTTTGTGAAGTGTGTAGGTATATAATTCTTATATAGGAAAACACTTAAATTGCTTAATATACTTTAGCAACATGGCTGCAACTGATGCGTACCTGCATGATGCATAAAAAAGTACTTTTAAATAGGTTGATTAATCTGAGTATTTCGATGCGCCAACACAAACTAGATTAAAAAATTGTATAACTTGTAATAACTCTTTGAGACAGGGTTAAAAAAAATGCGTTTTGTGCGTTTATTGCGGTGCTCACGGTGCGGCAGTCTGCGATTAACCTAAAACGATATTTTCAACGAAGGCAGTTTTATTTTTATGCATTTTACTGGGTGAAGTCATTCGAACTGATCGTTTAGCGTGCGTATACTTATATTAATAAGGCATATTCGCGTTGTGTAGATTTAGTTTATCTAGGGCAGATGAAGGCAGGGAAGGAAAAGGCGCACATGTCAATAATCCCAACGGCATGCCACTGAGCCAATATTTAGAACCAAATGAGGTATGATTAAATCGAGCTTAATCCGCTTTTCTTCTTATCTATTCCTAGCCCTACATTGACGTTTAATTAGAAGGGAAAGGAGATTAAAGTTACTTAATGAGAATAAATAAAGTGGTCTCTAATTATTGACCAAATGGTTATAATGATCGAAGTTCTGAACACCAAATTGCATAATAATTTACTTTCTATTCCAGAAGAAATAATAGTACTTCTGTATTAGTAGTTCTACACTTAAACAGTGCTTACCTTATTTATTTTATTTAATGATATAATATAATATGATCTACATAATTTAACCCTACCCTGATGAATACTCTATGCCTACTCTGGTGCAGTGCTAACCGCTGTGGTTTATACCAGGTTAGTTCCCGATTCGATTCCCTGTAGGGAAAATTTTATTTATTAACATAATTTTAAATTTCCTTATTTCGTCCGGTCTGGTCGGACGTCGGTCGTGGCTAGTTACCACCCCACTGATACTGACGTTCCGTTTAGATTTTTAGAGTGCCAAGTGTGAGATTTTCTACCTACGTTTACTATTTTGCGCGAAGGTGCCCCTTCAAGTTACAATACTAGGAAACTGTACTGTCACTAAATTGCGCACGTGATACCATATAAATCGTGGTTAACTTACACGCGATCGAATAAATAAAGGTAGGCAGAAAACCTTAAACTTGGCACTCAGATCAGACTACAGTCATGGGTTTACTTATGGTATAATAAAAAAACTTTTCATAATTATTTACATGATTTTTTTGTACAGCTGCCGCCGCCACCAGCTGAGCCCGCTCCTTCGCCGCCCGAGCATTCATCTATACCGACCGATCCAGAATTACTTCACGGAACTGGTCTTTCATATTACGATGTAAGTATTTCACTTTTGAATGTTAATAATAGCAATAATCCCCCGGCCGTGACTCCCCTGTCTAGGTATAATCCTACGCCCTTTACATATTACGTAGTTTATATATAATAAGTAAGTAAATTAACAGTTTCGCAAATATCTGCCTCGTTAGTCTCCGGTTAGTTCCTAAAAAATAATTGGATATTGTTTTTTGCTGAAAAGAAATTCTCAGACAGACAGAATGTTAGTCAAATGATAAAAGTCTTAACATTTTTAAAAGTTATTAAAACTGATTTTTACCAAAAGACTTTACTTTTGGTACAAAAGAAATAGGTGTTTCTCCGCTTGTGAGTATGTATATATATATATATATATTTATATATAATATAATTTATATATAATTTTGTGTCAGACGCTTAATTTTGGTATTCTTATTTTTATATTAGAGATTTACGAATATCAGGTCAGATACCGCGATAATTATAAAATAAAATAAGTTATTTTATGTTAGTTAAATTAGATTTTAAGTACTAATTATTGATTATAGACTGTAAAAACCTATGATATCCTAGTAATGGTTTATAACGGTTATAACACTTCCTCTGCGTTTGATTTTGTTTTTTGATTTAGCATTAAATTTAGTTGTAGATCTAAAAAAATGAAAGTATTCAGTATCGCTAAGCCTCAAATGGGGGGTTTGCTGCTGTCCGCTGAGGAGTTCTGTCCTCTATCTCCAACCACAGTTTGGGCAAAATTAAACACATATTATAACCTCTATAGTAAAAAAATAATTATTTATATCGATTATAATTTGTCTGAGTTATGGTGTACAATCGTCAAACACTCATCCCCTTTCGAAAAGGAACCGAGCTTAATGTCGGGATAAAATGTATCCTATATTACTTCTAACACTTCCAAGATTATGTGTACAAAGTTTCATGAGAACCGGTTAAGGAGTTTTTGCTTGAAAGCGTAACAAACCAACTTACATTGACATTTATAATATTATTAGGGATAACGCACTTCTGTTATATACAGCTTTCATTTCCAACGTAATTAACATAAATTTACTAGCCTTTACGCGTGGTTTTGTCTTTGATCGAGTGGATTCATCAATAATCAATTTAAAAAAAATTACTTACCCATGTCACTACCCGATGGAACCATGGAACTATATCCTAGTGAAAATCACGTCGATTTGTTATTCCGTTGCTACTTGCTATGTGAAAGAAGAAACTAAACTCGCCTCGCGTTGATCTATATAAATTAAAATAACAGTCCGTTGGTTCATTACTTAAGAAAGTTTTGATGTTATTGGCTTATTTTGTTTTAATATTTTCGTTTTAGACTTAATTTTACTGGAGAAAGTCGCACTGGCAATATAAAATAAAAACTATCTAGTTATTACATATTATACTGCTACGTGTACTCAGTGGCGTGCATAGAGGGTATGCAGATCATATAAAATGAATAAAATCTCCAGTAAGAGTTATAAAATGCCTCCCCTAAGTATTCATAGGCTAGTACTGGAGATTTTCTTCATTTTATATCATCTATCCACGCTATATGATTGAATTTTTGTATTGCGTTTATAACAATAAAAATAAATATTAATTTTGTAATAAAACAGTCATTAACCGACTTACAAAAACGATTGGTTATCCATTTGGTTGTATTTTTTATTTTATTTGTGGAACAAATATGTAATGCTTTATCTTTTCATTATGCAATATCTGCAATAACTTACAGGAAACAATTTCGATTTTTCACATCTGCCAGGCGTCCCGTGACGGCTCACACGTTTTATTTATTTGCAGAACGATGCCTACTATTCGCTTGTAAGGGGAAACAATTTCATGTCGGAGAATAGCTGCAAACACATGGTAATGAATGGTGGCATAAATTTCGTCTCTTCCCAATCAGTAGACCCTCCCCAGGTATGTTTATGTTTATTATACGTAGTTATATAAAGAGGAGCCAACCCACATTAAGCAGGTTTTGTAACGTTGGTGGCATGGCGTCGGAATAGTTTTGCTATTTTTTTCACGTAACCTGTAAAAAGCATTTCTCAAATGTCAGAGCGTTAAAAACACATGTGAAATTTATTTGGAAGTGCCCCATAACTACCTCAATGTCGATTCGTTCCTTTTCTTTTAACTACATCCAGTTATTTTTACTTATTCATCTATTCTATTAAATAAAGCTGATATTTTGGTACTTATTATACCAAACTGAATTGATGTCTAAAATTGCGCTGTCCTTTTCTACTGGGAACATTGTGAAGAGGATACCAATGCTTTTAGACCTGTCAATTAAGTTTTATGTTCAACAGAATTTTATTTTCAATTCAGAACGCGAACGAACTACCTTATCTTATGATATAAGATATAAGCTTTTTGCGTTGCACACTAACAGATGCTTGTTACTTGTTTTCTAGCTAACCGCTGTGTTGGCGCCCAATGTGAAGGCAGGTGATCCCTACGACAAACCCGACCTTGAGTACAAGGACGGGCACATAATAACCGCTACTTTCGACGCGCTGGTCGAAGTGCTACGGCCTGGCGCCAGCAAGCCCTATGTGTTCACGTTCCTACTATGCTCACGTTTATTCGTCAAACCGCACGAGCTGCTGGCCAAGCTCTGCAAGAGATACTTCAAGAATTACGAAAAAGTTGTAAGTATTTCTTTTATTGATGACGACCAGTGGCGTGCATAGCATATTCTGTGCATATGTTATAAAATCAAGAAAATCTCCAGTACGAGTTATAAATACTAAAGGGTAGGCTTTTAATAAATCTTACAATGCCTATCCTTAAGTTTTTTATAACTCGTACTGATGATTTTATTCATTTTATATCATCTGCATACCCTGTGCATACCCTCTATGCACGCCACTGATGACGACCGATAGGCGCAGTTTGCAGCGACCCTGCTTTCTGAGTCCAAGGCCGTGGATTCCCACTACTGGAAAATGTTTGTGTGATGAGCATAAATGTTTTTCAGTGTCTGGGTGTTTATATGTATATTCTAAGTATTTATGTATATTATTCATAAAAATATTCATCAGTCGTCTTAGTACCCATAACACAAGCTACGCTTACTTTGAGGCTAGATGGCGATGTGTGTATTGTCGTAGTATATTTTTTTATTTTTTTTATTACCTGTTGTGATAGCACAGGCAGCAGACAAAAATCCTATCCCCCGATTATATCCCTTGACAGGGGATATAAATAACTTGTCCGCCTGCAATAATAAAGTACTGGAAAATAGAATAGGCGAAGTTTACCCCCTTTTATTATTACACATACATTATTTTGATATTATTTCCATGTATGCGCCAATGCTCTGAGAGTTGATAAAGATAAAGTTTACTATTGCCCGTTAGGTATAGGACTATTAATGTTAGAGTGCTGGGTGCACACTATGTGGTCTTTTGAGAAAGTGGGATTTTGAGTTTAGACCTTCCATTCCAATGCGAGTTGGCGGGCTATGAAGACTATTATCACATCGAATTGATAATAATCAGAACCGTTGGCTTGTTTGCTATTTGAGACTCGGGGATGGATAATGTTATTTTTTTTTTTAGGAGAATTTAATTTTTTTTTACTAAATAGAACACCTAATAATTATAACATATTCGGTTATCGAATTTATTATCTCGTGATTTACGTAGTTAGTTTTTCCGGCTAACCGACCATCAAAAAGAGTAAATAATAGACTTCTTTAAGGATTATGTTCCCCATATACAAATAAAATAATACTGGAAAATAACGCGACTTAGTTAGTTGTTATAGGCTGAGCCTTTTAATCTTTAAAGAGTATATTATAAGGTGTAGAATGCCCTCCCATCTTCCGTCTTCCAGATACTTATAATCTGAGTATCTTCAAATCAATAGTACAGGCATATAGGCATCTTCTAGGCAAGCGCGCCCCATCTTAGGCTGTATCATCACTTACCATCATGTGTGATTGCCGTCAAGCGGTATACTTAAGAAACAATAATAATAATAATAACAAATGTTTGGACCAGGGCAAGACGGAAATGAAGGAACTTATGGACAGAGAAGTTACCGACATGATAGCGCTGGTCCGGGTGTTGACACAATGGACTTCTATGTTTCCATATGACTTCCGCGATGAAAGGATCATGGCGCTCGTCAGGAACATCACTCAAAGGTTAGTATTTCTATGCACCTTCGAAAATATATCATCTGTATGTCGAAGTGACCAGTTCTACCGTAGGAATGTTTGGAAAGTGTTCATTATAAATAAATTATTTTCGAATGTTCATCACCATCATCAAATCAAACCATTATCGGCTCACTACAGGGCAAGGTTCTCCTCCCACAATGAGAAGAGGTTAAGGCCGTAATCACACGCCTTTGAGAACTTTATGGAGAGGCGTTCAGGTTGCCTCACGATGTTTTCCTTCACCGTTGAAGCAAGTGATATTTTTATTGCTTAAAACGTACATAACTTAGAAAAGTTAAAGGTGCGTGCCGGGATTAGAAATCGTCCCTCCGAAAGTGAATCGAAGTCCTACCAACGAGGCTATCACCGCTTCTTATTATTCTTTGAATATTATAAAGTGCTAATTTTGGTTTTGTTATTTTAATTTAAAAAGATATCTGCCTAAATCAATCAAAACTATGACGCTTATTATTAGAAACAGTAATTATTATGACGGACGTGCGTTTACAATATTTTTATTGTTACTTATTAGTATTATTTTGTTATTTAAATTTTCTTTTTATATTTTAACTAGCTTTTGCCCGCAACTTCGTCTGCGTTTGATTTTGTTTCTTGATGTGGCATTCAATTTGTAGTTCTAAAAAAATATAAGTATTTAGTATCGCTGAGCCTTAAATGAGGAGTTCTGTCCTCTATCTCCAACCACATTCAGATCTACACAAAGTTTGGGAAAAATTAAACACATATTATAACCTCTATAGTACAAAAATAATTATTTAAATAGGCTATAATCGGCGGAGTTATGGTGTAAAATCGTCAAACACTTTCATCCCCTCTCCCAAAGGAACCGAGTATAATGTCGGGATAAAAAGTATCCTATATTACTTCTAACACTTCCAAGAATATGTGTACAAAGTTTCATGAGGATCGGTTTAGTAGTTTTTGCGTGAAAGCGTAACAAACAAACGTACATTGACATTTATAATATTAGTAGGGATAGGGAAGTAGGGACATGGATAACTGGGTTTATACCTTTAAATAAAGATTTATTATTATTATTATTAAACTAAACTTAACGAGCGACTAGGATGCAATTTCAATGACCGATTAAGACTACGGTCCTAAATCTCTAGAGATTCTCTAAAAAATGCAGCAGATATTACTGTGCACAAGTGTTTGCCCTCTATTTTCTCATTCTAATAGTCCGATGGCTTTCTTTCCTCCATCTAACAAAGACGCTGGAGGCTGAAGGCAAGCGGCCCAGGAGCGTGTATTGTGGAACTCCTTACACCTACCTCCTTAGACCTATGTCCAGCAGTGGACGTCGATTGGTTGACTTGATGGATGATGATGATGAATAGTCCGATGGGAAGGCAACTCTGACACGACCGGAAAGAGAAACTCCGGTCTGGTACTGAGAATTTCTATATACTAAGTATATTCCCAGCAAGACTGTTTGTAAAGCTACTTGACAATCTTGTTTATTCGACAGATGTGCAGCGGAACACATGGCACCAATCAGAACTGAAGTGTCAACTATGTTGGAAAAGTTGCTCGACAAATTGACGGCTCTCGAACAATACGAGGAAACTTTAGTAGCCATACCACAAGTCAATCACGTCGATCAACTTCCATTGGTAAGTTTTATAACCCATTCATTGCGTTTATAGAATCTAAATGAATTAATGTACCTACTTTATTTGAAACAAAGCAAAAATACAATTACAGTAAGATACATGAAAACATTAAATTTGTTATTTGACATGACAAGTTTTTTTTTAATATTTATTTTTTATTCCACTACAAGTTAGCCCTTGACTGCAATCTCACCTGGGATGAGTAAGTGATGATGCAGTCTAAGATGGTAGTGGGCTAACCTGTTAGGGAGTGTCGTAGTCATACCCCAAGTGTCGTGCCCTGGATTTCTTACCAGGGTATGCATAAGGCAGGAAAATGGCAAAAATCTTCCTCCCATACGAGTTATATATCAATTTTAGGGTAAGCAGTGCTTTTCCGCATGTATGAAGTGCACGCCACTGCATACCCCTAATCAGTTTTCACGCGACATCGCACCGAAGCACTAAATCGCTTTGCAGCACGTCTTTGTCGATAGGGTGGTAACTATCCACGAACATTGCCATCCCACCAGGCCAAAAAAAAAAAAAATTAAGATAGTTACTGTTTTTCTCAAATATTGTTATGCATTATATGCATACATTTTATTTATTTACAAATACAACTTAGTTTTGCACTCCGATTTTGATATTAAAGATTTTTTAACTTTATCTTTAAATTTAAATTTAATTTTATAAAAGATAGAAACAAGACTTTTATTTGAATATTTTATCTTGGTTTAGAATAATTTTAGTTGAAAGTGTTCACAAAAGCTGTCGGACGCCTCGAGACATGTCCACTTCTCAAAATTTGGTTGGTTATATAAACTTGTACCCTTCGATTTATTTTATATTACCACGCTGCTGATATTGTTACAATAAGACATGAATAGTGTAACAATTAATAATCAGCAGCATTACGCATAATAAAAACCATATTCCATATAATCTGTTTCTTTTTATCCGTGATTAGTAGATAAATGTAACTGAGGTATAGAAAAGGCCCTAATATATACCCCTGAGGGACAACATTTTCACAACGTACCCATTAAAGGGCTTACTTTCACCTGTTCAACTCTATAGTGCTGTTATCATACCCACGCCCACAGAATTAAGAACATACAGAATTTCAGAATCCAGCCATTATTGCATGCAGCGTTCTTGTGTCCAAAAACAGTGAAAACACCCCGCGCACATCTCACTTCACACCCGCGGAATCATCATGCTTAAGTACCTAAAAATATATTGATAAAATGCGGTACTAATCTAATGTCCAGGTAACAATTTTTATCCGGAAAAGAATAACATAAAATACAGAACATACAAATAGAACTTGTTGTGTTAACGTATACATTAATATTATCCTTCTTCGTCGTCTTTCTTACTTGACCGTAGTTTTGTGTAAACGAAAGCATTTATTATGTTGAACGTAATTGTTACAGGGGGATATCATCACCCTTGGCTTGACACCAGTGGAACTTGCAAACCAACTCACAAACGTAGAACTGCACAGGCTTTCATACGTTGGCCCAGAGGAGTTCGTCCAGACTTTTGCGCCGTCTCAACCGGCTCAGTCGACTTCAACGAAAAACATCAACATCCATCACGCGGAAGCGAAAAGTACGAAGAATCTAGAAGCCTACACTGATTGGTTCAACCGACTGAGTTATCTCGTTGCAACAGACATCTTGAAGGTACTTTCGATTATGACAGATTTCCATTTGAAATTTCGTTTTAATAATGGCACATTCACTAACCCGCACTGGGCCAGCGAGTAGGATTAAGAACCGAAGATTAACCTTCTCAAAACTAAAAATTGTGTATGCAGGAATTTAAAACCCATTTAACAGCAATGAAAAAATGTCCGCGACGGCATATGTCTAACCTTTCATGTTGATTCGCTATAAACTTTTTATAGTAATCGAATTTGTCCTAAAATAATGCATTATTTGCGAAGTCGTTTTAAGCATATTATTAAGTAAGCATGTTACTAATCATTTCCCAAATAAATACGTTAATAATCATAATTAAAAAAAAAAACCGTAACGAAGCGTACGACGTGGCGGGCGGTTTACAGATACACGGTGACTTTTTTCGTAGTTCATTTGTGCAATATCTATAGACTATTCTTTGGTAAATTAACCAAATAATTAAGTAGTTTGGTGATTAAGAAGTATCGCGCGCTATATCGTTTGTAGCGCGTGGTGCGGTGGCAGTATAAATTCAATTGACTGCAGTTGTTTCATGCAGCAGATAGTATTTGAAGAGGTTCTCAATATGATCTACTGCTTCTATATTTCCAAATGAAGAAATTATCGTTTCAATTTTTACCGCTGGTGCATTTAACGTCAATTATTTTGAATATGGCTTTGCGTAACTATATATCTGAGCGAAGCAAATACGCGATTTAACCAGCAAAGCATACCCGTTGCGAATTAGTATTGCTTGTACGGATAATAGAATGTAGCCTAAGGGTGATCTTCGGCAAAGAAGCGTGTGCGAGTTTCTGGCTGGCTTCTTCTCGTTAAAATCAGCCTCTCGGATCAAAAATGTGGCTGCTTATATTAGGCCTACTTAAAATTAATGCATTTTTGATGTGTCCAACGTTTAGTATTACCTACCGAATATAACTACGCCGAATATCCGTTGGCCAAAAGCAACGTGGAAGCTGAAATAAAGGCTAACGATAGCCTGCAGCTCGGGACAGATCTGTCTTGAAAAAAGTAGTATCGGTCTTTTGCACTACAAGCTGGGCAGTAAGCCTTGTAGGACAATGAAGGACATAAATAAGAAGTAGAAGATCCAATATAATTGGGTAAAAAAATAAAATTGCAGGCAGTCAAAAGCAAGTACCGTGCGCGGGTGATGGAGCAGTGGGTGATGACAGCCCGAGAGTGCTTTAACTTGGGGAACTTCAACTCGCTAATGGCCATCGTAGGTGCCCTTAATATGGCACCGATCGCACGTCTTAAGAAAACGGTAAGTAAGGTGTAAAAGCAATCCGGGGAAGTACTACCTCCATGCGTATTTCTGCCGCTAAGCAGCATTGTGGCGATGCTGTGTTCCGGTCTGAAGGTCGTGGATGGACGTGTCAGGTTGATGGACACAGTTCCTTGCATGCCCTGCGAAGTGTTGTTCTTTTCAGAGGCGAAGGTTTTCCACTCACCATCTACTTGGTCCGTCAATAATAACTATGAATAAAAACCGGTAGGTGGTTCGGTTAACCTTCAGCTGTCCTAATCCCCGCCTTGTTAG
Source organism: Pararge aegeria (assembly GCF_905163445.1). Lineage (NCBI taxonomy): Eukaryota > Metazoa > Arthropoda > Insecta > Lepidoptera > Nymphalidae > Pararge > Pararge aegeria. Next base: position 9,387,995 of record NC_053208.1, read on the forward strand.
CCTGAGTTATCCAAATTTGGGGTTCGATTCCCACAACTGGAAAAAGTTTGTGTGATGAACATAAATATTTTTCAGTGTCTGGTTTATATATTTATGTAAATTATTCATCAAAATATTCATCAGTCATCTTAGTACCCATAACACATGCTACGCTTACTTTGGGCCTAGATGGCGATGTGTGTATTGTCGTCGTATATTAAAATATATATTTAAAAAAAAAATTTTTTTTTCTTCCATTTTTTTGTGTTCAATAAAGTATTTTTGATTCATTTGATTGATTAAAGCTAGCACAGAGCTGTTAACAGTACTATGTACAGAAGTTGCATTATTTTTATAAATTTTACAAAAAATGCAGCACTGTGTTCATTGTTTTTTATTTTTTTATTGCACTACAAGTTAGCCCTTGACTGTAATCTCACCCGGTTGTAAGTGATGATGCGGTTTAAGATGGTAGGGGGCTTAGCTGTTAGGGAGTATGGCAGTTATTCTAAATCGCACCTTAGCACTATGGGGACTAGATCACATTTCTATGTGCTCGAACGTTCGAGTTTTAGGGTTGTCAAGCTATGTTATATAAAATACCAACAAAATTATTAGTCACATAGATTTTATTTCAGATAGTGATATAAATGTTTTGACATCTCTGGAGCTATTTTTGTTAAAATTTTAATGTGACAAATATTCGAAAACATATAATAATTTGAATATGAACGCATTGACAAATGAGCATTAGTAACAAACGGTGGTTTGTCACAAACACTCACCACAGAGCGATACATTTTAGAACAATTTTTACTGTGATTATATAGTTAGATTATATGAAATCTTGATGAAATACAAAATGTCTCATCAATCGAAGAAAAATTCACTTTTTTTGACTAAGCGAACATAAAAATAGATAATTCAATGGATAACTATTTACACTTTAGTATATTTAAAGTTTTTTTATTAAATGGAAGTTTATAGCATAATGTATTATGATTGAAGTAACTAATACTTAGTTTATTTGGTATGGTAAAAACATGATATAGTTCTGTAGCGTATACGAATGTAAAAACTATACTGGTACAAAAAATATTTTAATGAGATTTCAAAAAATTGGCGGGCTTTGGCTAGCTAAACTTGACGTATCAAACCATAATGGCGGCATTTTTGGCATGGTGGTTTGGTACGACAACATGGCGGATTGGCTTTGACAAAATTGTCTATTTATGGTCTATGTAATCTGTGGTCGGTGCACTGGCTGACGTCTCATCCGTTACAGTTCATAAATAATTCCAAGTCATGCGAACTAAAAGCTAAACATGTTTTTTATTTCCAGTGGAGTCGAACTAATGCTGTATGCGGACAACAGTTGAGGCAACTGGAACTTTGCGTAGAACCCAGTTCCAATCACGCTAGGTATGAAATAAAAGTAATATTCTTTACAATAAAAAACCATTTTACTCTCAAGATTGTTGACTTTAGCGGAAAAGGTTTTTTCTTACTTGATGACCTACGTCGAACAGATGTTATGGTAGGTATCGATACTTTTGTATGCTTTGAGAACGTAATGACGTTTGATCCTTTATTATAAAAAGGTATAGGACAATAAATCCAACACTTCAGTTAAATGTTCGTTTAACTTGTCTTTCTTATTTATATTCGTGTTTATTATAATAACTAACAGATACTCACATAAAAAGCAAAATTTACAAAAAACATAAAAGCAATAAATGTAAAATTCCAAATTCTCCTTTCAGTGTACCGACACTATGAAATTGAACATACTACTGTGCTCCTCAGGACGACTTATGCGGATGCCCGCTACTTCGTCTTAGAATTCCTGATTTCTAATAAGCTTCAGAAGGTGCCTGTTGGTGCCTATGCCCTTCTCCAGAAAGAGAGCTACCGGCAACTTTCAAATTTCCCTAAGAGCAGTTTAATAGTTTAAATTAATTAATTTCAATAATTACTGTAACCAGTCTTAGAATAAGAAGAGTTGTCTCCATGCAACAACTGCCATGCACACTGCAAATATTGAATCAATCATCCACTTGTTTATATTTTGACTCATTTATGAACCCCCAACGCAAAAACGACAGGGCGTAATAAGTCTGGCGTCTCTAGAATGTGTCTGTCCGTGGCGGCGAGTCTTCCGAGCGGATAAACCGATTTTGATTTTGTTTTTATTTTGTTTGAAAGGTGCATAAGTCGGGAGTGTCCTTAATCATGTTCGATAAAAATCGGTCCAAGATGGCTGCTGCCACAAAATGGCGGATTGCATATTTTTCACAACTACCTCAATATAGGTATCAAATGAAAGGACTATAGTCGGAAAAATGTAATAGGCCCGTTTTGACATTTGTGCAAGACCATAGAATGTAACTTTGAACGAAACTGAAAGAAACAAAAAATAAAAATCAATTACATACAGTGTTTTAAAAAATACGTAAATTTTTTTGGGACGATAAATAATATGAAAGAATATATCGCGAGTATTCTTTTTGCGCTTACTTCATAGTAGCATGCAATTTATAATTGTTGCGAAACGTTCCGAAAACAGTTACGTTCTCAGTCTTTTTTTTTTTTATACTAGAGCTGTAACCATTTTTTTACTGAATATCGAAATTAAATATTGTGTAGTTATCTTTACTGCAAAGAATGAGCTTGGTTCTCAAAATGGGTTCTAAATAATGAGTCTGAGATGATGTATCTGACCAAGCGGCACATGACTGAAGCGTCCCCGCGCGCACTGCGCAGCTTTTCGTTCCTCATCTTGTAAAGTTGACTGTGCGCTCGTATAAGTTTGATATATATTGTTTACTATTACGTTAACTATGGCTCTTCTATTTTGGACATTAATTTAAACAGTGATTTAACTCGATTTTTGTGTTTGTTGTTATATAGTACTAACTCTGTTTCAACATGTTGAAAAGTGGACGTATAATCAACAGCCAGTCACGCGTATTGGTTGTGAAGTTAAAGGAATACTTTGAACGAACAAACACTTTACAATACATAATAATATCAATCAAGTACTGATACAAACTTGAATTGATTTATCGTGAGTATCGAGTACAGAGTCTTATGGTTCCATAACTAGTTACGTCGCGATGACAAATGTCAAAACGGGCCTATTACATTTTTACGACTATAGTAGAATACTAAACACTATGACAAATTTCAATAACATTGTTATTATTTCGTTTCGGAAGTGTTTTTAATTTGTTAAATTGATTTTGTTTTATAAATTTGTTATTTCAGATATCGTGCAGCTTTGGCAGCCGCTCCTACAGAGACTGCGGTGCCCTTACTTTCAGTCACGTGCAGGGATCTACATTTCGCAAACCAAGCCACACCTACCAAGTTAGTAGTTCCTTTAGCCGTGATAACGATGAAGTGTCTTTCTATCGACGACTTTATCACGTAATATCGACTGTAAACAGACTTTCCAAACAACCATTTTTTTCACTTTTACTTATGTATCTACATATTAATATTCATGTGCAGGATGACGGGGAACCGTGTGAACTTTGAGAAATGCACAATGCTGGCGCGAAACGTGAGCGCACAGCTTGCGTCGCGGCGGCTAATGGGCGACGGGCCGCCCGTGGCGCCGCCTTCGCCGCACATGCATCTGCCTGCCTGGCGCTTCCTGAGCAGCCGGCCCACGCTCTCTGAGCAAGGTAAGCGCGCGCACACACACTCACACTCACACACACACACACACACACACACACACACACACACACACACCCCCACACACACACACACAAACACACACACACACAATCACAAACCCACAACTGAATCCCACACACAAACACACACACACACAAATACGTGCCGTCGATAGATTTATTTATTTGTACCGCTACTATCTAAGGTTGCATTATCACTTGAGATATAATTTTCATGTTTATTTTTATATTTTCGTTTTGCAGCTATGGAGTTGACGTCGTTCGAGAGAGAGCCTCCTGTGGATCAACACGAGAAGGAGCGATTGAAACGTCTGCGCTGTGCCACATAAGGGACCTAGCACTATCCCATAAGAAAAACATAGTTCTTAGTTATATTCTGTCAGAATTTCATTTACGATGTTAATATATAATATTTGAATGTCTATTTCCTTCTGGGTGTTACGATGAAACACTTAATGTGCTACTAGCGGTTCCCCGCTACTTAAGCGATCCAATTTCTAACTACATACCCCGACTCACCGCGACGACTCATACGTCTTTCTCGGGCTATCACATGCAATAAGATTTTTCTTTAAACCGGCTGATATCTCCGCGTTCTGAAACAAACTTCCATCCCCTTTAGGATTAAAATTTTAAACCACCCTTTTTTACGATTATTTACAGGCAATTTACTATTTTATTTGTTAAACTGAATCCCAAATTTTATACATATATTTTAAAAATGAAGAACTTTCATATACCTTTTTACCCCTAATTCTAACCAATCGACATTTAAAAGGTTATAATTACAGACTATAGCCTTTTTTATAAATCGACTTTGCAAATGTAAAGATTTTCCAAATCCGACTGGTAGTACAGAAGATTAGCCCGTTAACACAAACAAACTCTTTAGCTTTATTATTAGTATAGATTAAATATTTGATATGTATCTAGTATTGACGACATTTAACTTTAAAAAGGTTGAAGAAATCCAAACCAGTGAACACACGAGTATGACTCGTCAGTCTATAAATTCCTTTATAAAATATTTTAAATTATTATAAATATAATATTTAAGGGTATTTATGCGATATTTACGCGTTAATTACGGCTTGCCGAGACGGAGGCAGGCATTGTCCTAAATGAATAAAGTATTAAAATATAATCTCAATTCTATTAAATTATAATGTAAAATTATATACAAGATACAGTTTTAAGTTTTGGTAAGGCATGATTTACAGTTTTTATATTTAAAAGTCAGTTTTACACGTTTAGGTATAGTTTGAAACTTATTGCAGTATGGTTCATAACACATCGTCACTTAGCTAACGAGACTAGTATGCGATTTTCTACCTACCGTTCGTGTATTCAATCGCGTGGAAGTTAACTAAGTATGGATTTGTATGGAATTGAAATAGCGCTGTCTGGTTACAAAACTGGGCAAAAAGTATTTCACCAGAGGGCGTTCTTTTGTTAGAAAAAATACATAGGTAGAAAATCTCAAACTAGGCACCGAGTTCCGCGCAAGTTCAATTACAAAAGTTTGCGGTATACAAACCACTCACTTACGACCACTATCTTAAATATTATAGACAGGTTTATTTTGTCAGAACTGTTTGTTTTGTTTGACTGCAATGCAAATTTGTTAGCTAAGCGACGACAAGCCATTGTTGTAGTATCGTAACTACAGTTTGTACTGTACTCTCTATTAAAGATTTCTTCTATTTTATTTAAAAAGGAAGGATTATAGTTAAGTGAGTGAAGTTGTCAAAAAACACATAACGTAATATTTTAAGTAGACATACGTAATATTCAGTGGATTTTTTGTTCCATAATCCAATGGTTAATTATATTCATTTATGATTAAAACTTTATGAATAACACAGTAACTGCTCTCATTATAAACTCATATGTCTAATCGTAATAAACTATCTAGAACAAACACATTTATACGCTATATGGAATATTTTAATATGGACTGAGTAACTGTCATACAGTGAGCAATTTTCAAATTATTTATCGGTATTATGAAGCGCATCTAAAGTAAGTACAAATATATAAATAATATATAATTTTATTAATTTTTTATCTATTAATGGATGAGGTCTCACTCATCGCAGAAAACTTAATTGTAAATCATGTTTGCGTAGCACATAGTTTTTTCCGAAACAATAAATTATTGAAATGCAAAAATATCCAAAATAATTGTTATAATAGTAAAAAGTATAATCATTAAACATATTTAAATCATAAAATTTATTTTATGAATTACTAGAATAAATATTGTAGATTTACTATAGAACCTGTTAGAAGGCATTAACAGAGAATATGTTTCATTTTGCATCTAGTTCAGAAATCGAAAGACTCGAGGAAAAAAGACGGGTGTTATTTTAGGTAATTAGTTCCTTAGGGAAACCGGTGTTTTAAAATTTCCTATTATAATAAAAATATCTATAGAAAACGTACATTATTTTAATGTAAATCTTAGGAAATAACGTTAGCTAATTCAATATGGTTTTACTAAACGCTCTCTAAGTGTACATTTTTCTCAAATAGAGAATTTAAGAAAATCTGAAACATTGTGGTCTCGTAATTTATATAGAAATTAATTTAACGTACAGACTTGAGGCATTTACTTCGCGATTCCGACATGAGGCGCGTTTTAGTCATTTAATTTAGTAGCTTACTGTATTAATTTTATATTGCGTGGTAATCAATGAAACGAAATAAATCTTGCCGTATATATATGTACCAGTATTATATATTTAAGTAACAGTGTTTCTTCGTAAAGATAAAATTTCAAAATACATACACGGTAAAACATTTAGTTTAAAAACCGCCATTACACGATTCATTTTGCGAGAAATATAATATTTTTTACTAAATACTAATTTACGCACAATTTTAACGCATCAATTGTTCCAAAAAAGTTTTTAGTTAAATTCACGATAGCGATCGATGCTCTTTGCCAGCTCGTCTATAAAAAAAAAAAGGAATCCGACTGTACGATACTATGCTAAGCATTTATTAGGGCTTAGTGACAATTCAATAACATATGACGCAGTTTTAATTTTTACGCGATTGTTTAAATAATTACTTTGGTTTTGTGCAATTTTCTATTGCATGGGTAGTGCACGAATTACGTGATTATCCTGCGAATGCGAATTGTACTAAGTTACAAAGCGCGCAGGTTAGATAACTTGATTTGGCCTTACTAGAAACGTGATGAATTGACTACACAATATTTAAGTGGTGGTTATCAAACCCGCAATCAATATTGCCCTAGTTGCTCAAACGATTTTTTAATACTTTTGACATAAGCACGCCCATGAAGTTTCGTATGTCATAGTAGTCAAGAGTACACGAATCATCGAAATACATTAAAAAATATAATATGTTAGTGTCTATTGTATTTTTTTATTTAAGCAAAATTACGTAAAGTTTAAAGATTTGCGTGCGCCTTTAAAGTCTCAATTCTAACAGTCTTAACTTAACATAAATGATACTATAGTTTAAATACTATGCTTTGTGTAATTTAGGATGATCATTTTGACAGCTTACAGTATAAGTATGGAATGAGGTATTGTATACGTTAATGAACTTATTTTATTATCGATTCTTTTTTTCATAGGACATGAAGCTCATGGCATATGGTCAGATTATAATTTTAAATACAAAGCATAACATTTCATTTTTTTTTTTAAATCATCCCCATCTATAAATTACACATGATACACGACTGGCGATATTCATTTGTATCATTCTAACACATGAATATCGCCTGTCGACGTACTTATTCTTTTAAAACGAATATAATTTGTTATATAAGTAAAAGTTTATTTTAAGAAATTGTAATACCAAATATCCTAATAATTCTAGATGATTGTTTTATTTGAATGTTCAATTTATTTTATACATTATCTGTATTATAATTTACCGGAAAAGAATAAAAAACTTCGCGGGCATGCACCTGCCAAAATTATCATCACTAGGCAAAGCATAGTATATTAGCTTTAGATTGTATAGGCAGCAGTGTCGTGTTTCATAAAATCAGTTCCACAATGACTCGGTGCCCTCCTGCGGTGCTCTTGTGTTATCTTTTTATCAATGTACGACAAATGTATGTTTTATAATGTTTTACAACATTTTTTTATATTTCGGTGTGCACTATAACAGTAGCTGTTTGAATCTTGAAATATTAATAAAAATCTGTACTTAAACGTTGATCTCATTAAATATTTAGTTGTGCACAAGTGGGCGTAAGACGTGGATTTTAAAGTTAATTAATATTTTCGCGTATTTAGCATTGTTTTTTGTAATATAAGTCGTGACGTTGTGTGTGTTTGCAATTAGTATTAAAATTTCAAACCCTTTCGGTATCATATATATACACATATATATATATATATATATATATATATATATATATATATATATATATATATATATATAAACATATACATATAAAAGCGCACGATTCCTATAAACGATTCTGCTCTTTTCGCATACTATACGTTTTAAATTTTTTGTATAACTTTTTTTTTATGATAACTAATATTTTGTTTACAAAGACCCTAAATGTATATATTGAGATGCTACTTTTAGATGACCCATTTTTTTCATTTAGTAGCCTAAAGTAAATAGAGACTTCATGGTATAAGTTTAAGAAAATGCCAGAAAATTTACTAAACGTATTAATTTAGCTTCATTATAATTATAGAAACAATCTTGAACTGGCAGATTTCAAGTTGTGTGATAGTTATTAGATTATTTAAATTATTAAATAACAACTTTTTGCTCAATACTTTTTTCTATACTTTATGATACATACTTATTTAAAGAAAAAATTAGGTACATATGAAACAGCAGGCCTGTCGCCTAATCCGCGATAATCTCATTGCGATTATTGAAATGGTTGTCATTAGCTGAATTGATGGTAATGTAGATACAATTGTGTATTCCAGGCAATAGAGGATAAATGTCACCCAATTGGGAACTCAGTGCTTTCCAATCGGCGATCTGCACATTATGGTCGCTGTCAAAGTTCCGTGCTAGTCCGCCATAGACATATTACTTGCAATATATATTTTTTACGAATAGTTTTTTGCAACTGAATGTCTTAATCTCGGTTGTGACACATAAGTCTTTTTTTATATATATAAGCTACGTTTTCACGCGCATTACTTTTGGCCCGACAAAATCGCTTATTTGCGACAGGGATGACATAACTATAACAAAGTTCTTTTAATTTATTATAAAAACTATGTACAGAAAAATTCTAGTTTTAGCAATAATATGTACATTACTCGATGAGAAGAAAACCTTTATTATTTTTTATTGAGGAAAGAGTACAATATTCCTGGGACTTCGCCATTTCATTTTATATTCTATTTAAAATTCATTAATATCACTTTCACATTTTATAAATAGTTTCATTTGTTAAATAGAATAATTTAAAGTAGAAAATTTAAGGTCAGATCAGCACATGTTAATATAACCTTGTCATTGAATATTATAGGTTCAGGCAATCGTCAGAAAATTTATTAATTTATTAATTTTTTTTATTAAAAAATTAATAAATAAACAGATATATTTAGAGATTTATAAAACTTTGCAATTTAATTTTTTTTTAAACTTGAATTTTTATTCACTTTGCTATTTACAATTGATCCGTTTGAAAATATTGGAAAAAAAAATCCTAATTAATTATTATATTTGCCACTAGCTGGCGTATAAGTCAAGAAGCGTGGATTATATGACATATATTTAAGACCATAAATTATTATTTTTAAATAGCGGAAACTACACAGACTTCTGACGTAAACTTTACTTGGTGAGAAAAAAAATTTAGTGAGTTACTCCCTAGTAGCGCCTAAAGAAGTTTTACTTCAAAAATGTAAAGTTTTAAATGTTTTGGATCAACGTCAAAAAATAGTGTCCTGAATTTTTTTTCATTTTGAGATGTGTCATTATTGTCGCAAACAATAGCGTAATAGCCTTAAGGATCAATACAGTATTTGAAAATTCAATAAAATATTATAAGTTCTGTAGAGAAACTATGAATAGAGAAATTATAGGTAATTATATTCTATTACTGTATAATATTATATTATGCAGTTATTTTTACAGTTACATATTTTATTCACTGTTTAATGAAACATTGATTGCCATCTTTAAAGTATTATAAACAGTAGATTAAGATTAATTTAATTGATTTATAAATCATGTTAAGTGTTGTAATAGCTAATGAGACTTTTTCAACTGTAAGAATATATAATTTTAATAAATATGGCTACTATAATACTAGCCGGGCTACCCACCAAGTAATAAGAGTACTTAATATTTAGTGAATTTAATTATTATTTACTTGCTTGTTAATTTGACTTGTTATTTTTTTTTTTTTTTTTGGTAAAACATGCCTAAGGTTCTGTCGTTTGGTAGCAGTACTTAATAGCACTTAAGTAAAGAATGTAATTTATTTTTTTAGTAACTAATGTGCACAAATTGTCGCCATTTCGAGTTATTTATATTAAAAACAAAAGATATCGATATGGAAATATTGAAATTAGGCTCTCATTTAAAAATCTCTGATTAAAGTTGGAAAACACATGAACTATTTGTATCTATAAACTTTTACATTCACCAAAATATCAACTTTAATAATTTAATACTTAAATACTATAATTGAGCCATACAAATATATTAATATATACCTTCCTTCCCCAATAATCTGGTTGACTTACGCTAAATTATTTTTGATAATTTGCCAAACAATTTAGTAGTTCCTGAGATAAGTGCGTTCAAACATCGAACAATCAAACTTTATAATATTAGTAGTAGTTTTTTACAAGTGGTATGTAAAAGAAATACCAGAATACAACATACATAGAATAAAAAACACTAATTAATACTTAACTCGGTTTAATGTAACGTATATTTCACATACTATGTGTGAGTGAGAGTGTGTGTGAATTATTGTTTTAATATTATCTGGCCCTTATCTTTTGTTTTGACGTGACCCCATATAACTTTAATTTAGCACAGCTGGTGTCACAGCGTATTTTTTAAGTGAGCACTTTGTTCTGTGTTATTTCTCTAAAAGTATTGACCAGTTTTAATATATAATTGTCTACCCTTTTTAGTCGTGGCTAGCGCGGATGGTCCTGCGTTCAATTCCAGGCGGGGGCAATCGGTATTCTAAAAATTCAGAGTTTTCTCTTGTCTGGTATGGTCTGGTCTGGAGGCAACGGCCATGGCTAAATTATTATAACCCAAAAGACAAAGACGTGCCATCGATCGATCTAGCTTTCAGGTGCAATGCAGCGTAGAAACCGTTTAGGGGTATGGGTTTAATATAAATGCCTAACCCCTAACAGGCTATCCTGCTACCACATTAGACTGCATCATGTTTATGAGCTGAATGCAATGCAAACTTGTAATTGAATAAACATAAATATATCGATTTTGGCCATGGTACTGAATTTCAAGAGAGATTTTTCAACTACACTGAGAATATTATAGTGTACAAGTGTGTGCGCAAACACAGGGGCACTTTGTATTCCCTCACTCTCAAAGTTCGATAGACGCATGGCCAATAGCGTAACTTCTCTCTGAGACACTGAGTGAATCACCGATTTCCAAACGTCAGGCAGGTGCTAAGAATTTCTTTATAAAAACCCAATACTTATTTATTGGCCCAACCTTGGGATCGAACCCTGGATGATTTGCAGTCGAATATTATAATCACTAGACCAACGTGGAAATTTCGTTATGATATATACTGTAATATTATATCGGCTCAATGCTCGACCCAACCGACTTTTTGTAGAATAAGATCTACTCCTAACTTTTGTTTTGCTAGCGTTCGTGTGTTGTGTACTTTCACCCAACCCTCTTCTATTAGTACAAAATATTCAATTAATGTTTTTTGTTCTTCACATTTACGTTAATGTCAATCGTACATTCCATTGTCAGACTGATATTTTTACTGTTGCGTGCGTACTTAAGATACTTGTAAGTTATATGTTATTTTTTTCCCTTCGAACAGCTGGCTGTGAAATGTCACTGTATTTAGTTTTTTAGTTTAGTTTAACGACAGAAATTTACCTTAGATCCAAAACACACAAAGTGAGTTTAGTGACAATGTGGGGTTTACGTGTTCAAAAGTATGTTTATGTCGTTAATGTTCTGCGGCCTTTGTATAAGATTTGCAGTAGCCTTACAATACTTGCTCGCTCTCAATCGAAGAGTCGTTTTCGCGTATCAAACTTAGTATCATCAAAGTAAAATGGACCAAAAACCACTTGTGTTAGAGTCGCAAATCCTGTACTTATGTTTTTCTTAAACAAACGTGCTGTCAAAAGTCGAAGCTAAAGACCTGTAGTCAAATTTGAGCTTTAACAGAATGCGAATAAGAACCATTTTACTCAAATGTTTAAGAATTTATATACGCGAAAACGACGAGCGAGAAAATCTTGTACTAAGGCTATTGCAAACGAAGAATCACTTTCGCGATCGTAATTGTAAACCGTCAAAGTAAAATGGGCATAATGTCGCTCTTTCTAAAGTCACAAATCCTGTACTACTGATTTGTATTTTAAAAGTCGTTGCTGAAGAATTGCGGACAGATTTTAAGAAGCAGGGAGAGCCTAGAGGTGAAGACTTCTGCTTCTCTTCCGGGGAGCCGACTACGAACCCCGGCGCGCACCATTAACTTCTCTAAGTTATGTGCGTTTTAAGCAATTAAATATTACTTGCTTTAACACTGAAGGAGATCATTGTCAGGAAACCTGCATGAGTGTTCTCACAACTTTCTTAGTGGCGTATGAAGTCCACCAACCCTCACTTGGTCAGCGTCCCTAAATCTTTCTCATTCTAGAAGGACCCTTGTCCTGTAATTGGCCCCAAAAAAAAAATGATGATTCATTTTACTCTAACTTTAAAGTATTTCGATATTTGAAAAAAATCTTGTACTAAGGCTGCTTTTTTATTTTGATTATTATTATTAATCTTTCACGTTTGATCCACGTTTTTTTTTGTTTGTAGTTATTTATTGTTGCGGTAAATATGTCTATATATAGTGATTTTGTCTACCTTTATGTATCTATATTGGCGAATGCTATACTTTATCGATTACTGATTTATTGCCTATTCAATGAATTTATTGTGAAGCATTAGAAACGATCAAATGAATTTGAGAAAATTCTATATTTTAATCATTGAAACTGTTATATTAAAGGAAAAAAAAAACTATTTACATTTAAATCGTTATTCTACCTACTAAAAAGAATTATTTTATCCACACATTCCTCCACATTATTTGAATGGGTAATGTTATTATTGTCTTAGGAAATCTGTTCGTGTTCATATTTTGATAATAAAAATATTTTATTATTTACAAACAATTGTCGCATTTAATTTGATAGATATTTATTACTATATGATAAATATTTTTTAAAATTATTGCCTATTTCTACTAAATATAAAAGCACTAGGTTGTGTTAAATATAATATAACCAAATGTTTCCAGAAATTGATGTATTGATTGTCTCCTATAGTAGTGCAAATTGATCAGCAGATTGTAGCTATCATAGAATTGTGTAATCTCTATCTACAACGATTCAATGTTTTCAATGTTCTTGTTGTACACATTATGTGCATATACTAATTAGTAGAGTTGTATTACATCGAACACTCAGTTTGCGCGTTCCTTAAATGTTATATTACAGAAAATTAAAAGTAAAATATTGCGCCAATATTTAATTAGATACATAAGGATGTTTTATGGAGGGTGTTCTTTGAAATAAATATAAAAATTGTCATTCGAAAAATATCTTTTATGTGTCGCTATTATCATGTCGATGTGATGATTACATATTTGAAACAATATATTATAAATGTAATTTAAATTATTATATCGATAAATTGTATCAATAATGTACATGTGTTTTATTAAAAATATACTCATTTATATAAACTCTTATACTTAGTGGAAAAAAAGATTAAAATTAGTTATTCTAATTAAGCTAGATAATTTATAGTAATATTGATGAATTAATTTGAGATTGAGTCACTATCCAATGAAGTTAATTAATGTATTTTTCAATTTTATATACAACTCAAGGTCCCTGGGTCTCTATGGCACTAGTGTCGATGCAGCGCAATAATAAGTCACAAGATTGTTTAATCGACACCTAAAGAAAAATATTTTTTTTATGACCTGTCAATACATTGACAGGTCATAAAAAAAATATTTTTACGTTACTAATTTTGAAGCACTCAATCAGGGTCTAGAACTTTTAAGCTTACTGCGTTAGAAACACAACACTTACAAATTATATTTTTATTAAATGCAGGCTAAAAAATAAAATACGTCTTTATTGTACAAAAATACTAGGCAACTTAACAAGCTGGGTGGGTTCAGACGTTTCATAATTGTTGTGCTCCATCTTAATACCAGGGGCCCAAGTCTGCTATTGCGATAGAGTCTACGTGGTCGAGCTATGAAAAAAAACCTAATGGAAAAATATGATTTGCAACAGATCTACAACAAATGGTCAAAGAAGTTTGTTTGAAGTTTTAAGACCAGCCGTGCGCGGTCTTTTCTTAAATAAATTAATATTTATAGTTGTGGAGCAAAGAGTAAAATAAAAGTAGAATCCCAATTACCCACGGTTCAGGCTTATCTAATATCAAGGGTGATAACGGAAATTGTATTTTATTTTTCATTAGTTATTTTTGTTAACACGTACACATAATTATTGTAATAGCAGACTTGGGATATTGTGGTGTTACATTTTTAAGTACTGAAGTGTACTTATTAATAAGTATTTATAGATGAAATAAAGCTATCAACGACATCTCTGATCACGAACTATAGACCTCCCAGCTTGTTTGCGTCTAAAGTCTTAACACCTTATAGGAGTTCCATCTGGGTTAGAAGGTAACTTGGGTTTACACACCTTTTTTCGCCCTTCTGCGCTGCTCACCATCGTACAGGTAAAGGTGAAATAGCCACATGATGATGATTTTGTATAATAGGTGTGCGAGTATTGTTTGCGAATGTTGTTTTCGTCGTCAAGTGCACGAGTAACTGATTTAGAAACTGAGACGTATCTGTTGTTCTCTTTTGGACTGTGCAATGATCTCAAATTCTTGGGTTTCACATATTTAGCATGAGACTGTGGATACGAGTATTTGACTTTACCAGTTCCTGGCGTAAGTGTTACAGTCTGCGCTTGAGACGGGGAATCTCTGGAACCTACAACGTATGTTTTGTCTTTCGATGCAACGGATTTGACACTTCCAGTAAAGCCAATTGGTATTGTGTAACCTCCAGTACCAGGAATGCGCTCACCAGGCTGATAAACTTTACTTTCATCTGGGATTTCTGAATTTCTTTGAGTTATCTCGGCGTCATGATTTTTTAAGGCACCTAAAACGATTTGTTGGTTATTACCACCTAAAGTTTGTCGTACTTCAAGCCCTTTTCTACTTGGACTTAAATATGATTGATGGGATGGGGAATCTCTCGTAAAATCATCATAATTGGAATAATCACCTTGGTCCACGTCCGTTGCATCATTGCCATCAGTGTCAAAACCAACATCCGTATCATAATTGTCAGGCTGATTCTCATCCTTATCTGTAGTAAATTCGTAATCTGTATTTGGAATATAATTTGTGTTGAAAGATTTTCTACTATTTATTAAAATAGGCCCACCTGGAATATATTGGTTTACGGAGGACGGAGTTTTGTGATGATCTAAATGCGTATGACTGGAATATCGACTTTCTGACTTCTTCATCGTTTCATCCATTGCGTATTCTGTAGTAGATTCTTCTCTAATTAGCTTTGACTCAAATGAGGATTGCTCCGAGGTCGGTAATTCAGGTAAAGTCGTTATTGATTCTGGCGGTGTTCTTTCAGTGTTCGAAAATTCAGACACTTCGGTCATGTCTACGTTTATGTTTTTCTCATTTTCATCAAAAACGTCAATTTTTTCAAAAGAAAGTCTATTTGGAAATACTGTATCCTTATCTAGACTAGAACCTGACTGAGCCGCTCCATTATATGTTATACCATATTTGAAGGTACCGTGTAGTTGCGATTGAGACTGGCCGGTGCGCCCACTTGATTGCGCTGATGCTACACCTCCACCCATAAATGGAGTTTGTTGAGAATCGTGCAACATTTTGTCACTGTCTTTGTAGGGTGTGAATCCAATTTGAGCTTGAGAAGAAGTACTGCCGGGACCACGAGCTTGAGCATCGGCCATACCACCTTTGACGGTACCTTGTACTTGTGAGTTTGAAGAATGCATAACACCGTTACTCTGGGACTGTGTCTGAAGCGACCCAGTTTCAGAACCAAGTTGAACAGTAGCTTGAGATTTATTATTTCGACCGCTGCCAGACGCAGAACTAGAAGCTCCCTTTTTCCCGCCACTTACTTCACTTTGCGCTTCCTTATTATCACCAGTGATTTGTGCTTGTGCTTGGAAGGATCCAGAGCCCGTGTATGTTCCATGTACATTTGTTTGCGCTCTCTCTTTGTCATTGCCACCTTTGGCTGATGCACTGGCAGAGGTGCCGTTTGAAGCTTGAGCAACACTGGCTTCAGCTTCAGAATCATCGCCATCGACCGAAATAGCATTTGGGTCCATATAGTTTTGAGGAATACCTACATAAAAATAATAATAATATTAAATTAAATTTAGTTTTTTTACTTATTACTTCAAATATGAAGTTAGTTTTACATACCATTATTGTCATTATGTTGCCCAACTGGGATCTGAAACCAAAATAAGATATTTAAAGTTAAGTTTTGTTTAGTTGCTAATATATTTTGTTACTTTCCTAATTCTTATTTTATTTTACTACTTACCCCCTGGTTTGTCTGTGGATTGCCGTATTGCCCCACGGTCCCGGTCAGTGTGCCCTGGGGATCATATGATGCACCATTAGGACCTAGAGGACCTACGCCGCCACTGGGACTCCCGTGGGGTCCTTGTCCTGTACCACCTGATACAAAGTTATTCGTTGACGGGAAGTTATATGATCCTTCAGATAAACCTGGGAGCGAATTACCGTTCGTTTGGCCATATTTCCCGTTAAATCCTTCTGGGGTTTGTGAACCATACGGCCGGCCAGTAAGGTCGATACCATATTGCCCTTGCGGAATATTTGTTCCAACTCGACCACCGGAACTGTACTGCTTATCAGGAGTACCTCCTAAAGATCCAGTTCCAAATGAACCTGGTAGGCTGGTTGGAACAGTTCTACCACTGGATTCATACGATCCGTCTGGCCGCGTACCTATTTTATCCTGTTCAAAATTACCTGTACCATATGAACCTTCGGGAGTATTATCATAATTTTTATTAGAACCACCTGGAACAAACTGTCCTCCTGGGATATTAGGTCCTCCAGTTCTATCATAGTAACCAATTCGGCCGTTTGGTCCACCAGGACTGTCAGTGCCATACTGACCTTCAGGCCCGGGACTAGGAACACCGTAGTTTTTAGATGCATTAGATTCATCTGGTTGATTGGTTTCATATGACCCTCCAGAACCTCTTCCTGGTAATTGGAATGTTCCAGGAATATCTTTTCCAAACTGACCAGAAACTCCATTTGGTTTAACAGCTAAATTTACATCATTACGTCCTGAAACTCTATTAGGTCCACCAGGGACACCAAATTGACTTGCAGTTCCTGTAACTCCACTAGGCCCACCAGGGACACCAAATTGACTTGTAGGTCCAGTAACTCCACTAAGCCCACCAGGTACACTAAATTGGCTGGTAGGACCATTAACTCCAGTAGGCCCACCAGGGACACCAAACTGACTAGTAGGGCCAGTAACTCCGCCAGGCGCACCAGGTACACCAAATTGGCCGTTAGGTCCCTGAACACCATTGGAAACACCTAATTTATTTGTAGGTCCTGTGATTCCTCTAGGCCCACCCGAATCACCAAATTGGCTGGGAGGTCCAGAAACTCCATTAGGTCCACCAGAAACACCAAATTTACTAGTAGGTCCAGTAATTGCATTAGGCCCACCAGGGACACCCAATTGACTTGTCGGCCCACCGGGTCGTTCATTACCAGAACTGTAAAATCCGTTAGGTTGATTTTGATTATTATTTGTACTATACGGTCCAGTAGAGGGTGCCAGTGGTCTTCCGAGATTCATACCATCAGGATTAGTTTGCGTAGATATTAAGTTATTTGGTACTCCGCCTCCAGGATACTGATTGCCACTTAACGGGTTTCTGCCTAAAGAGTTTGATATTTCATTTCCAGGTCCGTACCTATAAACGCCCCCACCTGGTGCACCATTGGGAAGAACACAACAGAAATAGTTATTTCCATCAGGACCTTTGATTGGACCAGACGCCATTGGCCACGTGTAACCTACACCTCCACTTATTCCATTTTGAGGATAACTCCTACCTCCATTTATTCCAACTGGAGGAAAACCTACACCACCAGTTCCAGTTGTTCCAGTTGTAGGGTAATTTACACTTTCTTTCGTTCCACCCGCAGGAAAACCCACCCCTCCAGTCGAACCGAATGGGTAACCTCCACTGGGAGAGTTACCTCCCCCTCCCATGGTTCCGCTAGAAGGATAACCTCCGCCTTCGCTGGTCCCACTTGGAGTGTAACCGCCATTTCCAGATGTTCCACTTGGTTCCGAATAACCTCCACTTCCTGCCATTCCACTTACAGGGTAGCTATCACCTACGGTTGTTTTACTGGGAGGGTAAGTCCCACCTCTAGGCGTTCCACCCGGTGAATAAGTGCCACCTCCGGTCGTTCCAGCTGGTGGATAACCTCCAACTCCCGGTATTTCGCTCGGAGGATAACCCAGACTTCCGGTTGTACCATCTAAGGGGTAACGTCTGCCTCCAGCTGTTCCATCAGGAAGATAACCAGCACCTCCGATTGTACCACTGAAAGGGTGACCTCCACCGCCAGTCGTAGCACCTTCACGATAGCTGCCATCTTCACTTGTTCCAGTTGGAAAATAACCTCCAGTTTGTCCGGTTCTACTTGGTGGGTAATCTCCTTTTCCAGTTCCAATTGGAGGATAACCTCTACTTCCTACCGTGGCTCCTGGAGTATAGTCTCCTTGACTGGTTGTTCCACTTGGAGGGTAGCCAACACCACCGGTTGTTGCACTTGGAGGGTAGCCAACACCACCGGTTGTTGCACTTGGAGGGTAGCCACCACCACCGGTTGTTGCACTTTGAGGGTAGCCACCACCACCGGTTATTGCACTTGGGGGGTAGCCACCATCACCGGTTGTTGCACTTGGAGGGTAGCCACCACCACCGGTTGTTGCACTTGGAGGGTAGCCAACACCACCGGTTGTTACAAATGGAGGGTAGCCACCACCACCGGTTGTTGCACTTGGAGGGTAGCCAACACCACCGGTTGTTGCACTTGGAGGGTAGCCAACACCACCGGTTGTTGCACTTGGAGGGTAGCCACCACCACCGGTTGTTGCACTTGGAGGGTAGTCACCACCACCGTTTGTTCCACTTGGAGGGTAGCCACCACCACCGGTTGTTCCAGTTGGAGGATAGCCTCCACCACCATTTGTTCCACTTAAAGGGTAGCCACCACCACCGGTTGTGGCACTTGGAGGGTATCTTACACCTCCGGTTACTCCACTTGGAGGATAGCCTCCACCACCGTTTGTTCCTCTTGGAGGGTACCCATCACCAACGGTTGTTGCACTCGGAGGGTAGCCACCACTCCCGGCTACTCCACTTGGCTGATAGCCTCCACTGCCGGTTGTTCCTCGCGGAGAATAGCTTCCACCACCATTCGTTCCAGTTGGAGGGTAGCTTCCACTACTAGTTGTTCCACTTGGAGGATAGCCTCCACCAGTGGTTGTTCTCCCATTTGGAGGATAGCCACGTCCACCGTTTGCTCCACTTGGAGGGTATCCTCCACTACCAGTCGTTCCACTTGGAGGATAGCCTCCGCTACCGGCTGTCCCACTTGGAGGATAGCCACCTCCACCGTTTGCTCCACTTGGAGGGTAGCCTCCACTACCCGTGGTTCCACTTGAAGGATAGCCACCACCAACTGTTGTGCCACTTGGAGGGAAGCCGCCACCACCAATTGTTCCACCGGAAGGATAGCTTCCACCACCGTTTGGTCCACTTGGAGGATAACTTGCACCACCTGGAGTTACGGAGGTTTGTGTACCGGGGGGGTTGTATGCGCCATTTTGATTATACCCGGGCCTTTGACCTCCACCATCTGGAGTATAACCTTGCCTTGATACACTTGGTCGCTTAAGATTTTCAACTTCATGATCCGATTTTCCGTAGCAATCATCACAGCTTGGGTCATATATTGATTGGCTCTGAGCTTGACCCATACCGCTGTTTCCACCTAAAATTAAAACAAAACCACGTTCAGAGATTCCGATTTAACTTAACTATTGTAACAGTCAGATTTTAAAATACAGCGGAGCTGCGTGTAGCTTGTAGGTTTAGTATAGGATTAGGGAAGCTTTAAAGACTAGTATAAGGAAAATGAATTAGTAATTCTTTTCAAAGTTTTACAAAAATAGATTATATGTTTTTCACAGTATGCTATATTTTACAATTTAAATCTGTTCTCTTTTAAACCTTTCAGGATATCAATATTTCTACCCTAACTAACTGCAAAGCAAATTGAGGGCTACAATTCTATGTTATTATTTCTTTCTAAATGGCAAATTATATCGATAGTTAAGTTGCTAATGAATTTACAAAATATGGATTAATTTGTAAATTCATTAGCAACTTCGATATTACTTACTGACACTAGCCCTCGAAGAATCCGCGGCTGAGAGGGCCTCCGCTTTCCCCTCATCTTTACCGTTGCCCCGGTCTATTGCCAAGTACTGAGATTGTGTTTGTCCTCGGTACCTGCCTCTGGGTGTGTTACCTTGTCGACGCACTCTAATACTGTTGCCTAAAGTTCCCGCCACTTCTGACCAATCGGGTGTATGGTCGTGTTTGGTGACCCGTTTGCAAATTATCGTCTTTATTGAGGGTGTTCCATTAAGGGGCTTAATCTAAAAACAAGGAAATGCTAAAATTAGTTAACTTACACTTCCATATCATAATTTGTTATTGGGCACGTATTCAGGCATTGTTTGCCTTGACACGGTTTATAAAATTGCTCCATTAAAACTTTGTACCTACATATTAATTTGGTAACAATTCGGGTCACAGAAAAACGAGATAGGCCTTGGTTTTAAATGAAATTAGTTTATCACTTCTTATGATAAACTATCGTACAAGTTCCAACTTAAATAGTAGTTGTGTAGCTACTTTGCGCAGTTGCTTTTTATTTTAACTATTATTGAAAATCAGTTCGCGATCAGCGCGTAAGTAACCGATAGGCCAAGAATCTTTTAAGAGAGCGGATCTAAATTTCCATATGTACCTATCCTAACCTCATTAATGCTCTTACTGTCCGGTTACTCGTACTTATGCCCTAATTCAAAAGCAAAATTTTAGATCATGCAATTAAATTTAGCTTGTTTCTGCAAATATTAGTGTGACATTTTATTTAACTGATTCTATATAAGCGATATTTAGGTCAACGTGCTCACAAAACGATCGAGAGCAAAAGTTTACTGACACATATTACTTTGCTTAAGTAATAAAAGAGATAACCTTATGTATAAATAACAGTCTAAATACTTCAACAACTAATTAATTGTTATCTGTAAATATGTGGAAACTACTATCTTAAACTGAGTTTAGAATGTGTTATGATCCAAACTTTCTTATTAGTAAGTATTTAAAAAAGTAAATATATGTTTCAAGAAATTCTGGTTTCCTGGCTCGTTAAATAATAGGTAGAATACCTACTCTTATCATGAGTTTTAAGTAAGCATTTGTAAATCGCTTCTGTCTTAAACCTTTCTCAACATTGTCTTAATATAAACTCAAATAATTCAACACAAAGCAATTAATTATGGTTACGATTCTATGTATTTCTATCCTTGTAATAGACAAATTAAATCTATGATTATTTTAATTGCCTTAACTTTTCGAAGCCTAAATCAAACAACAATGAGGCAATTGAAGCGAAGTGTTATACAAAAGAAGCGGTACCTCGTGATTAGGACTTCGGACAACATCGGGAGGAAACCTGCATGCCTAATAAATTTCCATAATGTTCTAAAGGCGTGTGCAGTCTCCTTTCTGCAATTGGCCACCGTGGTGGAATACAATCTTAAAATTTATCATTCTGGGGGAGAAGACCCATGCCCTGTAGGGCCGGTTATACGTGGTTGGCAGTGGATGGTGCTGATACAATTGGTTTTTAATAAATAAATAAATAAATAAATATACTACGACAATACACACATCGCCATCTAGCCCCAAAGTAAGCGTAGCTTGTGTTATGGGTACTGAGATGGCTGATGAATATTTTTATGAATTATATACATAATACTTAGAAAATACATATAAACACCCAGACATTGAAAAACATTCATGCTCATCACACAAACATTTTCCAGCAGTGGGAATCGAACCCACGGCCTTGGGCGCAGAAAGCAGGGTCGCTGCAAACTGCGCCAATCGGCCGTCAAATTTTAATGTATCAGTCGCAATGCTTCCATAGGTTATCCATACTTCCATACCTAGATAATCTTTCACGCATAATACACTAAATCTTTACGCATAATACATTAAGTATAGAGGTCCAGAGTTCTGACCCCGGTATTAGCTATTTGGGAATTTATTGTAGACTATAAATTCCCAAATAGCTAATACCGGGGTTTTACTGACCAAGATAAACTAAGCTATTTAGCGTTCCAGTAGGTACGCTCCCGCGTATAAAAATCGTTGGTTTGGGGTTAATACTGCCATACTCCTAATAGGTTAATGCTTTACCAACGTAGACAGCATCAATATTGCATATTATGAAAATTAGGCTATACTCGGCGAAAAGCAGGAGAATCGGTATGATGTAATTTATAAATTCTTCAATCCTTATACTCCACACGAAACACGCACAGTTCGCTCCGAAACCGGAGCATCCTCAGGAGATGTTGACTTAACAATGAATAATTGTTGTTGGCTTAACAATTATTCTCTGTTCTCTCGATAGCTTTTCGCGGAGAATAGCAAATTTAGCTTAATTTTCATAATATATCATGGATTTCCGCAAAGTAACGCCTTCTTCTATCCAATATCAATATTGCAGTCAAGGGCTATTTTGAAGTGGAATAAAAACAAAAAAACTTATTGCCTGAAAAGATATAGGATACTTTTAAGCTGAAAATTCAGTCACCGCCAGGGTTTCAATAAAACGGATACAAACCTGGACGAGGTGATGGGAAAATGAGAATCTACGCTGATACTTTATGGCATACATTTACGTTTAATCAGTTGAATGTGAAATTAAATAAGGCTAGTTCTACATCGTTCATAAAACATACGCAGTGACAACCGAGGTTGTGTTAACATTCAAGGTCAAATCTTATACTTATATATAAAGCTGAAGAGTTGGTTTGTTTCTTTGTTTACTTGAACGCGATGATATCAGGAACTACTTTTCCGATTTCCGGTCCGAAAAATTATGTCAGAGGAAGACTATAGGCTATATCATCACGATCAGACCAATAGGAGCATAGCACCAATGAAGAATGTTTTAAAATCGGGGGTTATTTTTCCGCTGCGTGCACTGCGTAAACGGTTAAAGTTTCGTTAAAATCATGTATCACAAAGTTGTTCTTCTTTAAAAGTGCTATGATAAAGCCTGCGACAGCATATATATATCTTTTAAAAATGCCCATTTTCAATATTTAATCTATCCGTAATCTATAGATTAATTACTTTGCAACATTGTTATTGTCAAAAAATATTTATACAAGTTTTTACAAATAACAACTTGCCTAAGTAGCTTATCAACAGTTGACAGACAGATTGAATGTAGAAAACGGAATTGAATGTAGAAACGTTATACGCCGACGAAGTCGGGAGAGACCGAGTAGGGTCAATATGGCTTCAGCAAAAAGGTAATGGTCAATAATTATTCACACACGTAGATACGTACACAAATGCGATTTACACTACTTACATAACAAATTACACCATTTACACTAATTAATTATGGTTGTCAATTTTCTGTACGTTACTTTTATATGAAATTTGAATTATAATTCCTATAAATCGGCCGTTGTTCATACTTTTCATGGGTGGTCCTAATTCCTACAAATAAACAACTGCCCTAGAATATTTCTGTATTTGTCCCCTACAGGAGTTTGGTCATCAATGTATTTGATGACCGAAAATGGACCGTGAGTAAATTTAACGATTTAAAAAATAAATAAATAAGAAAAGCAAAAATATTAACCTTCCAGGCTGTATTATCGCAGTGCAATGGAATTAAGAGAATTGTACATATTCGCAACGCTACACTCAGGTTTAATAACTTTGTTTATTGATGTAACTTCAAAAATTCAGCGGGTTTAATATAACGTAGTTTTTCTTTAATTCATTCCAGATATAATTTCAATCTCATTATTCGTTTACAGTCAAAGTTATATTAAAACGCAAAGTTACCCAAAACATATTTTATGGCATAGCACACGACCTTTAAACCGTTGTCAATAAAAAAATTAATAAAAAGACATAATTGAATGATTTACCTTCACCTTGAAGAACTCCCGATGAGCCGAGATATCACTAAGACCACAATAACTAGCAATGTTTGCTTTCGAACGAATATCATCAATATCTTTTGCATCCTGTATATTAATTACCCAAGAAATACATGTTTGAGTGCCTGGCAGTTGGCACAGTAGGTGTTTCTGCAAACATTATGTTATGCTTGTAAACAACTTTAAGATACTTATATAGCTATTAGCGTAATATCATCTGATTATTTAAAAGTAGGACATGTTTTATAAAACTACTAAGTAATGACAAATTTAAATATTAATAGAATTTTCTTATAAATATAAGAAAACAATACTGTGTTTTAAGATTAGAATTTAATAGGACTGAAAAAAAGGAAGGAGTAAGTAAGATAAAATGGAAGCAAAAAAAAAAACAAAATTCCTGCTTTCGTCTTACCTGAGGTAGTGAGTAGATATTTGTTAGAAATGATAGTATTAGTATTTTAGAAACGAGCCGCGGAGGACTCAGCGCCTGCGAAGCACGCATTTCGGCGAAAGACGAACAAACTCTGTGCACACCCAGGCGCACCGCCCGCCACCTGACCCCTGAACTAAGATGAACTCTCGCAAGATACCCAGTTCACCCACCCAATTTTAATGATAGTGCTCGTTCGCCACACTTGCGCATAAGGAAGTGACAAATCTAGATAAGACTGTACTCGATTTGCGAATTTAGTTTCCAAGATGTAGTAACATTTAGGAAATATTGCTAAATCCGTTTGGTTTTTATCAATTTCTTGCATGTTGTAAAGTTGATGACCTTGTTTTAAAAATGTACTTATGGGTAACGCACTTTACCCATTACCAACTTATTTCGTTTAACAATTTTCGCGTAGCATTTCGTAGCACGGCGTAGCTTCTATGTCGATGGTTTAAAACTATATTTAATGTGACTGATTATATTGGACCCACTACTAACCCGATATTCTGCTGACAGAATCAGAAGAGCCGTAGTCCAGAATCAAGATTTGTAGACTACACATCTTATGGAGAACTCTCAGGTTGGCGGTTACCTAACGATGTTTTTTCCTTTTTTCTTATTGCAAGTCATATTTAAATACAAAAATTAAATAGCACAGATTTCGAATTCTATAAGATTTAGTAACCCGTCTTTTGTAGCAAACAAAAAGAACGGTTTTGTGATTTAAAATTTTACATTTTGAATGTTTCTTATGTTGGCAGCAGATTGGCGCAGTGAGCAGCGACCCTGCTTTCTTAGTCCAAGGCTGTGGGTTCGATTCTCACAACTGGAAAATGTTTGTGTGTGCTTAGTACCCATAAAACAAGTTACGCTTACTTTGGGGCTCTAGCCCCAAAAAATACAGACATCGCTATTTATGGCGATGTGTGTATTTTTAAAATAAAAAACCCATTTGTATTTAAATGTTTTTTTATTAAAAACTATAAATCAACGAGTATAAAGCTGATAAAATTGTTTAAAAACGTGTGTGATCGTTGATGGCGCGGATAGATAACGCGATTAACTATTCGGTACAAAACATCTCCTAAAATACGAGATAATTTAGCGAATTTATTACTATTATTTGTTAGATAAATATTATTGCTTCATTTTGTGCATTGTAACGTGAACATTTTCAAATAATGATACACTCTCGAATCTATAATGTATACCTACTTAAATACTATTTCATTGAAATACTCGTAAATCTCACTGAAAAAATTATTTAATATAATATAAGTAGCTCCTTCGAGTTGAGCAAATGTTTACTGGGTCCTTATAATCTAGTTATTTCGGAGCTCACATTTGTGTCTTTCTTTTTATACGAGTGAGCATGATATACGAAGCGCTGCGAGTAATATGTGGGATGGGAATCCCCGGGGCTCTTGGAAGGACCAACACGGCGATAATATTCGGTTCCATCACCGCAATCGCATGCCAGACGACTTTCTGAACCACTACTCTCCAATTGATATTTCGGGACTACGATTAAACTTTCTGTAGACTTAGTTGGAGGGCAATGACTATGGCTCCTTCCGTAAACAGGGTAGTGATGCGGCGTTCCATTCTGTCTGTGAGTGTGCTTTTCCTGAGCATGATGCTGGCAATCGTGATGGATTTGCGTGCTGCGTCCGCTGTGACTTCGACCATGGCTCTTTGATCGATTCTGGTGCTTAACACTCGTATCTAAGTAACCATAACCAAAGCCATAGCCTCCTATAGCTTTCGTTGCCAAATTATCCCAAGACTTTGGTTTTACGTGCTGGTGTGCACTTTGATATTGGATCTTGGGAGACGATTTTGCCTCTGAGCGGTCGTTGTCCCAAAACAGTGTATCGCTACTGAGTGAAGTGCTGTAGCTAGAAGCTGAGTTATCACAAGGTATAGTCGCGTTACTAGTAGCATATGATTGTAAACTGCATTGGCTTGTTTGGGTCGATTCAGTTGTCAAATAACGATATCGATTGGAACAGTGTCCTGAGCTACAAACCTTTTTCGCGTGATTATGTAAGATTGTATCAGGTTTTTGAGTTGATTTGTCGACTTGCTGACCTTTCTCTTTCCTTTTATGCTCCTTAGAACATTCTTTCTTTCTGCGAACTTTCTTTCTAGAGTTTGGAACACAGTGTGGATCACAGCAAGGACTAGCAAGGTCGTAGGCTTCAAGACTGTTCGCATCTTGGTTGTTGTAGGCCGGCATACATGGCGCACATCCGTGACTATGACTGCTTCTGTGTGTTTTAGTGTGCTTTCCATTAGCGGGCTTATACTCCTCAGAAGCTCGGTGACATTCACCGGAAGTTTTGACAACATAATGATGGCATTCGCGTCTATTCCTCGGCGATCCTACAGTTATTACAAAGCCACCGGTCCGCAAATTCGGTTGAATAATACACGCACCGTATCTTGGGTCTAAATACTGATACATGAACACGTTCGTTTGAGGGGGCTTAGCGGCAGTAACGTTCTCACTCGACAGTGTAGGTCGACAGTAAACACTATTAATACTATCAGTTATATTATTTTCCTCGCTGTCCGAAATAATATCTGACGGAGAAGATTTTTTCTTTTGTGAAGGTAAACTGTGCGTTTTCCAATTTGTGTCATAAACCTGTCTCTCACGAATGCTTAATTGTTCGAGTTCCCGCATTTTCGATTGCAGAGTACGTTGGATGTTGATGTACTTGAGGTGGAGTTCAACTTTGCGTACACAGTCTTCAAAGATTACTACGATACGCATACGCGAATCGCAAGAGCTGATGGCAGCGACGATGGTAGCATGGTCTGCGCGCTCCACGTCTGTTCCGTTGATGGAGAGGATCACGTCTCCCTCTCGCATGCCCGCCGCGGCGGCAGGGCCATCTGCTTCAACGTGGTCCACATATGTTATCACCTCTATTTCTTGCTCCTGTAAACACATATGACGTAGGATTTTATTCAATTATCGATTAGTGTAACTATGGATAATATCAGAATTAAGTGACCTTAAAAGTAATGCGCTTGCATGCATAATGCTTATTCATCCTTCTTTTTAGGTTGTATTGTATAAATAAGTATTGCAAAACTCTGAAGGATGTTTCAAACCTGACATGCTTTTGAGAAAATAAGACTAAGAATTATTAAGTTCTTAACGAATATTGGTGAGGAGTGTAATCAAGCATTTTATTGCAATTTTTGATGAGTCGTAAATTTACGTATATTTAATTAAGTATTTAATTACAATTTTAGACCAAAATGTTAAAAATAAACCAATACGTATACCTTTTTATAGTGGATGCCGTAGCTCTGCAGTGTGAACCCGTAGCTTCCATTTTTCTTCTCAACAATGATGGTGCGTCTTCGGCAGTCCTCTTCTGATTTTCCTCCAGCACGTTCAGACTTAATTGATTCCCGTATCTGTAATAAAGATTCTTTTAGTACTTCGTCGTTATCATCATCTGCTAATTAATGTCCCATCGCTGGCCACAGGCCTCTTCTTTCATGTAAGCGATGATTATAGCTTTTAGATCCTCCACGCTGCTTCAATGCTTTTGCAGGTTTTAACGAATATTACAAAATCAGATAAAAAAAAATTAAGTTTTGGGCTCGAAACGAAAGCAAGATTGAACCAAGAACAACAAAATATATAGGATACAAAGTGAGAGAGCTGATATTTAGTTTAAAGTAAGTCCTGGGATAGAAGTTAGTATCAAGTTTTATGTTTGATCGAGCATATAGACTAAGCATCTCCCTATTTAAACATATTTCTGATGTACTTGTGTATAGCACTAAACTCCTTCTGAACCGATTTTTAAGATTTGTGTGTGTTTTAATGGGTCCCTGGATGGTATGTGTATTTTTAAGTTGGATACATTCAGTACTTAATGAGTCTTCAGCCGAGGATAATGGTTCCATACCAAACGGTAAAAAAAACAATAAATTAGTAGGACTTCGTCTTTCTGTCACAGCCTATTTGCAATAAAATTTAGTTTCTAACCAACAGTTTTTTGAAGTGTTATGATTATTATTTACCTAAATAAATATTTAAATAATAATAATTGAAAAATATACACGAAACAAAATTTCTTATTCGGTGCGCGTGTTTGACACGCCCTTTGCAGGTTTTTGTAAAACAAACCAACGTAAACTTAAGTTTTTCTCTCCTTAAATCCCAAGACAGACAAGACGACAAGAACAGACAAGAGTTCCTTGTTGAGTTGAGTTGATAACAGAAGAAAAAACAGCGAGTGTAGTACCTTGTTTGTGAAACTATGTTTACATCTTCATTGAGGTCAATGACCTTTACATCTTTCGTAACTTATTAAATCAATTTTTCGCCTATAAAATGATGGACTGTAGGATGTTCAATTATTGTTGCGAAATTATTAAGTAAATTTAAGTATATAATGGTTTGTTTTTAGTTCATTGATTATTTATAGGTACTTTATATACGTTTTGGCACGAATGAAAACAAATACGCTTAATTAAACGTACCGAGAGTTTTATAAGAGTTAATTCAACTAAACAAAGCTTGCCCACATTGTATACAAATTGGTTTCAGACATCGTTGAGTATGCGTCGAGAATACTGTAAATATTATTTTCATTTTATGTCACAAATACTTACAGAGTTATCGAGGGAATCGTCTTTGGAATCAGTGCTCAGATGTTTTTTGCCGTTGCTCATGCTGCTTGCACATCTTTCGTTTAGTTTTGGAGAACTCATAGTCAGCCTAGCCCGCCGATAGGCGACACACCTGACATTTGCATTACAACCTCACTTGAGTTTTCCATCGACTTAAACGAAGTTTAGAAAATTGTAGCTTAAACCACTGTAATAAGACTTCATTTAAAATAATCGTGTAATTTTTAGTGCGGCAAATCATTAAGTCTCCCACGCATGCGTCGAATTTGGACATGCGGTTTGGGATTCTTTTTGAAAGCCTTTGTTGGAATTGGCATGTTGAATTTATCGAAAATAACCCTTAGTGACTTTACTTCTTAGAAAATAACATAAAATCCAATATGTATTTTCCTAAGGTTCGATTTTGCTTTAGTTGTTTGTCTTGAACTATAGGATTATGCTATACTTATATATAAGAAAAATACATTTAACTTTCAAGAGTTTACGCCAATTGTAAATAGATGGCGTTATCTTCATGTTCTAATTGTTTAAAAGTAAGAATTTTTTACTCGGAACTAATATTTTAAAGGTACCTACTAGTTTACTGCATAAGAGTAAAAAAAAATAATGATTCAGATATATGTATATTGATATAAGTTTTTTATTTATTCTTTAAAATAATTGTTTTATAAATATAACCTAAAATAAACTATTTAAAACTAAATAAAATCTAAAACGTTCTCGAAACCACCGCAGCGAGGCACAGTTCCTAAGATGCTGGCAGCATTGCCCCTTTGGATGGGCAACTAATTCGTTGGCCAAGGTCTAGAATCACCGGTAGACTCGAAAAAAAGGGCTCTTGCCTCCGGATCCCACTATCATTTGTATAGGTAATACAGGTCTATGGTCCGAAAAGTAATTTATATTCCGTTGACAAGTACTAGGCGTTTTGCTTCCTCCGTGCTATCGAATAATACGAACGCCCTATATAATAGATCTTGAACGCCCTGCCAGTTTAGGACCTTTCATAAATAGTTTCCTTCAAACTAAGGGTGAATAGGCATTGTATAGGCAAACGTGATCCACCCATGGGCTTCTGTTGCTGCATCTACCATCAGGTGTGATTGTAGTCAATGGCAGGTATATCTATATATATTTAAAAAGTACAAAAACTGACAACCGACTATGAACAAATTTAATTTTTATAGAAACTGTCTATAAAAGTTAATAACAAAGATCTTATATGTAACAAACAGGTGTAGTTGGTGGTCACATATTCCATTAAGCTCAGACGACGTTTATTTATTTATTTATTTAGGAAAACCAACCGCTAATACATTTTTTCTTGTCCAAGTTTTTACGTTGCGAGCTAAGTGAATGTTCAGCTTATTACAGGTTTTCACAACGTTAACAAATAATTTCAAAATTAATTACATTTTATATATAACTGCATTACAAAATAAATGTCTAAAAATATTTTAATAATTAAAAATGTTAAAAATATAAATAGAATTAAAATTAAAAATCATATTAAATTAAGAATTAAATTAAAAATTTAATTAAAAAAAAAAAAAAAATAACATCAATGTCCAAGTTTAAGCTTATAAATTTTGAATATTTGATAACATAAGAAGTCAAAAGGAGTTGGAGGTATTACAGCAATTATAATAAATAATAAATAAACTACGACAATACACAAATCACCATCTAGCCCCAAAGTAAGCGTAGCTTGTGTTATGGCTAAGATGACTGATGAATATTTCAATGAATAATATACATAAATACTTATAATAAACACCCTGACATTAAAAAACTTTCATGTTTATCACACAAACATTTTCCATTTGTCAGAATCGAACCCACGTCCTTGAGCTCAGACAGCAAGGTCGCTGTCTTCTGCGCCAATCGGCCGCCGGCGGTCAATTAAATATTGTTGTAAATAAGATTTAAAAGGCTGAGCTGGAAGATAAAGAATGAAAAGGAGAATGTAGTGAGCATTGTCTTACTTTGCATTAATACCTCCCGTTGCCCGGTAGTAAAAATGAATTTAGATCATACACACATCACGCTGGAATATTTTCTCTACGGCAATTCATCTACTTGCTGATATTGAGAATTTGTATTCTGAAATAAGTAACAATTCTTTTCCCGACTCAGAAATTGAACACATGAAGGACTCTTTATATGCCAAATCATAATTTGTTATAATTTGGTAAATCCGATGTTAGTACAAACTTTATTAGTTTCAAGACAAGGTACAACGCATAGGAAGATTGCAGTTGACTGTGGGCCAAAAATACTAGTTTTGATTTTTCCTGGAAACCCCTTTGAAAACTTTGTCCATAAACTTAAACCTACAACACATTCAAATGATTTATATACTACATTAATGATTTCCAACGAAGGAAAGAGAAGTGGGGTAGGCGACATGTAATGAAATAAAATAATGAACAATACAACTTTTATTTAGTAGGTTCACTCAAACTCACAATCAAAGAAAACTTTAAAATATGTATAAATACAAGCAGTGCTTCCTTATAAATTGCTTTATAATTTATTCGAATAACAATTTACTGATTATAAAAACATATGAAGGGATGTGATATTCACCAGCTATAAAACGCTTATTTAATTATAGAACCCACGAAAAGCGCGTAAAATTTCTGTTTTTCTTCAATTTTTTCCTTTACCTGAGAGACTATAAGATATCAAAGATGTTAGAAAATTCAGTTCGCACCAATAATATCAATTTTATTTATTTATACAAAAAAATTAGAAATGTACACGTGAAAGTTTTGTAAAGATGAAAACATCGTTTGAAATTGCGTATATTGTAATAACACAACAGATGTTTACCAGTGGTACTAATTTGCGTATATATTTTGGTATGTGTATCATTGTGGGGGAGGTAAGGGAGTGCACTTTCATCTAGACACTCCAAATGCCAACCTCACCTGCTCGTGGTACCACCTGCTGACTGACGAACGAGGCTCTGGCGGCCGACTAGTGGCGGGATAACCATTAAACTAAACTAGCTAGACTTGAAAAAATGACAGTTGCCGATGTCGGGCAGCAGCGATATCAGCGCAATCAAGTCTAGTGCTGCGATCACCAACCCGCCTGCCCAGCGTGGTGATTAGGGCATTATCCTTATGAGTAGCACAACAAAAAATAGGCCCCTAGTTCCCGGCGGCCCCACTTCTTCCGACTCTGGTAGCGGTCGAGGGGATGGTGGGGCAGGGGGTGCTAAGAATCTCCGGGTAAAAGCCGGCTACCAAAAACAACTGACCTTGGCGACGTACAACGGAAGGACACTAAGGCTCGATGAAAGCATCGCAGAACTCGAGGAAGAACTGAAAAATGTAAGATGGCATATTCTGGGGTTAAGTGAAGTCCGTAGAGAGGGGGAGGATACTACAACTCTAGAATCAGGACACGTGTTCTACTATCGACAAGGAGACAGCCCATCTCATGGTGGCGTCGGATTCCTCGTCAATAAGGTCCTCATTGATAACGTTGTAGAGATATCCAGTGTATCGTCAAGGATAGCGTATCTTATAATTAGACTCACCAAAAGATACTCTTTGAAGGTTGTACAAGTGTACGCTCCAACTTCATCACACTCGGATACCGAAGTCGAAATTATGTACGATGATATTTATAAAGCCTTAAACCACACCACTAAGGCCCACTTCAGCGTTATAATGGGAGACTTTAATGCAAAAGTCGGCACACAGAGCGGTCCCGAATTTGTTTTGGGTCAGCATGGGTATGGGAGCAGAAACCACAGGGGCCAGATGCTGGTAAATTTTCTTGAGATGAACAGTTTGTTCTTGATGAACTCGTTTTTCAAGAAAAGGCCACACAGAAAGTGGACTTGGAAAAGCCCGGATAACATAACCAAAAATGAAATAGACTTCATTATAACGGATAAACGCTATATATTTAGAGATGTTTCTGTGATCAGTAGGTTTAATACAGGAAGCGATCACCGACTTGTTCGAGGCACTCTAAATATCGATTATAAGCTGGAAAGGAAACGTTTGATGAAGTCTTCACTCCGGCCTACAATGTTTCAGACCCAGGCTGGCTCAGATCGCTTTCAGATGGAACTAACAAACAGATTTCAAGCTCTGGAACCTTTAAGCAATATTGACGAGGATTTTGAAACAGTTGCAAATATCATACGGGAAGAAGGCTATAAGTTCTGTGGTACAAGGCGTATGGGCAAAAAGTCTAAGCTCTCAGATGAGACTCTTCAGCTTATGAAAGAGAGGCGTGGAAATGTATTTAAAAGTCAGGCAGAACAACGAGCCATTAATAGAAAAACAAAAAAATCTATACGTAGAGATCTCCGGTGCCTAAATACTCAAAACATACAAAAAGCTATAGAGGAAAACAGGGGGTCCAAGGTATTTACACAAAGTCTTGGAAGAAGCCAAATGACTAAGCTGAAGACTTCAAGTAGTAGAATTGTTAGCACTAAGCCAGATATACTTGCTGAGATAGAAGACTTTTACGGTCGACTATATGAGTCCCAAGTTCCTCAGCCAGAGGAATGCAACCAAGATCCCAGAGCCAAGCTAACCCGCCACTTTACTGACGATCTTCCCGAGGTAAGTTTGGATGAGATCGTTTTGGCCCTGAAACAACAAAAAAATGGAAAAGCCCCAGGTGAAGATGGAATCACCTCAGAGCTAATAAAAGCTGGAGGTACGCCATTACTTAAGGAGCTACAGAGGCTTTTTGATTCTGTTATTCAGAATGGGAGAACTCCGAAGGCGTGGAATAGGAGCATAGTAGTTTTGTTTTTTAAAAAGGGTGACAAAACACTCCTCAAGAACTACCGTCCTATCTCGCTCCTAAGCCACATCTATAAGTTGTTTTCAAGGGTCATCACGAACCGGTTGTCACGTAGGCTCGATGATTTCCAGCCGCCGGAGCAGGCAGGGTTTCGGAGTGGATACAGTACTCTAGACCACATACACACGTTGAGGCAAATTCTACAGAAGTCCAACGAGTACAACCAGCCTCTGTGTCTTGCATTCGTGGATTATGAGAAAGCGTTTGACTCAATCGAAACCTGGGCAATTGTGGAATCCCTGCAGCGATCCCAAGTAGACTGGCGTTACATCGAGGTGCTGAAATGCTTGTATAGCGCAGCTGTTATGTCTGTCCAAGTACAAGGCGCGTTTACAAGACCTATCCAATTGCATCGCGGGGTGAGACAAGGAGATATCCTGTCTCCTAAGCTATTTTCAAATGCTTTGGAAGATGTCTTCAAAACGCTAGATTGGAAAGGACATGGCATAAATATAAATGGTGAGCTTATTTCACATCTTCGATTTGCAGATGATATCGTTATCATCGCGGGTTCGCTGCAGGAGCTTCAACAAATGATCGATGGCCTTCATGCTGCCTCGCAAAATGTCGGCCTCCGGATGAACTTGGACAAGACCAAGATTATGCTTAATAATCTGATCGTTCCGGGGCAAGTCACTGTCGATGGGTCTATTCTCGAAACTGTTAAAGAATATACATATCTTGGACAAATCGTTCAGTTGGATAGAAACAGTTTCGAGAAGGAGATCGATAGAAGAATACAGCTGGGCTGGGGAGCGTTCGGCAAACTCCGCCGAGTCTTCTCGTCACCCATACCGCAATGCCTGAAGACAAAAGTTTTCGATCAGTGCGTCCTGCCGGTCATGACTTACGGTGCCGAAACGTGAACACTGACAGCGAGGCTAATTCACAAACTTCAAGTCGCTCAGCGTGCTATGGAAAGAGCTATGCTTGGTATTTCTTTGAGGGATAAGATCCGTAACGAAGTGATTCGCCAAAGAACTAAAGTAACTGACATAGCCTTTCGTGTTAGCGTACTAAAGTGGCAGTGGGCTGGTCACGTTTGTCGGAGGACCGATGGACGTTGGAGTCGAAAGGTTCTCGAGTGGAGACCGCGTGTCGGTAAACGGAGTGTCGGACGCCCCCCTACTAGATGGAGCGACGACCTCCGAAAAGTGGCAGGCATCGACTGGATGAGGAAAGCCGAAAATAGGAAAAGTTGGCGCTGCTTGAAAGAGGCCTATGTTCAGCAGTGGACGCACAATGGCTGATGATGATGATGATGATTTTGGTCGCATGGGAAAATACTCGTCTTGCGTGTATCATTAATATACATATTTTAAATAGGTACAAATACATACAGTTGTTAAGGGGAATGTACAAGAGTGTTTACTTTAGCATAGCTGACAACTGACACGTTCGGTATCGGCACTGGTATGCTTGATATGTTATGGTTGAAATTGAGTAGTTGCGGCAACGCTATGGAGTTTACGCCTGCTGCAGAGGGGATGACGGCAGCGCCCTTAACTATTTCCACGGGGGTTTTTGTTTCTTCACGTTTTGATCGATGAATATTTAAACCTGCGTCTTTGGCGTTGCCTAAAAAACGTACATTATCAGGCATACTAACTATAGTATCTTGTCAACTGGCTGTCCAGTTTTACAAGATACAAAATTTTCGGTCATTTTTGTATCCAAATTAATTAATAAATTAAAGAATAAGTGTGAATAGAATATATATACTGTTGTCTGCTCGAGTGCTTCGGTGCCACTAAAACTAGCCACGCTAGTTTTAGTGGCCATCGCCAAGTTATATACCTATAGAGCTCGGTATTCTTTACCACTACCAAATTATCCCGCTACCATCGCAGTATGCGCGTACCGTATTTTCATTACCAAAATACAGTCGGGCACGCATAACAAATACTAGTTGTACCTACTTCAAATTAAGAATTACGTAATTAAGCCGGACCCTCGCAACTTCGTCCGCGAATGAGTCGACTTAGGAAATAGTCATATGTTGCCGCGGACCTTTTTTATAGAACTTTAAAGTAACAATTCCGACAATTCCGATATACCTTCTTCGGTTATTTATCGGAATCTCTCAAAAAGGATATTTTTTGCAGTTCTTGCAACATTTCTTATTAATGATAGTAGCCATTAGTCGTAGCGTTATGTTATAGATACTACCAATACAAATATATATATATAAATATATATATTAGATATAGCATCGCTATTTTATCCTGTAGAAGCTGTTTGCTTTTCAAGGATAAAAAGAAGAGCTGTTCCAGACTATATTGTGTGTCTCTGCCAAATTTCAGCAAAATCGGTTCATCCGTTGTGGTGTTATAGCGTAACCAACATCCATCCCTCCATCCATCCATACATACATCCATCCTCACAAATTTTCGCATTTATAATATTACTAGGATGGTACGCATGCATTCGATTTGCCTTCCGACTTGCTGACTGTGCTGCTATCTGTGAAGAGTTATGTCCTTTTTATCTCCTACAATATGTATCAGATGTATATTAAGATCAGACAATACAGTATATACTTTCAAATTAAAAAAGAATCTTTAAAAACGGTGCAAATTTAAAGGAGCTTTAAAGTAAAATTGATAAAAAAATTCATTCCACTTCCCGGAGGAAACTTATGTTTTATCGGGATAAAAAGTACCATATATGTTGACCCGGAATATGAGCTACCACTATACCAAATTTTATTTAAATCCGTTCAGTACCTAATTTTTACTCGATGCCCGGACATATCGATTATAAACGTTCAAAATCTTCAAATTATATTAAATGTACAGAAATCTTCCAATTACAGTTTTATTATAAGTATAGATTTAATTTATCAAATGAAACGAAACAAACCGCATCGGTTTATCCTTGGTGCCTATAAATATTATAAGTATTATCACATCTTAGTGATAACAACCGGGACTCACGCAGTCTTGTTTTCGAGGTTCAGAACTGTGATAAGATGTCAGGCTAAACTTCTCATACCTTGTTGGGGTGCAGATATCAACCTCTGGAGAGTTTTCCAGGGCACGGAGCTGTTGGTCACGGGAGCCACTCCCACGACCTTTTCCGCTGTTACATTAGTCAATAACGGATCTGGGATTCCACTCAAATCGATGCTTGATCCATTATTGTGGTATATCGTAAGAGCTTCTTGACGGCCCCTATGGAAAACGATTCGTTATATAATAAACGTGAAATAAGAATTAAAACATATTTTTATTACATTCTATTATTTTTAATGTATTTAAAATAAATCGTTTGAAATGGAAACATAGCACGTTCAAATTTGTTCATCAATGCAATTTTTTTCTGAATTTAGTTTTTCTTGTATCGTTAACAAACCGTTACCGGCCCACTTCATGGTGCGTGTCTCAGAATGAGAAGCTTTTGGGTTGGCTTAGTCACCCTGGCCATGAACGCATTGGTGGGCTTCACACGCCTTCGTGTTCGTCGGAACTTTTCAGAGTTCCTTTGCGATGCCGCGTAGACGCCGATTAGGATTATATAGCTTTATTAAAAGTGCCATACACGGAACAGATTAGCCCGCTGTTATCTTAGATTGCATGATCCATTACCACGCACGGAATATCTGCAAACCAAATCTTATTAGGAAGACCAGACTCCATCGAGGCGTGCCACTTGTTTAGATTATTTGCTGATAAAATGTAAAGTTAATGTTTATTAGGTTACAATAGGGCTGACATGCAGCTGTTCTGTAAAAGCCCTTAAAAAAAAGAATAAAAAAAAAAAAAACCAAATCTGTAGTAAATCTGTAAGTACGAGTATCTACCTAAGTGCTAATATTGTATAGTTGTAGATATACGTATCTAAAAGTAGCTCCATCTCATTGTGCTTTACCTACGTGATTCTTCAAACCAATTTAACAGAAAAATATACGTTTGCGAACTTATAG
Source organism: Pararge aegeria (assembly GCF_905163445.1). Lineage (NCBI taxonomy): Eukaryota > Metazoa > Arthropoda > Insecta > Lepidoptera > Nymphalidae > Pararge > Pararge aegeria. The sequence goes on from NC_053208.1 coordinate 9,426,217, forward strand.
ACTTTTATCTAAGTATTTCCAACCTGACAACTTCATCTCCTCATTATTAGAACGTTTAAAGCGTCAAAGAAGCTTTGCTATCACTCCTACAAAGTCGAGTGTTATGAGCTCAGAAAATGCTCTGATGTTGTGAGGTAGGTACTTAGTGACTTTTATAACTCGATACCGAAGGTAATGCTGGATTTAATTTTGCATAAGTTTATACAATGTATTAAAATTAGTTTAAAAAATCGAGGTGATTTTCTTAATGACAAGATGTAGGGACATTATTAGAAGGACGGATGTGTAAGAAGGTAATATTCTTTTGAAAACAAACTATAACAAGAGACAGCTAATTTCTATTGTGTTTGGATCAGTGATAGTAACATATAAGGCCGTAGTCCACCACGCTGGCCCAGTGCATATTGGTGGACTCCACATACCTTTGAGAACATTCTGTAGAACTCTCAGGCATGCAGGTTTCCTCAAGATGTTTTCCCTCACCGTCGAAGCAAGTGATATTTTTAATTAGGCACTTAAAACGCACATAACTTAAAAAAGTCAGCGGTGTGCTGGGATTTGAACTCGGCCCACCGAAAGTGAAGCCGAGTTCCTACCCACTGCGCTATCACCTTTTTATTCAATCACACTTCACACATTCAATCTATCCGTAGTCTATAGATTTATTACTTTGCAACGCTGTTGTTATCAGAAAATATCAATACAAATTTTAGCAAATAACAACTCGGCTTACCAACTTATCAGTAGATTATAGATAGATTGAATATAGAAAACGGACGTTAACTAATGGCTCAGATAAAGGAAAATTTTCTGCATTTAATTCTTGTGAGGTGTTTGAGGCATTGTTTAATATATTACTTTCGATTTGGGGTTTGTATAAGTTTTACGATTTTCATTATCCTTTACGAGTTGGGTGAATTAAGCTGGGCGTTTTACGGTTACTTAAACACAGATCCCGCAATGTGCGTTTTTAAGTGCTTTTGCTTCATACAGCGGAATCTGAGTGTTAAAGTTACATACAAGTTTATAATATTAGTTATAATTTAAGGTTTCAATCATCGAATTAAGAAAATACAGAAAACTCATTCAACCATTATTGTATGCAGTCTCATTTCACACCCGCGAAATGTTGCTACGATATGTACCTACTGCTTCACATTGAACGTGGACGTTTAGAAAATTAAAGGTAATATAATAACTGCTAAATGGTACAAAGTGACTAAACGTTTGTTCGAGAAACCATTCCAAAGTGGAGAGGTTTTAGATGCTTCAATATTAGTCGTGTACAGGGTTTCTGTATGTTCTTAATTCTATGGTTTCAATTATGTGATTTACATAAGTTGGTTAGGTTAGAACTAGACTTACAAAGGTCGTAGAATACAGGAACAAACTTACGTGTTTAAATCAGTTTCATTCGTTCTATTTGTAAGTATCCCAACTTGGTACACGGTTGCACGCACGACATACCTGTAAAGCGTACGTAGTATTAATAAATTGGATGAGGGTAAACAACTTCAAGATTTAAATCGATGGCGAGGGTTAAAATTTATTATTTTTTAAATCAGTGCGTACTACCTACAAAGCTAGTTTTATTTTATCATTTATTGTCAGGGAATCGCAATCCTTTTCGTTAGTAATCGACTTAATATCGTTGTCTCTTAAATATTCAATTATTACGTACCTAATGTGATCGATGATTTACAGTAGGTAACCCAAACAAAATTTATAATAATTTAAGTTTAATACACCTGTCTGGGATTTTGGAAGCAACTGATATTATTATGCATCTATTCGAAAATTTTTTCTGAATTGCACCGCCGCTGCACCGCACCGGCATTCGATAAAGGATTCATTTTATGCACCAAACTATTAATTTAATTTAATTTTAACATAAATGTTAAAGATAGCGAAGTAAGAAGCGGTGATAGCCCAGTGGGTAGGATTTCGACTTTTAAAGGGAGGGGTTGGAGTCCCTGCACGTAACTCTTAACTTTTTTAACTGGTGGTGAGCGCTGTGGTCTATAATAAGGTTATCGTTACGAGCAAATAATAACGGACTATAATAATTACTAGCTGACCCGTGCAACTTCATCTGCACCAAATCGTTTATTACCGGAAAACACAAATAAAATGACATTTTCTAAAAATGAATCCTAGCAAGATCGATTTATCGCCCCTAAAACCCCCTGTTACTAAATTTTATGCCAATGGTTGGAGCCGATTCCGAGATTCCAATTATATATATACAAGAATGGCTCGTTTAAAGATATAAGATTTGTGTTTTGTCAAAACTATCCCTACACTTCAAAATTCTCTTTCTAGCTTTCTCCTCCTTGAACACTAAAAGACTAACACAGTTTTTATCTATGCATAAATATAAAGGTACCTGCTAAACTGTAAGTAATAAAATACTGGGCTACCTAGTCATTATATTGTAATACAATAACTTAATTAATAAATATATTTTTAAAACTAAACTACAAAGGTACGTTAGGTTATTTATAGTATTATTAATACTTACATGTCTTTCGGACCCGTTATATTTGCCACGGTGTCATCATTTCCCTTGCAGGGGCCAATTATTGTGAGATAACAAATTAATAAGCATATCTAAAAAACAATGCGTTTAAATACATTTTATACAGTGAAAGAGTGTTAAATTAAGGTAGGTAAATAAATTAATAAAAATTTCTTATAAATTTTGTTTTGATTTCAATCTCAGCCTTTTGCCCCGCAGCTGGCCACCAGCCTCCTCTGCCATAGGAGAAAGGATTATGGAGCCTAAACCACACTGAATACTACTACCACATATTAGTGATATTAACCCCAACGCATAGCGAACTTAGATACATGAATAAGGATGAAATTGGTTTTACTAAAATCCATACATAATTACGTGTAAAACGGAAGGGGAGAACGTAAGTATCGAAACTATACATTTCGCCATATCAATTCTTTCAAATAATTAATTAATATGAAAAATTAAGCCATGGTATTCTCTTTGACGTATTTTTTTTTTCTTTTGGGTTTTTTTAGACAAAATGGAACTCTTAGAAAATCACATTGTTTTTTGCCACGCCAAGCAAGAATTTTAAATGTGCATTAGAAGTGAAAATATTCTTACCTGAGTATTAAACATTATAGTTATTATTTACACAATAACCACTAGACGAGGAGACTTCACTAAAGAAGATGGATTTGTGTTGGTAATCTTAAGACCGTAACATAATATATAGGTTCGCTTTTGATTAGCAACTATACGACATTTTGTTAATTATAATAATTAGAACTTCTTTTAGAATATAAATGACTATTGTAAGAATATATATTTATAAGTTATAAAAAATATATGTAAAACCTATTTCGGAATGCGGGGACAATTTATCGATACACAGTCGACGACGCGCGCTTTCAACTTGGCTCCTTTTGTGTTGTAAAGAAAAATATTTGATATTTCTCTATCACAATAATGAAAATGTTACCACATTAATAGCAATCAGTTAGAATGAATTGAATGAAGAATACAAGAATAGATACTAAACAAAGTTAGAACATTTTTGCCAGATCCAATCTTGCACAAATAGGCCTTATTAAAACAGTGGCGTATCGCTGGAAAAGTTTTATATCGTTGGAATAGTTTATTCTATTATTCATAGTTTCTAGATTTTTACATACTTCAAGTGGCAGCACCTTTCAAATGTTATGCCACGTTTATTAATAAGCCACTTTTTGAGACCAATCCAACAAGGAGGTTTTGAAAAAGCTGGGCACATTCCTGTTCCATTCTTCTTATCTACGCAGTCGAGGCTTCAGCGGGTATATATTTTTTCAACTTTTAAAGAAAACTCTTTTACAGATATTTTTTTCAAACCATGATATTTAATACTCTAAACTAACAATCGTAGTTCGCTCATATAACTTTCTAACTTCCCAAAAAGCAATTTACCTTAGAATATTTTTAGAATATTTTTAGTCGTGAGAGAACTACATATACATCTAAATAGACCCCTACTAAATTAACTTTTTTTATTTACAATATAATGTAACCTTTGTTACTTTACCTCTGATTACCACTGAACTGCCATTCAAAAGTTTTTGGATATTAGCCGGAACAAATAGACAGACACACATATATTTTAAAATGTTGTATTTTCAGGATGAATAATTTCTGTTTATTAATTACTCCACATAACAAAATTGCATTTAAATTTGCCGTGTTGCTGTTTTAGCATAAAGTCATAATAACGATCTATCCCTGGAACGTGCATTTTTTAAGAATAAAAGTAATCACGCAACTTGTTCCTTCACTTATTTATAATCGAAGGACGAGCCACAAATCAACAAAATACAATTTTTCATAACGTAGGAACTTTCCTAGTAAAATTTGTTGAGTTTTAATTATGTATTATAATTGGAGTTTTGTTTTGCAAACATTATATCTTTGGCCTTTGAACTACCCGTAACATATTTACCATCGTCATCTAAACCTAACTGTCAAAAGTTACTATAATTATATCAAAATAATGTTTATTTTTTTTAAGTTAAACGACCAACAAAATACCAAGTGGCATATTTGCACCGAGTGGATATTCCAAGATTTTTTAAATGCATCCGTGATGAAACAATACTACCAACATTAAAAATAATTTAATAAATACCCGCTTTATCAAAATTACAGAACCCTGCATTATAGAGCTGAGCAGAATAAGAGAAAAGATAGATCGATAGAAGATCTTTTCCGATCATTTGACATATATCACTCTTCTTCGTATATAATTAGGTCGCTTGTATTATATCAGCAACAGCATGTAGTGATGCAAAGTTTTTTTGCCAATTGCGTGACCTAAGGAGTTATTTACAGCTAGCTGTGCGGTATAACTCGCGTCCGCCATGGGTCGTAAGTTGATGCTATAATGTAACCTATAACTTTTTCAACTTCTTCTCTAAACGTATAACATTATAGATGTTTAAGATCAAATAAAACATGGGAAAAGGCTTATAACTATACGGAAGTCATTTTTTCACCGATTTGTATATATTTTATTTATAACTAGCTGTTGCCCACGACTACGTACGCGTTTGTTTTTATTTGTTTGTGAGATGTGTGGCACTCAATTTTTTAACAATTTTTATTTTTAGGCGTTAAAGCGTTACAAAAATCCATCCATCCATCCATACATCTATCCATCCATACATCCATCCTGGCAAACTTTCACATTTATAATATTAGCAGGATGGTACGCATACATTCGATCGTTGTTACATATGACTTGCGACTAGCTGTTATCTGTGAAGAGTTATGTCCTTTATCCCTGATAATACTTATCAGATCTTTATTAAAATTAGACAAAACATGCTTTATAGTATACCCTTCCAATTTTTTTTTTTTTTATTAAAAACCGTTTAAATTTAACGGAGCTGTGGTGTAAAACTGATAAAAAATTTCATCCCATTTCCCGGAGGAAACTTATTCTTTATGTTGATCCGGAATATCAGCTACCAGTATACCAAAATTTATTTAAATCCGTTCAGTATTTATCATTTTATGCGCGGACAGACAGACAAAAATTAAAAAAAAAAAAACGTGTGTGTACTTATGTACACGCGTTAGAAGTTATACTTCATTTGGCGTAACTAGATAAAAGTAATAGATATAATAATAATATAATATAATAAATCACTGAATGAGCCCGTAGAATTTGACAATTGAAAGTGTACTCAAGACTCGAGAAATGACACGTAAAAAAAATTCGTGTACCGTTTGCATCATTATCTATCAATCGATCGCAAGCTGCACATCACTACCACAATATCAACATTTCGTAAGGTAACGGAAAATGTAGGTAGGTATACGTGTTTTAAAAATCTTCGGTTAAACATTTGATTTATCTGATCTATTGCGATTGTGAATCTTATCGGGTGCGGGTCTACTCGAGAGATTGCGCTGACGCAGTGAGAAGCTGGCGGCACTGTACGCCTCATTGAATAATCCTTTTATATTTATCAGCCATTTAACTATTACAACGACACGAATTAAATAAACCAAATAACAAAAATGGGAAAAAAATTATTGATTTGTGCTGGCGTCACGACCTTGGTAAGTAGATTTAATTTCTTGATACTTATCTCTAGTTTTTTTAGTTTCCTATGGACGCGACTGCTACTTTTCATCTCTTAAAAGCAATGAAGAATTTCGTTTTGAAATATTATACGCCTTCTTGTTGTTTATTTTTATTCGTTTGCTTCTAACTTCATAGATTTCCCATTTCTCATAGTATGAGGTACTAATCGAGTATAACATATTGTGTTAATATAGTTAGCTGGAACGTGTTATTTCGCTTTTGTTAATGCCATACCTACATTACCAAACGAGTGATTTTATAACGCGAATGTATTTGAAATTATACTTATTTTGGAAGGAGGTTGGTATACTACTACTATAGCTTATACTTCAAAAAAAAATAGTCCAATCTAATGTTGCAACTGGTCTGCGCAGGAGCAGTCGACATCCACTGTATGTATACTGCAAAACCGTACGCATCGATGCTAAGATGGAACTACTTATTTTGTGATAGGTGTACTATCACTTTGGGAAAATATGTCTCCACATTTGAGGGTGAAAAATACTGCTGTGCGAACTTAAACAATTAGTTACTTTTCTCTGGTTTGGCGGGAGACTTCCGCCGTAGCTAGTTACCACCCTACCGACAAAGAAGTGTCGCTGAGCGATTTAAAGTACTATGTCCAGTACGGTACGTAGAAACCGATAAGGGAACCTAGGCATAGGTTTAATATAACCGCCACACTCCCTAAAAGGTTAGTCTGCTACCATCTTAGATTGCATCATCACTTACCACCCGGTTTATAGAAAATTATTGCCGTTAAGGGCTAACTTCTTTTTTTATTCCACTTTAAGCTTGCCCTTGACTGCAATCTTGCAGTTGAATAACATAAGAAAAGGTTTTTTTATAGGAGAGAACCGACGGATTTTGTTTAATTTAAATTATGGGCAAAAGTTTATCTAATTTTTATTCGATTTTTTTTTGTTTGTCAGCTCAGAACTGTCATTTATAAACCGATTTGAAAAAAAAATTTCTATATACGGTATACTTCCCACGTGGTCCAATTTTCATCAGGTCAAGATCTGTTGAAAGGATCTTGGGGAAATTGAGGGAATTCTTGCCTCTATGAGGATACCTATAGCGATTTAAGTATTTTTTTAAATTTCTATCGAAAAGCATCAATTGTTCAAGTGAAACTGATAATGAAGGCCTCGGATGGCCACTGGAACTACAAAATAATAAATATTACACTGGTTGCGCTTTGATTGTATGCTCGCTCACAATAATAGAACTGATAGTGTGGTTTCGGGAGAACTCTTCAAGCATTATCGCCCCGGCTAGCAATATAGCATAAAAGCAATATTTTGTAGAAGGATATAAGCAGTTGACATTCGGCTATTATAACTTAGATATGATTCCAAACCTACCCGCTAAAAATCTTGAAAAAAACCAAAAAACCAACCGATTTTAATAGAAAATTACTCAACCTATCCTTGCTAATATATAAAAAAGAAAATGAAGTATATGATCTATTCATAGTACCTTTCTACATTTTACTTGGCACCGACTTAAAAATGTTATTAATATTTATTTCTTGCTTTTTAGTTGTATAACAAAGTTGGTTAGTTATAATGACAAAGCTTAATTTAATTTTAAATACTGACCTTTATGCTATTTGCGATTTCATTTAATTATTGTCTATTTTAAAATAAACCTGTTATTTTAATTTGAAAAAAAAAAACGAAAACGTCTTTTTAAATTAGCAAAACAATATGATAATTACTTAGTAACCATATCTCATACCCACGACCCACGGTGCTGGAGTGGTGACCGGTAAACGTGGCGTTGCTCGACCTCGACAGATGACTTCAAACGAGTTGCTGGGAGCCTCAGAACCCTAGCACGACACCGTGGATTTGGAACTCCCCAAAAAAGACCTAGTCTTGCGGGGCACATCCTTCCTGGTTCACATGGTGATTATGATGATGACACAGCAATTTAAAATTACGGTTTTTAAAAAGCGTATTTAAGCGAAGGCAGTGTCTTGTATAGAGGGTATGCAGATGATATAAAATAAAGAAAATCTCCAGTACGAGTTATAAATACTTAAGGTTAGGCTTTTTATAACTGTTACAATGCCTATCCTTAAGTGTTTTAGAATTCGTACTGGAGATTTTCTTCATTATAAATCAGCTGCATACCGTTTGCATACCCTGTGCATACTCTTTCGTTTTCGACAGATATGCAATGATTTTATATCAACAAAATTATTAATAAATCAGGATTGTAAAAAAAAGAAAGTAAAAAGTAAAGTAATTGAAAGAGATTTCTACAATTAAGTAGAAAAAATTGAAAGTATCTCAAATTCGGTCTTAACCAGTTCGATACTAGTGCACCTGTTTCTAGCTGAAAAACATGTCGATTTTAATGCGTGTTTAAGTGGGCAATGGGCGAAATAACTTTGAGAACCTATGCAAGTTTAATTGAACTAGAAAACTGGAACGCAAGCAATAATTCGAGTGAATAGAGTGTATGTGTGTTATCACTATATTGATAATGATATTATGGGAGACGCCACGGACGCTCCGATAACCGATTTATCCCGAACGGGGTATTCGGAGGTGACGTCGTGAGCGGTCTGTGTCATCATCATTTTCAGAGCGTGACATGAGTGACTAAAAATCGGATTAAATTTTTTTTTCATTTCTAAGATTCATACTGTGACTTAATCGGATTACAAGTTTGATTCATCGAGTTCAGTAAAAATTAAGAAAGTATAGTTTATTATACACCAAGAAAAACATGTACAACAACGACATAACACAACACATTGAAAATAAGTTGTACAATTTACGGGTAGCTGACATTTAATAGTTGTATACTAAATACCCTTGTCTCTTCATCTAATGTCAAAATATTCCTTAAATTTATCATGAAATCTAATTTTGTAATTATTTAATATTTCTTTATTTTATAATTTCTTTTTTATTTATTTATTTACGATTTTTATTGGATTATGATGCTAATGATATTATATTAACATGAATTATCTATATGTATTTTTTTTTCAGTTGCAAGCAGTAACCCAGGTAGTGCTGAGTGTGTTGAGCATCGCTCAATATTTGGGATTCATCGATTTTTTGCGGGAACTGCCCCATCTAATTTTTATTAAAATATTATACTACCATAGTAAGTAATTTTATAAATTTTATTATGGTCGGCTGTCGTCGCAACCTCACGTTTTTTTTTTAATCGGGTAGTACCAAAAGTCAAGATCATAGCCCAGTATCTACGCCAGTTGTGTATACCCACTCTAAAACTATTGTAAAGAGCTAATCCGTTTCGCGAGCGCTGTTACTTGAAACACAAATATAAAAAATAATACTTCTTCTGTTCCATTATTGCTTCTTCTTGATCTTCACGATATTCCCATCCAATGTTGTCCCGTGGTTGCGTTTTTATAGCCACCGATGTTTAGTCTTCTAGATAATCCTCATCAAAATCTTGTTCTAAATTTAAAATAGCTGTAGTTTCTCTGTGGTTTCGTGAAAAATCTGACAGATCCTCTGTCCCATTTTCAGATATGGAATTCTTGTTCTTTAACTCTTCTAATATTTGTATTGTTTGGGACATCACGACTTCCAAAAAAACTAGTCTCGCGTTACCTTTAGGTAACTCTAGAAAGTTCTTTACCTAAAGATTTCGTAATATTTATATTTTTAACAGACCCGGCTCGTCACGGCAACGTCATTACTATCGGCCATGCGATTGAAGGCATTGCAAACCAGGCCTTCGTCTTGATTCCTAAAGAACCTTTCACTGCAACCCGTACATTTATTATCAACTGCACCTACTTATCACTGGGATTCCTGTGGGCAATTTCCAGCAGTATCCTCTTAGGTAATTATTGACAATGGTACTTAATAAATTGTGTATTCATCCATGTTTGTTGGGTCTTCAAGTATTTTTCACAAATAGAACAGACGATAGTGCAATGCTGACAATAATCTCTTAATAAACCTACCTTTTATTCACGCGTTAACTATGGGTAATATTATTAATTAAGAATAGCGTACTCATAGACGTAAACTTGCCACTCGACCCTGGGACGCCTAGTGCAAACCACACTATCGATCGTAACTTATTTTGTCTCCTAAACTACGCATGAATAACATAATGTAAATCTATATCTACATAAGATTGTCTTAATTTTTGACGGCCGATTGGCGCAGTGGGCAGCGACCCTGCTTTCTGAGCCAAGGCCGTGGGTTCGATTCCCACAACTGGACAATGTTTGTGTGATGAACATGAATGTTTTTCAGTGTCTGGGTGTTTATCTATATATTATAATTTATGTATGTTATTCATATAATTATTCATCAGTCATCTTTGTACCCATAACACAAGCTACGCTTACTTTGGGGCTAGATGGCGATGTGTGTATTGTCGTAGTATATTTATTTATTTATTTTTATTTAAAAGAATAATATTTTATGCCTAGTAATGACGATTGAAAAGGACCTTTTCACGTTTAAATTACTTTCGGCATAAAGTGCGCTATTGCGGCCTAAACACAAAAGATAGAAAGCCCTATGCCTAGAGATGATGACTACACGGATTTTATTTTAGTTCGATTTTTGAAGTATTTAAATTCAAATTCAAAAATTCTTTTTCCATGTAGGCCTATCACAGGCACTTATGAAGCGTTTATACATATAAGTTTACATTATTTTGAGGTGACTGTGATACAGTCGTTAACTTATAACTAAAAGCTAGGAGGTTCCAAACGCGCGCTTTTCAAGAAGACACAACAATCTTAGCCGGGGTTCTTTTTGTTACCTTGTTAGCAAAATGTCACAGACAATTAATAATTAATTAGCTATGAAGCTAGAGCAAATCGCACTCAAACTTTTTTATCGTTTAATGTTCTAGTATGTTGTTTACCAAAAGATTTTTAACAGTATTAATTTTTTTAGACACGCTACTACTACACTTATACTTAAACGTCCTGTTAGATATTTTCTTCTGGATTGCTTTACGAAATACTAATATTTGAGACCTTAATATCTTATTATTATTAAAAAAAACACAAAGCTTATGTTAAATATAGCTAGGCTAAGAGTGTAGCTTTCTAAAGCAGAAAGAAACAGGACCGTAGCTAATGAGATTAAAATTTTTGTCTGACCACCAAACCTGACCAGAGAAGTTCAGAAATTATCAGACAGCACTCTCCTCTGCTTCAGGGAATTTATATTTTTTTTTATCAAAACTAAGTTTGGAATTTGGGCGAATCGAGATAAGCGTTTACTACTGTTATCTTTTTCTAGATATGAAAGTAAATAAAGCTTTTGTTTATCTTTCATGATAGAAAATACACAATATAAGTATCATGAGAACTGTTTTTTTTTTTGTATTTGGAGTCACTAAACAGTCTTGCGGTTTTTAAAGTGATTATAAAGTCTATTTGATGTATAAATTTTTGTTTAAATTAAAATTTGATTTTCAGCTGGTGGTACGCTGAATGAGTATTCTAGACCAATAAGATGGCCCTGGGTAGCCGTGACGGTCGCTGTGTGCGCTGTTGATCTCGTTGCCACCGTAATTTTTGCCAACGACTCGTTTCATACTAGGGTAAGTTCAATCATTAATTTATTTATATTTCATCAATTCAAACAATTAACGTCCACTGCTGGACGTCGGTATTTGGTCGCGAGTCCCCCAAACCACGGTCCTGGGCCGCTTGCCTACAGCGGCACCCAGCGATGTCGCCCGTCTTAAATCTATCTTTTCTATAATGTGATAAATAAGCTAACACTATGACAATTTAGACCTTAACTACCACAACTTAATGTATACGTCGATTACGCAAGTATCTCGTTTATGAATTACGCTTAGTGCCCATCCAGCTACAGAATAGATGTACAAGAGTTGATCGCTCGCAATCGAGAAATCATTTTCACTTATCAAACTCTGAATCGTGCAAGTAAAATGGTAGATTTATGCCCGTTTTCAATAACGAAGAGCAAGGCAATGCCTAAATAAGTAACGCGTAATCTAAGGATATTCCTAAGTTTACATCTACCTACCACCACCAACCACCACCACCGACCAACTCTTGTTGGTGAACGGTTGACCTAAGAACCTAGGAACCTAGGACGGCCTAAATGACCTAAGAATCTCCTTAAATTAGGCGTAATGAAAACGGGCATAAAACCCCTATTTCGCATTCTTGAGTTAAAATGCATAAAGCATACGCACATGCATACATACAAATTATTACAACTATTAAATAAACAAAAGTTAACGATAAGTCATAAACTAACTTCTTCAGAAGTTCTTCGTCAGAAACTACTTAAAGCCCGCTGAAAGGCTGAAAGAATGTTTTCCTGACGTCTGTCAGTTGGTCAATAAAAATTGTTCTTGGTATATAACAACTGAGCATAAAAGTAAATTCAAAAAGACAATTATAACAAGTGAATACTTATTGTTATTCATTGATTGTTTATAAGTACTTTATATTATTTGTAAAAAAAGTTCACGCTGCTGCACTGTTGTTAAATGTTAAATAGATGTATTTCAAATTCAAAATTTAAAATTCATTTATTTCAAGTAGGCCTAATTAATTGAGGCACTTATGAAACGTCAAGTCTGTTTGTAGTGACTCTACCACCGGTTCGGAAGGCAGATTCCACTGAGAAGAGCCGGCAAGAAACTCAGCAGATTGCTCTTTACCAACATCATTTTAAAGTTTAACAATCATTAGAATTTTTCTGTTTTGTGAGAGATGAGAGCGGAGTGGCTTGCTTCCAAGCAGCCTTGTCGTTTACGAATTCATCAATCGTGTAGTAACCACGATTTATTAAATGTGTTTTAATATATTGTTTAAACTTAGGTAAAGGTAGATCTAATATTACCTTCGGTATCATGTTATAAAAGCATATACCCATCCCCACAAATGATTTCTGTACTTTTCTCAGACAATATGCAGATATAACTAATTTATGTCCGTTTCTAGTTAGTCGACTGTTTATATCGACTTTTTGTATACTTATGTTTTGTTTAATAAAGATAATATTATTATAAATATATTGCGAGGCTACTGTAAGTATTTCTTTAAATTTGGTACGAAGGGATTCGCGTTATCTAAGTTTATATATCGATCACACAGCTCTTTTCTGTAGTATAAATATAGTTTCTATATCAGCAGCTCTGCCCCATAACAAGATCCCATACGACATTACACTATGGAAGTATGCAAAATAAACAAGCCTAGCAGTTTCAACATCTGTTAACTGTCTAATTTTTCTGACAGCATAAGCAGCTGAGCTGAGATTACCCGCTAGTGTCTCGATTTAACATATAACAAATTACTTATCGCCTCGGCCCAGCAATAGGGCACTATGTTATGACTTTGAACGGATTTGAAGGTAAACTGAACCCTTCGAAATGTTCATTATCGTCATGTCATCAGATTTTTTGTAGGAAGTGCCAAATTCCTCGATCTGGTGCCCATTTCGTCCCGCGGCTTCCTCAGACTCATTAGGTAAACTACATTGTCAACCTGGCAACTATTCAGCGTTGAGTTTTATTGATAGACTCTTTTAATGTTCAACCTTATATGAAACTAAAATATCTTGTGCTATATTAGGACTATTGTACCCAGCGTAAGCTTCAAATAATTGGAGAGGGAACGTCAAAGGAATCCGTAGATACTCATTTTCTGCGCAATCGTCTGTTCTTTTTGTCACCAAAACGGGACACATTCAAAAGCAACTAGAATTTTGTTATTTTTTTACTTAAATTTACAAATAATTTGATAGATATCCTATATATATGCGGTCGTTAATATGGGCCTAAACTCAACTTAATCATTTAATAATAATAAATAGAAGATACAGAAGGCAGTTGTCCTTGAAACGGTGCGTATTGTGAGGAGGTTTCTCACCGCGGAGCCCTTACCGCCGGTTGCTTTTGCATTCATAAGCCCCCCGCAAGCGGAGGGTGGATTTTTTTTCTAATAATTTTTTTTTATTTTTTTTTAAGCATTGCATTAAATGATAGAATAAAAATAGATTTGGTACCTGTACCATAATTTTTGTATTGGTATTTAGAATGATGTAGCGAATAGGTTGGTCTGCCTATTCGGTACAGAAATTTTTGACAGGTATAAAATCTGCACTTCAGGTTGATGGGCACAGGGCAGCACGTTGCAGTGTTGAAGTGAAGTGAAGTGAAGTGAAGTTGAAGTGTTGTTATTTATTGAATATTCTCTCTTCAGTCAAATCGTCATTATATAGGATCGTGTAAAATATATGCAGAGTTCGCGATAATTTAGCAGTATTTAGTTTTTTTTTTAGTTCCACTAGAAGTGAGCCCTTGACTGCAATCTAAACTGGTGGTAACTGATGATGCAGTATAAGTTGGTAGCGGGTTAACCTGTTAGGGAGTATGGTAGTCTTTAACCTGATATCACTAATAGGTTTCCACGCGGCATCGCACCGCAACTCTAAATTGCTTAGCGGCACGTCTTTGCCGGTAGGGTGGTAACTAGCCACGGCTAGAGCCTCCCACCAGACCACACTAGAGAAAATTCAGAAACTATAAAAAAATCTCTTATTGCCCCTGCCAGGAATCGAACCCGGAACTTCCTACACAGACAGCTAACAGCGCTCACCGCTGCGCCAAGGAGGTCGTCATAAGTGTACAATATATGGGCATCATATATTTGTATACTTATGACGTCACATCATATATTGTATATTTATATAATACAACAGTTTCTCTAAATTGAACTGACCACGTGGATTGAGATGTGCCTCATAGTCGCGTGCCTTCTACCTTATTGTTCGATTTCATGTCAGTTCAGTTTAGTTTATAGCAGCGCCTAGGCGAATTTTAGACATGTTTTCTTTTTATTTCAGACTCTTAACAATATTATGAACTATATAGGTGGGACAGCAAACGGCGTTGGTGGGATTTCTATTGACACGTCTGCCACCGCCTGGATCATGGTCATCATATATTCTCGCTTCATAATTATTTTCATAGTGAATGTGGTAGTGATTATACTTGTGGCGCTGAATAAAAACAAATCCAAAAAAGCCGATTTAAACTTGGTAAGATTTAAATGTACTTCTACCGTTAGAATCTCGAGCTTGAATGCAATGATTAAAATGTAGTTAAGTATCTGTCAAAGTCCAGTTAATGGGTGTAATGCCCGTTTCCACTAACGACGAACAAGGCTATACCTAAGTAAGTAACGCCTAACCATACAATATTCCTAGGCAATCGATTTTCTTTAGGCTAACTTGCCAAAAGGTGTGGATTTCGGTGTTAGTATTACGAGTATCTTTTTTTTTTCATGTTAAAAAAACCGAATTGTTATATTTTTCATGTCATGGGCCGAATCCCTAAACATATCGCACCGCCGAATCATAATTCAAAATTCATTTATTTCAAGCAAGCCTTAAAAGCACTTTTGAAACGTCATGTCTGTCTTTGTATAGTGATCCTACCACCGGTTCGAAAGGCAGATTCTACAGAGAAGAAGCCGGAATGAAACTCAGCAGTTGTTTTTTTCCAACATCAATAATTTAAATTTTACATTTTCGCAGGCATCCGATTTAAGCGTTTCCAAGGTGTAGTGCACTTAAGTCCTAAGTCTTAAGTGGAAAATATATGTCACACAAATATTATATTTCAATTTGATAAATTATCGTAATTAACTAACCTACTTCTAAGGACTATTTGATATCATACCTTTAAGGCGAGGCGCGGGGTTCGTATAGAGTATTCGTATAGAGTTTTTCTTTTAAAAATACTGGCATTTGATAAAGCCCACAAACTCGCACCACTGAAGCAGTTTATACAAATAGTAGCAATTAAATTAGCAATGTTTTCATTCGAACACTTCTATGATGAACAGGTTGAGAGTCCCAATATTGCGATTCCTGCAGTTCAACAACCGCGACACAGCACTCCATTAGCAAAGGAAAACAATAACCTAAACATTGGGGAGATTCAAAATCTATCAGATATAATTGAAGATGCAAATAATGATAGTAGTTTTGATAGTAGCACTGAAAACTTGAATGAAAGTTATTATAAAACATACGGGTTCAATATGCCACGGGCGAGATTCAGCCGTACCTTCCAGAACATCAAGAAAAAGATATTTGCGAAGGATACTTTTGTACAATCAAAGGATAAAGTGATAGACCGATATGAGACTATCGAGCACTCATCAGAAAGGTAAATTGTTTTATTTAAATTTTTTGGTTAGTGTTTTATAATTATAATAATTTAATGGGTAGTATAACTTTCCCAAGATCAAGCATCAGCTTATTAGCGATCGCCAATATGGTTTTCGACATGGTAGATCAGCTGGTGACCTTTTGGTTTATCTCACCTACCGTTGGGCGGAGGCGATTGATAGAAAGCTCTAGCAGTTAGGGTAGATATCGCAAGAGCCTTCGATCAACTATGGCATAAGATACTTCTTTCGAAGCTACTATGATATGCCAGCTTCCTTAATGACGGTTTTTGCTCTAACCCATTCCATTAATGCTGTTGTTGCCCAGGGTTAAGTGTTATCGCCCACAGTGTTTATTATACATGTCAATGACATGCTCGATAATAATAGCTTCCATTGTTATGCAGATGATAGCTCGGGTGTTGCTGGGTGCACAAAACATTGTACAGTTTAACCCCACCAAGACCCACGTCTGCACTTTTACGGCTAAAAAAACCGTGTTTTCCGAAGCACTTAAGTTCCAGAATACTCTCCTCACTACTTCTAATAGCATTGGGATCCTCGAAGTCAATATCTCGAACGAAGTCTAATTCCACGCTAACTTGGAAGGTAAAGGTAGACCAGCTTCCAAAAAGCTTGTGCTGTGCTTAATAGAGCAAAACGTTACTTTGCGTCAAAGCATAGACTCCAGCTTCATAAAGTTTATGTAAGACCTCACATGGTGTACTACTCACATCTTTGGGCGGGAGCACTTCTTTACCAAATTCTTCCATTTGATCGGATCCAAAGCGTGCTTTTCGACTTGTCGACAATCCCAAATTGACTTGTAGTTTGGAGTCCCTGGGGCACCGAAGATATGTTAGCTCCCTTTGTGTGCTATTGATCGTATGGAAAAAACTCTTCAGAACACTCTCTTAAGATTTTTTTGCATTGATACCTCCTTCCCTGTCCCTCCATCCTCTTCATCTGGATGCCTGGTATTCTTCTGCTATGCGCAATACCAGATCATTGTTACCGTGCACTTGCAAATGGTGGAAAAATCTCCCATCTGATGTGTTTCCACCAAAAAACAATCTAGGGTTATTCAAGGGGTGGATAAAAAAAACTCTTTAAAAGCCGGCAACGAATCGGTGGCTCCTCTGGTGCTGCAGATGTTTATGAGCGGTGGTGATCACTTAACATCAGGTGACCCACTTGCTCGTTTGCCTGCTATTAATATTAAAAAGAAAAAAAAGAGGTCACGTTTTAGCAGTATTCGGAAATACTTCCCAAACTTCGATGTAAGTTTTCTTAAAATTTTCCCGTCAAAAGTAATTGAAACAAGGGAATACGAAACGTCGATCTCATAAAAATTTTACAAGTGGAATCGATCTGAGCTACAGTTGTCACTATTGAACTCTACGAGGGAAGGCAGGCTCAGCCGTCAGCGCAACGTCGAATACCTACCTATTCACCACATTTTTCTAGCTATATCATCGTCTTGATGCGATGAAATAAGATCCGTGTTACAAATGATGAAAATATTAATTATTTTAGATCACCGCAGATGCGGGGTTCTAATCGCCGTGCGGTGATCTTCCCCGAAAACCTATTATCGCTACCTCAGCGGGTGGAGAATATGATTGCGGCCGTGCAGCATCGCTTGGACCGCTCGGTTAAAGACCCGTCTGGACCGATTTCGGCCCCTCAATCACTTCCGGCTAAGGCACAGATGAGCGACGCAAATATAACTTTCAACAAAGGGTAGGCATATGTATAACATAGGTACCATTTTTATCATCATCATTCTGTGTACTGCTGATCTGGTCGTGGGCTGCTTTCGCTTAATGTCTATCCGCCTACATCCGCAATTAATAATCAATCCTATCCAAAATCTTTACGTGGCAGATTAAATTTAGTAGTTCTAACCTTTTAGTACTCGAAAAATGAACAACGGTATATTTAAAAACCGAAACTTAAGCGGACGAAATCGCGGGCAATATCGCGGTATACCCATGCCGTACCATAAAGACCAAAATCTCTCATATCAACGCAGTACCGGCCCACCACAGGGCACGGGTTATCTCTCATGATGAGAAGGGTTTGGGCAGTACTCCACCGCGCTGGGCTAGTGTGGATTGCGAACGTGCTACGCGTGTTGGTACATCGCACGGCGTTGGTTCAGCGTAATTGTAGGACGGTTATGCAGATACCCGGCAATTTTACGCAGTTGCGATACTCTGCTCTGATCAGTAGCGTGCATAAAGGGTATGCACAGGGTATGCAGATATGAAGCGAGATATTAATCCAGTACGAGTTATTAAAACTTAAGGGTAGGCTACTTATAACTCTTTAAAACTTAAGGACAGGCATCGTTCCTGTCCTTAAGTTTTTTTATAACTCGTACTGGAGATTTTTATCATTTTATATAATCTGCATACCGTGTGCATGCCGTCTATGCACGCTACTAATCAGAGCAGAGTTTGGCAACTGCGTAAAATTACATCGTACCGCGTACCACTCTCTGCTCGGCTCTGATACGCTTAAACTCAAGGTGATCTAAAGAAGTCACCTATGATGGCATGTATACGTGTATTATGTAGGTACTTTTTACATAGCACTAAGATGAAAATTGCAAATTCAGAGTTTTAAATGCGCTCCTGTCTAAGATGAAGTCAACAACCAACTTAAATTATATTCATTTATTTTTGTTATCACCATCTCATGTTATTAGACATGTATATTTGGTGTTTAACCGATCATTTGAAACGCGCTGACACAGACTTTAAAGAGATGCGCGATCGTCATATAATGATATAAAAGGCACCCAAAGTGACGTACCTATATCCTACGATGCTTGATACCGTAGGATAGAATATACGGATAGCGTAATCGAATCGGGCAAATAATAGATACCTATGGTCACCGTTTTAAATTGCGTATTGGGCATTGCAAAATTTGTTTGCTTGAATAGTTTGCAGAAGTTACACCTAGACGCTATTTTATATAGATATTAGAGTGAGATATTGTGGAAAAAATCGGGCGAGGTGCTTTATTTAATCATTTAGTAGATACTAATCTTTTATAAATTTGATCTATTTACATAAATAATTGCATTAATTAAAGAATTAATAATCTAATACTAAGTATTAATAATCTGAATTGCAACGCACTAATAGATGTTCAGTAGGTGCCGACTCTGTGAAGGAGCCGACGTACGCCTTTCGGAGTGAGCAAGAGACCACTTTCAGACGCGTAAACTATTTTAGCGAAAGAACTATATTTGTTTTGCAGTCGTCGGGACACTGCTCCCGAGCTAAGTGGACAATTACCTTGGACCTACATCCCAGAGGCCCCGTACCGATTGTACTGGGATCTTCCTTCCGATGAGGAACCGCCTCCGATCCCGCTGGCTGACTATACAGCAATAGGTGTCGCTTCCGGCAGAAAAACTTGTAAGTAGGCGATTAAGAAAACCAAAACAACGTTTACGATATATAAAGTTATATTTTATATCATCTATCTTATATAACGCACTTACGGCATCGGTCTCCTATCTGAATGAGAAGGGTTTATGCAAGAGTTAAGGGCATTCCCTTACCCCGTATTCTACCATGCTTGCCCAGTGCGAATTAATAGACTTTACACCTCCTTGAGAACATTATAGATAACTAACACGTATTCAAGATTTAAATGTTTAAGCAAATAACAGAATAATTCAAGTAATATTTTTTTTATTATATATATATATATATATCTTCATCATCATCATCATCATCTCGATCACCAACCATACGACCACTTCCGGACATAGGATTTCTTGAGGGATTTTCTCTTGCTACGGTTTTATATTTATTATAAGGTATTATTTATTAATATATTATGTTATACGTACTTATAACATGCCCTGCCTCTCTTCTGTAATTTTGTCATTTACGCCATTGCATTGGTTGCCTGGAAAAATAGCTGCTATTATGCTTGCAATGTAAGGCCGCAAAATTGTGTGCGTTATTTAATGCGTAATGCTTTATTATAGTAACAGTTCAAGTAAAGGTGTATTCATTCATTCATTCATCGATCTTTTTAAAGTCGTCTGTGATATTAGATTTGGTCATTTATTTAATACATGACTAGTATTTGTAAGCTCACTGCCTATGACCATTGATTTAATATTTATGTTATTATCGTGTTTGATGGCCGACTGGCGCACTGGGCAGCGACCCTGCTTTCTGAGTCCTAGGCCGTGGGTTCGATTCCCTCAACTGGAAAATGTTTGTGTGATTAACATGATTGTTTATCAGTGTCTGGGTATTTATCTGTGTATTATAAGTATTTATATATATATTCATAAAAATATTCAACAGCTATCTTAGTACCCATAACACAAGCTACGCTTACTTTGGGTCTAGATGGTGATGTGTGTATTGTCGTAGTATATTTATTATTTATTATTATTATTATTAACTAGATAAGCAATATTAGGCACGGATGCTTTTCCACGTCTTACATGCCTGTGGGCATATCATGATCTCTCCGTTGATGTTATTTGGCATTTCAGCCGTACACCGTGCACCCCCAATGCCAAAGATGACCATGAAAACTTTGAAAAAACATCAAAAGACTCGGCTACCACAGAATAGCAAGAGTAAGTAATGCAAGATTTATATAAATAAAGTGTTCCAAAAACATATATTTAAAGGGTACAGGGTTCAGTACCTTCCAGGGGTTAACTACCACCACTTAAAGTAGTACTATTTTTAAATGAAATTTTTATATGATTTTTAAATTAGGTATAGACCTACCTACATACAGGATAATTTTGAAACCACTGCGGAATTTTTTTTTGGTGGTTCGGTATCGGTAAAGGGACATATTTCCACTAAATTTTTCATATTTTTTTACCATGTCCGAGAATAAAATAAGCAAATCATGGCTACTCGTAATAGGTATCTAAATAAATATAGCCCACTACCATCTTAGGCTGCATCATCACTTACCAACAGGTGAGATTGCAGTCATGGGCTAACTTTTAGTGGATTAAAAAAATACATCGTAATGTGTGGTATGCATCGGTAAGTAATGGGTTTTCAATTTTAATTATTTAAGTTATTATCATGTTTTTTATGGAATTATCGCTGAGACCGTAGGACCGAGTGCGAGAACGATGATCGCAAGTTAACAGCTGAGTGCTATTGTAGGGTGCCCATAATTATCTTTTCCGGGGACTGATCTTTTGTAACCGTTAATATCTGTATCAATAAGTAAAGCATAAAAAAATAAATATGTTCATAAATTTGGTTCATGTATGAAGCAAATTACATACATACCTCCTATCAGTGGGACTACAAGCCTTCCGATGGCGCGGTTCTCCAATTATTTTTGTGGTAAAACTGCTAAGGCGTTTCGTTTTTTTTTGACAAGGATAGAGACTGAAATTTCAAGGTTACGTTGAAAAGCATTTCGTTACATGAAATACAAAAAGATCGTTACTATCATCAGCCTATTCACATCTCAACGCTGGAAAGCCTCCTCTCCCATAGGAATGCGGTTTGGTGGCGACTATTGTCACATGTTATAAACTCAATTTTAAAGAAACGCCTGGAATGTTATCTAACAAAGAACGGTTACCAAAACAAACACCCCTCGGCGCGTCGCATCAGTAAATCAACGCATTGTTTTTAAACTTTACTCTGCTCTAGTCCGCATAACTAGTTAGGAGTCAGATACTCACCCACACCATAGCCAAATTAGGACTATTTACCTTAATGTATTCAAATAATTGCGGGTCATAGTAAACCTTGTTTTTAAATAAATAAATAAATTAAACATTCTTTCTCCGGTTTGGCTCAATAAACGGACTTTTATCGTTGACTAATACAAAAAAATAGTAATGGCGACTAATTTTGAAAAACTACATCCAGAAAAATATGTTATTTTTGTAGAAGTTAAAGGTTTTGTTGATATAAATTGAAAATTATATTTAAAAAAAATATTTCCTGCAAAAACGCTCGCCGGGTGCCATAGCCGCAGTTGTGACGTCATAGGCAAATTAGAACTTTAGTACATCCTTGCTCCTTAGCTAAAGATTGTTTATTTTGCATATTTTTTCACAAAATCTATATCTATGCTTCTAGATACAAACAAAAAATCCTTATAAACTAGAATAGGTATACTAATATTGTAAAGAGAAGATATTTTTTGTTTGTTTGTTTTATTGTACCGAATAGTCTCCGAAATTACTGGACCGATTTTAACAATTTCTTTACCAAAAGAAAGTTTAACTATCACGAAGAAACATAGGCTATAATTTATTTTCAATAATATCGGAGATACTTAAGAAAATTGCAATATATTAACCCAAAGTAGAATTTTTTTTTCTATAAAATTAATTACTTGGCGTGGTTTGAGAAAATTATTGGTCATATATAAAAATGATGTAGTACATGGTTAAAGTACTTATTATTACCTATAAAAATTCCGCAAGCGTTATTAATTTTCAGTAGCAGCTTTTGTGTTTTTAAATTTATTAGATCGCCGGTAGAAACAAAAGTGGGTTGCATTTGTAACGCAGTGTTAATTCTTATTCAAATAAATAGTTTTATCATCAAGGATATTTATGAAGCAGTAAAATACTTTTTAATTTGTTTGATAGGATATTTAATTCAGAAGTTATCACGAGTTTAAAAATAGTATGGACTACACCTAGGCAAAATTATGTTTAGTGATACACTTAATTGAAAAAGTTATTTTTAAAACCTATTTTTGAACAAGAATACACTACTTAAAAATATCTGTAGAACTACACGTAAATTTAACGCTATCTACAGAATACTATACTATTTTTTAGCATCTTCTCTCTCTTAATTTAAAGTGTTAAGAGCTGAAACCGACGTACACAAAATTCTCCAAAGTAAAGGAATGAGTCCTTAACTGACTCCAGATAACGTTGCTTACCCAGACCAATCGACTATTTTTTTGCTGCTATTGTCACATATCTCTTAAATGAACTGTTCCTACGGAATGCTGTAAAAACAAGAACGAACGCGAGTCAAGTCGCTACAAACTGCTAGTACTTGATATACGCAGAGATCTTATTTTTTTTTTATTTATATACTTTATTTGTACACGACAAATAGAAAAAAGAAACATTGGATACAACAAAAATACACTTAAAAAGTAGGATACAAAGGACGGCCTTATCGCTTAGTAGCGATCTCTTCCAGGCAATCTTAGGATTAGGAAAACCAAGGGAAACATATTGGTGGGGTGTGATCTTCTAAGTTCAAGCGGTACAAAATTTAAACCAAATTTTGTAATATAGACATGAGTCATAATTCGGAAATCGGCGTTATACCTATCATAGCGGCAAAATTTTGGAGCTTTGTTCATTGAAAATAAATACCAATCTTACATCTCTATATATATAAAAGAGAAAGTGTGTGGGTATGTTCCGTATAGGCTCCGAAACGGATGGACCGATTTCAATGAAACTTTCAGGGAATCTCCGGATTGACCTGGCGAGTAATCCTGTAAAGTTTGGTGACGATCTGAGCACTCCTTTTTTGAACTGACAAACTGTCAAATAAGGCTTTTATTTACTTTGATGATTTTCTGTTGTAGGGTGTACATGGGTGTAGATAATGATCTTCACTCGCTCGAGAAGAGAATGAATACGGAGAGAAATAAATGATTTAATATATTATGAGACTTAAATTAAAAATTTAATGATGTAAGTTTATTGTATAAATAAAATAAAGCAAAATCTAGCCCGGCGAAGCGGGCTGGGTACGCTAGTGATATATAAATAAAAATGCAGTTTTCATATGTATCATATATCATTAGGTAGATAAATATTTTAGCGACCCTTTGTTACTCTCACAAAGGCGTAGCAACTTGTCTATAGTAAATATGTTTTATCTATTATCGTTAGTCAAACCCCTCTGGATGGTTTAAGGTTTCTCTTCCATTCACAGTGGGACAGCCTGTGAATAAGTAAATAATAAACTTATATCCTAATTATATATAAAACACAAAACATAACTATTATAAATTTGGCAATGCGCCCCACGACATTATTATGTCTACCATTATCTCATCCTGTCTATATGATATAAGAAGAGATAATCATCATTTAACCATTATCTGCCCACTATAGGGTCAGCCCTCTCAGAATGAAAAGGGTGAAGGCCGCAGTCCACAACGCTGGCCAAGAGTGGATTGATAGACTTCACATGCCTTTTAGCATATTAGACGAGATAAAACGGGAAAAATTGTTATTTCGTCAAGCGTATAGTATACCCTTCGAGATATGTAGACTGCCAAAATTCTAACCACTACACATGATTGACCAACGGGTTTATTTTACTGTAGGCCCTATTTAGTATTGATTGCTGCTCAGTGAAATTGAAAGAACTAACTATATATTTAAAAAAATCTGTAGGTCTTAACAGCTATAAAAAAATAAATTGTAGTCCATATTTATGCGTCAATACTTTTTTAATCGATGGTTCTTACCAGCATGGTTATCTTAAGTAGGTAAACCTAACTTTTAATTCGTGCACCAACATTCTTTGTAACCAGTGGCGTGCACTGGGTTTTTCACCAGGGTATGCATACGGCAGGAAAATTGCATAAAATGGCAAAAATCCTCCTCCTATACGAGTTATATATTAATTTTGGGTAAGCAATGCTTTTGCGCATGTATGAAGTGCACGCCACTGTTTGTAACCATAGTTGTTTACTACCCTCTACGTTACTTTATATACTTAAGTTTGTTCTCCTTTACAGGGTGTTAAGAGTTTGTTTTGTTACAGTGACACTCAAGGAAGTAGACGTGCTCTTCTGACAGACAAACATCCGTACTACTATTATAAATTCGATACAAATTCTGCTGGTCTATTATTTTTTCTGACTGACCATTATAATATTATCGTTTAAATTTGGCAAGACACATTGTATCCTGGGGAAGGACAAAGGACATTGTTCGGCCCGGGAAAGCAAGAGGGCCCCGTAGGATTACAAGAACCGAAACAAACCTGGAGCCGCGATAGCCTGTTCCCATTTACTCGTCTTATCTCATAGAAATAGGACGAGAAAATGGTAGACATAACTCATCACATCACGCGGTGTCCATGTTACCTCTACAGGCGATGCAAAGGTAAATTATAATGATATTGAATTGGTAACTTATATTGAATCAATGCCTTTACGAAAATGAATGTAGTTATTGGAAAGAAGCAGGCGTTACTTTGAAAATGAAAATTAAGCTTAATCTGCTATACTCCGCGAACAGCAGCAGAATCTGTATGGTGTTATTTATAATTACTTCAATCCGTATACTCCAAACCAAACAGATCCTCGGCAATGTACCCTCTACGCACGTATCGCTTGAAAACGGAGCATCCTCAGATGTTTTGACTTTACAATGAATAATTGTTAAGAAATTTCATTGTCAAGTCAAATGAATAATTGTAAAGAAATTTCATTGTAAAGTCAAATTAATAATTGTTAAGAAATTTAATAGTAATATTTGTCTAAAGAGCCATGTAATAATGTAATTCTAAAATAGCAGACCGGATTTTGACGAAATTTTGCATAAAGTTTGCTTAGCTTTCTTATTGGTTACAAAGGATACTTTTTATTCCGGGAAATTGAATAATATATAAATCTTCTTTAACCCAACAACTTTTGCGTTTATGGAATTAGTTGGGTAAATAGGTATAGGATAGGTATTTAAAAAACACTCGTTAAATTGAGCTTACTTGCTTTAAGGTGTCCACACACGGGGCGTTAATAAAAATAGTAAAACACAAACTATGTTATTTTAAAATAAATCCTACATTTATTATATATTGTGTACGCCAGATATTCAAGGTTTCTTAATGTACCTATGCAGGCAGCAGATAATTTCGGAGATTGCATGCAATCTTGTGTTATCTTTTCAATTTATACTTCTCAATCTTTATGTGGGCATTAACAAACACTTTCTTTCTTAGTCTCCAACCTCTGCTATAGACAACAGTGCCTCTATAACTACAAATAAAGCTATGTATAATCCACAGATAAATATAATTGAGTTTTTCTGTTCAATATCTGGCGCGTTTCCACACACGCGTAAGTTTTGCAGAAGTTTCTCGCTATATCGTTTACATAACATCTGTTAAAATAAGTTACTGGAGCAAGTACGCAAGTTACTGATACAAGATGCCTGCACAATGCACATACCTAGTATTGGCACTAGTCCCTACCTGCTTGCGCTTTCTTTGACGCCTCGTCCTTTAACAATAGAGTCGTAGCGATCGATCGTCGCAGCAACTGAATGCATGTGTCCGGTGTATGGCTGCCCGCACACAGTCAATATTGTTGACAATATTTTTTATCAGTACCTACTTCAGTTCTTCAATACGCCCCCGCACACGGACAACTTTATTTAAAATAAGCAGAGTATTATCAATAATATTGAAGTATGTTCGGGCAGCCTAAGATTGCCATGGTATTAAAATCGATCGCTGCGAGTTATTCCCTTCATATGGGACCTTAAATTTATTTACTTTATCTATTCTATAAAAAAAAATCTTTATTATATTGTATATATAATACATTAATATTTTATTGTATAGCACATTTATATCCTATATTCTGTATCCTTACGACCTTATTGTTATTTTATAAGTAAATATCGCGACACAGGCGTTGGTCACATTTCAAATAGTCAATCCGCCATTTTTATGAATTAGAAAACGCCAGATAACGAGTCACTACCTGCTTGCGCTTTCTTTGACTCATCGTCCCTCTACAATGAAGTCGTAGCGATCAATCGTCGTAGCGACCGAATGCATGTGTCTGGTGTATGGCTGCCCGCACACAGTCAATATTGTCGACAATATTTTTTACTTCAGTTCTACAAAACGCGGGGCACACGGTCAAATTTATTGAAAATAAGCAGAGTATTATCAATAATATTGACGTATGTTCGGGCAGCCTAAGATTCTCATGGTATTAAAATCGATCGCTGCGAGTTATTCCCTGTATATGGGACCTTAATTTTATTTACTTTGTCTATTCTATGAAAACAAATCTTAATTATATCATATATATAATACATTTATATCCTGAGACTCCTATATTCTGTATCCTTACGACCTTATTGATATTTTATAAGTAAATATCGCGACACTGACGTTGGTCCCATTTCAAATAGTCAATCCGCTATTTTTCTGAATTAGAAAACGCCTGACAAACCGATATTTATTTACGTTTTGCCTTGTAGCCAGCTGGTAGCGTGTTTGAATGAAGAACATTAAAATCCGGGGTTCGACTGAGGATAAAATCATGCAATTCTACAAATCCGGTAGGATTTGTATCATTTTATCGTAGATCGAACCAAGTTACTGTCTACAGCATGTTTGTAACTTTGAAAACTTACCAAGTGCTTTCCAACCAGCTGTACATCCAAGAGCTATATACCACGGAGGTTTACAGATTAACTGTGCAAGTAAATCTGTGAGGTATACTCTTAATTGCTAAACTGTTTTATTATAATTTATTTTCAGAACACTGGTTTTTAAGTTACTGTGAACGCTAGCGCAAGGTTTAGCTTCTTTTCACACACGCACGGCTGTTTTTCAAAGGTTCCAATTCGTAGTACCAAAGCGCTCACACGTACGATACACTCAGTACGACAGCAGTAGTGAACGGTAAAAGGTCTAGAGGCGGCCGCCGAACGAGCGTGAAAATCGCCTGTTGGTCAAACATAAAATTGCGCATCGGCAGGATGTGATTTTGTGCGGCAAGGCGTCTTGCTTCCAAAGTTCGAGTACGCATTCCCTCGACGATCGTCTGAACCTATTTTGTATTTTATGGTTAGGGATATAGATCCAATAAACGATTTGCGCAATGCTGTGATTGTTAAGAATATTTAGGTAGAAAAAAAACATTTGGATTCATCGATCTAATACCATTACAAACGCGATCTATATATTAGTTGAAAACACAAAACCTTCCGTTAAAGATAATATGATCATTCTCTCAACTTAATTTAAACATATGTTGTTTTTTTTATATTTATCACAGTTTGTCGCAGAGCAAACTAAATCGGCGTCAACACATTATTATTTATTTACAGTGACTGACCTTGAATTGCTCATGTTTCAAATTCGATTAACTGCAAAATATCACCGCCTACGGCATTGGGGTGCGTCGCAGTGCATTGAATTGGAAATATCCTCCTGTTATTGCTTTAATGAGTACACGTAACGTAACATTTGGTATTTATTTACTGGAAAATAAACAAATGATAATGACTATAGGACGATATTAGCAATGGAATGCTGTGATGTGATCGTGACACCCGTGATCGTATGCGCGTACATTTCAAGAAAACGTGTAGCAATTCTAGTCATCAGTCACTTGATACTTTAAAAATTACAAACATGCATAGCCAAATGGAAAATTAATATACGAAAATGATTAAATTCAGAGATACGGTTTCCCCGGAAGAAAAAGTAGCCTATGTCTTTTTAACATTCGCAACCCCAGCTACAGCTAACCTAGTGCCAAATTTCAAATATCGGTGCTACAGTTGAGCAGAACACGTATTACCTACATAAAAAACAAACTAAAAAAAATCGAACAAACAAATAAATCAAACAAGCAAACTTTAACATTTATAATATTAGTACTAAGAAAATAATTCATTTAGGATTCATTTGTCTAAGTTAATTAAATTATACAATAAATTGATTATTAATCCAAAGTAAGTAGTCAGAATAGTAATGTAAATTTAGTAATTACTTATTTAAATGTACCTGCAAATACCTGCACGGAGACGTTTATCGTCAAACATTGATAAAAGTGCTCTCGAAGCCATTAAATCTATGCTCGAATTCACAGACTTTCAAGAAAATTTCTCAAAGAACCTAGTAATAATGTTTTAGTTTCTTGTTTCAATAATCAACCGATTAATTATGGGTACACATTCTCGACTTTGGAACCATATTACTGATTTTGACTTTCGAGACCACTGATCAATAGTTCCTTTAATACATTGGATCTATATCTATGGAGAGTCAATCTCGTAACAGTAAAATTGTAGGTATATAGGAACTTAATAATCTACATTATTTTAACAAAACTAATAAAGATATAAATAATATATATAGATAATGTCACCTGCCACCCGTCGAATATGTCAAATTTTTTCTCAGTTATTTATTACAACAAAATTATAATATTTTACACAATTTTAATACAAGAAATCAAATAGAAAACAATAGAAAAAATAATTAATAATGTACAAGATTGAAAAAAATGAGACGCGGTGGTGGCAGAACGAGATGCGCACAACCGAGATCCAAACATGAGTCATCGTCGTTGTCTTTGGATGAATTTAAAACCCCACCAACATCTGCGGGGGATGTGACGCCTCCTCCACTACGAAGGACATGCAGGGGCGGCACCACGCGACGACATCAATATAAAAAGGACGACGACCATTCAACATCGGCTAGCTTGGAACAACAGGGGCTACGGGCACCCGCGAATGCTCCCGTTACCGGTGGTGTAGTGCGTCGCATGAGATGGTCTCAATCCATCAATGAGAGCGTCATGCGTGCGTACTATGGGGCGACAGAGGGGGGAACTAACCTCACTTCGTACCGATCAAGGATGCTGTCTATGTTTCATATAAATAATATAAAGATATAATAATAATATAATACAAAGATTGCAGGCGCGCTTGCATGTTTATTTTTGAATTTGATTGCCCCTTTAATGAGAAATGTCATAAGCTGTACATAGCATTATAATATCATATCATTATGTATTGTAATCTTTGACATAAAAGGAGCTGGACCTCCTTAAAATAAAGTTGATTGAAATGAAATGAACCCAAGTTCTGTCCTATATAGCATGACGGCATAAGACAAATTTCTCCTTTTTTTCTAGAAACGTTGAAAAAATGGAAATGATTCATTCCACCCGAGCACACGTCTCAGTGACGTCATAGTACAAAATAGTATCATTTTTTATCAATTCGTTTCATTTATTTATTTATTTATTTATTAATTAATGGACTATCAACAGGTTACAATAACTCTTATAAAACTGAACAAAAAATGACAATACATATTAATGTTATATTGTTGACCCACTTAGAGACTTCCACAACTTGCGAATAAAAAACTAAAATGTCAGTAAGATAAAAAAAATATTAGAAAGAGAGAAATGAGAGTATGAGCTGTAAGATCCATCAAGGTGTGACATAAACTAGCCAGATCTAGTGCCGCGAACAAAATCATACATTTTAGAATCATACATTTTATTTTTATTTATTTATTTTTTTATTTTTATGTACTAAAGAACAAAACTAGCTAAACTACTAAACTAATACAAAAAAGAGCAAACGAAACAAAATACTATGTTTAAACAATACCACAGTTTTGCGATAGGAAGCGGTCCTTTAGAATTTTTTTTAATTTAGGAAGACAATCCCCTATTATGTCTATGTAAAGCACTTTATTAAGACTGTTATACAGAGTTAACATCCTATTAATAGGTGTTGAGACCCCTAGATTTGTTTCATTAGAATTATCCTATATAATTGTCTCCTGCCCCTACTAGCAGTGCAGGTAAGACAGTGATGAAAAGCAGGTCTGTCAATATAAAAAGTGGTACAAATTCTCATTATAAATTTTGCGTGAAGACGTCATGTTCCTTCGAACAATGTATGGGAACTACCGTACATAGAGTCTGCAAGCGGTCAACCAGCTGTTGCACTCTTAGGACGCGACATGGCTCAAAACCTGTTGCGCGAGTTCATACTGCTTAGTTTATTTGGTCGATTGCATATAAATGTTTAGCGGACCACTTTTTTATTACTAGCTTGCTGAAAATATTTGCTCTAAAATTTTGTTCGCTAATATCAATCGGCAATATCAAACCAAATTTGACATTTTCGGACAGTAAATAAACATTGCAATATTTACTAGGTACCTTGGTTTGGATCATAAACATAGGCAATATCAAAGTGGATGCAAGCACTATGTCAAAAGCAATATTTACTAACGTAAATAGCCGAATAGGTTTAGTTGCACGGCGTATGTTTGTATTGACAAAGTGTCTGTAAAATTATTCGACGCTATATAGCAAAACGAAAACACACTACCTCTCACCCCAAACGCGCATTCCAGGTAGGGTAAAGCAAAGGGTTCGGTCGGGAAACTTACTAAAACTAACTAATTATATTAGTGGTCTCTCCTCAGTTATGAAAGAACGAAGAATTTAAAACGACTTACGGAACCTTTATCTGTTCTCGACTCTTGTAAAAGGCTATGTATCTCATGACATTACCCATTACTATTTTTATATTCTATCATTTATTATTTTTCTTTTTTTTTTTAAATTATTAACAATGCTTAAGAATAAATTAAAAAACACTATTAAAAATTTATAAAAAAAAAACTTCCACCCTCCGCTTGCGGGGCTTTTGAATGCCCAAGCAACCGGTGGTCAGGGCTCCAGAGTGAGAAACCTCCTCACAATACGCGCCGTTTCAAGGACTACTGCCTTCTGTATCCGACCCTTGATCCAACAACCAAGCGAAAGCTTCTTGAGATGTTGGTCGAAACTTTTCGCGAGAAGACCATTGACTGAAACGACTACAACGCAAACATCAACGAAACAAACAAACACAGTCCGCACAGTGTATGCAGATGATTTAAAATGAAAATCTCCAGTACGAGTTATAAAACACTTAAGGATAGGTATTGTAAGAGTTATAAAAAGCGTACCCTTAAGTATTTATAACTCGTACATTTGCATTTTTTTTTTGCATTTTTCGGAAGGACACTTGCCGATAACCACCTGAGGGGTTGCTACGGCGTCACCGGGGGAGTGGGGCGAGCGCGAAAGCTCGGCATGAGAAAAGCCCCAGTCATCCGGGTGTTCTCATCTTGCCGTTAGCAAGATGAGAACACCCGGAAACTATATGCCTGAGGGACTCCCCAGGACGATGACACGCTCGACATATGTCTAGAGTGCCATCTTTCATTATGTGTTTCCGGTAGTTTCTCGTCTTGATGACTTCGTCCATAATTGCACAGACAAAACCCTCGGTTTCCCCAAATAGGTCACCGAACTGTAACCAGGATACAGATGCGATTTGATCTACATCTGGTCCCGACAGGGCCTTGTAGAATCTGCCATGCAACTCCTTACTCTTCCATACCGCCACACGATCTGAGTTGCTAAGTACTTTTGGCTTGCGCCAGTTCATTACTATCATTATTACAGTCTTAATTAATTTCTATTTTACAAATATTTTATATGGCGTTGCATGAAAAGTACAAAGTAAAATATAATGTATGTCCTAGTGAAAATGTTCGACGATCCTTTGCCAATATTTTTATTAATTTTGTGCAATTGGATTTTCAAATGTAATGATTTTGTACGACTTTCGTTCCTCATTGTTTTATAAGTGAGATTACGTTAAGGATAAAAAGTAACATAGGTTTAGTAATTTATTTAGTAATTTATTTTAGGTTATAGTTATGTATTAATAAAAATTATATTTTAGAGATAATCAAAAAAGTAACTATCTTCATATTTTAGCGCTAATCAGAATAATATTTACTTAATATGCTTCCAAAGAAATCTCAATTTCTTAATATTGACAAGTATTTCTAAAATAGTATTTTCAAATATAAAAAAAAAAATGATAGAATCACCGAGCGATGCAAAGGTCACTTTCTTACATACTCGTAGCTGCAAGTTATTGCTACTTTTGCGATCAGTTCCGGGTTTTTTTTGCGCAATTGCATGCGTGGTCATAGTAATAAGAAAAAATAAGGGAAAATAACTACTCCTAATTTTGGTCGAAATTAATCTATTCTGGTAAGCGTTTAAATAATTATTAAGCCAAAATAACAAGACATGCTTCATTTTATGTTGCACATATATATTTAAATTTTGTAATTAATTTATAATAAGCTTTTTAATAAAGATATCAAAATGTATCCAAGCCTTTATTTTGTTATTTCCATCGTTACATTATTGTTAAAATCTGTTCCTTTTATTCCTTCATTTTATTCTATTCCAGTCCAAATGTATTTTGTAAGCAGTTTCTATTATGCATAAAATTGATACAAAATATATGAAGATTGTAATACGTCGACTGTCTAATGCTGGGCCGATGTATATGTTGGTATAATAGAGGGTGTACACTTGTGATGGTATGCTTAAAATTCTGTGCGCAAGACTGGCCCTTGGAAACTCCGACACTGGCAAAAAGTCGGATGTTTGCCGCTGCGACGGATGTTTTAACAGCAGTACCAAAATACGATGGGGTTATTACTTCTGATATAGAGTAGCTTGCGTGTACAGAGCTTCCTATACGCCAAAGCCATGCGAATGAAAGCAATCTAGTCAGCAATTCTTCTGTAGTGGGCATAGCATTTTGGTCGTCCGGTGTCTTGAGTAGTTTGTCATAAGTATATATTATTATGATTGTTGCCTGTAGATAATAATAATTAATTCTTGCATGATTTTCTAAGTGAAAAATAAGTAAAGTTTTATAAACATTGAGTTTAAACAAAATAAGATATATTTTGTATTAGATATACATTAGGTATACAAACAAATCCTCGACAAGTAAGTGATGTAACAGTTGTCAGTTTTGAGAGTCCTTTTTTATCTGAAGTAATATTACAACCTTCTTAGATTCGTGCATAGCAATGAGGATACAAAAACGAAATTAGATAATATAATATTTATTTCACAGTAGTTTGAATTGATCAACGAAAGCAGACACGAAAAACCTATTGAAAATCGCAAAGGCGCATAATACCGCACAATATTTTATCCAATATATAGTTTTTAAATAATTATTAACTTAATTATTAATCGGCCTAAAATCGGCCGTCTTATGATAAGTAAGTTTTATTAAGGGTTTCTTAGAACCTCCACTTAGAACACAGTGATAGCTGATATTCCGGATCAACATAGGATACTTTTATTCCCGATAAACAAAAAGTTTCCTCCGGGAAATGGGATGAAATATTTTATCAATTTTACTTCATAGCTTCGTTAAATTTGAACCGATTTTTATACTTCCTTTATGGTTAGAAAGTGTAATACTATTAAGCATGTATTTTAAAATTTTAATGAAGATCTGATAAATGTTGTCGGAGATAAAGGACAAAACTCTTGACAGATAACAGCAAGTCGCAAGGCATATGGGACAACGATCGAATGCATGCGTACCATTCTAATAATATTATAAATGCGAAAGTTTGTGAGGATGGTTGTATGGACACAGCTAAAACTAACAATTAGGCTCTTTTTATCCCGAAGAATAATAGCGTTCTTTTCGGATATGGGAGGTAAGTTTTTGCTAATTTTACAAAATAACCGATTAGTTTAGTACTATACTATACTATTTACAGTTTAGTTCAGTTCGGTTAATGTTATATAGAGACACAACTTCGCCGCGAACAGCAGCAAACTCCTTAGGTAGCACTTAACGATTCTTCATATGTGCTAACGCGCTACATAATAAGAACGTGACCGTAAGTGCAAGACTTAATAAAATATGATTCTTATTCTAGTTCTAGCCATTTCAATAAGAGTAATCTAAGAATTCAAACATTCTAACGATGCATTTAGTGACAGCGAATTCTTTTTTTGTTGAAATATTTTCTTGAACATATATTTTTATATTTTTTATAGTTTACATTTGGTATTTATTGTATATATGTTCTTCTCATATTTAAGGGGTTCTGGAAGAAATTTCTTTCGAGATAATTTGTCCTTGTGCCCTTTTTCATGTTTATTCTGTGGTAAGTAGTTACTTAATAACTAAACAAACTTCGATCAGAGAGAGATTTTTGTTAAATTTAGCTATAATAAAGCAACAGACCCAATGGCTGAACGCAGACATTTGAAATTTTGAGAGAATTTTCTCTGTGCACCCAAGAAGATGTACCTACTAAGAAAGGATTTTTTTAATAGGAAGATATTATTTATTTGAAAGTTTGACATAGGATACTTTTGCCGTAAATATATATTGCACCCTGGAGTTGGGACCTTTTTATCCCTAGTAAACTTAAGTTCGAACACACGGACACAAGTGACTTAATCATAGTTAAGGCACAGTTCGAAAAACCCTGGCTTGACAATCTGTGGCCCTGTTTCTGCGTAAAAAAGTACAAACCAAAATTCTACCGAGAAGAGACGGTAACACTCTGCAGATTTCATGATTTTCTTTTTCTTTTTTAAAACATCATTTTACAGTTTTATAATGTAAAAAAAGTTTCTATCTTGTGAGAAATGAGAGCGGATGAGGCTTCTTTTATGTATAATGTTAATATAACGAAGTTTAAACTAAAACTGTTACTACTAAGTCGGCTTTACAAGTCAAAAAGCTAAATTATTTAGCCCTATAGGAGATTGTGGGGGCGTTAAAATTATTTATATAATTGTAATTGTTGATAACATCCTAAAGGTTTTTTTTATAGTAATAAATGATGTACCAAGCTGTGGTAACCTAATGGTTAGTGAAAAACCATATTTTTTTACATGAACAGAGGAACACTTTGAATGCCATGTAAGGAACACATCCTATGAAATGACACCCTTCGGACTGGAACGAAGCTTAGCAGCTTAAAAAGGCATGGGGGTAGTAGGGACTTCCTTGGACAAGCTTGGCCACAAAATGCTTTAATAGGTACTACTACTAAAACTTTAAGTGCGGAAAAGTCTATGTAAGATTTGCAGTCAATGATTGCAACTATCTATAATTTCCAAATAATACTGGTTGCCTCTGGAAGTCGGAGGGACATCTTTAGTGCTAAAACACATATCTATATGTATAAAAATGTTATGTTGCTTTGTGTACGCTTCAAAAACTCAAAAATTTTTGCAATGATCGGGCTGAAATTTTAGCATGATATATAATACGCATCAAGGTTTATTTTTATCTATTTTTCTTAACCATTCAATCAATGTGCCACAGCGAAGCGTGGCAGGGTACAACTAGTTTAGTATAATACAGTCAAGGAAAATCTCCATTACATGTTATTCGAAGCATTTTGCTATATGACCACTAGCCGTTCACTTCGAGGTAATCTCGTCAGCAGATTATTATATTGAATCTTTTTCCATTTCTGATTTCACAAGATTAGTATGATCATGAGGAAGGGTCAACAGTTGTTGGTCGAACGCTGCCCGTCGTAAGTAAATTAGGTACATGTGATACAGTCGTTGGTTGGAAAATCCTAAAGCTCAGCATATTAAAATCTTTGTAATAAAGAAATTGTATATTCTCAAATTTCAATAGTCCAGACTTATATTTGACTACCAATCATATCTACAATTTTATCATGTATAGATTCGTGAATTCTAGCCGGATAAAAATTATTTTAAAGTCTATTAAGATTCATGAGGTAGACGGACGAACTGACAGCGGCGAGTAGCGTAGCGTTATCGTAGAGGCACCTTTCGGCTACGAAACCCAGAAAAGTATATCAATCTATTGCCATGTTGTTGCTAGCATTTGTTGTTGATTCAGCGTTCCGGTACGACGCGACAGCCTATCAGGTTAGCACGTTATCTTGGACTGCGTCATCACTTACAAGCAGGTCTGATTGCAGTCGAGGGTTAACTTGTACTGAAAAAAAAAATCCATTCGCTGCTTAACACAGGAGTTCTCTATCATGGGAGAGAGGATTTGAAGTATGCTCTACAAATCATCCCACTCCAATGCTCGAATGCAAGTAACACTTTTACCTACTCGTATTTACCTACTCGTATATTTTATTAGCAACCGACAAGGGAATCGAACATGGGACATCGCGATCCGCAGGTTGTTGAACACGTAAACCACTACGGTCTTGCGCCTGGCGCTAAAATTGTGAAAGCGGCTGCACACCTGTTGCGTCACATTACGTTCCTCCGCCGCGCCCATTCATACTATAAGATTGAGTTAAACCCTGACCAAAATAACATTTTGTTTATTCTTGTGATAATGACTATGGCACCAGGGGCTAAAGGCTAAGTGGATTTGGTAATTAATGTAAAAGTATTTTGTATTTTTTTTCTTTTTCGAAGGACAATATCCGATTACCGCCTAAGGGGTTGCTACAGCGTCGCCGGGGAGAAGGGGCGCACGCACTCGCCTTGAGATGAGCCCCGGGGCTTGACGACATCGTGGGCGAAAGAGGAACGTCGACCCGAGGGTTCCTCCTCCTCGGACCTCGGCTCGGTTCGACTTTTCGTGCTAGTTGGTGGACTTATGGACTTATGGCTTAGTCTCAAAGTCACCGTGAATGCGCTAAGGATTCACGTCCCGGTGAAGTCAGAAGTCGGGGTCCTCGACCTTCATCACCGAAGACGCTGTGAAGGTTGTGTGTGTAACACATACCTAGTTGAGGCACATTGTCGATAGTACTTTTGCGCTAACTTCACGCATTTTAAAGAATTACTGAACACTTGTTTGAATTGAGAATAATATCAAATCTTCCTTGTATTAAAATTCAAACAAATTCTCGTATCCTATTTATATCTCGTAAATATAGAATCAGTGGCGTGCACTTCATGCTTGCACAATTGACCAACCTGCAATTGTATATAACTCTTATCATCATAATCATCAATACATTATCTGCTTACTACAGGACACGACCCTCGTGTCAGAATGAGAAGGCGTTATAAGTAGGCGGTAGGTAGGTCCAACACGCTGACAAAGCTCAAATTGGAAGACTTCAAACGCCCTTTAAAACACTCTAGAGAACTCTGAGGCCTGCAGGTTTTCCCACGATGTTTTCGTTCACCGTTCAAGCTGGTTATTTTATACCGAGAAGTGCTTGCCGGGCACCGAACTTGATCCCCCTCCTAAGAAAGCTGAAACCTTACCTACTAGGCTATCACGGTTCGTATAGGAAGTTGTTTTATCTATTTTACCCTATCTTCCTGCTTTATGCCAGCACTTTGACTTTATATCTTCTGAATTTCCACCGATCTTGAACGATGTTTCGGCCTTGGTTAGTTACCACCCTATCGAAAAAGTCGCGACGCTAAGCGATTTAGCGTTCCGGTACGATGTCGCGTAGAAACCGATTCAGGGTATGGGTTTAATTTAACTGCCATGAGCCATTACAGGTTAGCCCGTTAACATCTAAGACTATTATTAGTTATTAACAGGTCAAAATCAAAAAACCCTGGTCAATAAAACAACTCATAAATAGGCATTACAAAAGTATTGTCACCAAAAATTAATTACATTATTTGTGAGAGTATCATTTACCTATTATAGATAATCCTTTTGTTGATTTTTAATAAAATGGTTAACTTATTGACTTACTGTCAGTAATGGAGCTCGCTCGGCGAATGAGAGTGGTCTTCTTTTGTTTTGAATGTGATGTGAAATAAACACCTATTCTTTGAGTATCATTTCATGTTTTCTGAGATAAATATAACTATGATGCTAAACAAGGTCGAGGAATATTCCAATTTATACTTTTAGCCATCATCGTAAAAGAAGGGTTGTTACAGGAGTTTGTCTGTCTGTGGTATTGTAGCGTGTGCGTTTGAAAACTGACGTAATATAGCTATAGCTATTTCAGAATAATCTCGCGAAACTGTTTTATTAATTATCAACGTCCATTTCATCCACAAATCTTCATAAATTACTGCTGCTGGATACATGCCTCCTCTCTCATAGGTGAGACACCTTTAGAGCATACACCCACCACTCTGCTCCAATGCGGTTTGGTGGTCTTTCGTGACTTCGGTCACAAGCAAGTGATAGTAACCAGAACCAATGCTTTCACATGATCTTGTTTGATACCGCCCTCAGGGTTGGTACTATAATTTTTAACCGGAAAAACCCAAAACCTACAAGTTCTTGGCCGACCCGGGATTTGAATCCAGGAACTCGTGATCCGTACACCGAAAAGGCAATTAGACCAATGATAACGTTATTTGAGTAATCAATTACTTAATAACCAGATTGTACGGAAGCCTTTGTCGGCTTCAATAAGATCCCATAAGATAGAATAATTAAATTGTAAAATTTCTCATTGGAAAAGAGCAATTGCTGAGTTTTAAGCCGGCTTCTATGCCTTTAGAAACGATGGTATTATACAACAGTGCCCTGGTCTTCCAATTATTAATTCTGAAATATTAATATTTGCAGTAAGTAGCACGTCTAGTTTCTCCCAACAAACCCGGATGATGGGAATTATTCGCTGTTTAAAGTGTTCTTTGTTGAGTGCATAACCATCTCTCCCTCCCGTTCCGTTGTTGAGTGCCTTTAAAATAATTTATTTAATAAGTTAAATATTATCTTTATTTGGGTTTTACACTAAGTTGGCCCAATGCGGATTGGTGGACTCCACACACCTTTTGGAGCGACGCGAACATTATGGAGATTTATCCGGCGGTAGGTTTACTCACGATGTTTTTCACACCGTTGAAACAAGTCATACTTTAATAACTTAAAACGCACATTACTTAGAAAAGCCGAAAGAGGGGTGTGCTGGGATTCAAACTCGGCCATACGAAAGTCAAGTCAGAGTCCTATCCACTGGACTATCACCGCTTCAGAAATCACCATACCAGAGAAAATTCATGTCATATAAATTCCCAATGGAATCGAACCCGGGCCCTCCAACTTATAACACAACACTCACCACGCGTCAAATCTAAAAATTTAAAAAGAAATATAGGTGAGGTGTAGAACATGATAGAAAACATAAGTAAAACAAAACCTACAAAACTTTTAGAGCATAGTTATTAATTTGTATAATAAGTACTAGGAATAGTTTTTTATATATGTGTATTTTATTATTTCTAAAAAAATAAAGCTCGAGGATATCTTTTTAGTCGAAAGTTTATATTGAATATTGATTGAAATTAATTACTAAGCCATAATAAAGCTTAGGTACGAATATAATTGCTCTAGGTAGGTTTCTCTAGCTTACTATTAAGTGACATTGTAAGATCGTGATCGCACAAAGGATATCAATTCTCATGACCCGGGTGCGTTTGGTATCAGTTCGAGTATTAAGCTACCGTCAAGCATCATTATTATCAACCATATTAATTCTCACTGCTTAACAAAGACCTATCTTTTCTTACGAGATAGATGCCCATTTTCACTAACAAAAGACAAGGCAATGCCTAAATAAGTTACTCCTAATGTAAAAATAGTCCTAGACGTGCATCAACCGTAAACCAATATTTATCATCTAAGAGTTGTTAAGCGTTATATTTTCTATATAAATGGCCAAAATCTTTAAGCATTCGATTAAGGTGATGCCTAGGTTAAGTGTAAACGGGCACGACAGTATAGACCTACGACCATAGGTAGGATTGACTATCACATGTAACCAATAATGACAGGTAAAAATTATTGACTACATGCGGCCGATAATTACTGGGACGTGCCCTCAGAAGCACGAGACGTACAACGTCCAGTTTTTTATTTCTAACAATAATTCCAAATAAAATATCGCTTGTTTGCGACATTAATGAAAAATCTCAGAATGTTAAATTATTTTATTTTATTTTTATTTTTTCTTTAATTGGAAAACCAATAGTTGTAGATACTAACTAGTTAACAGATTGATTGACTTAAAACTAATAACAGGTTTCCACAGATAAGTAGTATTACTAATAAAATATTTTGAAAACGAAAAGAACAGCGCCATAAAGTTACATTTTCTCTCCCGCCTTCATCTTCAACAAATTCCCTCAGTACACTAGGTTAAAACTACATTTTTGTTTCTACACTAAATTGATAATTAATTAACCCAAAAATCGCTAAATTTTAATTAGTCATGTCATCCTTTCGCATATGAAACGTACGATTCAAAAGCGCTTTTGAAAGGCCTACGTATTTGCTTAAAGTAGTTTTTATTGCATTTGATAAATCTTGAAATACCTACTTAAGTATTAGAAATGTGTTAAAAAAACATATTTAGTAGTTAAGTATAGTTAATTAGTTAATTTGATATTAAATATTCAGTCGAATAATAATTCAAAAGTGTGTACAAAGAGATGTCAGCCTTGTCAATCGACCTGTAGCTATTTACGGTATCCCATTAACGTGGCAGAAAATATTGATAATGAACAATTAGATAATAAAACCACCGGTAATTATAATGTCTACTGAAAAAATCACTTTCGATAGCAAAAGTTATTGCGTAGTAAACGATTAGTGCAACAGCTCTCTACACCGCCTGCGTGCGTGGACGTGATTTTCGCCCGGTTCCCCACGTACTCCCATTTAAACCGTGGCGTCCAACGGCACAGGTAGAGCAGCGCTCTCCTCAGCCGAGCGAGTTCAAACCTCCTACAATTATTTATCGGAAAAGTTACGAAAAATAATTTGTGGAAGAGAATTTCAATAATTCATATGCGAAATTAATCAATACACACTCGAAAAGATAATAAACTTTATTAACGGTGATAATAATTATCGCGATACGATTAGAAATGATATAGTCCCTTCACGCACAGTGTAAGGTGTGACTTGTAGTGTGCAGATGTAAAATTAAAAAAAAAAATTACAATAAAGTGTGAATATGGCGAAAGAAAACCGGGCACCGCAATGCTTGGTGAGCATTGCTTGCATCTCCAGCATACTGTCGATGGTAAGTTAGTTCATATATTTACACGGAACTTCAGAAAGTTTTTAATTATCGGTTAAAATAATGTTAAAATATTTTAAAATGCGAAGTAACATTACTTTATTTGGTTCGTCATAAAAAAATGATTTTTGTAATTGAGTAGTGTTTTTTTGGATTACAAAGGTGATAAGTAGGCTAAACATGAAAAAGACATATGAGCATATAACATCCTCACCGATTAAAAAAAAATATTAATATTATATTATTATAATATAAGTAATCAGAGGAACACTTTTATTCATATACGTAAGTTAAGTAAAGTTTTACTGAAGAATTCTTTTCTTGAACTAAGCACGGATAATCTCCACTCCTCAAACACATTTAACATTCTCCCAGGACAAATACTATCCTGGATATGGAGTACTTAATATAAAATATATAAGGCTAATTTTCCAATTCATATACTTACAGTTAAAGTGCGATTAACATTTATTATATTTGTGAAATATTGCATCGCAAAACTTTTCAAATTCATTCGATCGAAATAACAGCTTTCTGAGGCTTTGTAAACTGATCAAATCCATCTTATTAGCAATAAGCGTTTAAATGTTCACTCGCTCATATCCGTTTTGACAAAACAGTCTTAAGAATGGATTCGATTGATTTGATCGGTGCACTGTAACTACAGTGACAGTGGTATTTACAAGGTATCTATAGAAGGTAGTTTTTATCTAAGCTTTCGAAATTATAAAAATGTGATTAACGCTAAAATGTGCCACGAGGGCTGAGTACATTTGCTGGACAAGAGCGGATTGTAATATAGTAGTAAAACTTTATCTAAAATTCGGAAATATTCAAATCGCGATCAACCTTAAGATGTAACGTTATGGCAGTTATATTAAACCCTTAATCGGTTTCCAGCCGAAAGCGTAACGGAACGCTAAATCGCTGTGGTACATTTTTGTCGGTAGGGTGGTAACTAGCCTTCCACCAGCCCAGGAGAAACTATTTTAAAAATTATAAATTATCGTTCCCGGTTCTCTCACAGACCAACGCGCCAGGGAGGGAGTCTACACACCCCCCCCCATTTTTGATAGATTCAGCTTAGTGTCTAATTTCTGAAATTATAAGGTATCGAGTTTATAGAAATATCGCTGGCCAAGTGCGGATTGTATTATAGTAGTTAAACTTTATCTGAAATTCGGAAATATTAAAATTGCGATTAACGAAGATGTGCCTAACGGGTCACCTCTCAGAATGAAAAGGGCTTAGCACGTTGCCCACCACGCTGGACAATGGCTGGCTGCGGATTGGTATACTTCACACGCCTTTGAGAATACTATGAGAACAGTAAGACGTGAAGGTTTCCTAAGGATTGCAATTAAAACGCTCATAAACTCCAAAAATTTCTGTCTGAGATTGAACTCGGCCCCCGTAAGGAAAGCCGAAGCCTCACCCTCTAGGTTATCACCGCTCCTATACCCTTATGTTTAAGGTAGTAGTAGAGCTTTTTGTGACAGAGCTCGTCCGGGGAAGTACTACCACTGTGCTTATTTCTGCCGCTATATGCCGATATATTATGCGACCGATATATTATATACACCGACCGATGAGTACCGACAGCGACGTCGTCGCTGTCGTTACTCATGGGTCCTTCACATCTACGCAGGGCAGGTTGGCAGGATCAGTGGCGTACATAGAGGGTATGCACAGGGTATGCAGATGATATAAAATGAAGAAAATCCCCAGTACGAGTTATAAATACTTATGGGTAGGATTTTTATAACTCTTACAATGCCTATCCTTAAGTTTTTTATAACTCGTACTGGGGATTTTCTTCATTTTATATCATCTGCATACCCTGTGCATACCCTCTATGCACGCCACTGGGCAGGATATATTCCTTTCATGCCCTGTGAAGTTTGTTCTGTTTATAGGTGATGGCTATCTGCTTGGCCCATCAATTATTAACTACAAAAAGACCGTTTTTATAATATATAGCTTACCCGGGCAAACTACGTCTGCACCGAATCGGTTATAAGAGGTTTTAATATGTAAAAAAACATAGAAACGAATTACAGCGCTACCTACAGGTCTCACTCTAAGTCGGTATGACATATTTAGAAATCATCGTTATATAACAGCCAATTAACAGAAAGCCATAGTAAAATATACACAAAAAACATCCATCCATACATCCACCCTCACAAACTTTCGCATTTATAATATTAGTAAGATGGTACGCATGCATTCGATTGTTGAACCATATGCCTTGCGACTTGTTGGTATCTGCGAAGAGTTATGTCCTTTATCTCCGACAATATTTATCAGATCTTCATTTAAATTCGACAATACATGCTTGATAGTATACACTTTTTAAAAACAACACATATTAAAAAAAAACCGAAGCTATGAA
The DNA here is from genome assembly GCF_905163445.1 of Pararge aegeria. Classification (NCBI taxonomy): domain Eukaryota; kingdom Metazoa; phylum Arthropoda; class Insecta; order Lepidoptera; family Nymphalidae; genus Pararge; species Pararge aegeria. The sequence continues at coordinate 9,470,551 of NC_053208.1, forward strand.
GTACAATTGATAAAAAAAATCATCCCGTTTCCCGGAGGAAACTTATTGTTTATCGGATAAAAAGTATTCTATTTGTTGGCCCGGAATACCAGCTACTACTACCTAAACCAAATTTTATTTTAATCCGTTCAGTAGTTTTCACGTGATGCCCGGACAGACATACAGACATACAGACAGACAGACAGACAGACAGACAGACAGACAGACAGACACCATTTTACTCCGACAAATTATAACTGATTTAAATAAATATTTTTGTACTAAGTATAGAGGTTATAGTATGTGTTTAATTTTGCCCAAACTTTTGTAGATCTGAATGTGGTTGGAGATAGAGGACATAACTCATAAGCGGACTGCAGCAAACCCCTCATTTAAGGCTTAGCGATACTGAATACTTTAATTTTTTTAGAACAACAACTAAATTGAATGCCACATCAAAAACAAAATCAAACGCAGACGAAGTCGCGGGCAACAGCTAGTCGATTATAAAGCATCCCCCGATCAAATTTTTCAAAATATATTAAATGTACAGAAATCTTCCAGTTACAGTTTTATTATAAGTATAGATATAATTCATAAAATGCTACCTTATCAAATTGATACAACTGCTTACAGTACCAATGCGTAATCAATTCTGTGTCCACTGATGTTCTCATTTAAGAAATGGCGATCCGGTTTGGCGATGGCTACAAGTAACAAATTATATTATGTATTAACTATACATTGCTTTGCGAACGTTTCAGCGAAACTGATTTGCGTCTGCGTACCTGTATGATTATTTTTACGCAGGATTTGGGTAAGAACGAGAAACTAAATAGAGGTTACCTTCGGCCACTAAGAACAATGTAGTTCGGCTGGGATCTGACCAAACCGATAAGAAATGTCACTAAACAATATGTCTGAAAGGTAAAAAACGGGGATGCAGTGTGTTAGAAAAGGACAACAGGTTGCTAGAGTTTTCGAGAATTATCAAATTCAATATCATACATTATAACATTAACAATTTGAAATTCGACCCCGGAATCGAACCCAAGGCGCTTAGTATGCTAACTACTAGACCAACGCAGCAGTTACATAAGTTCACTCTTGAACATTGAAATTCACACTTGCTAAGCAATACGTTGTTATCTTTCAGGGAATTTTAATCCGGTGATTAATTTTATACTCTAAATACGACAATTGTATTTCAATATGTGATAACAATCACTGTTCGAAGTTCGAGATAAACAATCTATTTCCTTAAAAAATTCTAAATTTTGAGAACCTATAATGCCATAATATTCTATAAGAGAAGTTTAGTGCCCACTGTATATATTGTGAGACATATCATCTCAGCCTGATGGATATGGTGATGATGATACACTTACCTAGATGGTAAGCTAAGTTAGCTTTGCTATACAAATATTGATATTAACATTTCATAAGTTCAGAACATAAATGATGTCACATATAAGTACACAGCTTCTGTGATATAAAGAGTCTAGCCCTAAAAAGAAAATAGGTTTAACAAAATACGATAAGTTTACAGTAATAAACTTATAGGTATAGGTTATAATAGGTAAGATCGATAGGCCCGAATAATCAACGTCAAATCAAGTAGATTTTAATAAACAGTCGCGTGCTCAGCGTTCTATGTGATTATTATGTGACACCTTCCATGAAAACAATGTCCATATTTCCTTATCTGAGGCAAATTTTAATGGCACACCCATTTGTAAGTTTCCTCTTTAAGGGAAAGAAAGATTTTTTATTTGGATTTTCGTACCAAATCGGCTCCGAAAGTACGAGACCTATTTTAACTATTTCTTCACCAAATAAAAGCTTAATTATCACAAAGTAACTTAAAAAGAGATCTTAAAGAAGACAAAAGGAGATCCTTAATAAAATTGCAATAATGTAAAAAAAAGTAGCAAAATTTTGTCTATAAAAATTTCGTTACTTCAGGTGCTCTGAGAAAACTATAGGTGACACAAAGATAATAAAATAAACTACATAATTACTTACTACTTTACCACTACTTTTCTTATTACTTTTTTTTATACTACATAATTAAAGTACTCATTATTACCTACAAAAAAGTACACGAGGACATACCTATATCTAACTATCATGGTTAAGTCACAACAGCAGCTTTTGTTTTCTGAAATTGTATTAATTAACCGGTAGAAACAAAAGTTGGTTACATTTGTATTGCTGTGGTAATTCCAATTTAAATAAATCATTTTAGCATCAAGTGTATTTGTTTAGTATTAAAGTACTATTTAATTCAATCTAATCGATCATTTAAATTAGAAATTATTGCGAGTTTAAAAAATTGAAGGACAGCAGCTAAACAAAACAGTTATTTTAGAGCTACACTTGCTGTTGAAAAAAGTTATTTTAAAAACTATAACAAGACTATATCTATATAATATTTTAATATCTACTCTCCAAACTTAATAGTTGATATACGTTGTAAGTGATAAAAGCTGAAACCGACATACCTACACTAAATTCTCCTTCAAACTTCTGGGTCTTATTCGTTAACTGACTCCAGTTAACATACCAAGCGCAAGCAACTATTTTTTGCTGCAGCTACTGCCACACATCTCTCAAATAAACTGTTCCTACGGGAAGCTTTAAAAACAGAAACAAACGCGGACGAAGTCGCGAGTCACAGCTAGTTATTTGATGATTTGCAAATTTGAAGTAATATTGTTTGTTTTTTGCTAAGCGAAATTAGATTTTTTATAGATTAATAATAAACAAATGTAGTGATATGAATTGAATTTGATTTTATAAATAGGTGCGCTATATATACACTACATACATCACACACTACGCAAATCAAGCTATTGATAATTCAATCAATGGTTCAGGCACAATTGTTTAGAATTAATTGGTAGCTTCTTTTGTTGTTGAAATATCACCTTGTTGATGAATCATAAATTATCTACACAGATTATAGCTTATTTTCATGTTTTTGTGTTTGTCACTCAATTTTCCTTACGAATCGTTTTATTATCATATTGTATGAATATTCAGCCACGCAATTTGCAACACTTGAACGACGATATCGATTGCTTTAGCCCTAGATAACTTAATATGTACTAGACCTGCTTAGAAAGTACCTGCGAATTTTTTTTTGGGAACAGGGCAAACAGTATGTCATTATTGTACAAAAAAACAAAAAAAAATTATTTTATGTGGTTACGTGTCCTTTTTTTGGTTCTCCAATGGCAAATACAGACAATTTGATGATGTGAATCAATGTCGTGATTGATGTCATCAAATCTTCTGTGAGCGGTGAAAGCCTTTCCTTTAGGCGAGACGGAGTTCTTTCTCCGTTCGCACCTCTAATTTTTCGGAGTTATATTATGCTTTTTTTTTAATTTAAGCAATTAAATATCACTTGTTTTAACGGTGTATAAAAATATCGTGAGGAAACCTGCATGTTTGAGAGTTCTTCGTAGTGTAAGCAAAGGCGTGCGAGGTCAACAAATTCGCAATTGAACATACCACGGCTTAAACCTTTCTCATATTGAGATGAGACCCGTGCCCAGTAGTGGGCCAATGATGGACGGATAATGACGATGAATGATGATGATGCGGTAATAATAAAGATTCTTAGAAAAATTTAGCTATCTACCCGTTGCGACTCATTAAAAACAGGCATAAAGCCCACTGACAGCCAAACGGTCTGAATGAAGGTTCGACGGATAGCGAAGGCTTAGCGGTGGGGTACCTTTGAGGTACGAAACCTAATAAGCACTGTTTTACCAAAGAGAAAACGCGACTCCCGGGACTCGGTCGACTTCCTCCCACGGTGCAAAATAAAGTATACTTAATTACCTAGATTGTTAGTTAATAACCCCTAACATCGACAAGGTGAGCATAGATCAAGCGTCAAACAATACCCTCTTATTTCTCGGTTGGTTAAATATGTGCTGAAATCGGCCTTATCTGGTAATCCGATATACTCCTTTATTCGTGGCTCTTATAATATTTGCGCCTGTACTAGTTTTATGAAAAGAGAACGTCCGATAAAACAATGGCTTCACGGTGTATTAAAGGTTACCTGTCTATCCTCATGTCCAGCTTCTGAGTGAAAAACAGGGTAAAACTTGGCCTGAAAAGATCCGTGTAAAAATTCCGTAACACGACTCCTCTCTCTATTGTAAAAATGACTCGATAACAAAGGCGCGGTCTGACACTACTGGCAGTATGTTTTTCATTTAAGGGAGATCGCACACAAGCAAAGCCAAGGCTGCATAGAAGCTTCGTAAGGCAGGCTTTACTGTATTTTTGGGTTAGTGATTGGCTTGTTTGACAATTTGTTTGTGTGGCGATCACGAGCCACACGCTCGTTCGATTATATAGTACTTTTTTTTCTTGGCGTACAATACCTACCTATCAGCCTGGAATTACGAAATTGCTGTTTTCCACTACCACGCCTCGGAGAAAAAGTTGATCCATCGGAGCAAAGTATTATCCGAGCATTTTGTGACAGAGCTCGTCCGGGGAAGTACTACAAGTCTACTACCATGCTTATTTCTGCTGCCTAGCAGCATTACAATGCTGTTTTCTGGTCTGAAGGGTGTGGTTGCCGATGTCATTGAACATGAGGCATCGCATCTATTTCTCAGGTTGATGGTCACAGAGCAACACTTTGCAGGACTTTTCTTGCATGCCCGTGTTGCTTTGTTTATGTGCGACGGTTTTACTATCAGGTGGGCTACCTTCTTGGTCCCTATCCCAACTAATATTATAAATGTCAATGTAAGTTTGTTTGTTACGCTTTCATGCAAAAACTACTAAACCGATCATCACGAAACTTTGTACACATATTCCTGAAGGTATTAGAAGTAATATAGGATGATTTTTATCCCGATATTAAGCTCAGTTCTCTTGGGAGAAGGGACTAAAGTGTTTGACGATTTTTAACCAGGCTTAGCTATCCTAAATACATAAAGTGCTGCCACATTTATGAGGCACATGTCTTTCGAAAAATAGAAACAAAAGCAGACGAAGTCGCGGGCAACAGCTAGTATAAAATAAAGGAGCTGTCTTACCTGTTGCCGTTAAGTGTTCTGTGCTCGTCCCGCCCTTTAGCACGATTGCTCCGTGTAGCTAAACAACTTCTTCGGACTTTCGCGCGAGAGACGTTGTCTATCCTCGATTTTTGATGATCTCTGTGGCGCAGTGGTGATTCGATCCTCGGCGGGGGTTATTTGGGAATTTTTAATCTTCAAATTTTCCCTGGCTTCCCTGGTGGTAGGCTATAAACGTGGCTAGTTACCACGTCGTCGACATAGACGTACCGTAAATCGATTAAACGTATCATTACAATTCCGCGAGGAAACTTTTCTAGGAACAAATTTACCTGTACGACAGTCGGCTTGCGCAGTGGACAGCGATCTTGCTTTCCGAGAATAAACATGAATGTTTCTCAGTGTCTGTTTATCTGTATATTACAAGTATTTAATATAGTCATCTTAGTACCCATAACACAAGCTACGCTTACTATGGGGATAGATGGCGATGTGTGATGGCTACATTGTCGTAAATTTTTTTTTTTTTTTTTGGTATGCTTTTTTTTTGGATTCTCTAAGCTCTTCACCAATAGCAGCTCAGCGTATATTGAGAGATAATGTTAAAGAGTGCAATGTTTTATTTAATTTTAAACATATATCTGCAATAGATATTGTAAAGAATTTCAGGTTATTAAAGTTGAAAAAAACCGGTGATCTGTGGGGTATGTCGGTGATGGTCATTTCTAACATTATTGACGTTATTGCCCCTTATCTAGCTGTAGTTTTTAATGAATGTGTTGATATGGGTATTTTTCCGAACCTAATGAAATGTAGTAAATTAATACCCCTTTTTAAATCCGGTCATAAAAATGACCTTAACAATTACAGGCCTATTTCAATCTTGCCAACTCTTAGTAAGGTCTTTGAAAAAATTATACTTTATCAACTTTTAAATCATTTTAATGTAAATAACTTACTTCATCCGGAGCAGTACGGCTTCACTAAAGGTCGTAGTACAACGGATGCAGGCGCAAGACTCATAAAGCATATTTACGATGCCTGGGAACGTTCGCAGAATGCCATTGGTGTTTTCTGTGATCTGTCCAAAGCATTCGATTGCGTTGAACACAAAACGTTGTTATTAAAACTAAGCCACTATGGCATCAAAAACGTTGCACTCAATTTAATTGCCTCTTATCTAAGTGATAGAGTTCAAAGGGTATGCGTAAAAGACATAAAGTCTAAGGGATCATCTGCCTTAATGGGTGTCCCACAAGGCTCAATTTTGGGTCCCTTATTGTTTCTGGTGTATATAAATGATCTGCCACACCATGTCAGGGGCACTTGTGAGATTGTACTGTTCGCAGATGATACATCTCTCATTTTTAAGACTGATAGAAACAAAGATAATTTTGACGACGTAAACCGTGCTTTGTCACATGTGTCAGACTGGTTTACTGTTAATAACTTACTTTTAAATGCAAAAAAAACCAAGTGTTTGGAATTTGTTTTGCCTAATTTAAAAAAAATTGATAAAAACATCATAATAAATGGAGAAACACTTGAAATAGAAAACTCCACTGTTTTTCTAGGAGTGACCTTAGATTGTAAGCTACAGTGGGGTACCCATATAGAAAGCCTAGCGAGTAAACTCAGCTCAGCTGCATATGCAATCAGGAAAATTAGACAGCTTACCGATGTTGAAACAGCTAGGCTTGTTTATTTCGCATACTTTCACAGTATTATGTCCTATGGGATCTTGCTGTGGGGAAAAGCTGCAGATATTGAAAGTATATTTATACTACAGAAAAGAGCCGTACGATCAATATATAAACTTGGATCACGCGAATCGCTTCGTGAAAAATTTAAACAAATAGGTATTCTTACAGTAGCTTCGCAATACATTTATAATAATATAGTCTTTGTGAGGCAAAATATTACTCTTTATAAATCAAAAGCTGAAATTAACAATCGACTTACCAGAAACGGTCATAAATTAGTGATACCTGCATATCGTCTGCGAAAGGTGCAGAACTCCTTTGTGGGGTTGAGTATACGCTTTTACAACATGATTTCTAAGGAAATTCTTGACCTACCAATGCATACATTTAAAAAATGTGTAAAAACGCATCTAGTACAGCGAGGTTACTATACATTTGATGAATTCCTCAATGACAAGGTAGAATGGAAGCAGCCAGCCTCGCTCTCATCTCCCGCAAGATAGCAAAATGATTGTAAATGTTGATGTTGGAAAAGAGCAACTACTGAGTTTCTTGCCGGCTCTTCTCGGTAGAATCTGCTTTCCGAACCGGTGGTAGAGTCACACAAACATGCATACTTGACGTTTCAAAAGTGCTTATAAAGTAGGCCTACTTGAAATAAATGAATTTGAATTTGAATTTGAATTTATGCTGTAACCCAAACAGGTTAGCCCGCTACCATCTTAGACTGCATCATCACTTACCGTCAAGTGAGAATGCAGTAAAAGACTATTACAGAATAAAAAAATATTGTTGTTTGTTTTTAAAATTTAGGATCATTAACTTTGTTATAACTATATTAAAAATTAAAAAAAATACAAACACAAAACTTTCCAGTGTACAAGATTCTGCTAGCTCAACCCCTTTCATTGCACACCCATATTGAGGGAGTTGTCAGAAACCAACTCCCACTCCCAACCACAAGCACTCACACACATAGACCGACATACCCACACACATAAAAACAGACACACCCACACACATAAAAACAGACACACCCACACACATAAAAAACAAACACATCAACACACATTAAAACAAAGATAGCCACAAATATATACACACACCACACAGAAAGACACGTCAAACTTATAACACCCCAGTGGGAGGTCACGGTTTCGATCCCCCGCACGTGTATTTGTGAATTTATAGTTTTAACTTTTCTCTGGTCTGGTCGGGTGGGTGGCTTCAGTATCTACTTACCACCATCGCTACAAAGACAAATACTGCTAAACCACGTTGAGGTGCTCTTGAATTTGTAATTTATCAAAGTGTACAGTATTGTACTATTCAAGGCTTTTCATTTGACACCCATATTGAAGGAATTGTCACACACCCAGACACACACCTACACAGCCACAAACCCAAACAACAAAATATGAAACCCACACATATCAACCCCCTCCACACACAATCATACACATGCACCCACATAAACACTCATACACACAAAGACACGTCAAACTTATAACACCCCAGTGGGATGTCCCGGTTTCGATCCCACGCACGGGTATTTGTAAAATTATAGTTTCTAAATTTTCTCTGGTCTGGTCTGGTTACTTACCACCTTCCCAACAAAGAGCCACATTGATGTCTAACCAAAAAAAATACGTTGAAGTAAAATAAAAAAAAAATCTTTATTTACTTAAAATGTATTTAATAGAAATTGGCGAAAAGGTATGTACCTCTTTAATTTACTCGCCTTCTTTACTATCTTCCTGTTTAAGATAGGTATCATACTGCAGAAAATAATTATCTTTCGATCACTTTACTACTTCAGAGGATATTAATTATTCTGTGGTTACAGTGAATTTTCTATTTAACTACATTCTTACTATATCTAATTAAGTAGCAGTCAATGCCCGCAACTTCGTCTGCGCATCACTATAACGGTATTGTTAGTTTAGCTTATAGGTACATTAAGAAGGTTACAGGCTAGAATAACGCAACGACGATTCTTAGGAGCCCAGAAAACGAATTGAATTCACAGGTGGGCGATGCGATGCAATAGATTTGAGTATGTAGGCGCGGCACGGGGAAGAATTACATGTTACGAGTCAGATGCAGACGGAATTGCTGGGAATCGCTAGTTTTTAGGGTGACATACATTAAAAATGACTTTTACTTTTGTGCTTTTTTTATTCTATCTTTGATTGATTGATTGATGATTACCACTAGGTGAGATTGCAGTCTATAATTATAATAATACTCAAATAGGTATTTATGATTTCATTTCTTGACATCAGATTTTTCCCTACCCTCTGAAGCAGGAATTCCTTTACCGTTCCTTACAGATTTTTGTATTAACTCAGTGCTTAACTAATAGAAGTAATAGAATAGAAGAAGTGTTTATTGCACATACAAATAGAAAGCTAGGTTAACAAAACAAACGATAAGTAATACAAAAAATATGCGCAAAGGCAGCCTTAGCTATTTCCTACAGACTTCCTTTGGTTGAAGCAACATGACATAAAACGGAATAGTGCAACACCCAAATTTATTATTTTAACTTAATGTTTATAAATAAACAATATTGTTATGAAAATAAAAGTGACAAATGAAATTTAACTATAAAGATCTCTATGTAAAAAATCTCAGGAAATAAAATAAAGAAATCTTTCTCAGTAAAACATCGTTTATTTGAAACTAAGTTCTTGTTAGATTTCATTGTATGAAATACACTATCAATAAGAACGAGATACGTGCATGCGAAAATTATTAGTTGTAAGCTGTTTGCCTTCGGAATAAAACTCCGTAAACAACAAAGTCAGTATAGTAACAAAATAAGTCTCAATAAGTAACTAAGAACCAGCGCATACTATGCAACCAGGTAACTGATGCGTAACACTAAGTCTCTTCGACATCTAATGTGTGCTCTTAAGACTATTGAACTGAAAATAATTGTTTGAACTTGTTTTATATAACTTAAAATATCTATTATAAATATATTCTACGACAATACACAAATCGCCATCTATTTGACAAAATAAAAAAAACGTGTGTCTACTTATATACACGCGTTAGAAGTTATACTTCTTGAGCGTAACAAGATAAAAATCTTTTAAGAATTTTATCTTTCGCCCTATTCTACGTTAGTAGAAAAATAGGACACTAACAGAAAAAAGGTATTAAATACATTGAAAGTTTTATTCTAACGCATTATTTCGTTATATAAAGTTTATTTAAATATCACTAAAAAAAAATTTCTCCATATTAAAAGAAATGCACATACTATAATTAAATTAATTAAAAAAATAATAAAATTTGGAATACTAAAATAAAATATAATTAAATTTGAAATACTAATAGACTCATTATAGGTTATAGGACTACCAAGTTTCACCAAACATTAAAATTTGCGATTTATGTAAAATTAAATAACCGGAATGAGCCCGCAGACTTTGACAATTAAAAGTGTACACTGTCAAACCTTATAGGTAAATCAGGGTGTCGGTTTTTTGTGACGGTGTTCGCGCGCATCATCAAAACTTACTCTCAGCATTTTTCCCTAACGCGCCAAAAGAAGTATAACTTCAAAAATTTGGTTTCATTCAGCTGCTCTGATGAAGAAACCAGAAGGTTACATCTATAAAGTAAGCACTAAGCGTAGGCAGTTGTTGTAGCAGTAGTAGAGCTTCATGAATCACTTGACAAAGTCCGTCTGGGAAAGTACTACCCACTGTCATAACGGCTTAGTTACTGGTATAATTGCAGGCATAGGCTTAACACCTACGCCTCAGGTTGATGGGCATACTGCAGAACTTTGTAAGATGTATTCATAAGTCTGGATCTTTCCATGCCTGCCTTTATGTCGGCCTTTATGTGTGGGCAATGTTCAGCATCCAATTCTACTAGATACTTTAGTTTCACAGTGAACTTATCCGCTATTTATCGAACTCGCCGCTAGTAATATGCCCTACCCGAATATACCTACCTGGATTAGGGATAACCAAACAAGTTACTGAGGTTTATTATATTCAAAACCAATATTGCATTCGCGACTGACGTTTAATGCTGTTTAACTAAACCAACTGGGCCCTATCAAAGATCTCTCCGTAAGGTTTTATAATTTCTTAAATAATACTGGCACACGATCATCCAGAGGCTAAGACCCCAACCTTGTTGTCCTATTATAATAACTCAAGACTTTTAAAGTTTCAGAAGCAACGAGTTCACAAGAATAGATTTCCTTAAAAGGCATAAAAATAGGATCTGGATAACCACTAGATCCTATTATCAACATCATGTCTCCTTCACCTCATCATCCAATATATCATAGCATATTCAACTTCATCTCCCTACTTCAGGCATTCATATTTCCGATAAACGGCATAGTGGATTCACTATGTAACACTCCTTCCTCCTAGTGAAGAAAGAAGTCTTTATGGTACCATTATACCGAGCTAGGACTAGAAACAAGTTCGATTGTGCATTGTTAAAATGTATTTATTTTATAATGAAATGTACGTCTTTGAACTTAATTATTGAGCAAGGTTTGATCGGATTTGGTTACGAAATAAAATTATGAGGTCCGATTTTCTCTCGATATACGTTCTTTAAAAAATATTGTCTATTTAGCGAGTAGGGTAGACTTGGTACAGCTGACAATCATAATGATTTTAAGCCACTCACACAAACACACAATCATACACAATGATTGTAAATGTGGGTATGCTATGCATCAAAAGTCATCATTATCATCACTATAAACATCATTACTTGCCTATTCAGTCCTACATATCAGCTCCGAGCGAGGGTTTTAGTAATGACACACAACGCTGCTTCTATGCAGGTTGGTTGGCTGGATCAACGTCAACTTACCGTGCTCTTCGAGTCTCACTAATTCCTAACTATTGGGGTGGTGACTACTCAGGATTTCTAACAGAAAACTCCAGTACACAACAATTCTTGGCTGAAACCTGGAATGGAACCCTAGGTGCCGTGATCCGTAGTTGAACATGCAAACTCTAGACTAATAAAATGTTATAAGGTAAAATCAGTTTAGAGGAATCTGATGGTGGAACCAAGAAGCTATTCTCAAACGCGTGTTTTTTTAACACCGCAATATTTTATTTTTTATATATTTATTTCTCACTAACAAACTCCTTTGTAAGGCTTACGCAAAATGATCCTCACCTTGCGTCCAATTACGGTTAGTACCTATAGAAACGAGTTGCCTAATGGATCAAAGTCGACAAGCTATTAAAAGATTCGATTGTAAACAGCACCACGAAAAGCAGGAGGAATTTCTGAGAGAATTTTATTCAAGTATTTTTATAAATAGTGAGTCTATAAAAGTAAAATAACAATATACTAAAGAGTATGTCTTTTTTCATATCTCATGTTCAGAAAATTGGCGTCCTTTATCTAAATTGCGGGTGGAAAACACCTCATTACTTTACATGGTAAAATATTCAAAAAAAGAAGTCAAAACTGTACTGTTTTATTTTATGTTGTTGTTTTTACATGCTTTATATTAGCTTCAAGTCTATGTTTGTTTGTATGTTTGTAACCGACAACTTTGAACTTGATTTTGACCCCCTTCAAACGGTCTAATTTCGTTCAAACTTTGTGAATATATCGAAAACCGATGACAATATAATAATTTGTTTGTTGTTTGGTTGTTTGTTTGAAGTCTTTATTGCACACACACATTTTATGCAAATTAAACACAAATACAGATGAAACTTAGAAAATAAAATAGAGCGTGCAAATTTGATAAGATTGTTCCAATTTCGATTTGAAAAATAATATTTTTAAATTCTTTTATAAATTTTTAAATAAACTAATAGGTTATATTACTATATTAAATTAGTTTGATTTTTTTATATCCAGCATGTTTTTCATTTTTTTAACTATAAATATATTTCAATTGTATCTTTTAGGACAGGCAAAGATCACTGGTTGGTTACGTTGCGAACGTACGTTTATACGCTACTTTTACGATTTAAACGAATGGCGATGATGTGCTTTTAAATTCTAAAGTTAACGCTTAAAAGTTAAAATCAAAATAATTTTCACTGTAATTTGCAATAATTTTTGGTAAGCTTATTAACAAATATTATAGCCTGAAAAAAAAATAGAAGAAATGAATTTCTACAGTTCTTCTTAGTGGATAGTTAATGGAAAATATTGGGAAACACATAATATTCCCTCTTGAATATAGCTACGTTTATTTTAATCAATCGTCGTGAATTTTAAGCAAATTAACGGAGTGAAAATAAATATTTACGAGTATACAAAATAATCTAATATACAATGCATATACACTAGTGACCTACTGTGGCCAGAAATGAAAAAAATATTGTTCTGTTTCTAGATTTTTTATGGAGATTGGTTTGTTTTTCGTCTCGGTTAACAATCACAATTAACGTCACTTAAACTTTTCTAACCTGCAACTATCTGACCTGCGTAACTTCGTCTGCACCAAATCGGTTATTACAGGTTTTAATATCCTAAAAAACCTAGAATCTAATTGCAGCGCCACCGGGTCCAGTTTTATTTCCAATATTATACGCGGCCGTGCGGCCCGCGGCATTTTTCTTGCTCTTAGCATTTGTTTACTCGTCGTAACTTCTACACGATAGGTGTAAGGTTCGCTGCTACATAATCTATCTAAATATCATAATAGGATGTCACCATATTTCGATTGTTTTGATTGACAAATTAGAACCAAAAGCGGTTTTTGTGACTTAACCATAACAGTTAGACATATAACCTTGAAGATTTTTTAAGATAATCATGATTACTTTAAACATTATTGATTATTTTTAAGTACCATCAATCATTTTCGCGGTGTACATCAGTAAAGTTCCTAGTGGGTATAACATCTTTAACAAACATCGCTATATTTCTGTCACTTTATAAAAAAAAAATATACACTAAAACCTTATGCATGAGTTATACTGTTCATTAGTGAAAAATATATGAAAACCCGTTCGGTAGTTTTTCAGTGTTTCGCGCCCAGATAGATAGAAGGACGTGGCGGGGGATTTTTTTTAAAATAATCAAAGATTTCTTGGTCCATAACTTTCTCCTGGCGTCAATACTTTTAGAAAATCATCAGTAGGTACAAAGTTTTCTTCTTCATCTTAGTTTTCTAAATTTTTCGTATAAAAATTTCGGTGAAATTCCAAATCTATATCAGCTGTGTTTACATTTAAGTTCGAATTTGGGATCGTGGGTTAGAATGACAAAAATCAAAGACAAATAAGAATTTCACAGGTGGCCTGTTATCAGTTCTGTACCTAAAATGATTTCCCTCTGAGAGTAATTTGCGTTTGGAAGTGCGAGAGGGATTCACGCACCGAGGTTTTTTGAAAGAAATAGTGGAATCGATAATTACTATACGACCGATTCGTAAAACCGAACCGTATAACAAAATTTTTGTGTTTAGTGATTGCTGTTTAATATGTATTACGTTAACGTTTGTACGTTTTAGAAATAATTTATAAACTGCATAGTTTTTGAAACAAAGGATGGCAAAAAAATCACCAATCCATCTTCAAACAGAGTTAGCAAAGCATTTAAAATGGTACGCGTTCATAAAGGGTTAGGTTATAATATGGTAATTAAGTACATAAATAAATGTTGTTTATTTGCAAATAGCTATATTATTTTGGAAGATAACATTAGGTGTAGGATTAATGACTTTAGATGGCGGTGCGCTCATGCAAAACATTGACGTATGAACACATTTATAATTCTCGAGTTGTCTGTGAAATTGGTTGAGGTAGGCCGTTCGGCGTGAGACATGACACTGTGGATCACAGATATTTCACACAACTCGACACTTGCTCAATAATTCCCACAATACCTATAAGGTTTATGTAGGAATCGATGTAGGCATTCATAAGAATTAGTGGGGTCGTAATGTTGTACATAGATCTATAACCCCGATAGGTTGAAATGTAATTTGAATAAAGAAACGATCCCCATTCCCCATCTGAAAAAGTTTATATTCATTCTATAATAGCCATCTCGCTTCGACGAATGATGGCGTCTTTCTCTCTTGCGTTTTAATTCTCGTGTCGGACAAAACGTTCTTAGAATTTATATTTTCAGTGGTTACAGCTCTTTACGGGAAGTTTGCATTGTGCACCAGTGTGCATCAAAAAGCCACTTAACCATATCGGTCGCTGATATTATCACTTAATTGTGATAATAATTGTTAAATCTCGCCAACGCTCATCATAGGGGCAGATTCGTGGGGATTACTAGAAGCCTTTGCGGAATGTCTGTAACAGGTAGGTACTTCCCAGTTCCATCATCAGACTCTGGTCGCTGAGTCTGATGATGGAACGTAACGTCTTTAACTCGATAAAACTAAAGAAATTATTTCTTATTTTTATAGGGTTTTCTCACTGAGTTTTTAGACCCTCGGCACTAATGTTAGAAAGATTGGGTTAGGCCCACCTAATTAAAAAAAGTGCATATATGTCAAAGTTATTTATTTACTTTGAACCTCGATATTTATGTTAGTTACTAGGTATTATGTGAGTTATTGTACTAGGTAAGCATTTGTCATAATTAACGTGACCAAATGTTAAACATGTGAAAACCACTATACTACCTAATAATGAGGAATTGAATCCGGTGGATACAACAGTATTTCTAGAAATAACGTTAGATGCTAAATTTCAATGGGGCCCTCATGTAAATAATATATCGAAGCAGATACGCTACATGATAGACACAGAAACTGCTAGGCTAGTCTATTTAAGTTTCTTTCACAGCATTATGTCATATGGAATTTTACTATGGGGTAATAGGTTTGTATAGTTTTATAAAGTTTATAGTGATTTACCTACACTAGAAGAAAATATAAATAGGTTTATTCATATTTCATTGATCTAATAGATAGATATTTCTAAAGCTTCAGCAAAGAATTTTCATGCGTAATCTTTAACTGTTATTATTTGTTGCTTTTAATGGTGCTTATCACAGCTTCTAGCAACTATGTTTAATTTTAATGAAATATTCTCATCTCGTTTGCAACTTGTGGTTAGAATCATGCAAGTAAAAACATACTTTGTAAGAAAGCACGTTTCAACGACTCTCGTCAATAATACTGGTTGTTTGTTTAACTTTCCTTTATAAACGATTACTTCTTCTCATAATTAGGTGTAAGAGAAAAGAATCACCTTTTAAACTTCTACCAACTGTAATTTTAAGTTTTACCTATGCTTGTTTTTCCCACCATCACCGGTTATCACCATCATCATTTTATTCCCTATTTATATCACCACTGATATTGACATTCCTCCTACCAAGACCTACAGTTCACGTTCAGGAATCGGGAATTCTCAACAACTGATGTCGTATCGATATAAGTTCTTTGATCCTAACTGATTATTAGTACTATTTATTACAATTTGTTTGTTTGAATATTTTATTTATTTAATTTTATTCCAAATGCTCAATCGCTCAATTTATATCAGTTAGTAAAGCAAACTTGAAATATTTGTATATTTTTATTCGACAAAAATTTATTTTCAATTTGACTAAATAAATACAAACAAGAGAACTTTTAATGTAAATAAACAAACCACAGATTCGCTCATACCATTAGGTATATACGAATTTGCGGTTTATTTTGTAATATGTGATCTATTAAGGTACACCGAGCACCGGTAGGCATACCTCAATAACGATAATAAATGTAATATTTTCAATATGCAGTTCAAATATTTTCATATTTTATATAAACAAGGAGGACGTTCTCAATTGGACTGTATGTTTTTTTTTTTGTATATTAATGTAAAAAATTACTAGGTAATTTCCTAGTTTGTAAAAAAACAAAACTGTATAAATATAAATATATTTATACTTAGTAATTTACATTTTACTTGGCACTCACTTACAAATGTTAAAGAAATATTTCGTGCTTTTTAGATGTTTAACAAAGTAGGTTTTTCTCGTCAATAAATTTTTGTCAGATCAACTTGTACACACAAAGCTAACCGATACAAAGGCACGGCTGTTAAAGATGGACGGACATAAATACTATGCACAATATATAAAAAGCCCGTACAATTTTAACCATTTTACGTCTGAAACCTTGCCTTGGTTAGAAAAGAGATGTTCCATAAATGTACGAGTATCTGGTCCCAAGATTGGCACACCTTACCAAAAAAAATATTTTCTTGATCCTAAATCTGCAAACATATTAATATCATAATATAATATCAAATTAACATAATTACACAAAACATATTTCAGAGTTTCGGCAAATAGGGAACAATGGAAAATAGTTTGGACGCGGGATACCGCCGTAGCATATCATAGAGGTGTTGAATATTTGCTGCGATTGAAGAATATTATATACTCTATTGTGCCTTTGTCAATACCACACTCACAAAGCAAGCAATTTCGCACTGATTTTATTCAGAAATACCAGAGTGCATAAGTACATGACCAAATATAAATACCCCTTCATAAAATTGATGCAGGTCATTAATTTATTATTTGGTCGTTTAAATTTTAAAAACCAGGGTTCAGAGCGAAGTTTTGTCTTAATACTCTCGATTAACTCGATTAGACATTGGGAAACATTACAAAGGGCACAGTGAAAGCCTTGATGGTAAATAAGGATTTCATACAGGACATTCTCTGTGAGTTAAAAAAGTCTGATAAGTCTTGTTATATTTTAACTTAAGGATATAATCAGATATTAAATCAATGGATATAATGCCACGACAATTATAGTAAGATCTCCATTCTAAATACTGATTGATTGATTTATTAATATAACTCGGTTTAGAGTGTCGTGGGTAATAAACTGTTTTGCATGTTTGTCAAATGTCTGTCTTTAGTTCCGCGAAGCATGTTTTTGCGATTTACAAGGCAATTTAGTAATTGGTACAATATTTGTACAGTTACCATTTTCCAGTACAAAGTCTGCAAATGGTATATAATGTTCATACCTCAACATATAATTTTAAATTTTCTGATATCGTTATTTACTATTTCGCTGTCTTTGATGTTCTGGACATATTTAATTCAACTGCCTCTACACCATCCCGCACTATGTGGTTCATATCGTTTTCATGCAGAATTAATCCTATTTTGATCGGCCGTAATGAAGCCACTTTTCACTCAGGTAATAATAAATAAATAAACATACTACGACAATACACACATCGCAATCTAGCCCTAAAGTAAGCGTAGCTTGTGTTATGGCTACTAAGATGACTGATGAATGTTTTTATGAAAAATATACATAAATACTTATAATATACAGATAAGCACCCATACACTGAAAACCATCACACAAACTTATTCCAGTTGTGGGAATCGAACGCACAGCCCTGGACTCATTAAACAGGGTCACTGCCCACTGCACCAATCGGCTGTCAATAAAACTACCATGGTATAAACTACCAGGTTATGGTACGAATTAAAAAAAAAATACTACCAAACCTAAAGGATAAGCAAACAACAAAAACGGGAGTGTTGAACAACAAACCAACAGGCGGAAACGTATCTACATTTCCATTTGACATTTGACGAACAAACTAACCACAAGACCAACTAGGCTGTTGAAATAACCACCGCTTATTGATATCAATCGATATCCATCTCATAAGCTTTCAGTTAGTCCGCTGTAATCTGTATCGAATATTATTTTACCACATACCGATTTAGGAACCACAGTCCAAAAATAATTGAAATTACAAATATTCGAACCTATGTTTACATTAGCCTCACAGTTGGCTGGTAACTGTTTACCTTCGATTCATATACTCCGATGTCATCCTCCCTGGCGCGGTGGTAATTGGTGTGATCTTATAAGTGGAATTTGTGGAAAGGCCCTGTGTTATAATTTTCTCAGGCCGGTGTGGTGGAATTTAATTTAAATATTTCCGGGTATGTGTGATAAAAGTATATAATATATTCTCCTCCGTTGCAAGCAACGTTTAAGTATTTTACAAACTTTCTTCCTAAATCCACTGCGCACATCGCTTGCCCCTTGGCCAACTCCTGCTGGTATAACTTCCTATCCGTAGTTTTAATCCGGCTAGTAGTTTCAGAGATTAGCTCGCCTAAACAAACAAACAAGGAAACATTCAAACAACAAACAAACTCTTTATAATTCGTACAGATTTACCTACGACAAATGATTTTATTGCAATGTAGTATTAATAAAAACGATAATTATAGAATTTTTTTAAGAATGAACCATAGCTATTAAATAGGCCTCCCGGAAGCGCTCAGGAAGTAGTAGGCTCAGTAGGTTTTTTCTTGGGGCTCACGATTTTTTTTATCGAAAAAAAATCATTATATCTCCTAAAAAAATGAAATAAGTTTTTATAGTAACAACGAGCGTTACCGACTATAATATAGCCAAGCCAGTTGCGAATCTATAAGTCCTTTATGTGAGCTTTGATGTAAGTTAGAAATAGACGGCATATTGACGTTAAAATTATTCCGACTAAATTTTGTAAAGTGTTTTGTTGAGAACGGATTACAGGATCTCATGTTCCGTGATTTGCTAACCATTCCTTACATTCTTTCGATACCCGGACCGAACATTATTTTTTGGATTTTCTTTAAATCTCTTGCGTTTTAGCTGTAACGATTGAAATGACATATTACGAGTATATATGGTAAATGTTTTACTTTTTAAGTTTACCTAAATAAAAGCTAAAAAAGACGTCACGTGGATAGGTGTTAGCCATAAAATGCCCGCCAACCCACAGTGTATCAGCGTTGCTGCAATGGGACATTAATAGACCAGTGTACCAGAGGCACTGCCAACCTCTTGTGGTTAAATGTGTTTTATATTTATATATTTGTGAGTATACCTACACATAAAAGTTGCTTTGCTCTTGCTTGCAGCACAGAGTTGGCCGTATAACGTTTTTTCAACGCGTGAGCTCAGCGTTTGACATCACAAAACACTACATTAATTAACCGAAATAATCCGCTTTACATTTTAAGCATATTAAAATTCGCATTATCGTCGTGCAATCGGATTATATTAACCAAAGTCACAAGCTTATTATTGACAAAGCGAAATACAATATTGATTTAACCATACGTACCATACCTACCGCAAATATAAGTTCGAGTTTGTTCAGTTCGAGAGAGTAGTTTTTCATTTATATTGCAAACCAAGGCAGCGAATGATTCCGAGGCTTAGTTGAAAAAAAGAATTAACGAATCATATCTAGGATTCAATATTTCGTACAATTCAATACACGTCGTATATAAAAAAAATATTAATGTGTAACGGAGACAAATTAAAAATCAACAACACAATAAAGTTAGTTATATTATAATAGTTACCATCACGCTTGCTCATATCGGCTCGGCATAAGGGTCATAATCCAAGATTCATTCATTCATTTTCCAGGATAGTCTAATAATTAAGATAGCCTTAAACTATTCTCTAGTTTTTGATAAGAATGTCAGTGTAAAATAATAGGATTGATTCATAAGTCTGCCCTTTACTCCTGTATTTATATTATGTCTGTGGCATACATCCGCTGTGCAAAGGCAGCTTTATATTATACTGACTTAGTAGAAGTAGTAAAGCTTTCTATGACAGAGCCTGTCCGGGGTAGAACTACAGCCATTCTTATTTCTGCCTATAGTCAGCATTGTTGCATTGCTGTGTTCCGGGTCGCTTTTAGCTCTCTGCCTTGACCGTAAATTGCAATATAACCCTACTTTATGCATAAACTACTATATGTTAGAAGAGAGGCTGTTCCGACTTGTTTTTTTTTGTAATTACTACCCGCGTTAAAATGTTTTAATAACATGTTTTCCAGTTAAGATAAATAACGGCAATTTTTTCCTTTTTTCAGATACTGTCATTGATAAATGTTTTCCTAAGTGTACTGGTATTTACGTTTAGATTTTCATGTGATCTTTCCAACATACAACATAGAGGCGATCAGTACTTCGTGTTGACCATCATAAGAACTTACATCATTCGTAAGTAAATTCAAATTTCACATTAACTATTTAGACCGCACTTTCATTGAATGGTTTAGCTATAAGTCATAAAAAATAATAATTTCAGGTTACACGTGTGACAGGTCGCTGCATTATGATAAACTAACAAAGGCCGACTCAGTCTATGTACTGGCAGTTATCTGCTTGGTTTTTGCATTGATCAACTTGGCGACCGCGTTCATAATGATTCATACGGGTAAGTTTTATACCTAGAAGTAAGTAATTACTTAATTTCTAAGTTAGAAAAATGTTCTCAAAAGGTGTTTCGAAGCCGCAAAATAAATGAAATTTACGAGCGGAATAGTTCTGCAATAAGAGCAAGTATTATATTATCGTTTACAACATCGTTTCGTTACCTCGCAGATTCCGTTGACCAAAGTATAAATGGAAAAATATAGTGAAATGTACATTGCGAGATTGGGTGGGTCACTTGTGGGGCTACTTTATCGAGACGTAGCGACAGTTCGCGTTATCACGACATACATACGAAACAAATTAAATAGTTTGTAAAATCGCATCGCGATATACTTACTCGTAGTTCTTTCTGTATTTAAGTATGAATTCCATTTTTAACACCTGACGCAAAAATGAAAGGGGTTATAAGTTTCACGTGTATGTGTGGGTGCATGTGCGTGTGTGTGTGTGTGTGTGTGTGTGTGTGTGTGTGTGTGTGTGTGTGTGTGTGTGTGTGTGTGTGTGTGTGTGTGTGTGTTGTGGCATCCTAGCTCCCAAACGGATTAACAGATTTTAAGTGTTTTTTTTTGTTTCAAAGTTGAAATAATTGAGTGTTCTTAGCTGTGTTTGATGACAATTGGCGCAAGACGGCCGCCGCCGAAATGTCGGTTTATATAAAAATCTCCTTCTATACGAGTTATATGAAAAATGTAGGGTAGGCAGTGCTTTTTTGGATGTATGAAATGCACGCCACTGCACGTATTGGACATTATAATTTTATCACTCTCCTTTATCTCGCCATGGAGTAAAGGTACTTGTATTGTTACAATGCATTTATTTTTGTTTGTTGTTTTGAATAAAGAATCCAACGCAGGGTTGGTGCTTGGTCTATATCTGTAACACCCCTTCATTAACTTCGCTACTCTGAGGATTATAGATGCAACAACTACGCTCAGGTACTCTAAAATCCCTCGTTATACTTGGGCTTTATTCCCGCGTCCTTAACATAAGACATTGCATTATCCCGATGTTGAATAATCTATTATTAGTTTACTTTGTAAAAAGGAAAAATCGCGAGGAAACCTGCATACCTGAGAGTTCTACATAATGTTCTCAAAGGTATGTGGAGTCCACCAATCCGCACTGGGCCAGCGTATTGGATTGCCTTAACCCCTTCTCATTGTGGGAGACCCGTGCCCTTTGGTGGGCCGGTAACGGGTTGATATGATGATCATGATGATGATTATAAAGAGGAATGATCTGAATGACAGAAGAATGTTGGGGGTACATAACTTTGACTTGTTTGAACTGGTTTGAACTTTGTTTTCTATTGTTAGTAAATGTAGAATCATTATTTTGTCTACAGGGTACAGGTTTGATGATGTTCACCACCCTATATTTTATTTCAGTGACAATGAACGTGAAAAATTACGACATAACTATTTACGCGTACCTTGGCACCAGTCTGGCAATGTTTGTAGTGGACCTCACCATCGGCGTACATTTCGGAATAGACACTCAAACTATGAAGATTATGATGGTATGTACCTTCGAGTTTAGGCAACAAATTTTACCTCATCATCGCACAATCTTGACTGGCCGGCACTGGTACTGCAAACCCAAGAAATCCCAGAATATTTGATGGTGTGATACTAGAGGATGAAGGGTGAAAGCATTACAAGCAATTGCCCACACCAGCGTATCTCCAATAATTGTTTTAGGAGTGATGACATGTTTGACTTAGATTAGTCCGGGTCACGTCACGTAGGTCCAGTGATCTTAGTCTTCGCCGGTGAGTTGTGCAATGGTTGTCTGTGTGTCGATGTTGTGTTGAACTTGACACAAAAGTCCTCCGAGTTGATCTCCGAGGCATGGGGCTGGATAAAAGTTATCCTTAACTCTGGGCTTGCACTGAGAATTTCTTGACGGATAAACTTCACACGGAACAATTTTTGGCCCGATCCGTACCTATATCAAACCGTAACTTTCATATTATATTAATTTCCTCAGGGTTCACATTCGGCTGGCCATCCATCCAACTACGAATATGACATGATCCGCTTGGGGGCGATGCTGTTAATGGCGATTGCTTTCAAAGGATACATGGGCCATTTTGTCAACCTGATGCTTCTCCTTCTACTCGGAACCTTGGTTATTCGCCAACACAGGAAGAAGTCCGTGGGAGATGACGTAAGTTATTTTTTAACTCCTTTTATTTGAATATACAAAGTAGTTTTCTCTTCAACGACAACATCGAAAATCCTCGGTAGTAAAAGGTTACGTAGAAACATAACTCCAACAGTTTAAGACTTTATCTTAACCATAACCAAAACTAACAGTGTAAAAAAAGGTTAACAAAGAGCCATTGTTGTTAGTAATTATTAGACCACGCAGGTTTTGACTTTTTACATTATAGTGTAAATTTTTTTTTATATATAAATTTATCTATACCTATAATAAAACTGTAACCTGTGAATTTCTCGACATTGAAGATATTTGATAGTCGATTGGCGCAGTGACTAGTCGCACACAACATTTTTACTATTTTATTTTAGTAGGTATATACGAAATAAAGAAATTATCAAGGAAGTGTTCACTTACACGAGATTATAAAAGACGAAGAAAGATTTTGTGTTTCTTTAAATACAAAGTTTAAAGTACAGTAAATTACTTTGTATATAAAGTACCCATGTACTTTATATACAAAGTCTAAGTATGAGTTACTTATGTATATAGATTTCTAGTTCCTCTCTGAGCTTCGACCCGACGATCATTCGAGCATTGTATCGTAAGGAACTGCACGTTTACGTATTTGATATCCATTGGACACGTATGACGCTCTTTGCTTCGTCCTTCTAATACGCATCTCAAAGGCGTGTTAAAAGGCATCTTCTAGGCGAGCGCGTCCACCTTTGACTGCATCTTTACTTCTATATTATATCTTTAAATACGTGATATAGCGCCGCCGGACGCCGCTACCTGTTGCATGCTAGATATGTTTCTATAATCATATAACACAGTCAATTGGCCTACACTTTACGGTGCTGAATACCGGGATTAAAAGTATCCATATGTCTACCTCGTATTATGAACCCAAATAATGTCAAGTTTAATTTGAATCAGTTCAATAGTTTCAGTTTGATGCAGGGCCGCGGTACAGTAAGACAGACAGACAAACATACAAAAATGACTAAAAATTATAATTTAACAATAAAAATGTTGGCTGCAATATTGATTATAGTGTCCTTGAAAAAAATTCGAAAAAATATTTTCTATGTAGGTACAGAATTCTACCCGTTACAGTTTTATTATAAGTATAGATTGTATATTTATACTTTTTAATATCATTTGTGAGAACAAGAACATTTTTTTTTCAGCATTCCATTCAGCGATTTGGAGTGATAAATGCTTATGAGTAAGTATCTATTTAGCATCTAGAACAGTTAAAATTACTATATCTACAGTAGGTACCCTCCTAACTATATGAATATTCACCTTCACATTCTTAATCAGAACTCCGATTAATATAATGGAAGAAGAATGGGGACCACCGCGCAGTTTGGACACATCAGTTCGTTACACCAGAGGGTAAGTGATGTAATGTGTACAAAAAGAAATATCTGTTTCTTTCGTAGTATCGCTTCCAAACAAAGAAGAAATTTAATTTTTTTTTGTACTTTGATGTCGTTGTTTAGTATTTTGAAACCTGTTGCTTTTTAGCAAATAGTTTGGTGTCTGTTCAGCGACTTCGGCCTTGGCTAATTACCACCCTATTGACGCCAAGTGATTATAGTTACTGTAATATAAGCGATTTATTGTTTCGTTACCGTTAGATACCGAACAGTCGTCTGTTCTGCTTGGGAGGTTTTGTCCACAGATTAAAAACATTAAGAGTTCGTGTGCACGACTAATATTGAAGTATCAAAAACCACTCCACTTTAGAAGTGTTTCACGAACAGGCGGCTAGTCACATCATTCATTTAGCAGTTGACTGTAATTATTTTACCTCCAAAGTTCTAAACGATAACCATAAAATGGGGAAAATGGCAAAAGTTTGTGAGCTAGCAACATTCCGCGGGTGTGAAGTGAGTCGTGCTCAGGGCGTTTTCTGTGTTTTGGACACAATGCACTGCATACAATAATGGCTGATAAGGATTCTGTCTGTTCTTAATTCTGTGGTATTGCCCATAATCACCATGCCGCTGTGTAGACGGTTTGGTGATCTCAGTCGATGGTATATTAGCACAGAGGACGCTACTGTGACGGATAACGGATATAACGGAGAGCGGGCTCCGTTATATTCTTTTAGTTGCCTCGCACGGCAATTTTTCAGTTATATTTTGTTGGTTAACAAATGTTAAAAGGTATGCAACCTTTTAACATTTGTTCGAAGTACATGCCGTGTTTTTTTTCCATCTTCATCCTATGCGGCGTTCTTTATGATTTTAAAAGAAAGCGAGCGCTAATGCCATTCGTTTTTGCGTCGAAAATCCTGTAATTCTGATCTTTATTTTACAAATGTTCTGTCAATAGCCTGAGCTAAAGAATTGTAGGCAAATTTGAGCTTTAACACAGACTTTTTTTACTCCAATGTTCAAGCATATTCAAGCGTATACTATGGCTACAGGACAAAACGTGAACGCTGCTAATGCGGCGCGGTCTGTAGGTCTTTGAATGCTTACTATGGAAATGCATCGATGTAGTCTCTCTCACTCGTCTGAGGTGAAGGCCAGACCGCGCCGGTGCGTGTAAACTAAAACGTGTCCGTAATTTGGTGGTCTGTAATAAAGTGCAACAAAAACAAACGCCGTACTTCGAGCCCGGCGTTTGCTGACTCTGGACGCGGCTTCAGTAATATTCTAGCTCTTCTCGAAGAAAGGAGGTTGGTTGATCTTGTTAAACAAATATTATTGGAACAGAAAATAAGAAAAAGGCGTCACCGTCTTTTATTGAAGAGGTTGGCCGAGGGTTGGCGTCAAATAAAAATCTTTTTTTTTTTAAATGGGTCTTAAAGAAATTTGTATAGTTCTTTTTTTTATTTTACCAACTTCTATGAAAAACACGGCTTCAGATACGCCAGAAAGCTTTGAAATGTGCGTAGGCGTGCGCAGTGACAGGCGTGTGAGAGACACAGATACAATATAAAATATGTTTAAGAGTAAGCTCAATAAACGGCTCTTATAAAAATTCAACTACGACCTTAATGAATATTTAACGTATTGTGTCTTTTTTTATTTTGATTGATCATATAATGGTTTAATTGTTTAATTGTTGGATCATAAAATTTGTATTTCTCTGACATATTTATTGCGATTTAACTATTCAGGTTTGCCACCTAAGTTTTGAGGAATTACCCCCTAAGAAGGTTCGAAGAAACTAACTCGTAGTTACGTGAAAAATCGGCTTTTCAGTTAACAACTATAAATTATAAAAATGTATATAAACTATTTTGGAAAAGCCCCCGTTGAGAGTGGTACAATAGGGGATTAAAGAATTTGCTGATCTTTTTATATTATTAAGTTCCCAAGCCTAAATTTAGAATATTGGTTCCTTTTAAAGGATCAGTTCAGAAAACATTTTATCCAAACCTAAAAAGGGTAAAACAGAGATTGGAAGTTTTTTATGAAACTCTTATGTTTTCAAAGTTAGAAATACAGTAATTCGCATTAAGGTTAGTTTGAATCGAAATATGAATACATTTAACCACCGACCTAGTGCATGTTATTTTAGGGTTTAAAAATAGGAGACGAAAGATTCTGGTGATTTTTTTATAACTAAGTCTACAAATCTGAAAGTAAGAAAACAGGTTTCTTACCCCTAAAGGCGTAAAACAGGGGTTGAAATTTTTAAGAAAGTCCCATGTTTTAGAAATGAAGAAGCACTAAAATTTGCATTTAGGTTAATTATGAATAAAAAGGCTAGAAGGTCTGGAGTGCACGAAAAACAGACGAAAGCTTTAAATTCGGAAACAGAACCAGTAGATAAAGAAAAAAAAAGGTATGACTTAAGCCGGTTAAATAAGAACAGCAGCATACGGCATAAATGGATTCTATGGAACTTCGCCTGGGTATAGCTACCTTATAAACTGTTGGACAGTTCTTGAGGAAATTGACCGATATCTTTCTTTCTGAACAAGGGCACAGACAAGGGGATCTTCTTACGAACATAAAAAAATCAAGAATTCCACAATGACAAATTCGCGGGCATCCGCCTAAATCACCCGGAGGTGCACACAACGAATATCCTATTTGTAGGAGTTCATTACCAGTATTTTTTTTTTATCTTTTATAAATCACATTTAATAGTATGAACTAGAAGGTCTATATTTGTGTCTGATTGTGACCTGATAACGTATAAATCACGGAACTGATTTTGAGATGGTTCTTTAGATATGCGGTCCAGGGATTTTTTTCTAATTTCAGGACACATAAAAATTCATCGCGGAAGTATTCATGGACAATAGCTAGTTATTATAGAATTGTTGAAACGCTGGCTTCTTGTAATAGTCGTACGCTGGATGGAAAGAACGCCGCTTAGGATGAAGATTTAACGCTACGACTTGTCCTTTCCATAAGCTATGTTTAGATAGAGTTCGAAGTTTTTACTAAGTAGCTAGTTGTAGTAAATGTGTTTGTTTGTTACTAGTAGTTAGCTAGCTGTAGTAGTAGTAAAACGCCAGTTACTTGGGACTCGCTTACCGTTTAAATCGCTTAGGCTTTTTATGTTGAAGTTGATTAAACAGGTAGCCGACATCGCAGCAATGTGATTCGCGATGTTAATACCAGGTAATACAGGTGAGATGTCATCTCGCTGATCTCACTGAGCTTCAGCTATCTACCTATTATAATATAGGTACAGTAAACATTACCTACCTACGCTTAATTTGCTACTTATTTTTGTAATCATTCCGAAGCATTCTACTCTCACCTCCGGAACGCATTCCATAATGATGCAGTGGTATTGGTGAAAAAATTGCAAGAAGCGAAACGTTTTTAGAGAGCGTATTTAATAGGATTTGGTTAGTTTGGTGTATAAAAAATTAAGATTATTTATTAGGTACACCGTACCTACTTGACTCGTCGTCGAAGATTGTATCGAATTATTTGGCATACACTTTGGTTTACGGTTATAAGATTTCATTGTTGGGATACCATAGGCAATTGATATAATTGATGTTGGTAATATTTTCAGACGCTCGCTGAACATTCTGAGCGAAGATGAACCACAGCCTGGACCTGCAAAAGAACCATCAGTCGTTGATATTTCTAGGTAAGTGATACTTAATCTTATATTTTATAAGGATAAATAAAACAATAAAATAAGAAGCTCGCTTAAGAATCTTAAAGTTAAATATTGTTTCCTAAGCCTGCAACGTGAACTCGACTATTGGATACAAGCAGGCGTTACTTGCGGAATTCCATGATATGTTATGAAAATTAAGCTTAATTTGCTTTAGTAGATACTCCGCGAAAGCAGGAGAATCTGTATTGTGTAATTTATAATTTCTTCAATCTCCTCAGGAGATGTTGATTTGACAATTAATAATTATTAAGAATTATTCACTAGCGGTTACGAAGCGAAAAGTGCGTAGAGGGTACATTTCCAATAATATGGTGTGTAATATAAAGATGGAAGAAATTTTAAATAACACCATACAAACTATCCTGCTTTCCGCGAACTACAGCAAATTAAGCTTAATCTTCATAATGTGCTGAACTAAACTGAAAACCAAACGTTATCAAACTGAAACATGCTTAAATAGGATATTTCGTAGGAAGGGTGGTTGCGAATAAAAATAATTACAAGTTAGGTATACCTACTTGTATCAGTGCTGTCTTGCTAAATCTGACCTAACTATTTAAGTTTAAGTATAGCAAGACGGCACAGATTAAGCAAATAAAGCTTCTTGCAACCCGTCGACCTGCATTGGATCAGCGGGGACTATATCCCCTCTCCTAGCATCTGCCCATCAGCTAGATATGCATTAAGCTACTAAATATAAATTTTTGTATAATTCTCAGCCCCTTGCGAGACCCATGGGTGTACCGTACCGATGCAAGTGGATATCCGAGAGGGTAGGTATTTCATTACATATTTAATTGTAAATCAAATTAGTACCGCCGACGGCGGTGCCAATTATACTAGCTGTCATAAATTATTATATAATTTTAAGCTCTTTTCAAAGAATTATCGAAACGGGTTATAGAGTCTATCGATGATCCTAGAGCGGGCAGTTACCTTGGCCAACGAATTAGTTTGGCCATCCAAAGGGGCCATGCTGCCAGCGTCTTAGGAACTGTGCCTCGCTGCGGTGGTTTCGAGGACGTTTTAGATTTTATTTAGTTTGAAATAGTTTATTTTAGGTTATATTTACAAAACTATTATATATATTATATAACTAGTGGACCCGGCAGACGTCGTCCTAGCCGTTAAAGCAGCGCCATCTATCGGGCGTGTTTTTGTTCTCAAGCCATTTAGGAATTCATTAACACCACAAGGCTGGCATCGAACAAGCGCGGCCTCAGCCTCATTTAAGGGCAGGAAAAAAATACCAGGTAGCAGAGTCTGCCTGATTGAAAAAGCCTGGGCAAGGAGGTATAGCTTCGAGGCCCGTATCCCCGATTTGTCTAAATGTGGAGACCCAGTGTTCAGTAACAAAATTTCATCCAAATCGGTTCAGTTGTTTAAGACGAGTTGGGTGACAAAGGCACCTACAGAAAATAAATTATATAGGTTGATGTTACTTATAGATTCCGACCTAGGAGCTGATAAATTATAGATAAACGATATTTGACGGCCGATTGACGCAGTGGGTAGCAACCCTGCTTTCTGAGTCGACGGTTGTGGGTTTTATTCCCACAACTGGAAATTGTTCCTGTTATGGACATGAATGTTTTTCAGTGTCTGGGTGTTTATCTGTATATTGCAAATATTTTTTATGTATTTATTATATCTGTGAATGGCACGGACTATCAAACTACTGAGTTTTATAGTTGTTGTTTTCTTAGGGCCGATTTCACCAACCAATGCACCGATTTAGCGACAATAAAAAACAATAAATTAACAAATACTTTAGCGACCCGTTAAGTGCTTTAACGGACTGTGTTGGTGAAACGAGAGTCCCACCATAGATTTCCAATCCTATGTTGCGTAGAAACATAACTGTCATACCCCCCTAACAGGTTACCCCGTTACCATATTAGACTGCATAATTACTGCAACTGCAATCAAGGGCTAATTCTTAGTGGAACAATTAAAAAATATAAAATTATGATTACGATTTTGTTTGTTATTAGTCGTTAAATAAAAAAAAAAACTTTTCCAGTGGCCAATCAAATCTGGTCTTCAATGGCGAAGAAGAACCAAGTCGCATTCAAGTTTCGGTGAAAGAATCTACATCTGAGTAAGTTATGATGATTTGTCCACATATTATTATTATTATTGGTGACCGGCCGTGGCTTGTTACCATCCTACCAACAAAGACGTGCAGCTAAGCCATATGCCGTTCCGGTACGATGTCGCGTGGAAACCAATTATTGATATGGGCTTAACATTACTGCCGTACCTACTTTCGAACAGGTAACCCGCTACAATCTTAGACTGCATCATCACCTATTACCAACAGAGATTGCAGTCAAGTACTAGTTAGTAGTACATAAAAAAAAGTAAAGTGGAAATTAAATAACAATTGCAAATTGCAACATTGGATACCGAAATCGAATCCGGTCACGTAACGATCTTTAGTGTGCAGAATCGGGGATGAAGGTTTGTATGGGAAAGAATAATTCGTCAGAAACTGTACCTACGTATGATGATGTACCTACGTGTAAGACAATAACAAAAACATATATTACGTCCCGAATCAATAAGCAATAAAGTGCCCTTTACACTATCCTGCTAACATAATCAGTATCACAAAGTCACCGTGTAAATTGAAAAATATTTACATATTCTCGCTACGAATATTTATGAGTGCGCCCGCGTCACGTCTCCGCCTACGCACCTTAATTATGTGCCGTACCGACATACAAATAATTATTACAGACTAAAAATAAATTTCGGTATTCCAGAATAATCTCTACTGATATTTTCAATGCGGAAGTATGTTCGTTGTTTGCCTTTTTGATTAGAAATAGAACCGCTTATTTTGCACTCCTCATTTAGTTTAAAGGTCGGAGAGTGACAAAGACTCTTTTTCAAAGATGGATATATAAATTTGAGAATCGTAAATTACAAAATTCCTGTAATGTTAAATTGGCCAAACTTATGATCATCTACAGTGGCGTGCATAGAGGGTATGCACAGGGTATGCAGATGATATAAAATGAATTATATTAATCCAGTACGAGTTATAAAAACTTAAAGGTTTTACTCTTACAATGCCCATCCTTAAGCCTTCCGAACCGGTGTTAGAGTCACTACACACAGTCTTGACGTTTCAAAAGTGCTTATATTAGGCCTACTTGAAATAAATGAATTTTGAATTTTATATCGTAGGTACTGGAGATTTTTATCATTTCAAATAATCTTTATACCCTATGCATACCCTCTATGCACGCCACTGATCATCTAGGTAAATAAGGTTAATTTGCCTACCAATCAAATTGCTATAAATAAACATAAAATCATACTAATAAGCATTCAAAAATAATATTTTCTTAAACAAACGCGTTGCTTATTACAATGGCGGCGAAAGGCTAGTGACACTGACAAGCCTTAAACGCAATTGTAAGCTATGCTTTTCTTTGTAAGAGATTGCTTGCAGCAATAAGGCCGCCTTTGCATGTCTACATTGTGTACTGTAATACTCCTTACTGTTTCTTTTCCTGTATGTTATACGTGCAATAAAGTGTTTCTTCTTCTTCTTCTTTTCGGATCTTCGTAGCGGCTATGTAGTTGGATGATTTGTCTTTGTTGATACAAGGCATTGGCAATATAAAAAGAAAAATATTATCGCGGGAAATCTTTATATTTACTCTTAAAGCTGTGGTCAATAACCGGTGCTTGGTCGACTATAGGGTCAGCTCTACCTCGATCCAAATCTCGACAAAGCTTTGGATTCTGACAAAAAATACTTTGACCCAAGTGCAGATAAATAATTTATATGTGATTTACATTTTTAAGGGTAGGCATGATTTTACTTAATTACTACCCTATATTTTATGCGTATATATATAGCTATTTAACATAGTTTTATATGTATAGTTAGCTATTTTAGTAGTAATTAAGTATTATCGTGTATACAAATTTCTTTCAAAAACACAGGTCTTGCCTGGCCACACTGTCAGTAAACGGTAAGTAATATTGTTGATAATATCGTTAATAGTATTTGCAGGCCGCTTATATATAAAAAGATTGGGTGCGGTTTTAAATTTTATCATTATAACCTGATCAGATTCGGTCTGGTCTGGAACTACAGGCTACGGCCGCTACAGGCTACAACGACAGCGGCAAAGACGCATCGCAAAACGTTTAGCTATGCGGCCCAAATGTGATAGTTAATAACGTAAGTTCGTTATATATTTTAATATACAGAACACCGACATCCACTATTTCGATGTTTGCTGTTCATAGAGTACAGTTTTATACTTTTCAACGTAGACAAGAAATTAAATTTTGTAAAGCCTTTTTTTCTATTTTCAGCTCACTGCCAATTGGATGACGTTCTGAATATTTTTTGTTTGAGCATCTCCCACCTATCGTTTTAATACCATGCGTGCTACTCACCCTTCTTCCAAACCCTCAAGCTACATACTCTTTTTCAGAATGACAGTACTTCGTGTACTTTATGTATTACGTAACAAACAGTTAGCAAGTGAGGGTTATAAAAGTTACAAAATACAAGAAGGTATGTGCTTGGCGGCATAATATACCTCAGAAGTCAGAAGAATAACAATATTGATAAAAAAAACCTCTCCATTCAGTATTCAACTGCATGTGACAAGCTTAGTGGGTGAAGATGACCGGTGATGCTATTAAATAATTTTTCTAACATTTCCTGATCAATAACGGTCTGTCATCTTATCTTAGATATATAAAAGAGAAAGTGTGTGGGTATGTTCCGCATAGGCTCCGAAACGGCTGGACCGATTTCAATGAAACTTTCAGGGAATCTCCGGATTGACCTGGCGAGTAATCCTGTAAAGTTTGGTGACGATCGGAGCACTCCTATTTTTGAACTGTCAAATACAGCTTTCATTTACTAGGATGATATTCTATTGTTGGGTGTACATGGGTGTAGATAATGATCTTCACCCGCTCGAGAAGAGAATAGAAGAGAATGAATACGGAGAGAAATAAATGATTTTATATATTATGAGACTTAAATTAAAAATGTAATTATGTAAGTTTATAGTTACTTATGCTAGTCATTTATGAAATTTAATATATAACATTCGAACAATGAATAGGTACGCATTTATGATTTTCGTATGCAGTTGGACGAATTTTAAAGGTTAAGAGTTTATTTGTTTTTGCAGCAGTAACTCGCATAAAGAGTCTTATTGATTTAGATGTATACCAATGAATCCACGTGAGGCTTAACACCTCGCCTCAGGTGGATAAGCACAGGGTGGCATTTTGTAAGACGTGTTCCCTACATGCCCTGCGACGTGTCGCTCTGTTTATTGTCGATGGTTTTCAACTTAATATCAGGTGGTGCTTATTATGTCAATCATGACTGTTAAAAAGTTAATTTCTGCTTCGTATGTTCAAATTATTGTTCTGTTTTTATAGCGGGATTTGCAATCGTTCCCCTTCGTGGCTGTTCAACTCCGGAGCCGCGCTCCCGTTTTCGTATCTAGAGGACCCCAAGCGACCTTTGCCAGTGAAGCCTCCCACAACAGCAACTACCGAACACCAGTGGCGACGCAGTGCTTGGCCTCCGACGCCGGCAGTCCCAGACCCCGACTACAGCCCCCCGCCACGGAGGCTTAAATCAGCGCTCAAGTCAAACTACATTTGAAACCTAAATTTATAAGATACCTATATACATCGCTTGTTTGCGACAATAATGACATATTCTCAAACAGTCAAATTTTACAAGAGACCATTTTCCAACTTTGAAGTGAAATATTTTGAAAACGGGGAGAATAACATAAAATTTTCTCCCCTGCCTTTATCCTACGTCTTTGAGAACTGTTCTCATTGTAGCTAAAACGATTATTTTTCTGTATTTATATTTATAACAAGCTAAAAAATCCATTCTTTGTATGTCATCCTTGTCGCGATTCAGCGATATGTGCGACTAACGACCGGACGAAAACTCCTTTTTTTAATATTGGCTCGTTGAAATAGTAACCATGTCTCGATATTTTGTTTTTTTTTTGCAATATTAATATTTATAAAATATTTCGATTTAGCGTACGTTCATCATGCCTTGATGGAAGAACAGTAGAAGAATTGCACGCTCCAAATCGTGAAATCGAAACTGCATCAGTGTTGCGATAAGCGGTAACGTCTCCTACAATTATTAACGCGGCGTAGTAATTTCATATTATGAGTACTGTATGCAATACAGTTAACACGTCAAGTGATGAACGTCCTATTTTGGTATATCTATATATTATTGATTTATTATGGAAGATAATGTAACCTAACAAATCAGTATATTTTTATGTGCCGTGTCGCTAAGTCAGTGGTACGTATGAAGTGTTGGTGCTGCGAATACCTAAGAATTAAGCAGAGGTAAAAAGCTCGTTAGATCGCTCGCTATAACCAAAATTTTTATTCCATTAAAATCTTTACATTTCAGAGTCGCTATTACGGGAAGTTTTACTGAATTTACGATACCAAAATAACGAACACGCATTGAATACTTGCTTATGAAGTCTAGTGGGCTATAATCTTAATTCAATATTCATAGCTATAATTCTGATATTATTAGGATAAGTTGAGTTGTTATAAACTAGTTGTGCATGGAGTATTCATTATCTAGGGATAAAAACAATTTTTGATTTATATAGGTGCCTGACTAGAAGATATAAAAAAACATGATAAAAACTGAAGGAATTGAAACAATACCATCATAACTCAAAAAATTCAAAATTCAAAATTCATTTATTTCAAGTAGGCCTAATACAAGCACTTTTGAAACGTCAAGTCTGTCCGTGTGTAGTGATTTCACTTAAAATGTAACTACCGTATAATTTTAATAACAGTACCAACTTAAAGCATAATTATTGTTGGTAGATATATGTATTCCTAAACCGGGGCTGGTAATAACAATTTTCGCCCCACCCGACAATCGAAGCTTGACTACCCGTGAATTCATGATTGAAGAATTCTAACCAACAATAATAATTCATGACTTAAGAGCACCTATATACACTTATAAGGTACATATCTAGGTAAAATGAATACGCCACGAAATCTAGTTAAACAACTTACGTGTTAAGGATATAAATATAGGTACATAGGTGAACAATTATAACGTATATTATGAAAAGGTTACCTATGTATTTATATTTGTTAGTTATAGGTGTACCCACCTAGTAGAGAATTATTCATTTACAGAATATGTATCTTTAGGATACGTATTCTTCGAAGCAAATAAAAAAAACAAAAAAAAATTAAAATTTAAAATAAACCAAAAAAAAATTATAAGAAAATAGCTTAATTCAATCTTCTCTTGAAATCTTAATAGCTAATTCCGATAGTAGTCTTAAACTAAGTATATATTGCATAAGCTAATAACATTTAAAATAATTGCCTAAAGGATCGCTTGAAAACTGTATTATTTTGATTTCTTGATGTTTTGTTTCGAAATATTATCCTAGGAATCAGGATTAACTATTCTTATTTCTAGGATAAGAAGTCCTTTGGCCTAAACTGATTTGATATTTTTATTAGCGATTATTTCAAAGGAAGACATAGTATTGGATGAGTTATCTTCTTGCTTCAATAAGCTATACTTCCTTCTGATATTATATAGATGAGTTGAGTTGTTATAAACTAGTGGCGTATGTAGTATTTATATCACCTGAGTTGATTTATAGAGAAAAATATCAAGTTTACTTGGGTATTAACGATATTTTTCTCTTTATTATGCCTACCATGGTGATATTAGGTGTAGAAAGTGCAGGTATTTGAACAATATCGCCTACTTTGACTAATATAATCAAAGTAGGTAATAATAATACTCATTGGTAACTTACAAAGTGTCTGTCGTGTTACTTCAATACCAGTAATTAAAGCTACTACGCCGCCAAATCTAGTGAAACCAACCAACTTACCTTTTTAGGATATAGGTACCTAGTTACGTGAAAAAAAGGTGAGCCTACCTATTTAATATCTTTTCTAATAGGTGAATTTGACATTTTAATAACATTTTACGTAGGTACGTGACTTAAATAATTGCCTCAACCTGGTCTACAGTTCTTTCACAGTTATTTACCTCTAGCTGTAAGATTGGCGTATGTTATGATGACGAATGTCATCATAACATTAGAAGAGAAAAATATTTGTGAACAGACTGTAAGCTGACTGGACCGTTTCGAAATACACTGTGTAGTTTTATGTACCTACCTACCTACATCTTATAACTTGCCAAAGAATATTCAGCTTAAGTAGATTTAAACCTACCTAATATAATCAAGTTTTAGCACGTTCCCTGTCCATAACTTAAACCCATTATACACTACATGACTCTCATGAATGACTCACGCATTACAGCGTCCCACTTACAGCACCATAATAAGGTCAATAAATTGGAGAAAAAACAAAACGAGAGCAGGCTAAACGCTCAGTATTCTGACCTCTTGTTAGTGCGTTCGTCTGCATAACTAGTAACTTAGTTTGAAAGCAAACCTCGAGGGAATTCTATGCGTATTACAGAAGCCACCATAATCAAATATTAAACAACAAAAAGTAACTAATCGAAATTAAATCCGGCCAAGAGTCAGGCTCTCAAACGAAGGACTTCGTACCATCGTTCAATATTATACCACTATATACTTTTTAAATAAGTCGCAAATCAAACAATGCAGGTGCTATAGCAATATGGAAAAATTGTAAACTAACATCCATAATGAAAATCATTTCGAAATTCGTCTTTTTTTCGCGCGAGTACACAGGCAACGACAACTCTACGCGTTCGTCGCGCGAAGACTGAGGTCTCTACTGTCCTGAATTATGTTTTACTTATTTAATGTGTTGGTTGCCTAGTGGTGGTGGCCAACTTAGCAAACTTACCTTAGTTCAGTGGTCAGAGCTACGTAGATGGGTTATTGTATACTTATATACAAATATTAAAAAGAGAAAGGATTATTATGATTGTTGCATTTTGATCTTCTTGTTCGGTGCGTTAAGACTTTTAGTGAACGCTGGTATATAAACATGAGGAACAGAAAGAGAACTTCATATAGTTCAATATCTCAAATAGATTGTTCGCTTTAAAAATGGAGGTTGACAAAAGGCGGGCGTCGACTACTTCAAAGACGGCACGCATGTTACACCCACACTGGAGAGGACGATTTTAAATTTGTATTGCTGACAGGGAACGTGTTAAATAGTTATATACTTTAGCTGTAAAACATTTTAAACTTCTGGACCATAAACTAGTAACTTTCAACATTTTTTAGTTAAAGACTGTAATTAGTAGTGGCGTGCATAGAGGGTAAGCTCAGGGTATGCAGATGATATAAAATGAAGAAAATCTCCGGTACGAGTTATAAATTACTTACGGGTAGAATTTTAATAACTCTTAAAATGTCTATCCTTTAGTTTTTTGTAACTCGTATACGTACTGATTTTCTTCATTTTATATCATCTGTATGCCCTGTGCATACCCTCTATGCGCGCCACTGTGTAATGGAGTTCTATTACAGACTTTAACTAAATATTTTTGCAAGTAACTAGTTTATGGTCTGTAATAGATCTCCATTACAGACTTTAACTAAATGATGTTGTAAGTAACTAGTTTATGGTGCAGAAGTTAAAAATAAATTAAATTATTCCTTAAATAAATTATTGTTCTTAGATTAAATTGTTATTTCCATTTTTACCCCCGTCTATTGCAACTCGTTACCCCTTATTTTTTAAATCTAAAACCAGTACAGAAAAATAAAATTCACACAAAATAGTATAGAGAAATATACCTAATTTACTTTAATCAATTGAATATAACCGCCGGAGCTTAGCTTACAATTGTTTTGTATATTATCGTTTTGTTATACGGATAGTTATATGCGTATAACAAAAGCTGGAATCAATAGCAGTACGATATTCCATTTTGTCCATCCGTACTTCTGCTAGAGCCGAAGGTTATTTCTTAATTTAGAACTTATGATATCCAAAGTCGAAAATGAAATTAAATGAAAATAGATTCTTAAGTAAAATATAAGACACTAGCTGTCCCTCGCGATGTAGTCCGCGTATTGCTATATAAAAGATGTGCGATAAAAGTCTTAGCGTGTATAGCATTTCTCGATAAATGGGCTATCCAACACCGAAATAATTTTTCAAATCAGATTTGAAATAACAAGCAAATAAGGCTTACAATATTTTTATAGCCTGGGAATTATTTAATTTCAAATGTTCCGTGACAATTCGAGAGCTCAAAGTAGGTAGCTATTTTACCCGACTTATAAAAAAGGAGGTGGTTCTCAATTCGGTGTTTTTTGTTTGTTAGATCTCTGTCATTTATAAACCGATTTGAAAAATTATTCTATGTTTGAGACTGTTTACTTCCCATTTGGTCCCTTTTTCACCAGGTCAAGATAGGCTGAAGGGATCCTGAAGAAATTGAGGAAGCTCTTCAAATATTATATTGACACCTATAGCGAGTTGATTTTTTTTAAGGTAACTTGACCGTTTGCTATAGAAATGCACCATTTGGTCAAAACTAATGACGAAGACCACGGATGACTACCGGAACTACACAATAATAAGTATAACCCAGTAATAAGTGATAAGTATTGTCGTAAATCGTAGGTAAGCTATTATGCTCGTTACAACAAAGGAGCAGATGGTGAAGTGCAGGGAGTATTAACGCCCTGGCCTAGGGAAAAGCAATGTCATGTAGAAGATAATGGGCAGGTGACTTTCGGCTATTATTACTGAGATATTTTTGCCAACCAAACCACTGTAATACTAAAAAGCAAGCAATAAATATTTTTAACAGCATTTTTAAGTCGGTGCCAATTAAAATGCAGAAGACTACTGGCACTTTCCTTGCTTCTATATGAAAATGAATACGAAGTATATGATCTATAACTTTCTATATTTTACGTGGTATTTATTACCTTTATAGTTTAAATCGACGTGAAAACATTCGGCGGTTTACCTGTCATCAGTGGCGTGCACTGAGTTTCTTACCAGGGTATGCATACAGCAGGAAAATTGCATAGAACGGAAAAAATCCTCCTCTTATACGGGCTATATTTTAATTTTAGGGTAGGCAGTGCTTTTGTGCATGTATGAACTGCACGCCACTGCCTGTCATGGCAGATTGTTAGATGATGGTATTTTATTTATATATCTCACTATCATCATGCTTTTTGTCTATGCATAATCAAAGATCAGGAAAGCCTTATTAATGTAGATTTTTTGAACTGTACTACCGATGAATTTGTACGAATATTTATAATTTGGATTTTATAATAATAATGGTCGCTTACTATGGGTCTCATAAGAAGGCTCGGAATCACTTAGCGGGCGATGGAAAGCAATGTTGGGAGTATCTCTACGTGATCAAATCAGAAATGAGGAGATCCGTAGAAGAATCAGAGTTACCGACATAGCTCAGCGAGTTGCAAAGCTGAAGTGGTAATGGGCGGGGCACATAGCTCGGAGAACTGATGGACGTTGGTGTTCCAAGGTGTTGGAACGACCAATGAATGGCGACCCCGCACAGGTAAACGCAGTGTTGGTCGGCCCCCAACGAGGTGGACAGACGACATCAAGCGAGTCGCTGGGAGACCCAGGAAACAAGTGGCCCAGGACCGTGGATTTTGGAACTCTCTACAAAAAACCTATGTCCAGCAGTGGATCTCAATCGGTTGAAGTGATGACGATGAATAATTCTTATAACGAACGCGGAACGTCTGAAAACTTCTCATAAATGTTAATTAAATCATCAACCAGCATAAGGCGCTAAATGCTGAAAGATGTACAAGAAAAGAATATATTATGGACTAGTGTTTGATTTCCATTTCTATTAAAAATTACACGATGGAGAGTCAATAATTTTCATTCTTGGAATGTCCAAATCAGTAATCAAAAAGAGAGTAATATCTTCTGATCTAGATCTCGTCTTTTCATAACCACTGCTTTTTATATACATCTTCTAAATTATATCTTGATAGCATGTTGCGAGTTTTCGTATCTCTTGCCAACATTTTTCAAATTCTTATGAATATCGTATGGAGGGTAGAGGTAAGGAGAGTCATCTTACATGGGAGAAAAGTTGAAAAAGTGTCCAGTTGTATGCGCTAAATAACAGTTCAAAAATCCTCCACAATGGCGCTGGTGGATGCACAGGGTATGGTATGAATGTAGCGTATATGAATTGAAGTATGCCAAGTTAAAAAAAATTAAAAATTTTAAATTTTTTTTTAAATTTTTATATATAGTTGATGCGTTTTCTTCTTAATTTCGTAAATGACATAATTCGTTTTCATTTTTAGTTTAATATGGGATAGAGCTTTAAGAACACTCATGCTATCGCTGGCAATCACCCATTCTAAACAGTTATCTTCATGGTTTTCAATGTGTTGTAACGCTTACAGGATAGCTAGCGCTTCAGCCGAAAATATACTTGCATTGGGATCAATTTCGTCACTAAAACCCTTCACTTATCTGTCATAAATAGCGATAGAAGTGCTGTGTGCGTTCTTTGCTGAATCAGTGTATATAATTCTATAACCAAGCCATTTCGAAAGCTTATCATAGTATGACTCCTTTGTGGTAATGCAAGGATCTATTTCTGTACTAACATTAAAATATATGCTTTGATAAGTTCCTTCAGAACAGTTAATGTACAAAACTATTAATGTTCAAAGACTTGAGAAACTGCAGACACTCAGAGAAACCATGAACCAAGAATATTTTTAATAAGATTGATGTTTAAGTTTATGAGTCCGCTTAAAACACATTAGTATTTGTCAAATATAAAAAAATATTTTTCAAATAATTAAATCTTGCACTTTAAGGAGGAATATTCCATTTGCATTATATTAATTGGAGTTGTTCTGAAGGCACCTGCTATAAAGCGTAAACTAGAATTAA
The DNA here is from genome assembly GCF_905163445.1 of Pararge aegeria. Classification (NCBI taxonomy): domain Eukaryota; kingdom Metazoa; phylum Arthropoda; class Insecta; order Lepidoptera; family Nymphalidae; genus Pararge; species Pararge aegeria. The sequence goes on from NC_053208.1 coordinate 9,511,685, forward strand.
AACAAAACAAAGTTTTTTTTAAAAAGGTTTTATTAGAGGTGTAGCATATAGATCTGTGTATGTTCAAAATGACTTTGGATTAATGACTTGTAAACTAAAAGTAAAATTTTTGGATTAGCTCCCCAGTAGGTTTTAACTAATGATTTCAAAACATTTAAAGCTCTGAAAGCCCTTGCTAATATAAGTAGTAAATAATACACCCAAAAATGTTGCCTCTGATGCCTCTGTTAAACAAGTTTTATTATAGATTTGAACTTTTTTAGGGTTCCTTTTTCCGAAAACAACAACTTTAGATATTTTCAAATTCAAATTCAAATCTAGGTAGTTAATATATATATATATATATATTAACTACCTAGATTTGAATATTAATATATATATATTATATATATATATATATATATACAGTGTAAACTCTTTATAACGAAACTCGAGGGACTGAGCATTTTTTGTCGTTATAGAGAGTTATCGTTATATGGAGTGAACAAAAAAAAACCATATTAATAAGAATTTTTAATACAAGAATTTTTAATTGTATGTATGTCTTAGATAATAAATGCTTATACATATAAATTATTGTTTACACATATAGTCTGATAATTTCGTCTGACGTTTTTTGCTATGCCAGTACTTGTTTTGTATTATTTTATGTATCCTATTCATATCTAGATATGTGGTGGAATCGTCTTGATTAAACAACAAAAAAATTTCTACCAACTTAGCGGCATCTAGGGCTTGTTGAATTGTTGAAAAATCCGAGCCAACCTTCAGATGCTTTAAAGTCAATTATGCCAAGTTGGTTGGCAAACTTTTCAGCCTTAGCTTTTACAATTGGCCCCGAGATGGGTACATTATTCTGGCGCTGATTGTTAAACCACGACAACATTGCCTGATCTAAGTCTTCGAATTTTGGCTTTCTTAATTTTTTAGTCAAGTTTCCTTCCAGCGCCGCCTCTTGAATTGTTTTTTGGTTTTTCCAAATGGTAGCAACAGTGGATTGACTTAGTTCAAAACGCCTTCCAACGTCACTTTTCTTTTCTCCCTTTTCAATCGCACGTATCACACAAATTTTTTCGTCAACACTAATCGCTTTCCGTTTACTGGCCATGTTAACAGTTTCAAAGTAGGTTTACGACTGATAATACGATAGGTACCCAGTATGCTTGGTCGAAGACCATCACTTCCGAGAAAACAATGCGTCATACTGCACGTGTACAAGGCAATTAAGGATAACAAAAGCTAGACCGACCTCGGATGTTTCGGAGCTTCAAAGTCTTTTGTTACCTGATAACATAACATAAACAATAATACCGATACTAAATATTTACTGTCTACAAATATGAACACATTTCTTCGTAATAGAGAATGGCGTATCGCTATAAAGAGTGTTTCAATATGTGAGTTTTAACGCAAACCAACCAACTTGGGCTCACTCCAACGTTATAGGGAGTTTATCGTTATAAAGGATAACGTTATAAAGAGTTTACACTGTATATATATATATATATATATATATAATCAACTTTAAACTATTTACAAAAATATAGAATTAAGTCTTTGTTATTTCTGTTTGGTAATTGATATGTACAATTTTCAGACAAATAAATTACTAAATCACCAGTATATATCAAATTATTTCTGTAAGGCCCTGTATTTAAATTTAATTGATGTATGTATAGTAAATATATCCAAGGGCTCAATATTCCTCCCTGACAAACATCTTTGGAAGAATATTGGGGACTGTACAGACTTATTTACCATTTTATAAGTACTTGTCTTCACGTATATAAATATAAATATCCATTTAATAAATCTTTCAGGTAATACAATGCTGGAAAGTATGTTACAGAGTATTCCTAAATTTGCATTATTTAATTTACCTTCTATATCAAAAAAGACAGAAACCAGAAGAGATTTTTGGGCCATTGAGCAGATTTTCCCTTTTTGAAGCCATATTGATTATCTGGTAAGAAATTTGTTTAAAGATTTATTAAGTCTTTGCTTTAAAAGCTGTTCAAATATATTATCCATACAACAAGTTAAGGTTATTGGACAATAAGAGTCTTCATGGAACTCTTTTTTGTCAGGTTTTAAGACTGGTATCAAACAGTCAACTTTCCACTCCTGACAAATGTGTTTGGCTGTCCATAAGTTATTATAAATGCAAGCACCATTATCGCCCGAATTCTTCAGAACCAAATATTTGGTTTGCTAATTAAACCAAATGCTATGTTTTTTCTGCTGTGTATTGCTGTTCTTAACTCAATAAGTGTAAAGAAGTTTAATATAAATTTATTAGTAGGATTAGTATAATTATCTATAAACTAGAACCTATTATTAAACTTTACATAGTCTAGGGTATATTTTCTTAATCCATTCCCCATAATTATTATTATTATATTTCTCTTCAAAATTATATGTTTCATTAAATTGTCTTGTGTAAGTCTATATCAAAGTCATAGGAGTGTTACGGTTAAATGAATGACATAATTCACACCAACTGCTGTATCTTTTTGAGGGCTTGAAGTTATTTAAAGGTAAAATAATTTTCCTGACATGGATTTTATTTAAATTTTATACATGTCTGCTTACAGTTTTGATTTTGATCGGTATCGGTATTTACTGTACTACCAGGGAAGAAGATTTTTTTTTTGAGTTTTATTTAAATTTCTACTATGAGGTTTTTAAAAAGGGATTCATTTTTCCACTGTTTTATATGACACTTTAGTGAATTCATTATTTGTTTCTAATAATGACTTTCTATCCAGAATAAAGCTTGACAACAATTGTTCTACTTTTTTTTTTAAAAATACCAATTTTAAGTGGGTTAATTGGATTTTTTTATAAATTACTTCCTACATTTATATCTTCAGTGCTAATTTTACTTACTAGTACTTTTTAAATTACAAGGAAATGATAACTACAAAGAGAATCATCATGTACTGACCAGTCCCAGACTAAAGCAAGGGATTGAGTAACAAAAGACAAATCTAAAGCATTAGGACGTGAAGTCAGCAAACCAACAGTGGTTGGCTGCCTATTATTCAATTGAACCAAATATTTGCCATCAATGACCTCAAGTAGGTTACTACCTCGACAGTTTATTATGGTACTATAACTTCATTAACTTAAAAAATTATTGCAATATGAATGTTGTGCTTATATAAAAACCGAGATTAAATATGTTGATTAAATAACAAACTTTGAGCCATACCATTGAATTATACTAATACAAGAAAAGGCAATGGTTTATTACCGTACAGACATGTCTTCAGTGTTTAATAATCATGTATTATTTGATTTAAGGACAATAAATTTCTCCTTTACAAATGTTGGGTAAATTGGTAGAACAAATCTAAATATAAAGTTCTATGTAACTTTGTTAATTAGCCGCCAACCGGTTGCCATTTGCCACTATACATAGATCTCCGATCAGATTATATCATATCACGAATAAAAACTACTTACGATTTTACAATCTACTAAGATGGTTGCTGTCATTCACTCTTTATTTCACAGCACTAAGGACTCATTCTTTTTTTATATTTCAAACTCCAATTAGGGACTAGTCTGTTCTTATTTTCCAATTATTACCAGCATTATTACCAGTTTTTTTTATAATATAATAATTATCGTAAACTAATTTAGATTGAATTTTTTGTTTATTATAAACTGTAATTGTTTTTAACACGCTTTTAATAGCTTTACCTGTATGTATGTTTGTAACCGACCCCTTTGAGCTCGATTTTGTCCTACTTTGAACGATCAGATTTGATTCAAACTTTGTAGACATATCGAGGACCGATGACAATACACTAATCTGAGAAGATTATTCCAATTTTCAATATAAAAATAAGATTTTTTAGTTTTTTTCGAACTATTAATTACAATTACGACAGCGCCATCTAGACCCAAATGTAAAAAACCTATGGCGTTTCCAACAGATGGCGTTCGCGTACCTAACAAATTCCACAGAAAACATTAAGCTACTAGATGGTAGAGGGCGTTAGCTGTTACTTTTTAATGAGCTGTTTTAAATAATAATTAGAACTTTAGATCAAATAACAGTTTAAAATAAACCAAACTAAAAAGTAAAAAATAAACAATAGTTTAAAAAAAACTAAAAAACACGCTTTTTATAGAAAACCGAACTAAAAAATAGTAAATAAATTTCAATAAGTTTAAATTATTCTTGTGCTAAAAATTTCAATAAATATAAATTAATAATAGTGTGAATAAAAAAAAAAAAGCGTGGGGTGCTTTTTAAGACATTATCAAAATAATAATCACTCTGCTCATATCTGTCAATAAAATATTTATAACTATTGACACCATGCACACCATTATTAATTTATATATATTGAAATTTTTAACACTATTCTTAATTTAAATTTATTAAAATTTATTTTCTACTTTTTAGTTCGGTTTTCTATAAAAAGCGTGTTTTTTAGTTTTTTTTTAAACTATTATTTATTATTTCAGAAATAAGACTTGTATTTGTTAAAAGTAACAGTGAAAAAAATGTTAGCATAACCAAATTGTTGCGAACAGTATGCTTTGTTTATATTTAATGCATTGGCTTATGAGCCGATCAAGTGTTTATATCCTCTTTAACTGAGGCGGTTAACCAAAGAATCATAAATATAGTAAATAGTTTATTTGATACTACAGTTACTAGGTATCGAAACAAAAACAAGTACTAAGTAGGTATTTGTTCGAACGTCTATACTGAGCCGGCAGCCATATAACATTCTCTTTGGCTGCCACAGCATGAAATCAGAGGCTGCAGCTTGCATGCTGTGATTTGTAAATGAACTTAACTGTTATAATTTGTCATTGATACTGTTGTGTTAATATTTATAACTGTTATAATCTACGAGTATTTATCTTAAATATCTACGCTAATTATTAAAATTAACAAATTAAAACTATGATTTTTATATTTTAAATATCAATTTTGAATTTTATTTTACCTTCAAATGATTGTTAAATTCATGCGTACTTTGTTCATTTCACTAACAACTACTATTGCAGGTCGAAGTTATGAAATAGACATTTCTTTTTATTTACTGACCTGATTATAACAAATCTATCTTGCTATAGAAATAAAGGGTCGGTATTATCAGAACAACATTTCTATTAAGATATTTTTTATTGCTCCAAGGGTTGAATGTGCCAATTATTTTAAAATTTTGGGAACTTGATTTAGTTAAAAATTGTCTGAATTATCAATTTATGGGATTCTGTGCCTAGAAAATGCAGATTTCTTATGTGAAATGAAACTGCTCGCATTTGACGAGTTTTGTAAATGTCATTAGTCCATGACAATTAGGTATTTTATACTATTAATATCAAAAAAATCTATTTCAACTTTATTTTATGCTAAACGCTCATAATTAAATGGTCCTTTTCTGTAATTTCGGCCAAGGATAAGACAAGAATGATCGATATATGTTTCTATTTCTTTGTTAATGCAATTGATAAATCATACTAGTGGTAATAATTATTCATTGGAAATTGCACATATATTTAATAATATATGTGCAATTCCAAAAAAACGAAAAGAAACAAACAAACGAAAGAATTATCAGCTTTTATCCACACATTGAACTCGAAACTCATATCAGCTGTTATAAAGTTATGAAAAATAAAATGTTGCTCTATCCAAAATAATTTCCAACGAAATACTGTTATTAAACTAGTATGTGTTATATTATGTGTTATGTGTTATAACGCGCACCAGACTGAATTCGTGAATCGTCATAGTGAAATCAATCGTTGAGATAGAACTTAATACTTCGCGTTTTCCGTGCTGCACTATTTCAAAGTTAAATTAAATGAAAATGTCCCCGTATTATTACTTTTATAGTTTATTACCAAAACGGGTTGTTAAAATCAACAGTACATTTTCACTTTACAGCTTCGACTAATGCAAAATGCGCCCTGTAAATTGCATTAGGAATTTTAGATAGATTTAGAGGTATCAAGACTGTACATAAGTGCGTTTTATTGATCTGACCAGACATATTTGAGGGCGTGAACTGTGAAGTGGTCGCAAAATGGAGTTAGATTTAGTGGTTTCAAGACTGTACATAACTGCATTTTATTGATCTGATCAGACATATTTGTGGGCGTGAACTGTAAAGTGGTCGCAAAATGAAGTTCCATAGACGGTGTGGTGACCGAGTGACACTTTTGCACGATAATACGACTGCTGTTAGAAATTTTGTTGAATTCAATCACGGTTTAATTTTGAGTGCGGAACCTATCGCAGATGATGTTTTATTTGAAATCTGCATCGATAGAAAGGTAAGTCTCCGAATCACTAATTACAATTCATTTCAGATGGAGTCAAGTTGTATCATTTTGTGTTGCAGTCTGCTCTTTCAATTATATCATAATGGCGAAGTCTCGTGGACAAAGCTTTGCTAAACTCCTTAAAATACTTTGTACAGATTTCAAAGAATGTTTCACATAGAATAACACTGGTATTCATAGACTAGATAGGGATATTCTAGGACGCGATTCAGCCGCCATGCAGCAAATCCCTTTTTTTATTCCACAGAATTAGAAACTTAAAGCATCCTCATTCAGCCATTATTGTATGCAGGGCATTGTGGCCAAAAATAGAGAAAAAGTCTCACTTTACATCCGTAGAATGTTGCAAGCTCACAAACTTTTTCCCATTTTATGGTAAACATTAACAACATTAGAGGTAAAATAGTTACTGTCAACTGCTTAATGGAGAGTAACCTTTTGTTTGAGAAACACTTCTTAAGTGGAGTGGTTTTTGATGCTTCAATATTAGGTGTATAGTCAGTTTCTGTATGTTCTTAAATCTGTGTTTTGTCTTGTGCATTTCTTAGACCAAAGAATCCCCAATTTTAAAGATATTGGGCGCTGAAAGCTGGCTAGCCGAATTTAGATAACCAAGGTTAAAACATTCCCTGAGAACTGATAGGTTGTTATGAATTTTATAAATATGGATGTAGAAAGTAGTTAGATGATCAAATCAATGATGACCCAGTGCATAATAAGCACAGTTAACAACATGGCTGTCAAAGGCTGCGAATATCAACCTACCCCAATTGAAAACCCTTTTATAAAGATCTATCTTCCATTCATCGCTTATATAGTAATTTCCCAACCAGGTGTAAATCCTGGTGGTTCTAGTATTTAAACTACTTTCTGTAAGATGAGGAATTATATAAGACATTCCTCATAATGAAACATTATCACAGTGATAGTACAATTTTTCAAGCAGATAGATTCACACTTATCTGTGTAACAGTATACTCCATGTATCTACTCCAGTAAACTGTATGTTTTGCAAAAATAGTAGTGGAATACAAATAATTGTACCTATCACTTAAGTGGCATACCTACTATCTATCTATCTATACAATAACAATACCATGATTAATTATTAACATAGCTTCCTTGTGGCTTGCTTATAAAAATGGGCAGCAGATAAATAAAAAAGTTTGAAAACCTCAAGTGATTTTTTTTTTAACAAAATTTCTTTAACACCTTAGCAATAGTAACTATAGATGACTAGAAATATATAGCCAAAACTATTCAGGCAAAATTTTCGGGAAATCAGTAAATTTGTAACATAATTTTCACTTAACATTATAATTTTTTGACACTGGTTTTTGTAAATAGACTCATAAAAGGGGAAAGTGTTGTCAAAGTTTGATTTGTTGGTTGGTTTCCTTAGTGTACTTTAATAGTGCAATGTCTTACGGGATCACATTAAGGGGCACAGTTGCTGATATTGTTACTATATTCATATTGATTAAGAAAAGAGCTGTACGGTCAATGTATAAACTTAAATCATGCAAATCTCTCTGTAAAAAATTTAAGAACTAGGTATACTTACTGTAGCTTCATAATATATTTATCACAATTTAGTATCTCTTAGCCAAAATATTGCTCTTGCGCTTGATAAAACAACTGATTTAAGGGATAGATATAAATTAGTGACATCTTCACTCATCAAAAAGACCAAAGAGCACAAGAAATTATATAGCATCAGCAAAAGCTGTTTAGTCTATTATATAATAATAATAATAATCTGCATATCATCTGCGAAAATAACAGACTACAGAAGTCATTTGTGGGGTTTAATGTATGTATGCTTTCATAATATGATTCTTGAGGTAATTTTGAATCTACCATGGCATCAGTTTAAATAATGTATTAAAACACATTTAATTCAATGCATCCAGTTTTTATCTTATTACCTATTGCATTTAAGAGGGTCCTGGGTTCAATCACAAACACCAATTACTTCAGTATATTACAATTCTTAATTAGCTCAGATCGGACTCTGGTATAACAAATATTATAAGGCAAAGGTGAGAAACCCTGTGAAACTAGCAAACATGCTCTTCCAAGTTTTTTTTCTCTTATTTTATGCTTTATAGCACTCAATATTAATTGTCTGTCTTAGCAAAGTCAAAGTAAGCATTACATAATCGCTTACTACTGCTACTTGTGTGATGGCAGAAAATGGCAGATTTATAATTGAATAAAACATTAATTTAGATTACAATATAGGTAAAACATTAAATTGTATCCATTGCCTCTCTATGTACAACACCATCTATTGAGGAGTTGCCCATCTAAAAAATATATACACATATGTAGCTAGTATGTACTCCATATTAGTCCTGGTTTTTTATTTATCTTTGGATACAAGATCCCATAATTCTGCTCCCAAATTATTCAATATGTGCAGAATTATGTCATCTACCATAATCTATTATGGTACCAGTTAAGATAATTGTAAAAGGTGGTAGGTAAATGACAAAATGAAATATTCAAATTTTCATCAGTTATTTTCTTTTATTAGAATATTCAAATGCTAAGGGCCAATTTCACCAACCAACGTTTGTTACTTTAGCAACTTGTTAAGTGCTTTAACAGACTGTTGGTGTAAATGAGTGTCCAACTATGCACCAACAAGTGATTATCTGTCCTGACGGGCCGCTAAAGGTAATTGCTGGTATAAAGGTCAATTAAATATATAACAGACGATTAGGTACTGCTGTTTCATAAAGTTGTTCAAATTAATCCATTGACTAATTGAGTTTTTTGAACATTAATAAACAAAAGATGAATTTTTATTAACTACTAATAGATAGCTGATTATTTTTGTAACTATTCTTGCTCGCGGCTCGCTGTGTATGTACAGTTCTCTGTTTCCATACTAATGTAATAATTGCGAACGTTGCGAACGAACGAATTAACGTGTGCTCGCGTGTAGCGTGTATTCGCTTCTCCTTAGTCTTATACTAGATTAAATGACCACTCTGCTGCCTGAAAGAAGGACAAACCAATTAAAACACACTTGCTGCTTTGTCCGTGTAAATTATTATTGTATACTTTTCCTTACACACATACTAAAATAAATGCGCACGTTGCTGCGTAGATGCACATATAAATAAAACCCACTCGCAGCTTCGCTCTTGCAGATTATTACATGTACCTTCCTTACTTGTATACTGTAATGCGAACGTTGCTGCGTGAAAAGCTGTACCTACCAATAATATATCTGGCTTTATTATTAAAAAATAAAAGCAAACAAATCTGCTATTCTTTATTTTTCCCGCCATCCTTGTAGAAATTTATGTAAAAAAGAAATAAGTTTATGTAAGCTAAACACTTCTGGAGTACCTACTTGTGTAATAAAAAACAAACCAATATTTTTTGACCGTGAACCAAGGAGTAATAATTTATTGTTGGGCTGTCAAACATATGTCGTAAAACGTAAATTATGATATCATCCCTGTTTTGAGGCCCCGTTGGCTGATGGGTTGTTGCGACTTTATTGGTGAAATTGGCCCTTAATGTTATAAACTTAAATACAGTATTTAGTTTTTCCATATTTTCATTTGTTAGTTTCCAGCTGTTTATAGAACAAGGTAAAATTTTTAAATCGTGCGCCCTGAATTTGAGGGTGGAAGGGCGGGGGGAGGTCACCCTACTCCACTCGGCTCTGAGTGGTTCTATAACTTTCTAGATAACCTAACCTAGTTTTTTTAAGTTTAGGTACCTAGTAGCACAAACACATAATAATAATGAATTGATTATTAATTTGGCGTGTATGCAGGGTTATTAGACCTCTTGATTCGATAATGACTTTAACTTTATTTAAAACTTTAAGCTTAAGCGTTTTTAAAACCAAAATAACCTCAATTTTTTTTTTTGTCATTGTTGATTTTCAGAAAAACTACGCATTTCCACTGAAAAAGAAAAGCAGTTTGATAATAATAATAAAATAATAATCTGTAAAAAGTCACCACCTTTCTATCGATACGACACCTCAAAACAATAAAATTCAGTTTCGCAAAGTTTTTGATTATTTTTTGTTATTGATTATTGAAATTTGTTTTTTATTATTGAACTTCATTAAATTAAATTTTCATTTTCGATATTCACAAAAACTACGCATTTGCTCAGAAAACGAAAACTCCAGTCAGTTATTGATCGAGTGTTTGACGCCATTTTAGCATTCGATTGCATTTTGTTGAATATGAACGTTTCGTTTCGTATATTCTTGAGCAACTGTTTGTAACAACGTGATTAATGATGACCATAAAACGCTAAGTTATATTGAAAAGATCAAACTAATAGTAGAAGGACGTTGTTAGTATACTTTGTAGTGTAGTCCATGGTGTCACGTAATGGCGTCGTAAATTAAATTAATTCTGTATTACTTTAAAAACTCTTCATTTTAAGGTTAATGTATGGAATGGCAGCCTCGAAATCGGCGTTACCACTTTGGATCCCGAATATATGGAGCTTCCCGCAACGGCCACCAAACTGCGGAATACAGCCTGGGTATTTTCTTTATTTATTTTCAAATTTCAGTATACTTTCTAGAATAATTCCCAAATAGCAGTTTAACAAAATTCCATCGTTTGTGACCTATTTCTATAGCCAATCATATCATATATATATATAATAAACTGAGACGATATATATATATATATATATATATATATATATACACAATTTCGTCGTTAAATGACAATCAATGGCAAAACATGGTAGAGAGAAGACCTCAATTTATTTATTTGCACATTTTAATATTATGTGTGATATATAGTATTTAATAGCAAGTATGTGTCAAATTATATTGTATACTTCTTTTACAGATAATGTCTGGCAGTTCTATAGTTAAAGATGGAGTAACTTTAATAAATTCCTATGGACCAGAGTTAGATACCCTACGGGAAGGCGATACTCTTGGGGTCATGAAAACTTGCAAGGTTGGTAATCATTTTTGGTTACAGTCAAATAATAATAACATTTACTTAGATCTATGGTTTATAAATAACTAATTCTGAAGAACAGCTTTGTAACACAAATTTACTGCCATTTATTTAAAAACTGTTGAAATAGTAAATAATGTAATGGCGACCACTAGTTTACATTTGTAGTTTATGCGTCAAGTAAAGTTTTATTGCATTTTACAGTAGAGGCGGTGTTAGGCTAAGGAAGCCAAGAGTGTACTAAGTAATGTACCATACATGTTTCATAAGACGATTTTTATCACACTTTTGAGGAAAAAAACCTAATAAACTTTCAAATACATTCTCACAAAATAACTGATCCTTTTTGCTGTTTTTCTACTGTATGTAAGTTTCGTAAGTAGGCAGCTCTCTAGATTTTAGAAAGCAAAATCAAATTTTAGAAAGTAAAATCTACTATTGTTCTACTTTCCAATTTAAACTAGACATTTAAAATTATTAATAATAGACCAAAAAGCGAAAATATTGAACCTTATATACATAAATACTTTTACTATACAGAATTATGTTTAACTTAACTGGCTTACCCAACAATTTATTATGTCTTTGATAGGGGGAGTTAATGTTCTATGTTAATGGCCGATGCTTGGGTACAGCAGCGCGGGAACTGCCGACAAGATTGTTTGCTGTAATTGATTTATATGGGCAGTGTGTGCAGGTGTCAATCATTCAAACGAATGGTGTGCGATCCATAATGGAGAGTAGTTTGGATCAGGTGCGTTAGTTTTGTTTTATTGTACTTTAAAATTGAATGCTTTACTATTTTTAAAAGAGGAGGTCATCTGGAATTTTCATTTTAATAGTAATAATTGAAGGACCAAACCAGTGGGCCACTTGATGGTATTTCGAAAACCATCCGCTAAAAACAGAGCAACACAGGAACCCCGCTCTTCAGACAGGAACACAACATTGCAACAATGATGTTTAGGGGAGAAATAATAATGGCGGTAGTACTTACAAAAGCTCTTCTACTACTACTAAGTCAGTGTAATATAATGATGCATTTTCATCGCAGTTGCGAGCCACAGACATTAAATATAAATAAAAGAGAAAAGGGCAGACTCATGAATGAATCCTATTATTTTAAACACACTTTCGAAGACTAGACAAATAGTTAAAAGACAGGATAGTTTTTCGGAATTCAAGTGGAAATTTATTCGGAGAATATTGTAGTTTTTATATGTATGTGTTTGACAGCAGACGGAGCATCATCAAACAGCTCTCAATGATGAGCAGATTTCTCCTTAATAGCTTTTATAGTTTGAAATATATTTGTTCAACTTAATGCAGATTGAGGACGACCCTAACAACGATGACACATTGACTTCAAGCGAAGATGCAGCCCCTGACACTTCAAATCCAAAGGATGACCAAGAAGTTTTTGCTTTGACACCAGAAGATGGTGCCTGTGCCATAGGTATGTCACTATCTTTGTTAAAATCTAATTCAAATGTTTTACCAACAGGGCTTATGTGCATGCTTACGATAGCTTACAGCATTATTTGATAACTGGCTTTTGTAACCATTTGTTTTCCTAGGATAAAAAGAAGCCTTTGTAACTTTCTGTCCTTTTGACAAACTCTATGCATAAAATCAAAATGTTTATGATGTATATAAATATACCTACCACAATGTACCTAACCAACGTGCGTCGACACTGACGCGTCGCCAATAATAAACGAGTATTCGCGTGCAACGGTCTTTCATTTATCTCATTGGGGACGAGAATGGGATACTAATGTTAGGGCGAAAAGAATGATAAAGAAAAAAGAACAGAGATCGCATCGCACGTAGGATTGTTTCATTTCAGAATTATAATTATAATTTTATCGAGGTTGAGGTATGTCGTGTAAAACTGTAATTACTGATGAGAGATGAGATGGTTGAAAACTCTCCCATTTTAACACATAGCTTCTGTTTCCAGCTGCCCATGATCGTTTACGGTTTCACCCAAGATGTGGTATTCTAGTCAAACTATCGTCTAATAACAAGTGAGTTAAGATAATTTATTTCAATTATGTTTGATGTTGCAACCAATAAACTAACTGGGCCTGGTTGCTTGAGACACAGGTTCTACCTAGTTCAAGCATCAGTCCCCACATTATAACAGTGTAGCAACATTATATTGTACTTACACTTGTAAGTAATGTGGAGAAATAAATAAATCATTCAATCATTCATTCAATCATACAATCATTCATTCAACATGTGACTTCTATTTGTAGGAGTGCAGAAAGAGCTCGACCATTGGACGATTACAATAATGGTGTTGTAATGACTCACCGGCCACTGTATGACAATGAACTTTTCGAAATACGTATCGATAGACTTGTAGATAAATGGAGTGGCAGTATTGAGGTAAGCTTTTATTTTGGGTTTGGGTATTTTGTGCTTTGATTCGTTTACTGTAGCCATCGATGTTAAATTCGGAATATTTTCATATATTAAGGCTGCCACGACCACGCTGGCGCAGTGCGGGTTGGTGGACTTCACAAGCCCTTGTCACCTCACGATGTTTTCCTTGTTGTTGAAGCAACATAACTAAAATAAAAATAAAATATATGAAAGAGGGGGAAGTCATGGCGTTGTTACTTTAAATTCAGATAACTAGGTCGAATGGGGTATCGCGTGAAATGGTATTACTTGAAAATTATAAAACAACTCTTTTTTTTTTTTTGTTTGGAAACAGGTGGATGAAAACTGTCTAAAATAGAAAAAAATAGAGTATTCTTTATTTCGTTTAAAAAAAGCGTGCATTGAAGTCCTTTCATTTGATAAACATATTGAGGGAGTTGTAAACAAATATGGTAATTTTTAACTTTGACAAGTTGTTTATTTTAGGTTGGTGTAACAACTCATAACCCAGCAATGATGAGATTTCCGTCTACTATGACCAATATGGACACTGGTACTATAATGATGTCCGGATGCAAAGTCCTCCTGAACGGACATGGCACTTGTATGGAGTATGGAAACTTCAATCTGGATGAATTGAGGGTCTGTATTTTGATGGATGGCTGTCAACATTTTATATTGTTTTTTTACAAATTTGATCTTTGCTCTTTACTGAAATCTCACCTGGAAGTAACGATGCAGTTTTAGATGTTAACGGGATAACCTGTTAGCGGATACATTATTCCCGGTACCGGAACGCGGAATTGTTTGGCGGCACGTGTTTGCTAGTGGGCTGCTAATACAAACTTACGAAGATATGACTTTACAGATACTATTAAACGTTTCTTAAATATAGTTCAATGGGTACATACCGCTCTGCAGACGATCTTGTACACACCGGTACACAAGATCGACTGCAGTTGTGGAAGCTCTTACATTGGGCAAACAAAAAGATCCATAGGCACTTGGGTTAACGAACATACAAAAGCGGTTAGATACAATGAAACACAGAAGTCAGCTATAGCGGAGCATATTCTATAAGGGGGCATCCAGCACTGGAAAGAACTACATGCCCCTAAAGTTTTCTCCACCGACCGTCACTATATTCCAAGACTAGTTCGTGAAGCGATTGAAATTCGGAAGCACAAAAACTTCAATCGTGAGGACGGTTTTAAATTAACAAGTGTGTTGGTATCCAGTGGTAGAATTATGCAAACCAAGAAAGCATCGTACAGCTGCTCAATTTAAAAGTTACCTTGTCAGTGGAGTGTGTCGAACAGTTCGTGAAATACCGACAAGAAGAACACGAATGCGGGTAGTCAGATTCTGCCCGTGACATCCAACTTGACATTTCGTACCTACGTAGTCCCGTCGTTACCACGATCCATGCAACTGTGTCGAAATATCGACAAGTCAAAAAATATTATCGTGGTATGTACCCGTTGTACTATATCTAGACGGCCGATTGGCGCAGTTTGCAGCGATCCTGCTTTCTGAGTCCAAGGCCGTGGGTTCGATTCCCACAACTGGAAAATATTCGTGTGTTGAGCATGAATGTTTTTCAGTGTCTGGGTGTTTATGTATATTATTCTAAGTATTTATGTATATTATTTATAAAAATATTCAACAGTCATCTTAGTACCCATAACACAAGCTACGCTTACTTTGGGGCTAGATGGCGATGTGTGTATTGTCGTAATATATTTATATTTATTATATTTATATTTAAGAAATGTTTATTAACCACGAAAATCGTTTAAAATCTTTAATTATTAAACATTTCAAATTAAAATTCTAAATAACATAAGATTGTTCTAACTTCAAAATATAAATGTAATATCCATGTTGTAGGAGGGTGATACAGTGGGTATGATTCGTAAATCCAATGGAAGCCTGCACTACTATATAAATGGCATTGACCAAGGTGTTGCCACTGACAAGGTGGAACAACAAGTGTGGGGTGTCGTTGACTTGTATGGAATGACTGTAAAGGTAAGCAAATTGTGTTGGATATTATTTTGTTTAGGATATGATATGTAGAATGCCGAACAACGAAGATCACAAATCCATCCTCGATAAAATTTAAAACATTCAAAAAAGAACTTTAAAATGTTATTACCTCAAAAAATTTAAGATAAATTTATGATGAAGCAGTATTTGAATATTGTAAAGTATGGAAGTACTACATAAAACTATTTCGATAACTATCATAATTACTCTAAATATAACATTACGACAAGGTCTATAACGGAACAAAAGCTGTGCATTGATTAATTACTTCCAAGATTAATAAATGAACTAGCAATGTTATAAAATCCAAAATAAACAAACAACTTTTATTACTCATTTAATTAATTATTATAAATAATACACCAAAATAAAAATAAAAAACTCATATTTGAACCACAATTGTACAACAAACCGAATGTGTGCGAAGAACCTTGAAAATATTTATTTTTCCGTTTTGAATTTAATAAATAAATAATAATTAATTCAATAAATATGCAGGTAGGTTACGAGCGGCTGTCACAGAATTAAAAATTACCAAATTTACCTTTAAATTAAACCCCCCAGGGAGCAAAGTCTGCTTTTACAGTAGTGTCTCGTGGTCAATCGATACAAAAAGTTCTAATAAATAAAAAAAAACTATGAAATAACAAACAATTTATCGAAAAAAGCGTGCGCTGCGGATTTCTAACCAAACTTGTTTACTATTGTTTTCACATAATATTTTAATAGTAATATTGTACATTTTCTATTTTTATTACTGACCAACTACTGAGACAAAATCGTTAAAACAGAATCTAACTCCTAGGTTGCCAAACATCCGGGTTTTACCCCGTGTTGTAAGAGTATAACTGGACTTAGTTATGCAAAAACGTTGTAATCCACAAGTCACCCAAAATGAAGATAAAGCTACTCCTAAGTACATCTAGTCTAAGTCGACCTGTTGTAACTTGCATAATCATTCCAGCCAAAATAATTCAGACCTCCAGTATTTCTGTAGTTATTTATTAATTCACAAACACATTTTTTAATAGAATTCAATAGAAAAAATAGATGTGTTTAGGCGTCTTGAAATGTTAAATTCTATTAATTTTAGATCGGAATGCCTTCATACAACTGTGTTCTTCTTCTTTATCAAAATACGTATTTTATTCAGGTATCTATTGTGGATCTGTGCGAGGATATTGATAACAACATCGATATTTTACCCTCAGTATCTACAGTACCTGAACTTGAACTGCCTGTTCCAAGTAAGTCCATTTGTAACGCTTACTGCTGTGTTATTAACCAAGTTGTTTTAAAATAATCTAAAAACTATATAATGTGCACTCTCTTGCAATAAGAGTGGTGTTTTCTTATACAGTATTAATTCCTTGCTTTTCTTGTACATATAACATAAGATATAGTAGATTAAAAACAATCTGTGTTCGCTCTTTTTATCTGTATTCATGCATTTCAAAAGCTTGGACGATCTTGACTCAGGATCTAGTGATTTATTCCCAGTATTTTACCAACGGAATTATAAATTAATTAAAAGCAAATAAGAATATGTATATTATGGTGAACAAATATAATTCAACCAAATTCCATAGTTGATTCTTAAATTCAAACACCTGAATCATAGTAAAAATTTAATTCCTCATTACTTATAAACCTTAAAGTTTAAGCTCTACATTGTCTATGAGTAAGTGTTAAAGTTCGATTAAAGAATTGTTTGAGTCGAGTTTTAAAAGGTTAATCCTTTTTAGGCAGGTTCAAGCCAAGGATAGACGAAGATAGCCTTTTATTTCATACGCTGCGTGATTCGTATGTTATTATTATTAACGATGGTAAGACTGCTCATAGGCCTAAGTGAGTATTCGTTTTATTTTATACGAACAATGATTTTTAAACTTAGAAAGAGGTAGATTGGTAAAATCAACGAGTTTGTTGATGTCAAATATTTTATTTATTTATTTTATGTCATGTGAAACTTGTAATGGCATTCTGATGGTCTTAAAAAAACAACAATAAAAGTCAGTTGTCACTAGTCTGGGGTTATTAGTCTGTGGCATTTAATTACTATTGTGTTATTTAATAGTTACTAAATACACTAGCTTTTCTTCATCCGCGTTTATATCGGTCTTATACAAATCCCGTGTTCTTTTTTTGGGATAAAAATCAGCCAATGTCCTTTCAACTAACTCATGTCGATTGGTTGATTTAATTAGGGCGTGAAAGAAGGGAAAACAAACAAACTTTCTAAATATTAAGATTCGCATTAGTACCCATCACACAAACTACGCTTACTTTGGGGCAGTGTATCGTCAAAGTATATTTATTTAATAATAGAAAGGATGCATTGTAGTGACGTACGGAACGATCCACTGTTTGTTATAAATCGAAAAAGTAGTGAAAAGTTGGGGGTGAAATGGTGAGGAGACTGGCAGTTCGTTTGTACCAACAAAACATTGTGCGTTTGTACCAACAACATTTGGCGCCCTCTATGCGGAACTAACTGACAGAGGTCTTCCCCACTGTACGGTGTGTGACGTATTTTGTTTATTTCAATAAAAGATTCAACGTGCGAGTTTAAAAGCTCATTAAACTGATCTACCTCTTTTAAGTTTATTATAAGTTTTGCCTTAACACACCTCGTTATCTATTTTTGACAAGTAAGCTTATAAATGTGAGAGGATAGGCGAGAGTGCATGCCTCTCATTTGATAGGAATTTACCTGCTGTTTACAAATGTTCTACTTCTAATCCTTAATCCGTTAACGTCCCACTAATATGAACAAACATCTAATGGGAGGTTGCACCAATGCATATTGGAGGGCGTTAACTATTATTGTGACAAGTTAGTCATAATAAGTAATATATATGTAAGAATATTATGGAGAAATCTCGGGCGTGCAGGATTCCTCACGATTTCCTTTACCAAAGCAATTTATATTTTAATGGCTTTGCTTGAGTTATGTGCGACGAGGTTTAAGGTACGTGCGGGAGATCAAACTTGGTACCCTCTAAACGGGGGCCGCAGTTTTTGCCTTGCTCATACCACTTTTTTGGGGGTATGGGAGTGGTTATGTTCGACTTGCACCCACTAAAGACATTTTTGCCCGTTTTCACTAAACCTAGGAAACGCAAGTCCGGTGCCTACTTGTTGGGTGATCTGTAGAGAAATAAAACGTTTCACCAACTCTTAGAACAGATTGCATAAATTAGTTTTTTTTTAAATAACCTTATATCCATACTAAATATTAAAAATATGATACTTACAAAATACCACACCTTGTAGAAAGAAGAGATTGCATAAATTAGTTTTTTTTTAAATAATCTTAAATCCATACTAAATATTAAAAATATGATACATACAAAATACCAAACCTTGTAGAAAGAATCATAGACAAGTTAGGTTATATGAGTTGTTCAGTAAAAATCCATTGGTGATAAGTGAATTGGGATCACCCAACTTGATCCCTCAAGGTGCCAGTCGCCAAGCTGGTCTAAGTTGGCAAATCATTCAGATGAGACTTAACAGTATACCATGCAGTAAATAAAATATAGTTGTATGCCTAAGAATCTCCATTGATTAGGTGTTAATTACTTAGGCATTTTCTAACGATAAACATCGTTAGTGAAAACGGGTATGTGTCTCGAGAGTACGGGATGCATTTTGCGTATCACTAAGCGACCGAACATTAACCACTAAAGTATTGATGGACGTGCATATTGCAGTGCTTTCGAATACTTCGACAACGGCGTAGTGATGACCAACCGAACGCTGCGTACTAACGAGTTGTTCCAAGTGCGACTCGATCTGGTCATCCCCAAGTGGGCTGGAAGCATTGAAATAGGAGTCACGCAGCACACTTCAAATGACATAAAATTACCATTCAAATTGAGCACTTCATTGTGAGTATGCCTCTGTATCATCATATCAACCCACTACCGGCCCACTACCGGCCCACTACAGGGCACGGGACTCCTTTCACAATGAGAAAGGGTTAAGGCCGTAACACGCTGGCCCAGTGTGGATTTGTGAACTCCACACACCTTTGAGAACATTATGTAGAACTCTCAGGCATGCAGGTTTCCCCACGATGTTTTCCTTCACCGTTGAAGCAAGTGATATTTTAATTACTCAAAACGCACATTTAGAGGAGGCCCCCCGATAATTTTTTTCTCGATAAAATTTTGTCTAGCCTTTTTGTCTTATCTCATAGAAATAGGATGAGAAAATGATATTAATTTTCCCGTACATAACGCATTAAAATTGTTGCTTACGTTACTGGCAGTTGGTGTTTTTACCAAAAATTTTATGTGAATATTGTTCATTGTTTTCAGATCAGGCACTTGGCTTATGTCTGGTGAAGACATAATAAGAGACGCGACTATAATTATACCAAAGTACGTCAGAGACCTCACCAGATTAGTGGTAAATTTTTATTATCATTCAATGGGAATTATGTGATTATATTTAATTTGATTCTTCAAAAGTTGCTACATTTATTTATTTGTTAATTGATTGGTAACATATTGTTGAAAAAGCGTTTTTTTTCTACAACGTGTGACAGAATTACGAAATAATATTGAAGGATACATAAGTATATATAATATGGAAACACCCTGTAAAAATAATAAATCAAAAGAAGCATATTTCTTTTTCCATACAAACGAATTGTACCTACGCTACGCGACGCGTACCTAATAACGTGAATAGCGTGAATTTTGCATGTGATGTTAGAGCTGTATCTGATTTCTTTCAGTAAAAACTATGGCAGTGGTTAACTCAAAAACAGATAACTCCAGAGACAGTACATAATGTACCAGCAGGCTTTATATAAATATTACAAGTATTATTTCGGTTTTCATTTACACGTTGTATAGTGATAGCTGAACACAACTTAGTCTAATCTGAATAGGGCTTAAGGGTGCAAAATGCACACCGTGCAAAAAATTTTTCAGCGCGGCCGTCTAAACTTTATTTTTTCGTGTTTTATAAAGTAAATTATCTTTTCATTAATAGTAGTCATACCATATATAATAAGATATAGGCTTAGCGGGTTAGTAATGTTGTACTGGAGTCCCTAGGAGCTTTTATGATTTGAATAAGGAAC
This sequence comes from Pararge aegeria, assembly GCF_905163445.1. Classification (NCBI taxonomy): domain Eukaryota; kingdom Metazoa; phylum Arthropoda; class Insecta; order Lepidoptera; family Nymphalidae; genus Pararge; species Pararge aegeria. The sequence continues at coordinate 9,532,508 of NC_053208.1, forward strand.
ATCGCGCAAGGTGTATCTGAATAAAATCTGTTCATTGTAATGTAGCTATTCGCTCTAACGTATGATAGCGTTTCCTCGCGAGGTGTGAAAGGTAGCGTATTCAAATCAGGGTTAAAGCTGCCTTCGTTTCTGGTGCCCCTAAAACCCTTGCTACGCTCGAGATTTATTCTAGCGCCCGTAACGTAAGACATGGCTGTAACCCCTTGTTGAACTATCTAGTATTACATTATAAGACTAGTAAGAAAAATAAAGTGTACGATTAGGTATATCCGTGCACACAGCCGTGTTGTAAATTCTGATTTGAAGACTTATTTTGCTATAACTTCTATACAATGTCTTTTCTTCTTAATTATAAGGAAGGCGACACTGTCGGTGTGATGAGAAAGAATATGGGTATCCTACACTTCTTTGTGAACGGAGTGGACCAGGGTCCCGCCGCTTTTAATATCCCTGAACACGTTTTTGGAATAATTGGTGAGTAGGGCTGTATGTATTGTTTGCTCCAGTAATATTGTCATCAGCATGATTTTAAACGATTGACGTTCACGGCTGGACAAATGCGGCCATGAACCGTAGATTTTTGACTCCCTATAAAATAACTATGTCCAGCAGTGGATGTCAATTTGTTTGTCTGTAAAGGAATGCATATGATTATGGTGATAATATAAAACAAATTTTAACATTGCCTTTAAACCTTTAAACATACCAAACAACCTGTTGCGACCTGTGTAATGCACTGAACTGCAATGTAAAAGACTTGTAGGTCATCACAAAAATGGTAATATGAATATTAAATTGTGTCATATTGAGGTAAAAAATATTAAACAAACCGACACTTAGACATACCGCCGCACAGACGTACCGAAAGACAAACAAACATACTGCAAACACGGATATACTGAAACAAGCTTACTAACTAAATACACTGACCAACTGACACTTAGACATACGAACACACGGACCGACCGACAAACAAATATACTACATCAGCAGAAAAAGTGGTCTTAATTATTGCTACGCTTCAGATGAATAAAAAGTTAATTCCATTGGTTTAAAAGTTTTTACAACTTTATGATATTCAACGCAGATTTGTACGGACGTGTGGCGCAAGCGACTATAGTGGACTCATATTCTCCACCGCCAGCTTACTCCCCCGAATCACCATTCTCCACCGAATCAAACACAACTATTTATCCGTGAGTAAACACTTATTATATTTCTGCGTATGTAATGGGCCATTGGACTAAAAAAATGGCACCGACATTTTGGTGCAAAAATGTCGAAAGAGCACCAAATTCGCATAAGATTCTTGTAATGGCCAGCAACATTGAACAAAAGCTATCTCTGTCTGGAGGTATTCTCGTGTAGCTTTTCGAGCAAGGTTATCACATTAGGGCGTAACTATGACCGTAGATGTAGTTCAATTGACTTAGATGAATATTTAATGACGATATTATAAAAATGATGAATGTAGTGTCGAATTTATTTAAAAAATCATCTATCATCAATAGCCATTCCACTGCTGGACTAAAGACTTCTCCCTAACGAAGCGTTCGCCTATAATAACTACGCTGGGCAGATGATGGGTTGATGATCGGTCTTTACATATACGAAGCATTTCTATTTGTGAGGAAAAATCCTAATTTATTTCCTACATTAAATGAAATTTATCCAAACAGGAGGGGCAGACCATATCCTCAAAAACTTAGGGTACCAGCAAAAAGGTTGGCTGTCTTCTCAAACAATTCTTTCTGTATGGCTATTACTTTGTACAACAAACTTCCGGACTGTCACAATTTATGAAACTCTCTACAAAAAAACTATTATGGTATAAAAGAATACCTTAGTGACAGTAATATTAATATTTAGTTAACTTTTGTTACCGTACCATTTGTAAGTTGTAACATTTGTAATTGTAATTTATATTTTATTTTTAAAAAACATTTGCACACTGTCTGTGACAGTCGATTGCGAAGGGTCTATTTAATGAAATGTGTACTTGTTAGGTACACATAATTTGGCAAATAAATAAATATTATTATTATCGCAGTAGCTGGTAATAGTAGCGTAAAGTTCGATGCCCGTTCTCCGTTACAATCCCTTAGTCGTACAATACCTACGTGAAAATAGAGGAGTGACTACTGTATTCTGATCAGCCGTCACCACACGGTTTATAGATAAATGTCAAGAATCTCAAGAATTCCATCTCAAGAAATCTTTATATTTTTAGTGAAATGTGCTTCCATCGGGTACACGGGCGAAACGCAAGGCTAAGCCGTACCCGACTGACAGCATCCAGATCGGCAGTGTACTCTGAATTCAATGACGCCGTACTATTCAGCTCGCGTGCTCTGCGGGAGTGTGACATGTTTGAGCTACGGATTGATTCTATGGTTGATTGCTGGATTGGCAGTTTGGAAATAGGTAACTATTTCGTAATGAATTTCAACTCATCCAAGCCATCGGGAAATGGTGAATAATCAAAAAAAAACACAATTGGGTACTCCCAACGGTACACTAACACGTTGGCAACTTCAAACAATAACATGAAACGATACTACAATAGAAATTGCTGGACACTTGTATCTACGAGCTAGGTTTTTGTAAGTAGACATTGGTATGCATTAAGTGTTTTTATGTACATGTATAATTTAAAATTATATTGAGATTATATTGAGAGCCTTTAAAAAGGAAAACTGCCCAGTTGCTTGCCGGCTCTTTATATTCCGAACTTTTTCTTATTTTATTTATTGCACTACAAGTTAGCGCTTGACTGCAATCCCACATGGTGGTAAGTGATGATGCAGTCTAAGAAGTGTTAGCCCGCGCTAACATAACCCTAAACGATTTCCACGCAACATCAGTCGGTAATGTGGTAGCTAGCCACGGCCAGAGCCTCCCACCGGACAAAACTGCGTTTAAAGACACGTCAAATATTTACACTTAACTTTTCAGAACATCCTGTAAAGTTGAAATCTTTTCTAATATTATAAACACGAGAGTTTGCTTCTTTGTTCCTTCTTCTTTCACATATCGACAGAGGAGATAGGAAATTGGTGATCACCATCATGCGTCTGAGCACGATAAACCTTCGGTTTTTATCACTAATAGTTAAATCCTGCCAACCATCGGTGGAGTAGCGTGGTGGGTCCATGCTGTAACGTATTTTTAAAGTTAAGGAGGAGGCAGAAGATATTTCGTTTAACATTATAAATACGAGACTGTTCTTCGTCGCCCTTATTCATTTATAACCTTACTAGGGAAGCTGGGATTCACTGTACACTAACAGTACAAGCGTGCAAAGCGTGCAAAAGCGTGCAAATCTAGTAAAAATTATATTTGTAATCATCAGGTGTAACAGCTATCCGGCCCGATGATCTAGAAGCAAACGGGTTGGCGGGCACGGCTACAGACTTGAACTGGGACACCTACATATTAAGCGGTGCGGCGATGATGAAAGATGGCGAGTGCGTCCGCAGCGGATATCCGTTGGATCTTGACACGCTTACAGTTGGGAGCCGAGTTGGTAAGTCGCATTTATTGTCTTAATCAAGTTTATGTGATCAAGTATAACCCTAGTTCCCCTTGACTTCGTCCGCGTTTGCTAACAAATTTACGTAATTTATAAAATAAATTTACATAATAGATTCAAATATATACCTGGCATCCAGTATACCGGCAATCAATACAGCAGGATAAAAAAAAACGCTTGTATGAATTAGAAGATTGACTTTACGAATTGATATCGATCTAATATGAGGCATACAAAGGAAAGCTCATATAAGAAATCGAATAAGTATTAAAAGTGTCCTGTGATGACATGGGATAATTTTTAACCCGAAGGTTGTCAATTTTTTTTTTAACTTTTGAAGGCGCGTATTATGTCGCAAACTAGTATTCAGATACACCCCCCATGTACAAACACAAACTGTCACCACACAGGAATGATGTGGCACGCAGATCGCAGTTTGCACTATTATCTCGATGGCATGGATATGGGCAAAGCATGGTATGTCCCGCACCTCAACATATATGCAGTGGTTGACCTTTATGGACAGTGCACTCAGGTAAGATTGAGTTTACACTCAGATATTTCCTAAAGCAGAAAATGAAATGATTATAAATAATAAATAAATATAAATATAAATATACTACGACAATACACACATCGCCATCAAGCCCCAAAGTAAGCATAGCTTGTGTTATGGGTACTAAGATGACTGATGAATAATTATATGAATAATATACATAAATACTTATAATATACAGATAAACACCCAGACACTGAAAAACATTCATATTCATCACACAAACATTTTCCAGTTGTGGGAATCGAACCCACGGCCACGACTCAGAAAGCAGGTTCGCTGCCCACTGCGCCAGTCGGCCGTCAATAATATATTCAAGTTCGCTTAAAGATCTAGTTTTTTTTTTGTTAAATTAATAATTTAGTATGTTTATTTGTATGGTGTATGGAATCATAAATATTTTTGTCCAATATGTTGTACCTATAGAAAGCTGTAAACTTAGTTGATAAAAGTGCAAGCTAAGCCACTGGAAACTTATCGATATATGTTTATTACAACTAAATTATCTGACTATATAATTTACTCTAGCAATTTGCGTTAAACAGGAGTGATTCGTTTATAATGCAAATTCTGTCTATTAAATCATATTTAAAGGCTTATGACTTCGAATTTGAGCCTATTTTATAATAATTACTTGTCTTTACTTATTAAAGTATTTACTTTATTGCAGTCTGATATGAATAACATTATATCAACCAATGAAAGTCTTCTGCCATAATTTTTTGTTAGGATTTTAATATTAAACGGTCTTGTGCTGTTAGTGACCAAAGACTCTATGCAACTCTTTACCTTCCCGTTTTTACTAAACCTAGGAATCTCCATAATCGGATGCCTAGTTGATTCCTGGTAATAAAACGATTCTCGAACTCTTTATTTGATGCCTTAAATCCATACCAATTAATTGCCTGTTTAAATCCATGCGAAAAATGAAAAATATGATAATACTAACAAAGGATCACTCCTGGTATCAAGAACTATAGACAATTTATTTAAGTTGCCTAGTGAAAATCGATTGGTGAAAGGTAAATGTATGTCTAGGAGTAATCTTTGATTAGGCATTATTTACTTGTCCGTCGTTACCGAGCATCTCCGTGGGGCTGTATCGACGCTGCGCTTTCTGGTAACGCAGTTACCACTCCATCTTTTTATGCATAATATTTTAAGCAGTACTTGATACATAAAATTTTCTCTAAACAGGTAACAATCATGCAGAACGAAGAAAGAGCATTTAACTACAATGGCTGCACTAATTCTGACAACTCTTTGCTAATTAACTCGAGGGCTTTGGCTTCGCCTCCACCGCCATATTGGTGAGTCTGAATTAAAAGGCATCACGTCCTTAAGGCTTTCGCTCATCATTTCAATACCGTTTTAACGCCGGCGGTACAACACATGGTCGCGTTGCTAACGAAGGGTAAGCGGGTTAGGTGGTTAGAAAGTTGCGAAGAGTATGTAATGTCCAGGTCACTCCTCATAAGGCTCACTTTTCCATATATATATATGTATTATATAAAAGACCTGTAAATAAAGTAACTAACTTACATTCTCTTTAAAATAGGTTGGAAGCAGCGCTACTACAAAGTTTTAAAATTCAATAACTCCCATATCCAATGCGATTTGGACGGGATTTTTTTTCAAAATTGTTATCACTGCAAATGCCATCGTTTATTTTCAAAATTGGTTGCTAATATTTTGCTTTGGATAAGATCACAAAAAATTCAAATTGATAATATTAGTTATTCACTTTTTAAAATGTCGTGTAAAAAGATATGTTTGAATCAGTTTCTTTTTTTAAATTAATTACAATACTAACAGACAATTAATGAAAAAAAATTAAAATTTAAAAAGCCCCCGACTAACAGACAGTCTACTGTACATTATTCTAATAGTCAAGTCATTAGTTCATTTGATATCAACATTGAGGGAGTTGTGGAAAAAAGTAATTTGTAACCAACGTTAAGCTGCGTTTACCGTTGAGAGGTCGTCATTCCTACACCTTGGAACACCAACGTCCATCGGTTCTCAGAGCTATGTGCCCAGCCCTACTTCGCGACTATTTGATCTACGTCGGTAACAGCATTGCTCTCTGTTGCTTGAGGACCGTGTTTACCAATTGATAATGTTAACAGGAGCTTCTCTGAATATTGTGGCGACAATATGTGCTTAATGCACGACTATTCTATCGCGAGGCGTCTCAGGCCCGACCCGCTGGCCGCGTTGGCCTTCAGTTCTGCTCATCTGGCGATTGGAGAAATATTCGAGGTTAATATATACTTTTTTTCTTAAATATTCGCAAGCTTATAGGAAATTTCTGCATATTATTTTTTATTCATTACTGGTTCATTCATAAAATATCAAAAGAAAAGACAAACACAAACACTATCCCTTCTGGTGGTGGTTTCTGGTGAAACAGCGGCCTCACGTCGGAATAGTTGGCAGAGGTTTGTGATACTTGAACTAATATGACCTTTCAAATGTCCGAACGTGACAAAACACCTTAAAACCGTTTTTCCGTTTAATAATGTTTGAATGACGCCATTTTGGCGATGTAAGTTGTGAAGGCGTATTATGATTAGCTAAACTATCAGATTACGGTATAACTAATTGTAATTAGTAAGAACACTATGGCAAAAATAGAGGCCAGGAATTGAAACACTCGACTAATCTTCAATTATATGTTACCAGATAAAGATAGTCGAATGCTTATACAACTACGCTGGCAGCTTCCGTATGGGGGTGACGGATATTAATATTTTGAACGCGCACGTCAACCGTAGCCTGCCGCCCTCTGTTGCGTGTTTACCGCACTACACAGCTTACATTGATGGTGAGTAGACCACGTGCCTTGTGTTAGAGTGCAACCAGGGGGTGCATATAAGTGCAAATTTAATTCAAAACTAATTTAACCAACAGTTGCCATAAGGTTACAAATGAGAAATATTGACCATTTATTTTTTTTTATTTCAGGGAAATACGTTTAAAAATTATTCTTTCTAAATAATGTAGATACATTGTGAAAGTGTAATTTACAGAAGCTTGAAGTCTACAATTAATTATATAAAAATGGAAAGAATGCATCAACAATCGCGACTCTAATTTTTACCCTTATGAAGAACCTTAACAGCTTACGGATAGAGTCCTATGTGTCGATTCGCGTAATTCGCATTTGAATTTCGATAACGGCATTGGCTCGTTACTTTTTATGAGTGTCTTGAGAGTTGAGAGAGGAATAGTTATTATATTTCTCTATGGTCATAAGTTGTTCAAACAAAAATAAACTCTATCACAACGAAAATCCAGTTTATAATCGTCTGGACCGGCCAGCCCGGTCCAGGGCTCGCGCCTGTGGGCGTGACTTGTATACAAATACAGGCGAGCCCGGGACCGGACTCAAAATGCTAACTGGGGTAACACGTGCGCTGATTTATTTATTATTTACGCCAATAATTTACACTATATACAATATAATTTTACTATAAGCTGTTGACCGCGACCTTCAATTCGTTCATCACAAGTTAATAGTAATAAGTAATTAGAAAACAGTTAATAGTAATTTAAAATTACAGTGTCAGTGAAGTGTGCCCCTTGGTTATGTTGAAATTAGTATTTTTTGTTAAACTATAAGTAATAATCCTTTTTACAGGTAAATACATGCGCTACTCCAAACCGGGCACCAGGGAGCAAGATCTAAGGGCTTTCGTGCCATCTTTTGAGTGGTTGCGGCCTGGTGACAGAGTCGGTTTAAAAAAGACCACAGACAATCGAGTGTTGGTTTACTACAACTGTGAATTGCTTGACACTGCCTTTGAAAGGGTGCCAGACGTAAGTTTTAAAGAAGTTTATTTATCGTAATACTAGCTGCGCCCCGAGGTGGTATCTGTAGTGAATAAGTTGTTTGGTTGGTTATTTAGGGCGTGAAAAAAGAATAAACAAACACACTTTTGCATTTGTAATCAAATTATTATCGGTTACCATTATACAGTAAAAAAAAGGGTTTAAAAAATCCAGAAAGCTCTCGGCCTTGTAGTTCTTACCATTAAAACTAACAATTTTCGTTCTACGATTTATCAGCATTCAGTATGAATTAGTTTCATACAAAAATAAATTGCTGGTGTTACATTACAGTGTAGTAAAAAGTAGAGTGTCTATGTAAAATAATGAATATTTCATGTTTCACAAACTAGCGAGTTAGAAAAAAGACGTAGAAATAAAGTTACTAAATTTAATGTAAAAAACTACAAGCTGTCAGCTTTCTGGTATATTTTATTTAACCCTGTGTAAGGCCTATACTATACTATACATTTGTTGCAGAAAGTTTATGTTGTTATGGAGATATTTGGGGCCGTGTATAAGATTCAAGCTGTCAATAGGGGCAATCCTGTTACTGTCTTGCCACAAACCAGTAAGTAATATCTAACCAGTGAGTGTCCATTAGTGAATCAGTTTTTTGGGTGGCTGTTTCAGATAACGAATGCTCGATATATTCACGTGGACGTCGCAAGAGGATTAAAGAAATTGGAAATTGAAGCTGAACAAGTGATGTATTGTTAGCCATTTCTGCTATACATATTCGGGTCTTCTAAGTTTTCCCTAGACCAATAGTGAGTAAGAACCTCGGAAGTTACGTCTCCTTGCCCGAGCTTTCTCTCACAGGAAGATTCTGCAATCTAGACCTTTTCTGCCCTTTTAAATGAAGATCAGATTTATTTAAAAGGGCAGAAAAGGCCGCGTCTGTTCGGTGCCACCCTCATGGTCGGTTCGTGTGGGCTATTGCCAGGATTGCTTTCCCGTCGTGGTGCTAGGTCCTGTGGGTGGGGTGTCAAATTCAATGCGTCGTCCTCTTCGTCGCCACTGATGCCTTCGTTAACAGGCGCCATTAATGTTGGAAGTAAGAACTCACGAGGCACTGGAAGCCAATTAAGGTCCTGTTTGGATCAGGACTAGTCGGTGGAGGTGTGTTCTTTCAGATAAAAAGGTAAATACAACGGTGCTGCTTCGAAAAGATAGGTGTTGGTTGCAGCGGCGAGGACATTCCCGAATAGGGTTGACGTCAAGAGGCCCGATTTAAAAATACATCGAATCCAAAAAAAAGGCAAGGAAGGAGAAAACTCTTGACCAACGGACGGCCATAAGACAGGACGAGCTTTGCAAAGCTTGTTGGAAATAAATAAGTTTAGAAAATATAAATCTGCTGTTCAAATAATATTTATCTCCCTTGAAGGGCACATGGTAGTAATGTTAATTTTGCCCTTAGGTCTTATCCATGTCTAATGGCCAAATTAATATTTTCAAAGTTTAGAAGTATGGAGTAACAAAGATTATATTTTACGATTTGTTTAATGGACTAAATAAACTGGATTAAAAAAAAAAAATAACTATCCCAAATAAATAGCCGAAAAATCTAAATTGGCAATTTTGTATGGGAATTGAGACTTCGGATTACTTTCAATAGCTGGGCGTTCTTCAGGTCGTATGAAGTTCACCGGACCATCTCGTTCAATATAATAAAATGTTGCAGTTCCAAACGACTTGATACAGAACGTCGAAGTGGAAGAGGTGATTTGTGAAGTTGCAATTACGAACATGGACTCAACTGAAATGGGTTCTTCGTTGGTTCCCGTAGTTCCTGTCAGCGAGACACGTCGAAGAAGGCCCGCCTTGCCTTACACCTTCCACTACATACATGGAGGGAACATCAAACTTTGCAGTTCAGGTATTTTCTTTTTATTTGACACTCAAACCATCATCATCATCATCAACCGATTACCGGCCCACTATAGGGCAAGGGTCGCCTTAAGAAGGGTTTGGGCCGTAATCCATCACGCTGGGCAAGTGCGCCTTGGCAGACTTCAAACAACTTTGAGAACATTATGGAGGACTCTTAGGAATGCAGCCCCAACCACTACACTAAATTACTTGGACATTTTGTCAGAAAGCAATTTCAAATGAAACTTTCAACTTACCACGACAACAAGCCGTGATAACCATTGAACATAGATTCTCGACTAAAGGTTAGTTTAAAATGTTTTTGCGCACAGGTAGCAAGAAGGCAAACAGATTGTCCATTTTTTGTCATTTTTTAAAACTTATTTTTGCTTTGCCCTTAGGAAATTGCTTTAAAGCACATTCGTTTCATAACTTAAACATTCTATAAGATATATTAGTTTATTTATATATCTAAAAGAAAGTCAAGTCAGTCTAAATATAGCCAAAAGAAAGCTAAACAATCACGAAGTAACATAGGCTATAATTGATTTTCTTTTTCTAAGCTAAACACTACACCCGATTTGTTTTTTTTTACAAAAATATCCTTTAAAAACAAAATCAAACGCGGACGAACTAGGCGGGCAACAGCTATTTATACCATTAAAATAATCTAAGATACGCTTTGTGGAATAAGTCGTTTTAAGACATGTTCTTTATAAATAGCTCCTGAATTAACTAAGTTGGTAAGTATAAACTCCGGTAGCGTTTGGTCCGTACAATAGAGCAGACAACTTTATAGTTTATTACATTACTAGCTGCTATTCGCAACTTAATTCGTGATTATTGTTATTTATTTTAAATCCTACAGGTAGTTTTTTTGGGATATAAAGTGCTAGCGAATACCTGTGACTAGGCCTGCGTTGGATTTCTGATTTTTTGTGACCAAGAGTTTTTGAGTCGTGCCCTGCATGGCCAACCGGCGCGCCGCAGTACTCTATGTTCGTTGATAACTAACCCATATGCAAGAAAACGGTCACCCAAAACTTTTCTGTACAACTATAGAAATCTTAAACAAAATTGGTTTTATTTGCATTCAATTAATTAGAAACACTTGTCTTCTTATTAAAAAGTACTGGGAAGTAAAATAAAATGTTCCAAGTGATTTAAAAATATTCTTCTCGATTAGAGCAATTGCTCGCGGTTTAAGTGGTATTGTGCTATAAATAAATAAAAAAAAGGATTTTTTTCATTTCAATAATGTTGACTAAATTGCTATTTCGTGACAAATTTTGTGCTGTAATATGCGAGACAAGATAATTATCGCTGGTAATGTAGTGACTCTTCTCCAAGAATGCTGTACTCAATGATATGTATCGGAACGTTTCGGCGTGGTCGTTTCACTGTTCAGCCGACCTGGACTAGGTTTCAAGAAACCAGTTCTTTGAAAAGAAGACCGAGATCATCGAAGAAGAAAACTATGTACTGAACTGAGAAGCTGGATATCTTGTGAGACAAACTTTACGAAATTAGAAGTTTATCAAAAACAATCTTGAAGATGTTAGAAATGTGAGTGTTGCCATACGCCAACACTTTCAGGAGAAGACTTCTAAAATAGAGAGACCGTAGAATAGGGCAAGATTATATTTTCAGATGAAGCTAGAATCTCTTTATTTGGTGAGGACCGACGTTGTAAAGTGTTAAGAAGACCAGGAGAGCTTTTTTTAAAGAAATTAAGCCGTACCGTGGAGCCTGTCATGTTTTGGGCTGGCATAACTTCAGAAGATCGTACAGAGTTAGTTTTCGTAGAAAATGGCTCTCCAAATGCACAACGCCACATAATGGAACTCTTAATTCATCATGCTCAGCCAAAATGCTTGAGCGCACCAACCAAGCGACGTAGATGCTTACTTAAGAGAAGTTGGGATTGGCAAGCACGAAGTACCGACCTCAATCCGATTGAGCATGTATTGGACTTCCTAAAACGACGTGTTAGATCTATACAACCAGCCCCACAGAACATGCTGGAGCTTTAAATTGCTACTACGGCCGAATGGGAACGCATTCCCCAGGAACTCATGAAAAACCTCGCCCAAAGCATGCCACGAAGAATTGCAGCAGTTATTTCAGCCAGAGGAGATCACACTCGATATAAATTTTTGATGTTATTGTTTGTAACTTTTACTAAATAAAGGAGAAAGCCAATTGAAGTTTTCTTATTTTTTTTTCAAAATGAGTAATATCCTAAAAATAAAAAATAAAACAAATTAAGATTGACTTATTAACAAACAGAAGCTTTTTAACATCAGGAAATAGTATTTTTTTGCATTATATCCCTTTTCTTAACTGTTTAACATTACTAAAAGTACTCAAATAAATCAAAAGTGCTAGTATAAAAGACAAAGTTTGTGTACATTATTATTTTTATGTTAATGTTTTTATAAGAATTAATTTAATACCATAAAAAAATCATAAATTTTAAAAAATGGATGTAATTTATAACCTATTTTACTGTAAAGTGTTAGGGAGGAAAACTATCTGTTGTAACAGTATGTGTTGTAATTATTTCGATGTTACATAAATTTTCAGACACAGTGGCAATGCGTACGTCGGGATATCAAGATGCAGTCGCCATTGTCAGCCAGCCTCTACGACGTGGTCATCGGTTTAGGGTGAGATTTGAACAGATCTTGTAATTTGTAGGTAAAATTCATAAATTCTTTAGAACAAACAGGACGCGAACTTTTATTACGTAATTTCGCTTAACAATTTTTTTGGCCGGTTGTTGTGTCGTGTCGTATTTCAATTCCCATACCATCCAGGGGGGATGGTATGGGAATTTAAGTATAATATCACGCCGAGTATCATATCACGCTTAAAATAGAATAAAACATAGAAACCGAAAAAATAATCCAGCGGCCGCGGATCGCTAGTTACTAATTGCTTTTACATTAAGTTTCACAATCCGTATTGCACACTAAGCAGCCTGGGTACAAAATTTGCCCGCTCGCGATCGAGTCGTTTTCGCATATCAAACGCGACGAGTGTATCGTCAAAGTATAAAGGACCTAATGTCAATGGATTAGGATCCGCGATTCTTTTACTTCAGATTTTGTTATACAAATGTTCCATATAAGCCCGTGCTAAAGACTTGTAGGGGAACTTGAGCTTTAATAAAAAGAACATACTTACACTATATAATCTGTCTGTCTGGGTGCAGTGTTTCATATTTTCACCAACTTACAGACAGATTCTTGAGGAAGGTCCATCGATCCCTCACGCGTATTTTGTTTGAGCTTGCTAATCGGCTATTTATGCATCACACTACTACCCATAAATAACGCAGGTGAAACGCAGAACACTGCTAGGTGCAATAATCGTCTCAAATCAAAACAATAATACTTAATATACCTGTCACAGATTACTCTTTACAAGATTATATGGTTATGGTGAGAAATACAATCTATAACTAAACTAAAAGCTGCCTGAGTTCTTAGTGGGGTTTAAGGTCGTTGAATGGTTTTTACACTTCAAAACCGAGTATATTATCTTTTTGGTTCACGGATAATAAGTTCCCTTTAAGCTTTCTCCCGTCCTGTTTACTCCAAAGTTAATTGGAATGAATTATACAAACTCATATCTGGAAATACTGCGATTTTTTGGCTAGTTTATGTAGTTATTTTGGCAGCAATAATCCGTTTCTTATTGATTTATATACAAATAGTTATCATACAGGTGTTTAAATACCTTTCAGTATCAATTCGCAATTCCATTATATTTCAGTGGGCGTTGTAGGTCGAAGTTGAAACACTCAACTTACCGATCGCCATAAAACTGTTTGTATTTGCTGTCTATTTCGGATCGGATCATTGATGGTAAAATATTGTACAATATAATATGAATACAAATTTATGGTAAATTCATAGCTTATTAGGCCCAGATAAATTGTCTTTGCTAAGCGATATCTTAAGCAAAGTAAGCATTACATTCCCTTAAATAGATTGACTTTAGCATCTACTTTCGTCTAAAGTCAACCTAATACTAAGCCAATGCTTAACTTAGCAATAGTACAGAGTTATGTGGACTTTTAAGCATAGATTTCCCACCTTGTTCAGAACTTTCAAAACGTTTTCACTTTTATACGACAGAATGCACGATGTCCTATGCCACAACTCCGGCGGTATCGATTAGGCAAACGTAGTCGAGGAATTTCAGAAAATCCCACAAAATAATCATTAAAAAATTCACTATAAAAATCCAAACTCCCAACAACAACAGACGTACTAGTGGTCATTGATCGGACAGAACGATAAGAGCACACAGTTACATTAACGCATTTCAAATTTCTTGAAGTCATATCATACGTAACGTCGTTTTTAAAATATTGTAAAAATTCTAGACTACACTAGTTTTAAATACAATGTTGATGAGTGTTGTATATTTACATGAGATTCAGTAATAATCATTGAAAATAAAAATTGTGCTCAGCAAAACTATTGTCTTTATCCCGTTTATTTAAGTTGGTATGAGTGACAAACTAGTTCCTCGCGGAGTTATACTTTTGTATAACGCTAAACAAATGACTATTTATCTGGGCGTAAGTTTTCAATGAAAGTATTTACTATGGATTGATATTCAATGGTAACGATAACATCAAGCGAAACATAATTACTATATTGTTCAAACCTTCTTTTGAGTGAGTGTTTCGCACGGGCGTAATAAACTCTGAACGTAAAAAAATCTCCCATTCGTTGTCTAACTTTTGGGACTTTCCGCGATAAATTTTGGATTTCCCATGCAATTTAAAAATCAAAAGAATGTTGGTACCTTTAATTTAAAAAAGTGAAGCTCTTTCATACATACTATGCAACCCCTTATCAGAATGATGAATCAGATTTTTGTTTTCATATACAACGTGTAACGGAATTACGAAATACTTTTCAAGGGTGACAGTATATTTAATGAGGAATCACCCTTTAAGAATAAGAAATCAAAAGAGGAATATTAATTTTTCCATAGAAACTAATTTAAAACATTTTAAGTGTTTACTTATGGCAACCCTATTGAACCCTATCGACACGTGCATAGTACCTACGCTACGCGACGCGTACCTAATAAAGTGACAGGAGTCACTTGATTTTACTTTTGCATGTGATGTTAGGGCTGTATCTGATTTCTTCCAGTAAAAACTATGGCAATGGTTTACTCAAAAATTTTTAGCGTTTCTGTTTCACCGATAAGTCTCCGAGACAGTAAATAATGTACCGCTAAAGCCTCTGAAGTATTATTTCGGTTTTCATTTACACGTTGTATATAGATTATGATGTTGATGTTGTAGCAAGAGTTAACGTGAAACATATATATTTTAATTTTAGTTTTTTTTTTCATGGTTCTAATTAGAGCATCGAGAACTTATTTTTAAAGTACTGGTATGATGATACCAGTACCAGTCCAGCATGAGAACCGTGCTGAAAAAGAAATGATTACTTACAGTTATTGTTTTTTCATATAATATTTATATAGAGTGAAGGGAGATGAATTGATACAACTACGAAAGAATGAACAGTATAATTATTTTTGTATTAACACTTAACATCAAGTGACCCACTTGCTCGTTTGCCCGGTATTAATATACAAATAAGCACTTTTGACAAGTCAACAGAGGCATGAGATACATAAGGAATATGTTGCCACTCGAAAAAACATGGGTTTTCATGTTTTAAGACAAGGTCTAGAAAATCCTAGAACAGAATATTTTTTGTTATTTTAGAACACCGTTCCGATGCTCTAGTTGTAATATTTACGAGTACGACTTGATTTAGATTGAGCGCAAGCAGAGTATCATTTTAATGACACTGGTGATACCTGTGCTTCTGCTACTTGTTGTATTATTTACTCGGAAATATGATTTATTGCTGAAGTGTATTTGCTTGCTATTGTACTATTTTTACATATTATATTCCCTGCTCTTTCTAGGTTAGGTAGAACTTAATTGTACTTTATTTTATGTCATTATGCGAAAGTGCGGTGCGATTTTGATAGTGCGATACCAGTGGCGTGCATAGGGTTTTCGGTCAGGGTATGCATAAAAAAAATAGGTACTGAACATGCTATTTTGATGTTACTGTATAATTTTATTTGTGAGTAGGTACCTAACCTAACATTGTTTGTGATACCCATGTAGATCTTCTCATCATCTCCTATTTCCAATAGGTATAGTAAGCTCTGAGACGACCGACTAGCGAGTTTTTAAAATTGTCTGCCATTGCGGCAATTACATTAAATAATGTTTTTTAGTGTAAACAATAAACAAACATAGGTATTATTATAAATAAATAATGAAACAAAACATTTGATCACTGCTATTCGCCTGTTTCTGTAAGTAAGTCAGAGCTCATTTTACGTGCCGCTCCTTGTAGGTGCATTCCTTCCTTTACGAATAATCTCAATTAAACGTTAGTTAAGAATTAGCTCTAAACTTACCTACATTTTCCAAGCACACTGAACCATCAGATCACACGCCGAATATAAGAACTTTCTTACACTAAGAATATTCCTCACAATCATTTACAAACAGTACACTGTCACAAAGGTTAATGTTAACAATAATAATTGTAACTATTTACAAACAACCGTACAGCAAACGAAAAAAACAGTAATTAATTCTAATTCGGTGAATATAAGTTGTTATGACAGAAGGTAAAAGGTAAACAATAATGGCGCTGAGCGATCGCCAGCGATAATGAGAATATCATAGTCAAAACATGTCCGTAATATTTTCTTAGTACACAAATGCTATTAAAAGTTGTCATTTGAAGAATATTACTTCATCAGTTACCAATGGCACCTGGTATACGTTAATAATTTATTTAACATAATTCGGCAACTTTTAATATGGTTATTTTAATATACTTTTTGAACAAATTAGGTACTTATAAATTTCTAAAGAACTTGAATGTAATAAAATTCATTGATAAATTTTTTAACTACAAAAAAGAATTATTGCCGTTTAAAACAATAACAAACAAAGCAAATTACTTGTGCTTATAAAAAAACAAAGCATACATTTGGATTTCAAATTTCCGTAAGCAGTGCTTTTAAGATTTGCACACAAGCGAAACCCCTATACTGGAAACCTAGAAAACTCGCACACATAGAAAGAGCCAAATATTGTGTAAGCACGCACGCGATTATATCACTACACACCAGAACTTCCTTGTGTGCTGGTGCACACAAGTAACGACAGATGCATTCAATCGCCGTGCTTCTATGGAGACCGCGGCGGCGCAGCGCATTAATTCGAGCGACGAATAAACGATTTGCCCGGCAATAGATACTTAATCGAGAAAACCCCAGCTAATTTTATGAGATTTAAATTATATTTAAAGCGTTATTTTTTATTTAGGGATACTGTTTACAACTCAAAATTAAAATATAGTCGAAATATTATGCAGTTTGTATATTTTAGTTCTAAACCATGACACGGGACTTGTCCATTGATTTACATAGAAGTGCGGCCGGTTTTAACTAGATGGCGCTTTTATAGTTTTCTATAAATTGTTGAATTTTTTTTCAATCTTTAAATTTTAAGTCGTCCTTATGGTCTGAGAGGCCCTGAGGTCAGGGTATGCACTGCTTATTTGCATCTATGAGATGCACGCCACTGTGCGATACGAATGTATGTAAATGTGTGCAAGCTTAATATAAATAATGCTTGCGTTTGATGGTTCAATTCACTGTTAAATTGTTCTTCTTAATTTTCTTAAGCTTTTATTCTGTGCTGTCTTAATTAGGCGTTTCTTATTTCCATTAAAAGTATTAATGCTGCTGGATCCGTCATCACTTCTTCTGATTGTATTGCTCCGATTAGCACGTTACTGCTTCAGCCAAAACGTTGATCGCCTATGGTTAGAGTACAAACAAATAGTGATCAATACAAAATACTGTCGAGATTTATTACATTTTATTTCAAGGGTCACTTGAATCAGACTAATAAATTCTGATGTATACCAGCAAAATAAAAGGCAGTTCATGTTTATAATATTTGCATCTGGTTCTTCTTTTTCTTCTGCTCCTGGACATATTTCCGTACTTAGTTGACTGGAACAGTCCGTTGTATGTACCACCACTACCACAGGTAAGGCTCCCCGTTGGGTCACTGACCAATCGAGCGCACTCAAGAAGCTTAGCTCTTATTTAAGGTCGGTTAAACCTAAAGAAAAAAAGGTGTTTGTTAAATTGGCAATACCTACGGCTGTGCTTAGTTTGACCAGGTTTAGGCGTAGTAGTTTAGATGTCTGACGTAGATTGAGGTCAAGTATGGCCTCCTTTTGTGTGTTAACACCTATTTGCGTTAGTCCGTAGCTCTGAGTGTGTGGATTACGTGTGTTTTTATGGAACAGTCCGTTGTACAAAGTACCACTGGTACGGCTTCTCGTTGGGCCACTCTAAGTCCAGAGCTCTTGAGTGTGTGGATTGTGCGTGTTTATTCAGCCTTGTTTTATATTCACTGAAGGGTTGTATGATTATTTCCCATCCTACCACTTTCAGTGATGTGGCTAGCTCTGTTAGTTTGTCGGATGCGTCATTACCATAACATCTCAGGTTTACTTTGGTTGATTTTGTTAGAGTTTGTAAGGCTCTATGACAGTGCAGTAATGGTTTGAATGAGGTCGCGCGCCATTGGCTAAGGCTTTCAGTACTGCCTGCCTGTCATTGTTTATGTTTATATTTAAACCTATTCTGTCCTTTCCGATCACCAGAGCTGTGTAAGACACGAGTTGTTCCTACAGACAGAAATGATGCCACAATTTGGTAACTTTCTGCCTCACGACTTTCTTGGATTGGCATTGTCCCGGCCTTTTCCGATTCTCATGCTCTGTTGGAGAGGTGTCTTAATCTTTGTCTTTTTCTTACTAGGTCTGGATCTGGATTCTGTCTTTAGTGAGCACGTTATTTCATAGTATTCCGTAATTTGTCGAACGTTTTGATTTTGAGTTTTTTGTTGTTGTCTGTGTTTTCACATATCAGGACTTTCTGTGTCTTTGTTTTACCCGAAATTTCCCCGGGTGTTAATTGTGCATTGCTTCGTGTTATCGACTTGTATTAGAACAGTTGCTGGTGTTTTCAGACCTAACCCTTGAGATTGAAGGAATATTCTTTTATTGACGTTTGTTAACGTTTTATTAGCTGAAATATCTTTTAGAAGATTGAGGGCAGGCTTTAATATGTTTAGTGTATTGGGCCGCAGTCTTGCAAAAACATTTTAATATGTATGGCGCTTTGGGCTTGTACTTGCATTGTAGTATGTAAAGGGCTTTAGTCATACAACACTTAGGTATTGATATTAGACCTCGTTCCTGCAGAAACTTTGTAATATATTATGTTGAACTTTGGCTTAGCAGTTACGTTGTAAAATGCACAAGCTTCTGGACCTTGCAGCCATAACCGGCGTGGTCTTACGCTGTAAATTTGCAGATACATAATATTAGGTAAAGGGATTCGTTCAATTATTTACTAACCGTCGGTCTATCATAAGCGTTTAAGATCAGTCTCGATCTAGCGTCTCGCTTCGTTTGACCGAGTTAGAGGTAAGGTTTGGTGAACGATCGTGTAAGACGAGTTCTTCGTCGGTCTCAGTCAGAATATCTGTCTCCACATGGTCTCAAACTTCAAGTGGATTACGTTTCTGTTCGAAGTATTTTAAGAGCGAAGTATAATGGCTAGTATCAATACAGTTTCAGTGGTATACATTTCAATACTATGTTTTATTATCAAGATATTTTTGTTGAATTCAATAATACATACAATCACACCCTCACCCACACTCACATAAACATACACACACGCGCACGCACACACTCATATTAAATTTTTAAAGAACAATTAATTATATTTAAAAAAAATAATCTGATGGATGTATTATGTAAATGAAGAAAAAGAAAAAATTGAGTTTATCAATGCTTTCAATTCAATTTAATTCAAAAGGTTTTTTGGTTTCTATTTTTATTCATCTCACTAGATTTAATGGAAGTGTATGGTTCTCGCTCCAGAAATGGGCGATAATGACTGCGACTCAGTCTTGCACAGTATTATCGAATTTGGGTTTCATGATACACATTACCTTATGTTTGCCTTATTTTGTACTATTTTTAATTAACTGTGTAACTGTTAATTGAAATAAGCATTATTATTATTATTAATTGAATCATTAGAACCGTACTTTGTTATTGTTGAAGTGGCGTATTTTTTTATATACATGTTGTCTAGTATTTATAGATACTTTTT
Organism: Pararge aegeria; assembly: GCF_905163445.1. Taxonomy (NCBI): domain Eukaryota; kingdom Metazoa; phylum Arthropoda; class Insecta; order Lepidoptera; family Nymphalidae; genus Pararge; species Pararge aegeria. The sequence goes on from NC_053208.1 coordinate 9,552,586, forward strand.
CTTCTTCGATGGCTGTATAGGAAAATCAGCAAAAGGTCTCTTTACTTATTTTCCTAGACATACGTCGAAGTTGATTGTCACATGCCACGCAACTAGACATGGGCGCCGCCATCTTGCCCCCCCGCCACCTCTTGTCATGCGACGTGAATGACGCGAATAAAGCGCAAAGAAAAAGATCGTTTAGGGAGCCAAAATTTGACCACCGTTCTCAGGACTTCTGTTATTTCTTCTTACATTTTTTTTTTTAATGAAATTACATTAAAACGGGATTGGCCACAATAATAAGGTAGATGCAGAAATTGTGAATACTGCAGGCACCGGCAGCAACGCTGCTGACAGCTTTTGCGCCAACTGTCTAAAGAAAATGGCGTTAGCGTGTTTTTAGAGAGCCCAAATTTGATCAGAAATTCTCTTCTTTCTTTTTACGAGGAAGACTTCTGATCCTTAATAGTCGAAAGAACTATTATCTAAACATCTATTTTAACTTTAAATAAAAGACACGTGATTTGCGACACGTATACAGAGTGTATTAAGAATGAAATTGAGCAAAAACTAGCCAGTTAGATAATAATCAAAAACATCCACGCCGCCGCCAAACCAAAATCTAAGCCGCGCCGCCGCCGACACTTGATGGCGGCGCCCATGGCTAATGGCCCAACAAACACTGTTTAATAAGTTAAATAGTCATATAACAAAAAAAAACATTTTTTAAACAAGTGAACAAGCATTCGAGCATATTTCACCTCACAAAAAAGTTCATAATTACAAGAATGAAATGTTCTTAAATACCAGTAACTTAAAATTCGGTTCATTAGTTGTATGGCATTTAACTGGATATTTAAAAATAGATAAAATAGTCAAACTTCTTACTCGAATGATGAGTCACACACACTCCATTATATTTTGCTTTAAACATTAACACCTTCAAATTACATAAAAGGCATGGTGACTAATTTTGAAATCGGCTTCTCAGCTGGATGATCTTTAGCTAGATTTAGCTTTTTGTAACTGAAAATAATACCTATTTAACTTCCAAAATAAATAAAATACGTTTTTAAATGTACTATACATTAATCATATATGATTAGATAAATTCATCATTCAGTCATCATGCCTATTGCTTGCGAAAGTCCTTAAGAAAAAATAGGTATAAGTATTGCGATTGCCGAATTATGATATTGCTGGGCGATAATGCTTGCAAGCAGACGTTGACGAGCTCAGCGTCGACCATATTTTCGATTCTTGGTGTTTTATAATGTATTCAATGGCTTAAGTTTGTTTTTGGGGTTATCAACCGCGGCACATTGCAACCCTACTCCAAATTAAAGAAGGAACATTAGCTCTGCTTATAAGCATAACAGTTTTTGATCAGTGGCGTGCACTAGGTTTCTTACCAGGGTATGCATGCATACAGCAGTAAATTGCATAAAAACGACAATAAACCTTTTAGGGTATGCAGTGCACGCCACTGTTTTTGATATAATATTGTACATTTACTGCCAATGTTGTAATTCTTGCTATTAAGCAGAACGATATTTTTTCCCTTAAGGCTAACATTACTAAGTCCCGAAGCTACGAAAGATAACCTCTACGTAGACAACCTCGCGCTTACGTATGGGTTGTATGGCAGTAGTTGAGTAAAAAAACTATTATTTCAGGTCTACTACTATAAACTATTATAAAAGAGCATTTATACAAATTAAATTGTTAAGATGAGCTAAATAAATATTAAACTCGTATAAACTTGATATTTTTATCATGGACCACTTAAGCCTTCCTTTCTGTTTCCTTGATCTATTTTTTTATAGTATGTGAGATATTTTAATATTATATTCTCATTCACGATACCATTTCTTTTCATTATATGGTAATATTATATATTTATAATATAACTGTAACTGTATTATATATTTTCATATACTTTACTTTTAAGGAAACATTACACTTAAATAGAATAGTTAAATTTAAAAAACGTTTGTATTAGTGTAAGTGTTTGCAAGTAAACCTAATAAATAAAACAAAATAAAATAAAAAGTCACATAAAACAAACAAGTTAAACAATTAAAAAACAAAAGTAACATTAAAAATTCAAAATTTTATGAACTTACCGCGAAATTTTTCTTTTTACTAAAATGTACTCACGGATTAGCTTGTGTTTTTTTAAGAGTGGGACCAGCTAATCCGTGAGATGTTCCCATGATGACGGTTAATTCATGTAAACTATTTACTTAATAAAAATGGTGATCAATGGACAATAAGAAAGAATTTACTTTCGAATTGATTTAATCAAATTTCCCAGAGTTAAGTTTTCAAATTTAAATTTTATATAAACGTCCCTATATAGGTTGATATTTATTTATTTATATAGGTTGATATTATGACGACGAAGACAAACGTCATTGTACCGCTTAGTCTTTAATTAAGTAATCAATTAATTCTTTGTATTGTGTGTGTAAGTGGAAGAATATCGTTTCTGCTCTTTGGCATAATCATTACTTATAATTATTTGTTTCTAATAATGACCAAAATATCATAAGACTTAAAATAATCAATATTTGAATTATAATCAACCGTGGCCTACGTGCACTTGAATTAATGCATATTTTTAATGAAATTTAATTTTTTTGAGCGTGTACAAAGTCTATGACAATTTGTGTCATTTTGCATTTCAATTTTGATTTTTATATTTGCCTGCTACTGCGATAATATAGCAGTGCGAAATTACGCTGCTGTTGCTTTTTTATGACGCCGCTGTGAATTTGAGCTGCTGTTTTATGAGGTTTTGTACATTTGGAACAAATGTAAGTACTAATTTATATACATTTCTTTAGTCGTAAGGAAAAGTATTCGTTTTAAAATGTTAATAAAACCCGCTACTTAAGACATGATTTAGACCTACATCTTTGGTGACGACGGTCGCATTTATCTTAACTCTTTTGCATTTATATCATTAGAAATTATCAAGAATTTTCTAATGCTTACGTTAAAATTAAATAACAAAATAATATTTTTTTATATAGCAAATTCAGACTAAGCCAGTCTTATGACATTAGTTACTATAAAAATCAAAGAAGAAAAGAACTCCTTTCAATGAATAAATCCAAAAGAATAGCACACCAGTTAGAATTTTGTAAGGCTTAAAGGTTGTAATATTAAAATGTAAACGTAATATAATAAAAAAATACGGTTAATTCAGGCTTTGCCAGTCTTACGACGGTAAAAAACGACTGCTTCCGATAAATAAATACAAAAATTCATACTTAAAATAAATACATAAATACTCGAATAGAAGCAGGCGTTACTGTGCTGATATACATTTGCTATAATCCGCGTAAAGCGGGAGAAAATAATTTCTTTAATCTATATACTCCACACCAAACAGATCTTCGGACATGCATCTTCTCTCTATGTAAGATAAATTGACTTTTTGAATGTTATTTGACTTACGCAGTAAGTCGTATGCACGCGGAGAGGAAGCGCATTGTTGATAGTACCACTCTATTCTCAAAAAAAATATTTGAAATTTTGAACCACCCGGTCTTACAGGCATTCACGTCACAAGTGGCGGGTTAAATTATTCGTTCCATATTTTAAAGTGTTTAACGTATAAGTGTTCTTAGTCTCTACGCGAAAATGTAAAAAGTCAAGTTTACATCAGACAGTGATCAATTGTTGTAAGCTCTTCGAATGAAATTGTTATTAGTCAACCGCTAAGTGTCAACCGCTAACTGTAGTTGAACAAAAATTCATTAAAAAATAAAGTTTTTTTTTTTTAAATTTACATTTGTTTCGTATTTATGCCGTAAAAATACAAGAAGGTCGATGCGATGTAAACTTGAACTTACGATGCGTAGAAATATTATATAGGTTGATTTTTATCAAAACTTCATCTTTTGTAATCTTATCAAGATTGATTCAGCGCTTGAGCAAAACATAGGTATCAAACGAACAAACGAACGGGTGATTATTTTAATCAACTGAACTTTATCATATGTTTTATATTTTACTTTTTCTGATTGCTTGCGAGTCGGAGTGTGAACGATGGCAATCGATACAACGCGAGTGTAAGATTGCTTTCTGGACGAAATATAATAAATAAGTCTACTGTACCGCATAAGAACCATTGCTGTGTAGAAGTGTTATCGTTACAGTATACTGTTCATTTTGCAGTTCCGAGTGGACAAATTAGACGACAGCTGGGAAGGCAGCCTGTCCATAGGTGGGGTGCCATGCCTCCCTACAGACTCCGTGCCAGAGTGTGCCATGCGGCTCGATCCACCAGCCTGGATTCTTTCCAGCGATTTGCAGTTCAATGGAACTAATGTTAGTAAATTTCCCTTATATTTAATTACAATAAGACTAGATTATTCGATTAACCTCGTACCACCTAAAGAAACGCCATCTATTGAAAGTAATCCGAAGTGGCAAACCATACAAAATAGAGTATTTGGCGGACTGTTTGTATTTCATACTTAATATGTAAGTATGTCAGATACTCGAAAAGATATAGAATGTACTCTTTTCGCAACTTTGTCTAAAAATTTACTTCGACTGCGAATCGCGAGGTGCTAGCTTGAATTTCCGGGTTTGGCTTTAAAGGTATCGGGTTGCCGACATGAAAGTTTCAGCACTAACAGTGGACGGTGTTAGGAACTTGGTGGTTTCCGCCGCCCATGCGTTGGAGAGTACTTAGAGACGTCGATCCCAGTTATTATCACTCACATATTAAGATGATAGGAGTTGGAAGCAGTCAACTTGCTTAGGAGCTGCTTGGTGGGGCTGTTTTCAATATTCTCGTCTTCTATGAAAGAGATCTCTAGGCTGCCAATGAAGACACTTGAGTGAAAACGTTCACTATAATAGGTAAGTTGTATGAGGTATACCCTCATGGAATTATCTTCTTTTTTATTTTTATTATGTACCGATAAAGCGGCATTAAAAATAAACATTCCTTGCAAATTTCAATTCTCTAGCTATAACGGCTTATGAGGTAAAGCCTGCTGGCAGACAAAAGGACGAATAGAGACTGACAGCGGGGACTTAGTGTAGGTTTTGTATCTATCAAATAGATAAACACAGTGTCTTACGTTCACAAGCAGACGCGGTAGCCGTCTTGAATTGATTAGTCTTGTGTCAGACAAGGTACGGATAGGACGTGTACCAACACTTGTGACTGTGCAGTAGTGAGCCAGTGAATTGTAAGTATTACCGGCCATTACGAACGAGAAACCAAACAATTCATATGTATAAAAAAGGCAAGTAAGGTAGAAATTGGTTAAGTTTTCTCTCCAGCTTCTAATGTTGTTCACCCTGCCTACCACCTGCTACTATTGCCGTTATTATAAGTGATTCCAAGTAATTTAATAAGCGAGTAATTCCCAATTCGATGAATTGTTTCATTTCTTTGCAGCGGGTGTAAATGAAATTAATTTGTACTTGGTCAAAAACCGAAAAAATCCAAGCATACCACGATTACTTCCTTTCTTAGCTTGCAGCTTAATTAAAATTAATCGAACAAGTGTGCTTGAATTTGCACACATTAAAGCTCCGCAGAGATCCGCAAAATTTCAGAATAGAAAAGTCGTACGAACACAAAATGATTGAATTTAAACCTAGATAGAAAATAAGCAAATTTAAAATTAAATTAAATTTGGCATTTAACATGCACCAGAGATAAAAATGATTTAAATATCTGATAATTTATCACCAAACTAATCAATGGACCTATCCTTGCCCAAAAATTAGATTTGTGACTACATTTATGTATGTATAGGGTACAAGACGCAACTACCATAAGAGTCCATTCGCGGTTGTGCTAAGCTGAGTGCCCGATCAAAGATTTAAGTCTCCGGAACTGCACGCATGCGTAGTTCGCGCACTCGCTCTATATCCCTTACTCTCATGCAAAGGATGCGGAAAGAAATCGATGAATCCCGGCGAATCAAATCAGGATAATCTTATATTTTGATTGAATTATTGCATTGTAATCGGTCTTTGGCAGGTGTACAAAGTTTGAATTAAATCTGTCCGTTCAAAATCGCGCCCTTAGGGACTCCTTACAAACATACAAGTGTAGCTTATACAAAGCGTGTAAACATGATTAATTAATGTTATAAACATACAAGTGAAGCTAATATAAAGCTTGTAAAAATGATAATAAATTTTTGGTGTTGTGGCGAATGGCTTCCATTTTGAATACTAAAAGCGAATAGCAATTCTTTTAGACATTCTAATTATTGGATTTGATGATTAGTTTACCTTTTAATTGCGCGAGTAACATTTAGTTTATTTAAAATAAACGATAAAAATATCATTTGAATTATGCATTATTAAATAGACAACAATTAAAATTAAAGTTGTGCCTTCTTGAGGAGGTGATTAATTTTAATACGGCCGACTGGCCCAGTGGGCAGCGACCCTGCTTTCTGAGTCCAAGGCCGTGGGTTCGATTCCCACAACTGGAAAATGTTTGTGTGATGAGCAATAAGTGTTTTTCAGTGTCTGGGTGTTTATATGTATTTTCTAAGTATTTATGTATATATAATTTATAAAAAAAATATTCATCAGTCATCTTAGTACCCATAACACAAGCTACGCTTACTTTGGGGCTAGGTGGCGATGTGTGTATTGTCGTAGTATATTTATTTATTATTTATTATTTTATTAATAATAATCTGAATACTTTATGTTTAAGATGATGTTTTATAATTGTCAAAAAGAGGTGATACAGTTAATTACAAAGCGAATACCTCCGGCTTTATGTTTTTCGTGAGAAGTTATATAGTATAGAGATTGGTATGTAATTGGTAATATTTGCACAGCCACCCTTTTTATAAATAGGCTATAACATGGCTATTACTATGCATAAAATAAGTGATTCATTTAAGGTTAATTGTATATCTTTTTATAACAAATTACCAGATGAAATCCTTGAAATGTCTCTCAATAAGTTCAAAGATTATTTTTACTTGGTAAAGTTTGGAGAATTTCTTGGGTTTTGAAGTTACTACATACACGAGCCTGTCAGCGGACCACTGGCACATGTATGGTTAGTAAACAACATTATTGAAAGGTTTTAAGAGAGTCAAAAAATATATGTGGTTTATTTTACAAGGTATTTTCGATTGATTCGATGTATCTGTTATAGTGCTCATTAATTAAGCAATTAAGGACGGTTCTTAATTCGAAAATTAGAATATCTAATGAGTTTCGTAGATTTTAGATTTTACTCATTTAAAGTTTTAGCATCCAAATAAGTTTATTACTGTATAAATGTGGAAATTTGTAAGTGTTGTCCTTGGGACGTGCTTTGCAATGATGATACTGAGCATGGAATTACCATTATCACGGATTGAAGTAAATCTACGTATGAAATATTGTCTAAGTCTTTTACGTTTAGTCGGCATTGTAAAAGATATATCTTTCAACGGTGCTTTCATTTATGTTAGGTAACGGTTTAACTTACCTATATTGTGATTTACATATATAAGTGGATGATGATTGTGAACTGTAGTAATAGGGCTAAGATTCATTTCGACTGTGACATGGGTAGAATTAGATACGACCGAGTCAAGCAATCTTTTGATACCATTGAATACATTGTAGCAATGGGAAATAACTCAACATCAGAGTGCAATAAAATGAATGAAAAATAAACAAAAGAAGAAGAAGTTATAAGTGCTAACGAAAACTAATCATAGTTAAAAATTTTAATATTGAAATTGTTTTACTGGAGAAAGCTTCCGATATAGGGCTAACGCTGTAAGTTAGAGTGAGAGTGGAGGAGCCTACCTATCGCTGCCGTAAGCGTGAGAGAAAGGTATAGTCCAGTCATCTAAGCTTAATTTAGGTAAGAATCTCGGAATTCGAGATACCCAGCTGTAAGTCTGTGAATACTTCTATATTGACACCCTAAAAGTTGACTATTAAACAACTTTTAAATTTCAAGGTCAAAGGAAACAAAAATCGGTTTTTTGCGCTTCTTTTGTAAATAACTCATTTCCTATGGGGTTTTGCTATTTGTATTTATTATCAATATTGTAGAATACAAAATTTTCTACAAATTTTGTTTAAACAATTTTTAATACGGTGAACCGTTTTCGAGTTTCCGTTTCGCGCGGTCACAGGCTCACTTCAGGTCAACCGGTGCCTCCGGTCGAAAACGCTATTATAGTCATTTCCATAAGAAGTAACCGACTCAAAAAAATGACAACAGTAAAACCATACCCATAGTGACAATCACAGATTACACACAAAATAAATATTGATATAACGCAATGAGGTAATCAATGTTTATAAGTATTGAAATTTTAATTTAGATAGCCTATCCACAAGAGTTTAAAATAACACTGTTTTGAATTGTGCAACATGTGAAAGTTTTAGCGCACTAGGAAAGTGGTTGTTAATAAGTGCATCCATACAGTGTGCACTTTTACTGGTCACGGTTAGTTTTAACATAGGAACACGTAACGTAAGTTTATTTCTGTTATTCTGATTTCTTATATTACCAAAGTTTTTAAACAATTGTGATTTTTCTTTACAGGAATACACATTTCTCAGGGCCAAGTGTCCCAGAGCTAAGTGACCGCCCGGCGTTTATTGAATATTTGGATAAAATTATTAGCACATAACCCTAAACTAGAGGTCTAATCCATATAGTTTTTGTTATATACTGGGTTTTTGATTTTTTTTGGAGAGATTCCTAACTTACGGCGCATTTTTATTTTTGTTTTTACTGTTTTTTTTCAATTTGTCTATTTTATTTAGTAACTGTTATTATAGTTTATCAATTCAAGATATTAAATCTATCTAAAATAAAATGAAACAATTTAAAATTTACAAATTAACTCCAATGAATATTATTGTTTTTAAACTATTATAAAACTACATAATATTACCTACAATTTCTTAGAACAATGTCTCAAACATGTACCAAAATACAAACTCTTGAAAAGTGACCATTCTCCAGCCAAAAATTAGTGAAATGGGATTACATCGAAGAAGAAGTAAACCTGAACAACACAGTCCAGCTTAGGACGTTGATGAAGAAGTGTTAAGGTTAGTAGCAGCTGACCTGACTATGATAAGCATTCGCCGAATTGCAATTAGGCTGGGTACATCGAAAGTGACAGTTGCGCTTACTGAAAAAGGAAAGCACTACACCCCTGCCATGCCAAGGTCAAGCGGTACTTCACGCCTGAACAGCTTCTTACCTTGTACCAAGCTCAAGTTCGATCGTGCATGGAGTACTGTTCCCATTTATGGGATGGCTCTGCCAAGTATCAGCTTGATGCCCTGGATTCGGTTGATCGCCGTGCTAGAAGGCTCATCGGTGACCTAGCCAATAAAAAACTTAAGAGTTTGGAACATCGTCGCAAGGTTGCCTGCCTTTCGGTATTCTATAGGATATATTTCGGAGAGTGTGCTCAAGAACTATTTGATCTAGTTCCCCCCTCGCCTTTTTACCATCGAACCGCGAGGCACCGGAAGGATCTGCATCCCTACGTGGTCGATATACCGCGGACGCGTACGAAGCGCTTCGCATCTTCGTTTCTAATTCGCACCGCTAGAATCTGGAATGCTCTTCCAGCTTCCATTTTCCCCAGTTCTTACAACATTAGTACCTTCAAATCAAGAGTGAATAGGCATCTTCTAGGCAAGCGCGCTCCACCTTAGGCTGCATCATCGCTTACCATCAGGTGTGATTGCAGTCAAGCGCTCGTCTATAAATATAAAAAAAAAAAAAAAAAAAAAAAAAAATTTTCGACGCGCACAAAACTTTAAGAGAAGATGACAATATACCGAGACTGGTTTTTGTACGGGCCGCATTCACCAGGGCTGGAATAACTAACTAACTAACTAACTATCGCAATTTACACATTTGGGCTTCCGAAAATCCATTTTTTTTTTCATTTAAATTTTAGGTAATATTATGTAGTTTTATAATAGTTTAAAAAACATTTATTCATTATTTATTTTATATTCATTGGACATTTTTCGGTTTTATGAGGCGAACAAAAAAAGGCTTTGATTTTTCTTTAAACTTTGAGTTAATTTTTTTTTTTTTAAATTGTTTCATTTCATTTTAGATAGATTTCATATTTTGAATTGATAAATTATGATAACAAGTAGTAAATAAAAAAGACTGAATGAAAAAAACAGTAAAAAAAAATAATTTTAAAATAGCTTAGCCAAGCCAGGAATCTCTACACAAAAAATCAGAAACCCAGTAAAAAAACCTATATGGATTAGCCCTCTAATTTAAGGTTATTTGTTAATCTTTTGTCTAAATATTCAATAAACGCCTAGCTAACCTAACTGGGCGGTTAGCTCTGGGACAAGTTGTATATATGCTGGGTAATAGCGATATTTATGGTGATTTGAACGGCGGTCTGCAGCTGTGGAGCATATCTATGATCTTTCTAAATCTAGTAGATTGAATTTTATGGAAATTAATGTTGATCCTGTTAAAAATATTTTTATTTTATTTCAACATTATTATATTGGTTGCCTGGAAGAGATCGCTATGTAGCAATAAGGCAGGCAAATTATTACTACTACTCTGTGTAAACATTTTATTTACAATTTTTCCGTATGTTTATGTGGTGCACAATAAAATTTGATTCATTCATTCAATATTTAACTTATTAGATATTATGATATTCAGATTTTAATTTAATGGAAAATAAGCTTTAGTTTCCCATTAAATTTTAGATAAATTTTAATTTTAAGATATCTATTAAATTACAAATATATTTTCATTTAATTGGAAGTGTTTGAACGAATTGGAAGTAAGCCTCAGTTTCGGGCTCCATTCAATTGGAGTTAAATATTAAGTTGGAGTTTTTCATTAAATTAGACATAAACTTATCGACTTCTACTAAATTAGAAGTGGGCGAATCTTTCAAATTTCAGTTTAAGATTTCTATTAAATTGAAAATAACTTATGGATTTCTATGGGAAGGGGCTTTGTAATTGGGGGATTAATAAGAATACATTTAATTGAATTCACATGTTTTGGACTATTTTTAAATAAGAGGTAATTTAGTCTTTCATTCAATTGGAAGTATTTAACCAAACACGGCAAATCAGCTACTGCCGATGCAAAAGAAAAGGAAGATGGTAGTGCATCAGTCGGGTTGAGATAGGACAAATGGAAAACAACTTTCTATCAAAAATCAAAAATAAAAATAAACAAATTGAAAAGTGTAGGCCCATAATTTTTAACGAATCGAAAACATGGAAAACTTATTCCTGTATTTAAATCGCGCAATAAAAATGACTTAAATAATTACAGGCCTATTACAGTTTTACCAGCACTTACAAATCTTTGAAAAATTATACTTCATCAACTATTGAATCATTTCAATGTTAATAACCTTCGCAAAATTCCATTGGTGTTTTTTGTGATCTATCCAAGGCATTCGATTGCGTTCAACATAAAACCTTATTACTTAAACTAAGCCACTACGGCATCAAAAATGTTGCACTTAATTTAATTGCCTCTTATCTTAGCGAACACACAAAGGTATGCATAAAAGACATAAAGTCTCAGGGTACATCAACCCTAATGGGTGTCCCACAAGGCTCAATTTTGGGTCCTTTCTATTTTTGGTGTATATAAATGATCTCCCACACCATGTCAGTAACACTTGTGACATTGTACTGTTTGCAGATGATACATCTTTAATGACAGAAGTAAAGACAATTCTGACGATGTAAGCCGTGCTATGTCGCATGTATCTCACTGGTTTACTGCTACTAAGTTAGTTTAGAACGCAAAAAAACAAAGTGCGTGGAATTTATGTTACCAAATGTAAAGAAAGTTGATAAAAAACTAATGATAAATGGAGAATCATAAAAAATGGAGAATTCCACAGTTTTTCTAGGAGTTACCTTGGATTGTAAGCTACAGTGGGGTGCCCATATCGAGACACTAGCGGGTAAGCTCAGCTCAGCTTAGCTGCTTATGCTGTCAGAAAGATTAGACAGTTAACAGATGTTGAAACTGCTAGGCTTGTTTATTTTGCATACTTCCATATTGTAATGTCGTATGGGATCTTGTTGTGGGGCAGAGCTGCTGATATAGAAACTATATTTATACTACAGAAAAGAGCTATGCGATCGATACATAAACTCACGCGAATTCCTTTGCGCCAAATTTAAAGAAATAGGTATACTTACAGTAACCTCGCAATATATTTATAATAATATTATCTTTATTAAACAAAACATAAGTAATTATAAACAAAGAGTCGATATAAACAGCCGACTTACTAGAAACGGGCATAAATTAGTGATATCTGCATATCGTCTGAGAAAAGTACAGAAATGCTTTGTGGGGATGGGTATATGCTTTTATAAAATGATACCGAAGGTAATATTAGAACTACCTTTACGTAAGTTTAAACAATATATTTAAAACGATTGATGAATTCCTAAACGACAAGGCTGCTTGGAAGCAGGCCACTCCGCTCTCATCTCTCACAAAACAGAAAAATTCTAAAGATTGTTAAACTATAGAATGATGTTGGAAAAAAGCAATCTGCTGAGTTTCTTGCCGGCTCTTCTCAGTGGAATCTGGCTTCCGAACCGGTGGTAGAGTCACTACAAACAGACTGACTTGACGTTTCAAAAGTGTTTATAAATTAGGTCTACTTGAAATAAATTAATTTTGAATTTTGAATTTTTGAATTCAATCCAACACCACACTTCGTCAGGAGGCGATAACTTTTTCGAAGGACTGTGATTCACATAAAGCGTGTTGAAAAAGCGTTTCCTCCTAGCGGGTGTTCGTGCTCGGGGAACGAAGTCAGACCGTTTATCTTTGGAAGTTGTTCTAGAAAATTAAAGAGGATGAAAGGCTGTCGAAAAAGGAACAGACTATCTTAACATTAAAAAACTAAGTCCCCAGCCACATCTGTCTGTCTGTCTGGGCTCGAAAAACTCGAACGTATTTTCATATAGTTTTCAGTAATGAACAGAGTGACTCGTGCGGTAGGTTTTAATATTTTATTATGGTTTCTGTATAATTTTCAAAAATATAACGAGTTTTGTTAAAGATGCCATACCTTGGAGCTTTGCTGGCGTACGTCGCGCAAATGATTAATGATACATACAAATAATGTGCCTATTACATGTGTAAAGTAATCATTGTTATCTACATAAAATACGCTAGGCAATATACTGCATGTGATATAACTGTTATCGCTTAAGTCACAATAACCGCATTTTGTTATAATTTGTCAATCAAAACACGGTAACAATCGAAAGATGATATTCCTATCGTGTTATAAATCCTCATCCACATAATTAGTTTTATAATTAGGATTGATTACGTACCTGCAAATTCTCTTTCTTTTTAAATTACTCAAATTGGACCTATCGTTTAGTAATTACGACGGATATAGAAATGCTTAAAGCAAGAAAAACTCCGCGGGCAGCCCGCGTACAATATAGTTTGGACATAAAACTTGACCCGGAAGATGGCGCTGCAATTAGGTTCAAATTTTTTTTAGATTAAGAAGGGTATAACCGATTTGTTGCAGACAAAGTTGCAAGGGCTAGCTTGTATATAGATAAATAAAATTATTCAATCTTATAAAGTATTAATATTGTGTTAGAGTAATAAATAAGTTCGTAAGGTAGCACACCTAAATAAAACTTGTTTAAAAGGAAGAGATGAGGTGCATCTATTAAATAGATACACATACATTGTCTCACTTACACAAGCAGAGGGGGTAGCTGTCAATCGGATAGTCTTGTGACGGACAAGGTACGGACTGGACGTGCGCCTACACTCGTGACTGTGTAGTAGTGAGCCAGTGAATTTAAAATACTACCGGCCGTGTACCGGCCATTACACTTAGTAATAGGGTTCCGTTGATATCCTTCGGACCAAGTCACTAAAAAATATTAATTTTATTACGAGACATGTCTTCTTTTTTAGTTAATCACTCACATCGCTGCGGAGCTGGAAGAGGTATCGGAGCAGTCTGTGTTGACGTTGCACTTCCGCTTCAACAGTGAACTCGTCGTCGACATCGATGGTACAATGGTGGGCGTCATCGGATCCGTGCCTCGGACATACAGTCACGTTTACCCCTTAGTAGATCTTTATGGAAGGGTTTGTCAGGTACATTCAGTGAATATTACTGTAGTTGACGTCAGTGAACTTGATAATATCATCGATCAACTTATTCCAGTAGTCGAAATCTTTTAACTAGTCAAACTTGTAAAGTTTTATGAGTGAATTTTCTAATAAAAGTTAAATATACGACGTATTCCAAAACGTCAACTGCCACTGTTTTTTTTGCAGAAATCACACACTCGTGCCTACGGACAGGCCCTCACACACACGCACGCATAAACGCACACGCTTGCACAAACGCACACGCACGCTCACACACACAAACACATCATACACTCACGAACATTTATATCGTACACATTTTTATATCAGTCTTTACTCGTTTATGTATTACTTGATCGATGATACATACATTCAGTAAGGCATCACAATAGCTGATGATAACACAACGACCTTGATAATTAAATCATTGCTAACTTGCAGGTATCAGTTTTACTCCATCCTTACACAGTCGTAACTGGTACATCGCTAGACTTGCCTGTGATTGCTGAAAATCGCCGAGAGGAAGAATTTTTAATGGAATTTAATTTTGATGACAACGATGAAGATCAGCCTGCAATAGAGCGAGTTGAGACCAGACTGAGGAAAACCAAAGCGTACAGTCAAGACAACCTAATGGAGAGCTTCGAGCCTTTGGTTCCACAACCAGGCCCGAGTTCGGCTTCAAGACCTGTTGTTAATAACGAAATGAAAAACAAAGAAATTAAAACTCATAGCCCTTGTCGCACCATGCACCATAGTTTAATTCTCACGCAGCCTTCTGATAACAGGGACATTTCGTTCCCCACGGTCCAGCGGAGTCGTTCCACGCAAGATTTTTGTCGTATGTCTGATTCATTCATAGTGTCAGACGCGCTTCGACTCACTTACAGTGTTGGGTACCGGGACGATGCCCGAATCCTTGATGAGATCTGCGACACTAATATACGGCACAACGACCGCTATCCCGAGGCAAACGACGTGGACAATTTAGACAATGAAATAATGGATGCATTGACTTTCGAAATGGGAAATCTGCCAGATCTAACCGAGGAGCAATCCTCGTCCATAGATGAGTCCACGCGGCGCGATGATTTATGCTCGGAGCCGTTAACTGCTGAGAATTTGAACTATTTAAATCGAATACTGTGTTTGGATCAGGAATGTGGTGGACAGAGTTTGGAGGCCGAATGGGAAGCGTTCGGAGAGGGCTGTGAACATTTGCATCTAGTGTTGAAGTACTGGAACTATCTGGTGCTGCCATATCCGGAATTGAGGCAGGCGGTGTCCTGGGGCCAAGTTAGGTGCTACTGCAGCAATTGCCAACCAGAAGCGCAACCTCCTTTGGCAGGTAACTGAGATAGCGGAGACACCATTTATAGCACCATATGTAACTTATGGTAACATGGAAATGGCAACGTATCACTGACAACGAATTAATTACCTCGTATTAATGTCACTAAGTTTTCTCATCATAACCGGTTATTTTGAGAATACCGAAATTTGCAGAAGCGCTTGTTGTATTCAGTAAGGTTTATGAATCCTAAATAAGAAGAACGCGAATGAAGCTCGTTATCAACGGTGCTCTTTAAACGTTTTTGCACCATAACTCTTGCCATTTCGTTCGTTCAAAGATCCAGTAGATATGCAGTATTGTAAGTAGTATAAGACTGTGCCTTTATAGGTAAATATTTCGGGCCTCACAAATAAAATGAACCTGGAATAACGTAATTTAACGTCGTCTTAAAATGACAGTTTTGTCACTCATCCTACAATATGGCTCTTATTTGCAAGGTCCTATGCATTTAACTATCTGTGGTTATATATTATCTGGTATTAGGGTGGGTGCGCATTGAGCGGATTGATGGCGTTGGCGCGGCTTCACGGGGTTTCTGGCACATGACACGGTCAACACTGGGCGCCGCGCAGGCTGTAAACGGAGAAACCGGCGTAGCGAAGCGTCCGCGATCTCTCGCCTCTTCACCATCCAACGCTATTTCTTTAGGAGATATGTAAGTAAATTTTTAAATACTAAACCACTACCCAGGGTTATTTGTCAAAAGTATAATATAAAAATTAAAGATTATGAGAAGAAATTATGGAAACTCTAGCTGTTGTTCGCGATACGTCCGCTTTTATTACGGTTTTTCACATATCCCTCGTGAACCTTTTGCTATCCTGGGACAAAAAGACTATGTCACTCTCCGTCCTTTTCATTTACTCTTTGCAAAAATCAAGCTGATTTGTTGATTAGTTTGGTCGTAAAGGAAGGGCAATCAATCAAACACAATTTCGTATTTATAATATTAGTAAGGATTGATTTATAATCATAGGTAAAGTTGGGTAATGATATGGTTCCAACTGCCTTATTGATGTACTGGTTTGCTTGTTCGAAGAGTCAGTCAGTTAAAAGGTTCAAAAGTAGTGCTATCCTTACACCGCATCCTCTGAAAAAGGGTAACACTATTTAAAACATTAATAAGTTCAAAGATTTGTGTACACCAGAATTGTTTAAATAATGGAGGGCCATTATTTCTTCTCATTTTTACATAATTCCACAGCAAATAACTTTAAAGTTAATTTCGAAGAAATAAAATAGCTTAATGAACTTTTCATTCTCGTCCTAAAAAATTTAGGCAACAGATGAAAATAAAGTTCTTTAATAATTAAAAATAATTTATTTTTCAGTTGGCTAGATGAAGAAGGAAAGCCACATCATACAATACTGGCGATTGAGATTGACATCGAGTGAGTATAATCAACTATTTGTTCTTGTGTATAATTTTGTTTCGATAGATTCCAATGAACCTTTTATTATATACACAAATAGCAGTCGTCCGCGTTTGTATTTGTTTTTAAAAGCATCCCGTAATAAGTGATTATTTTTAAACACGGACGTTGAACTTTTCCAATAGTGTATCTCTAAAAATGGCTGTTTTGTTTATGTGTAGTCTTTAAATCTTTTAAATTTCTTCTAAATTAAAGGTCCAATTGGTATTAATTAAAAAGTATTTTAATCCTATACAACGTGTAACAGAATGACGAAATAAACACCGAGGTAATTCTACAGAGGCTGTAGAGCTAGCTACATTATTTATTGTCTCTGATAGTTATCTGTGAAACCGAAACTCTAGTAGTTTTTGAGTAAACCAGATACAGCCCTAACAGCAAATGCAAAAGTAAAATCAAGTGACTCCGGTCACTTAATTTGCTACGCGTCGCGTAGCGTAGGTACTTTACACTTGTCGGTCTTTGATCTTCAACATATAGAATGTTTTCACTTTATTTTAATAGAAAAATCAAATATGCTCCTTTTGATTTAATATTTTACAGTGCGATTCCTTATGAAACATACTTTATGCACCCTTCAACAGTATTACGAAATTCCGTTACACGTTGTATAATTTAGCCGTATTAAGAAAAATATTAAAACTAGTTTCAAAAGATATTTCTTTATCTGTTTATATTGTATTGTTTGATATTTTTGTATGTATTTGATGACTTAAACGTTGTTAGTTACATTTATATATACTATTTATTACTTAGGTACGTATTTAAACTTCAACATATAAGGAAACTATGTCCAGATTATTTCTGTTTGCTTAATTTTTTTATACCTCTATTAGAGAGTTCTTGACTGCGATCTGACCCGATGGGATTTTTCTTCGTTAGTTTTTTTTAAAATTAATATTTCATTCCTCTTTTTACTTACAGGGGCAGTGATGCAGACAAAGATCGCCTCCTTGCTTTCTTAATTCACATGAAATCGCATGCAGTTTTTGTTGAAGATAGTCCACTCAGTTTGGATGAATAATTATTCGAAAAAGCAATTAAAGAGGCAAAACACGGAAGCTCTCAAAAAGTTTATTGTTTGTCAACATTTTTAAACGTTATCGAAAACATTCGTCCGTTAAAATTATTTTCGAAACTAATATAATTTATTAAACATCAAAAAACATTTTTTTTTAATGTTCCTTGTTTTGCCTCTGTTTTCTAAAGTTAAGAAATATTGCGTTAACATGTTTCTAAATGATTATTGAAAGCCTATTTAAGTATTTTTATCGTTTGAAATTTTCCGGTCATAATTATTTATTTTGATCGTACTGTGTGTGGTTCAAGTGTTTTTGATCTAAAGAAAGACATTAAAATCATAAGTTTTAAGACAAACTGTTTTTAACATGTACTGTTTTTACTTTGTATACTGACAGTGCATATATTCACGACATTTTGATAAATATTTATTACTTTAAATGTTATGATTTACTAATTTATTGTATGTTGACTTATTCAAATGTAAAAAAAAAGACATTAACTTCTGTCATTTATATTTTATTTATAGGTAACTTTACGGCAGTGGCGCAGTAGGCAGCGACCCTAGAGTGAGTCCAAGACTCAGAAATCAGGGTCGCTGCCGTGGGTTCGATTCCCACAACTGGAAAATGTTTGATTGATGAACATGAATGTTTTTCAGTGACTGGGTGTAATTATAATAATATACATAAGTATTTACGAATATTATTGTATGTATTATGTATATTATTCAAAAAAAATGTTCATCCGCCGTCTTTAGTACACATAACACAAGCTACCCTAACTGTGGGGCTAGATAGCGATGTGTCTTAGTATATTTATTTATTTTAAGGTGAGTCACTTTTCCATCTCATTAAAAAGTTATCAACAAAATTCCGTAGACGCTTTAAAATATTGGGACTGTTCATTTATTCGAAAGAAAGAATAAAATTATTTGTGGTAAAATCCCGCACAAAATAACGTATTATTTCTTACATAATTTGTTTCTACGCTTATCTTGTATCTACATGGCGTTTTCAGTATAACCTCTTATGATAAATGAACAGTCATGTAAGTTTATTAATATTATTACAAAACATGTATTTAATGTTTAGCATATTATATCAGAAAAAATATAAAATGTTAGTGATATAGAACGCTTCGCTTGTAGGACGATCAATTTTTACCAGTAAACGTTAGAAATATGGCATAGACTACGAATATATTATACCTACTTATCTAAAAGTATAGACAGCAAATATACTTCTTCGTTAATTTATTTGTTTGATCTTGAATTATAAGAACTATCTTTCTGACAGTTACCATTACGCCTACTTGGTAGTCTTGGGCGGTGTTAGTAAAGTATAACTGCGACGTCTGTCAGACAGTACGATCTATGTATGTTTGGTCATTAAATCGGCTGTTACTAAGGAGTTTACTGTCTGGCGATTGGATCAACCATTTTTGGAAGCCGAGGCATAAATCAAGTCCGTCACAGTTTTTGTGAATTGATCTTTCGATTCCAATTATTTTATATTACAGTACTACCACAACTGTAAAGTTTCAAATATGTTTATTTTAATTTTTAGTGACCATCACAATAATCTACGTAGAAAATATTACTACTATTAGTTTCTATAGTTTAGCTTTATTTGGTTTAGTAATTATATCCTGTATGCGTAAATAATCCGTGAAACGGAACGCTTAAGGAGTATTATAAGAATTTAAAATGGTCTGTTAAAAATTAAAGTGTAAAACGGTCTTTTCTTTGTATAAATAAATACCTGTTCGTAAAATAGTCTTACCAATAAGACCAGCTGAACTATTATTTCGTACGTTATCTTTACATCTTTACCGAATACTTTTTTGCCGAAGAGTATAATGTTTTTAAACGTGTTTAAAGAAATCATGTTGAAAGAAATGTCTAATTTAATAATTATTTATTATATTAAAATAACGAATAAAGAGAGTTCAGTTCAGAGTTCTTATGGTTTATACGAGCTTCGTACAACGAAGCCACTTGAAATAATATGGTCTTAAGTTATGCTGCTTAGATATTACGTGACATATTTTCACGTTAACGTAGGTATAATCTTCGATGTCTGGCTACTTAAGAATGAATGTCATAATATTATTAACAATATAATTATACAATATATAGTCATGAGGTTATATCCTAGATAGGCTAAGTCCGTAATCCATATCTAAAGTCAATTTTAAATGAGAGATTGCCGAGTTTCTTGCTGGTTCTTCTCGGAGGTAGGCCTTTCCGAACCAGTGGTAGAGCCATCTACGTAAGTTTGATATACAAATTTATATCCACGACCGACTCAATTGATTAATTAATCTACTTCTTACTCTAACCCGAATATAACTAGAAAATATCTGAGTGAAGAACTCTGAAGCACTCCGTTTTTTATATACTCCTTTTATTGGTGGCAAATAAAGTAAATAAACATTCAATCAAGATCCCTTCGTTGTTGCCTCCGGATTGACTGGCGGGTGTAAGGGCCAGTTCCGTCCCATTTCCCTTTTAAAGGCCAGAATTCATTGAGGCTTTGACTCATCTCCTCTAGATCCATAGTATGGACAATAGACATTACATGATTAGTTTACAATCAAGCTGCTAAGTTTAGTTTGGACACATCATTATTATTCTTTATTTACACACCACATGAAGTAAAAGAATTATACAAGAAAACAGAAACATAAAAATAGAAGCTTAATACAAAATATTAGACATATTTCAACATATTTATCCATAGAGTTCACTTCATTTGTTAGGATAAATAGATTTTGAAGGATTTTTCTCATTATAATTGATTTTGTATGTGAAGTAAGGGAAAATATAGAAATATAAAAAGTTTCAGCAATTGCTTTTGCGGTATTCAGTTCTGATGATCAAACTCTATTTCATTTGGTGCTTCGATGCAATCTTATTGATACTGTGCTGAATACGTGAATTTTTGCGTTTAACTATAAATTATATTCTATAAGCATCAGTGATATCTGATTGTGTTTAGTTATATCCGTATTGCTGTGATTTAGTATCTTACCACCGAGAGATTGTATAAGAAAAATGAATCAAACCAATATTTATTGGTTTGATTCATTTTTCGCTGTTTCTAATTTTATGGGCAGTATATTATTCCCGTAAGGCCAAATTAAAAAGCTGCATCTTTCAATTTTAATCTAGGATCTTTTTCTTTTATTTTTGATCTCATATTAGTCGAATATTGTAGAATTGGTAAGATAGATATGATTTTAGTAAACTATTTATTTCATTGAGAACTAGTACAGAAAAATTTATGTATGTACTGTTTATGTAGATCGATTTGTATTATATGTGTATTTTATAGCTTTAAGGATATGAAAATATGAAAGTTACGAATATCACATATACCTATGCGCTTTATTACTTCGTATGATACTCAACTAGCTCATATCAATATCGTATTTAGCCCATTGTGTATATTTATTTATTTGATATGGAAGTATCTGTAGTTCCTAAATATATGAAAAGAAAAAAAATTAATCACTTGTAAGATTACCGCGACCAAGATTACCGCGGGGGTAATCTTGGTCGGATTACCAATTGTAGGCCTCGTCAGATATATTTTTTTGGGATCTGCTATCACCCCAAAAAATCTATCTACTCCATTATAGCCAAATAAGCCTGCAGTCTCGAAATTTTAATAAAAAATTTTTCGATCGTAAAGCACTCTCTGATGCTTCGCATCATGAGTCGTGCAATATTTTTTTTCCTTGTAAACGTCCTTCCTCCTTAGTGATTGGCTTTTGTTTAGCTTGGGTTCGCGACGTCCACGGGACCGTTTTCGGGTTGGGATTGAAAAGAATTTGGAATTGTTAGGTATCAGGTTTTTCTGCTAAAAAAAACAAAGTTTTGAAATTGATTTTGTCCAACTCGTATCATGCACGGTTAAGCCCGGTCCCGATTTTTTAACTAAAATTTGATTTACATTACCCGCATCGGAGTTGTGTGGACGTTAATAGGCTGATGATAGTGTACCTTGTAAACTGAGCAACTACAAATCCAAGTAAGGTTCTATGTATAAGATACTGCCATTCATTCAAAGTAATATAAAATACAATTCGCGTTGAACCAGAAGGCTAAAAAAGATTTGCGTTAATAATTTGAGACTAACTTCAGGCTGTATAAGACGGGAGCCGGATCACTGCGAGACAACTGTAAATTATTATGTCATTATCAGACCATCGTTCACAGACTGATATAAAATGAATAACAGTTACAAATATATAAACAATGATGTAGTGGTAATTCTATATGATTAGCGCCATTTTGGCGCTGTCAGTTGTGAACCTTTAACGTCCAGAATACAAAATTTTTAATATGACGCTTTGTCAGACTAAGGATGACAATTTTGGCAGTTCGTCTTTTAAGTTTGGTAATGTTGCCGGTTAAATGTGCTTTAGAAACAGCGTACTTCTTTGATGGATAACGCCCACTTAGTAAAATGCCACACACACCAAACTTGGAATCAAATCGATTTGTACATAAAATAAATCGAACATAACATTACCGAACTTAAAATTCGTAAAACTTATTAAAAGGGTCAGCGGTTTAAATGTTTATCAGAGTTGTGTGATCTTTCGATTTCGGTCGATACAGATGTTTATATGTGCAGTGCCTCACTTGTAACTAAACGCGTAGCTTTTTAAGAAATAATAATCTACTGACAGATTTCTTATGATATTTCCTTTGTCGATAATGATCGGTTGTGTAGTAATGTATGTTTATTAGGAATTAAGGTGATGGTATTGAAGGAAAATGATTAATTATGCCCAGAAAATATGAATGAAACTATGCGGGAAATATGATAATAAGCATTGGAAATATTACTGGTAATTTTGCCCGCTGTAGCCTGAGGACTGCAAAGGCTTAAAGAAGGATCGGTCTTTAGATATAACACTTTTGATTTTAACCACGGTTTTGTCTTCCGCGTATCATCGTTGTCGATTTTTCAGACAATTCTATACTAGTAACCATATAACCAATCTGTCATATTAAAATTGCCCGGGTTTACTGTCCCATAATAACTTTCATCATGTCTATAACATAATACATAAAATAATATGTAAAATAACCTACAGGTATTCAATTACACATGTATCCTGCTATAGTTTCTCACGGGACTTTTTTACGCTTTAGAACATAATCATAATTATAGTGTAGGATATGCGAGATATTTTCTTTTACAGTATTATCCGGCAGCGTTTAAAGTATGCATAGATATAAGCTCTGTTTACAAGTTATGGATTTAAATAAAACATAAAAAGTTATATTGGTGATTAGTGAAGTGTATGATGTAATATGTATAAAATATCATCGAATTAGCTCATGGTTTCATTTTGGTTGTGTGTGTTAATCTGATGAAATTTAAAATTATAGAAAAAAAATTGAATCTACACTAAAACGATTTGAAAATATCTAGACCTAATTCTCTTCTTCATTGAAAAACCTTTACGCGGTAAATTTTGATACATTCGTTCAAGTACTTTTTACGGACTATGAATATAATCTTTTTAAAACCCAGATACTGTTTTATTTGCACTGTTAAAATTTCGTTTAAACTGACAAGTTTTAATTTCGGTAACAGGTTAAATTACTACTTACTTACTCTATCGATACATCGTACCGGTTAAGAGTTGCGAGTTATCAAGTATTTCATTTAAATATTCTCACAGCAAGCGAACAAAGTAACATTGTGGGACATTAATATGTCTGTGGACGGTGATTGGTCAAATACGAAAAGAAGAATAAAAGTGTATTCCTTTCAATCAATAAAATAATTTTCTAAATTAGTCCACAACTGAGGAAGACATCAGTTAATATCCATAAACAGCCATCAAACCTTCAATAAAACAGAACTGCCTCCATTTTTAAGTTGGAAAACAATAACCATATAACTGTTTAAAATTAAAAAATATTTAAATGCTATCTGTAATAAATAGGTTTGTCTATATTAGCATAGAAATAAAAAAAAAAATCATAACTGATCCCTTCTTTTCATGCATGTTTTTTACAATGCACTATAGTTTGTCATAACTCATAAATAATCCAATAAAAATAATTAAATCCCCAGTGGGTCAAAATATTGTCATGTTATTTTTAAGTACCTGCTATCTTTGCCCCGCGGGTAGTATCCAAACCGATACTCAAAAGCAATGTTCCTGAGATAAGCTAGTTCAGACATACAAACACTTCAGCTTTATAATCTATAAATATATATATTTAAAACGACTTATATTAGGTAGTATAGAGGTAGGAACAGCTATGAAGCGAACTACGTCCGCATAGTCGTTGAAAAGCAATTGAGATGATGGTGCTAGTAAACCAAAATCATTTTCTGCCGAATTTATTAAGCTGGTCGCACATTACATATCATGCGTGTTTTAATAAATGGAAATGCGTGTGGATTAGGTCAAGGAAAGTATTTGCGTGCGAGTTGACTTGCTAAGGCTATAAAGTGTCATCGCTATGATAAGTAATAAGTTTTTTCATTATTAATGTATTAATGTTATGTTTATAAACATATATACAAAATAAGTCTTTACGTTCTTTAAAATGAATACATAGAATCAGTCAATCATCACATGCTCACTCAAATAAGAGCTAAGATATCTATCTTAGCTCTTATTTGTAATTCGTTATGACTTAACTATCGAACATCTCTAAATTGTTAAATATATAATATATATTTATTTAAAAATATGTTTTTTTTTATAAAAAGCAATAAAAATTATGAAGCTATAATTTAGACATCTTTAATAGGAACTGCTATTTTTATGAGTTTAGATAAATCAGTTTATTTTATTGGCCATGCTAGCTAATCGTACTCCTAATATGATCAGTTTCGCAAACTATTATCATCTTTTATTTGCGATAGCTAATTTTAACATAATTTAATAACCTATATAATATCTGTAATCAATTTTTAATAACGCGATTCTTGATTTTATTCAATAAATAAAATTGTAACTCATTATTTTTGTTTTTTTTATCACATGAACCTTCCGACATAAGCAGTCAAAAATTATGTTAAAAAGAAATATATCGTTTAACAATGTAAATCTAACACTACCACATTATTAATTAAGTATATCTGCACACAATACTTGAAAATAAACTATTACATAAATTTGCGAACTGTTTTTATTTTACTCCCCACTACGTACTATCCACTTTTCTTTGCGTAAGGGTTTCTCAATTACCGAAAAATATCTTCGGTGGGATAGGTACTCAACCGATAGATAAAGAAAGGTTCTGCAAACTATCAACTATCAACATAACTAATGATATTATAATAGCCTTTTTAATGAAAAATAATAGTCAAAATCGGTTCAGATTAGCCGGTTCAGAGTGATTATAGATTATTGATTCAGATTTTGTGATAAAAAATATCTTTAGGCCAAGGCCTTGAATATCTACTGTAAACGTCAGTGTTTCAGGCAGACGGCAGACAAAATTTATATCTCCTGACAGGGGATATCAATTTTATATATAATAAACATGTCTACCTACTAAAGCACGGGAACATAGAATGTGAGAATTTTACCCCCGCTTATTATTACACATATAATATTAATTGGATATTATTTCCACTTGTGCGCCAAACGTAAAGCTGTGGCAGAAGATTTGTATCCTTTCCCGGTAGAGATCATTGTCTCCTGCCCATGCTAGCCTTGCTGATACAATTGTAATGAACAGTATTTTGTGGTCAATTGTGGTAGATTCACCAATCAATACTACCTGCAGGAGAGATGGCCCACCACACCGGGCAGAAGACTGGTCTATGATCTCTGTAGATTGCAGTAGTAACACGGAGGACGCTGCTGCCAGTTCTTGATTAGTCTCTGTAGTAGTCACCTCTAAAGACACCAGCGGAGGTAATGACAACTGATATGCCGTCACGAGTTTCCTTAATTTGGCTAGCTTCTGACTTCAGTCTTTTAATAATGTCCGACTGTTTTGAAAAGAACTCCCCTCATTGGAGAAAGGGTTTTAGAACATAAAAACAAACGGCAGTTTTATGTGAACATGCTCACAGCCCAGACAAATCCGTTTGGGGAAGCATTTTCCACGGGAAGTGCTAAAAGGGCGTCGTACAAGGGAGGCACCGGTACGTTCTTAAGAGATCCCGGAGCTTCCAATCATGTGCCAAGGTACAGTGCGCAGAAATCCCAAGAAGTCTCTTTTCTCCCCCAAGAAGTCTGGTATCTTGTAATCACGAGCTCCGTCAACAGAATAAAATGTATCTCATAGAACTAAGGTAAGAATATAGTATTTTTGATATTATATCAGGATGGTATAGGATTCGGAAAGACGGTCAATTTAAAAGTTCGTGCAGTCGATACAAATCTTTTTATTGGTTTTCAAACGTTTACAACAATAAGATAATATCCTAAAATTTAACTTAATGAACTAAGTACTTATACTAACATTAAATTATCACTGTGCTATGTAAAGGGATTCCTGCTTTGTAAGTAAGTATACGTTGTCCTACACAAAATCCGTGAAACGGTTATTATATAGGTACCCAGGTATATTATCGTAGTTAATATTTGATTAAATACTGAAAGGTAGCTTGTATACTATAAGATATATATATAAGTTTGATAACGATTTACGGGGTTTTAGATTATTAATAACATTTGAAAAATATAGGCAGGTTAAGCGGGTATTAGTAAAAAGGTTAGGTAAGGTAATGATATTAAAGCTAAGGTTCTTGATTTGGCCTGAGTCTGCCGTAAGATTTATAACCCGTATTGGAAAGTATTTTTCCATTTTACATGATCTTAACGCCTTATGCCCTAACCTGGTGTAGAATTCTGTATAGATGCAATTTACAGGAAACCGGGAACACTCGAGTATTTTCTGTTTATCTAATTTAAATGTAAACATGTAAGTATATTTAAATATAACCAGCGGTTCACACGTGAGTGACATATTTGCAAGGTTTTTATATAGAAGATTGCTATTGGCTTTTGATTTCAAAGTACTTTTAATATCCTTCTTCTCCGGCGAACTTAAAATGAATTTAGTTTGGTGTCCTATTCATGCATGGTGGAACCTTGACCATAAATTTGATCTTTAAGTTAAGTAATAAACTAAATTAATCTAGACACACACATATGTCTGTGAATTTCATCAAATGATAGGCAACTTAAAAATGTACTCGAAACACGAAATAAGTGTATCGTTGCTTAGGTGAACTTTTAAGACGGTTGTTAGTGGAGGCTGTTGTCTAGTTGCCTAACAACTTACCAAATAAAAAAATATAACTATGAATTGTTCAACAATCTTAGTGGTCAGTCTAAAAATCTCACCAATGCGGATTTGCGATTAAATTACTTAGACAAGTAAGTACCCTATACATATCTACTTACTTAAAATGCATCTAAAACATTGAGTTATATGAACTTGGCCGACATCAATATAATATTTATCTATGTATGAATATGTGATTCTTCAAAGTGAACAATAATTTATAAATTACTATAGATCAATCAAAGTGCTTTGGCGGTGTTTAAGTTATCGGCCATGCCTGTAAAACATCGTAAGACAAAACATCCAACATCTAATTGTGTTCGCACCCGTCGACTTTAATGGAATAAACTTCTCAGTGTGGGAGGAAACAGCTTCTGTCTGGTGCGAAAAAGGTTGAGATCGGTCGATCAGACGACGATCAGACGATCAGTCTGTCATAGGTCCGATTCCTGTTGGGCGAGAGAGCGTTTCCTTGGTCTTGTGAGGAGTTTACCAGACTTTGCATTTCTTGACTGGGTTCATTGGGGAGCCCACGGGACATTTGAAGTCAGCAGAGAATTCCTCCATGTTGGACATTGGTCCGATGACGCGGAAGCGGCCAGGCGCATGGAAGCCGGTCGTGATCCGGAGTTTGATGGCTTCGTTACGATAAACTGAGCACCATGTGTTTGCCGCGCTCAACCAGAAAAGCTGCAAAAAGTTAATTTGGGATTACCATCATCATCATTATCTATTTCTACATTTCTACCTTGAAGTGTCTTAATAACGGAGAATTGAGAGCAGCGTCCTCTGTCCTACTAAATACTACCATCTACTGCGATCGCCAACACGTCTGCCCAGCGTGGTGATTATGGGCAAACAATACTGTTGGGAGAGGCCTTTAGTGCAGCTGTCATCGGCTATTATGATTACCTTGAAGTACGGCACGGGCCACCCAGCTTTCAACCAAGCAATCTGCTTCAATGTTTGACTGCGGGTTCTTACCGTTATAATTATTATTACATATTAGGGATTATCACAAGGGACAAGGTGGTCGACGCCGATTTCCTAACTCTATGAAACCTATTACGACACCTAACCAACCAACAATACCTACCTTCATCTGTCGAGCTAACTTGGGCCAATTGTTTTGTATGAAGTATATATCTACATACAGAGCAATTAGTAGATAGGTTGTCTACTTCCAACGCTATAGCTTTTATAATAGACACTTCTAGATGCAGATTAATGGAAGATAGAAGTTTGTTTAAGAGTACATTGTACAATTTTTTTTAACCTTTTTTTATTTAGTAGTTATATAATTGATGTACCAAGCAAATGACCCACCAGACTTTAGACACCAGGGTTTTACGTGCCTCTGATTACACCGATAATAAAGCTCTTCGGACCGGAACTCAGCGTTGCAACAATGATGCTTGGTTGCAGAAATTGGTTTGCCTGTCGTACTTCCTCGGAAGAGCTCTGACACAGAAAGCTCTGCTACCTATTTTTTTTGTACCTACTTCAAAAAGCTCTGCTGCTATTAGATCACTAAGTGGACTATTACTCTTCTGCCCGTTTACATTAAACCTAGGCATCGCCTAAATCGAATTTATTAAGGCGATGTCAAGAGAACAAAAAAGGAATTCACCAAATCTTATGTGACAACTATTGGTAAACGGTTGATGTATGCCGAGGATCTGCTTTAATTGGCGTTACTTTTTCAGGCATTTTCTTGTTCGACTTTACCGAAAATGAGCATTAGTTGCCTTTTCTCCATCTTACCTGTCTAGGACTGTACTTGTCGAGACCTGGAAGACTAGCTTCTTGTCCGTGTCTTTGCGTCCAAGCTTGGTAAGCGTAATAAGCTTCTTTAATTCCACCGTTGTCAGCGATATTCTCACCCTGGGTGTTAACGCCGTTAAGCTAAAAATTAAAACGACATTTAAAAAACCTCTTTTCAAACCCTTTTTAACATTCAGTAATGAACAACGATCATTTCTTTTACCTTCATGTTCACTTCAGCGACGCTGTAGTTCGAGTATTGATCAATGATACATTTTGCTTTCTCCAGGTATTTTTGTTTAGTCATCTCTTGCCACCAGTCAACCAAATTTCCATTTTTGTCGAATTGACGTCCCTAAAAAGAATTGAACGCATTAAAATTCTTATGAGCACATTGATTATCTATTTCATCATATTAACAACCCGTTTTTGGCCGACTACAGGGAATCTCTGAAAGGCCGTAGTCTACCACGCTGGCCCAATGCGGATTCACGCGCCTTTGAGAACATTATAGAGAACTCTCGGACATGCAGGTTTCCGATTTTTTCCTTCACCGTTGACACAAGAGATATATTAATTACTTAAAACGCATATCTTAGAAGAGTTAGAGGTGCATGCTGGTATTCGTATCCGCTTGAACAGCTACCACGTTACCTATTTATTAGCTCTAAATACTGTAAGATTGAATTAAAAAATGGATGTACTGAACCTGACAGAATCAAACTGCCTGTTCGTGAAAATCCCTGCAGTTTTAAGTAGTCGAGTTTAGCGCACATAGAAAAAGCAAAATTTCCTACTAAATCTAGAGTTTTTATTCAGATAAATACCTGATCATCGAAGCCGTGAGTGATTTCGTGACCGATAACAAAACCAATAGCACCATAGTTCATGTAAGCTGGACGTTGGGCTGAGAAGAACGTTCCTTGCAGGATACCAGCCGGGAATTCTGTCAAAAAAACTTAGCTGATCAGGTTTTATCATGTAGACAGTGCTACGTTCTTAGGAGATGCCAAAGCTTGATATACTGAGGAAGACCAAGAGGTGTCTTTTTAGATATCTTCTTCAGAAAGTAGAAATATATACTAGCAAGTTGCAGACAAGACACTCGCAGTTGCTCTTTTTCAACAGAATCATTTTAACATTTTAATTATTCTGCCTTGCGAAAGATGACAGCGGAGCGGTGTGCTTCCAAGCCACCTTGTCATTATGAAATTCATAAATTGTGTAATAAGTTAGTAATCTCGTTGTAATAAATGTATTTTAAAACATAGTTCAGAAAATGTTGCTTAGTTAATCTGTAAGT
Source organism: Pararge aegeria (assembly GCF_905163445.1). Taxonomy (NCBI): domain Eukaryota; kingdom Metazoa; phylum Arthropoda; class Insecta; order Lepidoptera; family Nymphalidae; genus Pararge; species Pararge aegeria. The sequence goes on from NC_053208.1 coordinate 9,582,880, forward strand.
AGACTGTTCAATAAGTCGAATTTCAAAAACCTTGCTACCATTAGTAATGTTTGTATATCTAAATGAAATAGTGAACTTACGGATGCTGTTTTCAATGGATGAGTAAAACGCATTGACGATAGCGGGGCGTCCGTGGGTGACCCAGTCGGTCTTGTTGACTGGCTCGCGCAGTTTGCTGAACAGGTATTCAGTGCCGTACAGCGTGAGGTTCAGAACAGACTCCATCAGCTTATCAGCCTTCATCTCCAACTGTAAGCATTCAATGTAAATGTTTTTGTTTACGAGAAAAAAAATTACTACATGCGTTTAACCGTTATATAAATTTAAAATGCACAGGGAAATTTCGGAACCGGTAGGATTTTATGTGCATTTTAGATTTATACCTATATTTGTGTGTATTACCTACACACAAATATAGGTCACTGCGTCATCATCATCATCATTTTGATTAACCTCTACTTCTTGACATTGGTGTTTTGTACAGAGTTCTAAAACCCACTGTCCTGGGCCTAGGCCGCTTGTTTCCAGCGGCTTTCAGCGACTAAAATATAAAATTTAACAGGTAGGTATATAATTAGTATAGTTCATTTTTTCTTACTAATCTTTATTATGTAAATAATAATTTTATTACACTTTTGTCTTCGTTGATAGAGGATGCTTTTAACGTCCCACAGCTGGGCAAAGGTATCTAGGAGATCTCTCTAGGAGAGAGAATTTTAGAGCATAGACGCTGCTCCAATACAGTACATAATATGTAAGTTACAAAAACAGGCACTGGGGTCTTGGCTTGCTCTTCTCGCGTAATGGCATAAACCACCAATTTCCAGAATATAATTCTGAGATTTAACCAATTAAATATCACTTTCTTTAACTGAGAAGGAAAACATCGTGAGGAAACCTGCATGCCTGAGAGTTCTCCATAATGTTCTCAAAAGCGTGTTTAGTCCACCAATCTGCACTTGGCCAGCGTGGTGGATTACTACCTTAACCCCTTCTGATTGTGGGGGAGACCCGTGCCCTGGAGTGTGTTGATATGATGATGATGATGAAACCAATACGTACACTGCTTTTCACTCAATCCGAGAATCGAACCCAGGACCGTAGCCCCTCAAACATGCCACACAAGTCCAACGAAACGACAAGGCGGTAACGAGAAGACCTTTGTGGCAGGTTATTGGTAATTATATATATTCAAAATGAGTGTTAATTGGGTAGTTTTTAATTATTTAAAAACGTTAAGTAACGCAATACAAACACATACTCCATCGTAGAACTCCGTCAGTTTTTTGTTATCGAGCATTTCATTGGGGTAGGCTATGTGGGAAGACATGCCATCGGCCTTTTGAAGCGCTTCCTCTCGCGTCTTCTCATCCATCCAGTCCACTTGGGTAAGCGTTTTGCGGAATTGTTGCCTACGAAAAGTATAATAACGCTTAAATATAAAATACTTATCTCAATATTAAAAGCCTGTTTCGTTATTAGTAAAATAAATACAATTTAAGAATATTAAAAGGAAAGGTAGACACCTAAACTAAGTCACTAAAAGAGTGAAACTTAAATATATGACGGAAGGGAAATAAACACTCCATAACTTTTTAAAGAAACAATTGTCGAGCTTCTCTAAAATATAAGTGTTTATATTGAAACAAACTGAACCTTGGACGAGCAAGAAAAACGAGTGTGGGGTGTGGCAAAAACAAAACTCAAGAGACAACCATCAAGGCAAGAGTGAATAGACATTTTCTGACCAGAGAGTCCAGACACGAGCAGTTGACTGTTATAGGCTTCGATACTTATATTCGTAACAGATAAAAATAAAAACCGAAGAAATTAATAAATATACAAATGTCCTACCTACCTTTAATAAATAAATCTGTCTCAATAAATATTCACTATATATAAATATGCCCGTGCTAATTTAGGGTCGTAACGTGTTGCGGTTGTGTAAGATAGCTAGCTTTCCTGTGACCCAGTCACCAGGCGACGTGTTGGAACACCGTGGCCTTTTAGTCGGTAAGAGTCCGACATTACCACTGGACCTCCCCGTGGTGTAGTGATATCCATGAGGATAAAAAAAGGATCATAACGTAGCTTTTAAATTGGCGACGCGAATTCTTTACTCCTAGAGAAAAATTACTGCCCCGACACTTTTTAATATTTCAGAAAGCATATACTTACTGAATATTCATGAACAACGTAGCGAAGTAGCGTGTTTTCATATTATTATATGGCCTACCTACTCACTGACTGTAATCATAACTTACAAGAAAGGTAATTGTCTATCTACTACCCAATGAACTGTCTATCATTATTAATATTCAAGTTCTATTATATGCTATGGCGTATTATTGCTGCAAATTCAAAGTAAAATAAAGAATTTCAAAAGGAGGAATGAAAAGAGAGAATATATGTAAGTTATGTAAAAAAGAAGTTCTTTTTTTGATTTCAGTTATTAAAGTTAATATTATTTACTCACCTTATATCGTTCACCATTTCCAATGCATTGGATTTCGAGTCTTCGTTGAAATATTTCCTGATGTAGAGAGCTCCCACGGCAATGGACATACTGGATAAATAGAAATGTAATCGTAATATTAATGTATACTCGTATAATGTTAAGCGTTGTAGCCTAGTCGGTAGCCTTTGGCATCTCGGGAGAGCAACTTCGATCTCCGGCATGCACCTCTAACTTTTCAGTTATGCGCCTTTTTAAATGTTTCATTTAAATATGACTTGATTTTACAGTAAAGGAATGTGATCGTGAGAAAAACTACATCCCTCAGCCAGTGGCGTGCATTCCATGTATGCACAAAAGCACTGCATACCCTAAAATTGATATATAACCCGTATAGGAGGAGAATTTTAGCCGTTATATTCAATTTTCCTGCAGTATGCATATCCTGGTAAGGAACCCAATGCACGCCACTGCCCTCAGCGTTTGCTATAATGGTCTCAAAATCTCGCGAATTCACCAAAACGCACTTGGCCAGCGTGGTAGACTACCGCCGAACCGTATCTCGACTTCAAGATATATGATAATTGCATTGCTTCAATTGAAACGCACGTTACTTCGAAAAGTTCGCACCGCTCACGTGCTTGGTATCGAACACAGTCCCCCGGAAGGGAGGCCGAAGCTCTAACCACTAGGCTATCACCACTTAATCTATGTTAAGGTGACTGAAATACGAAGATTCCCGTTGAAAACTACTTAACTAAGTATATTATTGACAACACTAACCTGTGCAAAAATGCAATCGTTTATTTATACAACAAACGTTTAGTAGAGTTATGTACCGGAACCAATGGTATAAAATTGTTCTATGTATATTATGTACATTTTTGATTGAAACTTTACACATAATATCGTTACAAACATTCTCCATGGGTTCGATACTCAGATCCGGCCAAGATATGTTAAGTAGTTAAAACCGTTAAAATTCCGAGGGTACCACCGAGAATAACCTGGTGATTAGCGGTGTCCATCCTACCATGTAATGGGAAATTAAACCGCTAATTATTACGATATTCCGCAACAAATTACCGGATGAAATCTTTGAGATGACTCATTAATTTCAAAGTTTATATAAAACGTAAGCTTATAGAAAAAAAACCTATTATAAAATTAAGGATTACAATTTTAAAGATTATGAACTATAAAAAAGCTTGGATATGAATTGCTCTAACTTATTGGATAGAAGCAGGCGTTAGTTTGCGGAAATCCATGATATATTATAAAAAAATAATTTGTATGGTGTAGATTATAATTTCTTCTTCAAGCCTTGTATGGATTACATGGAGTGGGATGGTGATGACAAATAAAATACCCGGCTAAGTTGGTTGTGGGTTCTTCTTAGACCAGGGCGCGTGTTTAGTTAACAAATGTAGTTATCACGATCTCTATGAGATATCCAGGAGGTATGTGGGCCTAATTATGGAATTAGAATTTTATGAATGTAGACTACCTCACGCTAGCAGTGTCAGCGCACTCCTTCCAGCGGCTTTCGCGCTCTGTCTTGCCGGATAGGGCAGTCACATATGCCAGCTGCCGACTCCGTAAGTCCTCAGTCAGGTAAGACACGGATGCACCCGCCACGCGCCACATCACGTAGTTAGCTTGCACACGTTTGGGGGTGATCTCAAGGAGATCCTGCACAAGAAGAATTAAGATTGACTGGGTTATTACAATAACCTCTTAATTTGATGGGAAATGTGAAAAGAAAAAAAAACTCGCCATTTTGTGGCAGCGGCCATCTTGGATTTGAAATTTATCGTAGTGTACGATTTTACTAGTCAAGTCTTAATACCCATAATAAGGGAGTTGTGAAACAATAATATGTAAACCGCCATTTGTGCGGCCGCTTTGGACCAATTTTCATCAAATTTATTTGATAATAACTGACGAGAACTAATAAAAGCTTATCAATTAGGTACGTACCTCGAGATCGGACATATACTTCGGCACGTTGACAATAGTGATTTCATCCAGACCAACTTGAATATGAGGAGCGAGCAGGCGGTTGATGTATTTCAGCCATGGGATCCTAAAACAATATATGAAACATAAACAATTATTATTTATTGAGCTGCCTTAATAATACATCAGTTTAAATAACTAATTTATATCACATTTGCTCATAACGAGAACCTTATTACATCAATATAAGGCTCAAAATCCAAGTTACGGATGTTTTATTTGAAAATTACCGTAGGTACTTTCTTGTGCTTATTATAAGATGACCGGATTAAGTTTATTTGTACTTCACAGCATGTCATATGCATGAATATCACTTTTAATTTAGCCGGGTACATAATTTTTTTAAACCACGAAGTGGTTTTATGTGACTAAAAATAGTAGGCGGTTCCTTAAATTAACAAATATTTTTACCTTCCTAATTATGATAAAGGAACTTTAAATTTTGTAAAATTATTCACAATTCATAACTAGTTATGTTTAAACATGTTTCACATACACAAATATTTCCTTTATTATGTTCAGCCTGTATGCAACGAACGATGCTGGCTGTTTATCGGTTTACCTTGCGCGCGAAAAAAAACCGCTCGCCATTTTCCGTAAGTAATATTTTGCTATGAAACTTTCGTACAGTGGAAAAACAGCAAAAAAGGATCCGTTATTTTATGAGAACGTATTTAAAAGTTTATCCTGTTTTTTTCCAGGTAAGTGAGATGAAAGTCGTCAAATGAAATGCGCATGGTACATTACTTGTTACACTCTCGGCTTTCTTAGCGCATTCGCTCTTGCACCTATTATAGATACTATTATAATATTGGCTTTGCTATCCGCGACATTCTGGAATCTATTTACTTTTTGGGGTTGTCCATAAAATAGGTAAGGTGTTTTTTTAAATTTTCTGTACCTCCCTCCTCCTCTGGTGAGATGTCGTGAGATTTTATTATCATAACCCCCTCCCCCATCCCCCGATCTCACTTGAGATTTTTCGAAATGTGGGTTTCTTACGTTAACGCGTTGGATTGTTATTGTAAAAAAGACCAATGGACCAGCCAGGAAAAAAATTGCGTGATATTTGCCGAAAAATTGCGTGATATACCCCCCCTATCTCCAAAGTAAGATTAGATTTGAGTTGACCCCCTCCCCCCCTTAAATATCTCCCGCATTTATGAACGCTCCATTTTTCTCCTCCATCAGTCAGACCTTGACTTTACAACGCACAATTGCAATTGTATCGTGTGAAGTATCCATACGTTAACTCTCTCTATAATTAGAGAGGAAATTGCCTAGAAGTGGGAGATCATTGGCTGATTGTGATGATTACGATAATGCTACTTGCCTTGGAAACTTGACTTGCAGTTCACCAATGGTCATCGGGTTGTAGAGACTAGTAGCATTACGACGTTTTTCTAATGGCAAGGAGATCTGAAAGTAAACAATCGGATATGAGAAAAAAAAATAATAATATACAATATACTGTAATTCCTTTAACAGATAAGTAGTTTAAAATGGAGATTTGCAGCTCGACTGGGGGAGCAATATTCACTGCGATTGTTTAAATGGTGCAAGCAATGTTGAGCTGGTCTTTACAATCACTCAAGATGTATATAATAAGGCTAGTTAAGTGCCATACCTGTATTCGTCTATGAATTATTCAACAAAAGTTAATCGTTTTAAAACTTTTAATAATACCAATTACCTATCTACAACACTAATGTTCAATAAACGCAAGCACTACTGCCAATGTTCATTGCAATTCTCATCAATTGATGGTCGTCACTGCTCTACCTAATTTAACCAATCGCCTGAAACCTTGGCGCACAAAACTTTTTCCAAACAAAATAATGTTAAGGCAGCTCACACGGGCATATTGATATGCTTTCGACTCTTGCTACTTTTATTACAATGTGTAAATGAAAACCGAAATATTACTTCACAGGCTTGAGAGGCACATTATTTACTTTAGTAAGACTTATCTTTGAAACCGAAATGCTAATAGTTTTTGTGTAAACCACTGCTATAGTTTTTACTGAAAAAATCAAATGCAGCCCAAAAATCACACGTAAAATTAAAATCAAGTTACTACTGTCACTTTATTACGTACGTGTCCATAACGTAGGTATTATGCGCGTTTCGTCTTTTATGTTCAATAGGGTTGATATGTTTATAATATTAGAATATTCTTCTTTTGATTTAATATTTTTACAGGTTAATTCCTTTTGAAATATTCTTTTGCACCAGTTTTTCAACAGTATTAATATTTTATTAAATAAAAGTTTTTTTTTTTGTTGTGGTGTTACCAATAGTCCCATTTTAACATCTAGAACATATCTTTCTTCATGTAATAATGAGCGGTATGTTAAAAAGCTTATACTTAATTTAGTCATGTCGTAATTCCATTTCTAATTAAAGTAGGTTTAAAATTACTGTGACAACTATAACCATCGGTTTAAAGAAGAGACTATTAATCACTTATACTCGTGTTTTCGTACTAACTAGTATCAATGTGAGAAAAAAAACGCACTGAATCGAGAAGTTTCACGTTTGCTAGTCGCAGTATTGAAACTCAGTACTAACGAACTGAGTTTGAAATACGAGTAACTAGCGCAGGTCGCTACTATCTGTAATTAAGCTTTGAGTTTTGTTCGATTTAACCTGGGCCGCCCTAGTTCATCGTAGTTCATCGTAGCGGAGTCTCATGTAAATAATAAAAAGGGATCTTTTGTCTATATAAGTATCACCTTTAGTGCACTATGTTGAAATACTAATTAAAAAAACTCCTAGCTAAAAGATTTCTTAACACCTTAATACTTTAATATAATTATTTTTAAACCGTCCAAACAAGTTTCTTACGTGGAGGACCATTCGAGATATCAGAGTTTAAATATTTAAATGTTAATAAATGAATGTTTTAAATTCTAATATACTTGAATATTCAGAATAATAATCCTTATTTTAGGTCTGCAAGCTAAAACCAAAATATCATTTTAAAACAAAAGCGATGGAAATAAGCTCTGATTTTATACGGCAAAAAATCTTCGCTTCGCAATATATCGTAACATATATTTTACATAGGTAAATATCGTTCGTCCGTTAGTATGACGTAACGTATAATTTGAAAACTGTTTATACAAATTTTTGATTAGAATTTATACACCTGTTTTTAACAGGTCGTATTAGTTATTTCGTATTGTAAGTGTTTCGTAAATTTTTACACTACTTTGTACAGTCAGTATTTGATCGCTCATATTTTACGACGCATAATTTTGAACTTCTTTATACAATTCAATTTCAAACATTCATATTTGTTCAATAACGAAAAATTTTACGTTACAATTGCATAGAACATCATCTGTGGTTTTGGTCACAGTCTGCAGCTGACCTAACAGATTGTAATTCAGGACAATATTATTTCGCTTCATTTGTTTATCATAACGTTTACGATGCTACATTGGTATTTATTTAGATTGAAAGCCGATTGGCGCAGTGTGCAGTGACCCTGCTTTCTGAGTCCTAGGCCGTGGGTTCGATTCCCACAAGTGGAAAATGTTTGTGTGATGAGCATGAATGTTTTTCAGGGTCTGGGTGTTTATATGTATATTCTAAGTATATATGTATGTTATTCATAAAATTATTCATCAGTCATCTTAGTACCCATAACACACGCTACGCTTACTTTGGGGCTAGATGGCGGTGTGTGTATTGTCGTAATATATTTATTATTATTATTATTAGATTGTCACAATCGAAGCAAATGTTTGCAAACAAATAAGCGGATCTTCTTAAAGTTTTTACTATTCTCTCTGTTACGGTCAAAAACCGGATAATAGAGAAATGGTTAAGTGAAAATACTCATTGAGTGAGACCAATCCTTAAACCGTCCAATGCTACTTAGTTTGTCGATTTAACTGCCACTTAGCCAAGTTAAGAGATTGCATCGGTAAGAAAAACATCGTTAGGCAACCTGCTTGCTTAAGAGTTCTCCATAATTTTATCAAAGGCGCAATGGCGTGCATAGAGGGTATGCAGATGATATAAAATGAAAAGAATCCCCAGTACAAGCTATAAATACTTAAGGTTAGGGTTTTTATAACTCTTACAATGCATATCCTTAAGTATTTTGTTGCTCTTATCGATGATTTTGTTCATTTTATATCACCTGCGTACCCTGTGCATACCCTCTATGCACGCCACTGCAAGGGCGTGAAGTCTACCGATCCGCACTTAGCCAGCGTGGTGGACTACCGCGTTCTCATTCTGGGAGGTGGCTCGTCACCCGTTCCCTATATTGTGCCGGCAATGAGTTGATGATGATTGGTAACAAATAATTTAAGCACTGTTCCGAATTATTGAAGTAATTGAATGTTTGAGATGGCCCAATCGCCTGATTAGTCCGGTACGTGTCACGAGGTGCAGGGTTCGATTCTAATTGGCGTAACGGTTCAAATGGACGGACCAAAAATGGTTTAGTATTATTTTTCTTATCAAGAAATGAAAGAATACTAGCCTGATGTGAGCTAATGTTTATCTGTTGCCTGTTACGTTTGCTAAACATCAATAACCAAGAATTGAAATAAGTATAATGAAAATAAACAATGAATATTCATTGTTATGACGTCATCGTCGTTCGTTAGTCGATCGTCATTTTTTGCCGTCAAACGAAACTCATAAATTCAGATCTTGTGTGCACATTAAAAATGCGACTCTTGTAACCGAGGCCTAGATACGTGTGATGTCGTGTGACACTCGAACTTTTCAAAGCATTCTTGCTTTTAACATGATCTGACCTATTTCAGATCCTTAGTCGGGTGGAACCTCGTTATTTCTCGTACTAAAGTACTAAAGTATATCACGGATACTGAAAAGCAACTTTGTTACTATAAATTATATCAGGAAAAGGTTATCATCTTACTGACTGCTGGTCTCGGAACCGTTTTACTAACTTAGCAAGACCTAAAAAGTTTCTCTAGAGATATCAGTTATCTACGCTTAAGATCGAATTAAGACGGATACGGATTAATAGTCAGTAAAATGAATAACATTTATTGTTTCAAAAAATATGGAAAATATAAAATCTTCAAGCGAAAGATCAGTGCAAAAGAAACCAATGAGAAGGGCAAGAATATGTTAACTTACTTACCCATAAACAATTGCAAAAACAAGAGCGCCAATATAGACAATAGTTCAGCCATATAAAAAACTTTTGTATGTAAGCCATAGTTGGACTAGCCATAGTTGGACTAGCTTAGTTGGACTAAATAAGCGCCGGCTAGGTCACAAGACGCTTAAGTCAATTTCTGGGGCAAGGCACACCAAACTGCAGTATCCTCAGTTAAGTTAAGATATGCGTCCTACTTGTGACCAATTAAAAAAGCGCCGGGTTCGGCAGGCAGCTCGTGATTGGCCACACTCAGGGCGCGAATTTTAACGCCAAGGACACAGGATGACGGTGACCATGGATTCGAGAGTCTCAAAAGCAAGCGCAACAACATAGTCCTTACCAGTAAATCAGTATTTAGGTTCCCGCGTTTTTTGGGGTATAGGTACCTGGTAAGTGGGACTCTAGTAAAGAATCATTGTTGGGCATTCGTCATAGTCATACCATTTGGTCTCTTGCGGTCATATCTAAACAAATAAGAAAAGCCTAGAGCATGAATGTACTTCAAAAGAAATAGGCCAGATAATGCGACAAGAACCATCAGCGCTTGACGAAAAATTCGGTGTTTTCTCTGAGAATTCCTCTGAATTTACATAACTTTAATTGTTTCGTTTTAATGAAATTCAAAATGTGTACAATACCTTACCGCTTTTAAATTATATAGCTGAAACAAATAATGTAAAAAGATTTATTTTCTCAAGTTTTAATACTTAAGATGTGACGTCACGAGATTTATGGCCACACATGTAACACTTTGTTTCCCCGTCTCTTCATAACGTTTTTCGTAATTTATGCATGGTACCTTGCATTGCAAGTGAATTTATGAAGGTTGTCAAGAGAATACTTCCATATCACAAAGATTCAAATTCCAACTATTATTTAAAACCAACACATAACTATGTTTCGTTTTTTATTTAACTACAAATTTCCTTTCTGTCTAATTTAATCTCGCCAAATGTTGTCTGGGAGAGATCGCCTTTGCGCGCAAAATATTTATGTTGTTTTTTTTTTTTTACTTTAATTTTGTTTCTTTGTTTATATTATTAAAAAATGTGTGTAAAATAAAGTTTTACAAACAAACAATCAACCCAGTTAGTCCTGGACTGCAATCTCACCTGGAAGTGTAATTTCAAGTTATAAGGCAGTCTAAGATAGCAGCGGGCTATCGTTCTTGGCTTTGGCAGTTATATTAACGCCCCATAACGGTTTCTACGCGACATCGTAGAAGAACCACCGGAACCTTAAATCGTTCGGAGCACAGCTGAAGCCTTCAAACAGACAAAATTCAATGATTAACCAAATAAATAAAACTTACATTGGCAAGTTTCATTTCGAACATCAGCGAGTCCTTGAGTTCCACCTCAGCGCGAGCTCTATCTGCCCCGAGGAGGGTAGCGATGTCCACCATGTACTCGTAGTAAGCCACTACCAACTTGTCACTGAAGCCCCGGTTCAAATACTCCCGGCTTAGACCCAGAGACGCCTGATCGAGCTGTGGACAAAAAATTATCTAATATGGTGCAAGAGAATAGATATACGATTATAGTTCGCATGGCAACTTGAGTTCGCGTTGGCTGTTAATTTATTTACATAAAATAATAAATAAACATTTATATTAGACTACAGTGAAATGTTAGACAGAAAACAAACCGCAAAAACTTGAAAAAGTATCTACCGATGTGAAAATTTTACTAAGTTATAATTTGTATTGTTTTGTTCGTTGGTTCGCGTCACTGCTAAGGTGGACTAAGAAAATAAATTGGGATGAAATCAAAGGTATACAGTCAAAATAATTAAATAAAATAATTAATTCACAGTCAAAATAATTAAAAATTGAATTTGATGATTTTCTAATAGATGGCGTTTAATCAAGTCATCTAGTTTACGCTAAATAAACGCTAATATATACGCTAATATATAGCGTAAACTAGATGTATATATATGTATATATATATTAGTCTGCCTATTTTTAATCTTTTTTTCTGGGATAATAGCAAAGATGAATTAATAAAAATGTATTAGCAAAACTGATTTTTTTCAGTTCTTGTGTCACGGAGCAACTTTCGCATTGATAACAAATAAATAGGATTTCAGTACGCGCGAGCAAAATCAGGCGCAGAGCTAGATTAATATAATAATGCAACGCCAGCTGTAAATATATTATTTAAAAAGTTAACAAAGTAAGTTTAAAACTTTTTAATCTGTGTTAAATAAATATGAAATAACTTTGAATCTACAAATTTATCAACTTTTCGGTGTACAACGTGTAACCGAATTACGAAATAATGATGAAGAAATAATACAGAAGTATAACTTCATAAGGACATCACCCTTTAAAATGTTAAATCAATAGAAGCATATTTATTTTTCCATTCTAAACATTCTAAGTGTTCCCTTATGACAACCCTATTGAAGATAAAACACCAACACGCGCATAGTACCTACGCAACGCGACGCGTATCTAATAGAGTGACACGATTCAAATGATGTTAATTTTTCATGTGATGTTAGGGCTGAATATGATTTCTTTCAGCAAAAACTATGGCAGTTACTCAAAAACTAATAGGTTTTCGGTTTCACAGAACTTACTTTTGAAAAATATACATAAAGCAATATAATAACTACCGAAAAAAATATATTACAAGAAAATAATAAAACGTTGTTAGTATCCCTTATAAGAAATACCTACAGGTTTTCCCGCACGTGTGAGGGTCAAGTATACAGGATAAATACTTAATTCAGCGGCAAGGACAGCAGTAAAGGAGATTTATAGGAAGGCAGATAAATAAACACCTACTCGTAAATCCATTTTGTCAAGGTGAATATTGCGAAGTAATTCTGTTCCTTCCATAATACATGAACCGAAAAATAAATTTATAAATAATGCACTATGTTAAGATTGTAACTATAATATGTTAAGATTGTTTTGTAAACACTGGAGAAAAACTAAACCAAGACTAGACTAGAACCATTATAACAAAAGCACGATGTTTATTGAGCTATGAAAAAATAATATAAGCCCTTTTTTAATCAAACTTGTTAACTTGTATTTCTCATTGTTTGCACATACATACTTGCTTATCACATATTGTTTGCTGTGTTGAATTTTGCATAACAGAACAAGACTGACAAGCGGAACGTTATGCGGTTGACGCAGGTGATTTATTAAAATCGAAATGAAAGAGTAGTTAACAAGTTATGAAGAAAAAGGTACTCACATGCAAACTGAGAAAATCTCAATATGTGCTTAGGTGTACATAAGTAGAACAAAATGTTTTTAATTCTTACATCAATGATTCGTTTTGTTGAGTTCTTCACGTCTACGCTGATGGAGAAGTCCAGGAAGTAGTCAACGGAGTATCCAGCAGACCTGAATTTGTATACCGATTCATCCCATGTGAATGTACTGTCATCCCAGGTGTCGCCTAGAAGGACAGGCCATCCTCCCAAACGTTCAATCATTTCTAGCAGAGGTTTGACTCCACGAGCTTCGATGGCAGCTAAAAAATATACATATTTAATAACTTAATAATAATAAACAACAACGATTTCTTCTAATAATAATTGCAGTATAAAAAACACTTTTCAATGGGAATGTAATAAAAAACCAAATAATATTTAGTACATTTCTATCACCTATTACGCCTTATGAACTTTTGCTTCAATTTACTATTACGTAAAAGTTGTATCCACAATCGAAAACCTGCAGATATTACCGACCCATTAATAGTTTTGTAACGAATATTTAAGCTAAAGAAAATCTGTAATAATGACTAAGATATTGTTTAAATATATTTAGTGTGATATCTCTTTACGGCGCAGGCGATCAAATAACGACCACTGTACAGCATCTTTGCCGGCGAATGCGAAGTCGCTAGTTTTAGACGTCATTCGGATTTGTGTCCATGGTCAAAGCAGCATGAATACTTAACCGTAGTCCAACAAACCCAAAGCGTCTAATCGTCATCTATGGCAAAGTCCGAGCCTCAATGGAGAGGCCCTTACATTTATGTCTCCTCATTTTCCCCGGTATCCTCCAGCCTTGGGGCTCAATTGCTGGTGGAGCTGCAACCCATAAGGTGGGATCACCGCATAACAAAACTGCACGATTACTCTGTCTATACGGCTTCATTGGAACTCTGCATGGCGGTTAATTCGTATTTTTATTTGCATGTACCTACTTAGGTAATCTTCTATGTAATTATATTTATAAAAAGTTAAATCATTTTGCCACTTACCGATTATTTCCTTTCAAAGTTACACAAGCTTACCAACAAAGGCTAGGCTATTTAGGAATCAATTTTTTGTTTTTTGTTTTCTATTATAAAAAGTTTTAACTCTCTATTGTTAAGTTACCAAATGCAAAGTTGACAAATTATTATTGTTTACTAGGCAGTACATGAATTGTTTGACGTTGGTTTTTCTATCAAGAATCTCAATATTAGATTGGAGTTAGGAAATTAGCGTTGTCCCGGTTTCGTAATAGCATGTGATAATGGTCGATATGGAGTAATACCTAACCTGCATTAGAGCAGGGCATTATGATGGGTCGAAACTATAAAATAAAAACTACCTCTATTATATAGGAGCCCTCTCCCAGCGTGAGACACGAATAAGCGATATTAATGTATTCCTGTAAACTAGTCGTAAGTTAGAAATAAATAAATAAATAAATGTGGAGTAAAATAATAAAAATATGGATAGAGGTTCGTTAAAAAAATCAACATAAATTTTCTGTTAAATATAAAAAAAAGTTTAAATGGCATGACGGCATAAGAGAGCGTCATGCCATTTGCTGTGATGACACGTGGTTCGGGTTTATTGCCAACACGCGCCAATAGTTATTTCACAGCAAAAATAAAAACATTCCAATGATAACAGGAAACATATTGATGACCGGTATAATGTTTGCGGTAATCATAGTGCTATATAGATATAGTTGAGTTGCTTTGGAGCATGTCATAATACTTATATTGTGCAAGCAACGGAAGCAACGTCACTGGTTCACTTTCACCCGCTTGTGCGATTTACTGTGCACTTATCTACTATTTATCAACGTACTTATTATATAGTTCACCAAGATGTAGAGTTTACTTCTACATAATTTATATTGGTGATAATAATTATAATTTCAACGATTACATAAGCTAATGGCACGTTTTTAAACATTTTTATTAGACTACTAGTCGTACCCTGCCACGCTTCGCTGTGACACATTTTTATGAAATGGTTGAGAAATGCGAAACACAACAAAGAATACATTACATATGTAAGCGAGTGTTTTCTCGCTTTCGGCAGATGGCGCGGTCACTGGTACATCAATCGTTAAAAAAACTGTAGTTTCGCGGTCGCGGATATGTGACTGATGCAACAAATAGATAAAAACAATCCTTGATGCGGGTTATATATCATGCTAAAATTTCAGCTCGATCAGTGCAGAACTTTTGAGTTTTTGAGGCGTACACAAACCAACATAACATTTTTATATATAAACAAATAAAATGGGTAAGTAACACAATAATTTATCCAATTAGGAGCACTAGCTAATAGTTTGTTTGTCCTTAATAATCATCAGAGTTTACTGTCCCAAAGACCTATCTCACTGTTCCAATACGAGATAGTGAGCTAACGAATATCAACGCATTTTAGTGATAAGGGGAGATTTTTGTCAGGTCCCACCTCAGGCCCTCAGTCCGTGGCTACTTACCCTACCGGCAAAGACACCAAGCATTTTAGCGTTCCGATACGATATCGCGTAGAAACCTGTTACGGGTACGGCTTAAACCTGCGATACACCTACAAGTTTAGCCCACTACCATCGACTGTATCATCACCTATTTTCAGGTGAGATTGCGGTCAAGAAAATGAAGTTATAAAAAAACCACATGAAAAGAAGACTAACCAAAAAGTGTCACTAAGTGATTTAGCATTCAGTTAAGATGTCGGGTAGAAATCGATTAGGGGTATAGGTTTTATAAAACTACCAAGCCCTTTACAGGCTAGCCCGCAACCATCTTAGTGAGAGCCTGGTGATATTGCAGACATGTTGTAAATCAAAAAAACAGTGGCGTACAAGTTTAGCCACATATAGTTTCAACGACAAGCATGGCCTTCCCATTGCCATTTCAACTTGCTAATAGTTTGGGCTATGTCAGTGACTTTGATTCTCCTGCGGATCTCTTCCTTCCTCGTTCTATCCTTCAGGGAAACTCCCAACATACTCCCTGCCCTCTACATAGCTCGTTGATCAACCTTAGCGTCCACGTTTCAGCGTTATAATTAAGGTCAAGTCTTCTGATCGTCTACGATCAGAAGACTTGACTAAGTTTCCCTAATGCTGTCCAGTCAGAGTACGACTGTATTCTGGTGCGATGGCTGTTGGATCAGAAAAGTTCTAAAATGGAGACCACGAACAGAAGAGAAAGGCCTATGTTCAGCAGCCCGCGGGCTTATATGATGATGATGATGATAGTTTTAAAGTGATAGAATACCAAATAAACACCAATATCACATAAATACCTCAGATCATAATCATTACGATTCGACCTTCCATTTATTCAAGCATTTGGAATCACTGATTAGCATACGCACAGCTTAATTACGAAGCTTGTTAACGCAGTTAGCCGAAGTGCAAAGCGAACATGATGGTGAATAACAAGAGATAAGTTGATTTGCGTATTGAATTTGCAACTAAACTATAACATGTTCGGCATACAACACATCATTTGAATCGGTGAGAACTCTATCCAACTTGGCGTGAACTAAATTTTGCTAGTTATAACTTGTGATATCATACGCGAACTGAATTGAGGAAACCGAGTTGAGTTTGTAACAAACAATTGTAAATTTCCAACCAGGCAGACGGCCCTGTTAGAAATTTAGCCAGTTCTGGCAATTCAGTTGCTCCCTAACTACGTGTTGTTGTTGTTGTTTTAGGTTAACTGTAGTCAATATGTTTGTTTTATATAGTAATATAAATAGTAGCGGGCTAAATTGTAAAGCTAGTTATTCAGTTTCTATGAGGCACCGTGCCGTGACGCTAAATAACTTGGTGAAAGTCATTGTCGGTAGGGCTGTAACTAGCTACGGTGGTAGTTTCTCACGAAACCAGACCTGAGGAAATTCTTTAATTATAAGTTCCTTAATTGCCTCTGCGGTGATAACCTAGTGGGAGATTTCGACGTTACTTTCGAGGGGCAGAGTTCGAATCCCAACACGCAACTAGCTTCTAACTTTTCTAAGGCATGTGCATTTGAAGCAATAAAAATATCACTTGCTTCATTTGCGAATCCGGGACGGGGCTAAAATAACCATCTTATGAGCCAGTCACAAGGAGTTGGACGAGAGCATATCGGAGGAATATCAACCTAAGGGCACCTTTGGTGAGGCTAGGAACTCGGAATTTGATTGTACAGAAAAATTTACTACGACCTCCGTTTCCGTGTAACTGAAAGACAAACCAAATAACAAATGATTTCATTCAATTCGAAATTTGAAGCATGACTTTTAGATGATAGAATGTTTGGATTTTTAAATAAAAATACATAAGCCAGCGCTAGAGGCAATGGTTTTTAGGCACGCTCACATTTGTTTTGTTTTGTAATCTGCGAAATAAAAAATAATAAATATTTATACACTTACTTCTGTTCATGCAGGCCTGGTACAGTGTTTTTGCGAGCACGAACGGGCGAGGTTCATTTTCTTTGACAGGCTCGTCCAGTAAAGTGCGGATTTGCTCTTGCAATTGGTCAGTGATAATTGAAAAGGTGTTCACGGACGTCTTGTCATCGGGGATCCTGGTGTTTTTCAGGAAGGAACCGCAAGCGAAACCGTAGAAATCGTCGCAAGGATCTATTTTGTCGTCCATGTTGTGTAACAACTTCGATGCTGTGAAAAATAATTTTGTTTAGAAAGAATATTTTATATAGATAGCAGTTGTTTTTAATAAAATTAAAATGAAAATTAATATAAGATTAATATTACTTTTGTTCCAGTCGTCACCAGATAGTACTTTGATTTACCTAGTTACTTCATCAAGTAGTACTAATAGTAGACACTTTATGCAAGTTGAATTTCTATGTTGCTTTCATACAATTTTGTTTACCGTATAGTCTAGTGTTTAACTGCGTAGTGGATATACAACCTTATCAAGTGTAAATGTAATATTTTTGAGCTCCAAGGTTAATGCAAATATTAAAGTATGATTTTATATCATTTATTCAATAATTTAGTTTGATTTCTACGACCTACAGGTTCTTTTCTACTATAGCTCATAGTACTATAGCTCATAGTAATCCTACCTATGTAGTTTGAAATAATAAAGTTTAGGAAGCTGTTTATGAGTAGCTGTAGCCCGCGACTTCGTCTGCGTTAGTTTTTGTTTTTAAATAAACCCGTAAGAACAGTTTGAGTGATGTCTGGCAATAGAAGCGGCACTAAATTGTATATTGTTCAGGGTAAGCTATGATAACTAGGGTCAGTAAATAGATAGGACCCACTTTGTAGGTTTGAAGAAGAATTTAATGTACTACCCTTTCAGCTTTTATCACTCACAGATAGTGACCGTTATATTAGGAGAAAACATCGTACTCTTCATTGACTCAAATATGTAAAATTCAATTTCCGTAAAAAATATTTAATTTAGGTGTACAGATATTTTTAAGTTGTTTATTCGTTATTTAATTCTCAATTTTGAACTTTTTCCTTAAATGTCTGATTAGAATGAATTAAAAAGATTTTTGCTGCTTTATAAATACCCTTCAGTATAAAACGATTTATTTGAGTAAGAATTAATACTGCGATACAAATGTGACCCACTTTTTCTACTGGCGATCCATTTAAATTTTAGAATACAAATGCTGCTATTGTGACTTAACTATGTTAGTGAGATATACTCTATAATCATATAGTACATAACTTTTATTTATCACTAAAAGTTTATTATATTATTTCGTTAATTCTTAGCGAACCCCTCACGGTTCGCTGCTGTCCGCTGATGAGTTATTTCCTGTACCAACAATAATATTGACCAAATCGCCACGAAGTTTTAGCAAAATTAAACATATAATATAGCCTTTCCCCGAAGCATATATAACCGATAATCGAGAACAGGTGTAGCAGTATATAAAGACCAGTATGTTTTAAAAGTATTAAACGCTAAATTATTTTGTTTTACTTACGTCTATCACTGTTAATTTATTTTCAATTAATTTACATTAAAACTGTAACACCACTCACTGCTTGACTTACTGGACTGACTCACCACGAAGTCTTAGGATTTAGGAAGTAAATAATTAAAGTCAGGGTGTAGGGATTCAATTCAGTATAACGATTGTAGGAAAAAGATGTTTAAAGCTTATATAAAAAAGTGTGTGATGTTTAAAGTCACCAGTTTATTTAAAAGGGGACGGTTCTTGAATTTAATATGCTTTTAAGCTTTTATCATAAAAAAAACTAATTAGTTTTTTAGCTTTCTCGCGGAAGTTAAAAAAAAACAATAAATCCTATAAACGTAACCAATTTGATACTTTTATTTTAATGAAATAATGAAAAGTGGTCACATCACAAGCATTATTTGAAGAAATCAGAATTGTATCTTACATAGGTACCAAAGTTTTGCAGTTCCGAACAAAAGGATTACTTTATTAAATTTTTTAGTCTTTATGTTTTGGGGAAGCTTGGCGAAATCAGAGTCCAGTTCATATTTAATATAGGAAGGATGTCACATAGCACAGCAATATGGTAATTAGTAAAATCTAGTCGTCACGTATGCTGAGGTGAGGACGTGTGATAAACGTGGTGCATTACCATTGTTAGAGTGGATGATAATAGCTCATTGTTTCCCTGGGAATTGAATCTGGAATACAACTGTGACTGACACGAAACGCGACGTGGCCTCTTCTCTTTTGCAATGGGATTTTCATTGTGATACCATTTCGTTTGTTGATCGTAACTATTCCTGATTTGTAGGTGTTTTTAGAGAAAGTATTAAGGTGCGTCAAAATTCATTACAATAAGCTATGTCAAATTCATGCTACAATTTTTTTTTAATTGAAGCCCTAGTTAATTCTTTCTATTTTTTTTTTCTTTAGAATAATTGCCAATTACGCACAAAACGCACAAAACTTAACTATCCTTTACTAAACTGATGGATATGTTAACTGACCGGTTAACTAATCCGAGAGTGTTGTAACTTCTTGAATCAGTAAATTAATAAGTTTACATCGTATGGTGGTAACTTAAGTAACCGAACATTATTCTTACTTATCGTCTTAAGCAGTTACAGATCCCAATGATAAAGCATTTATGAACCCCGAACACAATTCGAGTTACTTTGTTACGGGTTTCCATCAAATTAATTCGCTTTAACAATCCCAGGTTCTGCATAAATCCGTGAACTTGAGTTGGTATCTTAGGTCATGGAAATGTGTATACGGTGATGTTGTAGAGTAGGTATTATTGTTACATTATTTATGTGTCATTGTTTAGGCAGCGCCTAGTCGATTTTGACCTTAATTTTGGGACTTACGCAAAGAGACACGTAAACTTTTGTTCTAATTGTTTCTAGAGTAAAATTTATTTATTATTTATTTCGACATATCAATATTGAAT
The DNA here is from genome assembly GCF_905163445.1 of Pararge aegeria. NCBI lineage: Eukaryota > Metazoa > Arthropoda > Insecta > Lepidoptera > Nymphalidae > Pararge > Pararge aegeria. Next base: position 9,603,117 of record NC_053208.1, read on the forward strand.
ACCCCACAAAATACCTTTTTAGTGTTCATCACTGTTTATCAACTATTAGCAGTGCATGCCAACTACCTGCAGTAATCATTCATATTTTTATGTATTAATTCATTTCTATTGGTTTTTTACAAATAAGTGAAACAAAATATCGTAATTACTAAAAAAGTTGATAAAGTAAATGCTTACCCCTATAATTGACATCTCTCTCCACTTCCCTGGGATGTGAGAAAGTTGTAATTATAGAGTGATATACCTACTTGAATAAAAAAATACCAAATCCCTGCTTTATACCTAAGAATAAATTCTCAACAATTTTCGTTTATAGAATAACTTAATATGTTGACATTATCTTTTTTTTTTTAATAAGTAGTTTTTCATTTAAAAGTATTACAGTGTTTGAAAAAAATACCACGAAGGATACGGCTGGCCCTCTTACCTAAGTTACCATTTTATGCAACATTTCGTTAATATTTTATATTTTTTGGGGAATCACATATTATATTAGGACCTATTTAATGTCATTGTACAATACATTATGATAGAAATTTTGTACTCAATCTGATTAATTTTACTGACTCTTTGAATGGTTTACAATCAAAATTTGATTAAGGGTTGTACGAAGTTTTCCACTTTGCAGTAATTTACTTACATATACATTCACTCGTAGGTGAAACTGAATGTTGAATATTCAATTTCTTACTCAGTCTACCTTTAACACGTGGAAGATGTGGTGCTACACATAGAAATTTGAGCTGGGATTTATTTAAGGACCGAAAGTCGCGTCTTAAATAATATAGGTCATTCACAATGTCTTAGTAGCTAGCACACAGAATTCAAAATGCATTCATCCATACAAGCTACAAATTCCATGCACGAATTAATACACAAAACCACTGACAAAGTACCTACCTAATTAGCATAAGAAGTTACAAAAGATAAAACTCCATTACAGCTGTATAATGGACATAACGCATACTACAAACAAAATGCGTAACAGCTATTATACAGCTCTAATCTTGCTTTACCCATTACTGTTTGGCAAAGGAAAAGTCAAACTAGCGAGTTCTACGGGCGTCCGCGGCGGCATACAAAAGAACCACCTATGACAAGATGCAGCGAAAGTCTTATGATTGGTAGAAGTAAACCGCGAATTTGTATGCCATCGCTGACGAGGATTGAATGCCTCTGTTTGTCCTTCGCCTTATTTTGCAGAGCCGTGGGTATGGGCCAATACAGTCACGATGTATGCAGTCATCATATTATTATTTTTTTTTTATTGTGAATGGATCGCATGCGGTGAAATCGACACGTAACTTAATTATTAACACCAGCGTTTGTTTTACGTCAACAATGTATTATTTAATTAGTATTCAATAAAATGTTAATTCACGACTGTGTCGGCGCCAAAGCAACGGGTACTGTGCATAATGAAAGTAAATAACAATTAAGTACCTTTTGGCCACACCAAATTGAAGTATAGGTAGGAATACGCGCAAGAATTTAACTGTACTCGGACAAAGAATTTGATTGAAATTGATAGTATATTATATCTATAATTTAATTTATTTGTAGGCTCCTGATTCTGTGTCATTGAAAATTGCACACAACGAATGGTTGAGTCACAAAGACTTCTTTAATATTAGATTATTAGATGTTCAGAGAATTAGAACCTGGCCCTTTTACTGTTGATAATAACCTCAGCGGGTAATACCACTAGAGTGTATTATACAGCAAGCAGCATTCCATGTACGAGTACCATTGCGTCGTTATTGTACAGTTTCAAAGTTGGTGATGCGCAGGCCGAGAACATCAAACAATTACCTGTGTGGACGCAGCCAGGCGAGTTGCAAACTAAGTCTTCGCCCTGGTCGCTCTTGGATATAACAGCTGGTGGCAGGGATGGGGAGACTCTCAGTTCGCTAGTCTGTGGCATGTCTAGAATGCGGGCAGATGGGTGAATGGGAGGGACACACAACAGTAGGTAATGAGAAGCGACAATGCAAACACATACTACAACTAATTACAGTGAAATTAATCATTCTCATGCTTATATGTTGTTATAAAACACTATAGAACGCAATGTACCGTTTCTTATTTGTTTCTTATAAAAATTTAAGCAACAAATAAACAGCAGTTAGTATAAATGTAAATTGTTATTAATTCGCTGTATAAAAAGATTGGCAAGTTGCAGTTTTTTTATCTCGAAAAAACATTTTCCAATACTGCAAATATAATTAAACCTTAAAAATAATATTCAAAAAAATCAACCGTTACATTTATACTCAGATTCTGAAAGGCTGATCGAATACCAGTAAAACTTAAGGTGCCTGTGATAGGTCTACATGAATAAAAATATTTTTGAATTTGAATTTTGATAAGTTTACATCGGGCTCCAGAAAAACTAATGATCTAAGTCTTTATTGCACCGTTGAGAAACGTTTGACAAACAATCTTGATATTAAATTATTTATAAGTCTGCTACAAATTTAGAATTATTGATAATAACATTACTTAATTTAATCTGGAATTGGTATTTGACATTGATTCATTCAAAAATCAGATCAATCTTCAGCGTTTCAGAAACAAGGTATTCAGAAACATCTATACCTTTTACCTGCCTAATAAATCCTAGTTGGTACCAGTTAGACTTCAACCGTAAAATTTAAACTGTATTGTATGTTTAATATTTGTGTGTGTATCTGTGTCAATTACAATAAAGCTGTAGTAAAGTTTTTTAAATTTCTCTCTTAAGCGGGTTAAATATGGGATGAAAGCAAGCACGAATGTCCAGTAACACTAGAGTTTGAATTTTTTTTTGTTTTGATAGCCCAGGCATTTTTTCAAAGCACTCTTTAGGAAAGTTACAAGCTTTCAACATCACGCTACGACCTTTGCTTTATAGATGGGAGGGCGATGCAATTTGCAACGCGTACGTTGAAGTTTATATGGGACAAAACAAGTTGTAGGTACGCGGACGCAGTTGGCTGGAAACCCAGATAACGAAAAACTTGTAAGTACTTTTATTTTGCGTTGTCTTTAGCTGTCATCGTTACCAACACAAATATAAATGAACGAAACAAAGAAGAAATTCATAACCGTTGTCTGTTTAGCCGCGGATTCGTGTTGCAGTACAAAATAGGCTTCTCATACAATATTCAAGGGGGAATCCCTAACTGATATGCTGTAACTTCAATTTAATTAAACGTCTAGTTCTAATCCGACAAGCTTGATAGGTGGAGCTCCAATGCTTATTATTTATTCGTAGGAGTACAACGAGAATAAACGATAGACAGTGATTTTGTTAAAAGTTTGTTTTTAATTTTACTTATTTCTTCACTAGTTGTTGCCCGCGTTCTTTACGGTTTTTTACAGTATGTACATCGTACTTTCAACAATAATCAAGTAAACTTGGGGCTTTAAGAAAGAACGAACAAACAAACAAAGAAACACGCTTTCGCATTTACAAAATAGGTATTTCTATATTCTAGTTTCTGTATTCTATTATCGGGGCGCCACATCTCACTACAGAGTAATGCTATTATATATATGATTATTCGAAGAAAAAAAAGAATAAAATCAAAATTATTCTTTTTGACTGAATTGTGTGAATTGATTGTGGAGTTCAATCATTTTTGAAGTCTTAGTTACGAAAATATCTTTCCCTAATTCCAGATACTTAGATCGTTTTACTTCGATGTTTTACCGAAAAATTATTACAGAACTGTTTCTTTAATTTTGCGGTAAAACTTCCACTGCCAGACATACTTCCGCATTTTCATGAAATGTTTTATTTTATTTTTATAGACGAGCGCTTGATTGCTATGACACTTGTTGATAGGTGATGACTGATGATGCAGCCTAAGGTGGAGCGTACTTGCCTAGAAGATGCCTATTCACTCTTGATTTAAAGGTACTCATATACCGACGACATATACGAAGTACTGGCGAAAATGGAAGCTGGAAGGGCATTCCAGATTCTTGCGGTGCGTATCAGAAACGAAGATGCAAAGCGCTTCGTACGCGTCCGCGGTTTATCAACCAAGTAGGGATGTAGATCCTTACGGTGCCTCTCGTTTTGATGGTAAAAAGGTGAGGGGGGAACTAGATCAAAAAGTTCTTGACCACACTCTCCGAAATATACCTAATAGACCGAAAGGCAGGCAACCTTGCGCCTTGTTTGTTGGTTATTCTGGACCAAAAAGATCCTATGACCATCTGCAAAAAGATTGAATGCTTGGTTTTACGGATTATAGCAAATGAAGCTTAATGTTCTTTGGAAAAACTATAATATGAACCTAACAAGATAGATATCTTATAGTCTATATAGTTGAATAGATAGATAAATTCTTTATTGCACAAATTAAAGAAAATGGTTTACGAGTAGCTACAAAGTAAAAATAATGCACAAAGGCGATTTTATCGCTTAAAGCGATCTCCTCTAGACAACCCTTTGTGGAAAAATGAAGTTAATTAAGGAGACCTTAAAAGGGGTGTAATTAGTTGAGTTATAAAATAAATAACATAATTATATGTCAGTATATTAAAGTTGCAATATTTAGAATATTTATATAACATTCTTACTTTCTCATTAATAATTACTATTTACTCGGTACTTAAAATAAATATAGATAAACCTACTACTTTTCCTTAGCCGTTAGGTACTCTCCTTTTGTGGAGTGACATTTATTAAGTTTTATAAAGCTTTGCCATCAGTTGACCAAGGTTTTTCTTTTATTACAAGAGCTGGTTGATATTGACCTTATTTCACTTTTGTACTGACAATGATTACCCACGTGAAAATCATTTCCTTTGAAATTAAGAGATAAAAGTTTTTGGTAACGACTCGGTAGCCCACAGATACCTATTTGTTTTGATACGGAAAAATTAAGGAGATTCTAAAAACAGTGCTTAATATTCGACGGATTTGCAAAAAATTATGTCGCTTTTAATTCGGTGGAAATAATTCGGCTTTGGTTTCGGGGGCCGAGTATGGACCGCACGAACGAGCGAACCTTCGACTTTTCTTTTCTTGCTCGAACGGTGAGGAAACCTGCATGTTGAGAGTTCTCCATAATGACCACTAGTTCGCACTCGGCCAGCGTGGTGGACTGTGGCTTAGAAACTTCTCATTCTGGGAAGATACCCATGAAGTGGAGTTGGCCGCTAATGGGTTGTTAATGAAATAGGCACACTGATTACTCCGCTTTTGAGTGAGATTCTGCAGAAAGAGTTAGTATAAAGGACTACGTACCTTTTCAATAAAAAAAATTGGGTGTGAAATGAGTACCATTAATAAACAAATAATTAATATATTACGACAGCATATAAAATACATAAATTTTTATATAGATACTGAAAAACATTTATATTCATCACACAATGTTTTTCATTTTCCAGTTGTGGGAATCGAATCCACGGCTTTGGACTCAGAAAGCGCCAATCCAAATGTTTTAGTGAATCACCAACTTATTTATCTCTTTAAATTTTCCATCGTGTCTCTTACCGATGAAAAATATGTCCGAAGCATACATCGCGCAATGCATGCTTTGCGTTTTTCATTAGTAACTCATTATTAAGGAACAATAGGAGTATTTTCATGATAACAAATTATTGTCACGGCTGTAATTAAAATGCTATTTCCTCGCAAACGTCTTTTGATGAAACACTGTATAAGGACTTGTTAATTAGTGTCGAATAATAAGAAAAAAGACGTTGTTGGAAGAAAATGAAGGTAGGTGTGTCTGCCTCGCTAGTCTATTAATTAACGACAACGGATGGCTCAAGTCCTTGGGTTGGATTAATGGGTGAAGACTGACTGGTTTAATAACTATACTATTTGAGTTTTTCTTATAAAATAATGTATTTACCAGTCTCTTGATGCAATAGTTGGAGATTTAGGCCTTAGAAACGCCAAGCCCTAAATAATTTAGGTACTTAATTGTAAACCGAATAACAAACTCTGTACATCGTTATCTATAGTCGGACCTGCTCACCATTTGATAATGGTAAAAAGCGGTCCACTGTACACGAAACTTCACTTATTTAATAGATTAAATCATTATCATTCTATGACAACTATTATATTAGCAACGGAAAAAAAATCTATAGTTACACGGTTACAAGTAAATTTAACGGCCTTAGGACACTAGTAAAAATATGTACATCTTTGCAGAGCTCGTGTCAAGCGTGAAGCTGCCTTACGCCACGAGCAATGGGCGATTGATTCAATGACGCAAATATTTTGGTAACCAGCTATCTGCTCTGATTTAAATCAATAACGCTCAATATTAGCTCACGTACGATTTCGTAATGGCGGGCACGAACGATGGTGACACAAATAAATTAGACTAACAAAGTAGCCTATTTTCTTTTTCACTATAAAATAATTACATAACAGCAGCTATTTGACCGTTTCATTTAGCAGTTTATAAGACTTGCTTTTCAGGGTTCTGTAATAGGCCTGTTGTATATTGCGTTGCCTATTGTGCTTTCACGAAACGTATGTTGAAATTGTAAAACCTAGAAACGCTTGAATACTTATTAAGTTATTGTACATTATTATAACAATAGGCCGAGAAACGGGCTTCGTTACATTTGAAAAAATATGTAATTAGGTATATGTACAGTTTTATAATAGTAGTAGTAGTAGTAGTAGTAGTAGTAGCTATATGAAAAGTTATAGGTATTGGACATACAGTCAAAAATTTCCTATTATGTCGCCATTTGACGGAAATTACTAAGGTTTTATAAGCTAGCGGTTGCCCGCGTTTATTACGGTTTTTACAAATCTCATGCCCTTGATATTCCTGAAAAGAAAAGGATAGCTCGCTGTCCTTATAGCTATGTGAAAAACAAGTTTATGGCTAAGTTAGGGCCTGAAGTCAGGACAAACAAACTCACTTTCGCATTTATAATATTAGTAAGTATTAACATCTGTACCTAGCTCTAGAATGATTGCGCATTGCGTGAAACTTATTTTAGTTCGATTCCGATAATCCGCACCTATGCAATCTTCCTAGGTTTTTTGACAATAATTAACTGGTCCAAATTAGCGCGCGCACTAAAACTATCATATTCAACGGAAGTTTTAATGACTTATTTAAAAATGTATAAATTTACATTTAAATCATTTTGCTGTGACCCTTATCACGTCCGTGCCCGTTGAGTATGTGGATTGCAAGGCTGCCACGAATACTCGTGATGGTAAATGTGCACATAGCCATTTAAAATCTTTGTCAAAAACCTTGTGTTAGTGTATGGCATAGAATAATTGGAAAAATCAATTCTTTGAAATTTACTAGGACGATTGCAAAGGAGCGATTGCAAATAAATGGAAATCCCTGTGTCAATCTTTGCCAATTAAGAAAAAAATAAACAAAAAGTCTTGTATGCATGCTGTTGATAAGCAATCAAACAGGTTTTAATATCCCTTATTATATAAAAATTGCATAAATAACTATTTAAAGTCACACAGATTGATTATTTATACAAAACTCCATGTTCTCATGAGTAAACATGGGGGATCTATATTTAGCTCATGAACATGAAAATATTATATTATTAGAGTAAAGAAACCTCCCAACAAACATAGGCAGGTAACCATTTGTTACCATCTCAAATTGTTATGTAAAATTTAAGACAACCTAGTTAGAGCAATAATAATTCATAGCCAAACTTTTTTATCGTTTACTTTTTAATACATAGTACTTTTCTGTGAGCTAACGTTAAATAAAAACTAACAACCAATGTTTGATGATCATTAGTTGACGCTCTAAGAACTTACAAAGCTACTGTTTGCATACATAATGGAAAATCAAATGTGCTAGTCTTGTAGAAGAGAGGTATTTTCAATCGGATACGTTGAAACTATCCGATCTCCCGCGCAAGACTGCATGGGAAATGGGGCGCGTGTCATATTAATGACCATCACGATTGGACTTGAATGACGAACGTTTGACCTGTCAGCCAACTGTGAATTGAAGTTTAATAGCTGTTGCCATTAAATCATAATGTCCAGGGAAATCTTATAAATTTGTTTAAGTGCACGCTAATCTAATAATTTGTCTGCACTGTTGTAGTGATTCTGGGTACAGGTGTCAGAATGGGTTAAGGCCGTAGTCCACCACGATGATCAAGTGCAGAATATTATTATTACGCACGCCCCTAAGAACAACTCATGAGGACTCTTAGGCATTAATGTTCTCAATGTTTTCTATCGCCGTTAAAGCAAGATTTATTTGCGAAAAGAGAAGGTACTAAAAATACCTGTACCTCAATACACGGTTTCCTCGCTCGCTGAAATCCTATTCGATTATCGAAATACTTTATCGTCAGAGTGAAATGGATCTTATTCATATTGTATTTTCTCTTTAAAGTTTAAATTTGTTTACAATTTCTTAACTAAGGCTTTTGGCAAAACGTTTGTAAAATTAAAATAAGAAGTAAGTACATACAGGCTTTTAGACATTAACCTATTTTACTTCGACAGTATAGAATTTTATATGCAAGAACGATTGCTCGGTAGCGAGCTAGCAAAACTTGCTACTAAACAAACAATTACACTACTTGCTACTAAAACAAACTACTGGGATCGAAATCGGTCCCCCGAAGACCCTAACATTCTGATACAGGAGAACCATGCCCTGTAGTGGACCGTTAAATGGGTTAACAATGTTGATTATTTAATTTTAACTAGGTATCGGTTAATGTGTAAACACTACCTTTGTATTAGAGGACAAAGCGGCCGGATGACCGTTGTTGCATTTTGCAACAAACAACAGCACGGTTCAGAAAGGGCTTTGTTTCCGAGTTTGCATCAAGTTTATATCGGCTTTTACGGTACAACGAGCATTTAGGCGATGGCGCGGTGTAAACAGTGTCGGTTTATGTCATGTAGGTACCTCCTGCGATAATATTGTCATTGTTGAGTGTGACAATGGAACGAGAAGATAAGTGGAAAATGATTGTATAGCCCGATGATCCCAAATGTGGTCTATGTTGATGCCCCCGAGTTAGATGGGCTTAAAAAACGGATCCATATAAAATAAGGTAACTTGACAATCAACGATAGTGAACTTATTTAATCAGGTACCACTCTGATTTTGACTAACCATTAATTAAATAGTTTAAAATATTAAACTTTAAGTCAGTAACGGAAATACAGTTGTGAAGCAATATTTGATATAGATGAATTAACATCAGTTTAGGAAATCGAACCCGCAAACTTGGATTCAGAGAGCAGGTTCGCTGCCCACTGCGCCAACCGGCTTTGGATCTTATCATCTCATTTCTGATTTGATCACGTAGAGATACTCCGAGCTCTCAAAAGCGACTGCACGTTTCAGAGCCATAAGTCTTGCACTGAGGGATTTTGAACGATAAGATATCAGGAAGTTTTCCGAACTGTACTAAACTATGATAAAAATAACAAAAAAATATAATCCATACTACTTCATATTTCTCTTGTTAACTATAATCCAAGTGACGCTGGGTATTACGTGCACAAGCACGTTTCTGTTGCATTTTAAAATAAAAGAGCGCTGGACGTGCAATTTCCATGTTTTACAATTTGTTTATTGCTATTAAAGAGATCGCTGGTTATACATTGTGAACACGTGCCATTTTCACAATCGTTCTTTTTTGAAATATTGCTTTGAGGACGTGTTTAGTCTATTTTGCGTATATTATATATAGGACAATAGGTAGCATATTTATATAGTGTTTTGTTTTCCGTGTGAAGTCACTGGCACCTGCTAGTTCTAAATAAAATATAACTAGCTTTAATAGTCGAATACGCAACAATTCTTAGCATTGTAAACGGCATACTGAGAAATTTTAAGTACCTAGGGTGGCCATACATGATATACTGGTAGTGCGAGCGTTTATTTATTGAACAACTTACACGGACTGTTCGAGCAGCTATCATTTATTAATTTATCTAGCAGATGCTGCCAACAGTTAGCAACTGCCCATCGCTGGGTCGATTACTACAGTTGATGTATGAATTTTGAAGAAGTTGAATGCTCTCTACTATTCTTCTCAGAAGACAGCTCGAGAAGTCCGTGTATTTCATGTTTAGCCCGGTTGCCGTTTCGTGTTTTCTATTTAATTAAAGATTGTAATTCGCTATGCAGTCGCAACTTAAAGCCTACAAATATTCATCATAATACATACAAGGTATGTATTATTATGAATACTGTAATACCCAATCGGCTTAGTGCCCATTTACGTTAGCCTTGTATGTCTATTCTATGGCGTGAAGCCATTGGTCATGACTGCTTGAAGTCGCATGTGTATGGCCACCCTAAGTCGTTAATACGTCTCGATCAGCAACGTAACTCGAAGACAATCTAAACAGCTATAAAACATCGATTTCATTAGAGATACGCCAAGGCAAAAGAAATACAGTGATAATTAGTGCTATGACGATAAATGTAATTTAGGTCATTTATCTTCGCGTTTTAATGGTAATCAAATAAAAAAACTTTATACATTTGCCTATTTATCTGTTTTATCGTACCGCAAGTCACAGCAATATTAATCAAAAAAGTCACAGTTTTCACTTTATTTATTTGAATACTAATTGTTTTTTAGGGTACTCACCTTAAAATTAAGATGGAAAAAATATAATAAAACCCTGGTAAGGCATATTTTAGTTTTGCTAAACTAATAATTTTGGTCATTTTTGTTCTTATTACGGGATCGTGTCTATAATATATTATGTAGTCACTAAGCGACTTGCAAACGGTGATTAAATTGGTCAATTTGTCTTAAACACACGCTATAATAAAGAATAAGAATAGGCAATGATTTTACGCATAATATATTTACATGACCAAAAAAATATATTTACGGAAAACAGAGTAAGCACAAATGCACTGAAATGTTTAATCTGTATTGAAGAAGATTTTTTCCATATTACATTATTTGCCTGTCTACCTTAGTCGAGCACCCTGTGCACGCTACTGCCTTGGCGTATCTTATAGGAATTTGACTAGCTTGGCAAGGGACACAAGCGATGTGACGCGTGACAAATATATAAGAACCTTGTCGCGCGTATACAGCATGTCCTATAAGCGATTACCTGTATATCAATCATACCAGCATTGTAGTTTTTCTTACCATCGGCGTTGTCCGGGGAGGTCCGCAGCAGGATGATGGCGAGGAAGGCAGCGAGGAAGGCAACGGCCAGCACCGTCACCACCCCTACTGCCATCAGAAGACGCTTCTCCATCCGCGTCCTCTGCTCCCAGAAGGATGGCCTGTGATTCAAATATATATATTATTAGTCTTAAGTGATATTGTACAGAAGCAGGCGTTACTGTGCGGAATTCCATGATATCTTATGAAAGTTAAGCTTAATTTGCTATACTCTGCGAAAAGCGGGAGAATCTGTAATATAATTCTAAATATAATTTCTTCGATCTCCATACTCCAAACCAAGCATATCTTCGGCAATGTACACATTAAACATTAAAGCATTAACCGATGTATGGATCGCCTTTGGATATATTAGGCCATAGTGTGTAGCTAAATTGGCAACTGTAGTGAAACACCATTTACTACGTACGTTATGGAAAAGGATAACTCAACTCTTAGATAACTGTCAATTAAGTTATATTTGTGTAAAACAGATTAGGCATTAGTCATCATGTACTGCACGCATGCAAGTCTCAAATAACCTGTAGTCTTGCGATTGTATAACACACCTTCGTTAGCTGTTTATCGCAAAACTCAAATAATCTATAGTCCTGTATTGCGATTGAAGAAACCACAGCTTTGTTAGCTGTTTATCGCAAAACTCAAAAATCTATACTCATGTCTTGCGATTGAAGAACACACAGCTTTGTTAGCTGTTTATCGCAAAACTCAAATAATCTGTAGTCATGTCTTGCGAGTGAAGAACACACAGCTTTGTTAGCTGTTAATCGCAAAAGTGGTGTAATTAACAAAGATAATCAAGTGACACATAAAGCTTTTGTAGGAAAGTGGAACATTGAAAGTGGTTATTCTTTGAAGGAGAAAATTGGTACGAAATTTTCAATTTGTTTTGTTAACCCAATTTACTTGGCCGCAATTTTCCCTGGTGTTAACCGAAGAGAGCCCGAGGGATACCAGATCCCTTCTTGCTCAAATGAAACTTATTTCGATGACTCGGGCAAAGCGGCTTAAAATTATAAAAATAATTGTATGAACCCGGACTGAGTTTATCATACTCTATCTTGCTTGTACAATACGCTGAGTGACACAGTTTCCGGAAACCACCGGAGTGTTCTCTATAAGATTAGTGTTGCCCAAATGCAAGAACAAGACGAGACTTAGCCAGTCTTGGTCTTGGTCTTGCGCCAATACACCTGGTCTTGGTCTTGGTCTTGGTCTTGCGCTCCCAGTCTTGGTCTTGGTCTTGGTCTTGCAGCAAGAGTCTTGCAAGTCTTGCAATTACCTATTAGTCTATTACTATTTATTAAAGTTTACTTTAAATCTTAGAAAAACGTATTAGAATTGGAACATTGTGAGCTTGAATTAACATAGCCATAGTAAAGATCAAGCAGATTAATAAATAACTGAAGATTTGATAAGAAATTCGAAAAATCAACTGACCTATATGTCGTTTTCCATGGAAGTAACTGTTTCTTAATAAACATTTATGATTTATAAGCTTACATTTGCTAAAACAACTTGTAAAAACTTAAGAAATATAATGACTAAATGTACAATAATAGTACCTAAGTAATTAGTTTAAAACCATATAAGTAATCAATATTATAATTACTTACTAGAATGAATTATTATGACATCTACTACCTATCCTCACCATTTTATCCTAATCATAATACTACTTGCGTGATCAGTATAATGTATTCATTTTCATTCTAAGCACTCTGAAACTTATTTATTCTTTGGAACACCTGTAGGTACTCTTAAAATTCGAAATTATTTTGCATGAATAGTGTCAAATGTTATGATTTCGGCGCGGCGGCAACGATTGTTTTAGATTTCAAAAGAAGCCGCCGGCGCGTGTATCATAACCATGTACTTCCGAAAAGCGGCAAATTTCTTTGAGAAGTAAGTACAAAACCTTTGATGCCGCATTATCAAAGTGCCGATGGTTAAAACATAACTATGCATGCACTCAGTTTGATTTTAATAGATATTTTTTTATTCGCTATGTTTATGGTATTAGTCGTAATGCGCATAGGTCCAGTTTTTCATATTCTTTGATATAGTTTTTTGCGTCTCATAGAATTCCTAAGCGTACCTACCTACCTATACACCGAACTGTTACACCTAACTACTCCGTGAAATAGCGCTAAGTCCTAGCTGCAAGACGCAAGAGTCTTGCAGGCTATGTCTTGTTCTTGCTCAAGTCTTGCACGGTCAGTCTTGGTCTTGGTCTTGCTAAAAATACGCGGTCTCGTTCTTGGTCTTGGTCTTGCAAAAACGCAAGAACAAGACCAAGACTGCAAGACCAAGACTGAATTTGGGCAACACTATATAAGATCCAAAGTAGGTTTATATAATGCTTTATTAGGTTGTGATTACTTATGTAACATTACCGAGTTTTGGGTATTTATATTATTCGAATTATCTTTATAGTCTGGTCTGGCGGCAGACCTTCAGCCGGGCTAGTTACAACCCTACCGATAAAGACGTGCCGCTTATCGATTTAGCGTTCCGGTACCATGCCGCGTAAAAACGGATTGGGGGTGCCATACCCCAAACAGCCGAAGAGAGGGGATGAAAGTGTTTGACGATTTTACACAATAATTCCGACAAATTATAGGCTTAGCGATACTGAATACTGTATTTTTTTTTAAACTACAACTAAAATGAATGCCTCATCAAAAATCAAAATCAAACGCAGACGAAGTTGCGGGCAACAGCTTGTACAATATATAATATTAATAAATATAGGTGCATCGTGAATCGCCTATTTTAAGTAACTAGAGTCAATTCAAAATATTAAATAATGTAGTCATAAAAATTCGCCCCCTGGAATTGGTTACAATAGTCTTTATTGGTGTTTCAACTAAAGAAAACTTTTTGATAGATGAAATTACTACGTAATCTGTAAACAATTTAGTTGCAATTTTTCAGTGCTGTCAGTTACATCTAACAAGACTTGGAGTAGAGAATATTACTAGCTATTCACATTAGCTATTGCTTTGGTGGATTTTCTTTTTTTTAATCATAAAAAGTTGTATTCAAATGAGAGACAGCTATCAAAACACTGCCACTGTGCAATTTGTACTTTGTTGTTTGTGTTTGATTACATTTTCAAGGATCATTGGATCACGTGGATAAACAAATACTGTATTATTATTTGTGCCTGATTTTGCTATACTTACATATACAAACACGAAAAGTTGTTAGTCTGTTTATGTTTTGATTATGTTTAAGAACAAAAAATTAAAATTAGGAAATTTTGCTTTGGCAACTGGAAGAATTTCTGAGGATTGTTTAAAAAGTCCTGAGAATTAGCTCTTATTGTATGATATATAGTGACCGGTGTTAAAGACACGTGCAACAAAGTATAGACAAGTAAGATTTTCGATCTTCATAAACTAAAAATAAACTAAAAAACATTAAGACATACGACGATACCTAACTTACGAAGTATTTCCTGTTCCCTAAGGACGAACAAGGCAATGAGTAAATAAGTAACGCCAGAGCTAGGGAGATTACTAGAAATACATCAACATTTCACCTATAGTTATAACCTAAGTGTTTGTGAAACGTTTTTTTCGATAGACATCGGCAAAATTATTTGACTTTCGATATAGACGATGCCTAAGTTTTGTGAAAACGGGCATAAGTGTTTTGTGAAACCGTTAACTGCTATTGTGAGTTGGTATCATTAGAAGGGGGTCTAGAATCTTTAATTTTTAGCTTATCTTCTAATTTAAGCTATAACAGCTCAGCTCAGCATATTGGTAAAGCGGTTTGCATTAACTATATACTAAATTATAGATGGATGTCTATTGCGTTATCTAGGTAAGCATCTATAATCCGAAATCACTTATTGTTTAGTGCAAGCCGGCGCGACGCGGCTGTGCTTTTTATGCGTTTTTTATTGTCCCCCGTATATTGACGGCTTTTATGGACACTTTTATCTCAAAGATTGTTTTTTTAACGATAATAGAATCCTTTCTATTCGATAGGTAAGTGTTTGATGGAATATTTTTCCCATAATAGAGACCGTAAATTTAAATGCCTTAGATTGATGAGGAAAGTGGAGTGATGACTGGTACTGGACGGTGGTACCTAGATGATCTTTTATCTAACACAGATAACGTATTTCTGTTGCCGATATATCTAACATTAAAATAAATAATTAAAATAAAATTTAGCAATTATTGGGGAGCTCCCATACAACAGACTGGACTTTATTGCCGTTTTAATTAAAAGCCATTTTGCATTGCCTAGATGATGTTAATATATGATGCAAAATATGTAAAATTAATGGATGTATGAATGCGAGAATATGGTAACGAAATGTTATTATTACATCATTTAATTAAATAATATTCAGCATACCTAACAAGCTAAATGTTTCGCGTATAATTTCATCGTTCGTAGGAATTCTTAGGTTTTAGTTCTTTATAATCCTCAGCTTATTGAACACCTTTTAGAGCAAAGGCCCACCACGCTGCTCAAATGGGAGCTGGTCTTTATTAAATAATGGCTCAACGACAATTTAATGACTTCCGATCCTAAAAAGTACTACTACTATAAAAATTCAAAATTCAAAATTCAAAATTTCTTCATTCATGTAGGCCTATCACAGGCACTTATGAAGCGTTCATACATATTTGTTTACATAATTGTAACGGGATTGTGATAACTTCGTTCGCCAACTTAAATCTAAAGCTACGAGGGTTCCAAACACGCCATGGTCTAAGAAGATCCCACAACAAACTTAGCCGGGTAAATTAATTTTTTTGTTATCACCATCTTCCAGTAAATTTAAATTAAGCTATGAAGCTAGAGCAATTACACAACGCTTAGGCACGCACTAGGCTTATATGATCCGACCCGGGAATCAAACTAAGGTTACTATATCATCAGGCGATATACTAATCATTAGGGCAACGAGACAGTGAATTTGTCATTAAACATTTAACTCAATATCTCACGTTTTCAGAAGTTAATATCGAACTAAGAACTGGTTTTCATGTATCTACCTATACTTAGGACCGAACTCGCTTTATTATGATAGTAAAGGCTACAAAGTCGAACCCAAAATGCATTAAACATGCATTAAACAGGCATATATACAGGTGCTTATTATATGTTCAGAAACATTTATTCCATTGTTATGAGGAGGGCGAGAATAATTATATTCGTCAACTTAAACCTAAAATTACTTAATCGTACTTTGTCAAAATGCGTTATTAAATTACAAATATCAAAGCAATGTCCTTAAATTAATATTTTTTAGGGTTCCGTACCCGAAGCGTGCCAATGGGACCCTACGTCCTAAGTCCGCATAGTTCGCTTATTAATTTACTTTACGTTAAAAAATAAAGTGGGGTCCACACACAATGACACAGTGGCAGTGCTTTTATGCAAGTATGGCATGCGTTAAAGCACTGTCTACCTTACATTTTTTTATATAAATCGTATGGGACGATGAATTTTTTATTATATGCCGCGTTCTTGCTCTACGCCTGTTCTAGTCACCGTGTGCATGCCACTGGCCCTATGCAACGAACATAAAAAAGAATGCCCATTAGTGCTTCATATTGCATCAGCGTTGTATGGAACTCTCCGCGTGCTGACTACTGATAAATAAACTGATAAAAAAAAATAAACTGATAACTACATTAAAAAAATATATATAGTTTAATGTCTATTGACTCATTAACACCTCATTTTGTTTGAAGGGTTATATAAACACAAATTAACCTACCTGGTTTTTATAAAATAAGGTTAGTGTATCAATAAAAGTGGTATATAAGTACAAAAATTTTACAACCTATAGGTTATGTACATAATATTATTCTATACATAAAATTAATAATAATTCAATGAATGCTAATAATATGTGTCTTTGAATTAATTATCTATGCATCGTTATGGATAGTTCATCGATGAACAACGATTTTAAGTAATATCGATAATCGGCCTAAAACTTTGAAGTTTAAATTAGATGTATATTATTGTAACATGGGTCACTTAGATGTTACCGAGATTATAAAACAACATTAATTATTTTTAGACGCGGATTATTGAATAATAGTAGTGACATAAAATTAAATTAACGTTACATACTACTGTTGTGTAATGAAACTAATGATTACAGTAATTATGTAAGTTATTAAAACAGGTTATAGCATATAAAATCCGGAAGCGCCGAACGAAAACATTCGCCGGAGGTTCACGTGTGAATTAGGTATAATATAATAATTATTACACGATAACCAGGACCTATTTATTATACAAGTAGGCATTATTACATAGATTCTGAATTTCTGTTGTTATAAAACGATTTCATTAATCAGCTAACTATATCTTAAATAGGTACTGTAATGAAATTTATTGACAACTAAATGTGCCCTGCGGCTTCGCTCGCGTAAATTACGGGACTCAGCGTGCTGCTTAAAAATTTACACATACCTCAATAAATCGGATAGGTACCAAACGAAAGGTTTTTGCAATAGTATATACTGGAACCGCCAATTATACAAACGTATGATATTAATACAGATAGTATTTCAACATATTTATATTATAAAAATTAAGTTTAATTTGCTATACTCTGCGAAAAGCAGGAGAATTTGTATGGTGTAATTTATAATTTCTTCAATCCTGTTTATTTTCATAATATATCATGAATTTCCGCAAAGTAACGCCTTCTTCTATCCAATATCAACATATTTAAACGCACGTCTGAGATATCGGCGAATAATATATCTCTTTCTAACAGTTCTTGCACTTGAAGATTTAATCATCCACTGTTTAAAACCTTCAATCACGTAAACATTGCCAATCGTAAATGTCTGTCCCGGGGACCTACTCCCATTTTGCCTTATTTAAATTACTTTCGATTCCCTAACACAAATGATTGCATTAAGAATGAGTAGCTTAACAGCAGCACTACATATTAGTCGATAGCGTTGGGTAAGCAAGGTTGACCCAAGTCAGTAAATGGATGGATGTCCGTGTTTGAAAATTTGAAAGCTAATTTTGTATTCATCTGTATCACTAACAAACAATTGTAATCGTAACTGGAATAATTGAAATCGTATTGTTAGTTGATTTGTATTTGGTTAACCAAGATAATTTCTAACATTTTTTACTCACTCTTAGCACTAAAGTAAAGTCAACGAAACTCCTACCTCATAAATGTGGCAACACTCAATGTATTCAGTATTTTTAAACCTTAAGTGAGGGGTTTGCTGCTCTCCGCTGAGGAGTTCTGTCCTCTACCTCCAATCACGTTACACTCAACTGATAGTATAACTTATCCAGTACAAAATAATTACTTAAGTCGATAGACATTTGACGGAGTTATGGTGTAAAATCGTTAAAAACTTCCCAAGCGAACTGAGCTTAATTTCGGTATAAAAACTTTCCTATATCCTACCTAACCTAATATAAACCTAGTATAAACGACAATCGTGCAAAGTTTCATCTCAATTCATTCTGTAGTTACAGCGTGATGCGCGGCCATAAAACAAACAGACAGACATATGTGTATATAAAATTACATATTCGTAATTCCCCTACTCGGCACTTGACTGACTTTTCGGTATTTATGACGTCACTCGGATTTTATTTAGCTTAATGGTGCTGCTGGCGGGATCCAGATTTTTGTAAATATTCCAACTAAATTATTATTTTTTGTTTGCCAATTGCCGCACCAAACTTTTCCTTTGTTTCTTCCTACGCCTAAGGTTGCACACCTCAATGCCTATAAGATTAAGGTTCCTTTGTTTTCGTCTCTTTACTTTTTATTAAATGCGTACTGTGTGCAATAAGTATTCAAACAACCAAACAAAATCCTAAACTATCCGCATTACAGTACTTCTCAATATTTTTTATCAAGAAATTTAAAAAACTAGCTGGAAAAATGAAGTCAAATAGCTAGTATTTTATTTGAGTAAGGTTGTTCGATATTGGAGTTAAGAACATCACTAGTTACATTATGCAACGACGCATCATATCGGTGGACGGCATTTTTTAATCCAGACCGGTCTGACCTAAGTTCATTGTCTTCAAGGTCAACGAACTTTTTTGACCGAATAAAGTAGGTTTCCGTTTAGTGTAAGGGTCTTATGCGTATATGTAAGATTTTAATTTATAAGCAATTAAGAATTTATCAGCAAGTGCTCAGGCGTTTTTTGTAGAAGAGTGATGAATCTGCTGTTTATTAAGTACTTTAACTTTATAGATCTCATAGCCAATTTAAACAATCCCTGGAGTTTTTTTTTCATAACTGAAGGAAATAGAAATATATCTATCTAAAACTATCTATCTATAATAAAAACCCATCTGCTTCGTCTTGCTTCACAACACAATGCTAATTTAAACCTGATGTAGTTAAGGAGTTCGTTTCACCGTTCAAGTCCATCATATAATTTAGGGCACCACTTAGAACTATAATACTTGTCAAGTGCAACGAGCTCAAGAACTATGACGTCTTGTAGTAAAGGAGTTCTTATTGTCACTTTCTAGCACATACCTATAATCAGTGGCGTGCACTTCATACATGCACAAAAGCACTGCCTAACTCGTATTGGAGGGGAAAGTTTCCATTTTATGCCATGCACCTGCTTTATGCATACTCTGGTCGTAGATACTGTGCACGCCACTGCCTATAACAAATTTTAAACTGGGATAAAGAAAGCAAGTTCCAAAATAAACAAGAACTTTATAAAGGGTTATAATGGAAAAATACATTTTCTTCTTTAACCACCATTATTGAGTTTCCGCAGAGAGTGAAAATGTTTTCGTTGAGAAACCAGCCCGCTTCCCGCATATTTCATTTCCGCTAGAGGAAGTGAGAAGCTGTAATTTCCGACCTGCTTTTATTACAAATATATACTTATAGTTAAGAATGAGGGTGGACGAAGCTAATTTCCTTACAGCTTGCACTGATTACTGCAACTTCGTGCCAGAAAATTAAAAGGGGTAACAACGGGTAACCAAAAAGGTAATGTAGGTGCTGACCTACCTTACTTTATTGGGAATCGGTTGACGAGCATACTGACTGCTAGACCAATAAGGCTGTTAACTAATAAATACGTGTTTCTTAGATATTCGAACACTTCGTTGTCCGTCTGTCTGGTAGTGTATATCACCACTCCTCAGAAGCAGCTCAAGGTATTCATAATCTGTTCAATTTTAAAAACTATACCTTCCATTTATGTTCCATGTAAGTGAATAAAAACGAATACATTAGATAACTTTTAATAAAAACTTTTAAGGCAAAAAGATAAAAACAAAACGGTTTTTGTATTTTGTAGGCATATAACACACGAGGGAAAAAAAGATCGTCCAAATTGTTTAGATTTTTATTGGTTTGTATAGATATGGTTGACTATGCGCCTTTTATTGCGATCTGTACCGTCTCATTGAATCCACAGGTGACCGGAAGACCGGCTTTGGCCTTGGTTAGTTTGGGCACAGAATTTATTCTACTACAGCGATGACTTACTATGTTGGCACTGGCTGTTTTTATAATCAATACATATAAATATTATATATGGCTGTTATTACTACGCCCACATGCGGTGAAAAGTTTAAGGTATGTATTTTTCTTTCGTGAAAAATGAGATTATGAAGCGTGCACTTGGATTTTCCAAATTTTATATAATTTCTGAATTGTCTCTTCTCTGATCAAGGGGGCAGTGATTGGTGACCATCGGTGTATAATTATACCTTGGCCTACATTTGGGTGGGTATAATTATCCTACCCTCTAACAGCTTATCCCGCTACCATCTTAAACTGCATATCACTTAAACCACGTGATATAGCAGACAAGGACTAAAAAAAATATTAAGACTTCATTGTATTTTGGCACTAGTTCATAATTCACTGTCATAAGGCGATGTGTTAGAATAGAATACATTAGCATAGTAATCCGTATATTGTTTACAGTGGGGTCGATCAACTCTTACATAACTGCATCGATAACGGTATATCCGGATAACATTCGCGAACCCTGCGCCTGCGCCGTTAGATTTCTCGTTTATGTGTCCTTTGGCCTTAGCTTTTTTGCGTTTTTTATTTTTTTTTAAAACCCATATTGCATAAAGTCCTTCGGTTTTATGTTGCGTTGTTTATTTTTCCAAAACTCATACTTGCATATTGCATTTTTTACCCGCCTTAAACCTAACACGTTAGCGTGCTACTATCTTAGACTGCACCAGAGATTGCAGTAAACATGTAGGTTATAAAAATAATATCGTATAATCCATTGGTTATCTTCTAAATATTTATAATTACGGTGTACGGATATTAATTATAACTTATTGCTATTTAGCTCCAAAAACTAGAGACTACTTTGTACTAGACCAATTTGTATGTAATTGTCATATAGGTCACACCTCAATCATCATCCTAGCTAGGCACATACCTCCCTCGTGGGAGAGAGAGAGTTCAAGAGCATATATCGATCACTCAGTAAACTAGATAAAAACCTACTGCAATATGCAATATGTCTAAAACACAGCAATCTAGTCCCGTACGAAACTGAAAATAGCAAAGAGAGTAGAGAAGAAACCACTTTGGCTGTAATTATGAAATACCGTGATAATAATGGTGTAATTGTATCGCCTGGTTACGAGTACGTGCGTAACAAACCCAATTGAGTTTCGTTACGAGCACACGATTTATCTAAACACGTCAAGAAGTGAAGTAAAATAAGGGAGCTAAATTGTGCTAAAAAGTGACTTAAAAGAGCACCTGGATAATAATTTAAAACTTTGATCGAAAAAGATGATTGCAATTTAAATATCATTGAAATCTTTCCAATGAACCAAGATTATATTTTTGTGCTCGTTAAAGTATTAAGCATATGGTTCACCCAACTTCAGCTTATTTTTCCTTTAAATTTAAGTACGTATTATTACGTACGTATAACAAGCGAAGCGCTTACGTGTGGATACTGCCCAGAGAGAAGAAGAAGAAGAAGATTACGTACGTATAATATATACTTATATGAGAAAAAATCTACAGAAATATTTATGCTAAATCCGTTCAGAGCTTTTATAGATCATTTAATAAAGACAAATGACATAGTCAGCACCGGAATTATAAATTTTAATATATGATAGTAATAATTCAGGACCAATTCAAAGTTCCGTTTGAAATAATACTTACTGGATTTTGTCAAAAATTTACCGGGAATTTTTAAGTATAAATGGGAGAACAGAACTATCCTATACACCAAACAGATCCTCGACAATGAACCCTCTACGCACGTTTCTCTCCGAAACCCAAGCATCCTCAGGAGACGTTGACTTTACAATGAATAATTGTCCCGAGGATCTGTTTGGTGTGGAGTATACGGATTGAAGAAATTATAAATTACACCATACAGATTCTCCTGCAGTTCGTTAAGTATAGCAAATTAAGATTGATTTTCATAATATATTTTGGATTTCCGCAAAGTAACGCCTGCTTCTATCCAATAGTTTAACATTGTTAAAAACAGCCTACCGTTAATTTGACTATATAACTACAACATCATCATATTAATTCATCATCAATAAATAGCCTATAACAGTTTACTGTTAAACTATAGGCCTGTTCCGACGCCACGCTAGCCAGACGTTTTGGTGAGCGCAGTAGATGGTAGCGCAGTAGTAGTAGCACAGAGGACGCTGCTGCCCGGCTGCCTATCCCTGTTGTATCCTGGTGTATCAGTCGCCTCGTAATACACCAGCGGAAAGAGGAGGGGTGGTGGATCTTATATGCCGTCCGCAGTCGGCTAACAATCCATATTATGTATATATTTATTTAATTTATTATTATCTACTATTGAAATACATAGGAAACATAATTATATTAGTGTGCAGTTTGAAGTCAATACTTGACGCACCTTTCATCCCGAAACCTGATTCTTGCCACCAAACTAGACACTACTTGTAGAACAGATCGAGTTTTCTTTGAGAGAAATGACTGCAGCTTTCTCTGTGTATGGAGTTTTCGTGAAAGCCGTGAATAGGGAATACGAAGAGGGTACAAAAGTGAGGCACTTTCATATCAGACATAGTTATACTCATACGACGCGTCGAATAAAGACTGTGTCAATCTTCTCAAGCTTTCGAATACCTACGTGTTATACTCACTAATCATCGTAATGAATTTCTATGCCTATTAATTTCTTATTATTTATTTGACGGCCGATTGGCGCAGTGGGCAGCGACCCTGCTTTCTGAGTCCAAGGCCGTGGGTTCGATTCCCACAACTGGAAAATGTTTGTGTGATGAACATTCATGTTTTTCAGTGTCTGGGTGTTTATATGTATATTATAAGTATTTATGTATATCTACTATTCATAAAAATATTCATCAGGTATCTTAGTACCCATAACACAAGCTACGCTTACTTCGGGACTTGATGGCGGTGTGTGTATTGTCGTAGTAGGTTTATTTATTTATTGTCCGGGCAATGGGGAGATACTCTTTCACAGGGATTTCAAACTAAAGCCCACCACGCTGCTCCAATTTTTGTTGGCGGGCTTTAAAAATTAGTGTCTAATAGTTTACTAAACGAACTCAACGGGAAGTAAGGCAGCAATCTCAGAACGATAACCGGAAACAGATAAATCTAAAACCTTGCAATCTATACTTATTATATACCTAATAGTCAAATGAACTAAACCAACCACTAAACCAACGAGACAGTTATACCAATAATATAACTGTAATCGTGTTAACAATATATTTCTTATGTTTTTGGAATAATGGGTGTTTCTTTATTTGCATCTTTTAGTTGTTGTATTTTTGAAGTGAAACTTCTTTATCGGGGTTGGAAAAAAATTTGGTGTAACATTTTTCAGTTACGCGTCACATTTTTTCGTTACGCGCCGTCTTTTTCTTGTCCCAACCACGGTTGATTCTAGTTTATTCGAACTTCACATGCATTGCAAAATTTAAACGGCTGAAGACGTAAGCATATATCATAATTAGTATTATGTTGTTAACATTGTAACTTCATCGATAGATTTTTCTGTTCTTTCTTCTGACTTATGTATGGCTCAATGCCAAATGGAAAATAGGATGAATATTTTGATTGTTGCACTTTATATATCTCCAAATCAGAAGTTGTACGATATTATTAATTTTTTTCTTCCTCCTCCCTCTTCGTGCCTCTTTACTAGGTTGCAATAATGATAAAAAACCGATCTGCATCAGAAAAATCTTTGAAGCTAGTTGAATTTTTGAAAGTTTATTTGAATTTTATATAATATTAAAAAAAAGTCCTCAATCATTAACAACAAGATCCGGCACTAAAATTCCTGGAGTTTTTATGGAATGTAAACAATATTTGACGGCCGACTGGCGCAGTGGGCAGCGACCCTGCTTTCTGAGTCCAAGGCCGTGGGTTCGATTCCCACAACGGGAAAATGTTTGTGTGATAAACATAAGTGTTTTTCAGTGTCTGGGTGTTTATATGTATATTATAAGTATTTTATTTATATTACCTATTCATAAAAATATTCTTCAGTCATCTTAGTACGCATAACACAAGCTTACTTTAGGGCTAGATGGCGATGTGTGTATTGTCGTAGTATATTTATTTATTTATATTTATATTTCATATTTCAGTTACCATAAGCCATAATAATAATATAACAATTAAATTAAAGCTGTAATAATCTTAGTAGTAATAAAGTAAAATGACATAATTGTATTATTTGTATTCATGTCCATGATAATAAAAGCCTTTTGTTAAACTTTATCTAATTTAACTTTATTTAACCAGTTTCTGTAAAGTTGCAGTAGATCATTTTTCGAAAAATAAGGTCTTTAAGAAGTTTAACTTTTTACGTGTGTACACTAGTACACGCACACATTTTTTTTATACAGAGAACGGACAAGCAGATTGAAAACCTGTACTATAGCACAGCACCTTCAAAGCAACGCCCTATGCCCACCAATCTGAGGCGTTAAGTCCCATGTTTAATAGCACCGGCAACCACGCCCTTCAGACCGGAACACAGCAATGCCGAACGAGCTTTGTCACAAAAAGCTTTTCCACTAATTAGACGTGCGGTGATGGCCCAGTGGGTAGGACTTCGATTTCACCTACGCGGGGCCGAGTCAGAATCCCAACACGCAACTCTAAGTTTTCTGTTGCGTTTTAAGCAATTAAAATATCACTTGCTTCAAAGGTAAAGGAAAACATCGTGAGGAAACCTGCATGCCTGAGAATTCTCTGTAATGTTCTCAAAGGTGTGTGTAGTCCACTAATGCGCACTGGGATAGCGTGGTGGACTAAGGTCTTAACAATTTCTCATTGTGGGAGGAGACCCGTGCCCTGTAGTGGGCCGGTGACACGTGCACAAAGAAAATATCATATTTCAACGCTATATGCCTACTGTCAACAACCGTTAGAGCTATAAATGGAAAAATGCGTAAAAAACAAAAAAAAAACACTTAGGAGGCAATGTTTACGGTTTGCGAGTGATCTAAATGCAAATTATATTACTTGAGATGATACTTATTGGGTTAATAAAGATTGGCCTCGGGTCGTAGCTCTAATACGTGCCTCGGAGTCTCCGTCACAAATAATTTGGGCCTACGTATAATGAGTACGTATTTCAAACGAGAACTCTTTGTTGCATATCCAAAATGAGCAGAGGATATCGATTTTTTAACCACAAAATGTTTTAGAGTAAATTTAAGGGGTCGCCTTTCTTTTTTTTGGCCTTGTCAGCCCAGGGGGTGGTATATCATGTGTATTACAAAGTACCAGGATCGATTTCCAGGTCAAGCGAAAAATTCATAGGACTTTACTTGAAGAATTTCTTAGTGCAACTAGCATCAGCCCGGAGTGAGAAAAATATCCCCCTTGTCTCGGAGAGCACGTCATCGGTTCGGGTTATTATTAATAACTTCTAATATTAGTTATTAAATCCTGCCCACCTCGGATTAGTCCATAAACAAATCAATTAATCGCTTAGGACACCATAAACAGCACAGAAAAATATTTGCAGCACATTAAAGGCAAGGCTGCTTAAAATACTGCAATT
Organism: Pararge aegeria; assembly: GCF_905163445.1. NCBI lineage: Eukaryota > Metazoa > Arthropoda > Insecta > Lepidoptera > Nymphalidae > Pararge > Pararge aegeria. The sequence goes on from NC_053208.1 coordinate 9,629,318, forward strand.
TTAAATTGACTAGGGCAATACCCGATTAATTTGTCTATAAAGACAAAAGCTTGTATATTATACTTCTTAAACGATTTGAAATAATAACTATATCGGCGAGCATTATAGGCTTTATTTTAGTTTAGTAATAATTAGATATCACTGTCACTTCACCGAATAAACACAGTCGCGTCCGGCTGATTGTCTGTCCATTTATACGGTTAGATTATATACAACTAAGTACGCAACAGATTTTAATGCATTTTTTTGCGCTGACTTCGCAAACCCTGGCAGAACCCTGCGAGTTAGATCATCGTAGTAACGTCGTCCTTTACCTATACTATAATTGCCTTTTCTAAAAGTTTAATACAAACTTGGAACCAACCGAGTTGAAATTAACTCAGTCAAAACTTAGGTTTCAGAATGGATTTCACAGTCAACTTCCCTTCATTCGTTAGATACAGAATCGACTTGCAGTCATGGAACGTCAATAGGATGAAGTTGATGATGACGTAACCAACTTTTTTCATAAAATTCAGTAAGGTATTTTATAATAAAATATTAAGGTTATTACTTACTTGACATTGTTGCGCATGCTATAATTAGTGCTGATATACTCTGGATCCCCACTGAAAAAGAAAAAAATAATTTAATTGTGTCTCAAATAAAACTACATAAATGTTTATTACTGGTTCTAAGTCCACACAAGTTTACTACTGAACAGATAGCGAGAGATCTCGTGCTGTAATGTGGAGTGTTTGATGTTTTTAATGTTCGGCTGGAATCAGGACTCTCTCTATGTTTGCTATGCTTTATAACTTTCTCTCTAGGAGAGAGAGTTATAGAGCATATATATCCACCGAGGTGGTCCTGTGCGGTTTAGCGGTTTTTATCGGTCATTATCACATGTAAGTGAAAATTAAAGAACTTTTTAACAGAGAAATTACCAAACAATTTTTGCTCCAACCCGTGGGGAACCGAACCGGGTAGGCGGGGATTCAGATAAGAAAACTTCCACATGAAAGCTAAAAGTTGCGCTTAAGATGCTTAGATTAGCATTTCTATCGTCCCTTACCACTAGGTGAGATTTATAAATTAAATAATAATCAAGCACAATAACGCTAACTAGTGGTAGAGTGAAAAATATTTAAATACAGATAGAAATTTTCTCCAAGTCTAACGGTACCATAACGATATAAAATGAGCTAAAGAAGAAATACTGGTTTTTGAATAATCGGTTTACGGCATTAGTATGAGATTACTAACCTCGCAACCGACGATGGTTTTTAAGGTTCCGTACCTCGTTATAGAAAAACGGAACGCTCATAATATCAATAGACGGTATCTCTGTTTGCAACTGTCCATCACAGTAAGTTTTACAAGATTGCAATGGATGGAAAAGGTTGAAATTGACGAAAATTAGAAAATAAAACCGAAACGTTTATTGGGTAAAAGGGATCGTTTTAAGGCAAAACAAATAACTACCCATATATACTTTTGAATTTTATATCGTTATTTGTACCATTATTACTTTTTGTTAGCAAACATACGATTCTTCTGGGACCAAGGTTTCCAATCTAGGTTGATCTTGAACTTACGAATCGATAGAAAGAGCAATAAAGATTTCTTTATAGCAATGTGAAATCTAATTTCGCCGGCCGACATCACTCCCTATTTTTTTGGCGAGATCTAATAGCTGAATGCCCGCCTCCATCTCTTGTGCAGGATCTAGGTTATGTAGGACCGTCTTCTCTAAAAATGGGGTAACGCTAACTAAAAACAACCATGGCATGTCGCTCTTTTTGCTCGACGCCCGAGTGACCCATCGTATACTTCTCGGACCCAGCATCCAAACCTACACTTGTTTGCAACAGCGGTTGTTCTCTTACACTTCCAAACCCAACGCCACTTCCGTCACGAGACGCCCAAAGTAAGACCTTTACGACCTGAACGACTAAATTATTATTTGTTTTTTTATTTTACATTTTGTTAGTACGGCAGGGCCGCTAACACTGGAATGGAACTACATAATTTCTGGATAACTAAATGAATGAAAGATGACATTCAACATTATAAAAGACATGATATAATTATATTATATTGAAGTAAAGGTCATTCAATATTCTCAGAGTACCTCAACAATTCACGGAACAATGCTGTCCACCCGTCATGGACTAGATCCCATTGAATATTGCTGTCCAAGAGCGCATTAAATGACGACAATGAACGCGGTACAGGTGCCACGCGTGCAACAGTGTTACATGAAGGGCCCACGAACAATTTGTTTTTTCGTGGACGAAGGTTATTTACTTGTGATACAAACATGCAATTTCATGTTTGTATCACAAGAAGCAGGACTCAGAATCAAACTAAGGACGGGTAGGAAGCATGATTCCAGGGCATTGCTCATTGAACAAACTCCTTTCCACTTTAGGTATAACCGACAGTCCTCTGTGCAGAGCATGCATGGAGGTAGAAGAAACACTGACACACGTAACGCTCTTATATAGAGCAGTAGCAGAGCAACGCGCAGCATACCTTGGCTCCCCAGCATCACTCCCTGAAGCACTTAGTTACCTGGACGGCCTGCTAAGCTTCTGGAGTGAGTTCGGCTGGCTGGAGTGACCCAGCGGGAAGCCGACCACGTACGGAGACAAGCCCAGGAGAAAGAAAAACAAGAGAAGAAGAAGCTGGAGACACCGATAAAATCTCGGCGCAGCGTCTTCTCAGTAGAAGACGAGATCCCTCATTTCATACGTCCTCTGGGTCTAATCCACGATCGTGGAGACATAGGGACTATCCCTGGTCCAACAAACCCAGATCACCCGACTTAACCCTAAGTGGAGGCCCAAGTCGTGGTTAAGAAATCCTGGAAAAACTTCGTTTCCCTATCCCCCAGTAAAGATGCTAAATCGATAAGTGTCGGTGGTAAGCAGATACAAGCAAAACCGATATAACATAACCGAGTTCGCTTATAATTTATTCTATCGAAACCTGTATTGTTTGTGGTTATGGTTGTTTTCGGCGGATGGAATTTATCTATGGCCAAAAATGGCCAATCAGATAGAAATCAATATTTTTTGAGCACTAAGTAGTAGTTACTAGGTTGACGAAACATGGAAGTTTGTTTAGTTTTTTCTTTCATTCTATTATTAGGGGCACCTTGTACCTAAGTGGTAAGGACACGGTTCACAATACTGTGTCACATAAAAAATAGCTAGACAAGTGCGAGTCATACCCCCGCGCACTTTGGGTTCTGTATCTCGGCAATAAACTAATAAATATTTGGTTAAATAATAAGTGTTCGTGATCTTTGGAAATACCAATCTTGAGCATATCTATGTTTGTAAAGCGTGTGTTTGTATTTTCTGAAAAACTGAGCTATTAAAAGAAAATGGTTTATTTATATTAAAATAAGTATGATCATCCACTTTTACGCTCTTTGCGTAAATGTTTTCAAGTAAATGTTAGTTTGTCATTTGGAAATAGGTAATAACCTATTTTTTTATATGCAAATGAAGCCCTTACATATTTTCCTATGTATCCTAATTGGCGAAGTGAAGTAAACTCCAGTTCAAAATTTCGACGTCCATATATTTTAAAGCAACTAAAATAAAATTATTTTTGTTGTTTTCCTTTGCAGGGAATTGAACACTCAGTTTTTTCTAAAATATGAGTTGCGACGGTCGCACAAGGTCGCATTTTAGGTTCCTTTCAAAATTTCGTTCTACGGAACCCTAACTAGGTTCAAGTTTGTGTAGTGTAATATCCAGTCATTTAAAATCAAAACAATGGCCACAATCGCTTTCGGTCTCTTGGCCCACTTGCAGTAGCCGAATACTTAATGAATTAGGAATTGTACCTACCAATACTTAACATTGTCTTTATTACTTACCGTAGATGAATAAAAAGTAGTATATAGGAGTATCTATACTATTTTTTTTCTTACCTGTCTTATTTGAATGGAAATAATCTTTTCGTTACTTTTATGTAAAGTAGGTTTTGGAAATAGATAAACGCTAAATCCGTCGGCGGTAGTTCTTTGTCTTACCCGATGACACCAGAGAAAATTTAGACGTTCGTTATAAATTCCAAATTTGCCTTGAACAGAATTTACATTTAGCAGGTATTTTCTCCGCAAAAACAAGGTAAATAACAAGGTAGGCGTTTGCGTGGGTTTAAAAAAAAAAGGAAGAAAAATGTGTTTTCTAATAAAAAACATTTATTTAATATGTTACCTAGGTATGTTTGATCAAAACCCACATTTTTCCGATCGATTCAATTAAAGACGCGAGAGAAAAATGAAAGCGCATGCACCTGGATTTACCTATCAATGGATATGGAGATATATATATTATTATAAGATTGTTTCCTTAGGAGGATTAGGATTATTATAAGATTGGATCATATATCCTATTGAAACAATATACCGTGTGTAAACAATTATTGGAAGAAATTCCTAAAATTATCAATACATGTAAATACTGTGTATCGACATGAATTTACCTATCTTGTGATATTTCCAACCACAGCATCACAAATACATTTGCGGAAATAGTGAAATATCATCTAACCGACGCGACGTTGCAATTTGTAGTTCAAATTCGTAATTCAAATAGAGCCATGGGAAGTGAGGTCGCATCGTCTCACCACTCGAGACTCCGCTTTCAACTGATTAGTTTGTAAATTCTAATTAAATTAAATTCTTGTTAAAATATTAATTACTTTAGCATACGTTTGTGTTAAGCACAAGTGATTTCTGAGTATTATTCAGCGTATTTTTAATTACAATTACAATATCTAATTTCTAATAACAAAATCAATAAAATAAAAATAAATGCCATTTAAAATTGCGATTTTCAAGGAAAATCTTTAATGACTTTGTGCCAGCTATAGTATTGGTACAGACAACCACAGCCAACGTCATTGCATGGTCAATAATTGTTAATTGATTGTTTTGTTTTAATCGATGACAAGTTAGTGCTTGACTGCGATATCACCACTGATCGTTACGACAAATACCTCGCAGACAAACATGGAAGTCTTCATCGTCATCAGTCTTTTGTTTGTTTGGTTGGATGCTTCGGCTGCGGCTTAGTGATACAGCGTACATATGTATACTTAGATTTAATATAATTGCGAATCTCCTAACAGGTAAGATATATAAGATAACATTTCTTATCACAAGGTGAGTTTGCAGTCAAGGGATTAACTGTAGTAAAATAAAAAAAAATGGAAGCGTGTTAACTTGAAATTGGTATAAAGAATATATACTACGACAATACACACATCGCCTGCGTTATGGGCACTAAGATGTCTGATGAATAATTTTATGCATAAATTATACATAAATAAATCAAATGCAGATTTTCGGTGTTTTTCGTGTTTTCAGTGTTTGTCTTTCGGTATCTGGGCATCACAGAAGCATTTTCCAGTTGTGGGAATCGAACCCACGGCCCTGGAATAATATAGCAGAGTTGCTGCCCACTGCGCCACTCGGCCGTCAAACCACAGGCGACGTATGGCAGTTTGCTCCCGGCATCATACCGCACCTCTAAGTTACATTCTCGTAGTTTATCTATAAGTCTTTGTCTTTGTCGGGTAGTGAAAAGTGAGTCGTTTTGCTCGAAGCCTTACTCTAGGTAAACTATTTTAGATTATAAATTTCTAAATTAAACTGAGACATGAATTTATCCTGTGATCTTCCTGATGTTATGCAACAGCGCTTAACCATATGCTTGACTGAGCAGAAAATGGGTGCGGTACGGAGTGACTCCCTGGCCCCCATCTCCCCGGCTCGGCTTTGCTTGCGTTCCGGTACTCGCAAATAATACAGTACCGTAGTAAGAAGTTGGCTCACTAGCTATATACCCATTAGACATATGGCTTAATGCGCCAGGGAAGCCTAGACTTAATTGATTGCTTATTACACGTTGAGGCAGTTTCTGATACATCCATCCGTCAATGAAATTAAACGGTAATTGGCGCTTCTGCGACGTGTTCATAAATTATTACCTAAACGTTTGGCTAGAAAGAATGCGAAGCGCGCATCAATGCGTCTTGTGACATCGCCTACTTTGAATACCAAACAGGTTTGGCGGTCAATGTTGGTTGGAGCATACGTCACCATTTACAACAGTAGAGATAGTTTTTGCCGCGAGAGCAAGTAATTTGTCGATCTACTTTTATTCTACGCCTGCTCGTAAAGTATCTTCATTCATTTTAAAGACGAGATTGAAAAGGTCACCTAAAATGTATTTATTCATAAAGAAATTGCGGGAAACAATGCATTTTTATCGTGATGTTGTTTTTAAATCTCGATACCATCAGTATTGTATACATTAAATTTATTACAATTGTAGTTTAAATAATAAGATACCTTACAATTATGTTTAATAATTACGAAATGAAAATTAGCCTCCTGCGAAGTTACAACTTTTAAGCGTCGCGGCGGACCATTCTGCTAGAATCTTAACTTGAACAGTCCAACGTAACGTGCTAGCCTTAGAACCATGCACATTTTCGCGCGATGTGAACAAGTATGGGTAGAATCTAAACGCGCCGCACCGCGCTTCCTGCTACCCGTAGCATTCTTAGTATTCCATAAATTGTTTCAGACACTAGAGGCTTTACTAGACGCGCTACTTTATATTATAGCACTTTGCGGCCTACTAAAGATACGACACTATTAATTACGCTTTGACGCGCTAGGCCCGCGTTCTATCTTATGAATACTTTATTAACGAAGATAATAATTGATATTTTAATTGACCATTGCATGTTTATGTGATAAGCATCTTGTTGTTATTTTAATTAAGAATATATTTTACTAAACCTAAGTTACTTTAGATCGTAAATTTTGTAATAGGTATTTAGAATTCAACGCAAGTAAAGCGACAAACTTAAATTTATAGAAATTGATTTTCATGTATGATTGACATGTAAAAAATAAATTAATTTGTCTGACTTTGTATTCAAAATTACTGTGTCTTTTTAGAAAATGAATATTGGCATTTATTATGTTTAAAACAAGTCCAATTTTTTTGTCCATATGGCTGTCTGATTGTGCATCAGTCTTTTTTGACTGGGTTAATATTCTCTCTGATTTTTATCTAAAGTTAGTTTTTATCTCGGTAAAACTAACAGTTACCGCGGGGTTTTAAAAAAAACCGAAAAAACACGGACGCAGTTCCGGACTAAAGCTAATATAATATAACAATAACAAAGATAGGTAACAAGTAAGCAGGACCGCGATTGGCACGGTGACACAGATGTGTAATCTCATAATATCTGGGTAATGAGTAGTTTCCTACTTTGAGACGGTTACGGTTTCTGTGGAACATGATCAATGCTAATTCGTACCTGTTTACCGCTTATAAGTTTTGTTTATTTATGTGTGCAGGTATAATAAGTTAAAAAAACAGATAAATAGTATTATATGTATGTGTACCTTGTTCTTCAGTATGCAAAGGCAAGTATTGAAACTAATCAATTATAGTTGATACATAACACTGAATGGGTCAAGGCCCGATTTTTTTTTATTACTTCGGTCGGTATCTTGTGCCTAAATTACGTTACCCTGTCATAACTTCATAAGTGCACCGTTAGACCTCTACCATCATAGCATCATCGCTTACCATCAGGTTTGAGTGATATCAAAGGCTATCTTGAAGTGTTATAAACAAAAAAAAACCCAAAATAATTACTGATAAGGTGCGTTGAGTCATTGTGGTTAAAGGGTCATCACCTCAACTTTAGTTGGTGCAGTATCTATTCATAAAATGAAGAAAAGTTGGATTGTCCGAAAATATATGATTTCACTACATTAATAGCCTATAGTAGTCCACCAATCCGCACTGGCCCAGCTTGGTAGACTACGGCCTTAACCCCTTCTCATTGTGGGATGTGACCCGTGCCGTGGCCCGGTGATGGGTTGATATGATGATCATGATGAATAGTCCACTGCTGGACTAACGGCCTCCCCAATAGGGGGTAGCCCATAATTAATCAAAACGCTGGGCAGACGGGTAGGTGACCGCAGTAAATGATAGTGGCATAGAGGACGCTGCTGCCCGGGAAATCCGCGGCAAGAGGTAGGTTGGTGACAACTGTTTTCTGATCTGCTGTCTAAATCTAGTAGCTGTAGGATCGTTATTTTTCTATTGTGAGCTCTCTTCAAAGGAAAGGTTATGTTTTGTTTTAAACTCTAGTAAGGTATCTTGTTAAATAGCGCCTTTCTGTATTTTTGGTGGCAAACGCTGATTTAAATAGTTTTATTCACGAAGTAATTTTGTTAAAAATGAGTTTGCGAAGTGAACACGGTTTTTGCTTAATTATACTTATATATTTGTGGTGTAAAAAAAAATGAAGACTTACGACTGGTTCCAAAACCTACCTAGTCAGCCAAATTAGCATATCCTGTGGTAAACGGGTTTCGCGGACTTAACCTAACGATTGCATCGGTAATAAAATAAGGACGCCGTTTTGACATGCTGGCGTATTTAATTTCTCATTATGCATTGAACATTAGTTGGGGATGGACATTGACAGAGTTACAACCGCGGAAATTTTAATGTAGAGCACAGTAAATTTTTATAGTTACAGAAACACAGGGCACATGTCGAGTACGAGTGTCGAAGCCCTGGTATCTCTGTTCTATTTACTCTATGACGCAGGTATAGGTATTATAAATAATTAACGGGGTTACGAAGACTATATCAAGTAATAGTTATAATATGAAATAGGAAAATTTCTAACGTTGTAATTCTGAACTAGCGCTTATCCGCGTTTTCCCCCGCGTACAATTTCTCATAACCTTTCATCCGCTATTCTTTGTAGCCACTATTTGGCAGACATTCAAAAAAACCCTAGTTATTATACCTTTGAGGGCATTTAGCACATGGTGACATTAACGTTATCAAACTATTATTTTACTCTACCGTGAAAGCAAACGCATATAACTCAGAAAAGTTAGAGATGCATTCCGGGGATCGAATTCGGTCCCTCAGAAAAGGGAGTCTGACAATCTAGCCAGTAGGCAATCAGGTTACAGTAAATGTAAACATGTAACTAAAATGTAGGCATATACCTACAGTTTGAGAGCATAGACGAGTATCTGTCTGTATAAACGGGTCATCGCGACCAGCGGATCTCTGAACGACAGCTTTCTATAGTAATTGCTGTCCATTAGTGGTAATTATAAGAACCGCACAGTGCATCGGATGTACATATTTATGTAGATACCTATTATCGGTGTAGTAACAGTTGCATGTAAAATGTGTGATGACTATCTGTATTCAAATTAGCCTGTATTAGCGCAGGGTGTAACAGCTTTATTTTTTCTTTTAAATAATATATCTTTTAGATAATAATATTTTATTATTAAACTCTTTATTTGTATACCACAACATTAACATATACAAAATATAATAAAAGCAGAAACAGAAACAGAAAGAATGAAGTAGAACACAAAAGGCGGCCTTATCGCTTAATAGCGATCTCTGCCAGGCAACATTTGAATTAGAAAAAAAACCTTTGAATTTTAATAATATATCTGAACGTTGTGTGCCCATGAAATAACTTACATTTTCTAATGTCCCGTATGCACGTAAATTTTAAACAATGTAAATTATATTTACTTAATCATTTTAAATATATCAATCAACACTAGACTGCAATCACGCTTTATGGTAACAAGTAAAAAATAGCCTAATGTTTTATATCTAGTAAGTAAAATAAAACCTATTGGGTTTCTAATTTTATAGAATCATCAGTAATGGTAAATAGTCACTGCCGCAGGCTCTTTAAGGATTGAATTATATTATATTGAAGGCAGGGTTTTTAAAGTATATGCTTTTACACGTGACACATAGGATTATTGGTTTTCCATAAAACAAAGGTTTTAATAACAGCCATACTCACCGCCAAAGATATACAAAATGTTACCTTTATATGGGCACTTTTGAAAACCAGCATTTTATTATTTTGCTTTGCACCCATCAAATTTTCAGGTCATCCGTCAGCGCTCTTTTTACTAGACACCAGTTACCGGTTAGCCATTTTGCCTATTTGCCTGCCACGCGATTCATGGCGTTCGAACGCATAAATGGCAATTCAAATCAATTTCAAATAGTGTAGGTTTTTTTTTATTTACGGAGAATTGACTGAATGTAAACCAGTATTGATCAAGGCCGTTTGGTTTAATTTAAGAAGATATCTTTAGATTTTCACTTAACATGAATTAAAAATATCAGTAAACCTACCTATTCAATATTCACTCTCAAAAAACGTTGCCCGATTAAACACCAGACAAAACTTTTCAACTTTCATTTATGGTCATAGGAGCAAATAGTTACATACTTAATCAATGGCAGCAATAGAAGTTTCAACTTTATTACGCCCAAGCCATATATCCGCTTACAAATATACGTGCGGACGGACGGACAGAAACACAGCTGAGGTTTTGGAACGAGGTCCCGTTGGCATTCTTTTGGTACACTAACCCTCAAAATTGTCATATATCCGTTTCGATGGAAGTTATGATGCAACAGTTCGTCGAGATTGTTGGAGTTAATAAAGACTTTTTTTATTTTTTTTATTCCACTACAAGTTAGCCCTTAATTGCAATTTCAAAGTCACAATTCCAATTGTATCATCTTATATCATTCAACATTCCGCCGCTCATTGCCGTACAAAACTCGTTAAACTATAACGGTGACTTATTTATTTGATCACTCTCTGAACCTGGCAACTTTTAGCTTTTTTATATGAGGCTGTAAATGTTAATATATATAATGCTGTAAACTTAATATCAATCTTCATTGTTCGGAGACAGTGAAAACGGCCATTAGTCATCTACTTCAGCAAAGATTGTCAACATTGGTACTGGAAGATTATCGAAAAAGCTAAACTCGCTGATAATAATAGCCGAATTAGACTCTTCACTTAATAACTGGAAAGATAAAAACTGAAAATGTTCTCTTCTAAAAAAAAAAAATGTCCTATCAATAGTGAAGTAGGTAGTACTATAAACGTGCATGAAGTAATGCCCAGCGGTTCCGTGCAGACCTGGCAGATGGGGGGGGGGGGGAGGTTGTTTTAATCCGTGCAAGTCGGCAGAAGCTTCCGAAGGGATTTTTTCCTCCTCGTTTAAAAAAAAAAAAAAAAGTACTGTAAACGTAATCTTGATTTCTTTATGATCAATGAAATAAATCAATGACTCTTTATAAATCGATTTGAAATGCATGAAAGCCTTGTTTGATTTTGATACTTACTTGCGTTTACATAAGTAACGATTATATAAGACACGTGTAAGTACGCTTAGGAATTTAACACAGTTTATTGATTTGAGGAAAATAATATTATTAGCTACATATTCTGTGACAACATCAAACAAATCAGTAACAAATCTAGTTAGAAGAATAATTTAATTTTGTCTTTTTTTTTTTTAGATAAGATGGTGAATTGGTGAATTATAAAATGGTTTATATTTATGTATATTATAATATCAGTCGATAAAACCAGTATTTGTGGGAAGTCGAGAGTAGAAACAAGACAAATTTAATACTCGAAACTTTGCACATAGGTATAAGATAATAAAAGTGTTTTAACTTTTGGAAAAGTTTTTTGAGTTTTTACTTGGTTATTTCCTCGAAGCCGTTTACCACTGCATTGGAGGAAAGGTATGAGCTTCAGGATTAGAACAGATTTGGCATCAATATGGCGAGTTTCTACAAAATCTGGTGGAGACTCTGGAAGAGCTCCATGCAATGACTTTAGCAAAGATTCTCAACAGGTAAGCCTAAGAATGAACACGAGAAAGACGATCATGGCTTATACTTCACCCAGTAATCGTTGGGAGCTCTGCACTCAAAATTGTATAAGAATATATAAAGCTAGGACACTCAATCCTTAATTAGATAAAATTTTAATACAGAGATAAGCCGCCCAATGTACTAAGACAATAATAATAGGAAATGTATCAAGGGTGATATTGGTGTAGGTTTAGGGTAAGGAGAAAAAAAACGGTAAATAAAAATTTATATCTTACGGGTATTCTTAACTTGTGCCCTAAACGATTTTTTAAGATGAGATAGTTTTTAATATTCAGCATTATAGCAGTTTCATTTTTGTGCCCTTTGGAGTAAAGACTTTGGGACCGTGGGGTCCGGAGGCACGAGCTCTTTTTAAAGAATTATCAAAAAGGGTTATCTACGGTCTACCGGTGATCCTAGAGCGGACAGTTACTTTGGCCAAAGAATTAGTTCGGGCCTTCAAAGGGGCAATGCCAGCATCTTAAGAACTGTGCCTCGCTGCGGTGTTTTCGAAGACGTTTTAGATTTTATTAAGTTTTACAAGAAATATGTGTTAAAAGTAATCGATTTAAATTGTTTTAATATTTGTTCTTTACTTCTATTGACCACTAACGTCTCACCTCACCTCACGACCGGTCCACATGACTATGGTTTTTGTTTTGTTTCAACACACTAAAAATTTTTCAATGAGGTCATCGTGGTAATAAAATACGTAAAAACGTATCCCTCGATTGAATCGTCACTTGTTTTATATTAGCACCGAAAATAGCTCTTCATGACGATTTAATATTAAGGAAATTCGGACGGAAGCTACGTGAGAATGCGTTCATTAAAATTATGAAGGTATTAAACCCAAAACGATAAAAGATTCGCAAAAAAAGGTATGACTCAGAAGTAAATTCCCGCAAGATTAATAGAATATTTGAAAATAAATAATTAAAATTAGTTAATAACGGCGATTGTTTTATGGTCCTATATAATTTATTTAAGCTCATTAAAATTTGTTTTAATTTAATAGCATTAAAGTACTTAATTTTATAGTCTGTCCGACTTTTAAGTACTTATGTGTAAAACATATTTTTTGCCCACATTAATTACCTGTATTTATTTAATGATATAGGCTTTAAAAGCCTATATTTTAAGGATAATTGATAGAAAACGCTTTAAATCGTGTATAAAGTCACGATTATATAAATGTTGTTTATTATGTATTTAGACACGTAATTTATGTACTTAATACCTATTTCAAATGTTTCGTTTTTAATTATTTTTTTTTTCCCGTGGTGAGTGTTCGTTGGTCTAGTAGTTGCACGTTCAACAACGCAATATAAAAATCACAATGTCCCAGGTTCAATTCCCGACTCCCGGGTAATCACAAAAAAAATCTTAAGGTATTTCTAAAAATAGAGATTATGGAGTTTGGAGGAAATTAACGTTTTTTAACCTCGTGCCTCGGAGCTCGTTTTAGTTTGAGTTCGAAACATTATTCGATGAGCCTACAGGATATAAGCTCTAACACTCTCTCCACCTCCTATAAGAATAGAGACGCTAAATTCTAAGCATGATGATGATTTCTTGTGCTTATTAATAAAGTTTCAAATCTTAATTCTTCAACGATTTCTTAGTAGGGAAATTATTAACTAAACTTAAATACTTGGCACTTACTTGGCAATACAATTACTAAAATGCTTGGCATTATTTTTTAAGTAACTTTGTAAACCAACAAAAAAAGGTTTAAAACGTTTTTATAAATAATAAATTGTACATAGGGAGTACTAGAATCCAATGAATACTTTGCTAAACTTTGGCGGGCAATGAGAAGCAACGGAGACCGGCTTGGCTATATAACTTTTTAAATTTAAAAAATCTTTTTACTACTGCATAAAAAATGAGCCAGCCATGGAAACTTAAGAAGGTAATCTAAAACTATACTTGAAAGACTGAAATATATAGTGCTTCTTATTATACAAGTCATATCCAATCAAGCATCGAAGAATATACACTATACTAACATAATAACAACATAAATAATGATAAGGTTGCTTGGAAGCGGGCCGCTCCGCTTTCATCTCTCACAAGAAATAAAAAGTATAGTAAAAATTGTAAAATGATGTTTGAAAAGAGCAACTGCTGAATTGCGGACTTCATCTCGGTAGAATCTGGCTTCCGAGTCGGTAGCAGAATCACAACAAGCGGACAGACTTGGCATTTCCAGATAAAGTCGGTCTATTTGAAATAAATGAATATTGACTTTTAACTTTCAATTACAATTGTTAGTACCTTACAGAAACGATTCCCTATTATAAAATTGAAGTGCTTCGATTAAAAGTGGTATCGTAGTGGTTCGACTTCTACCTTAGCTTCAGGGGAACCGAGTTCGACCCTAATTGAACTTATATACTTACGTTATAAGCAATTCACTTACTTTAACGGAGAAGAAAAGCATCGTGAGAAAACGAGAATGCTTAATTGTGTTCTCAAAGGCGTGTGAAGTCAACCAATTCGAACTTGACCAGCGAGGTGGACTGAGCCTTTTTAATTCTGATAGGAGACTTCGCTGCTAAGTCTTCATCTGCAGACGTAAACCAGAGTTTAAATTAACGACACCTGACATCGAACTACCGATAGGTACGTATGTCACTAGTAAATGTACCTAATATTCGTGTCACGAGTTGAGATTATGTAAAATACTCATATTTCCAACTGTGGGTTTATTGAATTACAAACGTAATCCCAATTAAAGTGGTTCATAGTAAACTAATAGTATTATGTGATACATGAGCCTATCAACTATCACGTAAGGCTACGTCTCCAGTAATCCCGTTGAAAATAAATTCGTGACGGAAAAACAATGTACCCTTTTTTACGAAAATTGCGCGGACGGATGAGTTTGAAATTTTCTACGCTAATAGTTTATATAGAGGTTTTCGTTATTCTTCAAATTATCAATAAAATATTAAATAATCAATAAAAATCACATAACACTCCACCAAGTATGTTAATCATTTTTGGATTAAGTATAATTTGTTTAAAAAAATAAAATGGGCAAATAGATAGTGAAGCCTTGGCGAAATCTGTCATTAAAGAAGTATAATCTTTGACCACAGAACCTTATTAATGTCCAAACATATAACCTAAATTAGTTATGGGCGAATATCGATCAGTAGGCGACCACTAGTTTCAATAAAACCTCTAAAAGTTTAACCTATTCATTAATTTATCTGTGAACTTGATTTACTAAAATTCTGTAGTTGTAATAGTGATTTGAAATTTTAAACTAACGATGCATTTCTCTATAACTCTTTTGCGCGTACATTAGTTTGAAGGGCATATGTTTACTAATTTAAAGTACCTACATTGTACAATTCTATCCAGACGAAGTTCGTATCGAAGCGCGTATCCGCTAGTATGTTACACCGCTGTTCTAAACAGATATCGACGTCTGTAAATCAATAGCGGATTGAAAGTCGGTCGTTATTCATTGAATGTGAATGGATTCTATAAACGAATGACGCATTTAATTTTAAACTAGTAGTTACCCACGACTATGTCTGCGAAGAAATTTTATTTTCCTGTTTCCCGCGGTTAAGATCTAGCTTCGTATTCCGATAATTCTCAGGTATAGAAAGGAATTTTCATAACAAGCTCGGAGTTAGGAAATTAGTATTGCACTTGCCTTGGAGGCTCTCCGGGTTATTATCACAAAAATGTCATACTAATGAATAAAACCGCATTAGAGAAGAGATCAATGCTCTAATTGCCCTCTCCCCTTATGTAAGAGAGGAAGCCTGTACCCAACAGTATGAATGGTATAATAGCTAATCAGATACAGCCCTAACATAGCAAAATTAAAATCGAGTGACTCCTGACACTTTATTAGGTACGCGTCGCGTAGCGTAGGTACTATGCGCGTGTCGGTCTTTTATCTTCAATAGGGTTGTCATAAGTTGACAATTAGAATGTTATGTATTAGTTTATTGGCAATACGCGGCTACGTCAGCGTATATCTTCTGATAACTAAATTTGACCTTTAAGTTTCCTAATTTTCAGAATCGAGTTACCCGCCCATGCTATTTGCTAAGCTTCTCGAGTGAACTGTACCAGTGGCACTACGTACAATATAAGGTTTCGGCGGACCAAATACGGAGACAAGCCCCGGCAAAGATGAAGATGAAGAAGGAATATTACATGATAGAGAAGGAAACAAATTGGCAAAACAACTTATATTTCCAAAGATTACTTCGTTCAAAAATAAGCAAATGCTTTTGTTTTTTTGTTATTAGTAGGAACAGATAAATAGATATGTAGAATATATAACATAATATATTTCTTCTACGTGCAGGATATCTCAATTAGGCCCAGACAACCAGACAGACGAGCTTAAATTAAAAACCGTCTGTTTGTGCTATTCTATCGATCAAACGTATGAACTAATAATCGCAGCCATTTATTTAGAACTCATAGAGTAAACTTTCATTTCAAATTTTCAGTTTGAGAAAAAATATTGAGTGGCCGGAACGTGTATGATCAGGTGATATGTGGCGCGGTTTGTACAGAGGTTGCGACTAGCAGTGGTGACTTATGACGTGGTGATGCCCGACCACCCTTTTTATATTAAACTTAATGGTTAAATAAATATACAACGACAATACACACATCGCCATCTAGCCCCAAAGTAAGCGTAGCTTGTGTTATGGGTACTAAGATAGCTGATGAATATTTTTTTATGAACGTAATACACATAAATACTCATAATATACAGATAAACACCCAGACACTGAAAAAACATTCATGTTCATCACACAAACATTTTCCAGTTGTGGGAATCGAACCCACAACCTTGGACTCAGAAAGCAGGGTCGCCGCCACCTGCGCTTTCGGCCGTCACCACCGTAAATGTTTCAACTTAAGGTTTTTGAAGGTCATTGAAGTTTTTTTTTCATATTTTGTACATGTATATTCACGAATTGTTGACAATTAGTAAGTAAATACAATGTTATATGTGAGTGGTTCTAGCTTTACATTTACCTTATATAAACAAGTGGCATCACAAATTGCCATATTGTTATATCCAAATGTATAAATTTTCAGCTGTGCCCGCGACTTTGCTCACTTTGAACCCTTGGGTAATTAACGTAGGTCAGTAAATTGGGGGAGTACCCCCTCGGATTACTGATCAACATACAATAATTTGTTAGAAAATGTATTTGTAAATCCCGCAGTAATAGATAAAGAGTCTCCTATGTATGTCTACAGAATGCAAGCTGCATAACAATTTCCTACTAAAACTCAGCTGTCTGGTGGGAGGCTACGGCCGTGGCTAGTTACCACCCTACCGACAAAGACTTGCCGCTAAACGATATAGCGTAAAAACCGAATAAGTGTTTTTGTTAAATATAACTGCCATACTTACTAATAAGTTATCTGGCTACTATTTTAGACTGCTTCATCACTTACCACCAGGTGAGATTGTAGTGTAATAAAAAAAAAGTTTTGTTTTGTGTCTTGCATGTCAGTATGTACAGAGCCCTATATAAACATTTATGACTTGTTGGGTGGTCAGTATAAACGTTGTGTAAATTTACGCGATATTAAAAGTTAATGCTTTTGACTACTACAAAAACTTCGTCAACGAAACATGTTTAATGCCGTTATACTAACGTTCTTTTTGTTTGTGAGGTTAAAGGGCCTGAGGAAAGCATAGGCTCCTTTTTAACCAAAGTAAACAAGAGGACGAAGTCGAGGATATAAAACTATTATTCATTAAATACTTGGTAAAGAAATGGTAAAAATCGGTCCAGTACTTTCGGAGCCTATTCTAAAGCAACGCTGGCCAAGAGCGACCTTTTTGACATTATGGAGAACTCTCAGGCGTGCAGCATTGCTTCACCGATTAAAGCAAGTGATGTTTAAATTGCCTAAATTAAAAATAAATAACTTTGAAAAGTCAGTGCTGGGGATCGAATTCGGTCTGTACGAACGGAAAACCGAAGCCTTACCCGCCGGATATCACCGCTTCTTTATTTAATATTATTTAAATATAAATTATTGCTGATTTATAAAAACTTTAACCTGTGTTGCAGCTGACTTTGACTTTGACTTTGACTATAATCGGCATATATAAATTATTTAAGTGAAACTTCTTTAGAATCCTTGTGATTTCAAACTAGATGAAACGAAAAAAAAAGTCCATAGAGACACAAACACATACATACAGATTACAGTATAGGATTCAGCCGGCGAGAGAATGATATAGAACACATTACACATTTTGTTTCCTATTTAAGTTACCAAGGGAACCGAATAATAATCAAATAAAGAAACAAACACATAAATGTATGGGACAGAGTGAGATAGAAAACATGCATTTTTTACCTATACTAGTTACCATGGAAACTAATTAATAAACCTTATATTTATCCGAATAGTTTTGATACTCTACATCCACCTCAATCTCTCGTAGGCTTCTTTTCAGAAGTTACACTTCTGCCGTTTGTGAATAAATTGCACAGGAATTTTTTTTCATAATACGAACTATTTCTTTTTGCTATAAATAATATGGACTGTAACTGGCACGAAGAGTTAAAATTAAAATTAAAACTGTATTAAAACTTTATAGTTGCTATATTATTAGCACAAGTGTTGAAACAAATAGTTCGCTGTAAACAGTTTGTAATTACTTTTCGAAAAGTTTTTGTTATGAGCGCTCTTTCTAAAAAAGCTTTCAAGTGTGTAACTAGCACTGAAACTTTATATTAGTGGGCACTCAGTGAGAAATTAACTTGTTAAAACAATCATTTTAAAATTACAGTATACGGCAAGTGGTTTGATATTAATTCCAACCTTTTTAATGTTATATAAAAGAAACAAATAATTCAAATCACTTCTTAAATGGTTGCCATTAAAATCCTATATACGAGTAGTACCTATCAGAAATGTAATAAATTTGTATGTCTTCATAACGAAACAAAGACCAAAAAACTGTTAATTAAAACGAAAAAAGTAATAAATACAAGCCCAGAGAGTTATTGGAAAAGGCCACCTCACAATGGATTCCACGTGAAAAAATACGTCGATTCTGAGGCTTCGTTGGGCCGACGAACTTGAAGCGTATTACAGGAGTGTTCCCAAATAGCAAGACCGTGATGAATTATATATGGGAAAAGAGAACTTTGGCTAACATCAAGACGCATTCTTTAATAATTCCGCTTAAACCGTTTTCGTTTGAAAGAAGAAATTAAGTTAGTCGTGGGTTAGCTGCACGAGTATAAACACCAGTAACGAATGGCTTTCGTTTCTGGGATTATTCAAAAATCTAAATTAATTCCTACACGTAATTCCAATACGTACAGTAGTTTGCGGAGAGACCCGATATATTATGAATAGTTATAGGTTATTATGGAATTAGAAATTTCATTAGGCACAGCCTGTAGAACTAGTAATATTAACAGTTTTTCCCATTATACTTACTAATAGAATCCTACGCCGTCATTTAAACGTGTTTGTACGTTTATGTTAAAACTGCGACACTAAAATTCTTATCCTATGAGCGTTACCTCTACTCGTGGCTTTAATTAATAGCGATTAATGAAATAATCTATGTCATTTGCCATCGTTGTTATTGGCGTACTATCATTTGTAAGGTGCAGTTGCGCACGGATCGCTAAAACTAATAAATACGAATATATTTTTATAACTTAAACGTATAAATAAAAAAGTGTTTACACGATAGACGATTATATTTGTCAACAGCTCGGCGGCTTTACTTGCACCATTGCAAAAATTTATGGATTTTACATTTTAATTATTTATTTATTTTAAATCTTTTTAGTACGGCAGGGCCTCATACACTTATTAGATAGAACTACATAATTTTTGAATAACTATAAGACAAATGAATGAAAGATAACATTAAATATTATAAAAGTCAATATAGTGCACTAAACTGATGCTCTGCGAATATTGAAGTTTAGGTTATTCAATATTCTTAGAGTATCTCAACAATTCACGGAACAATGCTGTCCACCCGTCATGGAATAGATCCCATTGAGCATTGCTGTCCAAGAGCGTATTGAATGACTAGAATGAACGCGGTATAGCTGCCAGGCTTTGTGCAACAGTGTTATACTATAATTGACATTTGAAAATTTATAACCAGGGCCAATATATCGATTCAAGAAAACCTGTTGGGTTGATTTAACTTTGCGATGAAAAAGAAGGACAGCAGGGATTATCCATATTTTATAGCGATTTTATCCTTAAGCTACATTGAACTTTCGTAGGGTTGAGTGAACGATTTCCACGTTTACAACCTGCTAGGTTTTTCCCGCAGATGTTTCAAGCGAACCTGATTTCATAACTCCTTTAAACTTTAAAAGGATGACGCAGCAGTGTTAATTTGATGCTTAAAAATATGTTTTTAGGGTTTCAAATCTTGTTTGGATCTGACATTTTGATTTCGCTAATACTTTTTTAATTGGTGATACGTTTAGTTCGTAATAATTAATTAGTTGATTATCTGATCTTTGGAGGACGAGTAGAGAACTTCTCAATGCCGCCATTCCACTTTGGAAAAACGTGGTGAGACTATGCTTTTAAAAAGAAGGTCTGCCCAGCAACGAGCCCAATGACGTCAATAATGATGACGATATAAAGCATTAAATTTTGTACCCAAATAAAAATTATGAAATTTAGTAATAGTGGTCTTTTGGCATAAGTAAAAACCATTGAATATTAATGCCACGGTTCTTGGTCAAGTAGTACATATCATGAAAGGGCTTCATTTGAATTTTATAAAATAGGTTTTCAGTCGCTTTAAAAGCAACAAAGTTATTCTTTTTTACTAAAAAATCTAGATCAAAAACTTTCCCCTAGCACCGAGTTATCTCCGAAGCTTGCATAGAAAATCCGTGTGTTAAATATACCAAACTATTTTTTTGTTCCGAATACAATATTTATTTACCTTCTAGCGCTCGCTCAGGACTCCAGTGGTCGAAATTCGACCAACTCTATTCGAAATTACATTTAAAATTATACCTTTCAGCAGTCCTCCTGCCTGTAAACTTTAGTAATCCTCAGTGCACGCATTATTTATTAAAAAACCAAGTTTGCTCTATGCTCATACAAATAATATTAGGTGATGCCCACAAACAACAGCGTCCGCTTTAATAACGTATTTACACAATCCTATCCTATTCCTATGTCGGGCTGAACGATTCTCTTTGGCAAATTTTATCGAAATCTGTTCGGGTGGAAATTTAACTGACGTGGAAAAGGTCTGCGAGCAAGTTATGTCGCAGAAGGAGGTGGGGGAACGGTTGAGAGAGGACGATGTGGAATCTCAACCGAATCTCTCCGCCGTAGGAGAATCGGGCGCAGGCGTCCCAATCATGAACGTCGCCCTCCCCCTTGAAGAGGACCTCCGGGTGACGGATGCGGGAAATCCGTCACCAGTTGGAGATACGTCCTCGGGTTTGAAGGTGAGTCATAGGGGCACAGAGGAGGGTCTGCCACGGCGGGCGCCGCTAGCTGGGTCGCGGTTGTGTGCGAAAGCGTTCCCGCGGCCCTGCCACCAGGCGACTTGGAACACCGTGGGGATTTAGCCGGTACGAGTCCGACTTACCACTGTGCCTCCACGTGGTGCGGTGGTATCCTTGAGGATTTCCTCACAAAAAAAAAACAAAGAGCGTATAAAGGTAGCGGATGTGTGGTAAAGAGCTCCCGTGACCCAGCAAACAGGCACACCATAGGCCTCAGGATTAGACTCAAGGCCTTCTTGAGGCGCGGTGGTATCCACGAGGAATTCCCACGAAAAAAATAGGCGTGGAAAGGTAACAGAAACTCAGAGAAACTTTCGAATTTATATTAATACTACTGATACGTACCCCTCAAATTTTTGAGAGCGAGACTGACTAAAACTTGGCCTTTTTTTATATCACTATCCATCAACAAGAGTCTATAAAAGTCCACTGCTGGACTAAAGTCCTCTCCTGGCGGAATGGTTTGCCCATAATCAACACGCCGGGCAGACGGGTTGGTAATCGGAGTAGTAGTAGTACGAGTAGAACAGACGACCCGACTCTGACCCGTTCTCTGTTACATTTCCATAGTCGCCTCGTACGACACTCGTGGGAAAGGTGGGGCAACTGTATTCTGATCTGCCCTCACCACACGGCATAACTATCCGATATCTAAATATACTTTTATTAACCTAATCCTTATGGATTCTAGCAAATCTATAAACCTTAAAATAGTCAAGTCAAATATTTCTTCATTCAAATAGACTTTTGATGCGCACATAATATTTTTACGCGGTAGTGAGACGGTGGTGATAACTAAAAACGTTCGTAAACTTAAAACTTAAGCTAATAAAAATAAACTGCCTACGAAGTGGTAACAACCTCATAAAACTTCGCGTAAGTATATATGGTGTATACTCGCATCTCTCAGTAAGGACCACAAAAAACGAGTATTCCGTGATGGACACGAATTTAAGGAGCAAGTCACACAGATATGGCGTGGTCTGGCGCTAACATATCGCGTAAGGTTTGTAGTTCCACTCGAATTTCATACATAATGTATGGTTGTAAGACGCATTTTAAAATACATCAATTCGGTAAATTTATGCGCGTAGATAGTATATATATTATATTATTATTATATAACATAACGGCCCCTGACCACTCACTCACTAAAAATGAACATCAAATATAAGTATTAAGTATTGTTTATTACTTCTCTCAAAAGTCTTAGTTATCAGATTTGATTAACCTATAAATAATTTTAACTGCCTCATTGGTCTACTGGTTAGCATGTCCGAACATGGATTATGACACCCTGGGTTTGATTCCATTGTTTTAATTACAAGAAATTTCAGTATAAACCCGTTTTTATGTCGGAAAATCAGAAAAAAACCCGTTGCCATGTAGAAGTCGGTCCCGATAACTTGTGATAATTATAAGTAAAACTAGCGTTTGAGTAGCGTAGGCTCTAAAATTGTTTCCTTCTTTATGAAAGAAAGAAAGAAATTGGCACATAGATTGGCTTAGAGACGGTAATATTATAGTTGTTATTTTTTCGTTTCGATTACCTCCCTGGCGGAACGGTTAGCGTTATGAATTTAAGTAGGAGGTCCCGGGTTCGGTTCGGAACTTATAATATGTGAATTTTCTCTTGTCTGGTCGTATCGAAGGTTTAAGCCGTGGCTAGTTACCACCCTACCGACATAGACATGTCGCTAAGCGATTTTTGTGTTCCGGTGCGATGTCGCGTAGAAACCAAGTATGGGTAAGACTCCCTAACAGGTGAGCCCGCTACCATCTGAGACTGGGTCATCAAATACCACCAGGTGAGATTGCAGTCAAGGGATAACTTGTATGTTATTTAAAATGAAAAAATATTCAATATTAAAAAAATCCGGTGGATTAAAAAACATATAAACTTTGTATATCCACTTACAGGTAGGTATATCGACCACCCGATGTCAAATTGATAAAATTGAACGTAGTGCACGGACGTTTTACAGCCGATTCCTTTTTACGATGATGAAAATATCTCTAACAGAAAATATAAGACATTAGATATTTTTATGAGCGAATAGTGCTATGCCGTACGTACATTACGCAGCACACACGAGTAGATCCACTTGAGTGGTATAGAAAATAAATTGAAATGCTAGTAGCTTCCTTATTTATCTCTACTAAAAATAACAATAAAGCTGAAGAGTTTATTTCTTTGTTTGTTTGAATGTGAAAATCTTTTAGCTTTCGATAGCCTATGCTCATTTGGTGAGAGAGCAATGGGCTAAAACCTTTTTAAAATGTTACTTTCATGATAAAAGCCCTATTTTGTATTCCTCTTCATAATAATTAAAATGGTAAAGTAATTCTTTTAGAATTTTTAAAAATTCTTACCCCAAAGGTCTAGAATTGACGGCCAATTGGCGCAGTGGGCGATTCCCAGCTAGCTCGAAAATGTTTGTGTGATGCACATTATGTTTTTCAGTGTCTGGTTTTTTATTTGTATATTATAAGTGTTTTTGTCTTTTATTCATCAGCCATCTTAGTACCCATAACAAAAACTACTTTGGGGCTAGATGGCGATATGTGTATGTATATGTTATAGAAAAAAGGGAATTAAAGTTTTAGTACTTATTATAACGTGCTAAACTCAATAATATTAAAAAATAACTAAATACCTAGTAAAATTTAGTTAACCTTTTTTTAATTTTATACACCTGCACTTCTTGAGCTTTCAATCGAATTTTAAAAGTATTTTAAAATTGGGCTATTCGACGCGGTGGATCGGGATATATGGTTTTTATGGGAAAAAAATATTATTAGTTGGTAGGTAGGTTTATAGTGCACGCGAGTAGAGTAAAGGCACGTATATTTGCACGTATATTGCACGTATATTTTAATCATATTATCATATCGGAATATCGAAGCTTTTAGTGCAGGTAAACCAATTTATAACCGTGCACTTAATGACATTTTAGAGAGGGCAGTAAAGCTTTTACCGTTAATTTTAAAATTACATCAACTCTGGTTCTTTTAATTGATGACTTAATACGATTCCACTGCAATCTCACCTGGTTGTAAAGGATGATGCAATCTAAGATTGTAACGAACTACGCTGTTGGGGTACAGGCAGATTTGTTAAACCAATACATCTTGTTGGTTTCTATGAATACCCGAAAGCTTAATCGCATGGCGGCACGTTTTTTGTCAGAATTTCAAGTTAATGAGCCACGGCTGTAGCCTCCCACGAGATCAGACGAGTTATGCTTGGAGAAAAGAAGTGCTTTGATAACGAATGATGTTGATTTATACATTTGAACCAACCGCCATCCCGTTTGAACAGTAGCGGTGGGTTAAAGATTTATTTGTCCAGCGGCATTAGATACAATTAAACTGACCTGTGCCCAGTGGCGTGCATAGAGGGTATGCACAGGGTATGCTTATGATATAAAATGAACAAAATCTCCAGTACGAGTTATAAAAAACTTACGGATAGGCATTGTAAAAGTTATAAAAAGCCTAGCCTTAAGTATTTATATCTCGTACTGGAGATTTTCTTCGTTTTATACCAACTGCGTACCCTGTGGATACCCTCTATGCACGCCACTGCCTGTGCCATACTTATTTAATTAAAACTTTAGAGGAGTACGGCCGACGGACAAGCAAAGTTCATATTGAAGTCACTTGGATGAAACTTACTTATATTTCCAAGCCCAAAGAAAGGTTGAATATTGCCATGAAAAGAAGCGGCAACAAACTGAAAAGGTATTTTGTCTCTATTTATATCAAAAAACTACTTTGACCGGGTATTGCCCAGCGTGTATTGTATGATATTTGCGAACGTGTTATTTCTATTTGTATATGATAAGTAAACAATCAAAATTCTCGTTTTAAGATTATACCTAGTACTAAAGTACTAACATTAATTTTATTTCAAAAAAATGATATTACATATAGGTATCTCAAGAATAAAGTAAATTGATATAATTCAAAATATTCTCGTGTACGCATATAGGAATAAGCGTATATACATATACACGCATATACGTATATGCATATAAGTACGAATAAGCTTAATAAATGATTTTTGATTGTTTTTGATGGTTTTTGATTGATACTGCTGTCCATTACACAATATTTTCTTTGAAAAAGGAAGACATGTTTTTAGATATGTCAGTTTTGTTGAATTCAAAGACTTCTGTATTAAAGAATTGGCACATTTATCTTGCTTTATAAATTTTTCACAATTATACTCGATGTGAGCTTATAGTTCGAAAAGTGATTATCTCACAGTAGATTGAATGAAAGTTTTAAGTAACTTTGCGGATACTTTGGAGGAAAAGTAATTAAGGGTAACCTTTCGTCATATCTATATATCAAATGTAACTTTTAATAACCAGTTTGCGGCTCCATACGGAAGTTCGTCGCAAGTTTCCTAGATGTCACAAATGACTATCACGAAGATGAATGAGTTTTACGAGAATTGGATAGATTTCATTTGTGGCTACATATACTGTGGTATTATAAATACTATTACTAATAATTACAATTTAGTAACTAGCTTTCCATTTTTTCGTTGATCCTTTCAACGATGCACTTTAATCCTGTGTTTTAATTATTTAAAAAAAAAATTAAGTTTGTTAGCTCTTTCACGGTTATAGGACAAAATAATTTCTCCAGACTTGCATACTATATTTTTAACGCAGTTAAACCAGCACGGGAAAAAACTAGTTCTCTATAGACTTAAGAGTAAGATCCCGCGGCAGGATACCCGAACTATTGTGGAAGTTTTCAGAATTAAATCTGTGCCCTGGGTAGTCCTGCTAAAAACCCATAGGTAATAATACCTTAAACCAGAATGTGAGTTGGTTTACTTGTTTGTTTGTTTGTCCTTCATTAACGCATGAACTAAGCAACCATTAAACTTGATTATTGGCGTGAAGTTAGTTGAAAGGACGGACAGTAACACAGTACTCTATATCCTAGGAAAACAAACGTTTCCGATGGGATTTGTAAAAAAAACGCGGATGAAGAAAACGGGCAACACCTAGTAAAAACATATATTTACGTTAACGTTTATGTGACGTTTGTTTACGTTAAAACTTACGCTAAGGGCACTGTGCCTCAGACACCAGCTAGGTAAATAATAAATGTACGTAATATCAAGTTACGTAGGTAACAAAATTGTAAGAGCGTTTCAATTCGTCAGGAGAATCGTGACCAGCATGTTAGGGACATACAGATAAACACACTTTAGCTTGCCGTCATATGCGATATTGCTGAATAGCGAAACAAAGGCAGTTGATACGTACTCGCTTGATGTTATGATAACACGAAGTTCAATTTAATCAACTGTTCTATAATTTAAAACTGAATTGGAATAAATAAAAAAAAGCAGGAGGTTATCGGTTCGATGCCTTTTGTTTTAGTGGCATAACGTTGGAATAGTACTGCAGTGTTTGTTCATGCTCTGATATTTGAAAGGTGTTGTCAGGAGAAGTTACACAAGAAACATTGATACTTCTAGAGCATAGACCCACTACACTGCTCCAATGCAGGCTATACCTAGTTAATTTTACTATTATTATCAATTACTTATTACAAGTTAGTAATAACAACCGAAGGCTTCATCCGAGGCACGGGTGTGGATAAATACCATTTCCTAACTTGAGAATTCCTTTAATAACAGAATTAACTTAAAACTTAACAATTTTCGACACTATCAGTGAATCAAACCTAGGATCCCGCGATTACTAATCAAATGTGCTAACCACTAGAGCAACGAGGCAGTCGCAAAATATCTTTCACTATAATAATACCGTTATCTTATGCCATTCACTTGTACGTCTATAGATTATATTAGTCTTTACTTTGACCCTTTAAACGCGTGACCCGTATTTTGAAGTTAAGTAGATCAATATTTTACGACAGTGTTCGCTTATATACGATGGCCGACTGGCGCAGTGGGCAGCGACCCTGCTTTCTGAGTCCAAGGCCGTGGGTTCGATTCCCACAACTAGAAAATGTTTGTGTGATGAACATGAATGTTTACTAGTATATATACAAATTATTCATAAAAATATTCATCAGTCATCTTAGTACTCATAACACAAGCTAGGCTTACTTTGGGGCTAGATGGCGATGTTTGTATTGTCGTAGTATATATTTATGTATTTATTGAATGATTTGAAAACAGAAATTACTTAATTCGAATACAATTTGACAGGGAGGTATTTTCCAAAACAACACTTATTCTCTTTTTGTGAGTCCACATTTATTAAATGGAGCCAAGGTTTTCTTTTTAGTTACGTGGAGATAAGGAAAACGCGGCAAATTAATATATTTATACACTGAAATGCGATTCCATTACAAAAACCTTGGCCATGTAAGTAAAACGGAATGTTTAATTTTGTTATTAGTGTCAAACATAAAGCACGAATATAAGTATCTCTTCAAAATTCTGTTCCCTCCAAATTATTTATATATATAACGTTAGTTTAGTCCTTTTTTTTAAATACGTGTACTAGCTGTTATCCGAATTCTTCTTTTGAAAATCCCGTGGCAACCGTGTGTTTTGTTTGACTGGAATAAAAAGTAACTTATGTTACTCTCTGTCCTTTCTCTATGCCAAAAAAAACTTTATTCGTTGCTATGCAAGGGCGTAAAGGTCACTTTCGCATTTATTATAATAGTTAGGATATTAATGAGGCGTATATTTGCACGCGACTTTCTTCACGAGGAATTTTAATGAAAGACGATATTTAAAGATATTTTTTTCTCATACGAAGGAAGGTTTTCGAGCACGGAACCACCACGCTGCTTCAAAGCAGATTGGTTTATTGCTTCGCTGCTCAGTTAATTGTATATAATTGTATTTTAAAATATTTTAAGTTGATAATTGTTAATACTTATTTCTGCGCTAGGAACTCATAAAAAATTTAATTATAGAATATTATCGTCATAACTATATAAGAAGAGAGTCCAGTACTAATAAGTTTTTCATAATTAAAAAAATATCATTATTAATTTATAATCTTAGTATTATTTATATTAAGTTAAATTCATATTTATATAACGCTTTAAGAACCGTTTTTCTATTTTTTCACCCCAAGCTAGCCCTTGACTGGCAGCGGGCTAACCTTTTAGGAGGTATGGAAGTTATATGAAACCCATACCTCGAATCGGTACTTACGCGGCATCGTAGCGGAACGCAAAGTCACTTTGCGGCACATCTTTTACGCTAGCTGGTAACTAGCCAAGCCTCAAGCCTCCAAGACAAGACCATAGAAAATTCTGCATGCACCTGCCGGGAATCAAACCCAAGACTGAAACCAAAGCGCTCACCGCTGCGCCGGGGAAGTCGTCAAAACTTTGTTATAATATTATAAGTTTTAATACATTGTTTGAACTTATGCATTGGAAAACGATACTTACAAAGGCTTCTCGAAAGTTTCGTCACAGAACCCTTGCAACCCTACAAAGTTTGTTTTACTTTAACCACGAATAGCGGTCGCGTGTCGGTCAACGAGGCACGTGTAAAGTTTATTTAAATGAAACATTTCAGGCAGTTTCTTTCGCAATTTCTTAACTTCCCGCTGAGTAAAAGATTTATTCTTCATCTAGAGAACACTCTTAACTTTGACAAGTTTTTGTAATTTTTACCTCTGGTTTCTTCAAAGCAGCTAAGTAAAGTACAGTTTATGTTTATATTTAAAGATAGAGCCGCCAATTAATAACCCTATTTTATTATTTCTTCAAATTATACTTTTGTGCACGGTCTTGTTGGTCGTTTGGTTAGAGATTTTAACGGGAGGAGTTCGGATCGTTTCCCCCATCGAGCCATTTTATTAACTGTAAGAAATGGGGCTTTTCTGTTGACATTTCATGTACTTTATGTACTCAATTTGATTTGGTAGGCTGCATGGTAGAGATCGCTTTTAAGCGATAAGGCCGCCTATTGTACCTTTTCTTCTTTATTTTAATTGTGTATTTTCTTTTTTAATGCTTGTTTTTTTTCAATTCGGTGTAGAATAGTGTATTTCATTTATTAATTTTTCATTAATTTTCTCCGTGCTTACGCAAGACAATCAAACCACTTTTAAAAGTCGCATCGGTGCCGGTTAGTACCTTTCACCCAGTGGCGTGCACTTCATACATGCACAAAAGCAGTGCATACCCTAAAAAATTTGTATTACTCATAAAGGGGAAGCATTTTTCTATTTAATGCCATTTTCCTTCTGTATACCCTGGTCAAAAACGCTGTGCACGCCACTGCTTTCACTAGCATGTATTATGATCGTCACAGTCGTGTTTATAAAATTAAATTATTACAAACCACAGTAAATAATATAATAATGAATACAATGATACACTATTATTTAATTATTATTTATTATTATTATAATTATGTATACATTTCACGAGCTGTGATAGCCCAGTGGGCAAGACTTCGACTTCATTTTCGGGGGCCAAGTTCGAATCCCAGCACGGACCTCTAACTTTTCTGAGCTATGTGCGTTTTAAGCTATTAAAATACCACTTGCTACAACGATGCAGGAAAACATCCTGAAGAAGCCTGTATTGCTGAGAGTACTCCATGATGTTTTCAAAGGTGTGTGGAGTCCACCAAGCCAAACTGCGCCAGCGTGGTGGACTACGGCCTTAGCATCTATTCATTGTGAGGCCGGTAATGGGCAGAAGAAGAAGAAGAAATACTTTATTGCACACAAACATCGAAATATACATAAAATATAGAATAAGCAACAGAACAAAAAATGTAGGCATGCAAAGGCGGCCTTATTGCTGCATGCAATCTCTTACAGGCAACCTCTGGCAGAAGGAAAAGCTGCAAGAGAGCGGGATAGTGCAATTTATAAAAAAAAAAAAAAAAAATATATAATATAAATACATATATAATAAATATATATATAAATACAAATAATACACATTAATTAAGATATTTGTTCAAATTACTTCACTCAAAGACAGATAGTAGTCTTTAAGACGACATTTAAATATGGGAAGGGATTGACTTTTACGGATATCATCAGGCAAATTATTCCAAAGCGCAACAGCCTTAAAACTGGAAGAGTTACCGAAGAACTTGGTTTTGCAAAATGGGAGTACCAGACGGTTATCGTGCCGAGATCGGAGGTCAGTATGTGAAGCAGAATCGGAAATATATACAATATTACATTCATCAAATAATGTTTATGCATTTAATTTTTTTTAATACATATAAAAGTGTATAAAGTTAAAGTTAAGTGTAAGAATTATAAATGGACAATGATATAAAAGAAAAAAAAGCCTGTACCATGACCGTTAAAAAAAGGGAAAGAACCGTGTTTAAAGACCGACAATGTTGTCGGTGGATTTCAAGCAAAAAAAAACATTAAAATAGATAAATGTAATGTCCTTCTTTTATTCTATTCTTATTCTGACTCTACTTCTCATTCCAACCTTCGATCCCGCCTCGGTAACCGTCTGGTACCTACTCCCATTTGGTAAAACGAAGTTCTTCGGTAATTCTTTCACCTTTAAGGCAATTATGCTCTGGAACAATCTGCCTGCTGAAATCCGTGGAAGTAATTCCGTTCCTATATTTAAGAGTCGTCTGAAGGACTACTAACTCTCTTTGGGTGTTGGTAGTTGAAGTTGTTGCTTTATTACTGATTGTTAATTGTGTATTAAAATCTACTTTTATAAATTATGTATATTTTATACTTATATATTAAGTATTTTATTTAAATTATCTATGTATTAGTATCTATACATTATGGTATTTATCTATATATGACAACACTCTTGGCACTATCCCGTTCTCTTGCCCTAAGTCCTTTCTACAAAGGTTGCCTGTAAGAGATTGTTTGCAGCAATAAGGCCGCCTTTGCATGTCTACATTGTTTACTGTTTCATTAATGTTTTACCTTAAGTGGTTTCTTCTTCTTCTTCTTAAATGTAATAATATAATTAGAATATTTTTTAATTTTGTTTATTAAAACCCCTTCGGTTTGATCACCTCGTATGACACACTTATAGAAAATAAAAATTACAAAATTAATAGGTACAACTTAATTGGCCTCCAACCTTCCGCTTACTAAAATTACTTTATACAACATTCTGACCTTTTCAGAAGTAAGAATATACGGTAATTAATATAATAATCCTGATAATGACAAGGAAAAACTTTTTGGGTGAACGTAGGTAGACGTCCACCAGGTCAAAAATAGAGAATATTATTGCCTTAGAAAATTAAGTAGGTACTACCCAAGTAATTAATCCTGACTAGCATCAAATTAAAATAAGTATTATACACATTTGTGTTATAGTTTTTTTGTTTATTTTATACCATACGGTAGAAACGAATTTGGGTAGGAATGCCGCTCTAAATCGCCCAAGTCGTGTCTATAACGATCTTGCTCGCGCAAATAACAATATTGATCTATTTTGTCAAAGGCCAAATTATTTTAAACATGCTATTATTTCTACTTTGTCAAGCAATCCGGACCGAACTTTTGGATTATAATTTTTAGTTTTTCTTTGTTATTTTTTAGTTTTTCTTATTGTAATATAACTTTTGTTTAACTTTTTGTATTTTTATTATAGTTTGTAGTGTTAATATCGGTAATTTTGTAGTAAATGCTGTGAACAATTTTAAGATAAGATTAAGGATTAAGGATCTACACTGATTAGAAACAAAATATTTATTTTTCCTTTACTATGTATTTTGTAATTGTGTAAACAAGTATCTAAATAAAATAAATAATATTATATTATTATTTATGTTTAATAGTATACGAGTTTGACTTGTTCACGAACGTACAAAATCGAATATGAAACATTACATAAAATTGAAATGATTAAGCTGTAGCAAAAAAAAAGAGAACGCTTCTTGTATGTAGTCTTCCAGACATTTTCTTCAAAATAAATGACACATTATTTGCAATATGTCAACTCTCGGCCTATTACGGTTCATGCGATACAGCCCGCTGACAAATGTACAGACGAACAGCGGAAATAGGGTTCGCACCCTTTAATTACGGAACGCTAAAAACTTATCAGCAGGACGCCTGGCCTTTTTGACACATTGAAAAGTTTTCAGAAAAACTAATTTAATTTTTAAGCAAATAAACAAAATTGGTCTGGTTGTAATTGGAAAGTCACACCTTTTACCAAATGCATGTGAAAATATATGTACGTTGCTCTCAAAAAGCAATATTCATAGTTTTTGTTTTTTTTATCTGTCTGATTCCTTGTTCCAGCTGATCTCCGAAACGGCTAGATTTTGACGGGACTTTCACACGTAGCATTACATAGGGTTGAGTGGGGTTTCAAAGACTTTGAGCATCGTACCTGTTTAAAAATATAGTCACTCTAAAATTTCGCAGGTTTCGCCTATTCGGTTAGGGTTTGGGTATCTGCTAGGATTTTAATAGAAAATATTTTTTATTAATGTTCAAGAGTAGAGAGAATTTTATATTATCCGCAATCATCTTCAACAAAGGTCATGTAAAGATTCCTATCAAATTTTAGGGAGTAGCTAAACCAACATTTTCTCAAATAAATACCGACCGAATTGCTGATTTGACGGATATTTGTGTAAATAAAAAATAAAACCAAAAATAATAAAACCAAATTTGCCATAACTGCTTTCATAATTCTTTCGAAACATTTCCCAGAAGAGAAATGCGAGAGTAAGTATTTGATATCAATAAAAGATTATTCTTGATTCTTGATAGCACGCACAAACAATTTCTACATTAATTATTAAACAAAATTTTACACATATTATAAATATCGATGCAAAATAATTCTCAAAAGATGGGGTAAACTTTGTTTCTTATTTTTTATTCGGTGATTTTGACCAATTAATAATAAATTGTATTTATTAGGTATTTCTGTTGTAGTTATTCCTGTAGGAACTTTATTATATTCCAGGAGAAAGCCTTACGAATTTAGCTACTGTAAATTACCTATCCTATATATATTACCTATAATATACCTACTTCTAAGCTATTTGAATTTCAAATTTCAGCTAAATCGTTTCAGTTATTTTGGTGTGAAGTACAACAAATAAAATTTAAAAGAAAAAAATAAAGAGCAAAGCATAAATAACTTACAGTAAAATTTTCTTAAGAATGTAATAGTTAATTTTTCGATAATTTCAAACAACGATTTTGTCACGTTCCTGCATATTTAACTAACAGTGATTAGAATGAGAGAAAGAATACAACAATAGATAAAAGTACCTACTCTAATTACGTACAATATTTATTTGTGTTGAGG
Organism: Pararge aegeria; assembly: GCF_905163445.1. Lineage (NCBI taxonomy): Eukaryota > Metazoa > Arthropoda > Insecta > Lepidoptera > Nymphalidae > Pararge > Pararge aegeria. The sequence continues at coordinate 9,662,913 of NC_053208.1, forward strand.
GACACTTCAATTGTAAAATGTTTAAAACTGTCAATATTCGACGTAGATTATTGTGTTAGGTACATTGACAGCCTTTTGTTCGAAATTCAAACAAAGGATTAAAATTTGTTCTACAAGGCAAACTTTTTGTGTACGAACTTATTTAGCTTTGACAACTTTACCTGTGACTTACTTTGGCCGAGAGAAGGCTCTTTTGCAATAAGTGATTTTACTTTCACATCCTACAGTTACATTTTACGTGTGTTTAACATAAAACTAATTTGGCGCACAACGCGAGAAAACCAATAAATCTAAAAGACTATGTTAATTGCGTGACGAACCTAGAAACAAATATAAATAGAGCAAACGAAAAAAAAAAAAAAGTGTTTTATTCGCGTCGCAAAGCAATAATAATAAAATAACACTACTTACCTCATGGATACGGAAATGTGTGTAGAGTTAGGTGAAATGAGGCGCGTATGTAGCCGATGCGGGCTAGGCGCGATTCGCGAGCTGAGTGGCCGTTCGTGAGGTCGGCTAACGGCTCACCTGGTGATATCGTGGCCGCTTTAGCTCTATCGCGGTGCGACTGAGATGCGCGCCCGCTCATCACACACTTTTATATACCTTTCCCCTACTCGGCTGCTTTTCTCGCCCCGGCAACCCCAACCATTTTCCATTAGTTCGAAGATCAAAATTAATAAGATTCTGATAGATTAATATTTTACTCACTTTACTTTTGTACAATGATTATAGACAGTTTCAAATCTAAAACGTTCTAGGAAGTTCATAGTTTCCTTCCGAAGGAATAAATTAAAAAAAAATTACCTTGTAAATCTTCCAGGTTAAGTTAATATTTTGACCATCACTTCTGTGTGTTTATAAATGCATAGAGATTGCATCTATATATTTTCTGTCACCAATAATACAAAACCTTCAGATGGCAATTCAATTTGGTACTCCATAACTACACAAAATAATATGTAAAGGAGAAGGAGAGAGAACTCAATTCAATCCGTCGTCTGAAGATTTTTGATTAAAATGAATATTAATATTAATATCGGACGTATCTCATCATCTTTACTTTCGAGAGGTGATCGTTCAACTAACAGCGCTAAGTGCCCCAATTGACAGGGTATTAAAAAAGATTTAGAGCTACAGCGCTTTGTTTTCAAACAAGTTAATTTATTTCAAGTAGGCTTAAATTATAGGCTCTTTTGAAAAGTCAAGTGTCTGTCTCTAGAGATTCTATCGTAAAACAGATCCTCCCGAGCTTACCGAATTTCCCTTCCCGGTTGGCCTTTTCCCGAATATCAATATACATATTACAATAATTGAACATGCAAGTACCAAATATTAAGAAAACTTGTGAGTCAAACTCGATTATGTAAAGTCTCATCTTCGAGATCAGTTTAAACTCGTAAGATGTGTATTCCTTTTACCGCTATATCCAACAATAATAAAAACAATGTAGTTCAAAAGCAAAACTAAAGCCCGGGCCCTCGTGTTCTTTTTGGTGTTTTTTGCTCCATCTTTATTGTGTTTATATAAATAAAGATACCCTTTTCCAAATAAAGATTATTTGATTTGATTTTAAAAAACCCTTTGCGTGCAAGCCCTTCTCCTAGGTAGCCGGTAGTATTTAGCCGGTTCTTTTTGTTCTATAACAGAAGAGTATTTAACCTTAAATTGTTTGCTGGTACAATATCTTTGCTATTAATTAACTTCTGGAAAAAATTGTTTTCGCAAGTATTGAAATTCTTTCAGATTATTTATTTTGAAATTATCAATTTAACTATTCATGTTACAGCTCCCGCAATAGACTATCTAGCAAACCATCGTAAGTAGTTGTCATTTGGATCGATTTTACTTTTGGGCATTTTGCAGGGGTGGGGCTGTGCACTCTAGTCTCATAGTTTTATAATTATGTACCCGACAAGGGCAATTTTATTGATTGTGTTTTATTTTTCTCTGGTCTAATCTGGTAGGAGGCCGTGGAGTGACTCCTCTACCGACAAGAACGTGCCCCCAAGCGATTGATCTAAAATGTTGGTGCCATGAGAAGCCCTTGTTAAGTTATCACGTTGACAAACTTCATGCCGAATCTTATATTCATTGTTCCTTGTGCCATAGTTATGTTGGTCTTAAATTTCTATCGTGTAGTTATCTTAGACCAGGTGGTACTTCATGATGCACGTCAAGTGCCACCCGGTGAGATTGCAGTCAAGGGCAAACTTGTAGCGGAATAAAAAAAATACAGGTAGGTGAGCTCATATAGCTATTTCCTCTTGAGAGTGTTTACTTATAATTTTAAATAGAACACAGTAATATCAGCCAAGTAGATATTACGAGAAAGTGATAGCAAGACGAGTCTTGAAGTCACTAAAAGATTTCTCACCATACTTTGTAAGAAGCTTTACTTCTTACTACTTTAGAGTTCAAGAGAAAATTACAACCAATATAAGTTGATCGTAGACTGCCGCAAGAGTCGTAGGTAATATATGAGTGATACATACGCATTTCGTTGATGCGTCTGATAAGGTTTACTCATTATCTTTACATCCCACATCTCGGCATGGACTTTTTATAGGAGAGAGGATGGTAGAAGATAAAATATAACGTACCAATTTATACTTAACCTAACTTAACATATAATGATTATTATCAATTTATTAGTTTTTTTTGTGCGTACCTTCTGAAACACATATCAAGATCGACTGTGACACCGCCCACTTAATTAAATGAATAAAATAAATGAATATCATAATGTGATAAAAATTATATGTTATTATGCACGCGTTTTTAATATTTATTAGGGCCCATTCATAAATTACGTCACATGAATTTCGTTTGATATATAAGCATTTTAAAAGCTTATAAATTATATATAATGTATATTCTAAGTATTTATGTATATTATTTATAAAAAATATTCAACAGTCATCTTAGTACCTATAACACAAGCTACGCTTACTTTGGGGCTAGATGGCGATGTGTACATTGACGTAATATATTTATTTATTTATATTATACGTATTTCCTCCAAATGTAGGTAAAAAACACAAAAGTGAAATTGATAAAATGACATAGTGTAAGTCTTCATTTTGACCTTAGCGTGGTTTATTTTTTTCTATTAAAGTACGTTTACCTAAACTTCAAGGAAATATATAAAAATAAAAAAATATATATATATATAAATATCACTAAAATGCATCCCAGCTGAAAATCCCGTCTGTTTATAAATTTTGGTTTTCCTTTTTCGTTCGCGGTAAGGTGCCGCGCATACCTACAGCGAAACTTGCGTTTTTCCGTGATATAATATGCCCACGTTAATCTTTTAACATTACAAAGATATGCCAATAATCACCATGCTTGGCATGCGAGTTGGTGATCGCAGTGCTGGTACTTTCGCACCGGTAACGCTGCTGCACGTTACCCGCCAGTTGATTTTTGGACCAGCTGGACAAAGAATGGTTACCGACCGCCATTGGTCGGTCGTCCGAGCCTCGTTGGTAAGTCAGCAGGGTGCACCACGGGCAGGTGAGGTTAACGGTTGGAGAAGCTGACTGGTACTAGTCTCCCCTTGCACCCCAGTCTATGGGCCTCATAAGTAGGCTCAAAATCACTCAGCGGGCGATGGAAAGAGCAATGTTGGGAGTATCTACGCGATAAAATTGAAAGAGGAGATCCGTAGAAGAACCAGAGTTACCGACACAGCTCAGCGAATTGCAAAGCTGAAGTTAAAATGGGCGGTGCACATAGCTCGGAGAACCGCTGGACGTTGGGGTTCCAAGGTGTTGGAATGGCGACCCCGCACAGGTAAACTCAGCGTTGGTCTGTGTCCAGCAGTGGACTTCAATCGGTTGAAGTGATGATGATGATGATGAATCTTTTAACTAGCTTAGGAAAAATATATGTGATGGGAGATTCCAAATCAACTGCCTCCGGAAACATTGTTGTACGGTGAATTATATGATACAATTTTTCTTTAATAAGATCGTATCAAATATTGGATAAATCCATGATATATTATGAAAACTAAGCTTAATTTGCTATACTCAGCGAAAAACATATTAAAAAAATAATTAAATATTTTATTATAAATTTTCTCGGAGTATAGCAAATTAAGCTTAATTTTTATAAGATCGTTTCCGAAACCCGCGAAAGAAAGAACAAGGTCGGGGAATCCCGGTCAGTTGAAACCTTATATATTACTTATGAGACGTTTTGAGGACCACCTATGCCGCATAGAAACCAAATATGGTTTTAATATAACTGTTATATCCTAACAGACTAGCCCAACAGAGCTTGCAGTTCTGCGCTAGCTTGTAGATTTAAAAGTTATAATCAAAACTCCAGCTTCCATTTAAATTGGCTATAATCCATACTCATAAGTATTATAAATCCGAAGGTGTGGTTGTTTGTTTGTCTTTGCTTCAAGCCCTAAGTAACTAATAAATTGATTTTTTGATTGAGTTTTGTTAAACTACATTGGCTACTATTTGTCCCAGGGACCAAACGGTTCCGATTTATAAAACAAAACCGAAATAAAATCGGACGAAGAACGCGGCATAAGCTAATATTATTGAAATTGATTTATTGGCTGGAACTTTTCATTTGCTACTTCTAAATTCTTAAAACAAGCGGTTTACCTTCTTGTCAGTATCGGTCAATAAATACGTCAATATCAGACGTAGACTCAACTTGGCTAAAACTTTAGAATATCGTCGGACGTCCGTCCGTCCGATCTATCGTTTAATATCATAGCTACAATGGGGAGAGTTCTGCAGTCTTTTATTTTTAAACTTTCTCTATTCTCTGATCGTTAAACTAATATCATTCTCTCCTATCGCAGGTATTTCTACACCGTTAGCTGTAAAAGATAATTTTTCCTATGAAAAATTATCTTTTTTAAACCAGGTTCGATTTGTATATCCACTTAATTAATTTCATTATGGGGTCGAACTCTGTACCCTCGAAAGTTAAGCCGAATATGATAAAGTATTAAAGATATATATTTGTACCAAAAAATCATACATATTCATTGTAGCTCTTAACTATCATTATTATTTACCACATAAGTAAATTTATCGCTAATTTTAATATATTTTGGTTTATGACAATCAGTGAAACGGGTTTACCTACTTAAAACCAAAATAAGTAGCCGGACTATGAATTAACAGGTGATATAACGTACCTATTTATTTCTGCTTTACTTATGCAATATCAAACAAAAATACTATCAGAAAACGCTGACGCGGCACTATACTCTATCTATCGGGTGACACTCCCTGACTCCAGACCGATCAGCTCTTGGGTCACCAGTCAGGAGAATTTTTGGGTTAAAATATTTAAAAAAAATGCGTTCTTTTTCGGAAATTATAGTTTTTTTGTATTAGTGGTTACCTGCGACTTCTAATTATTGCAGTTACCTATGCTTGGCTCATCCTCTATTCAAAAACATTTAAAAATCGTATACACAGGTTAGGTTACAAAATAGGACTTTCATATAACAATCCAAACCTTTTACGTTGAAACTTTTCAACTAAAAGAATCTATGTCACATTCAATATCTGTGGAAGTTCGGTGGAAATCATCCAGACATACAGCCAAGACAGACAGTATTTTGTTTGTGCTTTAGTTTAAATATCTTATCATAACGACAGTTGAAAGGCGGAAAGTAACTTTTTATTTATAGCCATCTTTTGAATTAGCTATGTTGTTATGTTCACGTTCCCTCGTCAAATGATATGATCAAAAGTAAAATTCTGAGGTAAATTTCTTTAACAATTTTCTTTATAATTTTCCTTTGGCGACTTGCTCTCATCTCTTTGACTGAATCGTATATTAAAGCTGTCGTCGATAACATACAAAAATAAAATCCTTTACAAATTCTCCATTAAATGTTTCATCATAAAAAACATGGAAATCTCTTAGATCTCAGGCCCTTAGTCCCCTTTTCCTTTTAACTACAGGCACGTGGGTTTTTCTGCCCACGTGCCTGTGGTTAGGGCCTTTCTTCCGTCACGTGGAAATGTACCCGATTGCAAATCTGGTCCGCATGCGGCAAGCCCACGTACTGTTATTCAGTTTAACTACAGGCGCGTTATCATACGCAGGCCGGCCAGATCCGCACGCGGGCAACACATGATAGGAAAAGGGCCCTAAAACGCGTTCCTGATGACTGCAGCCTAGGTGATATACAAGAGAAGTCTTCATCATCACATCAACCCATTACCAGCTCACTACAGGACACGGATCTCCAGCTGCTACAATGAGAACGGGTTAAAGCCGTAGTCCACCACGCTGGCCCAGTGCGGATTGGTGTGCTCCACACACCTTTGAGAACATTAGGTATGTAAATCTCACAGACATGCAATTTTCCTCACGAAGCTTTCCTTCACCGTTAAAGCAAGTGATATTTTAATTAATTAAACGCACATAACTCGGCCCTCCGAAAGTGAAGTCGTGCTCCAACCCAATAAGCTATCACCGCTTGCTAGAGAAGTCTTACGAGAAGTATTTTTTAAAGATACATTTTATTAACACACGACAAACGACTCCTGAAGGTGTCTTTCGATTCGGAATAATGTTAAGACTCAAGATCCCATTCCGGTTTTTGATTTTTAAGTTTCCTTAACAGTCTTGCAAATTAAGCTTAATCTTCATTAAAAAACAGGGCTTTAACTAAGTAACGCTCGCTTCCACTCATAATTTCCTAATTAATCAATAATCACCTGAATGTTTTTATTATATATATTACTCAAAGACCTATAATGATTACTGTCATCACACACAGTTCTGCTTTTCTCTACTCCTCTTCCTATGGTACAAAAAGTAAAAAAGAATAATAAATAAGTAAACTGATGAGAGCTATGAAATACTTCTAGTATTACTATTTCATCTAAATAGAGAATTTCTCTAGAGTTACAAAACAATAAACCCAGGTAAACGGTCTGAGAGATTCATGTTTAATCGATAAATAAATAAACACAAAAGGGGTCAAAAAACTTTTGGTGGAAGCTGCCATTCGTGTTTTTATCAAAGCTCAATTGTGTAGGACACACCGTTATTAATGCTAATCTCTTCATCGGAGTAAAATATTATTATACAGTTAACGGGGCCCATCCCATTGTCACCGAATGTGCTTCAAAATATGACTTGTAGAAGTTTGTCAAGAAATTCTCAATGTTAGTAGTTCTTCACAAGAATCTCCTCCTCCATTTGTTTTTTTATTAACGATAAGCCAGCGCTTGGTGACAACCATGACTGTTGGAAAGCAATGGTGAGGTGTAGAATCCTAAAACCTGGATGGATAAGATTACTACCAAGGTTGATCAGCCCCTATGCTATATGAATATTATTTATAGATCCATTATCATCTAAGGCTCTTGAGACCATTTGCCTTGGCCTTGTTGTATTTCCTACGCTGGAAATAGAAATAGAAATACAGTTTGCGCATCCGCAACGCTGGAGCAACGCTGATGTCGACAGTTCAGTAAAACAGCCATTTGGTGCTTATAAATTCGACATTTCGCAATATTTCCCGATTTTTTTTTTTTTTTTTGTGAAGTCTACCAATCCGCACTAGGCTAGAGTGGTAGACTACAGCCCTTTTCAGTCTAAGAGGAAACCCGAGCCCTGTAGTCGAGTCGGTAATGGGTGATAATGACTATACATCTTTGACGTGTGAAAAGCCTCGTTGATCTAGTATTCTCAGGTTTCCTTGGACAGTTCTTTATAAAGCCTCCAGTTCAAGTTATAATCTCAACCCCCAAAGTCAACGCGTTCAGCCGGCGTGTACGGCGGTGTGAAATTTTGAGTTTAAAGACTTACTAAAATCACAAGCAGCTTGCTCAAACCTTTTGTGATACGTTGCATATATGCACGTCTGCGTAGACGACGTTTGACCATATCCTAAGAAGGGTTTCGGCCGTAAATCCCTTTTGTAAAATCTCATTTCCAACGTTCAATCAACTTATTAATTTACGCTGCTTGAAGGTTTATTGCAACTTAGAGTCCACCTTCGCTTTGTCAGATGCGCACCAAGTGCCGTTTAAATCAAGAAAAAGATGCGCCAGGGGGATCTCGTCCTATTAAATAATAAATAAATATACTACGCCAATACACGCATCGCCATCTAGCCCGAAAGAAAGCGTAGCTTGTGTTGTGGGCACTAACATAACTGAATATTTTTATGAATAATATACATAAATACTTATAAAATTAATACATACATAATAAACACCCAGACACCGAAGAATATTCATGTTCATCACACACACACACATTTTCCAGTTGTGGAAATCGAACCCACGATCCTGGACTCAGATTTCAGCAGGGTCGCTGTCCACTGCGCCAATCGGCCGTCAATATTGCAACCTGGGTGAAGTTCAGTGACCCTGCCGCCTGGGCAGGGTCACTGAACTTCACCCAGGTCCTGATGGAGTGCCCCAGTAGCTGATATCCACACCGCAAGAGGAGTAGTGCGAAGTGTGCTGACTAGCAGCACAATTATACTGATAGTGTAGACCAACTATGTGTAAAAGTTAGCTTAAGCTTCGGAGGTGGGCGTGGCGGCTGGAACGCAGTTTTAAACTTTTCCTGACGCCATCGTCTCTGTTGTTATTGATCCCATGTAATCTGATCATAAATAAATGGATTTTGACTTTTTTTGAATTTTGAAAAAAATTCAAAAATACTTAGATAAAAATGCATCATGCCGTATTGATGAATGTTAATTTATTCGGTACCTGGCACCCTGCTCACAAACACTTGGGCAAGTCACTGATAACAGAATCAGACGTTGAGTTTTTTTATACAAATTTTTAATGTACATATTATGTACCTAAAAAGGTCATGAAGAGGCCACTTTATCCTCAACATTGAAAACGAAGGACTCGGAATCATCCATAGCATTCTAATGAACATAATACACTTCCGCAAGCGTCTTCCAACTAAGCCCTAATGAGAATGCATAACGGTTTAGACTCGGAACGGTAAAGTTATTGTCAATTTCAAAAAGGATCTCAATTCGTTTCGTTTGGTCCAACAGCTGGGCACAGCAGGGCTATTCTGTATCGCAGTTGACATCAAATTTAGCAAGCCACTGTGGCAAGTTGTCATCAAATAACGCCCAAACCAACCGAGTTGAAATGAACTCGGTTGCAAACTTAGGATTAAGAATGCAAAATATGGATTTAACACGTTAGTGCACTTCTCCTCTCTTATCGGAGATATGGAATTATAGCAATGATTTACCACGCTATTCCAGTGCGGTTACCGGGCTTAACGGGAGATTTTAGTGATAATAAGAGGGAACGATACCATAAAAGAGAGTGACACAGTTTAAATACCTGGGGCATGTGATATCCTTTGACCTCAAAGATGATGCAGATATAGAGAGAGAGCGCAGGGCATTGTCTGTGAGGGCCAATATGATCGCGCGCAGGTTTGTCGTTGTTGTTCCTGTTAATGTCACTCTTTTCAGAGCATACTGTACATCATTTTACACGAGCAGCCTGTGGATTAATTACACGTGTAAACAGTACAGTGCCCTCCGCGTACAGTACAATAATGCGTTCAGGATGCTGATGGATTGCCTCGGTCTTGCAGCGCGTCAAGAATGTTTGCCGAAGCGCATATAGATTGTTTCTACACGATCATGCGAAAACGGTGTACATCCTTGGTGCGCAGAGTTCTGGCTAGTTCCAGCGGCCTTCTGAGGGTACTTGCTGGCAGGACTTATTGGTCAGTACCTGTGCCATTGCTGCATGGTACACTTGCTTTCCAATCGGGCATGCTCGAAGGGTTTTATATAAACTATTTCCTTAGGCTAAGTTTACTAACAGTTACCTTTGTATTTTACTAACAATTTATGATCCAAGTCGGTCGAAATAACTGAATTTTATTTTTTATTTTTTATAAAAAAAAAATTTGCCCCATCTTTTTTTTTCAGATAACCCTTGATTGCAATTTTAATCAACTAGTATGTTACGATGCAGTCTAAGATGGTAGCGGGCTAACCTGTTAGGGGTGAGACAATTACATGAATCCTATACCTTAATATCTAAATATCTTGGCGGAATATCGTTTTTGTAGGATTACTAGCAATGTATGAACTTACCTGATCAAACCAGGGAAAATTCTGGAATAATAAATTGCCAAATCGCCCTTGCCGGAGATTGAACCCGGTACCACCCGCATACCACTGCGCCAGGGAGGTCGACAAAATAAAACAATCAAAGTGTGTTAAATACACTGTACCAGCCTAGTAATAAAACATTGGTTGCAGTTTGAAACAGCTATTCGAAATAGCTACCTACATATATAAATATTTATTGTTGTTATTATGACGGGCGAGTCATTGATTTAAGAAAGCTAATAACCGAAACACTTAATAGGTAACGCAGCGTCGTACTACACTATTTTATGGTGGTCTTCATAAACCACACGTGCCACTTTTGTAAGAAAAGAAATGTCGGTTGAGTCTGTACCTCTTCCTTTTTGAAGTCGCATAAAATGAAATTAAACATATTAAAATAATATTAACGGCCATGAAGTTTTGCCATTGTTTGCCTATCTATACCGATATTTTTTTTAACATCACTGTTTGCTTTATTAAATGATTTTTATTTTATTTACATGAAACTTGTTTATCAAAACATTTCATCGATCTAGGTACCTGAGTACAAAAATAGTAAAAGCTTTTAAAGGAATACATAACAGCCAACAGAGTAATCCGCTTAACTGAAAACATGTTTTGCATAGAAAAAATCTCTAATGGTCGCTAAAAGGTAAATCCCACTCATCGAAAATTTTCCCCTCAATTTATTTTGTACCTTTATTTTTATTAATAAAAATTAATACTCTTTTCATGGAGGCAGTCATATGTCCGCTATCTGTTTCATATAATTCATTAGGAATAATCATTTCTGCACACCAATGTTGATACTACTAACTCTACGATTTTCAGTGCGAAGTCGCCACTCTAGCTTCGGGACCCCAACGTCCGTCGACGCCCCTAGTGATGTGCAGCTTCAGCAGCACAAATTGTTGAACTGTAACTCTGGTTCTACGGATCTCCAGATTTTCTCTTACCATAGTTCAAAACTCTCTCTCCTTATGACTAAGTAATGATTTCTAGAGCTATTTCTTCTGGGTTAATCCTCATGAATACAACCTCACCTCCTGCTTACAGAAACGGTTCCACAGTTTTGATAACTGTCGCTTGGTGGCTGAGCTAAGGAACCACTTGGGCACACATCTCTGCTGTGGTGGACCCTCCACATGATAAAATGCACTTTTTGAGTTTGTGTTCCAACCCGAGAATTTTCCTCCAATGGGTGACAGATTCCCCGCATCCAGCACCCTGATCCTCATCAACGGGGCGATGATTTCTAGGCCTAGGTCAAGCTATAGGACGTGTAATGAACCAAAATAAATATGATCCGGATGTTTCGCAGTGCCGGACACGGCTATTGTTTAATTGACACCGAAAGTTTTGTAGAAACATCCTCTGTCTGTTCTTAAACAAACAAACTTCCGTCTGTGTCCGATCTAATTGAAGTTAGGTTTAGTTACTTCGTTATTCCATTGCAAGTTAGTTCCTGGCTGCGAAATCAAGTATGACTTACAGTAGCTGCTCAATACAGTATTGATGATAAAACATAAGTCTTTGTAGACGAAAAGTTTGAACAATCGATTCAATTAGGCATTGATATAAAATAAGGGACATCTGCATATTATAGTCTGCGAAGGGTATTCTTAAGAAAATTTTGGACCTACCAATGCATTGATTTAAACAAATAGGCACAGGGATTTTGCCTCTGGGAAAGTAAAATGATAGAAAGCGACAATGTCTTGGTATTAAATCTCTATGAAGAATATTTTATAAATACGGCTTCAAACCGCAGTTGGCACAATTAGTTTTACGATACAAAATAACCAGATGAACACACAAAGAAACAAAACTTTCTTTTTATAATATTGGTATAGATGTATGAATGTCACGTACATACACACTGAACTATCACGATTCTATCGATAATTCAAATCAGTTGAGACGGTTAACCTACGTTGAACACGTAGGTAGCATTTGATGATGACTTTTACGGTATACTTACATCAAAAATACACAAATAAGTATACTCAAGAAATATAATTCTGATATTCTGTATTTATACTTTACTATATTAATATAAGTTTATATGGTTTTTGTTTTAATAATTATTTCACCATTGGAAAGCTATTTTATGAAAAAGTATTATAGGCTTCATTTCGGTAATAATCTTATTGCAATCTGAAATAATGGTATTTGTAAACCAAGCCAGAATAAAAAAAACGTTCGCAATCTCTTGCGAATACGTGTGCTGTTTAAATAGCCAGCCATACAGTATAAATTTCAAGACAATCTGATGTAAATATAGGTACCAAGCGCTTTACAGCTTGTTATTTGGTATCATAGTTTAGGAGATAGTAAAAAATGTATGTTACGGGATCAGCGGGAGGGGTCTACGCGTAAGGTATCCACGTGGCCGTTGTAGTGGACTGGTAATGGGTTGATATGATGATGATGTTGATGAGCGTCATTCTGAGTTCCTTAGGTATAATTAATGATAGTGTGAAGTCTACCAGCTTTGTGGACTAAACCCTTAACGGTCTAAATCCACTTATTTTGGGACCACTTATTCTGTGACCCTTATTTATAAAATGCCTCTCCCCAAGATTGTTTTGGAGAGAGGCATTTTATAGAAAAATATTTCGGAGAAATGGAAGATACACGAATAACTAAAATAGATTTTTGTCGAATAAAAATGTAAGTCGGTCGGCTAGTTTTTTACTTGTCCGTTTCGATATTTTATATTTAAGATAACAAAACTCGAGTATTGGTAGTACTTAAGTTATTTATTAGGTACGAATTTTTATATTTTTATTTAATGTTACATATGTTGGCTAATGACTGATAGTTCAAAACAACTTTCTTAATATTTCTACAACTTTTATTTCCTTATTCGTTTTTTTACAATATTATTTTAATTATCACTCTTCGCTTAGAACTTAGCACTTCTAAAATTATATCCATTCCAAGTACGTTGAGCGTTCGCGTCTCAATCCCTAATTGGCGCCATCTTTTTCTTCTTTTTATTGTTTTTTTTCTCGGCATATATACCAAAGAGGAAACAAACACACAATTTATATAAATTACTTAATTATATTGTAAATCTTATTTAAATAGGGTTTTTTTTTACAATTAATATAAAACGCCATCCTTCATATAAAGATAAATATTATTTTATAAATTTATCACAATGTTAACACGTTGAATAACTCTAACACATGTGTCTAACAATGTTAGCATATTAGGTACTTTACATCCCTCAGTTCCAATGGGAATGAATATAATACTAGCTGTTGCCCGCGTTCTTCGTCTCTGTTTGTTGCGGTTTTTTTATAAATCCCGCGGGAACCGTTTGTTTTCCTGGGATATTCGTTTGATATGCTACTCACCTTCCTTTCAACTGACCCTATGTCAATAAACAAGTTGATTTGTTGGCTGGTTAGGGCGTAATGTAAGGACAAACAAAACCACTTTTACATTTATAATATTAGTATGGATGTTCCGAGAACAAGTCGCAATTTACTTTATTCTGTTACGTGGCACCTGCGCGGCAGCGCCGTGCAACACACGCAGTCAATAAAGGTACGACTACGGCAATTGTGATACACTTGGCTTTAAGAGTACGCTAGTTGGAAACTTGACCTAATCATAGTAATTTTAAGATAGTATTATTATAGTAAGTAGGAATTAGAGTAAGATCATATATATTTTTGCATGCCATCTAAGGCGGATATTTTATCTACCAACAATGTAAAACCAATCCTCTCCCCTCTCGGCTTTCGTCCACTCTAACCGTGTATTTTCATATTTCAATTATTAAATTTCCAAAAAATGTAGTAAATAATTCGCCAAAGTACTAGGACTATATAAGATTATCATCGTCTTCTAAGTTAAAGTGACATATTATGTGTTTATCAAACGTCAAAATAAAGATTCTCTCCTAAATACAACTGGAAGTACCAGGGCACCAGGCAGGCCGAGTAAGTTATAGACTACCTGTGCAAGTAAAAACAGACCGTATCTCAATAATAGTAAGCCTACTATGCCGCGAACTACTTCAAGTCAAATAAGTAAAGTACTCGCAGGTGCAGCATCGGATTCTGATCGTTCCGATGTGGTGTCAGAGGAGCTAAATTCGCAACACCAGCCTCGCACCCAACTCAAGCGCCGCCGTTCAAACGAAATTGAATTCCAACTCAATGACTTTAGAGCGGAAATAAAATTTATGATGGATACTTTTATGGAAAAACAAAATAAAAGATTAGAAACCCTTGAAAATCACATTATGGAAGTAAAACAACAAAATGTAGCTATCCAATCGTCGAATCAAGACATTGAGCAATCGCTGAAATTTATGTCCGATGAAATTCGATCGCTCCAAGGAAAAATTGGCAGTATTGAAAAGGATCGCAAAAATCTATCGTTGCATTTGATGCGCCTAGAAGACAAGATTGACGATATTGACAAAAGAACTATAAAGACGTGCGTTGAAATTAGAAATGTTCCGAAGCAATCTCGTGAGACCAAAGACATGCTATACTTATACGTAGATAGTTTATCAAAATGCATAACAAAATCAGAAATAAATAAAGTGGAAGTTCGTGACGTTTATAGATTACCGAGTAAAAAATCCGATGCAAAATGTTCAACCATCATTGTAGAATTTTCGAATACCTTATATAAAAATCACATACTGAATGCAGCCAAGAAGTTTAACTGCGAATATTCCGAAAAACTTAACACATTGTGCCTGGAAGTCCCAGGGCAGCCTATCTATATATCAGAACAATTAACCGCTAAAACTAAGAGACTACTATTTTTGGCCCGAGATTTTGCTAAGTCAGCACAATTTGCCCACTGTTGGACTACAAGTACTGCTACAATCAGAATGATGGTATAGTTATTTTCATTAAAAATACAATGCCGTCGAAAACACATGAACGCCAGTTCTGCGAAGCTACTTGTTTGATTACCACAGTAAATAATATTTCTATAGTGTCCATTTACAGACCACCTTCATTTCGAAACTTAAATGGTTTTTTAGAATCGTTAGATCTTACGCTTAGCGCATTACACAAAAGTAAGAACGTTATCTTAATAGGCGACATAAATATAGATATTAAGCTGAACAGTATTGATTCAAACGCCCATAATTACCTAAATATTATTTCAACGCATGGACTACTTCCTTCACATTCATTCCCAACTCGATATAACAATTGTTTAGACCACGTCCTGTGTAGATCATCATTATCTTCGACTACCCTTGTAATTGCCAATAGCTTGACAGACCATAATACCGTTCTGATATCAATAAATTTGCGTACATCTAAAGAGGCACTAATTAAACATAAAATGCTTAGAAAAATAAATTATTCAGCCATAAAAAGCGATCTTCGGGACACTAATTTTCAGCCTTTGCTCGACATTGTTAATTGTAATGACGCTACTGATCTTCTTATACATGTAGTTTCAAATATCGTTGAAAATAATACTGTGCTTAGCAGAACATTACATCGTAAAAGTCCGCGTAAGCCATGGGTTACACCTGGTATATTGAGATGCTTAAAACATCGAGATAAATTACATATACATTTAAGAAAAAATCCAAATGATGATTCTATAAAAATTATTTATCGTAGATATAGAAATTTTTGTACCAACTTACTCAGAAAATTAAAACATCAGTATGATCGAACCGAGTTAGAGAAAGCTAGCAAAATTAACTTGAAGAAAACATGGGATGTTATAAATAATATAACAAACCTAAAGACTAAAAATTCGGAAGCTTGGGAGTTGTTGTCTATTTCGCGTTGCCCTATACAAGCAGTATCGGAGGTGAATGAGTTTTTTGTTGGTATGGGAAAGAATATTGTAGATTGTATAGAGTTGTGTCCTTCAGGCTCAGACGATGTTGTATTACACACACAGCCTCAATGTCTCTTAACGCCTGCATCTTCCTTTGTCTTATTTGAAACAGATCACGAAGAAATAGTAAGATTAATAAATTCTCTTAAAAATACTGGTTCTTCTGGTCTTGATAACATATCTTCGACAGTAATGAAGCAGAGCAAGGAAATATTTTCAATTTTGCTGTGCCATATCTGTAACTTAGCTTTCTCAAGTGGCCAGTTTCCTTTATTATTTAAGAAATCGGTAATAATCCCCGTATATAAAAAAGGGGACAAGAAAGTTATAAGTAACTACAGACCAATATCGATATTACCTACCTTTTCCAAAATTTTAGAGCGATTGATTAATAATAGATTGATAAAATATTTAGAACTTAATAATTTACTCTCAACCAATCAATACGGTTTTCGCAAAGCAAAATCCACTTCTGATGCAGTAACTGACCTTACCAACTGTATTGTGTCAAACTTAGATAATGGAATGAAGTGTATAGCCATATTTCTGGACCTCGCCAAGGCTTTCGACACTGTGTCCATACCTCTTCTTTTGAAGAAACTGGAACAGCTGGGAATTCGTGGTCTTCAGCTGATGCTGTTCCAGGATTACTTAAAAGATAGAACACAGTGCGTAAGAATCGGTGAGCACATTAGTCCACCTCTATCAGTTGAGCATGGAGTTCCGCAGGGGAGCATATTGGGTCCGACGCTCTTTCTTATTTATATTAACCAACTCTGCAATCTCCAAATGACTAATGGTAGAATTATCACATTTGCAGATGATACTACACTGTTATTTTGGGGTAAGAGCTGGGATGATGTATTTCACAATGCCCAGCAAGGCTTTAACTTGGTTATGACTTGGCTACAGAAGAATCTTTTAAGCTTTAATGCGGAGAAAACTAAATATTTAACATTTTCAATTTTACGATCTGGACAACCATCTTTAGTAAATTTTAGTATTCGAGCACATTCGGTTTTATGTCTTAACTCTACGCAAAAGTACGCAACGCATGTGAATGTACCTGTTTAGAAAGATCTGATAGTATTAAATATTTGGGAATAGTGATTGACAATCAACTCTCCTTCGATAATCATATTCACATACTAGTTAATCGTATCCGTAAACTCATTGCCATTTTTAAAAATATTCGTCACGTGGCTGACAAAAAGACGATGAAAATGCTGTACCACACTTTATGTGAGTCACTTTTGACTTATTGCATCGATTCTTGGGGAGGTGCAGCAAAGACGCGTCTTCTTAACTTGGAACGGGCTCAAAGAGCTGTTCTAAAAGTTAGCTCCTTTCTTCCTTACAGATATCCTACTTCATCTTTGTATAAGGAAAGTGGGGTACTTACTGTAATACAGCTTTTTCTTTTAAAAATAATTTTAAAACAACACAAATTCATTAATCAGGAGTCAATTATGAAATTTAAAGATAAACGTCGCAAAAACAGCTTATGTAATATTCCCAAATTCTGCACTTCCTTTTCACAAAAATTTTTCTGTTTCCTTGGTAGCATCATATACAATAAGGCCAATAAAATTCTTTCCATTCACTCACTATCATCCTATAGATGTAAAAAGCAGGTCCATGACTGGCTTCTTGCGCTGGATTATGATAGCACAGAGAATCTACTATCCATTCAAAAATGACATTATCTCACATGTACCTTGTACTACATAAATCCATGACACTTCCCCCACACATCCACCCACACACACATACACTTTATTTGCCTCACGAACACGCACGCAGCACCTACACGCACGCACATACGTTCACACACACACACACACATACACTCATGCACACACTCATACACATTTAAATCACCATTTAATTACCCAATCTCCAAAAATAAACATTTTATTTATTTTTCTTTAATATTTTTGCATGTTGCATGTTAAATCTATATCCAAAATAAAATATACTTGTCGTAGTCTTATGTTGTTGTATCAAAAATTATATAGGGGAGTGCACTGATATCTATAGTACGAGTTTTTACTCAGTTTAGGTACCAGTGATTCAACCATACATAGTACTAAGCTATGATTTCTGTCACAATTTAATAATCGTGTGAATAAATGATTTTATTATTATTATTATTATTTATAATCAGTGAATAGACGAATTGAATTGAATTGAATTGATAATAATCTATTTAATTTTTAATTTAGATGCTCATATAACAAAGTTAGGTTCAAACACCATAAGCTATAACGAAAACTTATTATATTTAATTATATTATTTTTAAATATTGTTTGTGACCCATTTTGGAATATTAAGATATTACCCATGCAATTTTGTTTTTTTATTAGGTATATAAATTGCCTTCTATCTGATTATTATTATTATTATTATTCTATTGGCTTATGCGCAGATTTATCTTTTTAATTTATTTTTCCTGAAGGTGTTATGTCACTTAACAGAATATATTGATGTTTTATGGTTTCATTCTAAAACATCCATGTAAGGAATCTGATTCACCACCAATTGCCTGCACAAACCCTCCCAGTGAGCTGCACTGGGAGAGTTTCGGATTCCGGCTGAGAGCGTCGCTGGTGAACTCTTAGATGACTCGCATAACCTGATTTTGTGTTAAACGTGCCGCTGCATTCGCTACACATCACCACACCGGCAATATAGTAAATGTAAGGATAGCGCAACCTTAAATGCAGTATCACAAAGTCACTGCAAATGTAAACTGGACCTTGACATGGAAGGTCTTGACTCTAGGCAACAGAAAAAAACGGTCAATTACGAGAAGCACGTGTGCCTTATTGATGGCGAAAATTGTGTGTAGGTAGTGCACGTTTATTTTATTTGTTTCTGAGGCGGTTAAATAGGCACCTGCAATATACTTCCTTGAAATGTATAGAGTCGGGTATGTGAGCATGACTCACAAGATTGGTTGAATTGATATATTACTAGCGACCGGCCGGCAATGTATGTACCTAAGTGTGTATGTAATTTGAATTTATTATCGAGAGTTTAAATTTCTCGCACGCAATCCGCTTTTTAAATCTCTGATATCCTCTAAGATATTCATTTTTATAATAGGTATGCTGTATTGAACAATTTTGATTCACATGAAATGCACACACACGCACAATGCACGTAGGTATTTAATGTATGTCAATAACCCATAATTTTATTTTAAATGGTAAAGATAAAAATGGTTAGTTACCGTGGGTTATCTTTTGGAGATATATATTGTAGATATAAGTATACTATATATCATTGAGGTTTTTTTTTTGTTGAACTTTTTAAGGTGAACAATACTGTAGTAGGTACGTTATTTATATCCATAGTTAAGTTATAAGTTATATATATCTATATAGCGTTTGAATTGGTAAACGCAAAAAATCTGTTTATTTAAGACATCACATTAGAAAACTCTAAAATTGACAGTGTTTTTCTACCAACTATACAATTATATATTATGCATGTATTAAACATCCTCTGAAATCACTTTCTTTTAAAAAAAAAAGTAGTGATAATTTTTATGACAGGAAATCAGGTGATGAAAATTATTTTAAATTATGCATTTTAATAATCCAGTATATTAGAGTATAATGCTGCCATCTGTTATCGACCTGTAAAATCAGGTTCTCGCCGTATTGAGACAGTAATCGCGCAGCGGCAACTAGTAAGCTTTACATGACGTTTTACGTTTCTCTAATAGATGGCGTTAGGGAAAAGGCTGTCTGCAGAAAACACTTATTTTTTTATTTATTCAGGTAAACAAAGACTTTATAAAAATAAATGTAATAATAAAGTTGCAAGGAAAATTGCCTATATTGCCTAATAGGTGGTTATTTGTATTTTTTTCACATTTAGCCCTAACTTCAATCACAATAGTGGGACAGAGCCAAGTTTCGTAAACTTAATGTTACATTTTATATGAATAAAAATAAAAACATTATTTTCATTAATATAGAAACACACTGTAAGGTTGCAAAGTTTGAACACGAATGTGTTGGTGCTGGTTTAGGTTTTCCAACCTAGCATACCTACTGTCTCTGTTCAGAACAATTAATTGAGGGTCTCGAATTACATGAAATTTTATTTCCGCCTATGCATACCAATAGGTGGCGCTATAAGTTACAAACTTTTCAGTTAGTTCCATCTCTATTCAAAGATGTCGTTACGCGTTTTCTAATACGCGGAAATTTTGTAGAAGTCAGGACAATTACTACCATAGTACGCATCCGCCTACACAACTTTAGACCGGCATATTTTACTGTGCGACTCCGACACGTGTAAGGATACGACGGCGAGCGAGACCGAGAATTTGACAGCGTAAGGCTATTTCACCGTGACAACCGTATCGTATCGTGATCGTGTTCAATTGTCGTTGGATGTAAGTAAAGTTTGAGCATTCTGAGTACACTGACTCCCGTAGTCCGTACGGACTTACGGAGTACCGCAGTTGAGGTATGGAATAGACGACAATCGGTCCGCGTTTCCGTGCGTCATGCCTTCCAAAACGTGTATCGGCGAATTTTATACCCATCGATTCGTTTAGTGTACAAAAAACGGCATCCGGCCGAACGTTTATTTATTTACGTGCTAAGAGACTGTGAGTGGGGGTTAAGAGACTGTTGAACACTATCTGGGACGTTGCCGGCGTAGTTTGTAAGTGTTTAATTATCACTGATAATGTTATGAATGTTTACGCACAGAGCTCTCTTCGACGACGAGTTTCCGAGATGCACACTTAGGTAGGTACCTACCAAACTAAGTAAAACTACATATCTAGTATAAGTACGTAGGTATATTAGTATTACAAACATTTGGGTACACGTAATACGTAAATATTTATACTATGAATATTTATAATTATTCCTATCTACCTACCTAGGTAGGTACATCATTTTTAGAACAACTTCTGGATAGAACTACGATATTCTTTACTATTATTTAAGCTTGTTGTTAGTCTACACTTCATTAGCTCTAAGTAAGTAGGTAGGTGCCTACTTTCTAACCTAGCTTCCTTTCTCGTTGTGGGATGATCCTGGTTTCAGCCAGAATGCTACTTACACAGATAGACTAAACATCTACCTAAATTCCATATAAAAAAACAAGAAGAAAATAAAAAGACACCCATATCCTTTTCAGGTGGAACTAAGGTTATAATCTAGTTTAGTGTTTTGGCTTTAAAACAGTTACTTCCGCTTCTTAGGAAGAAACCGACTGCTTAGTATACTATCCGAGTCTTGTGGCAGGCAAACATTTAGTTGGAACCAACGAAGTTTGGTCCATCAAATTACCATGCCGATGCAGCAAGACTAATCGACTGATAGTTCCCTTTGTATTTGTATTTTAAATACTGATACATTATTATGCTCATCATTAACAGCTTAATACAAATAGATGTTCTATTGTTGGAGAGAGGTATAAAGGCTTAAATTCACCAAACCCTCTCAAAAAATGCGGTTTGGCGGCCTTACTTAGACTTACCTACAATATATTATTTAAAAAAAAACAAATTAAATCCAAAGCAATCATATAAATCTAGCCTAGTGGTTAGGTTTTGGCTTCACTTTTGGGAGGTCGAGTTCGAATCCCAACACGCAACTCTAACTTTTCTAAGTTATGTGCATTCTTAAACAATTCAATTATCACTTGCTTCGACGATGAAGGAAAACATAGTGATGAACCCGCATGCCTGAGAGTTCTTCACGATGTTCTCAAAGGTGTGTGAAGCCCACCATTCCGCCCTGGGTCAGCGTGGTGCACTACGCCCTTCTGATTGTGGACCCGTACTCTGAAGTGGTAAGGTAATGGGTTGATATGATGATGACGATGATGATGAATAATATAATTGCTAAAGTTTGTGTTTGCTAAAATTATCCATTATCTTAGAACAAACCTTCGGAAAGTTATATTTATGTAATACATCCTAATATTTTTGTTTGTTTGTTTGTTGCCCAAGTTCAACTCTACAACTTCATGCTATTGAAATTTGTGACTTCAGCTCAGTGGCATGCATAGAGGGATGCACAGGGTATGCAGATGATATAAAATAAAAAAAATCTGCAGTATGAGTTATAAAAAACTTAAGGGTAGGCATTGCAAAAGTTATAAAAATTCTACCAACACCACCTAAACGGAACAGCGCAATAAATATATTATATATACATATAATATAGATAGCTGCTATATTGGAGATATACAAGCCATTTCTAGCCCTGGAAAACAAAGGGTTATTGAGTCAAAATTAACGACCGAAATTGAAGAGGACGAAGTCGCGAGAACTCCTAGTTCCTAATATAGGTTTCAAGTACCTCTTGCCTATTGGGTTTTTTTATTATGACTTACATTCAACATTGAACCACATCAGTATCTGCACGAGTTTCCTACTTTGAGGATCTCAGGATCTGAGGTATTAAGCTGGAGGTCTCTATTTCAATTGCCGCTGCAATTTGAGAATTTATAATTTCAGATTTCTTTCTGCTCTGGTGGGAGGCATTGGCCGTTGCTAGACCACCACGTTACCGACAACACCGTCGCTAAGCGATTTAGCGATCCTTTGCGATGTCGCGTAGAAACCAATGAGGGGTATGCCAGAATGGATGTAATATATCTGCCATCCTTCCTAAACGGTTAGCCCATTAGCATCTTAGACTGCATCAACACTAACTGCCCGGTCAGATTGCAGACTGCAGTCAAGGGAAAAACAAAAAAAAATTGATGTTCAAATTCCCTTCGGAAAGTCGGCATTCCCTGTGCATTAAAAATCGTTATACATCATCATCAACTATTATTATTTATTTATCTACTCAAACTCATATTTAAGTATTTGTGATGTGTTAAAATATGTATTAGTATATTTATTTTATATATTTATCAATAGTATTGTTGTAATTGTGTAGTCTGGTTTATGTATTCGTATGTAGATATTCGTATTTATGTTCTAAATAGACCCTATTCGTTTTTCTTTTTAGTTTTCCTAATCCTAAGGTTGCCTGGCAGAGATCGCTTCTTAGCGATAAGGCCGGTGTTGTATCCTGCTTCAATCTTCATGTGTTTGTTTTTTTTTCTCGTTTTTCAAATAAAGAGTAAAGGTGTACAAATAAAGAGTATAAATAAATAAAAATAAAATCATCAAAGTAGGATGCAAGCAAAAGCAAAATTTCGTCTAGATAGATGGCGTAAAATGGTAGTGTACAGATAATGAATGGTAATTTTTAAATCCTATAGGAACTATTTTCATCATATTTATTGTGTCTCTCCCAGGAAGCAAGCTATGTCTGTGCCATATCTCATCAAGATTCATTAAGCGTTTAAGATAGATATAGATAACAAACAAACAAACAAAAATATTAAGATGTTTTTAATAAATAGGTTAGACGTGTTGCGACGGCAGATCAGAATACAGTCGTCACCAACCCTCCTCTACCCATGGGCCCCAATGCGGCTGGCTGAAAACCAGTAATGGGGCTGGCTGAAAACCAGTAATGGGGCTGGCTGAAAACCAGGGCTGCGCGTTTTAGTATGCAGCTATACTGAGCCAGCTCCTTTGTCACACTTTTTTTTTATACTTTAACAATTTTATGACACAAATGTAACATTTTACACAAATGTGTGACAGTAAATACGATTTTTCTTTCTTTCTTTCTTAAGGATGTCAAATACTAACTAAGGAAATATTCCCTTAGTCGCGGAGAATGCTCAGCAGCGTTCTCAGTGCTCTGTGCGATTACTACCATCTACAGCGATCACCAACCCGTCTGCCCAGCGTGGCTTTTTACAAATCCCGCGGGACCCGAATGTTTTCCTGGGATAAAAAGTAGCAAATGTACTCTCCATTGTTTCAACTAAATCGAGTCAATCGGTTGCGTAATGTAAGGACAAACAAAATAAGCATGAACTCTATCGCATTTATAACATTAGTATAGATTGCTATCCCTATCCCTACCCTACTATACTAACTTACTTAATATTATAAATGTCAATGTAAGTTTGTTTGTTACGCTTTCACGCAAAAACTACTGAACCGATCCTCATGAAACTTTGTACACATATTCTCGGAAGTGTTAGAAATGATATGGGATACTTTTTATCCCGACATTGAGCTCGGTTCCTTTGTGAGAGGGGATGAAAGTGTTTGACGATTTTACACCATAACTCCGACAAATTATAACGGATTTAAATAATTATTTTTGTACTATAGAAATTGTAAGTAATATATATGTGTTTAATTTTGCCCAAACTTTGTGTGGATCTGAATGTGGTTGGAGATAGAGGGCAGAACTCCTCAGCGGACAGCAGAAAACTCCTCATTTAAGGCTTAGCGATACTGAATACTTTAATTTTTTTTAGAACTGCAACTAAATTGAACGCCACATCAAAAACAAAATCAAACGCAGACGAAGTCGCGGGCAACAGCTAGTCGAAAATATTTCTCGATGATAATATGAAATTTATTTTATTAAAACCGCATGTATTACAAAGGCTATGTAGAATGTAAATCCTGCATTTAAGCTGTGTAACGGAAATATTACGCGGACGAATTCGCGCACCCGCTTTTGTCCTGACATACATTTGATCATGATATTTTATGCCTTATTTGATAAGTTCCAAGCGTAAGCCGATTATCCATTCTAATGTTATGAATAGGAAAGTGTGTTTGTTTATTTGTTACGTATTTTCCGCTCAACCGCTGCACGTATCATGACTAAATTCGGCACAGACAGAGCTGGTATCATTGAAACGGATATGGGGTAGGACTTGTTCGCTCAAAACGACAGTCCCAACGTACTTAATTAAAAAAGGGCAAATTGTGATCAAGGACAAGATAAAAAGTACATAATTTAGAAACCATTTTTGATTTAAAAGATCACGATAAAAAATCTGATATGACATTATGGTGTTAAAAAAAAAGTGGTTTTCGCTGTTGTTATTGTTTTGAACTAGAACTGACATTTTGTCTTCATAATTCGGTATATTTACGTATCGTCTTGGTATTTCATGCAGTCTCTAAGAATTGTCATTTGAATTGTTCTTGAATTTTGATAATTTGAATTGAAATGTCAACAGAATTGTTGGATGGTGTCATTCAGGCGGACTGATGTATGGAATAGCCCAGTGGTTAGGACTTCGAGTTCAAATCCCAGCACGCACCTGTAACTTTATTATGTGCTTAAAGTAATTAAAATATCATTTGCTTCAACGGCGAAGGAAAACATAGTGACGAACCCGCATGTCTAAGAGTTCTCCACGATGTTTTCAAAGGTGTGTGAAGCCCACCATTCTGCCCTGGGCCAGCGTAGTGCACCACGGCCTTAACCCTTTTTTTGATTGGTGAAGTGGGCCGGGGATGATGATGATGATGTTGTTGTAGTAGAACGGATAAACAGATAAAAGAGTGATGGTATAAGGATGCAGATATCTCCGAAACCCTCAAAACTGAAACAAACGCGGACAAAGTCGAAGATAACAGCTAGTTGATTCTAGTTATCATACTTGTACGCCTATTGTGGGTATTAGGGGCAACGTGACATCAAATATAGCCGATAATAAGTATATCAAATATCGCTCGTTAATCAGAAGTAATAAGAACCTGGTAATACAAGAACACCGAACCTTAAACTTAGTAGGACAAAATATGCTGAGAGTAAGCATATTATCACTTCGAAGAAACCGTATATATCGCTACGTAAGTTATAATATAGGTATACCCTTCACATAACGGAATTCATAACTTTATAACTACATCTATAAAATGCTTTATCCTGACTGACTGACGGACAACCTACAGCCAAAAGTCTGAGTTTTGAAATAAGTGCTTTCAGCCCGCTGAACTAAGAAATAATATTTATATTTCGTCCCCTATATGATTTGAACTGAACTCTTTGAAAATTATGTGCATGAACGTTGCTAATCATAATCATAATCATAATAATTAATTTGCAAAAACCATGTGAAATTATAGATGTTTAAAAAAATTATACAGAACAATGTTTTAGCCCATTTAGAGCCATGCAAATCTTAAAAATAATTAAAAACATTCATTATTAGATTACGTCAATTAAAATATAAATTAATTAATTACAATTTTAATTTTATGTCCGATACTATATAATGACAATGAATTTAATTTAGTACCAGCAAAGTACTCATCTACGGAATAATAACATTTTTCAGTAAGATATTGTTTTAATTTGTGTTTCGGCTTATATGTACTAAGATTTTTATCAGTCAGCTCCTCCGGTAATTTATTGTAAATCTTAGGGGCTTTATTGTAATCTTATATTAAAAATACTTTTGCCAAACTATTGGGCCCTTTTTCAGAAAAATAACAAAAGACACTCACCCCAAAATAAAAGTAACCAACTTTCTCTTATATAAAATTACTATGCATTATCATAACTAGAAGTATTAAAACAAAAAACTCTGATCTAGCGATATCGATTACTGCATTCCGCGCAATGTCGCCGGCAGAGGTAAGAAGGCAATAATTAGCTTTCGTTAAACTCGGAGGCATCTTGAGGATCTGCACCGTCGTAGTTGTTGTTTCACGGAATAAGCGGCGCTTTTCTTCCGGACCGCATCAACTGGAATTCCTTTCCGGCTTCCAGTTCTCTCACCGATGCTTACGGGGTACCTAGCTTTAAAATATTTAGAGTGAACAAGGCATCCTCTAGGCAAGCTCACAAAGGCACTCCTAGCTTTGAGATGCTCTCGATAATTTTCTAGGAAATTTCCGTCGTCTGGCTTCAAAATCGCTAGTGCAATATCTGCTGAACTTCTCGGCAATAATTATATTAATATCCGTCCGGAGAATTATTGTAGTAGAGAACAATACTTAGACGCTAGAATGATTTAATGGAAATAGCTCGGATAATATTAAATGGAGTAATGCTCCTTGAAGCACTATATTATATTTACGTCTTAGGAAATAAACGGAAAACTGTAATAATTAATAGCACGGGATCCCAACCGTCATATTTAACTCATCTATGACTATCAGGTATTCCTATTTATATCTCTACTAATAATGAAGCTGTTGTTTTCTATTAGTTTGGTTGAAAGTGAAGTTTTGAGTCGATTTATAAATCTTCATTTATTTGATAGTCCAATTCTTAGAAGGTTATACCCACTTATAGTTTAGTTAATATTATGCTACGACCCCTTAGTTAGTAGTTGAGAATGAAGTAATCGCGAACCAACTATGCTATGCGGTGGATAGAATCCCTATCCCTACTAATGTTACGCTTTCACGCAAAAACTACTTAACCGATCCTCATAAAACTTTGTACACATATTCTTGGAAGTGTTAGAAGTAATATAGAATACTTTTTATCCGACATTAAGCTCGGTTCCTTTGGGAGAGGGGATGAGTGTTTGACGATTTTACACCATAACTCCGACAAATTATAACCGATTTAAATAATTATCTTTGTACTATAAAGGTTATAATCTGTGTTTAATTTTGCCCAAACTTTAGTTGGAGATACAGGACATAACTCCTCAGCGGACAGCAGCAAACCCCTCATTTAAGGCCTAACGATACTGAATACTTTAAATTTTTTTAGATCTACAACTTAATTTGATGCTACATCAACAAACAAAATCAAACGCAGACGAAGTCGCGGGCAACAGTAGTGTATAAAAGTTTGTGTAGGAAAAAAGGTTTATCCGAAGTTCTACCATACTAGTTTACTGACTATGCTTTTGCAAATTGGATTTGCATTGGTTTCCAATGTAAGTGTTCAAACAAATCTTTTAATTATTAAATTTCATAATTCATAGCATCATTTTTCGTGCTTTGACTACGTTTTATTTTGTTGACGGTTCACGCAGCCACGGGCCAGCTGATGGTAAGAAAACGATCTCCTATAAACGGAGCAACGCTTCGCAGGGCATGCAGGAACAGGGTCTGTATTGTGCCGCCCTGTGTCCATCAATCTAAGGCGTAGGTGTTTCGCCTGATGTACCGGTAATTATACCAGCCACCTCGACCTTCAGTCCGGAACACAGCTATGCAACAAAGCTGCTTGACGGCAGAAATAAGCTTGGCAGTGGAACTTCCCAGGACGAGCTGTGGCTCAATAAACCCTTGCTCTTGTACTAGTTATATGGAAAGAGAGGATGGAAAGTAACATAGGGTTCTTTTTATTCCTGGAAAACCAACGGTTCTCTTGGGATTTGTAAAAAAAAACCTTTATAAACGCGGAGGAAGAAAGCGGGCTACAGCTAGTGTACAGATAAAGGAGAAAACTATGTTTTTTTACAGGAATACCATATTACTTTTTTAAAAGTTTACATAAGCTGTTTATTATTGCTTTATATATGTGGGGTATTATATATAATTCAAATTCAAAATTCAAAATTCAAAATTCATTTATTTCAAGTAGGCCTAATATAAGCACTTTTGAAACGTCAAGTCTGTCTGTTTGTAGTGATTCTACCACAGTATAGGTTGTTATACTGTGAATTATATATAAAATAGAAACAATAAAAGTACCAGGAAATATAGCGTTGTAGTAATGTTGATGCATAACACATATCCATTTGCCGAAAGGATTAACTGCTTAAGCAGATTTACCCGAAAGGAAACACGAAAGTTTGCTCAAACATTTTCACAAAGGCGAACCCTAGCTGAACATTGGATGGCTTACGTATTTTGAGCTAAATTCAAATTGTCCTTTCACCCAAAATGGGGGTTGTGTGTGTGTGTGTAGTCGCATAGAATGGTCTACAGTTCGATTTGCGTGACTTATTAAATCGATTGACTAAATTATATATATATATATATCTTAATATATATAAATCTCCTGTCACGATGTTTGTCCGCGATGGACTCCTAAACTACTTAACCGATTTTAAATTAAATTGGCACACCGTGAGCAGTCTGGTCCAACTTAAGAGATAGGATAGCTTAGATCTTTAATTATAGTTGCAATTTTATTCTATTGCAAATTATTTGTCTATAATTAATTGACAGTCACATGACAGTCATACTACTATACTCATTTAAGGCTTAGCGATACTGAATACTTTAAAAACAAAATCAAACGCAGACGAAGTCGCGGGCCACAGCTAGTTATATATATAAATCTCCTGTCACGATGTTTGTCCGCGATGGACTCCTAAACTACTTAACCGATTTTAAATTAAATTGGCACACCGTGAGCAGTCTGGTCCAACTTAAGAGATAGGATAGCTTAGATATTTCATTATAGTCGCAATTTTATTTTATTGCAAATTATTTGTCTATAATTAATTGACAGTCACATGTACTCATTTAAGGCTTAGCGATACTGAATACGATAAAAACAAAATCAAACGCAGACGAAGTCGCGGGTAACAGCTAGTATATTATATTTAATAGACAATAAAGATATGAGTAAAATACAAGATGTGTACTTGGTACAATATTTATTTTTTTCAAATTTTGCTATTTATATAAACAAGCTTTATCTATTTATCCATTCCAAATTTCAAGTCAGTAACATTAACAATATGAAAGCTAACCAGACAACCTTAAAAGATAAACATTTCATAAATTTTATTATGATAGTGAAAACTATCAGGAATTATCAGGTTCTAAGATTCAGATTACGCCGAAGTTATATAAGACTCTGATGGTTCCGCAACAGACAATTAATTAATGTGCTTTGTTCTCTTCTATGTTTTATCTTCAAGAAACTAATCGTCCAGGTCACTCTGTTCATTATCTAAGGTAAAACTAGCTCGCTGTAGGTGTCCATAGGTTGGTCTATGTTTTTATTCCCTTCTCGGGCCAATAAATCACATGTTGTCTTTTAAGTTAGCTTCGTATTTACCACAGTAGTTAAGTATAAAATAGTTCCTAAAAACAAACAAAAAAGTATAAATATTTAGTTCACATAACTCAGACTATATACTATTATATTATAACAAAATAATTAAGCTCAACAGTTTCCCAAAAGATAGACATATACCTCGCGTGCGCAGTGACTTCTCGTAACACCAAAGGTATACCCCAAACTACAATTCTACAAAAGGGTAGACCCACGATTGCAACTAAGTCGTTGGGTTACCTTTACTAAGGTAAAATTTTGAGTCGATTTATAAAATCTTTATTAATTTGATAGTCCGATTCTTACAAGGTTATATCTATTTTTGGTTATTTAATATTACGCTACGATTCTTTACTTAGCAGGCGAGAAAATGAAGTTATCGCGAACCAACTATGCTATGCGTTTGGTAGAATAGTATATGAAAGTGTATGTAGGAAAAAATATATATCCGAAGTTTTGCCATACTATTTTACCAACTATGCTTTTGCAAATTGTATGTGGTTTACAATGTAAGTGTTCAAATAAGCGTTTTAATTATTATTATTGGGCCACCTTTGCTGGTATAGCTATGAAGCCCAAATAAATACACGCGTCGGAAAAAAAAAGATATACCACGCGTGCGACTCTGCGCCGTATGTTATCTTTTTTTGGTTTTATGAACCACCTTTATAGGTGTTAGGTTGTGACAGACGCAAAGTCACACCATGAGTTCATTTTTAACAATTAGGGAACGGAACCCTAGAAAGCGATATTAAAAGTCGAAAACAATTTACATTTACGTTTTTAAATCAACTTCGTAGTCAAATTTTTAACGCACAAAAGTCAAAAATAGTCTTAAGATTAATGTCCTTTAGTTTTCGCAGAAGTTAGACTGCAAATGAGCATTTCACGCGACAAGGACTCACAAAAGGGCTGTCATGTTGCGCTCATTTCGGTTAGGGTTCATCCCTTTTTGTTGTAGATCTTTGTTTCAGGCATTTTTTATGTAGTGTAATAAGGTTGCGTGAATATTTATAAAATAATGTCAACACTTAAATATTTATGTTTAATTATCTGTGTTTGTTTCGGATCTTAAAGTTAACTCGTTTGTTTTCCCGAGTCAAACTGTATCCTTTTTACACGTCTGCATTTTATATTTGTCTAACATAGGTAGAAATAAAATATACACGGAACTTTGAAACCAGAATGTCTATCTCGCTTTTCAGTCCCTACTACCTATATAATGCGACATTGCAATATTGCGATTTGAAACTTATTCTCTGTTAACTTTCCAATTACTTAGAAAAGTGGTATTAATTTAACGAATGTTCACTTTATTAGCGCTGATGCGTAGGGGAACTTCTCTGATGGAGTTAGGAATTTCATGCGGATGCTTAGCGAGACTGACTGACTTTGCGATTAAAAGGGGATTACATCCCTTTGAACCGCAAGGTGGCGATTATTCCACCAGCAAATACATTCCGAAGGAGGGTTTATGTCAGACAGGTCGTCGTTCGTAAACAGTATGCTAAAACCAAAACAACAAGTCTGTCTTCAAAGTTAGAAGAAGACATGCTTTGCTGACTGTATGTTGGCTTTTTAGGAGATTTTTTATTAACGCTAGTTTTTTCTATGTGCGATATTCATTCATCTAATAATGTTGATACTTATATTTGGGATTTTGTCCGCCATCATAAAATCAGAACCTTTTAGTACAGCCTAAAAGTGTCGAATAGTCGCTGGAGTAGACGTGAACACGTCAATGCACTCAGTTAAAAGCTAAAACATATATCGCAATATTCCTGACACTATAATCCACTTCGTATCATTCAATTTTATATTTCACGTTCCTCTCCCATAAAAGTCTGAAAAATGATTGATCTATGCAACGTTTAACATTAAGTATCTGATAAATATATAGCAATGATAAGGGACTCGGTTTTACTAAAACTAATAACTACTTTATATAAAATTATAAATGATTTTGTTTGTTAATATAAAAATGTGTTATGTGGTATATTCATATATTATAATTGTTATTGTATACTGTTAATTCATCTCGCTTATACTTGCAAACGTCTTGAAAAGTTAAAATAATAGTTTAATTTATTTTGATAGCTATAAAATAGGGTTGAATTAAAACCTAACGAAACAGCTGAACTGTTAAATTTGTGAATTGGTTGTACTAAATTCATTGGACGATAGTTTAAAATAAGTACTCGTTTAATGAACGGCCAGTGTCGCTCTGGATGAAAAGATAGCTCCGTTAATACTTATTTTATAAGAGATACCTACTACCAGCGGATTCAATACAAGTGCCATTAAACGAGGATTAATATTAATAATAAACTTAAGTAAAGATTTTCTTGTTTTGTTGACAGGTTTCAAGTTACAATGACCCTAACGCATTATCAGTGGACAATGTAGCAAAGTAACGATAACAAAGAAATATCGCTTTCTCGTTAAAATATTTATACAATGAGAACAATGTGGTTGACACAGTAGATATCTCGGATATCGTGCGGATGATTATAGAGTAAAATGCTCATGGCTAAGGGGATTTCAGGAAAATAATTTATAAGTTACAAGGTTTCACCTATTTTGCCTGCTTTGCTTACCTATCCTTTGTTAGAAACTCGCGTGGAAAATATAATTCTTCTAGATCCATCAGTACTCACTCGCCTATGTTACCTATACTCGGTGACTGTTCTTGGGTCGTACAAAAATTACCGAGTAAATCGGTTCTATGTCTGCTATTCATTGGAAATAATAATAAACGTAAACAAAAATTAAAACTATTAAATTTATTGGTGTTTAAGAAGCATCCTATATTAAGTGTAAGAGGCGCGGTGCGGTGGCGGTATCAATTCAATCAATTGCAGCAGAAATAAATATTCCTATTTACCTAGGTTACAAAATTCCGTTTTAAGCAATCCGTTACCCGCCAGTTAGTAATGACGAACATCATCCGTATACACAACTAATATTGGAGCATAGAAAACCACTCCACTTTAGAATGGTTTCTGGAACAAATGGTTAGTTACCTCATAACATTTAGCGGATGACAGTAATTTTTAACCTCTAATGTTTTAAGCGTTCACCATAAAATGTAAAAAAGGGGAATAGTTTGTGAGCTAGCATCATTCCGCGGGTGTAAAGTGTGACGTGCGCGGGGCGTTTTCACTGTTTTTGGACACACTACTATCCTACTGCCTACTCCTTTGTACGTTCCCAGAGCACAAATATTTCGCCCATGTCATGTTAAAGGAGAAGTTTAGAACATTGATTTCATATAATGCTATGGTAACCTCAACGTTGCTCCAAACCGGGCTTGCCTTTCTGTCAGTGTAAGAGTGGATTAACTTTTTTATTCGGAAAGCGGTTGACTGCAATTTCACCGATAGACTTAAATTCCAATTCAAATTCACATTCAAATCATTTGGTAAACAGCAGTGCTACTACGTGGGTGGCGTAGTTTAAGCATGTGTCTTCTATTACTTTTATGCGAATTTAATAAAAATTATACTCTCGTAGGTGTTCATGGCATTGTCAAAATTTTGTATTTTATAAAGTACTAGCGTACCCAGCCCGCTTCCCCGGGCTAGATTTTGCTTTATTTTATTTAAACAATAAACTTACATCATTACATTTTTAATTTAAGTCTCATAATTTATTAAATCATTTATTTCTCTCCGTATTCATTCTGTTCTATTCTCTTCTCGAGCGGGTGAAGATCATTATCTACACACCTATGTACACCCAACAATAGAATATCATCATAGTAAATAAAAGCTGTAATTGACAGTTCAAAAATAGGAGTGCTCCGATCGTCACCAAACTTTACAGGATTACTCGCCAGGTCAATTCGGAGATCCCCTGAAAGTTTCATTGAAATCGGTCCAGCCGTCTCGGAGCCTATACGGAACATACCCTCACACTTTCTCTTTATATATATATATAGAAGAAGATTACTTACAGCTCGCAGTAGTTTTAAGCTGAAATATGGCCCTTATGCATTTTTTCTGAGCTTTAAATGCAGCTTTTTTATCTGTAGAATTCCCCCAAAATATAACGCAATATGTAATATGTTATATAGCCATGGTAAATAGTTAATAGTTATGAGATATAAACGGTTTTGGACAGCATATAAAGTATGTAAACTAACATCACATTTACGTAGGCGTAAAATTGTCATTTAAATGGAGAAGCAAATTTCAAGAGCAAATGACAATTCCGTCAGATTTACGTTACTCAAATGTGAATTTAGTTAACTTGATAAGGTAAACTAGGGGCTGTCCCCCAATTCCCTGTTATATTCGAATGAAAGTTATTGTAAACGTAAAGTAAAAGTTTCAAAGTTTTCGTGGTACGACGGGTGTCCAAATTAACATCACTCTATTTAGTGTGGGTCAAAACTAAGTATATTGAAATAAAAGCAAAGAGCACTTGATCTTTGATCGATTCATGAAATATTAATAATTAAAGACTGTTATTTTATTAATTATAAGTAAATGTTATTAATCCCGATGTTTACAAAACCGCGCTATTCCTTTAATATGATTACTTGTCGCTGCATTTTGGTTAGGAACACTAAAGTGTTTTAATTGAGTTATTTAAAAAAATATATACAATTAATAAACAGATTGTTTTGTTCAATATAATTTTCTTAACAAAGGTAACAAAAAATGTACTTCTTAATGTTGTGATTACTCACAAGTTGCGAAAGTATCGCGTGTGCAATGCCCCTTGCAATATATCACTTGGCAGTGTCTAGGTATGCAGACGCCCTAAGCACGCCAGCTGGTACCGATGAGTCACGAAGGAGGGTCTCCTCCCCCATTCAAAAAGGACTACAATGACGTAGGCAATTTTAGTCCTTAATATTCGACAAAGAACGTTGATAATGCAACAGAAACCAGCCGCTTTAGGAAGTTAACTAAAATATGGTATCTGTTATATATGTACAAATTATACTTAGAAATATGTTAAATAGCGTACTTACAAATCAAGTGATTACTGTGCTCTCTACTATAAAAACTAAGATACTTTCTTCCTTGTATTTTTGTTTTTTTTTCAAACCATGACATCCATCATGCAGTGTTACTAGTATGTTGTGTTTACTTTTCGCTCGGTATAGCTTTCTTAGCTTTCAGGGGTGCAACCATTTTCATAAGAGTATCGATAAAATAGACGGCCGATTGGCGCAGTGGGCCAACCCTGCTTTCTGAGTCCAAAGCCGTGGGTTCGATTCCCACAACTGGAAAAAGTTTGTGTGATGAGCATAAATATTTTCCAGTGTCTGGGTTATCGGTATTTTATAAGTATTTATGTATATTATTCACAAAAGGAATTCATCAGTCATCTTAGTACACATAACACAAGCTACGCTTACTTTGGGGCTAGATGGCGATGTTTGTATTGTCTAGTATATTTATTTATTATTTCAGCTCTATATTTTAGCCCTCATAAACAATTTTTTTTATTTTATTTTATAAACGTGATTTGTGTACGAGCTTATTTCGAAAAATCACTTTTATAGTAGAAATCAGAGATGGATACTTTCATGTAATATATTAATGTAGATATACTTGTATTCTTTTAGTACAAATTTAGTTTTATCATACTATGATGACCTATTGAGCCTCCTAACTTAACATTTCGATGTCCCCATTCCCAAACCCTCGGCAAGGGCAAAAAGTTTTGTCTATTTCGATTATTTTATGTAGATGTTGTTAAAGGAGCAATGTATAGTGTATACTGTTTCGACGGCCGATTGGCGCAGTGGGCAGCGACCCTGCTTTCTGAGTCCAAGGCCGTGGGGCCGATTCCCACGACTGGAAAATGTTTGTGTGATGAACATGAATGTTTTTCAGTGTCTGGGTGTTTATATGTATATTATAAGTATTTACGTATATTATTTATCAAAATATTCATCAGTCATCTTAGTACCCATAACACAAGCTACGCTTACTTTGGGGCTAGATGGCGATGTGTGTATTGTCGTAGTATATTTATTTATTTATTTATTTACTGTTATTTTATTTAAAGAAGATTTACATTCGTTTTGATTGAAATATAAAGTTGGGACAGAACGATAAAATTAAACCATTTACCTACTCGCATCAATAAGCGGGCTATGTAACAAAAAAGAGGACTGAAAAGTTTTAGATTAACGCCTTCAAACATACAAAAGTTAAGCATTATTTAAGCATTCCGCAGTTTAATAGTTTAGATGTAGAACATTGTGATATGCAAATCAATTAGATCAGTCGACGACTTACTATATACAACTATTACTAGCGTTTAACTGGCAGCATTCTAAGCCCTCATACAATGGACTCCCAGCGCTGGCGCCTTGTTCACGTTACTATTCTCTACTCTGTAGTCACACATTCTTTACGTAAGAAAGGAATACAACCGTTTGACTCCGTTGTCCCCCATTCAACTTGCAAGTCGTAATCAAGCTTTTGAGGTGAATGAACGTTTTAACAGCATTAATGTACATTGATGTAGTTTGTTTGAACAGTGGTTTGAGGCTGAAACTGGCGTGTCTTTTATGCTGGCTTCCTATGGCTGGTTCCCCCCTCGCCTTTTTACCATCGAACCGCAAGGCACCGTAAGGATCTGCATCCCTACGTGGTCGATATACCGCGGACGCGTACGAAGCGCTTCGCATCTTCGTTTCTAATCCGCACCGCTAGGATCTGGAATGTCCTTCCGGCTGCAATCTTCCCCAGTGCCTACAATATGAGTACCTTCAAATCAAGAGTGAATAGGCATCTTCTCGCGCGCTCCACTTAGGCTGCAACATCGCTTACCATCAGGTGTGATTGCAGTCAAGCGCTCGTCTATAAAAAAATATATATAAATATTTATCACGAGTCTAAACGATATCGATGAAACAAAATATAATGTGGACTCTTCTCTTTTAATGTTTGATGCGCCAACGCCGGAAGCAGGGCATTAAACGCGTTAAAGTCAAGCGTGATCGATCACCGCCGGTTCATCGACGGCCAATTTCCTTTATCGGGTCGCAAACACTAATCAATTGAGCACTAAATGAATGCATTAAGTCTATGAAGCCACCAGGTGGAGGCCTAGTAGGGGGGACCGAATTTAGCCCCTGGCGCAAATCTAACTTTTCTTTTTCTCTAGTTAGACCTGCGCAATCTTAGCTGGTTGTGAGTGACGATGTACCTATTAATGGTATGGCAGTTATATTAAACGCATACTCCTAATGGGTTTCTATGCGGAATCACAATGGAACGCTAAATCGCTCGGTGACACTAGCCACGCCCAAAGCCTTCCCCACCAAAATATGCATGCATCAGATATAATAAATTCAATAATTTTCCCCGCTGGGGATTGCATCCGGGATCTTTCACTCATAGAACCACAGTGTTCACCGCTACGCCAGGTCGTCGACAGTTCAAAATCTCGTCTTGTGACACCTGACAGAAATGATACCAATCACCTTCTTAGGGCACCAAATTATTTTTAACATTTGTAAAGAAGAGCGATTTGTGAATCGAAATGTCAAGATCACATACACCTATCCCTACTAATATTAGAAATGTCATGTAAGTTTGTTTGTTACGCTTTCACGCAAAAACTACTAAACCGATCCTCATGAAACTTTGTATACATATTCTTGGAAGTGTTAGTTATATAGGATACTTTTTATCCAGACATTAGGCTCGGTTCCTTTGGGAGAGGGGATGAAAATGTTTGACGATTTTACACTCTCCGACAAATTATAACCGATTTAAATAATTATTGTTGTACTATAGAGATTATAATATGTGTTTAATTTTTCCCAATCTGTGGTTGGAGATAGAGGACAGAACTCCTCAGCGGACAGCAGAAACCCCCTCATTTAAGGCTTAGCGATACTGAATACTTTATTTTTTTTTAGAAATACAACTAAATAGAATGCCACATTAAAAAACAAAATCAGAGGCAGACGAAGTTGCGGGCAACAGCTAGTACGATATAAATGTTAAAAAGCCACTGCAAAATAAAACCTTTGAGGGTAAAAGTAATTATTTTCAGGTTTTATCACTACAAATAATAATTTACATTTAAACTTTGCATTTGGCATACTTAACACCTACCGTATTTCCACTTCGCTTCTGACATTACAAATGCAAGTGTGTTGAATGTTGATGAGATACCTAATTACAGAATTACGCCCCAGATTTATCCCAAAGGAACTGCATATTTCAATTCCGGGATTATTTCCGGGGGATTTTACAAAATGTCGTATTTTTTGTAGGAGATACTTTTTGATATTAACTTGATACGCCGAACTACATATCAATTTCAATCCTAATCGCAGTCCCACGTATTCGTGGATTATGTTATAACGCTAACTTACATTCAAATGCTACAATGTAATGGGTATGCTAACATGTACCTTTAAAAAAAATTAAGCAATACTTCAAAAATATCGTAATAGATGGCGTAATAGAATAAGGTTTCTTAAAGTTTAAAATTGCTTTTTTTCATAAAATACACAAACCACTAAAGGTATAGAAGTGAAATCTTATTTAAATACAACAGCGGTTTGTGAGAAACATGAAATCTGATTAACAAATAGAAGGGCCTGCTTCGCCCACAATTGATTCGATTTTTAAAAATACCGCGGTATCTGTTAGATATCCTTGAATAAAGTGTAGTTAACCTCTGTCCTTCTGCAAGACACCTGAAATAACCGTGCCAAATTTCATCATGATCGGTGTAGTAGTTGAACCGATGATAGGTAACAGACTAACAAATAAACAAACAGACACACTCGCATTTATAATATTAGTAAGAATTTACAACAATTGATTATTTTATTATAGTAAATTAGTAAGGGTAGATTTATTATATATCGCTGTCTCTTCTGCACTCACTCACTCTTCTGTCTCACTGTAATGTATACGAAAAGAAGCATATCCAACTTTTATGTATAGTTATTTTCATGTATTGTGATGTTGAATGGAACAAAGATAGATCAAGGGTTACCCTGTTATTGCGACGATATCGACGTCTGGCGCCACAGAGTTGACAGCTGCTTTTAGAAATGCATCATACTATCACGTTGGAGGTATAGTCTAAGAGGCAACCGTTGAATGACCTAGATCATAATCTTTTGACAGTATCCTCCATTGGTCGCTTCTGCAGGAGGCCCAGACTTTGGTACTTTTGTACCTTTGTACCTTTGTATTACAGGATTTTAACCGCTGATAGTTTTTATGTATTGGATTAGAATATTCTTACAGTATTAAAAATATAAAAATGAATATGACAAACACAATTTCACTGTTCACATTTGGCTAGCCAAACTGACAAATATACTTCTAAATCCAGTAAAAAAAGCGTAATAAAGGCTAATTTGTGAATCTAAACCATCCAGGGTGCTACCCAAACGTATACCAAAAAATTCATTCAAATCGGTCCAGCCGTCTAGAAGGAGTTCAGTGACATACACACGCACACAAGAAATATATATATATAACATGACTACACAATAATATTACCGCTGACTCAAAAATGTTGTCATCATTTTTTTTTGTTTTGTTAGTTGGTTATACTTAAAAACCTACTTCGGAATTAGCAATGTTATTTACGAGGTCGAGTTTTTTTAATAAGAACATAATAGGGGTATTATACCTATCCACATATTTGGGAGATTCGCCAAGATACCATTCGCTATTTTATATATATAAAACAATACTAATTTATTGATAGCCGATACGTTTACTTTTATTAATGAAGGTTGAGATTAATAATGATTTGAAAACACAGAATCATAGAAGCCAGGGAAGAAATATTTCGTAAGAATGTGTCCTAATCCTACCATCAATTGCCTGCAACAGTTCTGTTCAATCAGTTCTTCTTTATGAGTCCTAGGCCGTGGGTTCTATTCCCACAACTGGAAAATGTTTGTGTGATGAACATGATTGTTTTTTAGTGTCTGGGCGTTTATCTGTATATTATAAGTATTTATGTGTATTATATTCATAAAAATATTCAACAGCTACGTTAGTACCCATAACACAAGCTTCGCTTACTTTGTGGCTAGATGGCGATTTGTGTGTTGTCGAAGTATATTTTATTATTTATTTATAACCCTTAGTCGTCTCGTACGACACCCGCGGGAAACGGAGGGTTGTGACATCTGTATTCTGATCTGCCGTCACTACACGGCTTGGGATACCGATGGTTTCAACAATCCGGGGAACATATAATACTAATGGGAATCAAATGTATTTAGTTCATGAATACCTATGGTGACTACAATCTACGAATTCTACGAAATCTGGCTCTATATAAATTACGGCCTCGCCATTTACCTAATGATTGTTTGATTTGTATGAATTGTGAACTAATGGAGACGTTGATTCATGTCACTCAATAGGTGAAATATAATATTTCCTGGGGTTTCCATGACTTAGGGTCAAAACACATACACACTATACGATGTCGAATCGTACCTCGTTGCGCCGTCGTGTAGTGAAATTCTACACCGACGTAATAAGACATTGCATCCTGTAGGGCTAGCATGCCTACCATGAGAAAATTAAATATCGCCTATCGCTATAGAGAAGAGTAGTGGAAGATAACTATACGACGTCGTTACGTCGTGATGTGAAGACAGACAATGCAATACTGCCTCAGCACCGCATTTAATGGTCAATTGTCGCAGACGATGTATGATAAATCAAATCAAATCAAAAATCATTTATTTCAAGTAGGCCTAATACACTTATGAAACGTCAAGTCTGTCTGTTTGTAGCGACTTTACCCCCATTTCGGAAGGCAGATTCTATAGAGAAGAACCCGGCAAGAAACTCAGCAGTTGCTCTTGTCCAAATCATCAAGACTAACCCATTACATGCCCATGTTGCTCGAGTCTCCTCTCAGAAGGGTTATCGTACAGTCCAGCACGCTGGCCTGAACGAATTGGTAGACTTGACACGAAGAAACATTTTTCCTTGCTAAAGGAAAAAAAAGAAAGACTTTAAATACATGATCATCCGCGGCGCATCTCAAAACAACTTCGAAACCTACGATGCGATATCGTGTCGTGCGTATGTTTTTTAGTCTTTAGGTATTTGTGATAAAATAGAGCTAAGATTCATGATTCCTGACTAAGAAAACTAGTTACTGAAGTCGTTGTTAAGTGGGGTGGGTACGTTGGGGGAATATGAATTGAAGCAAGTTGTTTAAAGAGCAGATTTATTTACTTCCGTATAGATACCAAGAAAAATATGGCTTCAGTGCAATTTGAGAGATGTTGAATGTTTTTCTCGTTATTTTCCTTACAAAATAAGTATAAGGTACTTTTATTTTCTTGTTCGAAGTAATTTCTATATCCGTTTTAATCTTTAAGTGATAGTAAGTTTTCCGTCCTATTGTTCATTAAATAAGCAGCTTATGAAAATTATTGAAGCTGGTGTCGACTCTGTTTGACTTTCCAAAATACCATGATTTTTTCTACCTTTTTCACAACCGATCTTTTAAAGTAAATATTCCACTGTTAAATTACTTCTACTTTGTCCGCTACAAACAAAATCGATAAGTGTTCAAACCAAAAAAAAATACCTCAAGATACTGTAAAGTTTGTTATCACTAACACCTTTGTTGGCAGTTATCGAGAAGTCATCTGTCGTCTGCGCATACAACGTAAGCGGTTCAACCTCAGAATAATGAATTTAGGCACGGTTGATCCTTACAATAACCTGGAGTAAGTATACGAAATATGAATAGCATTAACATAAATGCATCACGAGACGTATAATAAATACCTCCCTCACTTAAGTTAAGGTTTTCAGTTTATTATTCTAAGGAAGGTCGCAAGTTACTAATATATTAGTAACTTGCGACCTGCTGCCCCGGAAAAAAGTGAAGTTACAGCCACATATAATCTATTTCTCGGAGATTTGGTAGTAAATAATATTCGTTGCGTGGTTTAGTAGGAGTAAACATCAGGCAGACGGGTAAAGTGACTTTGTTTTATACGAATACTTTGTAGACGTAAGTACCGTTTATTATTACATATTCATTTAGTAACAGTCCACCAAACCGCACTTTGCCAGCGTCGTGGACTGCGGGCTAGTTCCTTCTCAATCTGAGAGAATACCCGTGCCCTGAAGTGGGCCGGTAATCTGTTGATAAAGATGATGATTAAGTATAAAGATGTTTTTTTACATAACTCAGAAATTCCATTTATAAGCATTAATGACTTGAAAGGTCATCTATGCTTGTATTTTGTCTTTCTATGTGTTAAAGTGCTTAGGCAGGTTAACCCAACCGCTTGCCTAAGGCTTTCGGATGGGTAAGAAGTAATCCATCTTACTCGGACTATGGGTGCTAGCTACTGTTGTTCACTGAACAAGAATGCTCCGCTACCACGCCTAAGATGAAACTCCTAAGCACATCTACATCACTAATTAAGATACCCTTACAAACTAAGATACCCTCCTTCTTAGTTCGTTGACCCTGCCTGAGGAATCTAACCTTCAGTAGAGTGACTAAACTTAACGGGGTTCGACGCAGAGAGGCGAAAGTGGAGTTGGAGCGCAGAGGCTAGATGATTTATCTTGTCAGAAATTATAGTATTACGCATGGCCATTTATCCCATGGAAGCTTTGGAGAGAAAAGCGCCTTTAAGGACGACAACAAATGCGGAAGGACGAATGGTGAAGAAGGTTCTCGGTTCGAATTGTATCCACACAGTTCAATGTCGCGAGAAGTGGAAGATGTTGAAGGTGGCCCACGCCAATGTTTTCGATAAAGGCTGAAGAAGAAGATGGTTATAAATAGAAATGGAACGCAGAAAAAGATGCAGTAGGTATAGATGATTTTTCAAGTCATCTTTGGTTCCACCCGAATATATAGCTGAATTCTCGTTTCTTAAGATATTCGAGTGTCGCATAGTCATTTCTCGTAAATGCAATTACAGTTCCGCTAGCTTTCCCGACGTCCGTTCGATCTGTATACGTTGTAAGGTCGAACACGGTATTTAATTAAAAGAGGTCATGTTTAAGAAGTTATCTTGCGTTCTTCCAGAATATAACGTCGCAGACTCGCTTCTAGATACATACTCTGAGATTGCAATGACATCGGCTAGTAGTCACTCGTATCTTCAATTACAATTCCGTTGACTGGTCGATTTGCGTACGTAATACGGCAACCTAACCGTATGAGATTGAAAGAGGTCATAACCTCATAAGTCAGTTAAATGTGAAGTTATTTGGAAGAGATTGCAAAATGGTGAGAATTCATGTGAGAAAAAACATGGCAACGGAAGTGCTCATAAGATCTTAAGTTACGGCAGACCTGAACAAAAACGCAATTAAGTACCTATTGGTCAGAAAATCACTTCGTGTGTAAAAGTAATGCATTAACGCCAACTTGCATCCTACAATCATCTTACATGAAGATTTTTACACACGAATCTCTATATATTTTTAGAAACCGTCTGAAAACCTTTAATAACGATTGAATGTGTTAAACTTACTTATGCTCTGGTACATCTACATATAAGATTATTTAATTAATGGTATAATATATAAATTATTTTTAAACAAAAAAAAAACCGACTTCAAAATACGCACAGGAAAAAAAATTTTGCTACTTTGGGCTATAATGGGAATACCTGGGAAAATAATAATATTTTAAATCGGCTCAGGCGCTTTTAAGTAATCGGGTAACATATAAAAAAAAAGATTCCGGCGAATTGAGAACCTCCTCCTTTTTGAAGTCGGTTGAAAATATAATACTTAAGTACTAATTGGCTCGTTGGCCACTTCTTTGTACTGCATCCGTTATGATTTGCCTTACTCATCCAAAGTCTATTGTACAGCTAACGGAAAATAAATCGGAAATCGGAAAGCCGGAGATATCTAGACTTTATATATAGTTTATTTTCTTAATGGACTTTAAACTACGCGGGAGTAATTTAATTCTTCCAAAGGCGAGAAGTGAATAGAAGGATCCGAATACACTGCATCTTACACTTCATTAGATTGGCTTTTCATAAAAATGGATTTTCATTTATTCCTTACACTTTTCTATGCCTCTCTAGTCTCTATTTCAATTTAATTTTTTATTTCTTTTGCAAAGTGGACCGAGGTTTTGTATTCGATGCGTATTTCCCTCCACAATTATAGGTCGATTCCATTTTTTTTTAATTAGTTATATATAGTTTCTCCATAAAATAGATCTCTAATTAGAAACAAGACTGTGTTATGGGTACTAAGATGACTGATGAATATTATTATGAATAATATACATAAATACTTAGAATATACATATAAACACCCAGACACTGAAAAACATTCATGATCATCACACAAACATTTTCCAGTGGTGGGAATCGAACCCACGGCCTCGGGCTCAGAACGCAGGTTCGCTGCAAACTGCGCCAATCGCTATTTAAATTCACTCAGTTTCCATACCTAGCATTGTATTAGCACGCTAAAATCTTTGTCGGTAGTGTGGTAACTGGTCACGGCTAAAGCCTCCCACCAGACCAGTCAGAAATTACAAATTCCCAAATTTTCCCTTTCGGTTTTCTAACCCAGGA
Organism: Pararge aegeria; assembly: GCF_905163445.1. Lineage (NCBI taxonomy): Eukaryota > Metazoa > Arthropoda > Insecta > Lepidoptera > Nymphalidae > Pararge > Pararge aegeria. The sequence goes on from NC_053208.1 coordinate 9,707,279, forward strand.
CTCCAACCCATTTACAAGATACAAGCGCACTCAACTGTGCCAGGCCTACAATCAATATGAATTTCATGACAGAAATTCAAATAGAACCAACCTGAAAATTTAACCCTGGCCCAGTGATCCGATTAATCATCAAACGAACGATTTGTCGAGCGAGAAGTCAAACCAATTTTTCAGAAAAACCAATTGAGGCTTAAAAAATAAACTACTCTTCCGAATTTAACTACTATTTCAGTTAAAGCGGGTTCACACGGTTCGACTTTAGAAGACGAACATTTTTATTGCTCAACAAAATATTGAAAACGTATTGGAATGAACAAGTTTTGACAGTTCGATTAAAATTGATACAAAAGATGGCATTTTTAGTCGTATGCAAGAAAATCACACTTGCTCAGCGTAAACAATACGCAATTGAAGACGAAATGAACGTTGACAGGTTAAGAAGAGTCGAATCAGATTCAACAAGAGACTTCATTCAATAAAAGTTGGAAGATGTTGAACTTTAATCGAATTAATTTTCGTTGCCTCGATGAGCATCAACACAAATCGAACTCTTAAATTGTAGTATTTATAACATTAATTTTTGTTGGTTATTTCGGGATACAAAAGAAAGGAGAGGTAAATAGAGGAGAGCATAACATGCGAAAATGTGACTAAAAATGTTTACGAACTACGATTTTTAAAATTTTGTCCGAACCAAGTTTGAGAAAAACTTCGTCGCAGTTCAATATCCTTATACCTTACATGATAAAATAAAGACATTGATGCGCGGTAAAGAAGTTAGGTGGCCAACAGAGATCTTTATATTCACCCGAGTATAAACCAGTTTTAGTGAACCACACGAAAGATTTTTCTATTTGAATAGATGTCCGCTGCTGATGGGAAGGGAGTTTATAATGTTAGACTTTGATTATGTAAACAATACGCAATTGAACTAAATGTCGACTGGTTAAGATGAGTCGCATCGCTTTAAACAAGAGACTTGAATCAACAAAAGTTGAAAGATGTTGAACTTTAATCGAATTAATTTTAGTTTCCTCGATGAGCTTCAACTAAAATCGTTGATCAACGTGTGAAACTGGTATTAGTCTCCCTCAGTCAGTCAGGTCCCGAAACATTTGAAATACGTAAACAAGCTTCTGCCGTGCCATAAGCCGCTTAATGTCCGCGCCGCAAGCCGCTTGTTCCCCAGCCAGTCGATTGCAAACAATTAGGTATGTATCCTGCTGATTCAGTAGAAGGTTTCATGCAAGGGATTATCGAAGCTGTTTCGGCGTTGGGAAATAAGCATTTTACTTGCCTAAACAGATTAAAATCTGTGCTTTATATTGCATTTCATAGAAGAAATATTAAATACGCTCGATAGTATAGCGCCTAATTGGTAACTTTGAGATGCACTTGTATTACTACTCTACGAACTATGTGGGTCAGAATAATTTACGAATGCACTATGATGCCTATGCGCGCGTCATGAAAATTGATAACATGTTATGCCAAACACTTGAGCTAATATCAATAAGAAAGGCCTTTGAGCGAGATTGCTCGCTGGTAACAAGTTTTATTGTCATGGGCTTACGTCATAGATGTGCACCGCGCCAATCAAAGTGTGGTCTCCAGATAAATGGATTGAGTCAATTGTGAAATGGATGTGTAAGCGCAATGGATGTGGAATGAAAAGGCGCACCCCTTAACAATGATACCATTTCACACTTATTAATTTAGTTTATAGTCTATATATCTCACAGCTGTGATTTGCGGACGACATAGTTGTATTGACCGGGTCGCTGCAGTACATTGGTCATTGAATACAATTTGACTTTAGCTGTTCTAGATTAGTGGCTCTCAAGACGACCGTTGACAAATTATTTAAAGTATTAGTATTAGAGCATGTTATCCAAAGATCTGACCTCGATAATGTATCGCCAACTAAGAAAATGTTTGTAGCTCTACAAATATTTGATATTTTTATCGTAAAATCGTGTCACTTCAGGACTTTTATCCCCTAAATGCTCTACGTTTAAACTTGCAACTGTAATTATTGACGTCAAATTCGGCAGGCCCTGTATGAGAAAGTGTCAGGTCTGACATCGCAAAATGCACAACATAGTTAATGTTATTCTGGATCGAGGCTGTGGCTAGATTAGTCATTAACCACGTAGGTCTTTGTTAAAGCGACGTGACAGACTACTCAATTTGTAGATCATATTATAATTCCATCACTACCAGTAATACGTACCTACGTTACTAATAAGCCTTTTGTTGGCTTTTGTGTTGGGAACGCAGTCACATAATATATGTAATACAGGGTAATAGTACATAATGAGAGTAGGACTGTTTCAGTCGAAACAAAGTCATATCTGCAGCGGCAGAACTTGACGTTATCTCGTGTATCTCTCAAATTTCTCCGTGTATCTACTAATACCACGATGGCGGCCACGGGTACGAGGAAATCCATCGCCTATAAACAGACAAACAATTCACCAGGTAATGCAAGGAACCTGTCCTATAGTGAAACGTTGTGTCCCTCAAATTAGGGCCTAGGTGTTAAGCATCACGTGCCTGTAATTACACCGGCAATAACGCCATTCATCCGGAACTCTTAGTGCTTCCTCGAACGAGTTCTCTTACAAAAAGCCTTAATACAACAACACATGAACCGACGGACTTTTTTTTTTATGTTACTGCAAATTAGCCCTCGAATGCAATCTCACCTAGTGGTAAGTCGTTATGAAGTCTAAGATGGTAGCGGGCTGATCGGCAGTGGCGTGCATAGCCCTTGGACCCAGGGAATGCACAAGGTGTTCAGCACAAACATAAAGTAAAATTAAAATTTAGATTTTAGATATGTATGTCGGTTTATAATCAAATTACTTTACGAAAGTTATATTTTTGATTGATTTAATACTATCGTCTATCTACTGCTAATTGAATAAAAGTACATACCCTGATTTACGTCACAAAATTATGACACACCATTCGGCAGCATTTTCTAAGCACACTGATGATGATAATATTTTTCCAACATGTTTTTAGCGTCTTTATGAAAATTATTAAGATCACAATATCCTTTATCATTCCACACTATACGTATATTGGACAATAAAACAAAAGGAAAGCAAAATAATCGATTGGTATGTACAAAGCCGCTTAGCCAAGAAAAGTTTTCGTAATATTTATTATTAAACATACGTGTTACTTTATCACCTTTTTTTGGGATATTGGTAACATTGGTACACTCCTTCCTTGCGAATGATTTTTAATTTTACGATATAGGGATAGAAATTAAAGTTTTCTCTAAGTACTTTTTCCAGGCACATTGAACCCAAACAAAGACCGCACGAATATGCTTTCATTATAAAATGAATGAATAAACTACTACTCAAACTTTTATAAGTTACTGAATTTATGAACTTGAACCGTTTATTTATCACCAACGCCATACAGCATTGTTCAAAGGTAAACAATAATGGCGATTGAATATGCTAATGATAGTATTGCAATCGAAATTAGTCAAAATAGTCTTTAATTTTTTGAAAGTCTGGGTACGATCGCTATTTTATTATGATATGTAAACAATAAATAGAAACCATATTTATTGTTCTCTCTCTCTCTCTCTTTCCAATGACTCCTGGAAAACCGAAATTATTCATTTTTCAAAATTTAGAGAGCGTTTGGTTTCATAGATTATTTTCAAAACGAAAGACTAATTCGATAATATTAGTTCCTTAATTTTCTTAAATGACACTAAACGGTATTTACATTTGTGAATAATGTTTTTAATTCTAAAAAAAGAATAATGACCGTTAACAACAATAACAAACCAAGCAAATCATTTTATTCATAAAAAAATCAAACACGTAATTGATTATCCACTTCCGTAAGCAGTGCTTATAGACACCCATACTTAAAGAATTTATGAATGAAACTGTTCACACAAGACCGATGCTAATCTTGTGAGTACAAGCGCACGATTATAACATTACACGATACAAACTACTAACTTGCACGCACACATCTAGCAGAACGATCCTTTCTTTGGGCGTGCTTATTTTATTTGATATTTCTATGCAACAGTAGAGGGCGTCATATGTCGAGTGATTCATAATAATTGATTTACCCGGCAATCGATAACATGAGATTTAAATAATAATATAGGTATTTTTACGTGTTTTAAAAGGTAAATGTTTAGCGTTTACGGTTAAAAATTAAAATACGAATTAGAAGATTTTATTTTGTACGCTATGCGCCTCGCGCGCGCTGGTTGCGCTGTCGCCTGTCTAGCGACAATTGACCTAGAAGTTTGGCCGCTCATTACTATATGGCGCTTTCATATATTTTTTACTTCGTGTTTTTTTAATTACAAAACTTTAACGGTCCTATCTGAAGGCTCTTTTAAGACCCTGAGGGAAGGGTATGCACTGCTTATTTGCATATATGCAATGCACGCCACTGCTGACCGGTTATGGAGTATTGTAGTCATACCCCTTATCGGTTACGCGACATCGCACCAGAACACTAAATCGCTTAGCGGCACGTCTTTGTTGGTAGGGTGGTAACTAGCCACGGCCAAAGCCTCCCACCAGACCAGACCAGATAACATTCAGAAATTATAAATTCCCTAAATGCTTAAATCACAGCGCTCACCACTGCACTGCGCCAGGGAGGTCAAAATTCAAAAAATTCAAAATTCATTTATTTCAAGTAGGCCTAATTAATAAGCACTTTTGAAACGTCAACTCAGTCTGTTTGTAGTGGTTCGGAAGGAAGATTCCACTGAGAAGAGCCGAGGAAGAAACTCAGCAGATTGCTCTTTTCCAACATCATTTTAAAGTTTAACAATCTTTAGAATTTTTCTGTTTTGTGAGAGATGAGAGCGGAGGCAGCCTTGTCGTTAAGCAATTCATCAATCTTGTAGTAACCACGATTTGTTAAATGTGTTTTAATATATTGTTTAAACTTAAGTAAAGGTAAATCTAATATTACCTTCGGTATCATGTCATAAAAGCATATACCCATCCCCACAAAGGATTTCTGTACTTTTCTCAGACTGTATGCAGATATCACTAACTTAAGGCCGTTTCTAGTTAGTCGACTGTTTATATCGACTTTTTGTTTAAATTACTTATGTTTTGTTTAATAAAGATTATATTATTATAAATCTATTGCGAGGCTACTGTAAGTATACCTATATCTTTAAATTTGGTACGAAGGTATTCGCGTGATCTAAGTTTACATATTGAGATTGGGTCATGATTGGGATTCGAGGTACGGGATTGGGAAAGACTCCTCTAGCAGAACAAGCCTGGAGTTAGGATAATGTCGTTCTCCAGCCCCGCACCTTATAGACCCGGTAAATTCCGTTGGTTCCGGCTATTATAAATTACATTTGATAACAATCATTAAGTCAGTTCAGAGCAACGTCAAAGTTACCTAACATGACATCGATTAAATGCTCGTTATGGGCATGCCTTTGAAACGAAATAAGAAAAAGTTATCTTTATTAACTTTTGTGTATCAAGAAAGAGATTGCGAAAATGCAAACGGGCATCGTTGCGAGTAAAAGAATAAACTTCATCGTTTTAATAATAAAATTCCACGGCGTAGCATTCCATGGCGCAAACTTTATAACTTAGTATTGAAATTTAAATAAAATCAGAGGAATTCGTAATTGCGACACCGTTCGGAAGGAAAGCAGGACGGAAAATTGTTCCCAGTGGATTTTTGAAATGCTCCAAGTGTAGGTAAAACATCTCAATAAAAATATAAAATTATAAGTAAGTACTACTAGGATAGGTACCTACTATATTCATGGTCCTACCAATTTTCCCTAAAAATAACATAGGTAAAAGATTTTCTTTGTTAACAAAAAATTGACCGTCTTCGTTATACAACTAAAAAGCAAGAAATAAATATTTTCTACAACACTTTTATGTCGGTGCCAAGTAAAATGTAGAAAACTACTGCTACTTTCCTTGTCTAAGTATATAAAAATGAATACGAAGCATATGATCTATACATAGTAACGTTTGAACGCAAAAGCGTCGGCTAGTAAGTCGATAAAGTCACATAAATGCGTTAGCCGGGCACTTCAGTTGAATTTTCGAACAATTAAGATGGAACACGAGCCAATACATCGATCTGGTTCGTAAGTGGCAAATACGTGCACTCTCTTTAATGAATCAAAGGATGCGCTGCAACCAAAGAGATGGAAACAGGGATATAGACTCAACGCCGACTACAAAGATCCCAAAGCGAATCAGTTTCCCGCTAATAAGAAAAATAATTAAACTGAGGTAGTTAACTAAGTGTCTATTAATTGGGGTAGGTATAATTAAGTATTTTACAATATGTTTCCGTCAATGAATATCCTATAACGGCCCTCTGCTGGGGGGTCTCGCGCATGGAAGGGTTTATCCATAATCACCACGCTGGGCATACGGTAGTCTTAGCACAGAGAACTGCGCGATCTCCGTTTTATTCCCCTAGTCGCCTCCCACGACATCCGCGAGATGAGGAATGGTGGTGACAACTGTATTTTGATCTTCTGTTATCAAACGGCACCATTTTTCTATAATGTGGCACCATCCTTTATTTTTCTTAGCAAAACATTGATTTAGAAATAAAAGAATGTACGAGAATTATAGGCCGACTACAGGGCATGGGTCTCCTCTAACAATGAGAAAGATTTAGGCCGTAGTCAACCACGCAGGCCCAGTGCGGATTGGTGGAATTGACTGACTGTATTATACTAGCCCAGATAAACGTTCTCCGCTGTGGAGTTAAAAAAAAGCGTTCGCATTCCCACGAGGTCCAATTGTTAAAACAAACCATCCAGAGATCTGAAGCGCACCACCGTGCCTTAGAGCACTAAGAAAGTTATTCGTAGGGGTCTATTTAGAGGCTTGTACAGAATTTTCTATCACGGCACGCCAATAGCAGGAATATGCAATAAAATGGAAAAATTCTTATTCTATATTAGTTATAAGTATAGGCAGTGCTTTAGCGCATGTATGAAGTGAACGCCACTAGGTCGCCATCTTCTAATCTTCCCTCTCTGCAGTTAGAATGGAGGACCATGCACAACTGGGGATGACCTATGAACCTATCTATTCTATATGATGAACTAACTGGTACTAAACTTGCGATCAATAATAGAAAGAGGATTATTAAAATACTTTATTGTTTACTATATTATACATACAATTCGAAAACTGTTATAGCACTCCGATAATAAAGCTTCCTCCAGGCTCCATTGGCAAAAAAGTATAATAAAAAAGCGAATTACTAAAATTATTATAGTTGCAAAAACATACTAGCCTCTGTCCGGAAGTAATTTACTAATATCATTTGCAACAATAACACCTCTCACAAACATAATATAGACCTACTGTCTTATTGTGTAATTTTTGCATAGTTGTCCAGCATTCATCTCGGTACATAACACAGTATTTCAAAGCAGAGATTGTACAATTCCTGCGTTGCTACGGACTGCAGTACGAATCACGAGGTGTTGAGTTCATTGGTATTAGAACAATAAATGTTACGAGTTGAATTTTTCTGCCATTAAATTCTCATCATGAGATATCAGCCCTGGGTTAGGAAATTGGTCACCCCCGTGCTTGGTTTTTATCACTATCATGTGCTAATAATATTATTGTTAACACTCGTGCACCCAGATCTTAGCAACATGATGGGTTAATACGATAAATGTATCTCTTATTTTTCCTACATTATTAATCCGAGTATGGTACGTATTGTAGACAAATTTGATACCCGATTCAGATGGTCAGTTTTTAATCGGTCTAAAACATTGATGATACAAAAGATTACCCGGTTTCAAATCCTGCAACTTAAATTGAAATTCCAGAAGGGAATTTCGCAGCTTTATGGTGTGAGAATGTTCGCGGTGCAGTTAAAAATGTGCTAAGAGCGCAGAACGCGAAGGAATCTGTTTATATTACAGACCAGATTTGCATAACATTTTCAGTTACGAATCTATTAAGAGCGAGACATGACCATGATTCCAGAACTTTGCAAATTAAAACTCAACCTAAAATGCTACGTGGCCGCTTTACAATTCCACTTTTTAGCAATTTTTAGGTGCCAAAATTAAACTTAACCTAAATAAACAGGAATTTTTATTTAATCCCAAAATTTTACTTAATCGCTTACAGCAGATAATCATAAAGACATAAATATGGTCAAGAAAAACCACGAATAATCGTAGATATCCAGCTATAATATTTTTTGCGCTCTTAAGAAATTATTCATACAGGTATTCAATAGTAGTATGTATATAACGTTGTTTGAACCTCATACTGGTATACTCAGTATCTTAAGACCCTTCTTAAGATACTGAGTATGTACATTACATTGTACATTACATGTATTAAAAGCCTGCTAGCCGGCAGGTATATCTAAAACGATATTAAAGAGAATGATAAAAGTAAGAAATACTCGTTGATGCAAAATATAGTCACAACAATGCAAGGATGGACAAAGGCATGTCTGACCACTATTGGCGTTAAAGCGGAGTTTCTGAATCGCCCTCAGTATGAAAGCTCTGATGGCATATCCGGTGTATGGTCATAGAGATTTGTTCGTTCTAACTAATATGTAGAAATATATTACTGATTTTTCAGGAACTCTGTGTACATACTATGTACGTAATTAGCTAAGTAAGTTCAAGAGGTACGCTTTCTATACGTATTCATAATTACCAGTAATAATCAAAATCCCAATACCTAACAACTCTATACGCAAATGCATCCTGTACTCTTGTATATGTTTGTCGAGGGATACTAAGAGGTTTCAGTAGGTGCAAGCCATCAGCATTCCATTTTCTCCAAGGGAGTGGTAGGTCTCGGCTCTAAAAAAAAAAATGTTTCGTAACGAGAATTGAACATGTAAGTGTAGTTGAACATGCTAATCACTACACACACACACACACAAACGAGGCAGTTGAATACATGTTAATTGTGCTGTGTACATATTAATAATATATAATATATTTACCGCAAATTAAGTGGATTCAACCACACAAATGCAGGCAATGTTGTATTGAACCAGAGATAGCAAATGACGCATCTGGGGCATCATAGGCTATCTCTATATTTCTATAGATGAGAAGACAATGCAAGGTGGTCAATCCGACCAACATAACGACCGTTATATAAAAGGAAATCTGTATATGTATGTACGTACTGAGCTCAGAATATTCAATAGGTTAGCTTTCTATACTGATTCATCATTATCACTGACCTCTACTATTGTCCCAGTGCTGGACACAGGCCTCCCATCTCACAGCACAGAATTAAGAAGTATAGACCCATCACGCTGCCCCAGTTTTGGTGGCGGGTTTTGAATTTGGATGAATTTAACATGTTAGTAAAGTAAACGGGATTGACAACTTATCGTTTTCAAGGCACCGTCAATTTCCGTCAACTCTGGGCTGGTACTGACAGTTTTTTAAACTTACCTGTTACCATATACAATATATATAATTACGTAAAACCAAAACTTTTTACTCCTTTTTATGTAAGAATATGAATTTTTGCGCACTTATAGTTTATATAGAAGGCTTATATTTTTTTAAATAATGCATTATACATACATTCAAACAATAAAAAAAGCATTACACACATATATTTGACACATACACGCATAGGCTATCACTAGTATAATTATAAAGATACATCTGTAACTTCTAAAGCGTATTTAGCTGTGATACTTTTGATATATGATAACTTAATGTATATATAAAAATGCGTTTTATTTCGCAAACGGATCCGTGAATCGAAAAAGGATTTTCACGCACCTTACCGAACTCAAAAAAAAAACAAAAACTAAACAGGTACAAAAAAGCACTCTACATTTCTCGAGATGAAATTTCTCTTCTTTGGTGGTGTCATTAACTTATGTACCTATATCAAGTACATATAGAATATTCCCATTCAAAATTACAGCTTTCTACTCGGGTCTCTGAGCTAAAGCGCTTATGGACAAACTGACGGACGGACATGGCAATAATCATCACATAATTTATTCTAGAGTTTGACTTTAGATTGACATGATAAGTAGGGGATGGGTGATAGGGAGAACATTGAACATAACTATTTATGATAGGTCACGAAAATTATCTGTAGGTTTATTTGAGGCTGTGCCAATTAATACAATAACTGGTTCTAAAGACTACACAGATTTAAAACTATATTTTTATCAAGGCGGCAGATTTTTCCGGCGCGACACCCCTGTCACCATTCATACCTACTCCATTCATACGGGCCTTTTCATCACAGACAAATGAAATGCTCAGATGACATTGCTTTACAACATTGACATAATGTTTAGTACATTTGCAATTTGTATAACTTTAACTCGGTCTTTCTTCAGTTGTCTTTCCGGTTAAAAATTTGGTAGGTAACGATTTTTACAAGCAAATATTAAGAGGAATAGTAATAAACTACGATTTAAGAAGAAAGTAATTTTTAAAGACCTTATTAGTAAAATGTTTACGTTCACAATATGTTAGTAAAATGTTTATGTTAACAGTATAATTAATAATGATACGGACTGCAGCACGAATCACGAGGAGTTCATTCGGATTAGTCCAATAAATGTTACGAGTTGAATTTTTCACAGTATCATTATCAATAAACGTAAACATTTTACTATGAAGGTCTTTAAAAAATTACTTTCTTCTAAAATCTTAGTTTCATAAATGTTTCATGCATAGAGAACGAACTTATACTCGGTGCTAACATCTTGAAATAAATCTAAATTTGTACTTACTTGGAAGGGAAACCAAAATTAGCTTAGAGAAATCTTTGGGGTGCTTAACAGAGCTAAACGCCAATTAGCGGCCAATCACAGACTGCAATTGTATGAAGCCTAGAACACACCAGTAGATCGTATTGCGCGATCTGTCTAAACTAGGAAACTTGTGATATCTACAATGTCATAAAATAGTGTGCTATTGTATAACGTTGCATTCAGTCTCCCCTTCCGATTGGAAGACCTACTATTATTGGTCTCCCAAAAAGCCCTTGGTCGGATATAGATTTTTAGACGTTTACGTACACCAGACCAAAATCGCGCTACATGCACTTATTAATGTGTACAAAGTTTAAGACGTAAGTTCAAATTACGAGTCATATGAGTGCTTCCATCTCGTGTAAATCACATAACATATCGAAGTCATTAATTAACATAGGTAAAATATAGATAAAGATGACCTAAAAATGCTCAATAAGTATTGATCATATCCCCCAGCCCTATCGTCTTACCCGTATTATACGGGTAAGATGAGATGATAGAGGGGGGCGACGACCGCGCATTGGGGTCGATCGGCGCCGGCGCATCACTGCAATCGTCGATAGCACCTAGCGGTTCATGTCTAATCTTTACATGTAATAAAACTAACACTAAGTGCCTAATTATAGGTAGAAGAAGCACTTCATCATCACATCAACCCATTACCGGCCCACTACAGAGCACGGGTCACCTCGTATAATAAGGGGTTAGGGTAAATTGAAAAAATAATAGAGCTCTTGGAAAACCCCTACCGAAGCTAGGTTAAAACAGCATACCAAAAATTTATTATGATATTAGGAAAACGATGCAAGATCACCAAAACAACTAACCTGTGGTAGGCGGCGACAGTTTCGCAAATAGAGTGATTGCCTCGTAAATGAGAACCTACTCGTAGCATCAGACCAAAACCCAAGACGCGTGACATAAAGGCTCAAGGAATGATACTGCTTTCCTGCTTTGGAAGGTATTGCTTTCCCTCGAACAATATTCTAGATGCTCCGAGTAGTACCTACTCAATGTAAGCCGCTTAGCTACATACCGTTTAGATGTATCGTAAAGCTGTAATAAGCCCAGTCAGAGAAATGCCAACCGCACTAGTAAGGCGTTGGTTGTGGCGCCCCAAATGAAAAGCCCCGGCAGGTTAACTTGCTGTCGATTATTACCGGTATTTTGACACATAAGCCGTGTAAACACCAAATCAAGCATCAAACGCCTCCAATTAAAATGCTGGTTAGGCTAAAATCGACTTTACGTTCGCGTAAGAGAAAATATATTATACAATGTCTCCTAATTCGTTTTGATATCTAGCTTCCAATTGTTTGGCACTGATTTTCCAGTCACAAAATTCATATTTATTTGAACTGAATAATAATAACGCCACCAATTTTACCATCGATTAAATTCTGCTAATTAACCTCTTTTATATTGGTATTTTATTCTAAGTTCACCCGATTAAACTGTCGAGTTCATCTTACTTGCTTGTTGAGGGCTCTTTCGAACGTCTGATGTCTAGTGTCGTTGTCTTCGATGTAATTTTTTTGCATCAAAGAAAAAACTTCAAAGAAAAATGTTCGTAGCGAGGCAATGATCTCAATTAATTCAATAGGGATAAGTTAAAAGACGCTTTCGTATTGAACTCCATCAATTAAAAATAGTTTTTAAAAGCCAAATTTTCATTGAATGTTAGGCCTTTGCTATAGTCTTAATTGGGATGCTTGCTGCTTACGGACCCGAAGCGTAGTAACAGCTAACTATTCACTAATTGTATTGGTCTTGAAAGCTTAAGATTGTCACTGTCAGAAGTAAGCGATACAATTATGCTTGGAGTAAAAGTGTTATACGTCATCAAATCAGAAACGAGGATATCAACAAAATTTACCAGCAGACCTCAGCAAGTTTTGACGCTAAAATGGCAAGAAAAGGGGCACCAAATGTCTTTGAATTCAAAGAGGATGTCGAATTCCGGAACTAAAATGGCGACGTTGCGTAACCGCAGGATTTGTAAATGCCCCACAAGGCAGACAGGAAATATGAAATACTAGTTGCCGGGAGCCTCAAATACAATATTGCATGACCTGTCGATATGCAGAAGTTTATGTCTATCGGTTGGCACAAAGTTGAATATCTAATCCACGTCCATTTGTGTCTCACTTTGACCGTGTCTATGGCAGAAGCTTTTAGCTGGGAATATTCGAATCACTGTCAACGACTAGAATATTCCCATCGAAAGGTTCCGGAAACAATTCTCGGTAGAGTTCATTAAGGAAATGATTGGCTCAGTTACGTAGTCTCTATCTAAGCTATTTCGAGTTAACTTAGTTAGTTCTGGCTTACCGGCAAAACCGCAGCGACAAGCGACTTAGTGTTCCGGTGAATTATGTCATACCTTTTAGGCTAGCGCGTTCAATATTAGATTGCATCATCGCTTACAGGTTAGATCAAACCAAGCGCAAAACCTGTTAAAGAAAGAGCCATTTGTTTCAAGTGCAAGTAGCACTTGTTTCTTAAAGGGGTTCCGCAGTCGGTACTGCATACCTGATGGATTCCAGAAAATCTGGGATCCCTATTTACGTCTTTTATCGACAACCAGGGATATATGGAAAGAGTGTATCAAATTTGCCTTTAGCCTTGAAATGGAATCTTAAAATTTTTACACTCGGCAGTGTGTTTAATTTACACTTTAGTGTGTAATATGTTTACATTAGTGTGTTAATATGTGGTGTTATTTAGTAATTCCTCGATATTAACTATATGTATTAAAAATGTCAACTCCATACAGTTTCTGAGCATAACCACGTCGCACGTATTTATTGTTCATCTGCGTATTAAGACCCATGGAAAAAATAGAGAGCCAGATACGACAAAGATAAAGGCACTCTGCGAGAGTTTATTCCGGTTATTATTTTGACAAATATGGTACTCAAAAAATTTACACTCTTGTTATTCAAATAAAACTTAATATTTCAAATATCACGTAAGCTCAAAAGATATTTATATGCAACTAAAAACGTAGGTGTACGATCGTGAAGTCATTTAAATGAACCGTCATGGCTCCGTCACCCACCATCTAAGGATAAATCGAGTAGGGGCACATCTAAATGGGTCATCAAACTGCATCTGAGTTCAAACCCCAGTCCAGTCCGCCCACGTTTCTACTTCGCCTCATAACATCACGTTTATGCCTTATTCGTGCACCTTTATAACCGCAGTAGAGGTCACACTTTTACATGTGACCCCGGCTCCACACGTTGGTCCCGATGTTTGTACCAACGTTGGTTAGAACTTAGGTCGATAACTAATCTAATATAGACAAATATTGATTAGTCTCCTTAGCTCCGTGGACTAATTTTTTTTGACGAAAAAGTAACATCGCCTCATCGAGTTATATTAATAGACACCACTCAATCATTACGATTGTGTTACATTCAGTTGCATCTCAGGTAGGTATTTAGTGATGTTGTTTATTAAATTTAGAAATTCCTGTTCGTTCATTTACAGTTGGAGCGTATTTATTTAACCAACTTAGAGCGACCAACGTTGGTGCGAATATTGGGGTCAATATTATTCTGTCTAAGGTAAATTGGAACTAGGGTTTCGATTATTATCAGCCGTTATTGACAATCACCACGACCGATGGATTTACCGGGTGTTGAATATCGAACAGGTTTACAGCTAACCCATAGCGCCAGATAACCGGATATTCGATCGGACATGCGATAGTAATCCAATCAAAGTCGAATTGTATTTACATTGTTCAGGTGATTCCCACTTATCACAGTTCAATCAAGGGAACTAATGTGGTAATCTCGTACCAAAGACTAAGTAGTTGGTGCAGACGGTACCAACTGCCCAAAATAAAGTTAAGTTTTTGTTGCCTGCCATCTCATCCATCATCAATAGCCTATAAAAGTCCACTGCTGGACTAAAGGCAACGGGAGGTGTAGCAAATAATCACCACGCTGGGCAGGTTGGTGTTCGCAGTAGATGGCAGTACGGCAAAGAAGACGCTGACACCCGCGAGAATAGGACCTAGGAATCGGGGTGGTGACAACTGTATAATACAGTTGTCACCCCCCCGATTCCTAGGTCCAGGTCCTAATCCATCTGAATTTGTTATATATATTTGCTCAAACGCTTAATGAATCTTTATGAAATATGACACAGACATAGGTAGTGACCACTGTATTCTGATCTGCCGTCACCAAAGGGCACAAGAAATTTAAACCAAATTTATACATTAACGCGTTACAGATAAAAGCGCTCTTGATAATGATAGATTTAGGCATATAAAAGAACAATAAACTGACCCTTTAAGATCTCCTGTTAAGGGTTAACCCATAAAAGGGTTAATAATAGCTCTCTTTCTGTCTAGTGTTCTTTCTTTTTTATACAAATACTGTGTAGAACTAAATATTACTTGTTTTAATGCGAATACCATAATCGGCAGGATATTTGCCGCCATGGGTAGAGGAGCCCTTAGAGACATGGAGGGGAAGGGGCGTCGACCCGACGGTGCCTTCTTCGAGGAAATTAATCGGACTCGTGTGTTGGTGGCAGTGGCGTGCACAGGATTTTTACCAGGGTATGCATAAAGAGGGAAGATGGCATATAATTAAAAAATCCTTCCCCTTTATGATTTATACAAAAAATATTGGGTATGCAGTGCTTTTGTGCATGTATAAAGTGCACGCCACTGGTTGGTGGACTTTTGGACTGGAGTGGCTTAGTCCGAACGCCCCCGTGATCGTAGCACGGATTCACGTCCGGGTGACGCCAGAAATTGGGGCTGGCGAAGACGCTGTAAACATTGTGTGTGTGTGTGTTGGGGTCGGTTGTATAAGTGGACGCTTCGACTACAAGGGGGTTGGGGTGGACTGCTTTTTTAAAGTCGTTAAACTTTGATAGCTTTTTCATATACTGTTATGGAAAGACAAAATAGTGCTTAAATATCCATATTACCATCATTTATACACTAACTATGCTAACCGAGTCATCATAATTTCACCCTGCGAGCGTTGACTGCTGAGCGTAGGCCTTTCTCAAATAGCGTCAGCACTACCGGTTCTCAGCCCTCCTCATCTTTATCTCGCCGGTCCTTCGTTGGGAGGGCTTCCTACCCTTGTTTTGCGGTCTACATTAAAGGGCTTTCCTGGCTTAACCGCCATTGTACCTTTTTTATTTCACATGGTGAAACCCACATGGATACCACCGCGCCACGGGGAGGCACGGTGATTATGTCGGACTCGACTAAAGCCCCACGGTGTTCCTACCAGCCGCCTGGTGGCTGGGCCACGGGAACGCTTTCGCACACATCTGCGACCCGAACGGCCATCGTACGGGACAAGCATGGCATACCACTGTGTGGCGTTTGCGTGTATTAACTGTAATATATTTTACAAAATACTTTAGGTGCATGCTGGTAAAAGGAAACAGGAGCTAAATAATTATACTAACTAGAACTCAGTAGGGCACAGTATTTACATACATTACAATGCCTAATGGTCTAAACGGATGCCTGTCACAACTTTTGCATTGAACCTGTCACAATTTACAAGTCCGGCCTTAGGTGTTTATTCAACACTTATTGTTGATTACAATGCGTAAGTATGTTTAAGACATCCTTTATTCCTCTTCCCACCTTAAAGATACAGAAAATCTGTTTAACCTACAACTGATACTGCCTATCGTTTTGTGAAAGTTTCATTAGTAAATCAATAACTAAATATGGAAATTTAAAGTTTAAGTATTATATTAGTGTCACTAGATATCAAGGAATAACTAGTTATATTTAACTAGTTATTCCTTGATATCGAAATACTTACTTACAGCTAGTAAGCTGATGACCGATCTTTAAAGTTATCTTTCAGTTAAACTCATAAACCACGAACGGTTTTTTTATTATTTATAAATGAAATGCTCTGCCCGTAGTTTCGTGTATTGTATCTCTAAAGATTGTTAGAACAAATAAACTCATTTTTGCGTTAATAATATTATTACTAGATTTTGTGGTGTGAGACTGCAGTGGCGTGCACTTCATACATGCTGAAAAGCACTGCATACCCTAAGATTTTTGTATAACTCATAAAGGGGAATGATTTTTCAATTTTTTGCCATCTTCCTTCTTCATGCTTACCCTGGTCAAAAATCCTGTGCACGCCTGTGAGAATATATTATTTAAGGCAGTTAGGACTTCGGCTTCACTTTCGAGGGACCGAGTTCGAACCCCTTTTCGTGTGTTATGTGCTTTTTTAAGCCCTACTCATTGTAATTACAATTACATTTGGTTGCTATACTGATTACTGAAAGACCATTACGACGAATTTCCGTTTTGAAATACATCAAAGTTACGTATGTTGCGTTAATTAACTGAGAAGTTACATTTATTATGTTAAATTATCCAGTTTTATGCGTCTTTGTGTCTGAACACGAGTTATTGTTTAAAAATCGAACGCAACTAAAGCCTCCAATGAAACCAAGTCAACTTATAACCGCGCGTGCTTTATCATTCGATCTCTGCAACGTACAATCGTTAATAACAATCTCTACAACATTGTTTAACATAAATGGTATGTTATTTTAGGAAGGAAAGCACACGGGTCGCTAACTTACGCATACAGCAGCTTTTAGACGTATTATATTAACAAAATGAAGCGTTGATATCCCACTGGTTAGGACTTCGGTTTAACTTTCCGGGGGCCGAGTTCGAATCCCAGCACACACCCATAGATTTTAAGTTATGTGCGTTTTAAGCAATCAAAATATCACTTGCATCGACGGTGAAGGGAAATACAGGCATTCTGACAGTTCTCCGTAATGTTCTTGAAGGCATGTGGAGTCCACCATTCAGCACTGTTTATGTGTTAAGGTAAGTAATTTACATAAAACTGAAAAATTTTGAACTTTTCCTTATAAAACAGCTGTTAGGCACTTGCCTTGCATGGACATCCCTATCCCTATCCCTATCCCTACTGATATTATAAATATGAATGTAAGTTTGTTTGTTACGCTTTCACGCAAAAACTACTAAACCGATCAGCATGAAACTTTGTACACATATTTCTGAAGGAATTAATACAGGATGCCTTTTATCCCGAAATTAAGCTGCGTTCTTTTGGGAGAGGGGTAGAAGGTGTTTGACAATTTTACACCATAACGCCGTCAAATGATAACCGATTTAAATAATTACTTTTGTACTTTAGAGGTTATAATGTCTGTTTAATTTTGCCCAAATTTCGTGTAGATCTGATGAATGTGATAGAGGACACAACTCCTCAGCGGACGGCAGCCAACCCGTCATTTAAGGCTTAACTATCCTAAATAAATAAAGTGCGTAGAATTACACCTAAATCGAATGCCACATGTATTTCGAAAAACAAAAACAAACGCAGACGAAGTCGCGGGCAACAACTAATAGTCAATATATTAATATATATTACGAAACGTGGCTTCACTTTCGGGGGGCCGAGTTCGAATCTAAGCGAGCGTACCTCTAACTTTTCGAAGTTATAAGTAATAAAAATATCACTTGCTTCAACGGTGAAGTAGAACATCGTTAGAAAACCCGCATGCCTGAGAGTTCTCCATAATGTTCTCAAAGGCATGTGAAAACCAATCCGCACTGGGCCAGCGTGATTGACTGCAGCCTAAAACCCTTGTCACTGTAGGAGGCCGGTAAAAGATAGGGAAATATGAATGCTACTTGGCAGCTCCTGCGGATATCCGCTCCTGATATGAGTAAACGCTTCAGCAGGTACAAACTGTGTGTAGTACCTGCCGCGCGCACAGTAGATCCAATACCACGCACACCGTCTGCGATCAATGATGTCCTGGAAGCTAAATCTGATCTCGACGTGTTTGCTAATGAATGGATGAAGATCATGCGCTAGTGTCTGGGGATTTGTGGGAAGTCGGTATAAATGTAGATTAATAATTTTTTTTGTTTTTTTTTTATATTGATTTATTGTTTTCGCTTTTTGTAGTGTGTTTTTTTTTTTATATGGGTAATTGACTTCTTGCCGTTTTAATTTGTAAGGAGAATCCCTACTAATATTATAAATGTCAATATAAGTTTGTTTGTTACGATTTCACGCGAAAACTACTTAACCGATCCTCATAAAACTTTGTACACATATTCTTGAAAGTGTGAGAAGTAATATAGGATATTTTTTATCCCAACATTAAGCTTGGTCCCTTTGGGAGAGGGGATGAAAGTGTTTGACGATTTTACACCATAACGCCGACAAATTGTTACCGATTTAAATAATTTTTATTTTAACTATAGAGGTTATAATAGGTGTTAAATTTTGCCCAAACTTTGTGTAGATCTGATGAATGCGGTTGGAGATAGAGGACAGAACTCCTTAGAGGACTAAAACAAACCCCTCATTTAAGGCTTAGCGATGCTGAATACTTTACATTTTTTTAGCACTACCACTAAATTGAATGCCCCATCAAAAAACAAAATCAAACGCAGACGAAGTCGCGGGCAACAGCTAGTAATAAATAAATAAAGGGACCGTAGCCCTATTTAATACAGCCTAAAATTATATAACATATATTTTTGTTTATACTTGACTTTAATGATTGACGGACCCAGAGCAGATAGCCCATTGATGGTAACTGATAAAACAGGTAACTTACAACAGAACATCACTGCGCAGGGCATGGAAGACGTCCTGCAACGTGACGCCTTATATGCATAAACCTGAGGCAAAGGTGTTAAGCCTCATGCGTTAGGTAAGGTTGTTAAGCCTAACAACCTTCAGATTGGAACACTGCATTGTAACTTGTTTGCGGCAGAAATAAGCATAGTGATATTACTTATCTGGAAGAGCTCTGTCTCAAACATTTGTACTACTACCAAAATATCGTCAACCGGTCCACTAATCCGCACTGGGCCAGCGAGGTGGACTACAGCTTTAACCCCTTTTCATTGTTGGTGGATTTGATGCATCTCACTTTGATGTCGTCTATCTACGAGACTGCATCATTCACAAGTGGCGGGCGGTGGTAGTCAATTAAAAATATACTTGTCTTAAAATAAAATCCAATTAATCTGAACTTACTTCTTTATGTTCTTAAACTAAGTACCTACGCAATAAAAAAACTAAACTGAAAACCTATTTCCACCGGGATTGTGTGATTGTAACTACTCGTATTTATGACTATTTGTTTCAATTAATAGTAAGTAATAGTTATTTATTTCAATGTCGCTGGCGAACGGCAATGAAGCTTATTATAAGATATCAAAGGTTATCTCCGTCTTACGTACTATGTGCATCGTGCATTGTTAAATACTTGTAGATGTCATAGTAATATGTGAAGACCAAAGTTTAAGAGCAGTGTGTGTTGCTTATAATGACTTATGGCTCTGAAAGATGGTCACGGAGTGTGGTAAGATATCTTAAAGTGGGTAATTCAACAGGCGATTGAATGAACTTTAACAAGCGTCAAATCAGATTTAAGGAGATCTTACAAAGTTAGAGATACAAGCAGCATGTTAAGAAGCAAGAGCACGTCACATAGCTAGCAACAGTAGCAGCAACAGTAACAGCAACGTAAAATAGTAGAAGTGATCAGTTCAGATATAAAGAGAGATGTTCAACAGCTACTGACACGCTCTGCGAGTTGAGAAGTTGACGTGACAACGGGCGGAGCTCATAGCTTTGAGGACTGATGGTTCGAGTCCTAAAACGTACTATAGTTCAAGGGTTAAGATCAGGTATTAAGAGATCTATCAGAACTACTGGATCGCAGATAATATACACATTAACATAGATCACAGAAATGACATTCGAGTCCTGGGACGCTGCAGTGGCGACCCCGCATATAAAATCACAACGATAATTCGTGAATGGACCTCGCTGCTGGCCATAACTGGCCATAAGTATTTGTAAGGATTGATATACTTCAAGTTCTTGTGCCTTGTGTCCAGCGTCTTCGGGCGATTCGCTCTTTTTCATTAGTGATCGAAGGACTCGCTTGATGTATTCTGTCCAACTAGCGAGGGATACATAAACAACGCGGTCTCCATTGTGGGGCACCATTAAAGCACCTTGGGAGTGGACCTTAACTACCACCAATCCTCCGTGGTATGTGCCCCATGTTCTGCCATTGTAATTTCCTAACTCAAACAAACTACTCCACGGTAACTTTGATTGTTCCACGGATATCCTAATTTCTGATTTAATGATATAGGACAAACATCTTTTCCACGATAACAAAGGTGTACTGACATCACTTCACATCATCACTGACATCACTACTAAGTAGGAAAAGCTAATTTTATGTATTCAAATTTGGCCTAATTGCTGCAAATAATTTCTTATGGGCAACCTTTGAAGACTGAACTTACAGCAAGATAGATTAGTAATACCTACATATATATATCTATATAATATCTAACTATATATAAATAAGATGTTATATCCAGGAGATGCACAAAGGTAACATCTAATTACAAACGTCAGGGTCAGGTTTTAATCGGAGAATCTGTTTCGGATCAACTATAGATGCTAATTGCAATCAAACGTAGTTACTATTAGACCAGATGTTGATTGTATACACTAATTACATTCATACTATATAATACAGTTCTATATTACTAGAACTAACACACAAAGGGAGGGATTTAACGATCCAGTTTCGAGTTATTAAATAATTATAACGTTGAATTATTTAATTGTAGTTTTAAAGTCCTGCGTAGATTAGTTGTTTTGTTGTAGTCCTCTTCAATGAGATTTTACTAAAAAAGCTAGTTATTAAACTTTTTATCCATGACAGAATATTCCTTTTTTTGACTTTTTTTAGGACTGCAGCTTCTACATTATGTACATTAATACTAACACATAATTGTTTTTGTATTGAATGAATACCTAACTTAGACACCAACACGTTGACTTAAAACGTCACTGCAGTTATAAACTTTATGTTGGGGAAACATCACACCAAAAGAGTACCACCGAAGCACATATTATTTGTATTTTTTTAACATTTGCGAGAGACCCTAGCCTTTTTAGAGAGTAATTCTATCGAATGAAAAAAAAATACAACCCTACTTATAGGTAAAAATATTAAATAAAAGGCCCAGCAGTTCAGATTTATCTCTTCATTTACTACTTATAGATATATTGATACAGTTTTTTTCCCCTTTTGCTGCCTCTTGAATGTATCTACAATGATCACACTGATTTAAAATAGCTAATGATAACAGTGAATAACAATTACTTACCGCCAATTAATTAAACGAGATTACTTAACGCCATGTGGAGTATTGAGTCGACCGTTATTGTTCCGATAGTCGTTTCACACAATGGTCTTCTCGCTGGTCAAAGGTCGTATACAGATGCCCGTAATCCTTGAAACGGCGCGTATATTGAGAAGGTTCCTCACTCCCTGACCGCCGCGCGCCAGCTGGTTGCTTAAGCATTAGTGTTTTTTTTTTATAATTTTTTAAAAGTGCTGTTTTTATTTACATATTTTAACATTGTTAAGAATTCAAAAAATTCAAATGATAGGCAAAAAATATCTATGAATTATATAAAAGCAGCTTTAAAAGAATCGTAGACTTTCTGGCCACAGAGATCGCGCGTGACGGTGTGACCCCAAACGGTCAACTTGAACGGGTAATTATTACGTTGAATAGTTTTAGGGTTCCGTACCCGAAAGGTGCTTACAGAACTATTATTAAGCCGTCGGTGTGCTTCTATATGTCTGCCAGCGGGATGTTTCTCATGAATTACAGTCGTAATCGACTGTTGTCTCATAAAAAACTAAGATTCATTTTTGTTAGATTAAGACTCTCGATTATTATTGGCACGTAATTTTTAAGAAAAATGACATCTAGGTTCTCATATTTAATTTTTTTTCATATTCCTCTTACCGCTTCTTAACATGGCGGAATAATTATGAATGTTTGGTTATTCTAGAGGATCAGATTTCCTTAAGTAGTAATTTGCTTTTCAAGAAAAAACAATTTTATAAATCTCTAGTACGAGTTATAAAAAACTTAAGGATAGGCATTGTAAGAGTTATAAAAAGCCTACCCTTAAGTATTTATATCATCCTATCATATTTATAACCTGTGCATACCCTCTATGCACGCCACTGGACCCATGGTGGCACTATGAAGGACGTGTTCCTTGGATGCCCTGCAAAGAGTTTCTCTGCTTATAGACTATTTCCACTTAACATCGAGTATGATTTGGTTCGTAATTTTCACTATAAAAAATAACCTGATACATAGTGGTTTACTCACATGTCTACCCTACTGACTTTTCTTTCACAAAAATATGATTGCTCAATCCAGGGAGGGAAGAGGGGAAAACATGTGTATGGAGAATCCCGCCTCAACGATCCCCTCAATAATTTAATCCCCTTAATATTGTGCAGTATTTCATACAGCACTTTGTTACGGAACTGTTCGTGTACGAGTCGGGCGAGTCGTGTACTCGAACTTAGTCGGCTTTTATTTCTAGGTCAAGCTACCACGGCGATGGCTGGGATAGCTTTGACGCGGTCTCTTGTAAACACTTAACAAAAAAATACGTCCAAGGGATAGGTCTTATTAGCATTTTATTATTTAAAATTTGTACGCCTCAACACAAAGGTTTTTCAAATACGCAATCTTGGTTTTCATTATGTTTTATTTTTCATTGGCACATTTTCAAGTCGCACATTCGTCGACCTCCGTGGCACAGTTGTGGTCGTTGTGGTCTTACACGTGCGAGGTCCTGGGTATGATTTCCGGCAGGGCGATTTGGTTATATATCATTTCAGAATTTTCTCTGGTCTGGTATGCTTGACAAAGAGCTTCGCTTTGGCATCTTATCTTAATCGCTCAGTGTGCGACCGACCACCAATGCCATGTAACTAACTCACTACTATTTTGGGCTCAGTCTGGTCAGTAGTTAGCCCGCTACTATATTACGTTCCATCACACCACCGCGTGACATTGCAGTCAAGGGCTAACTTGTAGTGGAGCAAAAAAACTTATGAGTTTCAAAGAACTTATGGTGGTATGCACTTATAAACATTACATAACATAACTCGTCGGAAACCTAGTAAATACAAAACTTCAAAGTTTAGAGCTCTCTCATCGCAAGGTGATGAATGAAATGCTTTTATCTTGTAGCATACCCTTTTTTTTTAATATATATATTACAAGTGCTTGACTGCAATTACACCTGATGGTAAGTGATGATGCAGCCTCAGGTGAAGCGCGCTTGCCTAGAAGATGCCTATTCACTCTTGATTTGAAGGTACCCACCTATAGGTATTCGACAAGATATAAGTATTTCAGAGTGTGTACCGAATAAATATTGTATCTAGTTTCCAGCTTAACTTTTTATCATAAGCTACGAAGTCTCGCAAGGATCTTTACCTCCAAGTTTTATTATCCCTTGGACAAGCACGCAGAACTTTTCTTCCACGATACTAACACATACGCAATGCAAAGATCTCGAATGCCCTTTGCCTACTATCGTATATTCTGATAATAAATCGACAACAATCTAGCAAAATCTCGTACAAATTAAAATACTGAGAAATTAACAAAAGCAATTTTCCGTCTAACATAACGAAATAATAAAAGCAAAAGCACGAAAATAACGGAACCATTTACGTTCAGTTATTTTAGTATTTTTTTAAAACAACTTTTAACTTGCTGTTTGCGTAGAGACGACGGAATGACGATTCACATTCGATGGAATGTACATCCACATTTTTACAGTCAAATATTTATGAACGAGTTTATAACCTGCCGTTTGATACACATTTTTCAGTGTTGGATATTTTTGTTTTCATAGGTTTTTATATCGCTTGCCTAGTCCTGTGTTTAGTGGTCCAATGCATTTAAATAGTTGACATACGATGAAGCTGCATTTTTGCAATGATAGACTTAATCAGATCTCAAAGATCGACGGCCGATTGGCGCAGTTTGCAGCGACCCTGCTTTCTAAGTCCAAGGTCATGGGTTCTATTACCACTACTGGAAAATGTTTGTGGGATGAGCGTGAATGTTTTTCAGTGGCTGGGTGTTTATATGTATATTCTAAGTATTTGTGTATATTATTCATAAAAATATTCATCAGTCATCTTAGTACCCATAACACAAGCTACGCTTACTTTGGGGCTAGATGGCGATGTGTGTAATGACGTAGTATATTTATTTATTTATTTAAAGATTTACTTACCAAACCTATAAACTTTGAATTTATAAGGAGGATAGCTTTTTGTTATAATAGATTTAAGCTCAACCTTCGCTTTATTATATGCCTAAAACGTTCCTACCGTCACAAAAGTATAAAACGATTGATGTTTTCGTAAATACTGAAAGATTCGGTTATTCTTTCCAGACATATAAAATGCGCTCCCCAGCGGGCAAGCTTTCCTAGTGCGAAATATCGTCAAAGTGTCTAGTTGTGAAGCCGAATATAGGTAAAAATAAAACAAACTACAAACTTATAGAGTTGTGCATTTGTATTAGCCATTGTCTCCATCTTCGTTCGTTAAAGAACCCATCAGAAGTTTATTTTTCCGGTCTAAAAATATCACCAAGATACAAAGTAGGTATCTTTAGGTACGTTTAGATCTTTTTTAGCGGTCCTGCATAAGCAAAACACTTACTACTTTATACAAATGTTAAATTCCATGAAAAACGGACAAGGAAAACTTAAAATTTAAAAAAAATAACAAATATCGATTTCCAGGATGGATTACTTCGGTGCAGAGGTTGTGCCGAATATATGTGACAAAAAACAGATACACTTTTGTATTATAGAAATATGTGTAGACTATGGATCTAATAAAGCGCTCGATTCGGCCTGCTTAAAGAGGTAGTTAGTTCATCTAGTACGCTCAAGCTATTGGCCTTAATCAAGAGATCTGCTTCTTCATTGAGGTTGAGTCGCGTATTGCTTTGAATTGATTACTGCACGACACGGCGTCGGCATGCAATTTGTCTGCCAAGCGCCGATGTTTTGAACGAGATCATTGAGTTACGTTTTTTAAGCTTTTGTATTTCAACAAGCGAGACCATTTTAATTAACATCTCAACCAATAGAGTTCAATGGTGAACTTAGGTATTCTTTATGATTTGCGGTCTTGTGCCCAGCTAAACAATGCACGCTTGTGTCCAGCTATTTGTTCGATGTAATAGTTTTTTATTCGAACACTTATGCCCGTTTTCACTAAAAAAAAGTTTCGGTTTCGGATCGGATGCCAAGTTATTTTCAGGCGCCATCTAAAGTTCCTTCACCGATTCGGCGGTGCGTTTTGTTTAGGGAGCTCGTAAACTGCCACTTGACAGACTATAAAAACCATATTGGATAGAAGCAGGCGCTACTTTGCGGAATTCCATGATATATTATGATAATTGTTAAGAACACAATTACTCATCTACAATTATTCATTGTAAAGTCAACATCTCCTGAGGATGCTTCAGTTTCGGAGCGAAACGTGCGAAGAGGGTACATTGCCGAAGAACTGTTTGGTGTGTATGGATTGAGGAAATTATAAATTACACCATACAAGTTCTCCTGCTTTTCGCGGACTATAGCAAATTAAGCTTAATATTTATAATACATGCGAAAAATGAAAAATATGATCATACAAATACAAAATTTCACACCTTATGGCAAGAACCATAGACAAGTTAGATTATATGAGTGGCCTAGTGAAAATCGATTGGTGAAAGGTAAATGTATGTATGTTTGATTAGGCATCGCTAACTTAGGCATTGCCTTGTCGATAGTTAAAAACAGGCATTAGAAATCCTATGGCATTGCGATAACATGATGCATATAGCTTCCTTAAGTCACGGTTATTTTCGTTGGGAAGAAGTTCCAGGAACAAAACGGATTTTTTTCAGTAAATAAGTTACGAGTACCTACACCTACCAAACTTATTAAATAACCAAACTTAACTTTGGAGTAACGAAAATATGAAAAAAAATGGAGTGCTCCGCCATGTAAAATTATTTATATCTACGTTCCTACATAAAACCCAGCACTAAGGGAACTTCTTAGTGCTGAGTTTTATGTAGGATCACTGCAAATAACTAACTCATAACTTCTCCGAAAGTTTTATAAAGTTAGATGCCTAAAGAAAGTTGACGTTAGATAAAAGTTAAAAGTAAGTTAACCTCTTAGTAGTAGTTTAATTTACCTTGTAATTAGTTACCCAATAACTTCTACGATATTTTAAAGTCTGTAAGATATTTGTATATTTGTGAGACTTTTAATAAGTATCTAGCTATTAAAAGTTTGATAAGGTTCTTCCAACGAGTTCGATTTAAGTAGATAGAATAGATTAAAGGGCACAACTTAAAACGACAAAAAAAGTAGCCGTATATAATATTTTTTTACGGCTGATTTACACGGTAAGTTGCGGTAGCAGCGATGCCGCAGCGGTTCCGTTGCGGCATAAGAAGATAGGACAACGCATTGCGACCCCGATGCGTTATTTTTTTCCAATGTTGTTGAAACAGCGTTTCCGTAGCACCATGACAACGTTTACAGTTGTTCAATGTTCAACGTTCGCTGTAGCACCATGACAACGTTCACTGTTGTTCAATATTCAACGTTCGCTGCGCTGGACAACCCGTGTGGTCGTCAATGCGTGAAAATGTTAACGTCAGAACGCGTCGTGTAGACCAGCCGTTACTGTCCGACAAAGTAAAAATGTGTCACAGTTATTTCCGCTGAGTTATAAAAAGAACTGTACCTCTTAGTAGTATGAGTTTAATTTCCGTTGCAAGTAATAACTTCTACGAAATTATTAATAGGTATGTAGGTATCTATCAAAGTAAATATTATCAATAGCAGCGATAACAAGATACTTCCAACGGGTTCGATTAAACAAACACTGTCATGTTTCTTCGTGATAAATTGAGTTTCTACTGACTTAACGTTTTATATTTAATAAATACTAGCTGTTTTTTTAGCCAAAGTTTTCGGACTTATTGTTACGAGTGCCGACTTCCACCAATAAATAATACGCCATCTAAAGAAGATGAAACCAACAGACATATAGGCAAACAGTTAGCTTAATCCTAATATCTCCTTTTTTTTTTTTTTGCAAAAATCACATAGACAAAAATCCCTTCTACGTGATTTTCTCTACTTGAATATTGTTATAAATAAAAATGAGTAGGTACTATTAACGTTCATCCCCACATTCGCTAACATTATGTGTTCTTTTAGGAATACTACCACTACTTCTACTACTACAACTTCCTGCATGGCTAGAAGCTTCTCCATAAGTTCTCAAGCGTATGTATACCAATCCAAGGCCACATTGGTGGACTAGGACTCATCTGAGAGAGAGAGTCACTTCTCATTTTGAGAGTAGACCCGTACCCTGTATTGGGCTGTTAATAGGTTGATAATGAGGCTGATGAGGTTACGACCCCAAGGGTCCGAGCTAACAAAGTAATACGGGCGATGAGCCGCATGATACAAGGACCCCGTAACTGAGGGTATTGCGCTAAATAGCAAACGAAGGTTTGGAATGGGAATAATCTAATTAGAGGAAGTTGTACACGGACGTGGTCGCGGGTAACCACTAGTTAATAATAAAATGATAATGTTGTAACTATTCGCAGTTCGAAATGTCACTATTAAACTTTGAAAGATAACCTTTAAAAGATAATAAAAAACAATTTTAGAGTTTTAATCGGTAGGTACCTACAGAGTTACACTGTAGATATTTGTTGTAATAGCAAGCGCCAACTAATTATTATAAATAATTAAAAAACAACTAAAATATGAATAAGTGAGTTAACGTACAACGGAAAGTTCCGGCCGACCAAGTACGGAGACTGGGCTTGTCTCCGTACTTGGTCGAGAAAGAAGAAGAAGTGAGGCACGGAGAAAAGAGAAGGATAGCTATTTTCGTGTATCACGAAAGAGTAAAAACATAATAAGAGTGACCATTGGCAACCAAAAAACAATAGGTACCTAAATATGTCTAATATGTATGTGAATAGAAAATTTTTTTTCAAGGCGAGAAAGTGAGATATTACTGACGAGGGTGTCTCAAACAATCAAAATGCTATAACAGTCCACTTCAGGGCTCTATAACACCTCTTCTAATGGGATGGTTTGCCCATAATCACCACGCTGTGTAGACGGGCTGGTAATCGCAGAAGATAGAAGATAGGTAGTAGTAGAACAGAGGATTCTGCTGTCTGACCTCCGTTATATCCCCTTTGTCGGCTTACTCAAAACCCA
The DNA here is from genome assembly GCF_905163445.1 of Pararge aegeria. Classification (NCBI taxonomy): domain Eukaryota; kingdom Metazoa; phylum Arthropoda; class Insecta; order Lepidoptera; family Nymphalidae; genus Pararge; species Pararge aegeria. The sequence goes on from NC_053208.1 coordinate 9,736,318, forward strand.
CGGGAAGAGAAGAGGAGATAAAAACTGTAGGCATTCTGATCTGCCACCACTACACGGCGCCCGAGGATTAATGGAACTAAGTAATATTTGTGGCATAAAAATGATTAAATTAAATTTAATATATAACGTGGTTAAATAGCGCTTCCCTAACAAATAACTAATTAACAATAAATACCTACAGCCGTTATTTACTAAAGGGGTCGAGAGACAGAGCAATCTGACGCATGGCAATCCGTCGATTACGTCACACGTGTAAGTCCAAATACCGAAATCGCCGACAATCTTCGGAGATCGCGTCCAATCTGGAGCCTTTCCACCAGCAAGTTAAAAAGCAAGTCAGGCATCTGTGTCTTGCCCGTTAACATATCCTCAGTTGCGTCATACATTGCAGTGCGAGCTGCTAGTGCGAGCTACTCGCACAAGTTATTAGTGCAAGCGACATTCACATCGAAGTTAAAAAAATGTTATTAAAATATGTCTCAAAGCGTGGCTAAATAATTCCTCAGATGGAAATTGCATTGAAAATCGATTCAATCGGCGGTCTGCAACAAACTTAGTCTGGAACCTGGGCCATCTACGTTATTAATTTTCAGAGGTTTGTCACATAATTGGTTTTCAGACTACTTGACCAATAGAACTCAACAAGTGAGAGTTGAAGGATCCATAAGCGATACATATTATTGCTCCTATGGAGTCCCACAGGGTAGCACCTTAGGACCTACACTGTTTCTAATTTACATTAACGAACTGTGTAATAAACAAATTAGTAATTGTGATATTATAATGTTCGCTGATGATACAGTTCTCTTGTTTCATGGCTCTACGTGGGAAGAGGTTAATAGACATGCTGATGCGGGTCTTAGAATTATTATTTCATGGTTAGAACATAGTCTCCTTGCACTCAACACTGGTAAAACTAAATATCTATGCTTCAGCAAAACAAAAAGTGGAAGACCCCCAACTGACTTTGGAATACGAGCACATTGCTACCCATGTAATCAGACTCTGAACGTTCCTTGTGATTGCAGTTCATTAATGCAAGCGAACACAGTTAAATACCTTGGCGTAACAATTGACGACAACATGACTTGGGCTTCACATATATCTAACACCAGTATGCGTATTAGGAGACTCATATACATATTTAAAACCTTACGTACCGTTTGCAATACTGATATGCTAATTAAACTTTATAAAACCCTCGGTGAATGTATTCTTAGTTACTGTATCTGCGCATGGGGTTGTGCCTCTAAAACTTTAATGCTGGAGGTTGAGCGGGCTCAACGCGCTTTACTTAAAGTTATTATGTGCTATCCATTTACCTTTCCCACGACTCGCTTATATGAAAAATGTGATGTGCTGTCAGTAAGGAAATTGTATATATTTCAAACATTGCGAAGATACCATAGCAAAACGGTTCCCTTCCTACCCACCTGTTCAAAGAGAATTGATAGATGCCCAATTCCTATTATAAAAAGTAGTTTTGCACGTAAGCACTATAACTTCCTTGCACCCTGCCTATACAACCTTTTAAAAAAAGGTACCTTAAAAGACATGACCAATAGAGAAATTAAGACATACATTAAATCTTGGCTAAAAGATTACGACTATGAGGGTACAGAGAAAATATTTCATAAGAATATCTAATTTAAATAAATCAAATTACAAATTAAACACAAACACACACGCACACACACGCATATAAACACGCACACACACACGCATACAAACACGCTCACACACACGCATACAAACACGCGCACACCCACAAACAAATCAAATGTACCTACCTAAGCACCCGCCTCAAAAATTTACATAATTCTCTTTTATTTTATTTTTTTTTCATTTATTTATTTCTTTTCTTTCCTTTATATAATTTTCCCTGTAAATTGTCAAACGTTTGTTAATAAGACCATAGATATAGGGAAGACACTGTCTCCTGTAACACAGTTTTAACTACCGCAGGAGACAGGGCTTCACACTCATGAAATGTATACGTTTATTTTGATAAAATAAAGATATTATTATTATTATTATTATTATTATTAATTGAATACGTACGGTGGAACTAACTACTCGTAAAGTGATCTATGTTGAAAAGTTACTATAGAGTATGGTATTAGGTGTATTTTAATCAAGATTACTGTTCTAAAGGGATTGGAGTAATGTTTAGACGGCCGATTAAAATGATTTGATTTGCTGTCTGGGTGTTTTTATATACCTTCATATATTATTAGCGTTTATGTATATTATTCAGAATAAAATTCATCAGCTATCTTAGTACCTACCCATAAAATAAGCTACGCTTGCTTTGGGGCTAGATGGCGATATGTGTTTTTTCGTATAATATTTATCAATTTATTTATTAATGTGGAGGCAAGGATTATTGCTTACCTAAAGTCTGTCCGCGATTTTTATTTCTTCCAACATAGCGGCCTAGCATAAAACATGTTCTAATTAATAGCACGAATAAAATACATATTAAGATAATTTTATGAAAATAAAATATATAAGTTTTTATATTTCGTATGTTTGTATGTAGATAATAAACTCAAATCTTTCCGCTTCTCAATATTATTCGTATGTCAAAAAATTTGGTTACCTCTATTTTGTTAAGACACTTTTTACAACATTACATACACGCATGTTGTTTTTTTTCAATTCGGCTGTTATTCGGAATGATTCTACATTTAAACCGGGTCTATGTGTTGCATCTAGCAACAAATAAACGCGGATGAGGAAGTCACGGCAGCTAAAACACATCTATAACCGACATTATAATAAAATAATGCTATTCCAGTCACAGCACCGCAGCGGGACATCCTTCCGCCGCTTTCGGTGCTAACAATTGGAGACAACGTGCCTCGCGTGTAATGGAACGCATTAAGTCAACTCGCCAACACAACGTACTAAGACGTTACGGACCCCGATTTCGCAATTGATAAGCGTGGCATAAGGTCGGAATCGTTCAATCGCTCTTACATTTAAAACATGCTGTCAATCAAAGTATGACAAAACACACCATAATAATCACGACATTTTACAAAGTTTGTTTGTTTATAGGCGGGAGAAACATAAATCTAAAATTAGGCGGCTTTGGGTCAATGACTTCTATGGAGGCTGAGGGGTTCCCTGTGGCTTAGGGGCACTGCCCAGCCTTGCCCTAGGGTAGTTACGTCACTGATTATACAATAAGCGAGCTACTAAACCAACAAGTTAATTCAGAACTATGTAATGTTTGAACAGTTGGAATGAACGGCATAAGAATTCGGGTTACATAAAGTTCGATATTCAAAATGCCAAATGTGAACTTCGATTCCTGGTAAATAGGTATCTTTTTGACGTTGTTTTTTTACTGCATACTTAAGATTTAATTAAAACAACAGTTATTTTATGGAGAGTTTCAAATTAAATGGTAACAAATTGTAGCGCACAATATAAAAGTTATGATTCTTATTGCAATGGTATTACTTACATTGTTCATGAAATAAAAACCTTTTAAGCAACCAACCTGTGTCTTTAGCAGCCTTCAAATTTTCGTAACTTAACCAATGGTTTACAAATTTTATACGATTTTGCGTAACTTAGTACCTTTGTAACTAATATCAACATATGTATGTTTCGATAATCGCAGTCAGTGCGTGAGACTTTTAGTAGATCCGACATTACGCTTTGATATGCTATAGCTTTTTATGGGGTTTACTTGAACCAATTAATTTCACATCATTGTAAAAGATCTTTGATGTAACTTAGGTAAATAATAATGAGCATCATTGCAACTAGATAGTACAAACCGATTATATATGTAATGACACAGAAAGAACGACAGAGAACGGAGAGATTTTATGAGAGTTTAGATCTTGTTTGGAATGCCAAAAAGAAACGCTCCAGGCACTTAAAGTTATTAGTATACAAACGAAATAGTAAAGCCCGATCTATGAATTGCAAAAATATAGTTTTAGCCTTTTGGCAAATGAAAATACGTTAGCTGCCAAATTAATTATTTCAATATTACTTAATTTATATTATATTAATTTCTTGTATACAAAATTGTCCTGAGGTAAGTTTTTGGAGTCTTGCAAAACAGGTTTTACCTAGTCAATCACCAGTCTTCCACATGACAACTGCCAACCAAAATAATATGTAAAAGTATTTTATGTAATGTGGAATATAAAATATTATAATAAATCATTCATTCAATCAATCGCCTACTGATCACATTTCTTGCGCGCTTCCATTTTCGCGGTCTCAGTCAAGCGTAATCGATTAAAGAAATAAAAAACGTTACTACATCCCTTATTATTGAACAAAGGCTAATCATTATTACAAAGGCAATCGTTTCGAACGTAGTACACTGCGGCTGACTATGCCGTACGATTGTTACCCGCCAACACAATTGAGCTATCTGTTACAAGGACATATATTTGTGCTGTACAATTAGTCCCTCGTTTGTAGGTGACGCCTTTAATTGATTAGTGGAATTTATTACGAATTCCCAAACAACAAGCTAGTCGACGGATATTTACGAGTATACGAGTAGATACTTTAAAATCTATGAAATAATGTTCATATCCTCTTTGCCATTGCATATTTTATTCATGTCTATTGCTGACCAAAGATGGTATAAATATCACGTTATCGTATTACTATTTTTTAACTAGGTAAAACTAGCCATAATCATAGAACCGAGGACATAATCTATTATTCTTGGCTAAATCGGAAAGTGTCACTTAAAGTCTAATTTAGGTCTGTGACTGAGACTTAATCAATCTATTAGTGTTTGTACTCTCTTGTGTTATAACCAAAATATCACACTTACAAGGATAGCTGTTACGGTGTTACCAATTCAATCAGAAAAGAGACCTGTGACCAATTCTTAGTATACTCACACTATTTTCTACATCATCATCAGCACAATTAACCGCACACTAAGGTAACAGTAATTAGAAAATTAGGATTTGAATGAGAAACCTAGGCCCGTGGCCAAATTGTAGTAGGTATGCCTAACCTACTTACTTCATCCTCATCTGCCCAATTAATGTGACACTGACGTGACCAGTAATTAAGAATTCGATGAGGCCTGTGAACAAATCATCACACACTTACGTGAACAGTAATAAGAAACTAAACATTCAATGCGAGATGAAGCCTATGAGCAAATTTTAGTTGTCTGTCTATTATTATTAAATATATTATACGACAAAAGACACCATCGCTAACTAGTCCCACAGCAAGCGTCGCTTCAATGAAACAATCAATCAAAAAAAAAATATTTTGCTTGAATATGGTACATGCAACATGTTTACATAGGGCTTAATTAATTTTTATAAGTGTCACATATCCAGCCATGCAGTGGCACCCTGTGCATACCCCGTGCATAGAGAGTATGCACAGGGTATGCACACACAAACACCCAGACACTGGAAAACATTCATCTCGATCGCGCAACCATTTTTCAGTTTTGGGATCGAACTATTAGCCTCGGACTCAGAAAGCAGGGTCACTGCCCAGTTGCCCACTGCGCCAATCGGTTTTCATTATTAGGCTGACAATCATATCAGCCTAATCAATTTATGACATACTCAGCATGTTTGAGTTTACACGAGCGAAACTAAACGAAACTCACAGGTCTACAAATAGTTGAGATATCTTATTCCAAGTTAAGGATTCTGGACGATACAGCAATAATTTTAGAGCGAGTTATGAAGGGACAACAGAATTAGAAACATCGGTGCCAATTTTACTGTACACAATTCTCTAAACTGAACTAAAACTGGCAGTTCTAAAAATATTGTTTTCGTTTTCCACGAAGAATAAAGTGCAAAGTAGGGCACTACTTTTACACCTGCCAATTTGGTTTAGTTTATAGATTTGTGTTGTACAACATCGGAACTAGTGTTGTTTTTTAAATATATGGTTGTTAAATATATGGTTTTTAAATATATCGCTTTCAAGTTGTATTAATTGTTAATTCGGATCCTACCCAGTATTAATTAACGTGAAAGTTTGTAGGGATGTATGGATCTTTGTTACTATGTCACGGAAAGACTTCTAGGTGGCTTTGACTGAAATTTGGAATGGAGTACATAATACCCACCCTAGATGAATACATATTCTCGGAAGGATCTGAAATCTGAATTTCACATCGATGAACTATATCTAGAGCTCGTATAATTCCATACTCGTACAAAAAAAACGTGAGTTATTTACCGCGGATAACTACGCCGAACGCAGCTAGTTATCTATAAATAAAAAATGTTGTGTTGTTTACTATACACTAGATAGAATAATTCCTTTCGCAAATTATATTCTTAGCGAGGTAATAAATTCTGAGTAATTTTATCTTAAATTTTTTAATGTTAATGTGTTGCTCACAATTTTTTTTTTCTATAATGTAGATGATATAAACACTTATTCAGTTCTGGTTTGTAAAGAATTTTATATCCAACACAGCTTTATATTTTGGTAATATCATTTGACTGACATTTCAATGCAATACATATTAACCATAGTTAAGTTCGCTATTTATTAATAAACTTTTTTATCGTATATGTACTGATTCATCAATTTTACAATCTGTCTTAATGCTTTAAAGGGTGAAAAGTTTTTTTAGGGTACTTAAAACTTCACCTATTTATGTTTTATGAAGGACCATAGAAATCGTACAAATATTTGTAGCATCAATACTAAAATTTTCTATTAGATTATATTATGACTGATGTAAATAGAGATGACGACGATCAAATCTAACGAATCTAAAGACGAAGCTAACTAGGTATCTTAATATACAGCAATAACGACTACGGAATTTAATCTGCACCACAAACATTATAATGATAATAGTAAAACCATATTTTAACACTAATTAAATATATTACTTGTTCTATATAAATGGTAAAGGTAAAAAGTTAAAGCCGTAAATACTAGCGTAGAACGTAGTAAATCCATTGATACTGGAAATTGCGGGTGCATCGCCCGCTAGTACAAATGCTAGTACGCGCCGTCGCGTGGGTGTCATCGGCCACGAATAGTGAACCTTGACCTATTCAACCACTGACGCCCGTTACAGGTTCTTTCTATTATAAATTGAAATACAAAATATACCTTCGACTTAAATTCACATTAGCGAGTTGTGTACATAATATAATACGTGAAACACACACTAAGTAAGTGGCAACAATGGTAAAAATTCTTTAAGAGCTTTTTTCGATAAACTTTCAGTTACAACTAGTAATCAGGAATTTTCGTTATCTTTCCAAGTGCTTCGGAGAGTACGTCAACGATCAGTAGTACATTTATGTGCACCACGAGAAAATTATCTATAAAAGTTACTCGTAATCTTTCCATAGATACCTTAACATACATCAAACATTTTGAGAAATAAAACAATAGTAGTCTTTACTTCTTTACACGGATCAATTGGGGAAACTTTTGATCGGTTAGTAAGCGATTTTTTGTCTTTCTAACACATGCAAACTACGAAGTCAGGGTGAATTGACTGCACCTGTTCGATCTCGCGCGGCGCAAAGCATGCGAGGCACGCACGTGTTTTCTTCTCAAGTTTCTCTTTGACTCCGTTTACACATGCAAAAACCGGTTAAACCTCAATAAAAAGTTTTAAGCAAGTGATTTCAAGAATTGGTCCACGATTATTATCACTAATATGTGATAATAATTATAAAAACCCGCCGATTCACACTGGAGCAACGTGGAGGGTACATGTTCTAAATCTATCATTCCTATGGTAACTATGGACTTGGTTGTGTCAGAGCCAAACCACTATCTTTAGGCCATGATCACATCAATCAGTTGCTCAGCCAATTTCTGAAGAAAGTACAAAAAACAGTTTCGCTTAAAAAGGTTAAGTAGGTATAATCCGGCAAATAAAACTTTTGTACATTTGAATTTGAAATTGGAATCGAGACAACTAACTTATAAGGACTCGCTTGAACATTTTATTGGAATAAAGCATAGGTAGGATGAAGTAACAGAAGTACTGAACTCGTGTTTGAGTTTGAAGAGAAAAAGGTACCATAAAAGTTTTATTCTCTTTCTTAAGAGGCTGATCGAAATGAACTTTTAGCTGAACCAAAGTTTCCGACTGATTGCAGTTTGCTTGCACGGGTATTGTTGTAGGTTTCGTGTATTTTTTTTACTTTAAATAGAACTGTATCTCTTAACTTTATCCGTCTCAATTTGTCACACAATTAACTTGAATTTGGTGTGTTTCTCATGTACCAAATAGGAACAACGATCAACGTCTTAGAGTGTTTTTCGGGACTGCGGGGATAAATAATACATTTCAAATTCAAAAATGCTTTGTTCACGAGGCCCTGCCACAGGCACTTATGAAGCATTCATACATTATTTTTTAACTCATCACACATAATATACATCACAGGTCTTAATTTAAAGGTGTAAGCATAAACTCAAAATATTTTTTCCGTATACCAAGCCGTTGACAGAGTTTTGACTGGTAAATCTAGTAAGTAGCTAAGTATATTTACATTCAGCTTAATGCTACAAGATCATTACTTATTACACATTACAACTACTACTTTAGATTATACCACTATTATATACACGCTATAACTTTATTAAACACAATTTAAAATGAGGGTAGGCCGACAACGATAAATGTAAAAATACATATTTAGACCATTATTGGAAAACAATGGATGTTTTTCAACTACCACTTACAATTATGGTAAAGAATCTAACATTCCAGTGGGGAAATCCTCATGGATACCACCGTACCACGGGGACGCACAGTGGTTATGTCGGACTCTTACCGGCTAAAACCCCACGGTGTTCCAACAAGTCGCCTGGAGGACGGGCCACGGCCCACGGGAACGCTTTCGCACACAACCGCGAATAAAATATAACCTAACCTAACCTATTAATTTTGGGAACAACCCAGCAATCGGAATGTCTATCTGCAAAGCTAACGAGGCGAGCAAGCTAGACAAACTAACTGCAAAGCTAAACTTTAATCCAAAAAACTCTCATACCTTCCTCGATCAACTATATTTTACATATCTTTACTTAGATTCGGAAAGAAACCACAATATCCTGTTGAATCTCTCTTAACTTTCCAGCACTGTTTACTTATCTCGCGTAGCTTGTGAAAAAGCGACCTTATAATTTTGAAACGTTATGGGCTCATTGTATGACATACCTTTAAGACTTTTCTCGTAGGAGTTCAGATAGTTGAACACATAAATTTTACGATCATGTTTCTTGGGGAATGCGTGGGCCGCTATTAACTTTATGAAACAAAGTAATAATGTTTTGTTGTGTTCCTTTTAAGCTCCAAATATAATGTATAATATTAATGTATAAAGTACCTACTAGGAACAACCACTTTGGTTTCAATAATATTTTTACTATCAGGTTATACTTATTAGACGTTTATTGAAGGAGTTTATCGACTATCAGTTTTATTGAATTTACCGAGAGTGTTATCCAGGCGGACATGAAGGTAGGTAACTCAATAAATTCATTTCCTAGATCATTATGGATCCTTATAATTGTATAGTTAACTGGTATTGGATAGAAACAGGCGTTACTTTTCGGAAATCCATAATATATTATGAAAATTAAGCTTAATTTTCTATACTCCGCGAAAAGCAGGAGAATCTGTATGGTGTAATTTATAATTTTTCTCTTATAATCATCTCTTATACTCCATACCAAACAGATCTTCGGCAATCTACCCTCTACGCACGTTTCGCTTCGAAACCGGAGCATCCTTAGAAGATGTTGACTCGACAATCAATCAATAACAATATTAACAATTATTCATTGTAAACTTAACATCTGAGAATGCTCCGGTTTCGGAGCGAGAGGGTACATTGATTGCCACTAGTGCCAAAGATCTGTTTGGTGTGGAGTATAAGGATTGATGAAATTATAAATTACACATATTTATTATCTGCTATACAAATAATATTAAAAATGCAAAATTGTTTATGTGATTTCAGACATAGGTAATTTATATCCTGAAATCCAGGTTTTGTATAGGATATTACTATAATGATTGTACCTCTTCATGACCAGAAGAAATGTTATCTGCAGGGTTTTTAAAACATCTCATCAAAGGCGCACGCGCAGGCGGATTTAGTATTGTGTGTAAAATTTAAGATAATTTTAAAAAGCGGTTGTATCCATAGAGATCTAAGTACGCCTCCTTCCGACGTTTCGCAAGATCGCTAGGAAATTCGCGAAATCACTGATATCCTGCTTTCCTTGCGACGGAAACAGCAATTGAGGATCAGGGCCCAGAGCCCAGTTCAAAGTTCAACTATACATCGATACAAATAAACAAAATTGAAATTTGGATACTTTATTCTTATATCATATAATTGTTAACAACTTTAAAAAAAATATATATTTTAAAGTAAATATTTGGGTACAGTTATTTATCATGTTCTAGTACTTATCTAGTAACCCTTCAGTTTATATAATAGTGGTTATTAGTGATAAATAGGAACTTACGTGATTTTTCCTTCTACGCATTTAGTTGGCAGGAAGATATCGCCTTGCCACGATTAGAACTCTAAGCAGTGCCAACATGACTCTAATGAAAATAATGATTATTATAACTCCTTCCAATAAATACATTCACCGTTAAAAAAATAATAGAAAACAGAGTAAAATTATTAAATATGGCATTTTGAGACCAATATTTTGAGCTGACTGACAAAAAACTGGTTTTTTGTAGATTTAAAAAAAAGTCAAACCATCGACCTGCTTACTTCTTCTAAATAACAATACCCCTTTTTATATTGATTAAAAATATAAACGTGGCGTTGGGCATAAAGTATGCATCCTGACAAAAAATGATTAGTTTATTATCAAGACAATCTTAAGTTATTTAGTCGCAGAGTAGAAAAAAAAAAATTAGTTAGTAAAAAAAAATTAAAAAAAGTTAAAAGTTAGTTAGTTAGTATTAATACGGGACGTTAAAAATATAGTACGGGACGTAGACGGGAGTTAGGTATACAAGAGGTCAATATGACCTTTGGTTTTTCATGAAAAAATATTTGAAACTTAGCTTATATCGTAGCGTATTATAATCCAACAGACGTACCTACCTATTATTCTAATTTTGTAACATAATGTGCTCGTATTTTTAGCAAGATCTGCGCGGGCGCCATAGGTGTGGGCCAGGCATTTCCGTTTTAAATCGCAATTCCTATACGCCTCAGGCCTATAACATTATGTTAATGTAATGCACTCGGCGATCTCTTGCGAAATAAACTAATAAACACGTTCTTGTAGGCGAGTACTATGGACGCCTGAAGGGAAGTTCGCTCCTGACTGTTGAAATACACGGAGGTGTTTATTTTTCTATATAATAATCTTTTTTTTTTACCATCTCCCATTGGCACATTGGTGAGCACTATGTTTTCTAAACATATCATTTCTGAATTGACTGGTCTGGTCTGATGGGAGGCTTCGGTCGTGGCTAGTTACCACCAAACCGACAAAGACGTGCCACCAAGCAATTTAGCGTTCCAGTCGGTAACCTCCCGTGAGGTATAGTCAGCTCGTCTCTGTATTGTATTGAATTGTATTGTATTTGTATACAAAGCTTCAAAGTGGCGAGCTGACAATACCGAGGGAAATCCAAAGCGCGATAATGAATTCAAAAATAGCGATTAATTGTATAATAGCTCTAATCTTACCAATAAAATAAAACATTAACTATAATTATTTAAATATTTTTTTAATCCAACATGAATATTGTGTACATGCATGCATGCAAACTTGTGTGTGGGTGTCATAGGGTTAGAGTGTTTGTGAGTGTGTGCTTATGTATTTATTAATAACACTTTTAAATCTATTGGAATCGTTCGTTCGAGTTCGTTCCTTCATAGGTTTTTGTTTCTAACCATTGAGTCAGCCTGTTTTTTATTTCGCAATTCTTAATATTTACTACTATATATATTTAGAATTTCGTTAATTTTATAGGTTTGAAGATTTTTTCTTATAATGAATGCGTGAAAATGAATGACAAAATTTTTATTAGATTATCTTTTATTTTGCTGCTACGGATTTCAGGCTTATATTTAAAAATGTACATGTCTCGCGCTTAAAATTCGACTTGATGTGTAGAGCAAGTTTGTTGGGCATCGGTAGGGTTTCATAAACATAATAATACTCTATAGCAATAATAATCTTCCTGTGTCAGGAAAAAAGTAGCAGTTTTAATATACCATAGGTAATCGGTACACTTTACCGTCTATAACACATATTATGTATTATTCAGTTGTCACCGGACGTGTTTATCTCATATCGAGCAAGGGAAATCCGTCAATTTTGTTAACTTCAATCATTTCCGAACCTCCCGTCACTTTACCCTTTGCATATCACAGAGCTCTACCGCCGACGTACGGACGAATTGATATCCGCGCTATTATATCGTTATACGCTTAAATTGTTATAAAGTTTTATCACACGGATAACATTTTTTTTTCATTACCGGCCTTAAGGCAGAGGATACCCGTGCCTACTCCGTGGTGGAGTACGCTCTGAACCCTACTGGGATCAGTGCGTACTTCACCACGCTGGCCAAGTGCGGATTGGTGGACTTCATACATACTTGAGAACCTTATGGATAACTCTTAGTCTCTAAGGCATGGAGGCAAGGTACTCTCAGATAACTGGCAGGCAGTAATGGCCTTGTGGTTAGAGCTACGAACAAGAGGCCCCTCCGAAAGGGAGGCCTTTTCTAAGTAACTTTCTGAGGGCCTCTTTACCTCTTAACAGCAAGTCACTTTTTTTTCTTATTTTTGATTATTTATTATTATTGATAATGTTACAATAAAACTTATAACTAAACTTATTACTGTAAAGGTTCATGCCCACGTGGAATAGTGGGAAAATGCAGGCTGAATTCATTCTTATAATTGTTTAATATATATAATTGTAAAAAGTGTTTTTGCTGTGACAGACGAACACTTAGACAGTTTTAGACATACGGGCAATGAGCAAATTGACCCAACTAAACTTTATCAAATACACTGACCTTGTCTTGATATGTGGTTAATCATGTTTACTAAAAGATAACAAGTCAAAAAAGTCAAACATATAAAATAGAATATTCAAGGACTCTTTTGAAACGTTCATTCATTAATACAAGTCCACTTTGAAATGGGTTATTCAGACACCACTCATAATAAAGTTAATACTCGATTTAGATAAATTACGCTTGGGTGAAATAACGTTTATTTGATTTCATATTTATGTAACTTGAAAAAATAAAATCGACCACCTTTCAAGTCATGACACTAGAAATCACATTTATGTGTGTGCGTGTGAACGAGGGTGTAAATGATTGTTTTTATATTATCTAAGACCATCATAAGCTTTTTCCTGTTATGATAGTCACCCGTGATCCCATTTAAACATATGCTAACACTGCCCGCTCAGATGAGGCGCTCGGGCGCAGCACTCGGTGAGTGTAGCCTCACACCTGGACGATAAGGAGCTTACCGCACGCTCTGATAAAAGTAATACCGTTGCTGATAAACCGTGAAAGATGATTGTTATGGAAAAAGTTGCCACCATATAGAGGTATAAGGGATCCTTTCTTGAAATGCCCGCAGTAAAAAGTGCGGCGACGAGGCGAAGCAAGATTGCATTAATCGACGTACGAGCGCCTTCTCTTTAAACTCACATACGCCACCGCCTTGCACTCACCGAGCGTGAAGTTCAAGCATTAAATTTTAACACAACACCGATGTGGTTGTCACTGCGTATCTTTATATATTTATGAATACTGTAATACCCCATCGCGTCAGTTCCCTTTTTCTTTTTCCAGGTTGTTAGATCAATCAAATTAATAATATAACAAGGAAAGACGTTCCCAACTAGGCTTGTTTATAAATCTATAAGTTTTGTAAAAATATGGTTATAAACATACCTACCTATATATTCAATATGAAACTCAAGTCATTAGAAGGATTACAAACAAAATAGTCTCCTGTTCTTGTCCCACAATGTTCATTAAAATAACGTTTATATATGCTTAGTTAGACAGTTTTCCAGCAAAAACTCGCATCCATTATATTGTCACTATAAGATTTTAACAGTAATAAACATCTAAATAGATCCGTAGCCTTCCAGGGTTTCTACAAAGCGAACATTAAATCCAAACATTGGATGTTCGTAATATTATTTTCGCATAAATATGGATGTGGAATCTGACATTGTATGGCGCTACAAGCCGAGAATGTTGAGTGGTCTTGCCATAAAATTGCAATGCAGAATGATAATGGGATGGCAAACGACAACTATATATAGCATACGTGCTTGATGGACTTGCAATACGTCCAACGATGTATTATTCGATTTCTATTATAACATCGGCACTTATCCCCGATTTGATAAAAATCTCTATGCTTTAACACAGTGATTCCCCGAGACTTTGTCCGCTTGTAACTTCTGATAAGTAAAATTTTCCCATATCAGACAAGAAGCATTGGAAATTTTACACAATATACCTAGTTACCTAGAAATTTATGTATACGAGGTCGTCCAGAGAAGTACTTATATATGCCACTGAGCTGCTTTGCTGTGTTCTGGTCTGAACGGCATGGTTGCCATTGTAATCACAGACACGTGGGGCATATCACCGACGCATCAGGTTCTTAGACACAGGGAAGTTTGTAGGACGTAGTCCTTGCTTGTCCTGGGAAGGCATGATCTGTTTATAAGCTATGGAGTATGGATTTCCACATACCATGATCTGGGTCGGCCTGTCTATCACCTATTATAATAATAATAATAAAATATTTTATTTGGGAAAAAACAACACATAGCAATTTACATATAAAGTACACGTTACACAAAAAACTTATCATTGACAACTTAAACTATATAAAAAAAAAAGCAAGGATCTTAAAATTAGGTAACAAAATAAACTTAAATAAACTAAACAAATATAGTTTCATGTTGGCAGTGACATATCTGTGGTGTTGTTTCTCCCAAACAGAGTATCGCCTCAGCGTTATGCTGTAGCAGTGGTTTTGTGATCACTGCTACAGCGCTGATTTTCAGGCGACCTCTCTCAACATCCCGAACCGGCCAAGAACTGCTATTTTGGTGGCAAGTGTATGCACTCTGTGTCTACTAAATAATATGGTTAACTTATTTCTGTAACTATGCAAAGCGTTACTAAGGCTTGTTCCAAGACATCAGGCTTCCCAATTCCTCTTGATATAAACTATAAACCAATACAATATAACGCCAACCCACTACCTTGCACCACACGTCAGAGCTACAACTTCATTTGTTTTCTTCTACTTTTTTGCTGGGCTCCTAATTGTTGGAGAGTATACTATAATCAACGTTCTCAATCGGGCCAAGAAATGCACAAAAGATTTCTATAATACGCCAGGCAGTACCAGAGATTAGCGCGTTCAAATAAAATAATAAACGATCAACAAAACATTTCAGCTATTGTTGAATTGTATATAATAATGGTTTTGATAACTATAAATTAATAAAAACCCCCGACAGAAAATAAATAAAGGTAATTTCTGGTGGCGGCCATCTTGGATTTGAAATTTGTCACAGTGGCAGTGGTAGCATGGGCAGGAGACAATTATCTTCCCGGGGAGAGGATAAAAAATTATCTTCTCCCACAGCTTTATCAACTCTCAGAGCATTGGCGCACAATCCAAATAATATGTGTGTATTAATAAACTGGGGTAAACTTCTCTTATTCCATGTTCCCGTGCTCTAACAGGTGGACACGCTAATTATATCCCCTGTCAGGGGATATAACCGGGGGGATAGCCATGCTGAGGGAGTTGAGAAATAAAGTATGTACCTTATTCATCATCTTTGTCATCTAATAAAACAATATCAAAGAAGTTTATCCGTTCGACGGTGCCACAGAAGAAATCACATACACACACACACACACACACACACACACACACACACACGCACACACACACACACGCACACATACATAAATACATACATACATACATACAGACACACGCATACACGCGTCAACCTTATAAAACCTCGTCGTTTTTGCGCCTGGGGTTAATAAGTTTTGTATTGATAAATTTCTTTCGTTTCAGGTTGCTTGACATGCAGTTGCGATAGACATTCGTAACCTAGCGGGTGAGTTAAAGTAGTATGGCTACTCGATCTGCGCTGCGAAATACGTGATGCATAGCGACTTAAGTCATCATTCTCAGTTTGTTAAGTCCCATAGCACGGACCTCATTACCGACCATCTAGTATTAACAGAACAGACTGCTATAACTTAATTCTTGTCCACAAAACAAACATTGTGTCAATGTTGTAATTTAGACGGTGTTAGTATCAAGAGTGTCCAAGGAACTAAAATAAGAGTTGCTTAACGAGATGATCATAATTATGGTGTGCTTCAAAGGGGTACGAAATATAAACTTTTATTTGTATACGAACAGCTAGTCCAGTATTTTAATAATATAGGTTAGATGGACTCGTAAAAGCGAGGAACTTAAAGCTAAGACCCTTTACGCTGCTCCAATGCATGTTAGCCGAGTGCCGGATTAACCGATTAAGTTAAGCACATATTAGAACGGGCCACATTGCATCGGATCGTAGAGCAAAAATATGCGTACTTCAAAACAAATTATCTAAACGAAGAGGTCGAAGAGGGCCGCAATGTAACGTGCACCTCGCGCCACCACGATCCGCTATTGGCAAAAATTGGATGTTTCCATATTTTCCGCTCCTTCTTATTTTAGTTTTGCTTTTTACTTTTTAGTACTTGTTTTCAGTTCGGCATTTTTAAATAATAAATAGCAACGGTTTATGTGTGAGCTTTTTTTAAATGACAGATTTAAAATCCCATAATGCGTTGCGATCCGCTTAGTGGGTACATACTTACATATTTTGCGTTGCTATGCAGGCCTGCACCGCGAAGCAGCCAGTCCTAATTTTGGCATTCCCATTTTCGAAAATAACCGGAGTCGACAACTAAACGGGCTCTCAAAAGCACGGGGGTGGATAGCGCTAACTTTTTCATCACTTATATATTTTCACTGCAAGTCCTACTCGAATATTCTGAGATAATTAATCTATCAAACGTTATGTTAAAACAATTTGACATACCTTATAAGACTTATTATTGTTTTATCCAAAACAAGCCAAAGACGAACTCGTAAAAAGGAAGCAAAGTTTTGCTTACAGAGAGCAAATTTAAAAGGGAGTGTTAAGCGTCTACTCCATTCTATTCCGGGAACGCTAAAAGGCTTTCAAAAGACGATGCGAACAATTTAACTTTAAATGCAAGACTCTACCCGTGTGTGGTAAACCCCCGTGGGTGTAGTGTTTATATGCCAATGCGAGTGTGTGTTTTTTATAGCACTATAAGTTAACCCTTGACTGCATTCTCACTTGGTAAGTGGAGATGCAGTCTAAGAAGAGAAGAAAAATAAATAAACATTAAAATTTACATAATACCAAGTAGTAAAAATATAAAACTCAATCGTAGGCATGCAAAGGCCGCCTCTTTTAAGATGGTAGCGGGCTAACCTGTGATTGGTATTTTACCCATTCTCAAAATCAGTAATTATAAATTTCTAAATGGTCTGAATTTTTATATACATTGAAAATGCCTAACTGTTGGGGCTTTCACCAAATAAAAACTCTGTGTGACTTGCGTGTTCATCGAACTCTCCTCATGTTTCGACCCACTAATCGTGTATAGCGGTAGCGGTCTTATGCAGGGGAGTCCAGAGAGGCGCACTCGGAACTCGGTATGCTACATTTTAGGGCCACCTATTTAGTATCCCACTTATTTATTATCGCAAAAATTGGCAGAGCTATTCATGGCCGTCTCGCTACCATCGTTTCTCCATCTCAGCACACCTCAAAGATATGGTACGCTGCGACTTTAGAGCAGTATTTGTAGTGACATATACACTTACCAAAACAATCGTGTCCCGTCAGTATCTGCGTCAGCCAGAATATTTGCCACCATGGTGGTGCCCCACTGTGCCCCCTGAGAGAATTGACTTGCTATCACTTAGCTATAGTGGGTTTTCAAGTAGTTCCTACTTTTTCGTCATTAGAATCTGACGAAACTCGGAAAACTACAACGCGACATCGGTCTCTCGCCCCACTGATGTAGGCAGGCGAGGATGTCCGTCGGTCACTCCAAGCCTATCCTTCCGATCTTGAACCTGAAGTTATGATACTTAATAACTTTCTTAAACAGTATGTTGATGCGTGTAAAGCTGAATCTCAAAATCGTAATTAATTGAAAAAGCGGAACATTTAGTAAACCAACCTTATACCTATAAATTAAACAAACTACAATATCGGTAAAATGTCGTCTGATGTCGATAACTACTTAGGTTATACCTTAAAAATTACCCTACGGCCCTACGTATTTTAATCGGAAATTAATTAAAACGCACGTGTCCGAACAAAATGGTTTTATTATTCTCGTGTTTTCAACTATCCCGTCTGTATCACGAACTGGAGACAAAAGCCATTGAATAAAATAATCCTTCAATGCTAACAGGCCCTTTGTTCGAACGACCACCCGTTAAGAGGTTATGAAAATAAAAAATAACACCACCTTTTAAAGGAGGTAAGGAACTAATCCTTACACAATAGGAAACTTGTTCTCACTGTGTAATAATAAATGTCAACATAATTCCTTCACATCCCCGGCAGTGACGAATATCATAACTGCCGTAAAAGTGGAATTACTGGATTAGTAAAGGAAACTATTTGACTATAAAGTTTTATTAACTAAACACATAATCTAATTAATTAATTATAAGACCAATCAGATTTACAAACTTTTTGTTTAATCTCGCTATATGAATTCATAGTCAGCAAGCGCATCTTTATTGTACGGAAAGATACCGGCCTTTTCAAGCCATTTGCTGCCGTACAGAAGCCGCTCTAGAATACTCATTTCCAAAAATAAGAGCCGTTCGGAAAGTCGTTACAGTTCTAAAGGGGTTTTGTAGGTAGGAACTTCTTGTCAGCTTTTATCTAACGCAGTATTCAATTTCCATAAATATAAAATATATTTGAGATCAAATATATTTTTTTTCGTTGTATACTTTGTCCTGTCCTATGTCCGTTGTATTGGATTTATTGTGACATCACAAAATTAAGGACCCAAGAGTCCAGCGTTTAGAGAAATCTAACGAAACCCACATATTAAAGTCTGTCCAATAGGGGCGTTACAAAAGGGGGAAGTCTGTTAAACACATAAAACATTGCCCTCACGTAGTCGGGTGATAAAAGTAATTAACGTATGTTTACCATGAAAATCAAAGAAAAGGAAAATATTACTCTTCACTCAATAGTTTGGGAAATAGAAAATAAATAATATCTAATAGTAGTAGGTTCATTTTTACGCGTAGGTTAATATTAACAATATTGAGGCGTGCTTCTGATTGCCACGGAACAAACCTTGCTTGCGGCTCGATCGATGCAGCTTTGTCGGCTGTATATTGCGGCGATAACAGAGATTACGTAGAGTCAGTGGCGTAGCGTTGGTGGGGCTGGGGGCCATGACCCCGGACGGCAGGATTCAGGGGGCGGCATTTCAAAAAATCAGCCACGATTTAAAAATGTGAAATGCACGTGCCTTGCGCCGCTAAAAATAATTATACATGAACTAGAAACGCGGTGAAGACATCACAGTGGTTACGACTTCGGGTTTCTCTTCGGGGGACGAGACGATCTCTACTCCCCTTTTTTTTCGGAGTTATGTGCGTTTTAAGGAACAACATGTCACTTACCTAAACGGCGAAGGAAAACATTGTGAGGAAACCTGCTAGCCTGAGAGTTCTTCATACTGTTCTCAAAGGCGTATGAAGTCTACCAATCCGTATTTGGTCAGTGTGACCAAACCACACCACGTGTGACCACGGCCTTTATCCTCTAATTCTGAAAGGAGATCAGTGTCCTCTAGTGAGCAACAGCAAAATATTATTTTATTTCCACTACAGTTTAGTATGCTATGAAATTTATTAGAATTAAACCATTAGGTTGCTTGTCCTACTCGTTACTTAACAGCTTGTAAGGTTCCGTGTAAACTAACCTTAGAATATATTTCGCATATTTGTGTATCCATGTGCAAAAAGTTCAATGAAAATCATGGAATGGAAAATTGTTGGATGGGAAATTTGATCTTGAGTTTAAGGATATTTTTTTATTCAAAAAGTAGTATTTGTTGCTTTTTTAATAGTTTATAATTTAGAAAGGAGGGGGTAATATAACTTTCGTCCACAGCTTACTTTACGGGTTTGGCAAACTTCACAAATAACTAAGGCAGGTGACCAAAATCATCTACTAAAGCAAGGGAACATGGAATAGGAGAAGTTCACCTCCGTTTATTAATAAACATATTATTATTTGGATATTATTTCCATTTGTGCGCAGTGCTCAGAAAGTTGATAAAGCTGTGGGAGAAGATACATTTTTGTCCTTGCTTGATATTGATTTTTTTTCTTCAACTAATAGTAGCTATAAAGGAGTGTCAAGAGTACATCGTATGTCAAATGAAAACAAGATTTCAGTTGTTATTTGTCTACGGACAGCCTGGGGATAGCACGTCCATTGATTTTAACAGGTTTGTCTGGAATGGAGCTTTGACAGATGCGGCTACAAACTGGCTAGAGCAAATTCACAGGAGTCATTTCGCGAACCTCGCCTCGAGCGTTCAAATATTGGTTATTGTGTACCTATATCGATATCGTGCGGTGAAAAGCTATTGGTTAAGTGACATTAGGAGCGTAGTGAGCTAAAGAAGTGGTTTTCCGCAACATCGAGTGGGTTCGGTCTAACAAAACAATGAACATTGAAAGCTTATTTTACTTTACTCTTTGAAAAGCAGGAGAATCTGTAAGGTTCAAATCGGTTTATCATTTCTTCAATCTTTTTACTACACACCAAACATTCCAATAATCTATTAAATAGTCTCTAATCTAAATTTTTGGCACTGGTGGTCTCTCAAACCTTACCTGTCCTTGGCCTTCCTTTTACCTCTTTAAAAGTCCCTACCCCATCCTTAAGTTTTATTTGCTTCCGTCATGGTCGTCCTCTTCCCGTCTTTCCCACTATTTTTATCATTCCACATGTCTTACTAGGGGAGCTATCTTTTTCTCTCTACTTATTTATTTAGTTCTATTTATATTTCTCTTTTCACCAATGCTTGTTTATAGTGCCTGGTTCTTTATTTCCAATTTACAAATTGTACCCACAAAAATAAAAAGTATTACATTTAATATTTCGATCCCCATTTTACTCATACAGAGTTATTTATCCTTAAAGAAAATTAAGGACAAATAACTCTGTACCTCCCAGAGGCCGACACTGTAAACGGAACTACGATCCACCATTGGAATTTCTTACGATCTCAGAACCCCCATTTCAATAGGGGTTGTTTTCCGGTAAATTGTTGATGTTGGAAAAGAGCAACTGCTGAGTCTCTTGCCGGCTTCTTCTCGGTAGAATCTGCCTTCCGAACCGGTGGTAGAATCACTACAAACAGACAGACTTGACGTTTCAAAAGTGCTTATATAAATTAATATTGAATTTTGAATTTTTTGAATTTGAATGAAAAATATTCTTTGGCAATTTTCATAACCTCTTAAAACAGGCGTGTTCAAATTTATTTTTTTAATTCCAAGCGGCTTAACTGATGCACTTAAATTGTTGATTTCAAATAATTGTTTGGATTGATTGTGCAATACGTGGATTATAACAAATAAGCCTTTCATCTCCCGCTATGCTAGTTATTTAAGGCTTAGAACTTCTGATCCTACTTAGGTTGCGCTCGAAACCTGGGAACAATATTATTTACATAATTCACGCCAACAACCATCTAATCTATTGCCCATCGATTTATTTTCAAATCTGTTATGATGACGTATAAGGAAGAAACAAAGAACAAAAAAGCTCGACGACGTAACCATAAAATTATCTTTTTACTTATGAAATATCAATAAAAGAAATAAAAACAATTTTAACAGCTCCGACTTCCCATAGGAAAAACTGTTTATCTTTATCAAATAGATTAAAGATAAAAAAAAAGTTATCTTATTATCCAGTAATATAGTATAATAAAATAAGCGACTTTGTCCGAACACAAACTGGTACATAAAATTCGAAAACACTTTCGTATTCATTTTTAGTTTTGTAAATTTCAATTCAATGCAGTTTTGGATATTATAAAATTTCTCAAACGGACAGGGTATGGTTTAACAGTGGGTAGCAGCAACGTATTTTAATCTGATTTTGTAGGAAACTCTTAGCATTGAACCTAACTCTATTTTACTAAGAAATCGCGGAAATATATTGCGGTGAATTGTTTGGACTACACGCATTTAAATAGTGAAGCTTTCCACTCAACTACTTTTAATGTTGTTCTATAAACGAGGCTTATCTTATCTATATATATAAAAGAGAAAGTGTGTGGGTATGTTCCGTATAGTCTCCGAAACGGCTGGACCGATTGCAATGAAACTTTCAGGGAATCTCCGGATTGACCTGGCGAGTAATCCTGTTAAGTTTGGTGACGATCGGAGCACTCCTATTTTTGATCTGTCAAACTGTCAAATACAGCTTTTATTAAAAATCTAATTATGTAAGTTTAATGTTTAAATAAAATAAAGCAAAATCTAGCACGGCGAAGCAGCTGGGTACGCTAGTTTAGAATAAATCATAAACCTAAGTGAAACTTCTTTCGTCTCCAAAAACTATTTAAATATTTATCGCTGGCTATGTTAAACTGTGTAGCTACTTTAAAAAGATCATGTTTATGTTTATATCGTACCAACATCATTTTATTATGTTAACTTAATAGGTATAAATACAACAATTCCTTGCAAGTATCAAAAAATAATGCATATTACGCATATTTAAAACCTGAGAACTATATTACTGATTTTGTAAGTATGCTTTCCGAGCATTTAAAAGCAATTAAAAAACATATTTACCGTCGCAAACCTAGCATAAGCTTATAGTTGTTAATACCGTTATCAAACGAACGCAGAGCCCATTGCGATGCGTTGCCGAATTCATCCAGACGTAATGGACATTAAATTTTTTGGAAACAATGATTTTACAATCCTTTCTGTTTGTTAGTGAACAAAGCAGTATTTTTTGTGTCATTCTTCTATCACACCTCATAAAGCAAACATACAAATGAAGATCGCGGCACTTTGTTACATAAAAAAGCAGCAGTTACATTAGCACAGTTTAATTATTATCAGTAATTTATGGTAATCATATTTTATAAAAAAACAATTGTTTAAGAAATTATGAACTCAACCATTATTACGAAGCAGAATTATATTACGTAAATGTCCTTAAATACAGGATGAACGTAAGCCAACATTTTGAAATACGTTGATCCCTTCAACCGACGAAGCCATGCGTGAATATCGACTAGAAATATAATTTAGAGGTAGGTACCAACTGCTATACCTATTGGGTCTCACAATACTTTTGAAGCGTCTTTGCCATATTGCTCAAATAAGTAATGTTAGACACAAAACAAAAATGTATGGGCTTAAGTTTGTTATGACTTTTCAGTCTAAAGTTTTGTAATTATAAAGAATGGAAGTACGGTACACAAAACTTTAAGGCAAGGCTTTATATCTAAACATGCATGAGAAGGCACTTTCTGGAATGAAATAATTTCCTTTTGCCAGCTGCCTTTGTTCAGAATTATTTACTTAGTGTGTCAGGAAAGTTTCTAGTTTATGAAAATAGAATTTCGCGCCTAAGAGTTGGACAAAAAGCGAGCCGGCCCTCAAAGTTTTAGTAGCTACTTAACGTCCTAAATTCCTAGTTATGAGGAGTTACTTGTTTATTCAATAAAAAATTTACTATTTATTTAAATTAGAAGTCGCCCAGTGGTCTCTATTCGGCAGATTTAAGTATTAAAGTCATGTACGGATTTTCAATTACAACAATTGATATTTGATTTGTGACAAATTTATGTCCGAACGTCTGTTTTTTTTGATGATACATACCATTAGAATTATTAATATACATCAATGAATTATGCCATATATATAACTAGACATATTTATTTCCCTGTATAAACCATCATTCCATGCAAAAGGTGGTACGTTTCAATTTTATATTAGGAAAAACAAAATTTCCTTTGTCATTTTACAAGTTGTGGCGACAACCAATGAGAATACATTAACACTTCTTACTTGGCGAACATTAAAGAGGATGCAAACGATGGAATGACTTGTAGGAAGTCGTAACATCAGCGTGCTTCGGTCGGGAACTCAGTACAATGAACAGTCGGAAATGATTTTTTTTTTAAATTTTTGAACAATAACTTAACTTAACCGCTGTTGAAAGAAACGATGATCACTGTAAAAGTATGAAACTGCGTAACGAATGAACCAAGTAGCAATGATTCGCTTTATATTTGCATAGCTTTGAATGAATAATGAATGAATACACTTTTATTGTACACCACATAAACATATAGTAAAATTATAAATAAAAATTTAGCAAAAAGTATACAATTTGGCGGCCTTATCGCTACATAGCGATCTCTTCTAGGCAACCAAAGGCGTTAATCACAGCTAAAGAAGAGAAGTAGGTGGTGCATTTAAATAAACATGCATATATACCTATATATACATATATATCATAGAAGGCGTCTCGCCGAATCGTAAGCCAACATTAAACCATTTGACTTGAAAGAATGAGGTTTTACGTTACAAAACAAGTTGTGAGTTAAAATTATTAAATAAAGTTGTTCAAATAAACATCGCTCAGCCTCCGCGGCGACATATATGTATAATTTATACATATAATAAACTTACAATAGAAGTTCTGGGGCTCCGTTAGACAGAAAAAACACAAGCACACTCTAACACCTCACTTTGCTTGGTAAACAACATAAACCACAGATATAAGTCAGGCACCGATTTATATCCGGGAGTTCATTGTGAGCTCCGTCTACGTTAAGTCAGCCATGAGACTTAAGTCACGCGTTATGCTATCTAAAGCATACATGCAAGAGTGCATCTCGTAGGTTTGCCTTTGCTTGCAAATCGTATGAAAGCATTGGTATATACCGCTCCATTTGCCTTTATAGATAATTTCCAAACAGTCTCGTCCACCAACATATTCTGGGGATACACCCTTTAGTCAATAGCGGGAGGTATGTATGGTATTCAAATAGGGGTAACACCCGCTCACGTTACTGTTCACAAAACGAAGTTCACAAAGTATTTTATTGATTAAAATGATTTGAATTTTTTACACACGGTGCATTTTTATTTATATATACATGTTATTACTTTTGGCGGCCGATTGGCGCAGTTGGTAGCGACCCTGCTTTCTGAGCCCAAGGCCGTGGGTTCGATTCCCACTACTGGAAAATGTTTGTGTGATGAGCATGAATGTTTTTCAGTGTCTGGTTGTTTATATGTATATCTCATAGTATTTATGTATATTTTTCATTAAAATATTCATCAGTCATCTCATCAGATGTGTGTATTGTCGTAGTATATTTATTTATTTATTTATTACTAAGTTGTAAAGGAAACTGAAATTGATATCCTACTTAGCCTTGAAAAATGTGGACTGGTACAACTAACGAAACGAATTCTTTTACTTTTAACTGTGGTGTGCAATAAAGTTTTTACACACACATTCCTCATTATTATGTGCAAACACTTTATTGTAGGGAATCGAAGGTCCTGGGAAGCTCCCGGTGACTCACATGAGTTTGTCCACCTCGTTGGGGGTCGACCAAAGATGCGTTTAATGATGCGAAGTCAATATTTATAAAAAACTAAGGGTTTGGAAGCACGATATTTATGCGTTATTGCGCTTGACTATTAAAGCTGGTGACTTTTCAATATATTTTAACAAGCAGAGAGAAAATAGATTATAGGTACTATTATAGCCAGTTGACACTGAACACTTGTTAGTTTAACTGACGACTCGTTTGCATTTTACTGCATGCGTCCGACAACGGTACTTCACCCTCTTTTGGTAATGAACTGGCGACCGTTTGATTTACGATGGTAGTGAGCGTACACTACGTGAAAAAGCCTATTTGTACCCACTTAACTCTGTTATTCATTATTCAACACCGTCGTCTCATAATATAGTATTTTCTATGTCAGATATTTTATTTGTTTAATTACTAGTGGTTCCCAACGTGTCTTACTATGCTAAAAAAACTAAACTCTGCCTGTTGCGTTGTTTTAGGGGTCTAAAATCATCCTCGCATTATTTTCAAATTAAATCTATGTAATTGAGTATTTTGTAAGTTTATAATAGCATAAATATATATCATATATATCTAATTTCTGCTGGAATTACTAATTTCTGCCACCAGCAGCATCGCTGTTTCCGTTTTGAAGGGCTATTGCAAGCACATGATGATTAACAGCTACTCCTAGGGTTGATGGGCACACAGCGGCACTTAGGATGTGTTCCTTGCATGCCCTGCAAAGTTGCTTGCTTTGTTTATATAGCCGATGGGTTTCTCTTACCACAATTACTTGGTCCGTCAATTAATCGTTCGAAAAAACTAAAAAATCTTATTTTTTATATTTAAAATTGGAGTAATCTTCTCAGATTAGTGTATTGTCATCGGTCCTCGATATGTCTACAAAGTTTGAAAGAAATCTGACCGTTTAAAGTGGGTCAAAAACGAGATCAAAGGGGTCGGTTACATACGTACAGGTGAAGCTAATATAAAGCGTGTACAAAGAGGAGTTATTAAAAAGGATATTTTACTCATCGCGAATAATAATAATAATAATAATAATAATAATAATAATAATAAATCTTTATTTGGAACAGGTACAGTGGCACTTAAAACCACCGCCCACCGCCCAACTCCGAGTTATAAAAAGGGATAGTTCTGCAAATGAAGAATTGTTTGCAGACCTATCATTTTCATTGTTTGATTGATGGTATTTAGCATCAATCAAATTAAAATAAATGTCTAGTGAAACCTAGTATCCAGTGCATTTGTTGTAGATGGCATTGATGAATTACCCACTCAAAATGATAACCATTCCGTAGTCATTAGTTAGAATAGAAAAACACATCAAGGTTGTTTATGCTTTCTAATATTGTCCTCAGGTAATTTAAATAACAACCTACATCGATAACTCTAATTGCATTTTTAACAAGAGTTATGCTTTCTATCTTAATTAAGTATCAAATCTTGTGATTATGAATGACGTCTAACTCAACCGTTCCCAATAGTGTTTGTTGTGGATATTAGATTACTCTCGTCTACCGCTAGCTGCATTCCCCTGACGTTTAGGCAATCTGAAAAGCTCCTTGCTATATGCTTAGTCTATCAAATTAAACGTTTTAATTTGACACGTGCTTTTTAGCTATTGTTATTTTTATCAAATATTAACTTGATTTTTCCCGATAATGTCTGCTGATGAGAATGCTACCTCTTATATACCGCTTTTAGCAGAAAAAATCTTGCCTAGCTGCATTCCTCTGAACATTAGACAAACTGGAAAACTCAGTGTTAAATTTTAAGCCAAAACCGCTAAGCGTTGTTTTAAGGTGACAAGACATACCTACCTATACTTGAGAACTATGGCTCCTGGAAAGGAAGTTAAAAACTGTTTCTTGACTCTGGATACTTTACTCTGGATACTTGCTTGAAACACTTCACAGTCTATAAACGATTATGGGTGCAACCCATAGATTTTTAGTAGATAGGTACTATCATCATATCAACTCATTACTGGCCCACAGAGCAGTGAGCACAGGTCTCCTAGTACAGTGAGAAGGGCTTAGGTCCATATTTCACAACATTGGTGGACTAGCGGTAGGTACTATAGGCTTACTTTTTAATCCGCTACCCCACTACGCCCTCTCCCAACAGGAGAGTTTGCGATTAATCACTAGTCATCGCAGAAGATGGTAGTAGGAGAACCGATAACAATACTGCCCGTTCTCCATAACATTTCCTGTAGTCTCTTACGACACCCGCGACAAGAGAAATAAAAAGAAACATCGCATTTGGACATTGCATTTAATTTTACCCTTCGGGCATTATGTACTTACTATTTTATTATAACTCGTTCGACGGAACAAACAAAGATGAAAAGCGCGGTAGTAAAGGTAAGTTTACAACTGCATCATCACACGGAACATTCTAAGTTAGTACTTGGTTCTCGATAAATCTTTCGGATCCTTTGTCTCACTGTTATTTCGATTAGGGACATTTTTATCGTCTTTTGCAATCTGACGGGATTTCATGCGATAATTCCAGAAGTTTGTTACCCAGACTTGCTTTTTTGTGAAGGACGGAGCGGTTCATTTAAGTTATCGTCATTTTACTCGGTAAAAATCTAACAAGACGATTCTCGACAGTGTTTGTTAGTAAGCTTTCCGCCTCATTTGTAGGTACTGCTATTTTCAGCGAGGGCTTTGCCTAGCTGCATTTCCCTGACATTAAAATAAACTAGAAAACTTCTTGCTTTTTTGGTATTTTATTAACAAGTAGAATCTCTACCCAGCTTGGTGAACACGTAGCTAAACCCATATCATTCTGTAAGGAGACCCATTCCTTAAATTATGATGATTTTAATAAGTATCTACGTATAGTTTATTATGTATATAACTATATAGTTATTCATAAGTGTTTATGTATATTATATTCATAAAAAATAATTAATCAGCTATCTTAGTACCCATATCACAGGTTACGCTTACTTTAGGGCTAGATGGCTATGTGTTTACTGTCGTAGTATATTTATTTATGCTTTAAATGGGTCTAAGATCAGCGGGAATTTTAAAAATTGTGAAATTGCAGGGTTATTATTACAACCAGGTACTCAATAAAATACGAGTATTTTATTGAGTACCTGGACAATTAAGAGTTACAAAGCGGCACGGTTTTGCCCCGTACTCCGGCGAGCACGGTTAGACGTATCCCGATTGAAACCATGTGTCAAACTCAGCAGCGACACTATTACTGGCTGAGGGAGTTGGGGAAGATGTTTTCGTCATACGTCACTAGCCAGGGTAATAGTCTTTTATGTTTTGCCAACCGTAAAATAAGAGCTAATTAACGAGCAAATATATTTTAAAGTTAATTAAAAGTGAACAGGAACCGCAATCCCGCCGGGCTGTTTGTTCCGTCGAACGAATTATATTAAAAGAGTAAGTACATAACGCCCGAAGGGGAAAATTAAATGAAATGTCCAACTGAAATGTTTCTTTTTACATTCTGTGGTTTCCAATGTTGTTTACATCTATTCCACCTTTAAAGAAATGTATAATTTCATTTTATCAGATATAAGTTCAGTCAAGCGGTAATAGCCCAGCGGGTAGTATGACTTCACTTTCCCTTCCGGGCGAGTTCGAATCCTAGCTCTAACTTTTTTTAAAAAGTTAAAGAAAAAAGTTGCTTATCTAGGGCATGTGCTTCGGCTTCATGATAGATACAGGCTACTGCAACTGATAATGATGGGCAAAGTTGCTGGAAAGAGACGCATCGGTCGCAAGAGGAAGTCTTGGTTGCGCAATATAAGGGAGTGGACTGGGATCGCGAGTGCCGCCCAGCTGTTTAGCCTCGCGAGAGAAAAGGAAAATTATCAAAAACTGACGGCCAACCTTCACTAGTTGGAGAGGCACCTAAAGAAGAAGAACTTTTTTAAGTTATTTGCGTTTTAAGCTATTAAAATATCACTTGCTTCAACGGTGAAGAAAAACATCGTGAGGAAACCTGCATACCGAGAGTTCTCCATAATGTTCTCAAAGGTTTGTGAAGTCTACCAAACCCTTCTTCTTTGTGGGTGGAGACCCGTGTCCCTTAGTGGGCCGGCAATGGGTTGGTATTAGTATGTATAAATTAACCGTTCGTTTGGTTTTGTGGTTAGCTTGTTGGATCTAAGCGTGCTGCAGGTTCCATTGCCAGCTCGGTACCAAAGTTGTTGGATATTGAATTTGTATCCGCTTAGAGTTATAGTAGGTACCTATAACCCTAACGTTCCAGCCTTTAGGTAGCCTTGGAGAGAATGTTAAGCTGTTGTTTATAAAATATCAAAAACAAGCTTCATTATTAGTAAAGATAAATATATATGCAAGTTTTATATGTACACAGATCTCCAAACTTTTTTGCCGCTTTGAAATGAGCTTCCACGTAGTTCAGGGCATTGAAAGTATTGGAGACTACTGAATAATTTAAATAACAACTAGCGGACCCCAGCGCCATCTGTCGGGCTGATTTGTGTATCTAAACCATCCAGGGTGCCACCAAAACGCATACCAAAAAATTCATTCAAATCGGTCCAGCCGTTTAGGAGGAGTTCAGTGGCATACACACGCACACAAGAAATATATATAGAAAGACTAGCGACCCGCCCCGGCTTCGCACGGGTGCAATGCTGATACTAAATTAAATACACTACAGAAAAACTATGAACGTTGTATATAAAAACATAGCGGCCCGCTCCGACTTTGCACCCGCATAAAATATATATGCCTATGTCACTCAATGAAAACATGATTAAAATCGATCCAGTATTTTTGATTCATTCATTACTGCCCTTGGCCTGCACGCATTAAATTTGGAGTAAAACAATTCCTCTTTCCCTATACTTACTATGAAGATTTCCAGCTATCTTTGGAATATCTAAATTCATACAATTTTTATTACATTACACATTTTTACTTATTTACTTTTTACATTTTTACCTAGGTATTTATTTTATTTTTACAACAATTAATATATTACAGGATGTCTTTATACACAACGTTCACAGCTTTCTTGTCATTAGACAATACAAACATGTTTTCTCTTGAGGTTACTCTTGAAAGAGCGACATACAGTTGGCCATGTGAAAAACAGTCAACGCTCAAATCTAAGCCTGCAACGTTGAAGGTTTGACCTTGCGATTTATTAATGGTCATTGCAAAAGATGTCTTTACCGGAAACTGTAAACGTTTAAATTGGAAGGGAAAATCCGATGGTATCAGAGGGATTCGGGGAATCAATACATCTTCTCCGGTACCACATCCTGTGAGTATTGTGCACTCTATTATGAAAGTTTTCAGTGATTTTATCATCAAACGCGTGCCATTGCAAAGTTTAGGTGGATTCAGGTTTCTTAATAAAATAACAGGACAACCTACTTTCAACACCATTTTGTGAGGAGGGAGTCCAGACGGGTTCAAAGAGTTTAGAAACTCTGTAGGAAAATGAACAGCTTCTTCCAAATCGAGAAAAGTATCCACCGAGTAGTATATTTTCGTCGGCGCATCAATCTTTGAAAGAATCAAGTTATTTACCTTATCTACTTGTTCATTAGTTAATGACAGAATCGCTCTTTCTTTAAACCAAGATATTGTCTTGTAACTTATGTCATCAATGTCAGGATAGACTTTGTTGACTAACTCTTGGATGTTATCTATCAAAACACAAAGGTTTTCAAGGTTAATCCTTCCCTCACTTTGTGTTAATTCTCTATTGAAGATTCTCTCTCTCTCTCAGCTCTATATCTATCCCTAAGCTGACTGAGTCGAGCTTCACGTTCTGTTGACGATTCTTCATCTCTTTGTGAACGTACTCTTCTAGCATTCACTGAACTACAACCTATGTTCGAACGACGACGTCTTCCAGACATGACTTTATAATTTCAGAACAAAATTGACTCAGTGCTAGACTTATGTATGATTACCTACTTAATTCGATAAGGATTAATGCCGTATTGCTTAAAATAGCTTCGTAAATAAGCCATTTTTTCACGTAAAAAGTAAACAATAAAAATGGTTAATGTGGGTTATCCCTAAAATATAAACATATACCATCGCGGACTTTTTTGTAGACCTTTTTAAGGTGTACAATACTGTAGTACATTAATTTGATCTAACTCGTAGGGTTTAGGCAGCGTTTTTGCTAAATTGCTAAATAAGCCCAAAAAAATAGGTTAATTTACGACATCACGTTAGAAACCTCTAAAATTAGCAATGTTTCCTTAGTATATGATGCATGTATTATACATATAAACCTTCCTCTTGAATCACTCTATCTATTGGAAAAAACCGCATCAAAATCCGTTGCGTAGTTTTAAAGATTTAAGCGCACATAGGGATATAGGGACAGAAAAGGCGACTTTGTTTTATACTATGTAGTGATAAAGATTCATAAACTAAAATGCAATTGTAATAATCGTTCATTCAGTGGTATTTTTACGAGACGGGACCTTTGGTTACCATACAAGTCCGTTCGTTTTCATAAATCTAACCGTAAGGATTTATTCAATCTTAAATTTTGGCTTGCAAAAGGGGACATTTCAAACGCCCGCCTTCCGGTCTAAATATAACTGGGAGCAGCTGGAAGAGAAGTCGTGCAGGGGGGAGGGCAACGACCCGACCCAGACCTTGTGCCACCGGAAGCTAAAATAATACGCGTCAATATCTATCACCATACATCTTACCATCGAAAAAGATTGTTTGCTAACGAATTCGATAGATATATATATATGTCGGCATTACTTTGGGAAATCAATGATACACTTACAGGGTGTATTTTTTTTTTGTACACACCACACCAAATAGATCTTCCCAAATACACTTTCTTCGCACGTTTAGCTCAAACTCGCCATTGTTGCCTTGCGAAGTCAGTTTAGTTTAGCCATTTTAATTGTTAAAAAAAAGATTTTAAGTTTTAAATTTAATATTCCTAGATTTGTAAGAGATAAAAATTTAAAAAGAGTAACATCGTGTCACAAAGTTGAAAACGAACTTGCCTTTTTGTGTTCATCTTGCGATGCGCGCAACTGTAGTCCTAGAGTTACCGGGTCCACCCGGCGTCCACGCCTTGCTAATGAAAATATAATACTTACCCGCGGTTGAGCCTGCGTTGCATTTCTATTTACCCGTTCCCAGCGGCTGTCTCGAACACGCCTTGCAAAGTCTTCAACCTGACTGTGATAGTCCCGATAAATTGGTTCTGTCATTTTGTAGATAAACCAGCCAATCAGATAGACAACACTTATTAAATCCTCTGGCGATGAAATAATCACTAAACGGAGTTATTTAAAGATCAGAGACATACATTTGTATTTGTATTTATTTGTATAGGCATCTAATCGACCTAAGCGAATAGGTATAATGTGAAGCTGATAACAACTTATGCTAATAATTGCAGTTTTAATACTCTTTAGCTAAATACATCCCTCCTTTCTCTTTTTGTTTTATTTTTATTTCTGCGACGTAGTGAGTAAGCTGTTGTCTTTGTTCTCATGTTTATTTTGAAAAACGCTATAAATAAATGGCGCCGTGCTAAAAGCAAGTAGAATACACGTTTAATATTCTTATTAACCCAGTTATAAATACTTATAAGATGAATCGTTAAAAACGGGTTTTTTGAACCATTAGCCGTAACACCGTCCGGATCGTGCATAGTTGTTTATTCACCTATATTCTAGATGTACTAACTTTAAATAGTTAGAAAGACCCGTGGCCGAAATGGAAGGAGTGATACTGGAAAGCTCAGTGGGTAGACGCCCCGTAGGGAGTTGCTGGATACAAGCAGGAAAAAGAACCGTAAGTAGCCTGTGGAAATCTTTACAAGCGTCCAGTAGGTAATGATACGTGGTTAAGAATTTGATGACAACGAGGAGAAGTTTTGCAAATATCACCACATTTAATAGTCTCATCTGGGCATGAAACAGTTGGCTCGTCCGTCGGAAAGTCACCATTCTTCGTAAACATGTCCTTTATTGTAATCTCTGTTTAAAGTTAGTTTTACCTTTATTCATATATATGTATATAAATACCTGTTACTTAATGTTTTTATGGTAAAAAAAGTAAGCCTTCACGGGAAGCCTGGTAAATGTGAAAATTCAAACTTTATCGTATGTAGAAATTATGATCAGGAAAAGAAATATCGAGTAAAAATAGAAGAGGCAAGACGGAATAAGAGAGCGACATACCGTTTACCGAGACGGCAAACGAGTTCGTTTTATTTCCAAGGTGCAAAAAACGATGTTTAATTGTTTGAAATTTTGATCATGTGATCATAAAGTTTTAAATCTATTCTAAAATAGACATTGGCAAATATAAGTAAATAAATAATGTTAAAAAAAATTAAATCGCACATGCCACAAGGACTTAAAAGCGTTCAAATTCCAGGATTACTTTGCATCTAAGCTTTTATCTATGAAAGCTCCCGTAATATATTAAAACCCTCTCTAGACAGACGGGCTGAGTGCATCGCGGGTGTCAGCCTATTTTAGAATTCTGCAATCAAACCGACTCCCCCATCTCGTCGTGACACTTCACTTTGAGCGCGCAGTTCGTCTTCACTCATTTACTACTTTAAAGTCTTCTCTTGTGTTCGCCTTCCCTTATTATGTAGCTTGATTATTTCTGGTTTCCCAAAAATTAAGAAACTTAGTGGGAAATTCTCTTCAACTGAAGTTATAGATGAGTATGCACTTTTACCAAAGATGTAATGAGTTAGGAGGGCCAATTTCGAAAAAGAGGTAGACCACCGAATCCTGCTCGAATGGACAGGATTCGTGAAACTGGTCCGCTATTCCTCACTGCTTTAAGACCAAAAATCTTCGATCAGCGCGTGTTTCTAGTCTTAAGGCTACATAACGTGGTCGCTACTATAAGTCTCAGAGTCACTTAGCGAAAGAGAGCTAAACTCGCGTTTTCTCTACGTGATCAAATTAGAAATAAGAAGAACCAAAGTTTTTCATAAAGCTCCAAAGATGTAAATAGCTCAAAGATTGGCCTAATGTTTTTATTTGTTGTTTGTCGATCAGTTAGTTAATCAGCCACTACCGTGACTGAATAACTTAGTGATCGACAAAAAACGAATTAAAACATAACTCATTGATTAACAAATTTAAGGTAAGTAGGTAGGTACCTACACGGTGAATATAATATTTTTTATACTATATGTATAAGCTAGAAGTTATTACGCCTTTGAAGTTATCAATGCTGATTGAGCCGTAATACTATGCGAGTGACGCTATATGTAACTAATACCAGTACAGTACTCAAATTTCCGTTTCGCCAGAAAGGTGTCAGAAAGGTGTAGAACATTATTTTCCAAGAACGCTTACTTTTCATGTATTTTAATAAGGTCATATTGGATTTCAATTTCAAACAGTGTGAAATTAATTATTATACCTACTTTAATGATTATACGCAAAAAAAATAAACAGAAGCTAGAGCAAAACTGTTGATCCTCGGTAATTTTTTGTACAATGAATGAATGTTATTTTATGTTTTAATTTTCAGATTTTTAATTTTTATGTAGGTGTTTAATATGATATAATATGTCACTTGTCACTTTAATATTCTAAACATGTTTTTCCCCTATTTTTGACATTGAGTTGTATTAAAATTCAATAATATTATTAGTATTTTGGTCTCGAAATAGTGATTAAAACAATATATCATATATAATGTTCTATACAATTTAAATGCAATATCCATGTCTACAATAGAGTAACCATGTCCTAATTAACTTTTGGTTCGATATATTGTAGTGTTCACGCAAATTCAATACGAAACTAGCCTAGTCCATTGGGCACAAATCCGTAATTGAAAATTAAATTGACAGCTCCAAAAGTAACCATCCATTCCAACTAGAGCCAGTGGTAAAGGCCTTTTAGACCGGCCAATTCAATTTAGGATTTGTGCGCGACCAACTGAACGACTAAATATGTGATTGCTAATGAATTTACGACGCCACTCACATGACATGCCTATTTGATAACAAACTGACGAAGTACCTGCTAATATTACGAATGCGAAATTACATTCTGTTTGATTTAACATCTTTCACATAGCAATACAGGTAGTTGGATTGACGTGATTTTTAGTACATAGATAGTTAATGGTCCGGAGAATAACATAGGTAATTTTTTTAGACGGACAGTTCACTAACAATTATTATTATCTACACCTTAGCTTGCATCATCACTGACCACAAGGTGAGAGTAGCAGAAAAAACAGTGATAATACCTAATCTTTAAAAACTGCGAACCTGCTTTGATTTATTGACTATCTAACATCAAAAGATTTTTACAATTAAAAGCAGTAGTTCTTGAGATTAGCGCGTTGAACCAAACAAACCCTTCAGCTTTATAATAGAAAGTCATCGCACCGCTCTCTCTAGGCAAGATTAGAACCTTAAGTCTACTATTATATGCATCCATTACCGAACTACAGGACACGGGTCTCCTCCAAAAATGAGAAGGTTATAGGCCGTAGTCCAGCACGCTGGTTAGGCGACACAGATTTTGAATGAAACATATAAAGTCAAAGTCAAAGTCAAATATTTCTTTATTAAAATAGGCACATAGATGGTACTTTTGATGCGTTGAATATATACAAAATGAATACATAGCAGTGAGTAGTGATGGCGATAACTACAATCGTAAACTTAAAACTAAAGCTACTAGGGTTCCAAACGCGCGCTGGTCTAAGAAGAAGCCCACAACAAACTTAGCCGGGTGTTCTTGTTGTTATCACCATCTCGCATTGTCATTAGAAAATTTTTATTTATAAATAGCAATGTTGAATTTGAATTACATTTCCCATTCTACTCCAACTTATCAGAAAGCTGAGAAATGATTGAGAACTCGATACGAAGATAATTTTTACGTGGGGTGCACCTTAGAACTTTTAGAATTTTAAATCACCACACCACATTTGAGTTAATGAGCCTATTAAAATACATATATTTCCATTAGAAAGTCAGTTCGCTGAAAATGAAAGGAAAACTAGGAATCTGAACTTTATTTTGGATTTGTAATTTTAATTTTGATCCACCCAGTGTCCCACCAATATACAACCAAGACATTAAAATCGGTGCAGGTGTATTCATTTTCTTTAAGTCGATTTTACAGACACCAAGCACATTGGCTTGTTCAATATTGCAAACTAACAAAAATGGATAACCAATTTGTAGATGAGAATTTCCACGAAAACTTTATGACGATTGAAATTATATAACGTGTAACGGAATTACCAAATAATGTTGAAGGACGGATAAGTATTAAGTATACTTTATAAGGAATCACCCTGTAAAAATATTAAATCCAAACAAGCATATTTATATGTCCATACAAACGAATTCAAAACATTTTTGTTCGCATAGTACCTAAGCTATGCGACGCGTACCTAATAAAGTGACCGTTGTCACATGATTTTAATTCTGCATGTGATGTTAGGGCTGTATCTGATTTCTTTCAGTAAAAACTATGACAGTACATAATGTACCTCTAATGCCTGTGAAGTATTATTTTGGTTTTCATTTACACTTTGTATTATAGGTATATGTCCAGTATTTTACGAGCGCAGATATTATCAACATATAAATTTCCTCAAATAGGAATAGCCAAGTTTATGTCCAATATTCTTATATTATGTAGTAATGTTGTTATAAATCCTAAACCAAATATCAAAAAACGTCTCGTTATTAGTTTCATTGTCAGATTGCCACTTTTATTTATTATCTTGTAATACAATCTTAGTTGGTAATATTGGGTCGATACATGTAAGTAAAAGTAGCGTCACGTAAAAAGAGCACTAAGTATCGTTCAGCACAGTAGAGTATTTTATTATATTTTACAATAACTAGCGTGCGAATGAGTTATTTGTTGATGAAAGTCTGTATATAAGAGCGTGTGGTGGTTGTACTTGGCATGAGGCATTATATTAATATTTAAATAAACACTGTCTGTTAATATTTAGACATCGTAGTGTATATGTTTTGGTTGAATTTTTATGTTTTATTATGCGTTCGGACTTTCTTACGTTTTATATATTTTATACCAATCATCATCGTATAACTTGATAGAAGTTCGCTGCTAGAAATGGACTTTTAAAATTGAGACCGTAGAAATGGCCAGATATTTTATTAAATTGATTAGGAATTTTACAAATACGCTTATAATCATAATTTAATTAATAAATAGTATCAAAGAAATAATTAAAATTATATTTGATTTACAACCATGTTCATGAAATTGAGTTGGTGGGCATTTTGATATAAATACGGGTGCATTTTCAATACACTTCTGTTCTACGTGGATTCGAACGATGCAAAGATGCCTGCGGTGCTAAGTCGTTTATCACAAGTGACTCCCTACCGATGTTGACTTTGACTTCTCGTCCTATTGAGGGTCAATCAACGCTTTGTTTGCCGATGCATAGTTCCCACGCCAGCACCTCGGGACCCCAACGTCCATTCGTCCTCTAATCTGTGCTCCTCGCCCATAGTCAATTTAGTTTCGCAACTCGTTGACCTATAACGGCTAGCCTAGTCCTTCTACGAATCATTTGTTTTCAGATTTTGTCACGCAGAGATAAATAAACAAATACAAATATTGAGTACTACCAATCCGCATTGGGCCAGCGTGGTGGACGGCCTTAAACCCTTCTCACTGTAGGAGGAGACCCGTGCCCTGTAGTGGGCCGGTAATGGGTCGATATGATGTTGATGAAATTTCCTATAGTATATATTTATATTTATTACCACAATACACATATCGCCATCTAACCCCAAAGAAAACGTAGCTAATGTTATGGCTAGGTACTTAGATGACTGATTATTATTTATGAATAATACACATATATACTTATAAAATACAGATAAACAGTTGTGGGAATCGAACCCACGGCCTTGGACTCTGAAAGCAGGGTCGCTGCCCACTGCGCCAATCGGCCGTCTGTCGTAGCTTGGTCAATCCAGTCCAGTTTGTCACCACCGCTCGCTTCCCGCGGGTGTCGTACAGGGCGACTAGTTAATATGAAGGAGAACGGCCAGCAGCGTCGTCTATGCTACTACTACCATTTTGTCCGATCACCAACCTGTCTGCGATAGCGTGGTGATTATAGGCAAACCATCCCGTTGGGAGAGCTCTTTAGTCCAGCCGTGGACTACTACAGACTAATGATGAAATGTCATCTGGCAACACGGACTGATCGTCACAAGAAACCATACAAATCGTTGTTCAATTATTCTTAAATATATTTTCTTATTTCAAAGAAGTAGGTATTCCAGTAGACTTTCCATCTCGCACACAATACATTAGTGGCAATGTAACACTTAGTTTGAAACTTAGCTTGACACATAGCTTGATCGAACAAAGAACTTTATGATAATGTATTGCGAGAAGGGCTTTACATAGACTTGCGATACATTGTATGTTAGAACTATTTGAATAAAGATCTTTTAACTTAGTATAATAGAGCACTCATATAACCTCTATATTCTGCCTGCGATACTCTGGCCGGCACATTCACAAACGAGGCTATAGTGAGTTGTCCACTGTGTTTTGGCAGTTTACGCTACTTGCCCACTCGTCCAGAGTATCATTAGGGTCTTTCTCTCATTAGTATGAAACAAAGGGATGACACCAGTTTCTAGACCATGCTCGTTCAGACCTAAAACAGAAAGAAGGAAAGTCCAACAGTTAACAAACCCCAAAGGCTGAACTGGTAAAATTAATAACACAATTATTATAGTAATTTGGTCGAATTATAAATAATTTAATGTATGAATTTCCATAGATCGGTATTGCATGGATTTCAAAATGATAATTAATGAATAACTCACTTATAAACCTGTCCCAGGATAAACAAATTTAATTATTCGTTAATATGATTCCCCATTTCCATTACGGTTTTATGAAAGGTAGACGCTTAAACCTGCAGTGGTGATAGCCCAGTGGGGAAGGCCACGGCTTCCCTTTCGGGGAGACCGAAGCCAGACCAGCCCGGTATACCCTTTGCCCTACATACCAGAAGAAGCGACTCCAAATACAGCTGAATAGATGCCTGCGCCGCGTCGTAGGAGCTTGGAGTTACGTCCGCAACGACCCTATCCACAGAGACACTCGGACACCAACCGTGGAGGAGTTTGTCCGCCAACTTGCGTGCAATATGATCGCGGACACAAGTTCGTGCAAACCCCTCCACGGGAAAGCCCTGCTCCAAGCAAGTCCGCAGAATGGTCGCCCCCTTTTTTTAACGTGGTGGAAAAGCCTTATAGCTACCTCTGTCCTTTTGGACCCACACTATAGACTCATATAGTGGCGGTTAGCTAGCCCAATAACTACCCGCCGCCTCGTAGGGCAAGCTGACATGCGGATGCGCGTCTAGAGCTTCTACACGCATCCGCTCCGCGGCCTCGTGTAAGAATTATGCGAGATCACTTCTTCGCCGAATGGCCGCCCCCTGTTTCGTGACCTTTTACTTTCAACATGAATGGCGCCTGACGTGAGGAAAAGGAGGCGTAGCTTCGAGGCCCGAAACCCCCCCGATTGGTCCAAGCCAAACGGAGAAGTTCCGACTGAGTTCGATCCCCGGCTTTTCAGAGTCACTTGCTTTAACGGTGAAGGAAGAAAATGCCTGAGAGTTCTCTATCATATTCTCAAGGGCGTGTGAAGACAACCAATCCGCACTTGGCCATATACTACGGTCTAAACCCGCCTGATTCTGAGAGGAGACACGTACCCTGGGATGGGCCGTTCATGGGTTGGTGATGATGATGTCGAATTGGTCGAGGAGCTGCTTTGTTTTATACCAAAACAGGCGACAGATCACTCATGCACTGTAAAAAAAGAGTATAAAGAACACATCAAAGTTATTTGTAGGAAAATAAATGAATACACTTTTATTAAACAACACAGAGAAAATTCACAAAAATAAAAAAACAATATGTTTGTTATAGAAGCGATGACGGTTATACATAGGAAATAATATGACTTTGATAACGGATAGAACAGTGCGGCTTTGTTGACTTAACGCAAAAAATACCCGTGTAAAAAACAAACTGGTTTACATTTCGACCTAGGCATTTTCGTAACGGTGAGTTCTTTGCGTCTGACATGTATCAAACACGTCCAGACACGATAGCGCCAGGTATGTGCTAGGTACTAGGCAGCATTTTGTTTAGATCCTGAACAATAGCCGCATTGTTTTTTTCAGCTCAGACTTCAGAGGGAACTCATTGTGTTATAGATTTCGCGTGGGAGTGGTTAAATAAACGGACATGAAATAGTACTTAGGCTCAAATTGTTTGAACATTGTACATGCTCAAGTATTTTAATACATTATCTGAATGCAATATTACATACACAAATAATTCTACAAAGGACATTGATTGACAAGCAAAGCAAAGCATTAATCTTCATACTACCTCCCTGGCGCAGCGATTGGTGCGATGTGGTTTAAGTGGAGGTCCCGTGTTTGATACCCAACAGGGGCATTTTAAAAATTAATATTTATTGAATTTTCTCTGATATGTTGTGGTGGGAAGCTTGGACCGTGGCTAGTTACCGCCCTATCTACAAAGACGTGCCGAAAAGCCGGGTCCATTCCGGTACGATGCCACATGAAAAGCGGGAAAGGTTTTATAGATCTATACCCATTAACAGGTTAGCCTGTTACCCATCTAAGACTGCATCATCACTTACTATCAGGTGAGATTGCAGTCAAGGCCGTTAGCCGTCTGTAGTGGAAGTGTGTAAGGTGCAGTAGTAACTGTTGTAGTGGAATAAAAAAAATCAAAAAAAAAAAAACTGAATAAAAAGTATTGAAAAACCTTGACCTATTTTATAAAAGCAACTGTCAAATTTCGTGGCGGCTTGAACATCTAGTTTATCATAGGGACATTTAATTAGCCAAGGTTACCTGCGTCTGATGTAAGTATTTGAAATTTGAATATTGTCACTAATATTTTTACAACTAATCTGTGATTGTGAGGTAGTGATTTTGTATATCATTTGGACGTGGGATCACTTCATGTAGGTACGTATTATATCACTGTTCGATTTCTCGTCTTTCGATCGCCTAATTCAGGCTTCCCAAACTGGGCGCCGTAGAAAGTACAGAGGTGCAAAAAATCAAGAAAAAACATTTTTTGAGTGTTTTGTGCAGGGGTTCACGGCCTGTCATACACTTTGGAAAATTATGTGGAGGTCATCAAGCTCAGCCATCCTATTGTTGGGATTTTATAATTAGTTTTATTTTTCTTCATTCTTTGTTGACATTTGTTTTTTATTACGGTTTTATTAATGTCATAATGGGAATGTTATATTTTTTACGCCTATCTGTCTGACTAGCTCTTTAAGAATGGGAACCAATGGTCTAATAAAAATGCCTTGTAAGCAGTCTTCTTTCTCAAGAGACTCAAAACAATTAAAAACTATTTAATAGTTTCAGTATATAGCATTGTAAATAGGTGACGATAACAATCACGCCCAATGATATAAAATACCATCGAGGCTTAGCATAGTTAAAATAAAATTTGCTAAGAAGAAAAACGTTTCCTTGGCATTTCAAAGAAAATTTAAAAATAGCTTGGCGCTTGGCTTCTATTGCACGTGATCTTTAACTTTTACTATTTGCGACCCCTTTCGAGGGCGAGAAAACTTTTCCCGGCCCCGTCGCGGCTGAGAAGCTCTCAGTTAAATGAATTATTTTTTTCTTTTCCGCAAACAATTCACACGATCCCTCTCACAACACCTTATACCCGGCAATTATAACAGGCTAAGTTCATGGTTACGAAATATATACAAATAAATGGCTACGTATTACACGTTTATTTAACATTTAGACAATTAATTTAATATTTAACCTTAGACTTTCATAAAAAAGAATTTTATATGCTCTGAATTGTATTATGGACTATTGCCCGCGACACGGTTTTCTTTTACTCGGAGTCTGTAAGTACTATAAAAGGCCTGATAGCTACCAATTTTGCGTAGATAAACACTAACCACTGTACCAACACGCGACGCGCTCATTTGCATGTAATTGTATAAATTTTACACTACGCGGGCCGATTGTCAGTGGTCCTTTTACGTGACAGAAACTGTGACGTAATCATGCACTCACCTGGTTGCTAACAAGGTTGAACGTCAGATACGATCAAATGAACCTACAATATAGTGAACGCAATATTTTTTATTAAATTTATCGACGATAGATATAATTTAAATCGAACATGCTATCTTTCTACATTAAAGAAACAAATAGTCCTTATCCGTTTTTTTTTCTTTATATAAGAATCCTCAGCCAATTTTAGTCCGCTAGGCAATGGCCTTCTCTCGCCATCTTCTTCTGTTGAGCATACATTTTTTCCCAGCTGCCAGCCATCGAACTTGTGATCGGCCGTAGATTCTGTGGTCAGTAGGCGATTGTCCCTCAGCTTCTAGGTCTCTCAGCTTCACGATGTCAGTGGTTTCAGTTCGCTTTTTGATCTGGAAACCCTAACTTATAATGACGTGCACGACCTTTTTTGCAAGGGTCCATATGGATCTTTACACCATAAGTTATTTTTTTATATTTTACTACAAGTTAGCCTTACTCTATATCTACGCGACATCGTACCAGAACTCTTAAGCGCTTAGTGGCACG
The DNA here is from genome assembly GCF_905163445.1 of Pararge aegeria. Lineage (NCBI taxonomy): Eukaryota > Metazoa > Arthropoda > Insecta > Lepidoptera > Nymphalidae > Pararge > Pararge aegeria. The sequence continues at coordinate 9,779,731 of NC_053208.1, forward strand.
TCTTTGTCGGGAAATTGTAAATTCCCAAATTGACTCTGCCGAGAATCGGGCCCGGGACCTCCAACTTAAAATCACAGCGCTCATCGCTGCGCCATGGGGGTTGCGTGTAATTATGATTCAGCCTCATTCCCAGCCTCTTAGCTCTCCACTTCTACTCCCAGGCGATAAGAGAGAGAGATTCAGCACGACTGACAATGAGAATGACAAACAACACAGAACCTTCACAAAAACTTAATTTCGACGCAACGTACGTAAATGTCAAAATATTCCCATAAAGAAAAGGTTTTATAGTCTACATTCCTAATGAAGTTAAGCGAAATAGAAAGTTTGTACGAATTTTCATCTATCCTTTTGCACTTAATTAAAACCATTTAACGAAATTACATTTATCCTTATGGATACCACCGCGCCACGGAGAGGCACGGTAATTATGTCGGACTCGTAGCGACTAAAACCTCACGGTGCTCCTACCAGTCGCCTGGTGGCTGGGCCACGGGAACGCTTTCGCACACATCCGCGACCTTTAACAAAAAACCTGTACCAACCTTTTGGAAAATAAACCGGAGAGAGTTAATATCGGGGTTGAAATATTTATCTTTTATTTTTAGTTTCCGATTATTTTGATAATAATCAGAAAGTAGGCATCTATTATTTTTTACTGAACGGAAATGGATTTACATTTCCCGTTAGTAAATGTAACGAATAACAAATAAAACTTTTTACGAAATTAATCCATAGTGATATGAAAATCCGGAACATGCCTTTAGCGGCGTGGAGGGTATTAACTGTAAATCTCTCTTCTATGAAAAAAGAGGTTAGTTACCATATGTGGGGATATGTGAATTTTGAGTAAGGCCGTCTAAACACACAATTCCACGACGAAAAATATCACACTGGAAAATACATGTTGGACTCCATCTATTTTCCAGTATGATATTTTCTGGCGTATATATAGAACATAAAGAATTATCATATAATATAAAGAGATCAGTAAATTAACTTGAAATCCGCAATTTCGTTGTATTTATTGATAATTTCGAAAAACTCTTATAACTAAACTAATTGGACAGTAATTATATATAGGTCATGCCCGCGTGGAACAGTGCCAAGAATGCTTGCTGCATTTTCACGCTGAACAGCCAAGCTGCTTCTTTACGCAAAAAATGAGCCTCGCAAGAATTCTTCTGCTTTTAGACTCCATGGCCCCAATTAAATAAACTTATAAGTTATAATATAAATTAACTAATTATAATATTTACTAGCGGACCCGCACAAATTCGTCCGCGAATAAGTCGGCTTAAAAAAATAGTCGTATGATGTCGCGGACTGTTTTATAGAACTTTAAAGAAACAACAATTTCGACAATTCCGATATACTTACTACATATGTACTTCCGTAGTTTGGCGTAACGTTTACCGTTAACGCATCGCACGCATCAGAATCTCTCAAAAAGTATATTTTTTTTTCAATTTTTGCAACATTTCTCACTAATGATAGTAGCCATTGGTCGTAGCGTGATGATATATAGACATAATTGTTACAACCAATCCAAAAAAAAAAATCGAAACAGCATTTTCTGAGATTAGCCCGTTCAACCGAACAAAATTTAAAAGCTTTATAATTTTTCAATTATGCCTATCCAAAAAACCACGTTGATCTCAAACTCCGAAGCGCGGATTTTGAAAGAAAAATCCGGAAAAAATAGCAATTCTATCCTGTAGAAGCTGTTTGCTTTTCCGGGACAAAAAGAAACCTATGAGCTATTCCAGACTATATTGGAGGTATCTCTGCCAAATTTTAGCAAAATCGGTTCATTCGTTGTGGCGTTAAAGCGTAACAAACATCCATCGATCTAACCATCCATCAATACATCTATTCTCACAAACTTCCGCATTTATAATATTAGTAGGACGGTACGCAGGCATTCGATCGTTGTCGCATAGCCTTGCGACTTACTGTTATCTGTGAAGAATTATGTCCTTGATCTCCGACAATATTCATAAAACAGATCTTGATTAAAATTGTCTGTCAAAAAAAGGAGGAATTATTAAAATCGGTGCAAATTTAACGTAGATATAAAGTAAGATTGATAAAAAATAACATCCCATTTCCCAGAAGAAACTTATTTTTATCGAGATAAAAATTATCCTACATGTTGACCCGGAATATCAGCTGTCATTATACCAAATTTTAGTTAGTTTAGTTTAGTTTACAGTTAGTTTCCACGTGATGCCCGGACAGCCAGACAGACAGACAGACAAAAATTAAATTAATCTGTTTTGGACTCAGTATCGATTATAAAGCATCTCCCGGTCAAAATTTTCAAAATATATTAAATGTACAGAAATCTTCCAGATACGGTTTTATTATAAGTATACTACTACACAGCATGGCGCCATACTACATGTGAATGTGAAAATTCGTAAAAATAATGGCAGTCGTATTTTTTTTTTTAATTACATACGCATAATATGTTTAGAGTGTATTCGGACATAATATTATGTTGGGTAAATTTCGTATATTTCATATCCAAGCGAATATTCACAGGATTATAATAATCCACACCGCAACGACCGGAGGCCTTTTAATTAAATAATGTATTATATCACACACACATGATAAATTTTACATTGCAAGCGAGAAGCTACAGATAATAAATAACCTATTAAATTATTTCGATTCAGTTTACATTTTAAAAAAACCCACCCGCTACGTAATATTCGCGGCGAGCGATTAAACGCCGACGGTCAGGGTATATTGTGCGGAATGACGGAAGAAAGTTTGTAACACTCACATCCCCCATGTTAGTGTATATCTGAAATTTTATTGAGTCGTAATTAAGTACAGTAAATTTCAAATATACTACACTGAAGTTAAGTTTGTAAACTTAATCAATGATCCTGATGTACTAGGAGCCAGAAAACATACCAATAACCAAACCAACCAGACCAGCCCGTAACGCAACTCTACTTGTGAACGACGACTAATTATTATTTAGAAGCTACGCGTGCATAAATACTATTACGAAAGTTTCTGTGTAAAAGAAGCATAAATCCAAAAACTTTGTTATTTAATATATTAGAATTGTAAATTAAAAGTGTGCTATGTATTATTTCCAGACCTAAAATAGATACCTACCTTAACAATTACCAAGTTTCATCAAAATCCATTCAACATGAAGACAAATTTAAAGCATATCTTTTTAACCGCTGACGCAAGAAGATGAACAATTATAAGCTCGATTTTTTTCTGTTTGTATCTCTGTGTTATGAATAGAACCGACCGATATTGATATCATTATTTTGCTGAAAAAGTCCTAAGTCGATTTTTCTACTGTTTTTTTAATACTTGTGCGTTTTTGTGTTAAGTTAATACTCAACCAGGTGATGTCATTTTATTTTAAATCGTGTAACTATTTATAGCTCGGCAATATTTTTTTAAATCTCGGCAACTTATTGCAATCACCCTTATATTATAAAAATAAAAGAGTTTTAACGATATTGTCCCAAGAGACTAAATCTCTTGGGACAAAATCGCCGGCGGACAAATAGTAATTAAGTTACTATCCTATTTCTATTAAGAATGCGAAAATATGTTGTGGATAAATACGTTTTCAATTTGTTATTAATTACTTCAAAATTACCGACAAGAAGTTGCATACAAACTTTTTTGAACGTTATTGAAAGAGCGGCGTTAAAAAGTGCAAAAGTACTAAACGATGTTAGGTATCAATTTTCGCGAATCACATAACACGTCAATAACGCAATGTTTACTCTTTAATAGCGCTTCGCAAGGTTGCAAAGGAGATCATACGCCATATATTCAGAGGCTCCAATATTCCGAGCTCCCATGCAGTGCTGCATCGTCAGGTAGTGCAGGCGTCCCGATCAATATCCACCCTGCCCCGTCCCACTTCCCTACTCCCTCTAACCCTACTCCTCGCCGCTCCCACACGCCGCACAGTCGCTGCCAAACCAAACAAATAAAACACCTCGATACTCAATAGCGCTTTGCGCGTTTCATTTTTATGCTACTCTAGTAGCAATCCGTGTAGTCCGCGCAGAAACACGGTTAAACGTAGTTTTCCAGTTTCTCGACGGACATATCAAGTAGTCCTCAACACTCCTTGAACATTCTATCTACTAAACTGAAAAGCTTTATCGAAATCGATCCAGTCTTTATAAAAATAAGCCTCAATAGTTACAGATGCCACACTAACAGTCAGAGAGACAGACATATTTTAAAACGTGTTAATGTATTACTCTTACATAATAGTTTAGCCTTCAAAAGAAGCTGTACACTATGCTGCAATAAAAAGTAGCCTTCAGTTTACTGCAGATACTTTTAATATCCTCTAGATAGACAAAGTGACAATCCATGCTACATAAATAATTAAAAAGCCTGTGTCAGCCAGCATCTAACATCAATAAAGCTTGATAATAATAAGATTTGAGTACAGACCAGATACCCAATGAATCTTTATTAATTTATTATATATTTTGATGAAATCTTAAATAACATTTGATCAGTACTTTTTAAAATCAGCTGTTTAAAGGGACGGAGGACTGACTTGCAGTGTGGTGACTATGAGAGAACCTCAACTGTGTAGGTAACTTTCTAGTATAATCTGAGAGGATCTGTTTAATGGATAGTAAAACAGACTTTCCGTCGTGTTGTCGTGATGGTTTAATGGACTTACGTGACGTGGGAGCCTGGTTATGTGGCCACGCTCTTTGATTAAGGATTTTTATCAAGTAAAAACAAATTGCATAAACTGTCATAAATACCTAAAATACTGCGCTGCCACAAATACTGGCGTAATCTTAGTACAGGGCAGACTTTTTTCTCCTGCTAATAGTAAATATAATATTGGTTCGATAAAGAGAAAGGTTACAGAGTGCTCGATACTGTGAAGTTTGATTGCCTTAAGAATTATTTGTTTCCGTCATGTAAATTACAAAGCGGTAGGGTTGTAGAACATAATCTCTGCATCTACTGATCCTATTTTAAAATTATTCATTTTGTTAGATTTTCCATTTATCGAGGAAAGCTACAGGCTATATAAAATCCCGCTACAACAAATAGGCGCGGAAAATTGTTTCAAAAAGTGGTAAATTATTCCTTTTGAGAGCTTCTAAAAATATCTTCTTTTAGTAGCGTGTGAGTTTATATGTTGAAGTTACACCAAAACAATGTGTGACGGAATCGTGGGATAACGTCACACATTGTTTTGTAAAAAAAAATCCGCGCCACTTTCTCTTAAGGTCTGTCTGTCTTTTAAGGTGGACTCACGGACGAAGTCGCGGAGGGGCACTTCTCTTCTATATCTTCTAATTCTTCTTATAGTTTTAACTATAAGATTTAACTTTAATTTTGGCTTCAGTCGTTGCCAATATGACATAAGGAGAAGCAGTTCCTTTATGAACCTTTTCCCGCCAACCCGTATAGAAGTAGCGTTATGAGGGGAATCTAATGATCGATGATGACGCAGAATAAGCATTAAACGAGAGTTGATAATCCTGAAACCTAAAAAGGAAATTTGTGAAGGAAATATTAGTATAGAACCACGTCATTATAAAACGTGCGTTTTCCCTTGTCCTCGACAGATGCCTTTTCTCCTCGACCGCGAGTGCATCTCATTACTGCGAGTCGGGAATTCGCTCTAATTAAAACGCACTTATTAAATTTCTTTGTCGTTTAACCAGCCGGTTACTTTATGACGTCTGTCTGTAAACCTAACATTTAAGTGGGTAGGTACCAACCTATTTAGATGCGACTGATGAAAAATGTTAACTAAATAATAGCGACCTGTTCACTCACTCGTAAAAATATCATTAGAGACTGTCTCTCATTGCAGACAATTTAATAACAAAACAGAATTTTCCTCCAACTGATCGTCCCCCATTTAATCCCATTATCTAATGCCTATGCCCTTGACAAAACCTTTCTATTAAATTTCAAGTTTGTACGCAAGTATAAGCGCAAAAAAGATAAATAAAAAAATTAAACCTATAAACTTCTGTTCTCAAATTTAAGGGAAGTTTATGAACTCTTAGGTATTTTATATTTTAAACCAGTATACTCTCTCTGCTCAAATCTATACAAATCTTGATGAAATTCTGCATAGGCATATATAGCTTGCATTGTAAAGATGGACATACAGGACCGAGACCCCGGAAATTTTAAAAAATAGCCTTTTTTTTTAAGGTTCACCGCTTTACCCATCTTGGTGAAATCTTTCTTATAGCTTGCATATTGGAGACGGGTAGAAGGCTTTTATCCCGGATTTTTTTTTCTCGCGGGGTTTTAATGGCCGAAAGGAGCAGTAGACGAAGTCTATTGGAAGGAGCGTTAACTTTTAATAATAACCAATGCCAATATAATCCCTATTGACCCAAACTTATGTGGAAAATTTGTTAACCCCGTTGACAATTTCATAACGTTTTAATCGAATTCTCTGGCAGCGCATCGCAGCCGAATGACGTAGATGACCATGTTGTACCCCCTTTATAGCAGATTCCTTTGTACGAAACATTAAAATTACTTTCAGTAACAAGTAAGTTTTATCCGATACATGATTTTACCACGAAGTTCAGCTCTACATTTTGTTAATAAAATCATTGAGGAGATTACCACGATTTTGACTGAATAACTATATAGTTAATAATTATTTTTCACTTTACAACAAGTAAGTCCTTGTCATTAAGTCGGCGAAAGAATGACCTAGATATTAAATAAAAATATTAAATAATTTTTAAGCTTGGTAAAAAAGTAATAAATCTTACATTAATCCTAATACTCCTGATACTTTATATTATATTTGGAGGGCAACTTTTCCGCAAATTCCATTTCTGCCGTGTGTGAATTGCACAGGATTATTTTTTATTACTCATTTGATACGAAGGTAACCACTAACTTGATTCAAAAATAAACCGCATCCAAACGATGTTCGTAGAAAAAGTCTTTACACGATTTATTTTACACACGCATTACGGCGGAGGCTTTGCGGCTTTTAAATATGCGACGTCACGCGTCACCACCGCTGCGTGATGGCCGCCTGCTGGCGGCCTGCATGTGTGCAAACATGTACATGTGCCTACCTACCTTGGCTTCCCGAGTTTCTGTCAATATTTGGGAGCCGCATCTTATTAAATACCCGATCAAGTTCAAATTTACTTTTAAAGTCCCGATACTCGTAACCTAGAAGGTTACGAACACACAAAGTCATTAATGTTAACTTCACCTTTTTGTTTCCTATTAACGACTGATTTACATAATAATTGAAGCGGTGATAGCGCGTTGGGTAGGAGCTCGACCTCACTTTCGGGGACCCGAGTTCGAATCCCAGCACCTCTAACTTTTCTAAGTCATGTGCTTTTTAGGGCATCAAAAATATCACTTGCTTGATGCTTCAACGGTGAAGGAAAACATCGTGAGGAAACCTGCATGCCTGAGAGTTCTACATAATGTTCTCAAGGGTATGTGGAGTCCACCAATCCAAAATGAGCCAGAGTGTGGACTACGGCCTTAACCCTTTCTCATTGTGGGAGGAGACCCGTGATCTGTAGTGACCCGGTAATGGGTTGTGGAGATGATGATGAGCGTATTAAATCAATGTAGAAAACAATCAATGAATCTTTGTTTGGTAAGGAAGTATATAGTATAGTTATAACATGTAGGCAATTCATTGTCAAAAAAATAACAATTAATTTAAAAAATAAATAGATACCATAATAACATAATACAAAAGGACATGTTAATAAAAGCATAGTAAAATATCAGATCAATAAAATTAAATAAACTAACAAATATAACAGTATGCGAAAACATAATATAAACAGGAACAAATGTATTATAATTTGTTCCTGTTTATATTATGTTTTTGCATACTGTTCTATTTGTTAGTTTATTTAATTTTATTGATCTGATATTATTACCAAAAAAAATATTGTACAGTTATATATTTTTACTCTTTATTTATCTGCAAACCACTTTAAAGTAAAAGTTAAGGAATAATAAAACCACAAGGATGTATAGTGGTAGTTGAATACAATAGGCGGGCCGCGAATATCGCTTAGAAGCGATATCTGCAGTGCACGCTTAGGATTGGGACAACAAAAGCGAGAACTAACCGGTGTTGAAAAATATTTATTCCATATCTATATTCGAATAACGAAACACGAATGATATACTATGTATAAAAGAAATGGAATAGTATATCACTTCAGATTATTTCGTAAATGTGTTTTTTGCCTGTATAACATTACACAATATCTTCTTTATCTATCTATCTATATATATAAAAGAGAGAATGTGGTATGCTCCATATAGGCTCCGAAACGGCTAGACCGATTTCAATGAAACTCTCAGGGAATCTCCGGATTGACCTGGCGAGTAATCCTGTAAAGTTTAGTGACGATCGGAGCACTCCTATTTTTGAACTGTCAAATGCAGCTTTTATTTACTATGATGATATTCTATTGTTGGGTGTACATGGGTGTAGATAATGATCTTCACCCGCTCGAGAAGAGAATAGAAGTGAATGAACACGGAGAGAAATAAATGTTTTAATATATTATTGTTTAAATAAAATAAAGCAAAATCTAGCCCGGCGAAGCGGGCTGGGTATGCTAGTACTATATAAAATGCGTATGAAAAATATTTGTTTATGTTACAAACGTTATTTTGAAGATTATACTTCCATATAATGGTCATATATAAACTTAAAATTTGCTTAAAATATTAATTTTAAAACTTTCATTAAGTTACCTTTGTAAAGTAGGTACTCATACAATATAATAATAAAAAGATGGCCGTTAAGGGCAGATAAGAAACATTAAAGTTAAGAATTTAAATTTAATAAAAACGAAAAAAAAATTCATTAAAAAAATAAATTCTGTAATTATTGGTTATTTATGGACACGTGCGCACAAATACAAGGAAGAGAGATGGGGTCACAGCATAATAGTGCGTCATGCCGTTTTCCATGACGGCATAAATACATATTAATAATATTAGTAGAATAAGTAGTAGTAGAGATTTTTAATGCTTATTTCTGCCGCAAAGCAATTTCTGTTTCGGTCTGATGGGCGTAGTTGCTGATGTAATTGAGTCTTAACTCCTACGCCTAAGGTGGATGGACTCTGGGCGGCATGTTGTAGGACGAGTATTTGCATACCCTTCTTATGCTGCCATTCCACCGGAGCGGAGCGAGGCAGCGGAGCCGAGTAACGGAGAAATATTAACCAATAGGATTGCACAAAATCTCCGCTGCTTTTAAGTGAACCAGACACAGTACGCAACTGCGCTCCGCATTAGTCCGTTTCTCGGCTCCGCTGCCTCGCACCGCTCCGGTGGACTGGCAGCCTTAGTATTGCCTTTTTTATAGGCGCTGGTAGTATACTTATCGTCAGTTGGACCATCTGCTTGGTCCGCCAACCATCACGAAAAATGAAAAGTATATTACCGACACTTCGACTATGGATAAACGAATGTTTGAATTCATCACGTAGAAACACTCTCGCGATTGCCCGCTTGGTGACTCATAACTAGCGACCATGTTTCAGAACCATAAATCATCTCTGTCAACACGCATTGTTCAAAGAATTGATACACTGAACGATTTTGGACGAAAATGTATCACGAAGTTTCCCCATTTCGCCATTTTGGTTTCAAAACTAAAAAAGAGAAATACATATAATTCGTTAAGTATTAGTAGGAAAAGCAATGTCGAAGCCCCACCGTGTACCTACATTATCTAATTTGGTGTTCAGAGACATAAAACGCTATTTATAGCTATTGTTTAGCTCTTCGAATTTGAGATTATAATCGAGTTCTTAATCTCCGTTGCTAACGCTATAGCTAATAAATTTAGGTATAAGTAATTCATTTAAAGGAAATTGTATACAATTTTACAATAAATTATCAGTTTATATCTTGGAGATGTCTTTCAAAAAGTTCAAAGTTTGTATCAAGCGAAAGCTTATAGAAGAGGCCTATTGTAGTATAAAGGTTTACGTAAACGATACAAAAGCTTGAGTGTGAATTATTGCTCTAACGAGGTTGCTTCTTAAATATTTCCAGAATACAATGTGAGTTGGTGATAACAAAAAGAACGCTCGGCTAAATTTGTTGTGGGCTTCTTCTTAGACCAGGGCGCGTTTGGAAACCTCGTAGTTAAGTTTTAAGTTTACGATTTTAGTTATCACCTTCACGACTCACTACTATGTACACAATTTGTATGTAATAAACGCATCAAACGTGTCATCTATGTGTGTATTTGAATAAAGAAATATTCGACTTGGACTTTGTCTTTCGACTTTATAAATTTTTTTTTAAACTTTTATAGTTGGTTTTTTAGGTCTATTATTGATTTCACCCATAGATTCGATTAGAAGCTGAATGAAATTTTTCGATTCATGAGAAACTGAATTTATATGCATAATTTTGTGGTCGGAGGGTGCTCAAGGTTTTGGTGTTAGGGCCCTTTGATGTGCACATTGAAAGCCTAACGCGAGCTGTCCCGAATGTATGCAAATTCATTCACACATCACAAAACAAAGCTCATAAGGATTTCCCCTCGTTGTTTCAGGGGTTCCCCGGGATGATACGTTTTTTTTTCGGACAGAGTTTTTACCATACTTGAACACAAAAGGGTCCGGCTTCGTTGTTTGTTTTGAGTATTTATACATGCATGCTGAGGGAAATGAAAATTTTAACACTACCGTAGGGTAGTTTAGGTGCTCTCCGAAACACGGCTTATAACTTTTATAATTAATACCTTTTATAATTTTGCCCGACCAGGAATTCCTCGTGATCCTTTGTTGAACATGCTAACGACTAGACCGGCGAGACATCATAAATATATAATTTAAAAAGTGTTATTGAATATGCAATTACACTAAAGTGTATTTTTACAACGGCCAATTTTCATTAACAGCTGGAAATAGTACTCTAAAAATAGAGGCAGCGCATTGGAGATTAAATAGATGTGTAGAGAAACTAACAAACCGCGGTCAATGACCTGATCGTATTTAATGCAATGAAACTATTTATATTTAAATGCTTAATTCGCAGCAAATATTGCAAAAGGCTTTTGCATTATTATTCATAATAATATATTCCCAAAATTGCTTCGTCAATTCAATCGCGTATCGTGTTAAAATAGATACGTACATAGTTGTATTTTATCTCATTATATCGACCCATTACGACCGTATTTCACCACGCTGGCCCAGTGCGGATTGGTGGACTCCACATACCATTTAGAACATTATGTAGAACTCCCATTCATGCAGGTTTCCTCGCGATGTTTTCCTTCACCGTCGAAGCAAGTGATAGTATTAATTACCTCAAACGCACATAACTTACAAAATTTAGAGGTGTGTGCTGGGATTCGAAGGCGGCCACCCGAAACTGAAGTCGTGCTCCTACCCACTGTGCTATAACCGCTTTGTATTTTATGTACAGGTTAATAATTATTTATGGAAAAGAGATTTCATTCAAATTTCATTTGAATATGCAGATTGATTGGTTTTATTTCACTAACAGCATTCTGTGTAGTTGTATGCTGTAGTATTCTGTTTAGTGTGCGTTATGTTTGTATAGGATTTGCTGTATAGTGATGAATTTTGTTGGAAAAAATTTGTATACAATTGAAAACCAATTTAGTAAAAAGGAAAACAGTGATCGTTTTTCTGTTCTAATTTCGAATTTTATTTGGAACAGTATAAAAAGTGGAGCCCCAATGTGGAGCGACGACTTCCGGAACGCAGCAGATGCGCAAGGCCGGAAATATAATAGTTGGCGCTGCTTATAAGAGGCCTGTATCCAAGAGTGGTTGATTATTGATGATTATAAAAAAGAGCTTGTGTTACAAAGGTTCAAATGAGGTGGTAAAAAACTCATATGTTAGTAAAGTCGTTTGTCGGTAAAGCACCTAGCGTCGAGGAATTTTAGTACAAAATATATGTCAATTCTTTTTCTTTATTGCACAGTGCAGCCTACATAATTTGTAAGAGAGCATATTACACAATGTAAAGTCATAACGTATCTTTAAGTTTTTTTGTAAAAATAAAAATATTGCTATTGGCTTGGCTTGACATTACTCTTGATATAACTTTTTGAAGATCACCTGGCGAGTATTGTGGAGATCTCGGGTTTGATACCTGGCACGAGTGCAGTTTGGATTTTTTGAATTTTCTCTCGTCTGGTCTGGTAGGAGGTTTCGGCCGTGAAGCCATGAAGCCATGCAACAAAGCGATTTAGCTTTCTGATACAATAACGCGTAGAAACCAATGGGTTATGGTCTAATATAACTGCCATATTTCTAACAGGTTAGGCCGCTACCATCTTAAATTGCATCATCATTGAGACCAGGTATTATATTGCAGTCACGGGCTTACTTGTAGTAAAATAAAAAATTACTACAAGTTTTTTTTTTTTTAATTTAATAATTAACATTATTCATTGTAATTTTTTATTTTTTATTTTTTATTTTTTTATTTTGTCTTATATTTTATACTTTTGACATGCCATTTGAATAAATTTATACTATAATTTTAATTTTTAATTCGATGTTGTATATTAAGTAATTCTAATTGTTGTTTTAAATGTATTAATATGGGCTTTGCCTGAAATAAAGAAATTATTATTATATATAATTATTAAATAAGAAACTTAGGTCCGCAACTTTGTTAATATACCACGGGTATCGTGGTATCTGTATAGTACACCGGTGCAGATTGGTGATGTTCGTTCATCGGGAACGTTTGTCCATAGTCACCTCGCTGGGCATACGGGTTTGTGATCGCCCTAGATAGTGGTAATATCACAGAGGACGCTGACGCTCGTTCCCCGTTATATTATCTAAGTCGCCTCGTACGACTCACGCGAACTTGTTCTGACTACTGTATCCTAATCTGCCGTCATCACGCGGCAAGAAATAATAAAAAGAATTGCTCCTCTAATGTACAATATAGATATAGTATGGAAGCAATGTAGATAGTACAATGAAATACAAGCCTATCCATCAATTACTAAAGCTTAATCTTAAGTTACATTTAACTATCTCGGGCGCACGCGATGAAAGCGAAACTGGTGAAAGTGGCAGGTCAGGAATAGAAGCTTGTAATAGAATTTACGTATAGAACTAAATATATCATATTAACTAACTAACCTTACTTCATATCTGTGATATAATTTACTCATAACGTGTTTTCTTCTATCAAACACTGGCTATTGCCCGCGATTTTGTTCGTGTTTTTTTTCGGTTTTGTTAAAATCCCACGAGATCCCACGGTTTTCCCAGGATTAAAAGTTTTTATTTCCGTCTCCAGAATGCAGGCTAGCTCTATGAAAAATTTCTCGAGATCAGTATCCCTGTAAAGCTGTGCATAGCACTAAGGGTTTATTTTTAACTTTCACGGTTAAATTATTATTTGATGCCACAGGAAATCAGGAGTCAAATAGATACCATACCGTCCATCCATACCATCTGACGGCCGAATGGGGCAGTGGGTAGCGACCGTGCTTTTTGAGCCCAAGGCCGTGGGTTCGATTCCCACAACTGGAAAATGTTTGTGTGATGAACATGAATGTTTTTCCGTGTCTGGGTGTTTATATGTGTATTATGTAAATTATTCATAAAATTATTCGTCAGTTATCTTAGTACCCATAACACAAGCTACGCTGACTTTGGGGACTAGATGGCGATGTGTGTATTGTCGTAGTATATTTATATTTATTTATTTTAGCATAGGTTGAGACTACGTCGACAATGTTTACTTTCATTATTATTAATTACAAAGTAATTATTTACTTGTTACGTAATCATGTTCTGAAATAATGGCCTATGCATACCTATTTGTAAGTGAAAGTTTCATAGAACTCGTTAAGGTCTCGAACACAAATGCAATCTACATCAGCAATTTGAGTATTCATGGTGTATGTGGAGAGGGTCTACTAACAAATACTATAATTGGTATTTTAAGAAGTATCTTTTTATTGTAACAACTATTCAAAATGCATTTACCAAAAGTAGCTAGCCTAATCTAAAATAATACCTGAAATGACAAATCTGTCTGTTTGTAGGTAGTGTCGCCAGTTTGATAGGGAAGTTTTTTATATATACAACGTGGAAATGAAAACTGAAATATTATTTCACAGGCTTTAAAGGTATATTATCATCACCAACATTTAAATCAAGTGACTCCTATCACTATATTGGGTACGCGTTGCGTAGCGTAGGTACTATGCGCGTGTCGGTATTTTAATCTTCAATGGGGTTGTCATAAGTAAGCACTTAGAATGTTATGAATCCGTTTGTATGGAAAAATAAATATGCTACTTTTGATTTAATATTTTACAAGGTAAAATATATATATATATATATAATATAAAGATATATATATCTATGTATATATATTATATTTATTATACAACGAAATTACGAAATACTGTGGAAGGGTGCATAAGTAAGTATATATTTTATAAGGAATCACCCTGTAAAAATATAACAAACTAATTCAAAACATTCTCAGTGTTTACTTATGACATCTAAGTATATCAATATTTTTTTTTAACTTTTAGGAAAGAATGCTGAAGGTCCTGCTTCCATTCATTTAGCCTTGTCACTAAAAATTCAACACATTATATAATTTCGCTTTTGTACACTAGCACGAATCGTTTGTAACCCGCAGGACGAACTTTACGCAAACTTAGAGGGTATATGATTTATATTTATTTTTTGGGATTTTACAATTTGCTTTATGAACTTTTAATAGACTTTAGAAAGAACAGTTTTCAATACAATCTGTGCGTCCTCTTTCTTATGGTATAGACACAGCGATGTATGATTTCGTATAGGAACATAGTAACGTTATGCGATGCTTGGTACAACCTTAAGTTATACAGATTTGCTTACAATACGGATGATTTGCCACAACTTTAATTGTCGAAAAACCCGAAAACTTATATGTGTTTTAGATACAATATCTTTGTTTGTTTGGCATAGCATTGTAGTCCACGCCTTAAAGAAATATTTACCTTGGCGCTAGCCCATTATCGAAGTATTTTTAGCCTCGTGTTAGAACTGCCACCAGTATTCGCCAACATTCTTTTTCCCTAATACCATGCAACCTATTCTATGCTAATTTTACTATGCACTTAGTTTAATTTTTTCATACAATTTCGAACTAGATGATGCAAACTAATATCAAAATAACATGAGCGTCTTATGTCCGTTTTCACTAATGGCGGACAAGGCCATCCATGGCTATGTAAGTAACGCCTTATCAAGGAAGATACCTAGGCATACATTTACCTTTCGCCAATCGATCCTCACTAGGCAAGTCATATAACGTAACCTGTGCATGGTTCTTGACACAAGGTGAGGTATTTATGTTTGTATTAGGTATCATATTTTTCATTTTTCGTATGGATGGATATTAGGTTATTAAAAGAAACCGAATAAATACTTTGTCAGGTGTCAGTTTAAGAGTCCCTTAAACTTTGTCGCAACTTTTCATGGCGCCTAACTTCGTTAGCCATCACACAAGAGTTCGTGAAATGTTTAGGAAGAATCACCGAAATCCTTAGGCATCCGATTAAGGCTTTTTCTAGGTTTAGTAGGTAAGTCGCAGAAACTGCAATTGTACTGTTAGGGCTATACCGTGTACGAATAATATATGTATTAAACAAAACATGAGTTTTCAATACATTGGTAGTTGGCGCAGGCTCTCATAAAAGTTTGCCGTTAACCGGACCGGATAGTGGTAGAGACACCACTTTTTTATCAGACTAAGGAAGAGACTTTTCATTTGATTTGGACGACAAAAAGACGTAATAATATTTATTAAATTTCTTCTGATAAGTCTCTAGCAATTAACAATGGTGGTGAGTGGGTGAGGTTGTACGTAAATGCAGTGTCATAATATTTAATTTATTAAGTTACTTCTGTATAATATTCTTCTCTACAATTAAAGAGTATAGATTTAAAGGGAACTATTTATTATTATTTGAAAAATAAAAAGGAGGGTTTAATGAACAAATAATAAACATTAATGAAAAAGACGTTGAAAATATAATACAAAAATATTATGTTCGATGGAAGTATTTTGCAATCTAAGTCCAGAGGGCCTCCCATCGGTTAGAAAAGTATTTTTAATATTGTTTCCGTTTGTTGCCGAATTATTATTATTACTTTTAAGTCGTCAAGGTATGTCGAATACCTTTAACTCTCATTTCAAAACAATACTGTTTAAAGTAATAATACTAAGCCCCCTGAACTACGCACAAGCTCCGTTCGGGAACGCAAAAAAAAGTTTTGACCAACAATATTATTTGTTTTCGCGTAGCAAATTTATTAAATTGACCTGGATTATCTAAAAACATGTAAATATTTTTAACCGACTATCTTCACAAAGGTTATCAATTCAGTTGTTTTGTTTTGTGTACATTCAAGTATAACTACGTAGTTAATAGACGGATTTGCTAAATGGTTTTTTTTTGTCAAAAAGGTTTTATTCTCAAATGGTCCCATTTCAATTTCATTAAGATGTGATGATGAGTTTCGAGGACAGACAATGAAATGCATAAATATGCATTATTTAAACGCCATCACACAAGATAACATATCACCTGTTCACGTATTCAGTTTATCGGGATACACATACTAATTTTCTATAGCAATTAGGAGTAGTTGCAAATGTGCTAGTTGTAGCTTATAGACTATAGTATTCAAGCTTGATTTATATAAAAAGAATAACTTTTTAGTTTGAATAAAATTTAGTATTGAAGACGGTCTTATTTTTGTTAAAATATTATGTTTCCAAAAAAAAAGGTAACTGAAATCATAGGTAACATTGAAGGTAAATCTCTAGGAATTTGAAATTGTGGTGACAGTAATCAATAGTGTACGAACTATGGTACGTGCAGTCGACGTTGCACAGCTCGCCGCTATTTTAGTTACGTCTGCATCACTCGCAGCGGAAGTTTGGACTGCATGCCATGATTCGCCTATTCATTAGTGATGTGTTTTACCTTTCACTAGGTACGACGGCTAGTTTATTTTGAAGGGCTATTAGGTTGAATTCGGTGTATTAAAATGACTTTGGTTCATTATGATCAACATTCTTCTATTAAGTTTTTTTTTATAATTCCAATACGAGTAAGGTCACCAGGTGACCATTTCACCTCGCCATTGGTGGTGGTTTTACCATAGGTGCAGTCAAGGACTGCAATCTCTATGCCCCTAATAATCTATTAGGGGCATAGAAGTTATATCAAACCTAATCTCTCGGCGGAACTTTTTCTCAAAAAGATTCTTATATTCACTGGAGGGAACCGCCTCCTCTCTAATAAGTCATAGCCAAGAGGGACTTTGAGCTTAAACCCACATCTCTGCCCGCCAATGTCGGCTAGTGGGCTTTGCACATAATATTAAAAAATATTATCTTATCTGCAATCCGATGTTTGACCTACGTTTAATTAATTGTTATAGCCTCAACAAAAGGAAAAATCATAGCAAATTTATTTCACAAATTGGAGTTTTAGTTGTTGAGGCTAGCGTATTCAATAGACTTACAAAAAATACAACATAAATACAACCTGAAAATAATAAAGTATAGATACATACATTTATATATTACAAGTTTTACCATCTATCAATCAAATATTCAGTTTTATAAATATAACAGTATGCGTTATCCGTCCAAATTTATTACGGATTTTTACAAATCCCGTGGAATCTGTTTGTTTTTTGTGGGTTAAAAAGTAGCCTAACTCTATGCCAAAAAAAGGTCATTGATTGCTTAGTTCGAGCGTGAAGGAAGGACAAAATAACATACTTTCTATCTTTCTTTGAGCTGAAATATTTTAAGTGTCATGTATTTTTCAAAGAGAATTGTGTCATAAAATACAATTCAGAGTTGATTATTTGCAAATATATATTTATTTGTCTACCCTCCTCTCTTGTCTCCTTCTTGTCTACCTCTTTACAGTCTAAAAAAAATCCTCAATTTCATTACATATTTATCACAATCTGTAACTTAAGTAATAACTTAGAAGACAAACACCCAATTTGCTTGAACTTTAACTTTGTAGAGCACTCCGACGGAAGTACAAGGCTCGGTCTAATAGGTCGGTGCGGAGCCGCAGAATAGGACTGATTGCTTTCATCAGGGCTTATTGTTTAAAGCTGCCTGGTATAACTAGTCTATAAGTCACCCTTGAATGTAGGGGAACGACTATGACTTAGGGTTCCAGTTCACCCGTTTTTTTAGGGTTCTACAACCAAATGGTGAAATGAACAATTATGGCGTGATTTTATTCTCTCGGTATGTCTGCTTCAGTTCTGTCTATGATTTTTTTTTATTCTATAACCACGAACTCTAGTGATTTTATTTTCATTGCAAATGGGCCTTAATGGTCCCCACGATTAGCAATATAAATAATAGACATATTAAACTGAGGTTTTCAAATCAAGTGGAAAGCAGGTACGAGTATATTGTATGAAGACGCTTTATTATCTATCACATTCTAAATTAGGTTTTTATTTTCTTACCCGTTACAAATAAATATATATTATGTTTATAGTGACGCAATGTCCTTTCGAATGACAACTTACTGATGACAGAAAAAGAGAATTTATTGTAACAGTAATCGCCAGACAATAAAATAATAATTAGTAAGGCCGTTAGATTATTAATATACTTCGGTATCATACAAAATCTTGTCTTTTTCCCGTAGTTATCGTATCTATCGATGATGATGATCGTCATTTTTAGGAAGCTTACTTTTAAAATACTGCTAGTTACAGAAATTGTGCTAATTATCCTACTTTCAGCAATACTTAAAAACTACGGAAAAAAGAAAAGATTTAGTACATGTTTATCCTGTTCCTAATTATTGCAAGATGTAAGAGGGACTCATCTCTCATCGAAGACAGTTAGACCCGTCACGCTACAACAATGCGGATTGGTGAGCTTAGACAACTACATCTGACTCTTATCAGAATTACTTAGTGTGAGATTTACACTCTTAAAACTAAACAGTATACGTTTCGGATCATAAAGATCTCATAAAGGTACAGAATAATGACCGGCATCGACCGACAGCTTAGCATTCTGGGCTCAATCGCTGAAGGGACCGAGTATTAAAAACGCGTTTTCAAAAGGAATTTTTATTGAATTGTTTCACGAATAGTGCGTAAAGCGATATCAGATAGCCGATTAAACAATTATAGGTTAGAGCGATGAAGTTTATTTGTTTCATGCATTTTACCAAATATGAAATGAATTGAAAAACTCTTCTATTGAAATTTGAATATCACTCGCTGTACTAACGACTACATTATTTTTAATTTTTTTTTAGTTTAAGGAAGATATTCGGTTAGTGGTTTTAATGTGTTTATGTAGGTACAATAAAAATGGAGCTGGTTGGTTGTTCAACGTATCATCGTTAGAACTGAAAGTACACATTAGAACGTGGTCCTATCAACTACCTAACCAGCCTGTGGTTTAGTATTATAACCACATAAAAATATCAATTGTTATACAGGAAGACTTAGTATTCTATTTTCAGTTTGTTTCTAATTGGATGTGGTAAGTTTCCAATATTTTAGTTGATCGCGCACGTAATTTACAGTCCAAGCGAATATTATTGGAGTTCTGTTGGCGGAAATAAGCGGAACCCTTATGTTTTTCATTTATTTTGAAATTAACATCACTGCGTCAACCGACTGACATTAACTGCGGGACATAGATCTTTTGCACGTCTATTGCCGCCAACGACCTTATTCTATTAGACAGTCTACCAATTTCTCCAATTTTTTTAACCCTGTATTGCTCGCAGTACTATATCGCTAAGTACAATTCGTCTAGGGATCTCTTAATTACTGATTGTGTGACACTCTTACATCAGTCCCAACCATACTAAGAGACCATGTTCCATAAGCCATAAGTCATAAATGGCAATATGCAGACATTAGTTTAATTTTGAATGAATACATATCACCAAAATTATTTAGGTTTAGGTTTAAAGACATTTATTCCTATAAAAAGACCTAAGTCACTTACATAGGAAACTTAGTTTTCTATAATAAATTAATACACTTCGCCATTAGACTAAACTAAATTCAATTTTACTATTATCTACTCATTCAATGTATGTCTTTAAATTTATTGGTATTACTTAATATATAAGAAGCTAATTTAGTTTTGAATACATTGAATGAGTATTTCAACAAAACAAAATTATTTCAATTTGTCAATTGGTCGACGCAGTTACACTGAATAGCCTAACCCGGTTCTTTATTAAATTTATTTAAAAAAAATTGGTTGCCTGTAAAGTCGGTATACGGGCGAAAGTTTTACGTGACAACGACTTTGAGTGGTAAAATAATTTTAATGTGAATATTCATTCGTATAGTAGGAAGAAGGATGAAATAATAGTAACAATTTAAAACATTTATTTATACAAAGAATTATATTTAAAACATTAATTTATACAAAGAATCTCGCACTGAATTTCATATTAACAAAATTTTATTTTTACCTTTACACATACATACGTATTTATATACAAATATACATACAATAACTTGCAATACATTTGCGTACAATGAAACAGCGTTTACTACAAAGGGACGCGTGCCTTTCACTTTTTATGTCTGTCTCTCTCGCTCTTACGCGGGCTAACCATGCCCGAGTGGAAGGGACGCGTGCCTCTCACTCGCTCTCATTGTGAGCGCATAACGTGAGCGGAGCGTAACGCAGTTTCTTGAAGTGTCACCCGGCAAACCAATTTATAAGACGTTGTCACGTCAAAAATCATAATCTACCAAAATATAAGCTTTAAATTCCTTGTAATATTGTCCTGTCCGTCATAGTTCCAACGTATTAAACGAAGATTATATGGATTGGCAGATAGCTCTTTAAGAATGAAAAAGAAGGTTCTTTAAGCCTTTTTTATTAAAACTAAATAAGTTTAAGTCATTAAATGACACTATATACGTTTGAGTATATACGTTTTAAAAGTCATTACAGTGGGAAGGTCTTTTAGAACGTAGGAAATCAAGGAAACGTAGGAATTCGTAGGGAATTCAGATAAAAATAAGCAATCTAAATATTATAAAGTAATATGGAATATATTAAACGTTCTTTCCCGTACGAAACCGCTCTCAGTGCGTGGTCCAACACGCAATTGACCAATTTTGTTTTGTCATTTCATCAGTTGAATATTAATCACACCGTATTTTATAAAAAATAAATAAACCCGACGCGTATCTCTGTGATTTCGGCAAAATTGCCCTGTACGAGCTTAGTTAATAAATACTCGTATGTGAACGAAAGCAGAAACCACACACACATTTTTTTTGTTTTTTTCGCCTATTTACCCACCTGCCTTGGACTGTGCCATACGGATATTAACTGTGTACCTTTTAAGGTAATTTTAATACGGCGATAGCTTAGTGGGTAAGGCTTCGGCTTCACATTCGGGGGACCAAGTTCGACCAACGGCACGCAACTCTAACTTTTCTCCGTTTTAAACAATTAAATATCACTTGCTTTACCGGCGAAGGATACATCGTGAGGTAACCTTCATGCCTGAGAGTGAGAGTTCTCCATATTGATCTCAAATGTGTGTGCAGTCCAGCAATCCTCACCGCCATCGCGGTGGACTATGGCCTAAGCCATTCACATTCTAAGAGGAGACACGTGCTGGGTAATGAGTTGATGATGATGAAGTAATAAACGCTGATAACCATGCCAAGCGCTGGTTTTCAAGCCGATGGTGTATTATAGTATTGATAATAATTCAAATTCTATTGAGATCAATATTTTTGGAGACATAATTGAGTAGTCATCAAAACACGCAGTGACAACCATAACGTTAGCTGTATTTATCTTTAAGGTCAACTAGGGCCTTGAATCATAAGAATGGCTAGTTATATTTACATTATTTATAGACATATTGATTTGTAAAAGTGATGATAATACAAGACCTTTTTTATATGGTTACTTTTACAGGAAATTTGAAATGTTTAATGTTTGTTTTATTTAAATTCATATTTTATTTTTCAGTCGTGCATTAGTTGTAATTTTCAAGTAAGGTTGGAGACTCGTCCCCCTTTCTCACGCTACTTGTATAAATGGTTCGAAATATATATAATTTCTGCCTTGACATATTTGCTATTTTGATACTTACCATTGTTAATACCGCAATCAGTTGTAATATAAAACGATAGGTTAAGGAAATTAAGTGGTTAGAATCAAGCGCGCAAGAAAATTATTCATCTATGATTTCAATAACATTACTCAATTACAACCTCGTTGGTCAAGGAGTAAGTATGTTCGACTCCGGATCAGAAACACCATGGGTTCTTTTCTCATGATGAATAGGTATTAATTTAATGATATATGATTCATATTTTATATTATGAAGAAGAAGAAACACTTTATTGCACGTATAACATACAGGGAGAGAAACAATAAGGAGTATACAGTAAACAAAGTAAACATGCAAAGGCGGCCGTATTGCTGCAAGCAATCTCTTATAGGCTACCTTTAAAGACAGGACTTACAGCAAGAGGATAGTGTCAAGAGTGTTTGTATATATACATAAAATATATAGATATAAATACATAGATAAGATACATAAATATACGTAATATATAAATATGAAACATACATAATATATATATAAGTAGATTTTAATACATAATTTACAAACAAAAATAAAGAATCTACTTCAAACGCTTTCCCTCAAAGAGAGGTAGAAGTCCTTCAGACGCCACTCAAATATCGGAAGGGAATTACTTCCACGGATCTTTTATTTATTGTTTCTTAGTGAGATTGCTATTAATTTGTAATACATAAAACTGCACTGTGGTCGCTAGCTATGGGCTTCATAAGAAGGCTCAGAGTCACTCAGCGAGCGATGGAAAAAGCTACGAGTATGTTAGGAGTATCTCTTCGTGGTCAAAACAGAAATAAGGATATCCGTCGAAGAACTAGAGCAATTTAAATCAAGAAAACCTTTAAATTTTAGCAAAAATAAATAAATTTTTGTTATAGTTGATACTTCCGAACATCATAGAGCAGTCTTTCAAAATCAGTCATCATGTATATGATTCTGATGTAATGGTATTCGTTAAAACCCGCCAAACCCGCATTAGAGAAACGTGGAGGGTTAAAATTCTTACTCCCCCCTGCTAGGCACATCACCCCTATGCAATAGAAGGCATGTGCCTAGCAGACATTAATAGAATAGAATGATGATTACTCTTATTTGAGAATCTTCATTGAGTTGTTATAATAATAGAGTGGTCGCCGCTTATCTCTACAGCTACTGTGTTTGGCCTAGTTCAAATTCATTTAATATGCTTTGGTGTGTGTTAGGATCTACACTGAACTAGTAATACGGGAACAAATTTTTTCTTTACTGGTCTGGTGGAAAGGAGGTGAGGGTTAGAAACTGATAAGGGGTTGAATACAACTGAAAGATGATAGGCTCTCGACCGTCTTAGACCGCCTTATCACCAGCACCAGTTTTGTTTTTTTATATTTTAACAATTAAATGACGGACCTAGCAGATGGTCCATGGAATCTTGGTGGCAGAAATAGGCATGGCGGTAGTATTTTCCCACATAGGCATTGTCACAAAAAGCTCTACACTAATTAGGATTCTTATATGTAGGTATTTGTTATATATATCTGACGGCCGACTGGCGCAGTGGGCAGCGACCCTGCTTTCTGAGTCCAAGGCCGTGGGTTCGATTCCCACAACTGAAAAATGTTTGTTGTTATTCAGTGTCTGGGTGTTTATATGTATTTTCTAAGTATTAATGTATATATAATTCATAAAAATATTCATCAGTCATCTTAGTACCCATAACACAAGCTACGCTTACTTTGGGGCTTGGTGGCGATGTGTGTATTGTCGTAGTATATTTATTATTATTATTATATATGCCACTTACATATATAGAATACAAAACATGTTAAATGCGACTTTTAGTTTAACAAAGAATCGCTAAAATAGTGTGCAGAAATATTATCGCTTTCAAACAAACAAAAAACTAACTCTTTCAGGTTTATTAACAGTAAAGATCGAGACAATTAAAGAAATAACTGGCATGCTGAGACTTTCAAATTCTGCTACTACGTCAATGTTCCTAGTCATTTACAATTATACTAAGTATGTTGTTTCATTAAATGAGTCAGCGCACCCTGTTTCATAAGATAACTATGAAGATTGAGAAAAGCGCGTGAATCATTCACGGAAAACTCTACCTACATCTATAATGACTACTCGCCGAGGAGAATCACCTCCGCTATTGAAACAGGCGACAAAAAACTCATCTTACTACTGGTGTATTGTACCTTAAAATCTGTAGGATGTGTGAGAGTAATAAACTTAGTAGTATAAATAAAAAGTAAAAAATTTATCAATATGTAGGAATTCCTTTTTTTCTTTATTTTCGATACTTTGCTTCGTATCCGACTAAAGCGAATTTCTTTGTTCCGTGTCTAAGGGGAAAAATGTTTAAGATATCATCTTAAATTTAGACCTTATTTTAAAGATAATATCTTCTGATTTGACTTGAAGAAGAAGAGACACAACTGGATATTCTTTTAGTTCCACATTTCCATTTAAAGTTAAGCTATAATAATATGGTGCTATGAAGATCTTTTGTGGAACAAAGTGTGACAGCAGGATTGGAATGAACTACTAAATTAATTTTCAGTCAAAGCAAAGATAAACTACTCGCTTCGTCGTACGTAGAGAAAATAATATACTTTTTACCCCACGTTTTCTTGCTTCGCGTTTTAACCATGATTAGCGTTTGTACGCGAATTTGTCCGAGTGGAATTTATTTCCCGGCATCATAAGTATGTCAAGTCACTCCCGCCGCTATTTCAATACAGAAAAATAACGTCGCTCTGTTGCTCCATTGGTGCGTGAAATAACGATAACCACGAGCCACATTTTTAGAATATATAAGGATTATTCTGAAGGCCGTATTAGACCAGCCATCGCATTATATTTGACATAGTAAAATCCATCCATCAATCAGTCTGAGATACAATATATTTTGCCACAAATAGGTGAGCTATATGACTATCACAGTAGTTTAAATTTAGTTTTTGAGTTACGTTTCTTTTTTTTGCGATACTT
Organism: Pararge aegeria; assembly: GCF_905163445.1. NCBI lineage: Eukaryota > Metazoa > Arthropoda > Insecta > Lepidoptera > Nymphalidae > Pararge > Pararge aegeria. The sequence continues at coordinate 9,804,910 of NC_053208.1, forward strand.
CGCAATTCGTCCAGCTATGTTGATTGTTGGATGACCTAATTTAAATTTAAGGATGCTAATTGAGTGATAAAAAAAAATTAATAAGAATAAGAATGTATACCTAGTAGAATGTATAAAAAAAGAAATAAAATCTACGTTACTTTAACGTTATGATGTTTCGATACTGAAAAGGTAAAATTGCGAGCGTACAAATATAATACTAAAGGTGCAGTCTCCTCCCACCTCTCTCTAAGAAGATCAGAAACCTACGTACGCTGCTACTAAGCGGATTGGAGCTCTCAGATCTAGCAATGTCAAACATTTATTACATCAAGGTAGCTCTGCATTTGATGAATTTCTGAAGCAAAGCACTACTCCGCTTTCCTCTGAATTCATGTTAAATTGTAAAATGTTTATGCTTTTGATATTTCTCAGTGGAAGCTGCCGTTCCTAAACTTTGGAGCGACTACAAATGAGCTTTTTATTTTTTTTATTCGCTTATTGATCCACACTACCACTCTTAATGAAATTTGGCAGAGATTGCAATTTGGAGATATACAAAGGACACTGAATCATCAACTGCTCACGCGGTATAATATAAAACCGAAAACATGAAAATAATCTCAGACGAAGTTTTTAGAATAAAAATAACGAATAGCTCAAACTAGATTTTATGCCTGCGCCCAATATAATGTTCCCGCGATATCCGCATCGTACGGACTTAACCCGATTATCATATTTGCCCACTCGGTGCGCGATAAACAGACTTACTTATACAAACAATACGCGTGAGTCATATAGCGAATCGTCTATAAACAGCACCAGTTTATGATTAGCAAAAGATTTATACAGGGTAAGCCGTAATCCTATATATTTTCGGCCTATTTCCCAATTGAAAGAAATCTATGTCTATACAAATATAATACAAGTGAGTGTGCCTGTTCGTTTATTTATTGTTAGCTGTACGCTATATCGATTATGATAAAATAAGACACTTATCCGTTTATTTTACGTCATCACAGTTACTCAGCTAATCAATCAAATGTCTAGTATAGACATTTGATCCATAGATAAAAAAAACGAAATATACTAATAGTCTGGTGTATAACTAGCATCCTACATCGAGTGACTCATTACCGGCCCACTACAGAGCATGGGTCTCCCCCCACAATCAGAATGGTTAGGGCCGTAATCCACCACGCTGGCCTAGCGCGGATTGGCGGGCTCCACATACCTTTGAGAACTTTATAAAGACTATCAGGCATGCAGGTTTCCCGATGTTTTCACGATGTTTAACTTCACCGTTGCTCCAACGACTGATATTTTAATTGCTTGAAACGTACATAGTTTTAGAAAAATTATAGGTGCTAGGATTCAAACTAGGCCCCACGAAACTGAAGCCGAAGTCCTAACAACTGGACTATCACCGTTTGACTAGACGAGTACATGAAAACGTCCCAATTCGGTTGTGATAACTAGGTAGGTAAAGTAGTCATTGTTATACTAACTGAATTCCGCCTCGCTTAGCTGCTACTCAAACGTCAAACAATGAAGAAATGCAATGTTATTGAAATATTGAATGTCAATTCGTCGACTCGATTCGAGCTTTGCGAAAACTAACCAGATATTGCAATAAGCAAAATTTATCATTTTGTTTATCTTGCTCCAATTTTTCAAAAATGGCATTCATTTTATCCGTAATAGGGTGACCAGAGCGAGGTGCATCTTTAACATCAAAATTTCCGGATTGAAAACGCTTAAACTAAATTTGTGCTACTCTCACAGACGCTGCACTAGGTCCATAAACATCGCAAATGTTTTTCGCGGCTTGCGTTGCATTTTTACCTGTTTTGTAGTAAAATTTTAAAAAGTATCGTATTTCTTCAATAGATTCACTGTTTGTTATCGAACTCCTCCGAATCGGCTTCACCGATTCTATTTATACCGATTATATTTTTTGTACACATTTGGTAGGACTTAGAATAGGGCGTAGGTTAATTTAATACCACTAGATAAAAAGTGCCCTCTCCGGCATTATTTCATTCAATTTTTTTTATAATGAAAGTACCGGAAATATAAAAAAAAAAAACAAAATATAAGAACGAGTCTCGAGCAACAGCAGTATAATATCCATCTAGGATGAATAGTCTCCCAAGTCTGGGCAAAGGCTTTAAAACCCTCTGTCCATATATTATGACAGAGGGTTTAAGAGTATACACAGACCTCGCTGTTCCATTTCGTTTTAAACGATTATAAAATGTATACGTGTTGAGATGGGGAATTAAAGCACAAAATGTGAAACGAGCATGGGAAAAAGTAGGTAGTAAGTCATAAATTATAATATGACATAAGCATATCAAATTACTTGCTCAAGCTACATCTACTACAACCAAATAGTGCTTAGCATAGTCATAAATAGTCCGAAAATCTCATACCAAAGGCCAGATTTACAAGTTCATTTTGCTTGATCAAAACTTTACCCAGTACGAAGTTCTACATGAGATTGTTTACATAGTGCATGTAAGTCACGAGTTATGCCCATAGTCATAGACAAAGTCTTCATTTATTGTCTTCAGACAAGGTCAACATGTATTTATTCAAATAATTGGATTTTACATAGATGTCACTTAATGATATATATATTTCATAATACAAAGTGGAATTATATTTTATTACGAGGAAATCAGTTTGCTCCTTCGACTGTTCTGAGGGGTAAAGTACGACAAGCATTACAATGTGGTATTAATTTCGTAACCCGCCAAAATAGAGATAGGCATATTCAAATCCATAGAGATTAAAGACAGGAAACACCAACGCAACGTTGTGATTTAAAGCGGTGTTGATAACAAAACAGTATTTTGTTATGAAATAGCTATTTTATTGTTCCAAATTCCAAAAATATACAAATACCTAATTATTCCAACCTTAATAGTAGATTTAACATACATATTAAATTATTTAAGGTAAAACTCGTTAGAGTTCGACCTTAGAAAATAGACTGCATCAAATAATATACGAATTACAATGCCATAAGACTTCAAAAATACTCATAAGCTTAATGGTTTATTAAAATTCAAATAAATATTTGGAACGAACTAATGTACTATTTTGCCTACTTTAATTATTGCACTCATTTTAAAAATAATATTCCGCATTAACGAAGTTAGTGTCATTGTGCTCATACAAGCGCAGAAACACTAGCTTTGAATCTCTTTTTGATAATTACCACTTAATTGACATATTCTACTTTAAAGGCAACCAAAATTTAGTTTGTTAAAAAGCTTATATTATAGTGTCCATTAAGCGTAGGAAGGAATGAATATCCTTTAAGTACCTCCGAGTGGCATAGTGTCATGTTCATAATTGAACAAACCCTCCATAAAAACAAAGAACAAAAAAAAACTTTGCAGCTTGTACATTCTAATAAGTTTAAGAACAAAAAACAATTGCTGTTCACACGATATTCACTAAACTGAAATGATATTTACTAGACGTAAATATTTTTGGTCACTTTATAATTACATCGAATAGATTGACTTACATTTGTGGATCCCCAAAAATTGGGGACCTAAACCTCATAAAAGCTTAAACAATCGCGATGAAACCGCATTTGTGGGGAAGCACCAACAGCATCCTGAAGATGGTTGCTGGCAGGAGTGGCAGGTTGGACTGCAGGTATGTGAGTCATTACTGTGCTATTGCAAATGGATTGGAGTGGCCGTGATTCGCATATTCAGATATTATGTATTAGTTTTTGTGTATTATTTTTTATTAGGTATCTTTTAGTTATATAGAAATAATGTATTATTACTAATAAAAAATATGAGCCTTGATGCCTGAAATAATATTTATTATTATTTATTGATAGACAGGTATTTTCAGTTTATTCAGGCTGTACAGAAATTAATATTGGCCAACCATAGGTATATCACAAGTAAAATTCCTATCATTCATTTCCTATTATGCCTCTTTATTGTTGTTCCTATAAACCAATAAAGCTCCGATGCCCGTAGTGGGCTTTGTAATATATAATATGAAATTTTGATTCATCATTCAATACGATTTCACTATCCTGAATCCTAAAACATCAACAGGATTTAGAACTCAACGATACAGTTCCTAATTGATTTTTTAGTGAGAACATGAATTATATATAATTTCCTTCCACCGATAAAAAAACTTCTTGCAAAGAAAAAGATGACAAAGATATTGAATTTACAAAATGTCACGATTCTCGTAATTTTACGATCCTGTTTATTTAGTAAATCCCACTTGATACTAAAAAGTAATTATGGCAAAATGTATGCACTTATTTACGATTCAATGTGTTGAATATTATATATATATAATATTAAACAGACAAATATTATATATGATAATGTTTTCAAATATATATTATTTTTAAAAACTTAAACTAACTAAGTAGTTTCAGTTTAAACAACATAATTTAAATCTTAATATGTGTTCGATTCTGAAAGAAACTTCTTCCTATGTTGCATATATTACAATAAGTAATTCGTGTAGGCTTCTTAATGTAGCACCGACGAGTTTGGAAACCTCGTAGCTAAAAATTTATATCTCACTGCATTTAAAATGTGTATCAACGCATAAAAAAAGTTTAGTAGTAGATAAGCGTATCTTTTGATTTAAATAATGTTTTACTATGCATTTTGGTTCGTTTGAAGTCATTAGGTGTGATTAGGGGGAAGACTCAAAATAAAAGCGATATAGAAAACATATCTACGTATTGATAAGTCAATTTTATTATTGAAATTATAGTAAACAAAGAATAGGTACAGACCTACGTGATACGACCTAGTATTGTTTTTAAACATTATCTGTGGAGAAACAAGCTAATAAGTATTGTTGTGAATGCTTAAGATATAAAGAAACTATGTAAGTAGAGTCTACATAAATAATGCAAACCTAGTCTCGACGTAGGTATATAGTACGAACCTATGTTGAAGATAGCGCAAAATGCGAATCGCATAGGATCGCCATTCATAGCCGAGTCCCCGTCGCGCTCGCTCCTATCGCGGAACTAAACGGAATACTGAGTTAATTATTATTGACGCAACACGTAGTCGGCAGACGGCAGCCGGCAACCTGCGGGAGTACGGAAAATATAGTGCAATACTAATCGATGTAATCAAAGCCCACGTAATATTCAAATTTCCGTAAAGCTCGGACTGAAAGCGTTTTAAATACCGGTATTTAAATACACGCGATTAATTTACGGAATACGGAATTCCTAACAACACGAACTGGACATTTAGCGCGGAAAAGTGGAATGATTTTCTATTAGAATTCCGTTGAAATTGTTGTGAAGTTTAGTGAATTGGTGATAAGTTATACAGTACATTTAAACTGATTTACGGATTCAGTATGTGGAGTGCAGGAGCTTTACTAATTGCGCTGGCAAGTTAAATAAAGCGGGGCCTACGTTGTTAAATTACGAGGTAAGTAATATGTGACTTATCATAAAAGTTTTAAAACCTTTATGATTAATGTAGCGAATGGAACACAAAACGTACGATAAGAAAGCAAACCGTGGGACGCCCTTTAAACAGTTTACTAGTCGTTTATAAGCTATTTTTAGACAAGGAGATATTTCGTGGAAAATTCGTAGAAATATTTAATCCGCATACCTTTTTTTATATTTGATATAAAGGAAAGTGTTTTGCGTTACTGATCTACCTACCTTAGTTTCCAAATAAAAATATTTGTGTTGAATTTAGATCTGAGCTTTCGCATCCTTCGCCTCTAGTGCAATTTATGTGTTAAGCAAGTAATACCTACCTATATTGTAAAGGTGTGATAAATGGAGCAGAAGTTTTCAGATTTTAGGAATAAATTTATCTTAGACTTCTTCTTTGAATTTAAATTATTTAATTTTAACTTGAGGAGTTCAGTATTTTTTAAAAATTGCAATTCTCAAATTTTAAACTGAAAACTGATAAGACCTAATATTATGTACACAGATTTCGCATTACATGAATTATGTTATTATAATTTTAAATAAAAATTAAAGTCATACTAAAATCCTTCATATTTTCTATGCACAGTCATTCATAATTTTATAGATGACTCAGTGTGGACTCAGTCATCAGCGATGATCAGTCGCGTAACACATTATAAAATAAACTGGTTTGAAATAGAGACAATAATATATTATTTTAAACAAGTAAGTTGGACCGAGTAGACCTTAATTTCAGGGACTCGCCAGACCGAGGTTCCTCTTATAAATATAAGTTTATAATTGGGCCCTGCCATTTCATAAGTTTTTTGCATTAGGTACCGATTTTTTCAAGTTTGTCTGTAATCAGTTTAGGTATATAGGAATACTTACTCTATGCCTAAACGTGCTATTTTGATATTTTTTCCGTTGCCCTGGCAATCACCTGCCAAGTTACAATAAAATTTACTATAAATGTGTTCACTCTTCTAAAAACTTGCGGAACCTTTAAAATGGACAACTCCAAGTTATTTAATTTATTATTGTCTTCTTTTTTTTCTCTTTCTTTTCTTCTGTCATTGAATTTCGCGTACGTGCGGCGAATTTAATAAATTTCTTAAGCGGCCGAATGGTGAATGTCGTTTTATATCATATCATTTTAAATATATATATCACAGGAGGTTAAGAGGGAGAATAATATTTTTTGGCGAATTTACTCATTATGTATGTCGTCTCGTTATTAGATCCATAGATTGATTTTTAAAAGATTTAAAAGCGGTAAAAATAAAATAACATAAAAACGTAGCGTTTCTGGTAATTTCCATCCAAACATTTATATGCTATTCTACACAATATACCCTTTACAAATCCTGCCCGCTGTATAATTACTGTTTGTTTATTTTGTTTAAACTCGCTAATCGCTGGCACTATCCGTTTGATTTAAGTTATTTTTACCGCTGTTGTTGTCCAAGCGTTGAGAAGGGTTAAAGACTGTTTAACAGCCCCCTACGATTCTAACACTCCTACACTTAAGAGCCGATCACAGACAGAACGAGTGTTAAGCAAAACAAAGTAAAAACGCGAGGGGGTGATGCGGCTCGGTGGTTCGACGTGCGAAGTATTCTAATGTGGGTGAACCGGGGAACAGCAAGAATTCAATAAACATTGAGCACTCCCGTAATTCTGGATATTGGCGATTTCATATTAAATAAATAAATAACAATGAAGGCGTAAAAGTCTCCGAAGGGTTGAAACTTTAGTATATTATTAATTTAATCAAATAAATTAACTTTAATGACCAAAAGCTCACTTCACTCGTCGCACATCATCACTTCACTATAGTCGTAAAAATGTAATAGGCCCGTTTTGACATTTGTGCAAGACCATAGAATGTAACTTGGAACGAAACTGAAAGAAACAAAAAAATAAAAATCAATTACATACAGTGTTTTAAAAAATACGTAAATTTTTTGGGGACGTTAAATAATACGAAAGAATATATCGCGAGTATTCTTTTTGCGCTTACTTTATAGTAGCATGCAATTTATAATTGTTAAGTTTGATATTGGTTTTGGTGGTGGGGGTTTGGTTTGATACAAGCCGGTTTCCGAAAGGGCTTCAGTACCATAGACCACATACATACGCTGCGGCAGGTTATACAGAAGACTCAAGAGTATAACCGGCCACTTTGCTTAGCGTTTGTGGACTATGAGAAAGCCTTTGATTCGGTGGAAACCTAGGCTGTGTTAAGGTCACTGCAGAGATGCCGAATTGACTACCGGTACATCGAAGTTTTGAAGTGTTTGTACAAAAACGCCACTATGTCAGTCCGTATACAGGACCAGACTACGAAACCGATCCAACTGCAGCGAGGAGTGCGACAGGGAGATGTTATCTCCCCGAAGCTGTTTACCGCTGCGTTGGAGGACGTTTTTAAGCTTCTGGATTGGAACGGGCTTGGCATCAACATTAACGGCGAGTACATCACTCAACTTCGGTTTGCCGACGATGTAGTCATAATGGCAGAGACTCTGGAAGACCTTAATGCGATGCTCAATGACCTCAGCAGAGTTTCTCAACAGGTGGGCCTTCGTATGAACATGAGCAAGACGAAAATTATGTCTAACGCTCATGTTCCGCTCCACCCAATTACTGTTGGGAGCTCTGCACTCGAAATTGTAGACGAGTATATATACCTAGGACACACGATCCAGTTAGGTAGGTCCAATTTCGAGAAAGAGGTAAACCGCCGAATCCAACTCGGATGGGCAGCGTTCGGGAAACTTCGTGACATCTTCTCGTCCAAAATCCCTCAGTGCCTGAAGACTAAAGTCTTCGAACAGTGCGTGTTGCCAGTGATGACTTACGGATCAGAGACATGGTCGCTAACTATGGGCCTCATAAGAAGGCTCAGAGTCACTCAGCGGGCGATGGAGAGAGCTATGTTAGGAGTGTCTCTACGTGATCAAATCAGAAATGAGGAGATCCGTAGAAGAACTAGAGTTACCGACATAGCTCAGCGAGTTGCGAAGCTGAAGTGGCAATGGGCGGGGCACATAGCTCGGAGAACCGATGGACGTTGGGGTCTTAAGGTGCTGGAATGGCGACCCCGCACCGGTAAACGCAGCGTAGGTCGGCCCCAAACGAGGTGGACAGATGACATCAGGAGAGTAGCTGGGAGCCGTTGGAGGCAAGCGGCCCAGGACCGTGCATTGTGGAACTCCCTACAAAAGACCTATGTCCAGCAGTGGACGTCAATTGGTTGAGATGATGATGATGATGATGAAGTTTGATATATATTGTTTACTATTACGTTAACTATGGCTCTTCTATTTTGGACATTAATTTAAACATAGTGATTTGACTCGATTTTTGTGTTTGTTGTTATATAGTACTAACTCTGTTTCAACATGTTGAAAAGTGGACGTATAATCAACAGCCAGTCACGCGTATTGGTTGTGAAGTTAAAGGAATACTTTGAACGAACGAACACTTTACAATACATAATAATATCAATCCAGTACTGATACAAACTTGAATTGATTTATCGTGAGTATCGAGTACAGAGTCTTATGGTTTCATAACTAGTTACGTCGCGATGACAAATGTCAAAACGGGCCTATTACATTTTTACGACTATAGTTCCAAACACATTGCTAATGAATAACACAATTTTCATACAATTCTTAAACCAACTCGTTGTTTTTGTAAAGACCCCGGTCAATGGTAAACCATCGTCTGTAAAGGAACATTTCACAAGGCATACGCGGAACATTACCTACAAATTTCCGCCGTATGTCATGTTACCTGAGGCGTAGGTGTTAAGCCTCATGTGCCAAAGCTACAAAGGAAACCCCGCTCTTCAGCAGGGCTAGCACGGGCAGGAGATAAAATATATCCCCCGTATTATATCCCCTAACAAGGAAATAACTAACGTATCTACCTGCTAAAGCACGGGAATATGGAAAAGGAGAAGTTTACCTCCGTTTATTATTACACATTTATTATTTGGATATTATTTCGACTTGTGCGTCAGTGCTCTGAGAGTTGGTAAAGCTGTGGGAGAAGATTAATTTTTATCCTTTTCCTGGGTATGGCGTGCAGACCGGGGCACAGCAATGCTGAATGATTGCAGAAATAAGCTTGTCGATGGTACCTCGCTAGACGAACTGACAACTGAAACCAGACGAACTGAAAAGACAACTGTTCCAAAAAGCTTTACAACTTCTACTTTTTATTATTTTTACTTTGCAAGAAATATACTAATGAAGCTAAAAATAAGAATGTTTCACTTTCAAAAGCTGCTGCTGTTCGTAATATCTATGTCAATAAAATAGCAATTGCAAGGCTGTGTTACACCTACTCATGCATAATGATCTTTAAGCTGCCAGGCTCACGTAAAGCGCTTACGGTGCTTTGTAAAACCCACAGATAAAAAAGCTTCGGTATGACTTGCTATACGTAGATGATATCGTATTTATCTATCAGTGTCTCATCTAAATAATGCAAATAATATAGAGTTAATGACGCTTCCATTTAATACCTAGACAGATTTAAATACAATTGAGCGCGTTGAGCACTTTTTTGGGTGAAAAGAAATCATGGAACTCGCGAAATCGTCCCCGATCGCTTTCCATGAGTTAAATGTATACTTTATTAGTGTAACACACCCGTGTATACTGTACTGTGTATATATTTGTACTTTTTGGGTGATCAAAAGTAATAAAGTGTAATATATGTTCATAGATAATTATTGTTTTTTGATTATATTTTTTTGGTTTCTAAAGAAGTGTTACTTACTAATTTAAACTTAATCCTTGATTATATAATATACACATCTTTTTAAACCAACAACAATAATCTAATAGCTCGGCGATACCTTAGTAACTTAGCTTTATTTAAGAATTTTTAAAACTTAATTCATATTCAGAATTTTAGAATTTGAGAAGAGTAAAATAGGTTTACATCTTGATTTCTTAAAAATTACCACCAAAGTTTATGTGACGTTAGTTAAAAAGATACCTGATACAGAAAGTCTACAGAGCAATAATTAAATAATTTTTTGAAAAAAATAGAACATTCGTTGAGCCTGAGTTTGTTATAAATAAATATAATATAAATAGTAAAATTGTTTTTTATTCTTTCTTTATTATTAACTTTACCTTGAGCTTAGGCTACTTATACTGTCACATCAAAAGTACATATTTAAATTTTTTTTTATCATATTTTTCATTACCACTACTGTAATTTCTGTTATGAAATTGTTCGAAAAGATTTTCTGACGACGAGCAACTTATTGCTATGCCGATAATCTCTATGAACCTATTGCTTATGCTACGATTATTTAAATAAAGTCAAGTCCAATAAATAAAGCACGGGCTATACATCCCATGAAAACGTTCCTCATGAATGTGCCCAAGTTCCAAGGTAATAAAGTGGAAGTCAAGTGGAACTAATCATGCCGACCCGGCTTGGATCGAATCGTGATTAACTCATTTGCAAAAATAGAAAGTTGTGTCGTGAATAATTGCCCGAACTGTACCTAAAAGTGTAGGGGAAGACGGGGCAATCAGAGCCAGTGGGTAATAGAAACCACCCTGCTTTAGATGTATTCGATCACATTCGATTTGTTAACAGTGCACGGGAACATGGAAGAAGTAACTGTATATACTCTCATTTATCTTCATAATGGAATTTATATGGTCGAAAAGGCTACACTAAGATTTTTCGGAAAACTGTTTTTACGATCTTTTAGGACAACAAATAATAACTGTAAACCGGTTATAAGAATACTGGATGGATATGTATGTTTCATTAAATAACGATCTGTACTTTGGCATTAAATAAACAGATCTAAATAATAAGTTACTTCGGGATAATTAAAGCCAATAAAATAAATAAATTGCATCTACTTGATGAGTGCACTGATATGATATGTGTGCTCCAAAAGATAATTAAAATATATTTTAAATATCCCTAGTACTTTTATATTTGGGCGGCCAATTGGTGCAGTGGGCATCAACCCTGCTTTCTTGAATTCAAGGGAATTCCCACAAGTGTAAGTTTTTGAGTGATGAACATGAATGTTTTTCAATGTCTGCGTGTTTATCTGTTTAATATTTAGCATTTTTTCTGTTTAGTATTTATGTATATTATTCATAAAAAAAATACTGATCAGTTTTTTTAGTATCCATAACATACCCTACGCTTACTTCGGGGCTAGATGGCGATGTGTGTATTGTTGTAATATATTTATTTATTTATATACAAAAATTATATAACGTTTAATTTATGTATATTTAGTTAGTGTGTTTCAGTTATACTACTTATAGTTAATACCACTTACACATGCATAGGCAGCCCAGACTACTTATTTATTAAACGATAGGACTTAATAATTATAGTCATGATTTGATTTGAATATCGATATATCAGTTAAAGTTAATTAGTCGAAGTAATCAGAATACGAAAAAAGTCAATTAAAATGTGAAAACAAACAGAAGTTACTATAGATTTTCCTTTAGTGGCACAAACTTCCCCAGTCTCCCCTATTACGTCCAGAACGTAGTTTAGCGTATTCGAAATAGATGGCGCTAGCTTTTTCCACTATGGTAAACGTATCATCCAAATAATCGGAGCGCCGCGCCGCGCACCGTATCTCGATATATATATCTTTAGATAGATGTATGTAGAATTAAAGGGCGTCCAGGCGCTTAATTTAATTTCCGCTGTGACTAAGGGAGGAAATTATATAATGTGGTTAAAAATTTATCTGCCGTACCAGAAAATTTGCAAACTGCATCAAACTTTTATTTAAGTTGCATGCTTGTTGGTCAACTAAAAGCTAATAGAAATTGTTGTTTCAAACTTCTTCGGTCTATTTGCAAGCTTAATACTTACTTATTATAAAGATGCAACGTTTGTTTTTTTAGTTTGAAGAATTATCAGCCGGATTTGAAGAAATCTTTGTTATATAGTATTTTAGCAAAGGAAAAATAACTTACGACCTTGTGTTGAAGCAACTTGTTCTCTCTTGCAGCAGTGGGATATTACTAGGCTAATAATTTCTAAAAGGAAAACATATAACAACATGTCAAATAAACGAATGCACTAAAATAAACATTAAATTTTGTATGAGGAAAAAACACCTCTGGATGTAGTGAAATAAAAATTTTATTCCAAAAATACTGACGGAATAAATAAAAATCTTTTATAAAATTTCGTGGTGCCATTTATTATTTAAACGGCGCAGTAGAAATATATTTTTGCACCTCCGCCTTTATTAGTCTGCGCGAACAATGTAGCTTGCGATCACTATGTTGAGTTATTTCTGTTTAGGGGTTAAGTCGCGGCTTAAGTGGACTTCGAGGTCAGCGACCAAACTTAAAAGTTAAAATGAAACGTCATTCTTAATTTACTTGTTTCAATAGCAAAAGCAAAAAAAGATTTGTCTAGTCATCAACATAACCGCTAACACCAAATAAGCCAGTAAACTGTGAATAATAAATAACTTTTAACTAGCATTTGTCTGCGGTTTTCAATGACAGTTATTTTATGTGTGTCCATCATAAGGCATCATTAATTACCAAAATAAGATTGTAATTCAAATAGTATCGACTCCATGCATTAGCCATGAACAGTCTGTAACAGTCCACAGCTGGACGAAAGTCCTCTATAAAACTGCAAACCACTGGGCAGACATATATGTATAATACTTAAATGAATAAAAGATAGTAAGATCTATTTACTAGTTATAAACCAAAAGTGTTTGTTGCTTTGGTTGAACATCCTTGGGTTCTGAAAAAAGTCTTAGCGTGGCGGGGTGATGCGACTCAGCAGTTCAGTTCAGTTTCCTATTGTTAAAAATACTTATACGAAGTATCACGCTGATGAAGTTGTGGGGAACCACTAGTTTACACTTAGTTTAGTATACTAACTATTAGAAAGGATTTTGGAAAAGTTAAAACGTCACAAAGTTATGCGTCCCAGTGCCCTCACCACATAAAATCCACTCGACATCGACTCGACACCGACACGTCACCAATTTTTCGACCTCGTTTTCGCAAAATATATAACTTCTAGTTTTTATTTTTCATTGTGTATTTTTGAGGCATTATTGATTGAGTTATTTTAATGTTTTACATTATGGTTAGGTGTCCAGCGTTGGAGAATTTTGAGTCGAATCGAATAAGACCATTTGAATACCTAGAAAGCAACAGACTGTGTTGAAATGTTTGTTATTACTGATGTTGTGTGCACAAAAAAACCCACGCAAAATTTAAATGGCTATCCCGGGAGTGTGGAGCATTGCACCCTATTAGTGGGTGGTTTTATAGTGGTAATGAGTTATAGAAGTTATATCAGAGTAAAAATATCGTCAGTTCGTTCCATACCTACTGTATTTTTTTTTCTTTATAAAGGACAACCAACAGTAAATACAGTATGACTTACTCGTTTTTTTTTTGTAATGATCACATAGTAAATGTTCAATTATTTACATGTTATCTCAGCATGCATGATAGCGCATTGGGAAGGGGTTCGCCTTTAAGTTGCGGAGGCCGAGTTCGAATCTCAGCACATTTCTTAGTTTTGTGCTTTTTAAGTAATTAAAATATCACTTGCCTCAACGGTGAAGAGAAACATCGTGAGGAAACCTGCATGCCTGAGAGATCTACATAATGTTCTCAAATGCGTGTGGAATCCACCAATCTGATCAGGGCTTGGTGGACTGGCTCGGTAGTGGGCCGGAAATGGGTTGATGTAGTGTCGATGGGCAGCATGCATTAAAATATTATAGTCGACGACTAGTGAAACGATTCCCAGTCGCCTTACGCTTCTAACCACCTAGCCCGTTTACAACTACAACGCAAAGGTTGGTTCAATGTGGGTCGATGTGATAGGAATCAACGAGTTGTAGACTAGATGAGGACGCCTCGTCATGGACGACGAGTTGACGACTCGTTGAAAGTTGGAGTTTTATAGGAAGGGCAGATTTATAGAAAGAGCAATTCTTAGCAGGGCATGCAAGGAACACGCCTCCCAACGTGCCGCCCTGTGTACATTTGCCTGAGCCGTAGTCATGAGGCAATTTAAGGCATAAGTTTTAAGTCATGTGTCTGTAATTACACTGTCCACCACGCACTTCATCGGAGCACAGCATTGCAACAATGATGGTTAGCGGCAGAAATAAACATGGTGGTAGTACTTCCCCGGATAAGGCTTTGTCACTAAAAGCTCTACTGCTAAAGTGAGCGACTATAAGTGAGCGAAAGCCTCAAATATCCACGTTTTAACACTAACTATGGCTCAGCACAGTCAAAGTACCTACGCTCAATGGCTCTATCGATCACAACTTAAGAATGGACCGCAATGATGCACCCGTCCGCCCACACGAAGTGACATCCTACGCGAGGTTCTTCTCACAGCAAACGCCCCGGGAATCTTATGTTTTTGAATTCCAATTTTTCAAAGACTTATTGCCTCCTAGTAAAGGAGTACCGTGTTATTTTTATCGGAAATTCCGCATAGGGATTTACCGAGCGACACGACGACGGTACCTACCTACTTAGCTAAGATTTCTAGTGCTTTATTTAAAGCGATAACAGAACTTTCCGATTATCGACTTATCGAGTTTACATTTTTATACATACGTACAGATAGAACACATACGTGCATGCTCTTTGAAACGGTGATAGCCTAGTGTACTGGACATCGGCTTCAGCTTCGGGGGGCAATTAAAATCCCAGCACGCGCCTCTTACTTTTCTAAGTTATGTCCGTTTTAAATAATTAATATATCACTTGCTTCAACGTTAGAGGAAAACATCGTAAAGAAAGCTGAATGCCTGAGTATTTTCCATAATGTTCCCAAAGGCGCTTAAACTAATCCGCACTTAGCCAGCGGACTACGGCCAAAACCCTTCTCATTGTGGAAGGAGACCCGTGCCTGGGCACCACATCATATCAATCCATTACCGACCCATTACCGATTGATATGATGTACAGATATATATATACCAACTGCAGTAGAATTTTCGAATACTATAAATCTGTCTTATTTATAAGTCGTTTATCTAAAGCCATCTATTCGTCTACATATGAACATTAATTTTGATCATAGCAATTAAATATGTTTTGTTTCATTAACTGTTATCTTATATCTTGAAACGAGCAATTCTTGTATATATATAATTGGAATCTCGGATTCGGCTCCAATGATTTTCATGAAATTTAGTATACACAGGGATACAGCGATAAATTGATCAAGCTAGGATTCATTTACTACTACACTATTTATACGACTATTTAATGATTATTTTTACATACGACTATTTTTTTAAGTCGACTCATTCGCGGCCGAAGTCGCACAGGTCCGCTATTTTATAACCGAACTTAGGTAGATGTATAATCACAACGTGTAAATGAAATCAGATTACTTCACAGGCTTCAAAAGTACATTTATTAATGTCTCTAAGACTTATTTGTGAAACCGAAACGCCAATAGTTTTTGGTTAAACAACTGCCACAGCTTTTACTGAAAAAAATTAGATACAGCAATCACATACCGATTTAAAATCATGTGACTCCTCCCAGCTTATTAGGTACGCGTCGCGTACTTGCATAAAGACACTTGCGACCTGTATACAAGACGTTACTAAACCTGAATAAAATATACTTCTGGCCTTTATACAAGACATAGGACTAAACTTGCATTAACGACACTTCCTTCCTATATAAGAGACGTGCTATACTAGCATAAAAGACACGTGTGACCTTTATTTGAGACTACCTAAACTTTCATAAAAGACACTTCTGACTTGTATACTAGACGTACTTAACTTTCATAAACGACACTGGCTTTCTGCTATACCTATAATCCTATAGTTGCATAAAAGACCCTTGCGAGCTATATAAGAGACGTACTAAACTTACATAAGCGACACTTGCTCCCTCTGTACGATACATACTAATTTTGCACGAGTTGTATACGACATGTCTAAATTTTCACGAGTTGTAACTTGCATAAACGATACATGCTTTCTGTATGCGAGACGTACTAAACATGTATAAAAGACGCTTGCAATCAGTATACGAGACGTACGAAACTTGCATAAGAGACATTTACACCCTGACTTCGAGACGAACTAAAATTGCATAAAAGACACTTGCAACCTGTATTATACTAGACGTACTTATTTTACATAAAAAATAATTTGCAAACTGTACGAGACGTATTAAACTTCCATTAAAGACACTAGCAACCTGTATACGAGACTTAATAAACTCAAACTATCGACCCTTGCTACCTGTATATTAGACGTACTAAACTTGCATAAACGACACTTGTTTCCTGTTATACGAGACGTACTAAACTTGCATAAAATGCACTTGCAACCTGACTACGTAACGTAGGAACTGAACTTGCATGAACGACACTTATTTCCTGTTTAAGAGACGCACTATACTTGCATAAAAGACCCTTGCGACCTGTGTGTGAGACGCTCTAAACTTACATAAATAACACTTGTTTCCTGTATACGATACGCACTTAAGCTGCATAAACAACACTTGCTTCTTGTATGCGAGACGTTCTAAACTTGCATAAGTGGAACTTGCTTCTTGTATATGAGACGTACAAAATTTGCATAAAATACACTTGCTTTCCATATACGAGACGTACTAAACTTGCATAAAAGGCACTTGCAAACTGACTACGTGACGTAGGTACACAACTTGCATAAACGACACTTATTTCCTGTTATACGAGACGCATTGTACTTGCATAAACAACCCTTGCAACCTGTATATGAGACGTACTCTGACTTGTATACTAGACGTACTTAACTTTCATAAACGACACTGGCTTTCTGCTATACCTATAATCCTATAGTTGCATAAAAGACCCTTGCGAGCTATATAAGAGACGTACTAAACTTACATAAGCGACACTTGCTCCCTCTGTACGATACATACTAATTTTGCACGAGTTGTATACGACATGTCTAAATTTTCACGAGTTGTAACTTGCATAAACGATACATGCTTTCTGTATGCGAGACGTACTAAACATGTATAAAAGACGCTTGCAATCAGTATACGAGACGTACGAAACTTGCATAAGAGACATTTACACCCTGACTTCGAGACGAACTAAAATTGCATAAAAGACACTTGCAACCTGTATTATACTAGACGTACTTATTTTACATAAAAAATAATTTGCAAACTGTACGAGACGTATTAAACTTCCATTAAAGACACTAGCAACCTGTATACGAGACTTAATAAACTCAAACTATCGACCCTTGCTACCTGTATATTAGACGTACTAAACTTGCATAAACGACACTTGTTTCCTGTTATACGAGACGTACTAAACTTGCATAAAATGCACTTGCAACCTGACTACGTAACGTAGGAACTGAACTTGCATGAACGACACTTATTTCCTGTTTAAGAGACGCACTATACTTGCATAAAAGACCCTTGCGACCTGTGTGTGAGACGCTCTAAACTTACATAAATAACACTTGTTTCCTGTATACGATACGCACTTAAGCTGCATAAACAACACTTGCTTCTTGTATGCGAGACGTTCTAAACTTGCATAAGTGGAACTTGCTTCTTGTATATGAGACGTACAAAATTTGCATAAAATACACTTGCTTTCCATATACGAGACGTACTAAACTTGCATAAAAGGCACTTGCAAACTGACTACGTGACGTAGGTACACAACTTGCATAAACGACACTTATTTCCTGTTATACGAGACGCATTGTACTTGCATAAACAACCCTTGCAACCTGTATATGAGACGTACTAAACTTGCATAAACAAAACTTGCTCCTTGTATATGATGTGTACTTGTAATTACACAAAAAACACTTGCAACCTAAATACGTGCCGTAGGTACTAAACTTGCATACAAGATACTTGCGACCTGTTTATGAGACTAACTAAACTTGCATAAACGGCACTTGCGACCTGTACACGAGGAGTGCTAAATTTTCATAAAAGACACTCGCAATCTGTATACGAGACCCTTGCGATTTGTTAATGAGACTTATAGCCATTTCACCAATAAACTCGCAACAAGGCTTCAGCCAATTGGGCATCAAAAACAACAGGAATGTTTTACGACATCAATTTGACAGACCATCAATAAATGAAACATCAGGCGAATGACAAACTTTCGCATTACTCTGTGGTTTAAAACCACCGAAAAGAAATGTCTGTTTACATTGGTCCTTCAGAAGTGTAATACTATTTTATTTAGTCAGATGCAACAGCTTTTAATTCGATGAATGTTGAATGTGAAGGGATGATTTGAAATTTCACTGCTTTTCTAAAATTTCAAATAATCCCTTCATATTCTTTTAATGTTATGTAACATATGTTTTTATTTAATAATATTTTACATAGATGGCGGTAAATTAAAGAATTATTTGTTTTTGTTTTTGTTTTTTAATGACAACAGCGATTATGTATTTATTGGTTTTACATCGTTTCACGCAGCAAAGTTCGCAATTAATATATTAGTATGGAAGAAAGGGCCACTGCACGCGAATAATTTGCACGGGCAAACCTGTGAGTACGTTGTTATGGATTTTTCCTTTTTTCTACGCTGCAGTCAGTCAATCAGTCAGTCAGTCAGTCAGTTGGTTCTTGGTTACTCAGCGAAACCTTTACTTGGTCATTCATTACTATATAGGTGTGACTTTTTTTTATAAAATCAGAAATGGATATTTCTCGAACACAATCAGACACACATAATATAAGCACGTATTTTATCGTAATTGGATACCTACAGAGCTCTCTGCAGTGGCTTCAAATAAAATTGCTTCGTCAAATCCGGGCGCGCGATACCTACTCGTTTTAAAATGTATTCTGTTAAAACAATAGAGCACTACGAAATAAAATCGTAAAAAGGCAGTTGAGTATTTATAATTAAATAGCTTTGCCCTGCGGCTTCGGCCGTGAAAATTTAAGGATGCAAAGTACTGCTACCCAGTCTTCTAACAACCTTCCTGCGTAAACCAAACTAAAATAAATAAATTTACGTAAGACAATTACGTAAATTTATTTTTAATCAAACTGGTAGTGATATTAAAACCTATGTACCTGTATTAAGTACATGATAGCGTTGCAACTTCTTTCAAGATATTTAAACAGATAGGTGGGCTAACAATATATCTGTCAGGATAGTTACACTACTTGAAACCACATACATTTTGCTAAACTCAAATTACCGGCCCGGGGCGGCTCCCGATTCAATACATTTGATTCCTTATAAGGAATGACTGCCCAATGTATTTCGTGGGTTAACAGCAGAACTACTCATTAATCTCATAACTCTAACTTATTTTGCTGGGTAAGCAACGTTGACCCAACTCAGTAATTGGGTGGGTCTATGCCCCTCTCCCTAACAAAGAATAGTAATCGCATGTTTAGTTGGTTGGTATGCTGAAGTCAAGCCATTTTTTTATTTTTTGTTCAGACCAGATAGATAAATATGGTAACACTTTAAGTTTTCATTACCGATAAGCTTTGAGTGAGGGGTTTGCTGCTGTCCACCGTGGAGTTCTGTCCTTTATCTCCAATCATATTAATCAGGTCTACACGAAATTTGGGTACTAAACTGATACTAACTGAGCCTATCTAAAACTAATTATTTAAATCGGTTTACATTTGATGGAGCTTTAAAATCGTCAAACATTGTCACCCCTATTCAAAAGGTTACGTGCTGAATTTCGGGATAAAAAGTACCCTATGTCCAACCTCGTAGTATGAACTCAAATCATGCAGTTTCATTTTTAATTTGTTCAGTAATTCCAACATGATGCGCAGCCTTTTTAGTTGAGCTTTCCGTGACCTAGCCCGACCAGGGAAGTAATACCGCCATGCTCATTTCTGCCAAAGCGGAGCCCTAACGACTAGGCTAACCTCCACTTATTATCATTACAAACACGAATGTCCTAAAAAGGAGTGACCCTAATGTTTTCAGGGTTTATATTTAAGTGATCGTCTTTGTTCCACCATATCTTATAAGTACCTAAATAAATTAGGACGTATTTGGTATCGTTACATTATACCGAGTATACACAGGCAACGTGTTTGATGAAAATCAATTTGGTAGGCAGTCGTTTTTTTTTAATTTCTACCAGTTTTTATTTCAAACTAACGGACTAGCTGAACTCGACCGGTTTTGCTGAAACTAAATACTCTTGCATAGAAATACAAAGTATTTTTAAATATAAGGTACCAGTGAAAACATCGACTTCTTTCCGAGTTCAACAAACAATAGCATATTAAATATATACTATCGGTTTCTCGAAACTTTACATTCGATAAGTTTCCATCCACCCTCATATGACTCGTAGTAAAGTAAATTTGAAGCGTTAGTCTGTCTGACGGTTAACACATCTAACATAATATTATGGTAACAATCATTAAACGCCTCCTGACCCGCGTTGGTACGTTATGGTAAGTTCGAGGTCTAGAATCCTAGATGAGTCTACTATGAGAGGAGAGACCAGTGCATGCTCAGCGTTAATACTCTTAACCATGCATTCGAAGATAAACAAACACGATCCCCACAAAACGTATTAGTTTCAAACGATTTTAATATCGCTAAGGCTATTCTCTCCTACTATATAGCGATCACTCTCGTGTTACATGAAATATATTAATGACTCTACCCATCTTAAATTTCGCTGAAATGTATTTTTGCGGTATACACAACATATGTATAGGTATTACGTTTAGTCAGGTTTCTAGATAGCTACTGATCTCTCTTGTATTTGTATTTGAACGACACGTGTACAGTAAAAAAGTCGAAAGCAATTAAGTGCCTGCTCAAATTATAAGATAAGATCAAGAGGTCAAACTAAAAAACTTTGCATATTCTTTCTGGTCTTCTTACGGTGACTTACATCTATATCTATACTTATAATAAAACTGTAACGGGAAGATTTCTGTACATTTAATATATTTTGAAAATTTTGACCGGGGATGCTTTATAATCGATACTGAGTCCAAAACAGATATTTATTCAACTTTTGTCTGTCTGTCACGTGAAAACTACTGAACGGATTTAAATAAAATTGAATATAGTGGTAGCCTGGTAGCTGGTATTCCGGGTCAACATATACGATACTTTTTATCCCGATAAACTATAAGTTTCCTCCGGGAAACGGGATGAATTTTTTTATCTATTTTTCTTTATAGCTCCGTTAAATTTGAACCGATTTTAATAATTCTTTTATTATTTGAAAGTTCGACTATCAGAGTTATACTACCAATTATGTATTGTCTAATACAGTATAATTATGAAGATCTGATAAATATTGAAATACACGATGATTATGATGTTAGCATCAGATCTATTCTAGATTCTCGAATGAATCGTACGCGTTCGAAGTTGCGAGGGTCGGCTAGTTGAAAATAAAATAAAGAATGAATATTGAATTAAGTAATGTTTATTAATATGTTGCATTAAGATGCATCCTAGTGTGAATTAAGCGAGGCGGTGCTGCAGATGTGTCCTGTCTATCAGAGTGACATGTTTTTACCAATATACAACTAAAAGCCTGAGAAAGTTGATGATTATATAATGAAAGAAAAAATATAACAAGAAAGTATTTTTTTTATACAGAAAAAATACGTTTCTTTTTTTAAATAAAATATACAAACCTAAGGAAAAGTGTGCCTGCCTCATTTATTAATTCTTGAATTATTAATTGTATAAACATCGATTAAATGTGGTGTCCAATCCATTTTCGTACAATGTAGCACCTCACTCAATAGCTATGTTTGTTAGTGCCGAATAAACAATTATCTGGGAACGTATCATTCAGTGAAACTTATTAAACTCAAGGATAAGAATTTGTAGTTGTATTTTAAAGTTAATTATGTCATCAAGTGTCTACGTGATGGACCAATGTCTTCACACAAGCTTTTAGCAGCCGGACTTTATGTAAATTGCTTTAGTCACAGATGACGTGACGAGTCCATCAAATTCTTGATTAAATTTTAATTAGACCTATGTTTAGAAGTTACGACGGGTATAGAAATGCTAAAAGCAAGAAAAATGCAGAGGGACGCCCGGCCGCGTATTATATAGTTTGGAAATAAAACTGGACCCGGTAGGTGGCGCTGCAATTAGGTTCTTTGTTTTCTTAAGATATTACACAATAATCGATTTCATGCAGCCGAAGTTGCGCGGGTCAGCTAGTTTGGAAATAAAACTGGCCCTAGCGCTGCAATTAGTTTCTAGGTTTTTAAAAAAATTAAAACGATTTGGTGCAGACGAAGTTGCGCGGGTCAGATAGGTAGTTCAAAAATAAACGCAGATGAATTCACGGGCATCACAAATAGTAATATTTAAGAATGAACTTTAGCTTTAACTTTTAGTCTTTTCGTTTATTACCTTTTCAAAACTAAACCGCTTAACAAAATTTGATAATTTTTGTAAAGTTTATCCTTTATCCTGGATATTATTTTAACTAGGTCTTCAGTTAAATAATATAATCTTATTTCACAACGTGACCGAGCGTAAATGCAATCCATATCATTCTATTTTACCATTCTGTTCAAAGAAATACTTATGTACATAGCATTTACGATTGTTTTCAAGTATAACAAGCTTGTCTCAAGTATACTTATGGATGGAACATTTTATGAAGTTCTTCAGCTTACCGTCATTGCACCTTTTCTTGAAAACAGAACCGACTTTGTTAAAAAACTAAAAATAAAGAAATAAATATTTTCTACAAAATTTTTAAGACGCTGTAAAATTATTAAGTATAGATATTTTTTTTATAATACCTACAAAACTAGGAAAGTACCGAGTAATTTTCCACACTTAACTTATCTTCAATATTATAAAAACATATTCATTCTAATGGTGTGGACAAAATATGTTTATAAAACATTTTGTGGTATTATTCATTATGTTATTAAAATTGCAAGTACAGTAAAAGTCATTGCAGAACTACTCGTATAAACCGGCAATTGTAGACACGAACATTGTTAGATTGCACTGTTATAGTAATGTGTACATCTTGTTGTATGTTACCATATTATAAAACAATGTTTAACAATGTGGGTGTGTTATAAAAACAATGTTTTATAAAATATATTTAAAGGCAATTATTTGGCTTATCAAAAACCTATTTATAACATTTCAATTATTTATGAATAACCCGCATTATAGAAGTGGAATGGATGATGGGTCTAAAACCTTCTCTGTTGTTGAGAAAAAATAATTATCTGACGAGGATGAATATAATTAATTATTTTGAAGTCGTTTAATGGGAACGCCTAAGTAATACCGCTTCAAACCTCGGTTCAAAAAAGAAAAGCTCAGAAAATAATCCCTATCGATCTATTGGCAAAGCCGCTCCGCTAACTTGTTAAGCTATTTTACGTTCTAGTAAGATATTGTTTACTCATAATCCTATTAGAGGGAAGGGTTTAACGATAAAAAGACGATAGAAATAAATCGTGCAATTATTTTGCTACGTCAATTTAAAACTTTTTATAAGTTCTCAGCATATGAATAACCTACGAGTATAACTTGGCATACGCATCCTGTTACAGCCATGCTGCTCTTTAAAACCCACCAACCCACATTGGGTTTGGGGGCTTTAATGATAAAATTTTAGTAACAATGACGTGGTTCTTCGGCGTAACGTGCTCCCCGAGGTACGGAGGTGGACAAAACTAATTTAATAATTCTGACTGGTGTCTAATAAGCATTTTGAATAGACAAAACCCAATACAACTTTGGCCCTACCTTATTTTGTTTTGGCGTGGTGGAAAAGTTTTATTGCTCCGAAGTTCTACCCTTG
Organism: Pararge aegeria; assembly: GCF_905163445.1. NCBI lineage: Eukaryota > Metazoa > Arthropoda > Insecta > Lepidoptera > Nymphalidae > Pararge > Pararge aegeria. Next base: position 9,829,197 of record NC_053208.1, read on the forward strand.
GGCACCTCCGACCCTTGGGCAAAACTCTAAAGTTGGGGTACACCCAAACTTTGGCCCTACCTGGAATTCACTTAAACCAGGCATCTCCCGGAAATCAAGAGGTCCTGATACGTTAGCAGTAGCCGTACTGCTTCCAACTAGACCAATCACCAACGGTGCAGTTATGTCGCTTACAAGGAATGAAAAATATTATCTACGTCACAAGAGTATGTTACCTTTATACAAAGTTTACAAATAATCAGAGCCTCGTGTTAATAGTAACTTTAACGCCTCCTAAGACGTACGAAATAATGTTGAAGGATGCATAAGTATGTTTCATAAGAAATCACCCTGTTAAAATATCAAATCAAAAGATGCATATTTATTTTTCCACACAAACGAATTCAAAACATCGTGTTTAGTTATGACAACCCTATTGAAGATAATAGACCGACACGCGCATAGTACCTACGCTACGCGACACGTACCTATAAAGTAACAGGAGTCACAAAATTTTTATTTTACATGTGATTTCTTTCAATAAAAACTCAAAAACTATTAGGTTTTCGGTTTCACAAATAATTCACAGAGACAGTACATAATGTACCTCTGAAAACTGAAAAGTATTATTTCGGTTTTCATTTACACGTTGTAGATGCGATGCTTCGCTGTATCATAAACCAAGGTAATTGCCCAGCATTCACTTAATCGCTCACCGTAATGTTACTTCGTTGAACGTCTTCATCATCATATCAAAGCACTACCGGCCCACTATAGGGCACGGGTCTCCTCCCGCAATAAAAGGGGCTAAAGCCATTCCCTCGCATGCCCAGTAAGGACTAGTGGATTCCAAACACCTTTGAGAACATTATGCAGAACTCCCAGACAAGCAGATTTCCTAACGATGTTTTCCTTCACCCTTGAAGCATGTGATACGCGTATTTTAATTGCTTAAAACGCTTATAACTTAGAAAAGTTATTCCTGCATGCTGGGATTCGAACTCGCCCCACCTAAAGTGAAGTCCTACCCACTGGGCTTTCACCGTTTCTTGTACGCCTTAATACCAAGCATTTTATTAGCAACATTTTATTTTTTTTGAAACCGAGAATAAATACGTCTTGCTATGCCATGCCGTTATACCCGCCATAACGAGATTCAATATTTTTCCATCGCACAAATATTTCTGAGATTGGCGCATTAAAATATAACTTTCAATATAGTGTACATTTTTCTACTAGTCATTGAGAGAGCGCATTTGATGCCCATATTGAGGCAGTTGTGAAAATCTATGTAATCCGCCATTTCGAAGTCGCGGCCATATTGGATCGATTTTCAAGAACACTTTCTACTAACCTTGGAAACAAAAAAGAAAAATCAAAATCGGGCAATGTGTTCGGGAAATACGACGCCACCGACTTCCACATACATACACACTTGAAATACAATGACGTGCATGAACAAAATATGCAGCTTGTGTTAAAGTGAAAGTGCGCAAAATATTAGAATACAAATGTCATCCTTTATAGTATTTTTTGCACCGCAATTGGGATAAAAAAACGTCAATCTTCATTCCGGCTATGTACCAAAGTGACAAAAGGAAAATTATTGCAATGCAAAACGCTTCGACGCGCTCAGTTGGCTAGCCCGTCTATTTATAAAACGTCATAGTCCGCACGTTATAAAGTGTTTTATTGCCGGCTCTTAGATGGCTACGGTATGCTAGTATGCGCATGTTTGCCTAATATTGCGCGCATGTTTAGGTTTACTTGGATCTTGGGTGGTAAAACCGGGATATGATATCTACATGTGATCCGAAATGGTGGGGATAGGGTATCTACATGCGATTTGATTGTATTAGATGCTTATGAGACCGCGATCTCTTCTATCATCATCACCGGTATACAAGCTAAACATAAGTTCAGCTTTGAACGCTCATATGCCGGCAAAGCTTACGCCTTTCCAAATGTTTACCAATTTGCGGTCCCCACTCTAGAACGCCATCGGTACGACACTATCCGCAAACTGCAACTTGCTAATCCAAAGTCAAAAGTCAAAGTCAAAGTCAAAAATATCTTTATTCAAGTAGGCCCACAGGTGGCACTTTTGATGCGTACATAAGAACCACACGGTAGTGAGATGATTTCGATAACCACATTCGTAAACTTAAAACTAAAGCTACGAGGGTTCCAAACGCGTCCTGGTCTAAGAAGAAGCCCACAACAAACTTAGCCGGGTGTTTTTTTTTTTTTTTTTTGTTATCACCATCTCACAATGTCATTTTAAATTATTAGAAGATCAACCTGGTTAGAGCAATAATTTACACCCAAGCTTTTTTATCGTTTACGTAGTCCTTTATACTATAATAGGACTTTTCTATAAGCTTACGTTTAATACAAACTTTGAACTTTTTAAGAGACATCTCCAAGATGACAATTGGTAGTTTATTGTAGAATTGTATGCAATTTCCTTTAAACGAATTATGGATTTTATGTAACCTAGTATATTGCACTGTAAGTTTATTCTTACTTCTAATGTTTAAATTATTGCAGTCACATTTTTTCTTAAATTTAGAAATGTTTTTATGAACGTACATTAAATTTTCAAATATGTACTGACTATACACTGTCATTATTTTAAAATCTTTAAATTTATCTCTCAATGACTCTCTCGGACCCATTTTGTAGATAGAACGAACAGCCCTCTTCTGCAGCACGAAAATAGTGCTAATATCAGCAGCATTACCCCAAAGTAAAATTCCATATGACATAATGCTGTGAAAGTAACTAAAATATACCAGTCTAGCAGTTTCTACGTCGGTCATATGGCGTATCTTCTTTACCGCATAGGCAGCAGAACTAAGCCTGTTCGATAAATTATTTACATGAGGGCCCCATTGAAGTTTAGAATCTAAAGTTATTCCTAGAAAAACTGTCGTATCCTCCAGTTTCAGTTCCTCATTATTAAGTAGTACAGTGGTTTTCACGTGTTTAACATTAGGTAAAGTGAATTTTATACACTTGGTTTTTTTTCCGTTAAGAACCAAATTATTAGCTTCAAACCACTGTACCACTTTAGCGAGAGAGTTGTTTACGTCGTCAAAAGCTAGTTCACGTCGATTTATTTTAAAAGTCAGTGATGTATCATCGGCAAACAGAACTATCCCGTGTTTGTCCTTGGCAAGGTAAGGAAGGTCATTAATGTAAATAAGGAACAGAAATGGTCCTAATATAGACCCCTGTGGGACACCTATTTTCATAACTGATCCATTAGACGGTTTTCCATTCACGTCGACTTTCTGAATTCTATCGCATAGATAGTTACTCATTAAGTCTAGAGCTACACCCTGAATTCCATAGTGGTGTAGTTTCCTAACTACCGTTTCGTGTTGAACACAATCAAACGCCTTAGATAAGTCACAGAACACACCAAGTGCATCACGTGACTCCTCCCAGGCTTCAAATATGTTTTGTATTAGCTCAACACCTGCATCGATTGTTGAGCGACCCCGTGTGAAACCAAATTGCTTAATATGAAGTAAATTATACTTATGAAAATGGTAAAGTAATTGATTTAAAATTAGTTTTTCAAAGATTTTACTGAAAGTGGGTAGTACGGATACTGGTCTAAAGTTAGTGGGGTCAGAAGTACTACCCGATTTAAACAATGGAACTATTTTACTAAGTTTCATTAAGTCAGGAAACACACCACAATCTATACAATTATTAAATATTAAGGCTAAATCGGGTGCAACAATATCAATTAATGATTTGACAACGTTTACGGAAATGCCCCACAGATCATTTGTTTTTTTATTAATTAATAATTTAAAGGCTTTAATAACGTCAGAGCCACTAACATGCGTGAATTTAAAATAAAGGTTACACTCAGGCACATTTTCCTTTAATAGAGAGAGAGCCATATCTGGTGAAGAGTTTAATGATTCTGTTGTGGAGACGGGAATGTTGGTAAAGAATGTTTCAAAAGCAGTAGCCACCTCGAAATCTATTGTTAAGGCTTTATTATCTACATTAAGTTTAAAGTTAATGTTTCGTGGTGTTACTCTTCCCGTCTCCTCATTAATTATGTTCCAAGTAGTTTTGATTGCATTGCTGCTATTTTTAATTTTATTTTTGATGTATCGCGTCTTTTCTAAGTGGCAAGCGCGTTTAAAATTCTTGGAAAACAATTTAACATAATCCCCAAACTTATCACCAGTGTTAAATTGACGTTCAGCATACAATTCGTACAGCTTTTGCCTATTTTTATGAAGTTCAACTGTCGCCCACTCACTAAAATTTAATGTATCAGTAATCACAACCTACTTACTAGTAAATATAGAATGAAATAGTCTATTAAAGGTATTGAAAAAAGAGCTGTACATTGCATTTGGAGTCGCCCCTGAGGGAAGGAATGGGAGGTCATTTACTAGGCTAATTCTCATTTTCTCTATGCGGTTGGATGTTACAGGAACAAATGTTATTTTACGTTTAGAAACATTTTTCTTCACATTTTCAAATTGAATAATTTGACCACAATGATCAGAGTCTAATTTACTAATAATATTTTTGCTTATAGGAATTATATTTGTAAAGATGTTGTCCAAACAGGTGGCGCTAGTAGCAGTTATTCTTGTGGGCTCCATGAACATATTTGATAGATTGTAAGTTTTAAATAAATTCAATAACTTGATACTTAAAGAGTTATTTTCTAAAATGTTTACATTAAAATCTCCGCATATTATTAACTTTTTTTTACACTTTGATATTTTAAATAACACTTCATCCATTACCTTTTCAAAAAGTTCAAAGTTTGACAAGGGTGGCCTATAAACAGTAACAATTATAAATTGCTCTAGTTCAACCGAGGCTAGCTCTATTGTCCGTTCAACAGAAAGGCTAACAATATCGTTTCTGTTTTTAAATTTTAAATTTTTATTTCATAAAATTAAAGAGCCTCCATGAATCGCTGTAACCCTGGTGAACGAACTACCAACCTGGTGGTTACCAAAATTAAACAAATATTCATGGGTTTTCAACCAGTGCTCAGTTATACATAAAATGCTAATGTTAAAATCATTTAAAAATAATTCAATCTCTAAGTCTTTTCCTCTAATACATTGAATATTTTGGTGAACCAAGTTGATATAATTAGAATTAGATTTTTTATTATATTTTTGGTTTAATAGTACATTGTGCGACCCCTTACTATAATTTTTTTCATATGTGCCTGAGGGAGACTCAGTTGTCTGCTTTTCTAAGCAAGAGAAAACCTCTGTTGTCTCCTTAACTAGTTTAAACTAAAATGAACCTTGGAATAATTTCCAAGGTTTTCATGTCAAAATTATTACACTGCTCAATAAAAGCAGCTGGTTTAGCCAAGTTCTTGGCTGTTATGGTAAAAAAATATGATAGCGAAACAGCTATCTGTTGTTTAAAATAGTGTGATAGGTAATATCTATCTCGGTACAAATTATAAGAAGGATTAGCACATTTGCTAAAGTCTATAACATGAAATTTCTTATTATATGTACATAAATTGTACAAAGTCATATTTAAATTATACCTAATAGTATTTTCTTGGTGTGGCAAGTTATGAAAATAAGGAAATGTGTATAATACAATACTATTTACATTTAATGTATTTAAAGAATCAATAAGTTTAATCAGCTCAGGTTTGTTAACATTCCCTCTATTTCCCATTATGATAATTAAATTAGTTTTACAGTCAAACATATTCCTATTTCTACAAATTGCAGCTACAATAGCTTTTAAATTTGAGTTGGGTAAACAGTAGTTCAAAACTGTGTGTCCATTCAACTGAGAGTTAAGATATAAGCCCATGTTACATCCAATTTCATCGCTGTACATAATTGTTTTTATTGAACTGCTACTATGAGCATTTGCTTCAATAAAGGAATTATTATTAATATTTATGTTTTGTGATTTTGAGTTACTTAACCTGACACACACCTTTCTCACATTAGAGGGTGAAGACACTGATGACACAGACTGGGGATGACTGCCTATACTATCAAAACTATGGGTAGATAGTGAAGTTAATTTACCACTGGGTTGTTCTGTCTTATGCCATTCATCTGAAGTCTGTGTGTACTCAGATATCATTTGCCTTTGATACATGTCAAACTTTACTGCCAGTGTACGTAAAGAAGTCTGTAATCTGGCTATTTGTGCTTCTAGGATTTGTGTGTCAGATTCATAACTTAATCTATTACTTTCTAACTGTGAACTATACATTTTAATTTCATTCAATAATTCTAAACTTTCTTTCTTTGGTTTCAGAGATTTAACAGAATTTTTATGTACTTTTAACAGTTTCTGTGTTTTTTTAATATATCGGTTAACTTTGATATACTTTTTTAGTTTCCTACTGCTGCAGGGATTGACTACTGTATCTGATTTGACTATCAATAGATTAGAGAAGTTGGTATTAGCAGTAGACATGTCAGCAGCAGCAGTAACCAACTGCGGGGCCCTATCAACTAATTCTTCATATAGGCTTTGAGTGTGTATTGCTGTTGTGTTATGGGCAGCATCTTCCAGTTCGGTGATCTGGTGGTGGGCATCACTTAGCTCCCGCTGCAGGGTAGTAATCTGGCTCAGAGCCTCCTCATACTCAGCACGGCACTCATCAAACCTATTTACTAATAACTGAAGTCTATCCCGCTCTTCTACAATGTCTACATACTTTATGTGCAAATCCGATAGTTCTAATTTTAGTCTATTATTATTCCCAAGGACGTCTAATAATTCCTTTTCGTTTTCGTCTCTTTCATTATTCAATTGGGGGCATAGCTCCTTGCTTGCCTTTAATTCTTTCAGGGCCAATTGTAATTTGGATTGCTCCTGGCGCGCTAAGGCTCTGCGGGTCATCATTTTGTAATTAATTAATTAATGAAACAAGGAGTAATCACCCAAAGAATGCGAAATGACAGGTAGGTTTCGGTATTGCAGTGTATTGTTATAACAATTGCAGCGTTACACTTGGATAACGGGCAATTCCATATACACGTATGTGTTTTTTATGCGCTAAATAGTTGTGTCAAAGCCAAAACAGCTACTAGCACTCTTTAAAAACACCAAAACAGAAGTTTAAAATTCAAGTTTTACTAACCTAACTGTCACTTGGTTTATTTATCCTTTGAGCTATGTCGGTTAATTAGATTTTCCTATGAATTTCCTCGTTGCGAATTTTGTTCCTAAGAGTTGTCTCTAACCCTCGATTTCAATTCAATTAATCCATTTAATAATTCAATATCTATTATACTGCCATAGCTAATAATAATTGTTTTGTATTACGAAAAAGTGTCTCTTGTTGTTAGTTTTTTGTTTGTTGCCTATTTTCGGCTCAATCACTGCACCGTTCTTGATGGAATGCGCGAAGAAAGCTCGAATCTTGTACTTAACATAACTTAATTGTATCCCTTTAAAAGTATACAGGGAGCATCTCGGGATTTTTTAAATAAACTTTGTTACAGACAGATATGCAGTATTCAATGCTGGTTTTCTTGAGTATCTACATTAAAAGTCTCATTATCTATGTACATACTTCACTTTGTTGATTAGTCCATTCTAAAATATTTCCTCATATAAATTATGTAGGGCATTAGATAATATTGACTCTGCATACATATTATTAAATAACAACGTAATACTCAGATAACTGCCTATTTTATATCTCGGGATAAATATTTTTGTTGCGAAAGCACTCATAATGAGAAAGCGAAAATGTATTTTAGATACTTCTTATTATTGTATTATAACATTAAACGCTCCGCTACTCTTATCCCCGTTATCCTATACCAAAAATAGAATTCGCTGATAAAAACATACTTATATTTTTTCTGTTGATAATCGGTAAGTACCTACGCAATAGAAATGTTCCCTTTTATTGGATGTCTGACAACTAAAGAACAATAAGTCTGACAAGACTTGACGGTCTGTTTATTCAATGTTACCGAAATTAAAAAAAAAGTCTCATAAAAACAGTAAAATCCAGTGAAAAAATAGGTATTATGGTAATCACAAAAAAACAGGAGAGTTTTGAATACGCCCAGTTTCCGCAACGTACCTATACTGTTTGTGTTCTCACTGGTTTCCGCGATGGCATGTAAAGGCTCGCGTACATTTGGGCAGACTGCGCCACATTTTTAATAATGGTACCTTCCAGGTATATACATTATTGTACATCATTTTCTATAGAACTTACCACCTCTAATCGCTGTTACCTCTTCTAATATACGGTGCTTTTAAAATATGTAATGACGATGTTCTATATGCCTAATTATTGTGTATTGTGTAATTTTGGTGGTCCTATAATACTATCAACAAAAAAGGATTAAAAGAAGAAATAATAACTGCGGTTGTAAACTGTAATAAGCTTTATTTTTTCATATTTTGTTTTGTTTAAAATAAGGTTACCTAAAACATCGGTACATATTAAGTTGAAACCATACTTACTTAGGGCGTGAAATTCAAAATATACTTCACACGTTCACACATCACTCTCTTGTGCCGTTCCATCTTCTGAGAATTGCCTGGGCACCTAGGGTTCTACTAACGATCTCTAAATATCTCCAGATTTTAATTAGATCACGTCATTTGATACCATTTTAGGCTTTATTAAGCCCAGAGCTACATGAAATCATCGCCAACACGCACTTTCTACAAAAGATCCGAAATATTTTCTTTTAGCAACCTCGTTTGCCTTAGGCTTTCATTGCCGGACTAAAATGAAAGTGCAGCAGTACAAAAGACTTAATAAATAAACCTTCAAAAAATATACAAAATTATACAATCTATTTATGCACAATAGCACTTAATGCTTTACAAATAAGATACACTATCGCATAAATGTAATACATACAATGTCTTGACAGATATGCCAATATACTTTTTATTTGGCACGTGTTAATCCTAAATGGTACTTTTATTTGATTTTTTACAACGTGCAGCCTTGGTGCACCAATTATAACGGTTCTGTGAAGTTTTAGTTGCGACCTCACCCTCCCGATCTTCAAGAGTGTTTTCAAATATTCACTACCAACATTTGTAATAGAAATAAGTAAAAAATACAACTTCATTTGTGTTGCAAGAAGTAGGAAGTAAACAAATAAAAATAACAACATTAAAGTTCAAATTAATCTAAAACTAAGCACATCGATTAGACCCTTTTCACTGCTTAAGTCACAGAAATAAATGGTCCCCTCACATTTTTCGCTGTAGATTTTTAAATAAAACCTTCCTGCCCGATAACTTTAAAATCTTAGTAGACTTTCTTCCCAACTTAATATACCTCCATATGTAGGTCGGCAGGTTGGAAAGGTGTGGTAGGTTTGTAAGGTTTTCAAAAAATAATAGTATTTCGGGCAAAGTGTTTGCACGTGTTAAATATTTATTTATGTAAATCCAAACTCGAACAAAAACTCTTTTATGCACACTAATTACGCGTAAGTGTATCAGCTGTTTAAAAGTAAATACCGAAAATATGGATGTAAAATTCGTAAGAACTAATTAAACTATTATTTCGCATTGTTCTGTTTCCATTGTTCGGGAAACTGTTGTAAATCACTCCGACTTGTTTCATTTCTTTGATCCTGTAATTTTAAAAATACGACAAAAATAATCCTTTCATATAACATGTATCCATTGAAAGGGTTTGTGAAATCTCAATACCACAGTAATATGCCAAAGTTAACAAAAGGTTTGTACATATATGCAAATTCTTGTTTTTTCAAAATGTTAACGACTGTCTCACAATGAACTCTTTCTTTTATGCAAACTATTTAAATGTACTGTTTTGTAAGTATCAAAATATTTGTTTGGAAAAAATCTTTACTTTTTAAAGGCCATTTTTTGTTTGTTAGTTTAAACGCGCTAACCTCTGCAACTACTCGTACTAGTCGGATAAATCGATAATTATTGAAGCAGGTTAATCGCGGACAATGCGATGCGATGGGTCGGTTTATATTGTGTGGAATAGGCTTTTAATTCAGAAATAGTTCTGGCTTCTAACTTATTTTTTGCACGGCAATTGAATAGTGTACCAATTAAGTATTTATAAATCGAAAGCATGGATGGTCTATTTGTATAAAAAATTAACCATAAAATTAATGTAGGTTTTTGATGCGATGATAATTTACACGGGCCTGTTGATAATGATACAAACATTAATTATAATTTTTTTTTTATATTTCCAAATAAATAAATAAAATTAGTTAAGTTTAGTGTACGAATCCGAAACGACACTTATAAGAACGTGCGGCCGCAATTACGTTTTGTAAAGTCTCAATAAAAATATTTGTCATACGACGACGTGCGACGTGTTCGCGCGTGTTAATTGATAGTTACGAATGTTAACCGCTCTCTCATAATAAACTATTTTATGCAATATATTTAATGAATGAATGTATTTTTAACGTACAGGTCACAAAAAAAAAATTTAAAGAAAGAAGGAAGACATATTGTATATTGTATGAAAAGTATTTTTACATGTGTGTTTTTTGAAGCTTTTAATATACTAGCTCCGTTCGTTTGTCTTTCCCGTTCAAAACCTGTAACCTATTTTTCAAGCACTTGCTGGCATCCGATTGAGCTGAAACTTGACATACATTTGTATATAACTTCAGTGACAATGCATTATTTAGTTACATGGAGTTGGGCCTCAAGTCTGCTATGATATTGTGTTTCATTTATAGATCAATAACAAATATTTTGAAAATAAAAATTAAAAACACGTTAATAATTTAGATGAAATTCGATAATCATGCGTCACTAATGACCTCGACATGCTAGTTACGTATTGCGCCAGATGGGTAGTATGGCAGCCTATGTATAAATTAGACTAATACATTCAGTAATTGACTGTATCATATTATGCGTGACCTGGGATTGGTAGAATCTTGTTATTTCGCGTCACCGACTGATACCATTTTCGTTATTCTATTGTTTTGGAATTCACTTCTTTCAGCAGTTGTTATCTATTTTTATTTTTTATTTTAGTACTTATTGTACACTAAAAAATATAGAAAATACGATATAAATTAAAAGACAACTAAACTAATGGACTAATGGCAGTCTAATTAGTGGACGGGGTTTATGAAATGCTGGTTGCTAAAGGGGGTACTTGCATACCACCCTTAAAAAAATCACATACAAAAGCAGAACTGTGAACTGTTACTGTTCACTAAAATAATTTGAAATCAGGAAAAAGTTTGCATATTAGTTTGCACCAAACTATAAACTTTTGTTTTTACAGATGGCGCTGGTCGAGGACTCTGGTGCGGGCGCCGCCGGCGAAGACCCTGAGGCGCTGCTGAACGAATGGCTTGGAGAGCTTACCGTTCTTACTGCGGTATGTACCTACTCTTGATCCGGTCCTAAGGCCCTGGATGTTTTGACCGGTATTTAAAACCGGTTCTTTTCTCGATGCAGTGCCGTGCACTACATACATGCACAAATGCACTGCCTACCTTACGTTTTCTATATATATATATATATATATATATAACAAGTTTCAGTTTCGTTTGTGAATGATAGTCTAATAATTATAATGATTTTTTTACATCGCGGCTTATACCTTAAGGTTAACTTTGCTTAACGGGATGTAATGACATAACTTTGGTCGCTTCAGTTTGTTTATTCACATCAATAGCCTTTAAGATTTCGCTGCTGGACTAAAGGTCTCTCCCAACGGGAGGGTTTTCTCACACTGAGCACACGGGATAGGTGATTGCCTAGTCGCCTCGTAAAACACCCACGGGTAGAGGAGGGGTGGCGAAAACTGAATTCTGATCTGCCGTCACCTCACGAAAACTATGTATTCACATACAGTAAAAAATAGGAACAATTAATAAATATATTAAGACAATACACACATCGCCATCTAGCCCCAAAGTATGCGTAGCTTGTGTTATGGGTACTGAGATAGCTGAAGAATAAATATTCTTCAGCTATCTCAGTACCCATATATGAATATAATACACATAAATACTTATAATATACAGATAAACACCCAGACACTGAAAAGCATTCATGTTCATCACACAAACACTCTCCAGTTGTGGGAATCGAACCCACGGCCTTGGACTCAAAACAATACATTTTGTTTTTTAATGAAAAATTAAACTTGGTCTGAACCGTTACATTGACTTTATACATTATGCTCCAATAAGCTAGCTAATCACAATATCCAACGTAGATAATAATATTAACCTATAAAGTGACCGTGACTTTTACACTGACAGTAACAGTATGAAAGAGTTACGTCATTAGATAAACGTCTCACGATTCACCGATTTCACGTGACTGGTGTTTATGAACGCCTTATACTTTGTCTGGAGACCGATCACTTCAGAACACCAGTGTGTCCAAAAAAATTGCACTCAGAGCAGTACTGTATCAAAAAACGTCTCCAGTAAGGTCTCAAAAAGTTACTTAGCTAAAAGTCAGTCGACTTTTCGTCATGTACCTCTAATCATTGTTTGCCGCATTAATAAAAGTAGGTACGTATAATTTGATCGTGTCAACTATCATTTGCTGTAAAGATAACTCGAACAAAATCCCTACTTCCCTATCCCTATCCCTACTATCCCTCTCCCTATCCCTATCTCTACTAATATTATAAATGTCAATGTAAGTTTATTTGTTACGCTTTCACGCAATAAATACTTAACCGATTTTCATGAAACATTGTACCTACACATATTCTTGGAAGTGTTAGAAGTAATATAGGATACTTTTTATCCCGATATTAAGCTTGGTTCCTTTGGTTTTTGACGATTTCACACCATAACTCTGACAAATTATAACCGATTTTAATTTATTATTATTTTTGTACTATAGTGGTTGTAATATGAGTTTCATTTTGCCCAAACTGTGGTTGGAGATAGAGGACAGAACTCCTCAGCGGACAACAGCAAACCCCTCATTTAAGGCTTAGCGATACTGAATACTTTAATTTTTTTTAGAACTACAACTAAATTGAATGCCAAATCAAAAAACAAAATCAATTGCAGATGAAGTCGCGGGCAACAGCTAGTCGCCTATAAAATATTATAGCAAACGAATTATATGTAAATACTAAATTCTCACCTGCTCTCAGGGGTATCTCGCATATTGATACAGACTTTTTTTCTGTGCTATAAGGTAAAGGTGTTGTAAAAGTGTAGATGCGCTGCGTGTTCTATATCAGCAATAATTAAACAAGGTAATTGCCCGGAATTGACTTACTTTAATATAACTGCTATTCAACAGGCTAGCCCAATCCCATCTTAGACTGCATCATCACTTACCATCAGGTGAGATAGCAATCAAGGGCTAACTCGAAGTGAATAAAAACACAAAGCTATTAAAAAAAAAACTCTAAACCTATAAAAGATAAAACTAATCCTCGACATAGAGATATATCAATAAGAAATATATATTTCGAATAAAGTATATTTCACCTTTTATGTAAAATACTTAAAATCATATATACACGTTCAAATGTTATGTACACGTTTAATTTATAAATGTGTGTGTAATGAAAAAAAAAATTGTTTTAATTTTATCCAGGACTTATTTTCTGTTACCATGGTAATTCGTGACGTTACCTCATTTGTCCTTAAATGTAAACACAGCTGATATTGTGGTTGTCACTTCGTATTTTCATATGACAATTTAATACATTTAAAAATTCCGATCTCTGTGAAAGGTTTTGAATTTTTATGCAAAGGTACGGTAATACGCCATTTCCGACTGGTGTTGTACAAGTCAAGTTATTGCAAAGGTCTTTTTATTGAAGACGCACGACGCGTCTATTTATAGTTTACTCCTTAGCGGTCATTCACACACCGATTATTTGGTAGTTGATAAGCAAGTTGCCTAACTGAAACTCTTTAATGCGCCATATGTATGCTTAATGCGTCCAAAATAAATAAAACGCTGATTAATTATACAAAATGGTATGCAACAAAGATTGATGCACGCACGTGGTGAACGCAGCCGGCGCGGGCCCGGCAGGTGCGAAACGCATATGTCTGCATCCGCATGATTTGCGGCGAGCATCTTGTAATCACAGTATTAAGAACATACAGAAACCGTGTACACGACTAACAATGGAGCATCAAAAACCACTTGACTTTAGATTGGTTTCTCGAACAAACGGATAGTCACTTAACATCATTTAACAGTTGACAGTAAATATTTTACCTCTTATGTTCTAAGCGTTCACCATAAAATGGGAATAAAGGAAAAAAATTGTGACATAGCAACATTCCGTGGGTCTGTGGGTGTAAAGTTGAGACGTGTGCGGGACACTTTGAGTGTTTTTGGACACAATGCACTGCATACAATAATGGCCATTAATAGCTGAATTAATATTCTGTATGGTATGCAATGCTTGTTATGTTCGATGAAGCCAGATATATAATGTATTCTGGTACGATAAATATGGTCAGAGAATAGACAATTTTCGTTTTTATATACCTAGGTGGACACGTTAATTTTAACAGGCAGGGGATATAATCGGGGGATATAATTTTTGTCTCCTGCACGGCTAGCATGGGCAGGAGACATTTATATCCCCTGGGAAAGGATAAAAATGTATATTCTGACGTAAGTGTAAGTAAGGTTAAGTAAATATAGTTAAAGTTTCAGTTGTTTATATTTCCATAACCTACATATAACAATGTAGGTTATGGAAATAATTCAAAGTTATCTCTGGTACATAGACGGCCGACTGGCGCAGTGGGCAGCGACCCTGCTTTCTGAGTCGAAGGCCGTGGGTTCGATTCCCACAACTGGAAAATATGTTTGTGTGATGAGCATAAGTGTTTTTCAGTGTCTGGGTGTTTATATGTATTTTCTAAGTGTTTATGTATATATAATTCATAAAAATATTCATCAGTTATCTTAGTACCCATAACACAAGCTACGCTTACTTTGGGGCTAGGTGGCGATGTTTGTATTGTCGTAGTATATTTATTATTATTATTTATTATTATAGGTTACTTTAGGTAAATAATGGCAAATTAAATGTTTAATGTCTTCGAAAACATGATTAACTACGGTACAATTAAGACACGTTTAAATGTTTTCTATCGTTAAAGTCTATTATTGATTAACATTTACTTTCTTTTTGAACGCTACCTGTATTTATTTATATATTATATGTTTGCCAGCATCACGTTTTCGTAAGAACTTATAGGGACACGTTCTTCAGTAAATTTGTCCACATAACATAATTTGGTGATTTATATGCAGTCGAGTAAAGGAGCTATTACGCAAGGTAAGACCTTGTAGATTAAGGTAGATAGTTACATCTTGCCAAAGCTTTTCATTAGTAATCTAAGAAAAGATTATCTCACAACAATACTTACTAATAAATAACACATGCGTTATTTGCTTAAACATTAAAATTAGGTAAACTTGTTTCATTGGTCAGGGCCGAATGCGACAGAAACCCAGAGGTTCGGTCCCCGGAACGGCCCAATCAATAGTACTTATTGGCTTCTATCAAGAAATTCATAGCATCAGCTCGAAGAGTGTAGAAATTGGCGGTGATTCAACGAAGAGTACGTTAAGCTGTCGGTCGTGCGCTTGAATTTTTTACGGTCTTGTTGGATCTATTGTCCCATCTGGCTATATGAGGGAATAACGAGTGCTCTAATGTTTGCGGACTATAATATCTTGCGCGTAAGTTATTGGAAAATCTGTCTGGATGAACCGTGGCCGAAACCGGTCAGAGAAACTGTTTTAATTCTTATTTTAGGATAAGGATAAAACGTTTGTTATTTTTTTTCTTTAATACTACTATGATGTCATTGAGACACTTTTGCAAAAGTTCAGATGCCCTGAATTTATGAATTTAGTTTAATAATAAATGTCAGTTGATCAAAAAAAAAAAAACTTTTGTCTACTATTCTTTCTTCCAATAAGTGTTACAATAAGCGGAACGAAAAGGCAGATCTAACAATACAATTTCCTCGTAAGCCACGCCGATCCGTATCAAAAATGGGTTCTACTATAAAACTTTTTTTGTTTCATTATATCTGCTTATCGATATATTAAACCTGCACCGATAAAAGCTCTAGTTTAGGTTAGAAGGTACTTATAATTGAAAAATTTTGTCCGAATATTAAAGTTTAGTAGAATATTAAACTGTGTTGTGAGTTATGTCGTCGGACTTGCTTTCGGGGTACCGAGATTGAACCCCGACATGCACCACAACTATTCGGAGTTATGTTTTAGAAATTTCGTAACACTTGCTTTAACGATATAGGAGAACATCATGAGGAAAACTGAATGTCTGAGAGTTACCTGTGTTCTGAAAAAGATGGGAATTCTTTACCAATCCTCACTTGACCAGCGTGGTGGACTACAACCAGACCAGGGCTTGCCAACCTTAAATTTGTCACAGCGCCCTCGCTGTTACCTAGCTTTTTAAAAAAATAGTTACTTGTTAGTTTGTGATCTCCACACAATATTTCATAGTTTGGGACAAGCCGTGACACAGCTGCACAAAGACAATTAAAAAATATTTTATTTTGTTATTTTGTACTCTGTACTTTTTACGAGGGAGCCCCCGAGCGCCGCAGCGCCCAGGTTAGGAAGCCCTAGCCTAGGCCTTCTCATACTGCGAGGATACCCGTGGCTGTAGCGGACTGGCAATGGCTTCCTTTTGATGATGATGATGATGATGATGTCTACTTCGAGTACATATTATAAGATTCTGCGTGTGTCAGTCGTGTTAAAAAATTGACAGGTTTTCTGTCCAATGCAGTGGCGTGCACTGGGTTTCTTACCAGGGTATGCATACAGCAGGAATTGCATATAATGGAAAAAATCCTCCTCTTATAAGGGCTATATTTCAATTTTAGGGTATGCAGTGCTTTTGCACACGTATGAAGTGCACGCCACTGGTCCAATGCATATGATAATGATGACATTATGAAATTTTATCAGCATCACTTTGAGGAACCTGAATATCTGAGAGTTCCCCATGAACGTGGTGAGAAAACTACGAATCCACCAGTGGCGTGCACTGGGTTTCTTACCAGGATATGCATACAGCAGGAATTGCATAAAATGGAAAAAATGCTCCTCTTATAAGGTCTATATTTAAATTTTAGGGTATGATCCACAGTTGCGTGATTGACTATAGCCTAAGCCCTGCTCATTGTGAGTGAAGAGTCGTGCTTATGATGATTAAAAGGTTATTATGATAATGAGCAGATTTATCTCTCTATCCGTATGAACACACTACAAACTGCCAACCTAAACTAGCTTTTTATTTTTTTATTTTATCTATTGTGTTTCTCTTTGTACTTTGTTTTTGTGTGTGCAATAAAGAATTTAATAATATTATTTATCTGTCCTGTGCAACAAACTTAGACAGTACCTAACTGATGACTTTTTTGTCATCAGAAGAAATCGAATAGCATCCTAAGAAAAGAACGTGGGTAAGCAGTAACGGCATTCTGAAAGTACTAATAAATCGATACGACTCTCCAATTTACTAGTTGTATATTAAACTCCACGTAGGGCTGCCTGGACAGAGAAATTTTAATTTGTAACTTTTTTTTAATATTGCATATTAATAGAATTACATTAAGTAATCTTTTTTTTTTTAGTTTAGATTTTAATTATTCTATTTATGTTATAGTATAGTGCGTAGTGATGGGTCATAGATACCAATTAAATAAATAAATAAAAATATAAATATATATATATATACCTACCTACTACGACAGTAACACATGGATGGCCACGTAGCCATAAAGTAAGCGTAGCATGTGTTATGGGTTATTTTGAATAATAATTGTTATGAAATATTATACATAAACACTTATAATTCACAGATAAACACATGCATGTTCTTTACACAAATATTAATCAAAGACTCAGAAGGCAGGATCGTTGCCCACTGCGCCAATCAGCTGCCAAATATGATATATTGATAACTTATCCTATTTTCTAGATATAACCTTAATCCCGAATTTTATATTTAGTTCAGCCATTTTAACATGAAAAGGCGTTAGCGGAATTGCTATTTTGATCCATCCTTGTCATATCAAAGGAACCGTTTATTAACGGGATAAAAAAAAAGTTGAAACTAGGCTTACTGCATCATAAGCACTAACTGAAGCCAGATTCTAAAGACAAGTAGCGGCAAGAAACTCGGCAGTTGCTCTTGACGCCCATATACTATATCTGTGTAAAAATCCCATTGTAACTGCGCGCACTTTCGCAATATGAATCCTTTTATTTAAGAAAATAGTAAAACTAATCGCTTTCAGTGTGGTAATAATCACCGTCTCTTGAACTTTTGCTTATCTAGGTTCGACATAAAGTGTAATGACATTTTGTTAGAACTCTTATTAAATTGAAGTGGGATGATCACGCACGCAGCTGGTAACGCGTTTGAGTGAGCGCAGAAAAAAAACGATACTGAAAAAATCCATTCCCTGCCATGTGCTGCTCTGTTTCTATTTTTAAACTGCTTTGATCTATTAATATTCCATTTAATACTATCGGACCCCTTAGTCAAACGTTTGCCTGCCACAGACCTGGCTAGGAATATGTGTATCTTGAAAATAAAAATGTTTTTATAAGTTGCATATTTAAGTTAAAAGAATTTAATGTTATGCCAAGCGAAACTTCTCCAATTCACTACTACATAAATTCAGACAGCTGACTGGCGCAGTGAGCAGCGACCTGGCTTTCTAAGTCTGATTGAACCAATAATCTTAAACGAAATCCGAAAGAAACCACAAAGAACTTTCAGAACCCAGAACGTAATAAAATCCTCATTTTGAACCCATTAACTGCCCGGGTTTCCTCGCAGATTGAGAAAGACTTAGGCCGTAATCTATCGAGCTGGTGAAGTGCAGATTGGTCGACTTCACGCGCCTTATCCAGCATTATGGAGATCTCTCAGGCATAGACGTTTCCTCACGCTATCTTCCTTCGCCTTACCTATATTACCAAATGGTACCTTAAATTGAACTAAACATACCAGATGACTGTTAGATAATCGAATACTATTACCGAAGTTTATACCGAAGAATATTACCGCACCGGTGATAGCCTAGTTGCTAGGACTTCGACTACACCGAGTTCCGAAGGAAGCCGAGATCGAATCGTAGCACGCACATCTAATTTTTTGAAGTTATTTACCTACATTTAAGCAATTTAAATATCACTTGTTTAAAATCTGTTAAGGAAAACATCATGAGGAAACCTGAATGCTTAGAGTTCTCTATAATGTTCTCAAAGGTGTGCACCATGCCATGGAGGAGACCATGCCCCATGGCTGGTAACGGTTTGATATGATGATGAATATGTAGGTACTATATTCCAGTAAGAAACAGGTGTATTTTGGTTTACCATGGTCCAACCAGGCCTGTTAAAATAGGTGCGTAAGCGAGGCCTAAATGCATTATTTATTACTTACTCTAATAAAAGATAAACAGTTATTTGAAGAAATTCAAGTATTCAAAATATCAAGAGTGTTTTCATAATTCCGTTACGAGATAAACGAACAAAACATATTCAAAGCTGACCACTCAATGACAGCAAATAAGGATTACGCGACAATGCCGTTGTAATTACTTAGTGTTCGCCTTTATTAATCCTAAAAACTCAACGCGACGCGGACGACCTAAAGACGGTTAGCGCTCGTTTCAATTGTAGGTTTTTGTCGATTTACCACTGACCTTTATCTCTTGTTTATTTACCGAGCTCGATTTATAAATGTATTATCTCACATACGTGTAATTTGCACTCCATGTTATCTTAGTCTTTTTAAATTATGTGCATATTGAAACCGTTCACCGGATACGAGTCTACATGGTTTGTAATTATAAATATTTAAATGGCATACACGCAAACGACTTTACGCGAAAGAATTAAAACTTGAATGCGTTATAAATGCGAAAGTGTGTTGTTGTATTATTTGTTTGTAGGTTACAATCACACAACACAGTGACAGCTGTTGTCCTGGAGACCTACGATACTTATTACCGCGGAACAGTAACCGTTAACCGTACCAGCGGGATACATCTTCGGAAGTTTACCTACAGATTTAACATCCGAACCATTTCAAAGACCTCGCTGTCGCAGCGGTGGACGCTTTGGTTTTAAGTTTAATGTCCCGGTATCGATTCGCAATTTGGGTATTTATATTTTAAGAATTTTCTCTGGTCTGTTCTGGTGGGAGGCTTCGGCTGTGGCTTGATACCGACCTACCGACAAAGGTATGCCGCTAAGTGATTTAGCGTTACGTTAAAATGTCGCATATAGACTTGTTGCTATTTGGGTTTAATGATTATAATCATCATCATCATTATATCAACCCATCACCGCCCCACTACAGGGCAAGGGCTCTTCCCACAATGAGAAGGGTTCAAGCCGTAGTCCACCACGCTGGCCCAGTGCAGATTGGTGGTCCCCACACACCGAGAACATTATCTATAACTCTCGGACATGCTGGTTCTCTCACGATTGAAGCAAGTGTCATTTTATATACTGAAAACCCACATAACTTAGAATAGCTGGAGGTGCGTGCTGGTATTCGAACTCGGCCCCACGGAAGTGAAGTCGAGCTCCTGCTCACTGGGCTGTCACCGTTTCGTGGATTTAATATAACAGACAAACTCCAACTTGCAGTCGTGGGATAACTTGTAGTGTATAAACAAAAAAACTGGGTATTCTTGTCTAGGCTAACATTGTCTTCGACCGCATCCACAACTCAGTTAGTTAGGTCATTCAGTTCGTTACACCATCTTACCAATCAAATTACTTTAGACGGGGTAACGAACTGGATCAATCATACTAGTATTCGAATATTGCAATTAGTTACGGTCTTAGGGCGCATTTCAACAAGGCGGAGCAGAATTGGACCAGAAGTCCAATTCTCGCTCCGCTCCGCTTATTGATTTAATAATTTCGTCACATCATCAATGAATAATCTGTAGGACGATTGTGCAAGGTTGTTGACATTCACGTTGATATGTGGAAACGGACCCTTAAGGCGCCAACACAGCGCATCCGACAAGTATTTTAAAAAAATTTTTAGAAGATATAATATATTAGGTCATACAGTGCATTTTTTATTATATATTAATTTATTCTGAATTATCGGCCAGTTTACTTATATTTTCCGTTTTAAGCTCTATCTGCTTTCTGAACCGGTGGTAGGTAGAGTCATTACAAATAAACATACTTGACGTTTCAAAAGTGCACATAAAGAAGGCCTACTTGAAACAAATGAATTTTGAATTTTGAATTTTAAGCTTTTTATTCGTATCTCTCTTGTTAATTTAATTAATTACCTAATATAGTTTTAATATGCTCCCATGTTAAACGCGTGGAGCATAAGATTGACCTACTTTTTATATACGAGTATCTACTTATGTACTTGTGTATCCCATAGACTGGGCCGAACATGTTTAACAAATTAGCAACAGATGTGTATAAAGTTAAAAATGCTAGTACCAAATATGTACAAAATTAGATTGTTAGTACGCCATTTAAGAGGAGTTATCAATTTGGTTTGTTGTTTTTGTAATTTCGTCAATGTTACTATTACACTCATGAACGAAATCATAAGTATTAGATATCCATTTATACGACGGCATAGGGCTCTTGCCACTATAGATATTCCTGTTCCATTGAGCCCCCAGGAATAAGCCGGGATGATGGTAAGAGTACCTTATGGGTTGACGCTGGGAACGAGGACGGGCGCTTTTGGAAATCATCTCGTATCATGGAGCTTATTTTATTTATTCATAAGGCACACCAGCAATTAATTGTAACTACATTCAAAAAATATTAAATTATGTTATAGAATTACAAATTCTGTCTGGTGCCATTACAATATTATAGCTGTATACAGAATTATCGTAGTTATCTCCGGTCACATTATAATAACATAAAACTTAAAAATAAGTATTTAACTAGAAACCATTAAAAATAATAATTTAAATATGAATTAAGGTATTATAACAACTTGATAAATAGTAATAAATTAAAATAATGATTTAGATTTTTATAATTAATTCACATACAATTTTCTTCCTATAACTTTCTAGGGTATCGTGAAAGATATCTATGTCAGGGTTGGTCAGGTTGTTGTAACTATTTACCAGACGATTAATTGGTGCGAATCTGCCTTGTTTAATATAGTCATATATAGTATAGTATATGTGTGTCGTTTGCGGTGGACACCCTGAAACCATGGAACCTATGTGCCAATTCTTGCGATACATTACACCACGGTTGATTGCCTCATCTGGTAACAGAAGGGCTTGTTTGGTTAGCTTATGCCGGGCTCAACTTCTGAACCACTTGACGAAAATTGCAACAGAAGTAGCTTGATTCGTTGAGATTGGTGCAGGATACTTATTGTTGTCACGGTCGAGCCCGGGAATAGCTGGAATTTATAGAATAAAATATCACTTGCTTCAACGGGGAAGGAAAACATCGTGAGGAATCTAGCATGTCCAAGAGTTGTCCATAACGTTCTCAAAGGCGTGTGAAGTTCATAAATTTTCACTGGGCCAGCCTTGTGGACTACCGCCTTAACCCCTTCTCATTGTGGGAGGAGACCCGTGCCATTTAGTGGGCCGGTAATGGGTTAATATGTTGATGGTGAAATCCCGGGAACGTGTCTTTCGGGATTCAAGAAACAAACTGTTGCTCTTTAACCAAATTAACTAAAAAATTGTTATTCCGCCATTTTCAAGACGAATATTGGAACTATTAATTATGGATCCAGATTATTTGAACTTTTAGTGAACCTATTATTCCATTGTGACAACAGTTCTATGTAATGCTTTATAATTCGAAAAGGTATGAATATAATTATTGCAATTCAAAAAACACGTATTTTTTTGTTCGTTCCGTATAATTGAAGCCACTGCTTATAATATAGCTATAATGTAATAAAACCTGATGTCAACGAAACCTTATATTATTAAAACCTTACATGTGATAATAGACAAGGGTGAATTTTATCGTTTGGAGGGCTCTAAATGTTACCACGTGCCTGGTGCATTAGGGTGGACCAAAAAAATTATGAAAGCGTTGCCACGTTTCGTGACTCGCTGTTTTTCGAAACATCTGCCGCCGATACAAATCTCTTTAGGTGCGCCCACTGTAGGACCGGTATGGGATAATGTACCTGAATTGTATTAAATTAAAATCTGTTTTCTAAGGCCTCGTTCATGGCAATGATATAAAGGCTTTATATGTTTTTGTATGTACAACAAATGCGCACGCGTTTGCAGCTTTCTCGATTGAAACTTCACAAACACTACGCTTGTTAGATATGCAGGAAATAATAGGATCGTTTACGGCTACCGAAAAACACCAGAGTAGAATGGAACTTATAAGTGCCAGCAGCAGGACTGGAATCAAGAAAAGAGAGCGCGATCTTACTATCCTACCACGATGATTCTGTGACCTTCCAAAATCCATCATCAGATCAACTCAGCGCTATCACAGTTATCTATAATCATTAGTCAGCCAAACCCCACTTTATATCACTAAAGCAAGTCAGTTTTAAAAACTTTGAAAAGACACAAAAATCAACAACATAATATTTTTCACCTAAATTATAATATTACAGAGCAGAATAAATTTATTTTTAAAAACCCATGTAAAAAAGGACAAAACAAAAAAAATGCGCCCAGGCTTCCGAAAAAATATTTTTGGGGTCCATAATGAAAATCGGTTCATCATCTTTCATAAGTCAGACTAAAATAACTTACGCTTTGAGTCACCAAAAAAATATTTGATTACAAAAGTTAGCAAAAAATTGTCCTCATATCATTTTATATTAGAAAATACTTTAAAAGTAAAAACATTGTAAAACAATGTTCATATTTGTTTTTTTTTTTTGGTAAATTACTAATTGCATATTTAAAAGGTACAAAAGGCTAGGAAAGCTGTTAACTTTTAAAGATAACGTAAAATTTGTGTTCGTTTTTACAGAATTCCATCTTTCGATAGTCATTGCAAATAACCATAATACAAGTGCCTCGAGGTTATCATTTAAGTTAAATATGTTTAATTGGAATTGCAACGCAGCCGCTCCCGTGTCATATCCAGATGGTAGACTCGCTAAGATGATGTCGGCGCCAGATGCACAACAAATACTTATTTATGAATCTTGGATAGTCGCACCTGGCCGCACAGCTGTTGCGCTACCGGGCAAAGAATACCTGCGATCCGAAACATACGCATTAAAGCTTAAATTTTGCAGCTTAATGTGTAATTATGAGTACTTTAGATGCCGTGGTGCATTGATGTAGTGATTTCAGTGTGTTTGCGCGGGCTTAATGACAAAAACCACAAGCTGCCGTAGAATAATGGAAGCGAAACCATTTTCCTTTATTATGCGTTGAACTAATATTTTAACAAAAACGCATATAATATGTCATTGTTACAAACCTATCTAAAGTAGCAGTGATATATACTTTGAACCAGAGTACATGACAAATATGGAAAATGAGGATAACCTATTGGTTTCATGTTTTTGAATCCTATCACGAATTGCCTAGCATTAAATTTGTCTATAGCTAAATGTTATGGGCAAATGTACTTGTAGCGGAGCATGTAACTGCTCCAAATAATTAATAAAGCAATTACATTTAATTAAAACTATGCGGCTTAACTATTCAAAAGGCAGTTCATTTACGCACGGTCACCGACTTAAGACTATAAAATTCACGCTCAGTCGACATGAAATAAAATGTTTCAATTATACCTAGAGGGCGAAAAATAGCTATTCATGCTGTTTGTTCATTTCTTTCTTGGTTTACAGTCTGGTTAGACGTTTTTGTAAACTGCCATACCACACCCCTGGTTTATAGGTTAGTACAATTCCATTTGAGACCGTAAATCAGCTGAAATCGTAGTCACTCCCTCGATCAAGTGGTCATGCAAACTAAACGTTCACTCCAAATTTAATATTACCCAATGCGTGTAAATATATACCAGCAAACTAAAAATGCTGTGCTGATACTCGTAGACCAGTGATTGGGGCTACGCCGCGCCGTCGTCTTTCGGACACATAACATTTCCGAGTTATGTGCGTTTTTAAATTATGCAATGGAATATCACTGGCTTGAGAATGGTGAAGGAAAACATTGTGAGCAAAACGTGCCGTGCCTCAGAGTTCTTCATATTTTTTACAAAGCAGTAATAAACCAATCTTAACTCGGCCAGCGTGGTGGACTAGGGCCTAACCATTTTTGAGAGGGGATTCCGTGCCCTATAGTGCTGGTAATTGATTGATATAATAAATATATTTTGTCTATACACACATCGCCATCTAGCCCCAAAGTAAGGGTAGCTTGTGTTATGGGCACTAAGATTTCTGATGAATATGTTATATAATAAATAGTCTTATACTCAGTTCTTGGACTCGGCACAGGTCGCTTCCCACTGCGCCAATCGACCGTCAATATAATCATGACACAATTGAATGAAACAAAAAAATTTACTATTTTTGTTAGGTTACTAGTGCAAAAGGAAATGTGTTATTGCTTAACGCCGGAAGAAGCAAAGCAAGGGGTGAATATCCATACATAAAGTATGGATCTACATATATACTAAAATCCTTACTGACATTACAAGCGGCTATGGACAACCTCTCTAGGTTAGGACTCCGACATTACTTTCAGGGATTGAGAGTCGCGTGTTGGGGATAGAACTAGGTCGTAGTTCTATCCCCAACACGCGACTCTCAACTGTCCGAAGTTGTGTGCGTTTTGAGCAATAAATTATCATTTGCTTTATGGTGAAGAAAACTTGATGCTGAGAGTTCTTCTTATGTTCTCAAAGGCGTATGGATTCCACCAATCTACTCCTAGCCAGTTAGCCTTAGTCCTTCTCTTTCTTTGAGAAGTACCCGTGCCGTGACTACAGGGCACAGGTCTCCACATATTCAGTGTTAGTTTTGCTTTAATTACGCAGCAACGGAGTGACTTGATTTTTTGCTTATATTAGTTCATCGATCAGAAAATAGCATAAGTCATAAAATGCATAAGTATCTCCTATGGAATAGAGCTAATAGTCAAATCTGTTCACGTTTACTATATATTATTTGCGATTAGTATCAATAAACGCGAAGCCGCGGGCGCTTCTAGTCTTTCATAAAACCATGTAATCAAAAGAAATAAAAGAAGTCCATGTGGTTACAAAAAAATAACCACAGCGGATGCATATGGTGGCCTTCTAATCTTTTAGAGCGATTTATTTGCAAATTATGTAAATAAGTTAACAATATTTAACATCTATTTATTTTAGGAATCACATTAATTTTTCTAATTACCAATTAATTTATTTTATTAGGGTAAATTATTTTTTTATTTCGGTGAGTCAAATGATACCAATCATAATATGCTAACTCAGATGTGAGCCGTGAGGATATAAATATTATTTTGCTACCAGTTTTGAACGCGAATACATACGAGTACCTATGTATGATATAAAGTATTTGAATTTTTATAGTAGCATTATCTAATACGTTATATGTCTAATATGTTTCTTGTGTTCTTGCTGATTGCCTAGCATGGATCACTTCAGCGATACTTTTGCACGCTACATCTTTAGGCTCAGCTTCTTAATTGTTTTGTGTTCTTATAATTATTTGTGTGCGCATCGAAGTTAATATCAAACAAATTTTGAATTTCGAAAATTATTACTTGTAATTTCGGACTTTTTGTGGACACCAGTGAGTGTGTACGGTTGGAACGTCTAGCTATCCGCGACAGTGCGTTTACTCCAGAGGTAAAACATCTCACTGGCGGAAGGCATCTGTCCCATACCGGCTCGCTAGCCTCTGCAGGTGCACACTAAGCCCACCTGTCATTCATTTTTTGCCCACTTTTTTTATCTGAGGTCTGTACCTACATACCTACTATGCCGGAAGTACTCTTGAATACAATGCACCTACTCGTACCTTCTCGTATAGTATCATTACAGCTCACACTTCTTCTCGTTGTAATAAAATGTTCTATTACTTCGCAATTACAAGTTGCTTTAAATGGAATATTAAACGCCTACAAATATCAATGAAATTGGTACCATAGCTCATTATTTCTTACGTGTTATAAAGGCGAACAGTTAAAGTTACTTTTTAGAGTAAAATTTAATTAAATAAATTTTTTTTTAATAAAAACATGCTTACAGAAAATGTATTTAATTTTATTGTGAAACATACATTTCACTAAAAAGTGATACATAATTGTTTCATTTACTCTGACACAAGTAATAAAAAATGGAGAAGTCTACGATTTTTTACCAAGTTACAGGGTAGCGTATGACGCTGATCCTAGTTCTACGGCGATGGAGAGCAGGTGGCTCGGTGAGACGGAGGTATGAACCAGACGGCAGATTTTAGGGAACGTCCTTTTGGAAATCAAAATGCACCTGCCGACAACGATTTCAACACATATCGATGCCGATATAAAAAAAAGCGCGCTGTAACTGCGGTAAACACGTTACTCCACCATAGTACTTAATTTGAGATTTTTGTAATAAACAGTTCCGTAATATATGACCTATATATAAATTCCTACGGGAATTAAAAAAATGAGCTAAATGTGTACTTACGCTACGCGACACGTACCTAATAAAGTGACAGGAGTCCCTTGATTTTAATTTTGCATGTGCATGCATGGCTGTTTACGTCAGTGGCTGTATCTGATTTATTTCAGTGAAAACTATGGAAGTTACTCAAAAACTATTAGTGTTTCGATTACACACATAACTCTTGAGACGGTTATCAGACGGTCTCAGATACGGATTATTTCGGTTTTCATTTGCTATACATTCTTTGGATATGATAAGTGTATTTGCATTTTGTTTTTGTGGGCATAGTACTATATTCTATCCAAATGGCCACTACCTTATCGCTAATATTTAAATTTAGCTAATTTAGCTATTGAATCTGTTGACAGGTTTAGTTTTAAATTATGGATAAACTTCTAATTCCAATTGGATTTTATCATCATTTCATCATCAACAACTTGTTATCGGTCCACTACAGGGACTCCTCTCAGAAGGACAAGGGTTTAAGGCCGTAGTGTCCAACACGCTAGCATATTGCGGATTGGTAGACTTCACAAGTCTTTGGAAACTGATTCTGGGGAATACGAATAATATCATGCAATACGAATATCATCTTGTATAATGAAAAAAAAGATCTTGTCGATAATGACGATGATTTTATTTGCTTTATTTATTTATTGGAGGAACTCTCATAGCTTGTTGACAATCCATATTATTGGTAATATTACATATGTGTTGTTTCTCATCTGTGCGACTATTTAATGATGAAGATAATATTCAAGCAAAAGTGTCTGTTAGTTTGTCTTTCGATAACTCTGCAACAGATCACCAGAAAGTTAAGCTACTAAGCTAAGCTAAGCTAAGGCACCCAACTGATCCAACGTGAATTTGCGTTGACTTGAAAATTCACAACCAACCACAAGATGAGATGAGTTGTGTGATTAATCGAAAGTACCTTCTTATTACTACTATAACAGATTTTTTGGTAGAGCGCTAATTCGCATGCCACCGCGGACAGTAGAACGCCTAGGTTTGGTCTTCGCTTAAAAAAAAAGTTTAAATCAATTAGTTATTTAGGCAGTTTTCTAAGGAATTATACTTTTAATTTGTATAGGTCCCACCCATAGAACCGAAGTAGATAAATTTGGGTTTTTTGTAAGGTTCAAGTGATTTAGTTATTTTGGCAGTTATCTAAAAAAAATATTTTAGTTTATATAATTATTACACCTAGAACCGAAGTAGATACATTTTGATAAGTCAGTTATCGCATCGCCATCATTCTCAGCCCATTTATTCCACAGCTAGTCACAGGTCTCCTTTTTCACGGGAAGAGGGATTAATGCTTTGTCCCTCGCGATGCTCCAATACGGGTTTAAAGGATTAACGAGCATTGTCAAAAGTTAGTTAAAATAACCGGGAATGACGGCTTAACGTACTCTCTGAGGCATGAGAATGGACCATGCTGATTTCCTAACTAATACAGTAAATTTCTAGCGGACGAGCTCTGTCACAAAAAACTCTACTACTGCTAAAAGCCCTATCAGCTAGTTAAATTATCTATTTATGCGAATTTAGGAATAGGAGAAAAAATTACCTTAGTGTATTGGTAGGTACCTGCCTAGATATAAAAAAAAATTCATTATCGATAAATAAGAACGTTAATAAAAAACAATCTAGCTAAATAATGTATTAAAATCAGGGCTCGGTTTTTTTTTTAACATTTAGTCCTGCCGCTTCAGATTACTCGTACTTTTAGCAGCGCGTGCACCTAAAAACAAATAAACTGAAATTAAAGTTCGTTAAACCGGTTAATTTCAAACGATTCAGTGAAATAAGTAAGAACCGGTTTCTCTTTTTAACCGGTTAGAAAACGAAACCGAAACCTTAACCGAAATACTCCGATAACGGGGTTAATGACCGCAACCGGTTTGAACATTTTCCGGTTTCCGAGCCCTGATAAAAACATTTTAATTTAACTCATACAATGCAGGAAAACTTCTGTATCTACTACTGACCTGCCTAAAAAAATTGTTTGATAATTTATCAAACGAGAATGAGATCTGGAAAATTTTACTAGACGAACATTATGATAACGTGAGACATACCTACCTAAGTATCTAAATGCGTATAATAGAGTTAATGCCCACGAGGCCACGGCGATGGTTAGTTATAAGTACCTATCGGCTAGCATTGCTTTTTGTTCAAGGAGTTTTAAATTACAATATCGGTTTATTTACTTAACTGCAATAAGTATTTCAACAATAAGTAGGTACTTACCTACCTGCGTCCTAAGAAAAACACAATAGAAAAAATATGGTTATTGACAGATTTCATCAGCAAAGAAGTTATTTAACTGGGTATTTAAATATTTTGTTAGTATTATGGAGCTAAATATTATCGAGATCCAATTCGATTCACAGAGAAACAAAAAAAACAGTTAGAATAGGTATACCTATTCAAACAATTTTTATTTTTAAATAGTTACCTGTCTATGATTTCGCTGTATGATTTTGTTTTTAATTTGCTACACTTCTTGTACCATGAAACGAAAAGCAAACTCGTTAATTAATAAAAATAATAATATTAATAAAATAATTTAATTATTACTTGTACACCATTCAAACGATTAGTTAGTTAGGTATAATAAATAGGTTATATTTATGGGTGATGCCGTGCACAGGGCTTTCTTATCAGGGTAAGTATAAAGATGGTATAAAATGGAAAATATGTCCTCCTGAGTTATATAAAAATTGTAAAGTAGGCAGTGCTTTTGGTAATAGGAAGAGTTACTTTATGCCTTAGTTTCTTAAATAGAAATTAATCCCTATACACATTTCCGCCGAATAACGCAATGCGTAACTCGGTGATTCTTCCAATCTCCACCCTAAATTTTAAAAGTGTCATTTGGGTGCGCCAAAAGCGGGGGCAAGAGACTCGTTGGCCGGCCAGGCCATGCGGAGGGCTGCGCGGTTCCGCACGCACACCGCCTCGCCATCCTTATCAAACAAAACGGAGCGGGTCGTGGCGCACACGTGCGTCGAGTGTTGTGCCAAGCAGAGAGCTCGTCCGTCACCTCTGGCGCGCCGGCATCGAGTCGCCAACTTCCCAAGTTCCCTCGCGGTTGCCGCACCGTCCCCCTCTGCTAACCCGTCCCTGCCGCTTGGCGCTCGTTTTGTAATGCAACTTTACTCTAGTTGAGTTCGAGATTGCGTCCGCTGCATTCGTTTCGTAACACAAACGCGTCTCCTTTGTTCTGTTGTATTTAAAAAAAAATATCGTGGAAATGAAAGTTTTACAAATATTGTTATCAGTTACGTTGTGAATGGGCGAGGTCACCCTTAAGTGTTTGTACTATATACTCGAAAACGAAACGCGCAGACTCCGACTTGACAGGGGCGCTGGAATCAAATAAGTCGCGTGTTAACAAACTCAAGATTAGGTTGCCAGGCTTTATAAGAAAGCTTACAAAAATTCTGTGTAAATATACATCCTTAAGTGGATAGTGACTTCCTAATGACAAATATGACTGTGAATAGCGGATTCAAGAAAAGTTTATGCGAAGCCGGCCTTTGCTTATAGTTTACTAGTGTGAGTGGTGGACGGTGAGTCACTGCAGTGCGATGTGAACGGGCGAGGAATGATGGACGTGCAACTAAGTGAACAGACCAAGTGGCATCGTGGAGGCTTCCTCTCCACTCTCAACAGAAGTTTCCGTCTCGCCACCAAGTCTAAAAGCGTTGAAACTTCCCCAGTAGAGAATAAGACTATTGAAAAAAGTTTGGATATGAGCACAACGGTATGTAGTCCAGCCAATACAACGACTAAAATATAAATAGCTTACTTAACCATAGATCCACCAGACCATAGAAAAGTGCACGTGAAACTTTGCAAGACTTTAAAAGACTTCAACAATAATTCCAGTCAATTAGGAAAAATGCGGCAAAATAAATTCAGAATCTAAAAACACTGGCTATAATGATAATGGACCTAAATCTCATAGTATTTAAATTATAACTTCGCACAAAATGCGGGCTATGACGTAAATTTTGTCACTTGTGTTAGGATTGCAGAGAATAAGGGTTCATGACAGTACCTATGCGGATTGCTTTATTTTTATTAATACAATATCTACAATACTAACATGTTTAGTTTATGAAGAACGTAAGTTATTATTAATAAGTTATACTTTAAGCATAATTAAACAAAGTAACTGAGTTCATTGTTTCAAAGACAATACGTTCCCTTCCAGTGTTTTGGGATCTTATCTACCTATATATGTTCGTGAGTAATTAATTCATCATAATATGAGAAGTACCCGTAGGCACATGAGACATTTGTATTCGTAATCCACGACCACTTGTAAATAATGGGTTTCCTGGGGCCACCATAAGGGTGAATACCGGCTAAAGAACTTTGTTGTTTATACTATGCAAGTAGCACACGCCTTTACATTGTCAGTCACATGGATACTAAACTTAGATGCGCTCATGCCATTTCCGTAGCGACTGGCGAGCTTTAAACATCCCACATAAATAAATAACAAAGTAGGTAGGTATGTACGTTGAGTATGGAAGTATTGACAGTATCTAAAATGGTAAAAAATGTTGTAAAAAATAAATGAATGAAACGGTCTCCTTGAATGCGAATTATACTTTGGGTTTAATTCGTTATAATGGGAGACAATCAGACAAATCTGTGTTTTGTATTTTATAATCTTTGAAATATTTAACGTTGTTCTGACGATGATGCAGTAGACAAGCGAAGCAAAAATACATTTATAAAAAAGAAAACACAGATTGTTGTGGAATCTTGTCATCATTTAAGACTAGGAATAGGAACAATAATCGTTTAAATACCTATATTTCATTTCGATGTGCTACCTTAGTCTGGTTAAAAAATAGATAAGATCGTTAAGATGCACATTTTAGGGTTAAAGTCAAAGGGCGTTGTTAATAAATATTGCGTGATTGTTTACTACTTTAATGAAATGTAAAGTCGATAAGAAAATAGGTATATTCTACAAATTTAAAATCTACGAAAGCCTATGATTCAAAATGACATAAATCAGAGGTTAGATTTTCAAATAATCTTTTCTCAGTAACTACCTCATACCTTCCAAATATTACTATGAAATCTCATATTGCATACGTTCCCACTATTGAATTCCCACTTTCAGCGGTTGGTAAAAGTACCGACTTTTCCGGCCCACTACAGGGTACGGGTCTCCTCCAACCAAGAGAAGGGGTTAAGGCCGTAGTCCACGCCTATTATTTCTCATCTTTTCTGACACTTTTAAACTTCCCCTTAAACTTCTTATCTTATCCATCCTTGTCACACCACACACATCACACATCCTTTTCAACATTCGCATTGCGATCACGTGTTCTCTTTTTCATGAGTCCCTTTTGACACTTATCATTCTGATCCATACAACACGGCAGGTTTTACAACCGTTTTTTCATTTTTCAATTAAAGTTTTACAACTTTTACTATATATGTATAGTTATAGGTTTATTTTATATATTTCGCGAAAACTGTTCCCATGTAATTTTTTGATTAAAAAGTATATCAACCGCCAGTTATGTTATTTGCAAATTTCATTAAGACACATTTAGCATTTAAAATATTAGAAGAGATCGTGGGCCACGCAGTTCCGCTGAAATGCAGTTCCAATCAGTGTTATCCAATGCATCATGACTGCAAGTTGGCAAACTCCGGCTTACTCTGCATTTAGCCGCAATTTTCTCAAATATTCATTAATACATATTCAATTCCTGCTACCCTTGTGGCCCGATAAAAACTGACTGGCGTATCTATCTACTTTTCCCTACTAGCATTATAAATGCGATAGATTTTAAGAATGGATGAATGGATTGATGTTTGTTACTCTTTCGAGCTAAAACTACTGAACTTTGATGAAACTTAACAGGAATATAGGTTATCCATCAGAATAACACATAGGCTGTAAATTATAAGGGTATTGTGTAAATTGGCCAAAATATGGCAATAAGGTCCGTTCGGTAAGGGCGGCGCGCAGGGTCGCAGGCCAGGGTATAACGTAACAAAAACACTTCACTCAAAAGAAATCAGTAAACTCACGCAGATGAAGTCGTGGGCACCCGCTAGCATGATACCTATATTTAAACGTGCAATTTGAATAGGTACTCTTCATCATCATCCGCAGCCTATTAATGCCACTGCTGCTACTCCTCTCTCAGGAGATAAGGTTTTAGAGCATAGACGGTAAACCCAGCACGCTGCTGCAATGCGGGTTGGTGGGCTTTGACGATTATTCGCATGTAAGTGATAATAACCTTGGCCGACGGCTTAACGTGCTTTTAAAGTGCTGGCTAAGTGCGGATTGGTGGCCCTAACACCTTATAAGCCCTTTAATAAAATTATGGAGAAACCTCAGGCATGCAGATTTCACGATGTATTCCTTCAACGTTAAAGTGTTATTTAATCGCTCAAAACTCCATATTTTTATACTTCCATAAATATTAATAATGCAAAGTTGGTCATGTGAGGTCCAACTTATCTATACATATAAAAAAATCATAGACTAGCCTTGTATGTACCTTCAAATATTTTTGCAAATATAACTATAACTGGGAGACGTTAGAAATAAGCAATAGAAAATAAAAAAGCAATTTTTGGAATTCTAGTCGCGCATCATGCAAAAGCAACTAAATGGATTTGAATGCAATTTGGTACATTCATCTCGAAACACAATTAACTTTATAACCGCTATACCTTAACCGATTTTATCAATTCTTCTTTTACCGGAAAGACTGTATTATTAGTTTAATTTTGCCAAAATTTCGTGAAGATCTGGTCAATATTATTATTGGTAGAGAAAAGAACACTTTAGCGGACAGCAGCGAACCCCCATTTAAGAATAAACGAAATATTATCAGAAAACTATTGGTAATAGATAAAAGTGATGGACTAAGTACATGCCTAAATAACTAATTAATATCTATAAAAAAGTCCGGGAAGAAGTATAGTCAAGTCATAATAGCAGCTTTTGTGTTCAAAAATTTTATTAGATTGTCAATATTAAAAGAAGTGGGCTATTTGTATCGCAGTGTCAATTCTTATTCAAAAAACTAGTTTTAAAATGATGGGTATTTATATAACAGCAAAACCTTTTATTTTAATCCATTCATCAGACTTTTGAGTATGAAATTATCGCGAGTATACAAAGTTAACACCACCGATTCACAAAGGCTATCTAAAAAATTATTTTTTCGAAGTACAGATGAAGGTCCTAGCGGCACACCTCCGCGAAATATGGGAAAATTCTGTTTGTGTTGCATTGTCCATTTATCGAGGAAAGCTATATAATATCAACGACCAATAGAGCGGTGCATCAATTAGAAATATAGCAGAAACGGGAATAATATTTTTTGGAGTTCTTCCCAACTGTATTGCTTCTCATTAAAAGTTCAAACAAATAGTCCGCGACGACATAATTAGGTCTTTGTTTTAAAGTTGACTCGACGAGGGCGAAGTCGCTAGGGGCCATTAGTCATTGATAAAATTCTCTCTTGTTCCAGGGTCTAAACACGACGACTGAGACTCCAACTGCATTACGGCCATTAGAAATCGTAGCTCCTAGGATAGACACGTACAGATTTTCAATGGCTAATTTGGAGGAGACGCAGGATGCTGATCTGGACGCAATACTCGGAGAGCTGTGCGCACTCGATTCCGAATATGACGAGGAAATATCCAGAGTATCTGCAGGTACATTATCATTAGCCTTTTAATGTCTCACTGCTGCAATGCTAGCACAGAGACAAAATTTTTATCCCACTGACACGGGAAAGAATTTACGTGTCTAGCGTCTACCTAAGCAAGGCAACAAAGAAAAGGAGAAATTAAGTTCCGTTTGGTATAAGACTTACATTATTTGGATATCCAAATAATGTGAGTAATAGGTAATATTACCTCACCCGTGCGCGAACAATCTGAGAGTAAATTAAAACTGCGAGAGAATATAACCGAGAATATAATCATATTGTCCTGAAAAATGACTCGTGTCATAAGGTTTAACACCTCAGGTAGATGGACCAAAGAGCGGCAAATCGTTGGAAGTGGTCCTTGCATGCCTTGCGCGTGTTTAGTGGAAGTGGAAAACAAGATTACTTGGTCCGACAATTATGTTACTTTTTTATATATGTGTATAAAAAAGTAGACCACTTACCCAACGGTATGGTTGGAGTTCACAATCGTCAACATCATCCTCAGCCTCATAATGTCCCACTTTTGGCACAATTATTCTATAGCATGGCGAAGAAAGCGGAGAAAGCTATTTTTGAGCTTATATCCCTCACGCAGCTCCATTCCAGGTTCACGTTTAGTTTTCGTACGTGCTCTTTGATTGCCTAAGTTGAGTTAATAGCTCTGAACCATAGTTAATATCTATTCATAGACATTATTGTGTGTTTTATGTTTGGTTTTATAAGTTTATGATGTCCATTCTAGATTATTCTACACAATCCAAAGAAAGAGGAGACGGCGAAAGTTCACAGCGTCAGGAACGCAAGGAGTGTGGTGACGGGAACTCGAGTGTTGCGCGCACGGACTCCCCAGACAATGACTCCGCTTTTAGTGATACTGTAAGTACCGAATATGAGAACCAGTTCGATGTGGTAGACTCTGTGGTTTAAAATAAAAAAAACCACTTCCTTCTTCCCTAACTGTTCTGTTCTGTACTGTTCTTTCGAAACTGTTTTTCCAAATTGTGGCTACATCTATTTGGCAAAATAAAGGCAATTTATAAATAAAGTAATAATAAAAATTAAAGGTGGGTGTTCACTGTCAAGTCGAGTGGCTGTTATATTTATTTGTATTCCTCTAAAGTTAGCCCTTGACTGCAATCTCACGTGGTTCTCTGTGACGAGGCTGTCTAAATAGTCGTAGGCTCGTAATGGTGGAAACCGACTTTTGTTTATTAAACCACAGCGCGGCATGGTACTAGAACGCAAAATCTTTTAGATGGGTCTGTCTTGCCTGACGAGACCAGAGTAAATTGCTCGTACTGAGGATCGAAATTGGGACAGTCCACTTAAGACATCAGCGTTCACCCCTGCACCAGGGAAAAGAAATGTTAAATGTTTATTTTATTTTGATGTAACCCATAATACTTTGTTATACTTTCAGGTGTCGATGCTATCTAGCGAGTCTTCTGCATCAAGTAGTGCGAGCTCTAAGTGTAAAGTAATGAAATTAAGTTTACTTCCGAACCAGAAGGTAATTAAATTAAGCTATTTAATATACTTTATTTGCGTTTATTTTACTTTTTTTGCATTGAACCAAAAAATCTACCTATAAAAATAGTGAATTGAAACAAATTATTTAAATATATAAGTAGAATCATTCACAAAATGCCTATAGGCACTTTTACCTAAAGATCAGATTATCATTAAACGCGCTAAGAAAATAGTAGGTACAAAGTTGTTAAAAAATATTTTTATTATGCTTTTTAATTTTAGTTTTTAGATTATAAAATACGTTTACAGGATGCCGTTTTTCAACAGAAAGCGGACAAAATTAAATTAGCATTGGAACGAATGAGGGAGGCCAATATAAAGAAGCTGTTCATAAAAGCGTTTTCCACGGATGGATCCTCAAAGAGCTTGTTGGTTGATGAAAAAATGACATGTGGCTACGTTGCAAGGTTGCTCGCAGATAAAAACCATGTCACAATGGAACCAAAGTGGGCGATAGTGGAGCACCTGCCGGATTTGCATATGGGTAATTAATTATTTACTTTCAGCTGTTTAAAAAAACTCGTTTGTGTGTTTACTTCTTTGTGATTCGATAGTAAAAGGCAGTGATTAACATTTTATAGCAATAAGTTACCTTGTTTAAAGCTGAACGCGCATTGCAGCGCACCGCACGCTCCGAATGCATCCGCTCTCCGCCCGCACCTTTTTCGTATTGAGCTCTGTGACTGCACATAAAGTA
The DNA here is from genome assembly GCF_905163445.1 of Pararge aegeria. Taxonomy (NCBI): domain Eukaryota; kingdom Metazoa; phylum Arthropoda; class Insecta; order Lepidoptera; family Nymphalidae; genus Pararge; species Pararge aegeria. Next base: position 9,866,730 of record NC_053208.1, read on the forward strand.
GCCCGCGAAACACATCACATTTCACCAGGCCCTTACTTACCTATCTCCAAAAAGATTGTTTTAACACGACATCAGACTAATGTTATAACATCGAACGTTTGTATATCAGTGTATGTTTGTAACTTCTTCAAGCCGCAACCACTAAAACATTTTGACTGAAATTCAGTATATTATATCCTAGATTAAGACATAGGTTACTTTTCACACAAGAAATATGTATGGTGCCAGTTCAATAGATTTGTCTTGTTTTACACAGAGCAAGAGATCGATATTCTTTTGCATAGTGTTAGTTTAAGGATCATAGAATAACATACACCCGAAAATTTCCACGCTTATGAAGTTGCAGACAACTACTAGTTTTCATTATACATATAATAACAGACAGCGAGACATATAAATCCATTGCTCGCAGCGCGTGCGTCTATCATAATGCACGATCAGCTTGAAGCCGATTTAACATTTTGCCGCACCATATGTTCAGAAGGTACCTACCTACTCGATCGCATTAGTTTATCTTCAGAAGTTTCTGAAGATAAACTAATGACTAGTTAAGTTCAACTAGTCACCAGTATCATCAACCCGTTACGCCCCATTACGAGACACGGGTCTCCTTCTCAAAAGGGTTTAGACCGTAGTCCACCACGGTGGCCAAGTACGGATAGGCAGACTTCACAAGTCCCTGAACACAATATGAATAACCTCACGATGTTTTCCTTTACCGTGAAAGCTTGAAAATTTAGTTATTTAAAACGCACATAACTCCAAAAAGTTACAGGTGCGTGATTTAACACGGTCTCCCCGAAAGGCTTACCTATTAAGCTTTCACTGCTGCGAACAATACAACTACTGCGAAATGCTAAAACTCTTCTTTAATATAATGGCCAAAGCGCGCACTAAAATCAGTATATGAGCTATAGGTATTATAAACAAATCTAATAGCGTTTTAACTAAGAGTTACTTGGAGGGGAAATATTTTAACGCGCCCTCATTCTTATTATAGGTACTTTTACAAAAACGACGCGGCCGAAAAGTTCATGTATGAAACAATACAAAAATCAGAGAAGCTTAAATTTTATTGAGTACGAGCTATTGTCCGCGTTCTTCGTCCGAGTTTATTACGAATCAAGTAGTAAGCGTTGGTTTTCTTGGGATTATAAATAGCCTATGTTACTCTTCGTCCTTTCATATGCCAAACTATAACTTGAATACATTAAATCTATGCTAAAAATCAAGTAGATTGATTGCTTAGCTAGGGCATGAGGGATGGAAGGATAAACAAACAGCCCACTTTTGCATTAAAATGAACTATTTTTATAGTTAATTTTAATGATGATTGATGTAATCAGTTTATTTTTGTAGATTTTATTGTAACAGTAGTTATATTTTTTAGATCGAGTGTACGAAGATCACGAGATGCTGGTCGATAATCTAATGCTGTGGACGCGGGAATCTAAGAACAGGATCCTATTCGCTGAAAGACCAGATAAAATATCACTTTTCCAGAACCCCGAAAAGTTCCTGCTTACAGAAGATGACAGGGGTATGAAAATTTTAATTTAATTTTAATTTAAATTAATTACGAAGTTGACCCGAACAATGCTGTAGTCGGATTGTTGGTTTTAAATCTTTCGCCATATGACTGTGACCCAGCCACTCTTTATATTTCCAATTTTGTAATTTACGTTACAACCAGCGAGAGAAAATATTTTTTTAATTCGCTTATTACCAAATATTAGTATATTATATCTATATTTATTTATCATATCATCAATAAATATTCATTGAATTCAGATTTTTTGGCCTGCGATAATAAATAATGAATAAAACTTATTCTTATTTTCATTTTTTGTTGAAACACACAAAAAAAACTGTGAATCAAACATTGAATGTAGGTATGTATTTACGCTATATTTATTTATTAAATTATAACCTAAAGGTTTTATCGATATAAATTTCTTAACTTGTTTTAATTTCTAATATAGTTTCCTATAATTTATGTTTGAATACGATGTTAAATGATGATCAATTTCATGTTGATTTTATTTATTTGGGCCTCCTTATTCGCCTACTTTGTTAATTTTTATTGTATGGCTAGGCTCCACGTTTTACCCTCAATTCTTGTTTCGTCAACTTCCTTTTTAACTTAAATGGCTTTCTGTTACAAATACAATGGGTATGAATTTGTAACGGTTTTAGATTACCTTTTTTGTTTTTGTACCTGCGAAGTTAACACGCACAATGATATAGTTGGAAAATATGCTTTATGGCATCGTTGAGTTTAAATCTTTCGTCATATGGCTAACGTTTTTAATTTTATAAATTTACGTTACCAACAGCGAGAGAAAATATTGTTTTCGATCGCTGATTACCAAATATTAGTATATGATATCTATATCTATTAATCATACCATAAACAAATATTTATTAAATTCTATTTTTTTTATAATTTAGCAGTCATACGGCGATAAAAAAATATATAATAAAACACATTCTTATTTTCATTTTAAAAAAAAACAAACACAATATAAATAAATCTCTGAATTAAAAAAAAATTGGCCGTGTTCGAGTTGGACTCAACCACGAACGGGCCCGTACCATTATCTATAAAAACGGCATAAACAATCACGTCTGTTTTATGGGAGCCGCTTTAAATATTTATTTTATTCTGTTTTTTTAGTATTCGTTTTTATAGCGGCAACAGAAATAGATTATCTGTCTATGACGGTTCATGAGATTCAGCTTGGTGACAGACGGGCGGACGGACAGACGAACGGACAGCGGAGTCCTTAGTTATAGGATAGGTTATAGGATTAAATACAAATCCACTAGATATTTGAACCTTATATTTTATCACAATAATATTAATTTATTCAGATCAAATGGACTACTCGCCAGCAACACAATAACATTGTGCTTTATTTATTTAAAGGTTGGTCCAGTGAACACGATGAACATTCACGTCAAGTTATAATAGAAGAATTCTTCGGCCACAGCGGTGCTTCATCCGTGGTGCCTTCTGTATCTGGAAATCCCGTGCCACCAATGGAAGGCCCACTTTATCTAAAAAGCGACGCCAAAAAGGGATGGAAAAAGTACTATTTCGTCCTCCGCCCATCTGGTGAGTACGCAGACATGGTAAAATTTGCCACTCTCGCCATTTTCATTCTTTTACATTTTATGGCTCAATTTACACTTTATTAATAGAACGTGTCTAAGAAAAGCCTCATGGAAATAATAAAGACATTTTACAACTGAGCCATTAGATGTATAAAAAATGCAACGCGAATTGTGTGGCCACACTTTATGAAATATCTGTAACGTATTATCTATTGCCATTGCGATGTTTTGATTCCATGATTATTCTATTGACTGTATAAATATACGCTTTATTTACCTTTGTCCATTAGGACTGTACTATTTACCGAAAGATAAAGTGAAGACGTTGAAGGAGCTAGTGTGCTTGGCAACTTTCGACACCAACGAAGTGTATTTAGGAGTGAATTGGAAGAAGAAGTATAAATCGCCAACAGATTACTGTTTCGCAATCAAGCATCCGAGACTGCAACAACCAAAGAGCGTTAAATTCATAAAGTTCCTGTGCGCCGACGACCAAAGGACGTTGGAAAGATGGATAACTGCCATGCGAATAGCTAAGGTTTGTTTTACAAAACAACTTGAGGATTGATTGACCAGAAATGCACATTCTTTTTCACCTCTTGTTTTTTATTTCCCGTTATCAAGGTCATACCTTAGCGCTATTAGCGCTTTACACCAAAAGTTTGCAATTATAACACCTAACTAAACGTTTAATTACGAGAAGACCAGATGTCTTCTTAAAGCCTGAAGGTGGACATAGTTATACACACCCCAAGACCCCAAGTATATATACAGACCCCAAGTAACGTAATAAATTTGACTTGAACCATTTTTGCAAAAACTTTCTTTGATTTGTGAATGTCATGTGAATATTGGATGTTTGCCTTTCCGTTTTATCACTCCTTACTCAATCATAACTTGACTTTCGGAGTTCGTTTGTTAACTTTTTCTAAAATAACTAGGTACTAATTTTTCGATAATATAAGATGACCGTGCGCATAAATATTGAATCGTTCAATTTCGTTACTATAATAATATTATTTATTATTCCGTTGTAATTAAAATGTTAATTTTCTGATGCAGAAAGAGCTGTACGATCAATATATTATAAACTTAAATCACGCGAATTCCTCCGTGAGAAGTTTTAAGAAATAGGTATACCTCTGTAGCTTCACAATATATTTATAAGACAACATATTAGTCTTTATAAACAAAAAGTGGATATAAACAGCCGACTTACAAGAAATGGTCATAAATTAGTGACATCTGCATATCGTCTGCGAAAGGTACAAAAGTCTTTTGTGGGATAGAGTATACGCTTTTATAATATGATTCCTGAGGTAATTTTGGACCTACCAATGCATAAATTTAAAGAATATGTTAAAACACATTTATTACAGCGAGGTTACTATACAATTGATGAATTTCTTAATGACAAAGTGGCTTGGAAGCAACCGGCTCCGCTTTCATCTCTCACAAGATAGAAAAATGAATGTTAAAATGTAAAATGTAAATTGTTGATGTTGGAAAAGAGCAACTGCTGAGTTTCTTGCCGGCTTCTTCTCGGTAGAATCTGTTCCGAACCGGTGGTAGAGTTACAGACAGACAGACTTGACGTTTCAATAGTGCTTATATTAGGCCTACTTGCAATAAATGAATTTTGAATTCGAATTTTTGAATTTGCAGCATGGTAGACAGTTGCTGGAAAACTACCGATCACTCGTCGAAGAGTTGACTCAGGAAGACTTGGACCACCTGGCCCATGCACGATCCTGTTCCGTAAGTATATTGATACTAGTAAATCTATAAGCTAATTTCATTTTGACTAGTAGCCTTCTAATGCCTTCATTATTTTAATACTCAGATTTGTAAGGTAGCTTATTTGGTGGTTTTAAAATACTCTGCCTCTGTATATACGTGAACTGATGGTTCAATATTTTTCGTGTGAGTCACAAACCCGATACGCGTTACATAAAACCTAAAAAATAAACAATTTTTAAGGTTTCCTGATTTTTCTGCATCGTACAAGCCAGTAATAAAATAACTTAGCGTATTTTCCTGATGATTAATTCAAAGTTATTGCCGCATTAAATACCTATGTCATAAAAAAACTTTACGAAACTGTATTTTGTTGCAGATAACATCGATCCCTACAAAAACTAATGGCACCGCGCCAGTAGGGGTCAACATACCCCCGCAGTCTACGTCCAGCAATGTCAGTGCTGCTAACTCGGACATAAGCAGCGGAAGGTTGGTATTACCATTGTTCATCAATAACGACTTGAAACAATAAGATAATTTTAACAAAAGTTGATTCCAAACAGATCCAATCTTATTAGCCAGAATACAACTTGCTAATCAATTTACTTGCCACAATTCCGATACGAATCGTTGAATTTCAAACTATACCGCCAGGGAAATCGCTAAGAAACTGTTTGGGTTCACTTTAATTCAGATATATTTGCAAGTTAAAAGTTTTATCAATAATGCTTTGCAACTTGCAAGTATATTTTATGTTTCATATATAAAAATGTGTTTTATTGTTGCTTCGCGGCGAAAACGATTATATGTTTCGATATATTGTTTGTTTATGCTAAAAAAGCGAATGTTTGGAAATAAATATTTAAGTACGGCGAAGGGTTCGCGAGTTTTGGAAAAAAAGGCGTATAAAAGCATAGCTTTTATAAAATGTAGATATGCAAATTGGAATGGTAAATTTATTTGTTCTGGTTTTATATAATTCTACGTAAATTGCTAAGCGTGTGATTTTTAATTTCACCTAGACATTCAGCAAATCTCTCACCTTATTACTTGCGTATTAGTAACAGAGTAAATCATCTGAGAAAAATTCGAATTTGTGTTTGTATTATGGTTAACAAAGAGTATTGCAATAATTAATGAAGTTATGATTGTACCGATAGACATTCACGGGCCTCGTCGTCGAGTTCAAGCGGTTGTCTCTCCGATGGCGGAACTGCGTCCGAAAGTGCTTTCGATTGCGAGTTCCCTATGGGTTAGTAGTATAACACATTTTGTATAAATATTATGCCGATATTTTTCCTGAAATCAGTGAGGTTCTTTAGGTTTAATTTTGAGTATATTAATGTCGTTGGATGCACCCCTTAAGGCTCTCTCATAGGATAGAGGGAATTATTTCAAATTTGCTTACCTACCTTGATAATTATTTGATGTATTGAGGGGCTATTAAAGTAGCTTTTGCACAGGCTTTGTGTCCTGGTGTTTTCCTCATACTCTTAAATAATTTGTTGTTATGGAAACTTTTACTATGAGTCGATAGATGGCGTTGCGCTTAAAACGTAAAAGTTTTATTTTCTGCAGTGCGAGACCTTAGTTCGGAACGAACAATTAGTATTTAATTGAAACTTACAGACCTCAATGTTTATAATATTTCCTATGAAAGAGTTTTCACGTTATTAAAAAATACAACTATCTACTCAACCCCCGCAATTAATTTTGATGCAGGAACAATTAAACGAAAACCATCTATGAAACCAAACATCCCTCTGACATGGATGACACGGCAGCTAAAAGAAATGGTTGAAAATGAGGGTGACACGGATCCCGGCGACTCCGGGACGCTCACGCGGCGGCCACGACCACGAGACGATTCAACTCTCAAACGTCACCACTCGACAGCTACAGGTATAAGCCTTTAACAATTATTTAATGTTAGGTTAATATTAAACTCATTAAATATTATAAGTATTAAAGTGAGACCGCTCCCATAATTTGATAATTTTAATCATGTTTTTATATTTATTTTACAGAAACGTCAGACTCGCAAATATACAGCACTGGAAGCATCACTTCCAGCACCCCGAGTCGTACTGAACAGACCTCTCCATCATATGGCATTTACGAAACTATCGCGCGAGACCCCTACAGGGCTAGCGTCGACACCGCCTCATCTCTCTACGGGTACACTATTTACGACAAGGCGCAACCAGTGCAAGAAGTCGCTGTCGAGGATCTTCCACTGCCACCCCCACCAACTGATGACGTTCCTGATGGAATGTTCAGCTCAACGCTCAGTCTTGACTCTTTACCACCTCCCCCACCGCCTCTCGATCCTATCGAAGACATTTGCGGATCGCAACTCAGTCTTCCACCGCCTCCACCAGAACACACAATAGAAGCCCACTCAGGGCGTGTGCAAGACATCGTCAGTCAATTAACAGCTCAACAAATAGAACAAACTGCACGAGCTGGTCAGAAAAATAGTATTCTGATTTCTGACCCGAGCCGCTTATTCCCACGACAACCATCCCTAGACAGCGTCAACTCCGATAATTCCAAAACATCTTCTCTGCACTCCGATAAGAGCATTTATGGGCAACAGAATGTTGCTTACGGCGCTTGCCTCGTTGAATTGCAGACCAAGAAACTCAGTAATGGAAGCCCGTCCATACAAAAGAAATTGACTGAACCGGCGAAGGAACGATCCAGCTCCATGAAGAAAGTTAACTTTGCAGATGATCTCCCAACTTGTTCAGATAAGAAAAACAAGAAAATAACCTTCAATTTAACAGACGCTCCACCTTCACCACGGAAACCACCACCACCAAAGCGCAATGAAAGCACTCGCCTGTCATCCCCGAAAAAACTGGCAGAATCAAACAGCAACCCACCCAAAGAGTTTCTTAAGGATCTGCAAAGAGTGATGCGGAAAAAGTGGCAGGTCGCTCAGAAATGCAAACTGGAACCTGCAACAACACCGCACGAGGTGCTGGGTTTTAGAGAATATCCATTATCAGATGATTATAAGGAAACAAGTGTGTCCATGTGGGTACACGAGCATTATGGGAGCGGAACCGAAGTTGAAGACCCATTTTACGAAAACGTTTTCGGGAGGGAGGCGCCACCTCGGCGTGAGGAGCCAAAACCTATAAAGAAACGCCCACCACCAGCGCCGCCTCGCCGTAGCGACTCTACTCACTTGACTACACACCCTGGACTACCTGGACCTTCGCATTCCTCGTTGCCTGCACACACTTCCGCGGTGCAACCGACCGCTTGAGACCGCCTGAACATATCGCTCGCGTTGTGTGGCTTAGCCTGTCGAATGTGCAATACACGTGATTCAAACCGTTAGAACTCTTCAACGAACTTATGTTGTGAAAGAGTGACGAAATGACTTGCGAGCGATAAAATAAATGAACTCTCATGTTTAATATCAATGTTAACGCCAAGTGTATCGCGTTGTAGTAGTTAATGTCCATGATTGCATAAATGTAGTGATTTTATGTATAGTATCTAATCAGAGTCTGAGCGGCTCTCTGATGTAGCTAATTTGCATTTGGTCTGCTGAAATGAACTTCAACAGTCGACCATTTAGTTTCATTTATATCTATGCATGGAACTCAGTTCTCAGTAATGTGTTAAAATGCGACCAATGGTAATTTTGAAGGTAAGGTTGGAACAAGTTTGAGGTAAAATGTATGGCGGTGCTATTAAGAAGTGGTCTACCTAACGTAAGGCGAATTTTACAGGTCCAGTTCAAACAGAAATAGCTGTCTATTGATTTGTCATTTTGTTAAATTATTAATATTAAACAAATTGCGAATAAACAAGGCCCTGTGTCCTGATATGACAATGAAATGTTAACATAGCATAGTTAGTTTCGTGACGTAAACTTTGAAACCTATTCATACAAACAGTACATAATCTTTGCGTGACAAATAATTTGTTTACTACGAATTCTTAACAGTAATTTTGTTGTTTAAAAAAATAAATTGATTAATTTCCAGTCTTGAAATAGGAAACTTACGGAGATGATGCTATATCATCTCGACGTATGGAAATTTGACGACAAAATTGACATAGCATAATATAGGTATTTATTGAATTTACTTTGACTTTTGTCAAAATTATATTTAGTTCCTAATTCCCTACGAATAGTTATTATTCGTAGCTAAACACTGTGGGATATCTGCATTGATCTTGGGAAGAGGTACTAAGAGAGCTAGGACTTCGCTACGCCACTGATAATTACCGACTCATAATAATAATTCAAAGTGAAGATAATTTGAAGTAAGGAAACTTTTCTCTCAAGCGTCTAGGATATACGATTTAAAACTATAGAAACAAATAGTATCTCTTAACCGCCCAAACCTTAATTATTATATTACCTTCGCAACGATATCAAGGATTGTTCCAATTTATAGATAAAACGATTTCTGGATTAAAGATAAACTGAGTGTGATGATAAATAATTAGTTAATTTTTTGTAAGTACCTGATTTTGTTTTTCAAAATTCTCATTATAATATATACTTAAGTGTATATCCGATGAATAACATAAACTACGTTATTTATAGAATAGCTATGTATCTATTTCATAATATACAAAATGAACCAAAAATAAACAAACAAGGCACAACAAGAAAAAATAAACTCATAAATTTACATTTTTCACTGCTCTGTTAGTGTTCATATTGTTGAGAGAAATACAATATGTATTCCTATTTTGTGCCATAGTTATGAATACAACTAAAGTAAGAAATATTATTATGAAACGTTTTTATTTAGTTAATTTTACTGTGCTTAAAATTTTGGCATATTATACTAAAACTTTTAAAACGCCATCTAATAATGACGTTTTAGAGGTAAAAGTTTTAGAGGTACGTAGGTAGCAAACGAACTTCGCAAAACGGAATAAAAGAATCATTAAATCTAGTTAATAAAATTATTCGTAAGTATTAGAAAAACAACGTTGTTTGGGTGCAATGTTAAAAAAAAAAGTTTCCATTTCATACCAATTTGGTATTGACAGAGTTGGCGATGGCCACTTTTATGAGCTTTTGTACAGGTTATTCGAAATTTGAGCAAGATCGATCTGCCTCACGAGCCAAAAATTATTAGGTATTGAGTATTTTCTGTTAAAGGATTTTCACTACTAGTCCGGAGTTAGGAAATGCCGTGCCTCGGAGAGCACCATAAGCCGTTGGCGCGATAACCTTACAGATACAATCTTTGATCTCACTCTTGCGTAATCCATTATTTTCTGGGCTGTGATTTTAACCATTATGTATAAGTTCGTAAGATTTACGAACTCTGGTTTGGCGGAGTAATTATTTTCTGTTCTATTTCTGCTGAAACAAACCGTCCTTTTTTACTGGCTTCTAAATAGATAGAGATCTTTAATGCAGGAGGTGTCTCATGGCATTCGCACATTATATCATCTTAACACTGACTCTATTCAAAATCATTGATTCCCGCGACCAACGAGTACCTACTTCCACGTTAATATTTAAAAGTTTTTCATATAACATATGTGGCGTCGGCACATGTCTTCTTCATACTTATAAAGACAGAATCGTTGTTTTTTTTTAACACGAAGCTGATATTTCAATACTTTAATATCAGTCGAGTCGATTTTGATTCAATATGGTGCTTGAAGGTCATAAATGCATTTCGAGCATAGTTACGATTTCAATGTCGAAAAATTTTGCTCGTAGCAAGTATATGTCAACAAAATAACGTGCCCTTTCAACAATATCGGAACTCATTAATTATTTTTTAATTTAAGCAATATAAGTTATAATAGTTTATACTAACTATTATATATTACTTTCAAAGATTATAATTCTACCCACAGAAAAACATTTTTAAACAGAACTTTTTAGCTTTTTCTAGCTTACCTATATAGTTGCGAATTTTCTAGATCCTAAATTGCTGACAGGGCATAGCGAAATGCGCCCCACAAAACAAAGTTTTAAAACTTAATTACAGTCTCTCACATCGCCAAGGGTAAATAATGCTGTAGAACACTGAACAATGTTTCGCATTATTGAGTTATGTTTAAACGTATTCCAATACTCTCTTTAGTGTTTGTACTTTTATACACTGGATTTACCTAGTTTATTTTAATTTTGAGAGGCTTTTGAATTAAAAATAGCAGGAATTGTATAGACTTTTTAATAAAAATGTCTTAGCTATGAATTGTATAATTTGTTATTATTAATCCCATTTGTATATTAAGGTGCTCTACAGACGACTGTTCTCTGATATAAATTTTTGTACAAAGTAAATATCTGGTAGGTACCTACACCTACATTTATTCATTATGTATGAATTGTTATTTTTGAAACATGGTCTAGCAATGACGATTGTTTCATATTAAAATTAACTCTAGGTCAATTTATATTTGTCCAATTTCTTTTTACATCGGATACCTTTATTGCGGCATAACAATCAATGGTTTATTAAAAATGACAGACTGACTAAATTAGCAGAATTTATCTAGAATAATTATTGTGTTATAATGAGGCCGCTATTGAAAAATAATTTTATAGCGTTGTTAGTAAGCAAAATTATACTTAGTAAAAATTATGTATCTACTGAAATATTGTTCCAAAAAGGTCCATCCAATTGACTCTCAGCTTGTGAGACTGAAATTTTTACCGACTTTGACAATAAATTTGCGTCCAAAACATGTTCCGGATCCTTTTGAATTATACGAATCCTACGGATGAAGTTAGCAGGGTTTATAAAGTCGACACTGCTACGGCAGACTTGAATTTGCCCTTAGCTTTTGAGCAGCTACGCTGAGTAACAGGAATATATACTTAACCGAACCGTTTTAGCTAATATCGATAATTTTACTAATACGAGCGGTAAAACTACTGCTTCTAATTCTTTATTTTATTAATGACTCTGAAGCTCGGCAATGCTAGAAGCATTGCCGAGCTTCAGAGTCACAAAGAGCAAACAAGTTGGTTCCCAAACAGGAGAAGATATTACTCTGTTGTCTTGGCTTATTTATATTTAGTATCCGATCCGATATCAAATCCGAAAAGCACTCTACTCGAGCATCGATTTTTGAGATCTCAGCCCAGAGGCTGCGTACCAAACAATCTTTGCATATATATAATGTCTTTACATATATACAAATATACAAAGTATTCGCTAACTTATCCTCAAAGTGTGAATTCAGACTACACTATAATTTACAAAGTGAATTTGGCGTTGCGATCCGTTTAATATAAAATAGGTATACAATGCCAAAAGGTTTTACAATTTTCACGATAATGAGAAAACTTGATTTCCCCAATTTGTCCATAAATTTAATAAAAAATAATTTAATAAGCATCCCATTTTTTGTCTCAAGTTACTTTTATATTAAATCTTAGGTAAATGATGTTTAGTTGACATGATTTAATTTATCAAGTATGAGAGATATTTTCTTCCGTCCCATAGGGATTCTTTTCCAATTTACTTTGTACAGCCAATACAACATTTTAATGAAGTCGCAAATAAGAAACTAATAAACTTTGTTATAAATATAGCTTAGTCTGAACTGCAAAGCACTTACATATCTGTAAAATATAAAACGTTAGTTGTGTAAGCAAACATCGAACTCGGTAGATATTTATGTATGTTATCTAATAACAACGGCAACAAGCAAGAAAAAATATACTGAAGCATAACACCATAAAAAGAAGTAAATAAATACTTTAGAATAGCGCTTCTATGAATATAATTTAATATAATTATAGAAGCACTATTCCAAACATTATATCAAACATTGCGTTGAGGCTGCTAGTTATCTACGAGGTGGACGCGGTTCGTACATCTTGTACTATGTATAGTACACTATCTTAACATACACCATGGCATGGTATTTGATCACTTTTTTCGTTTTAAACGACAGCATGCAATTTAACATCTAACAGGCAGCGCAAATACTACAATTTATAGAACACAGGAGTAATGAGTCGTATGTTTTTATCTATTAATATATCTGAATCCTCTGGAGTTTCAATTTAGAACCCAAGTATGTTATCATTGAATTCCGATTATAAAGATAATTTTCATTCCTGGAGTTGTGTTTCGCTTTAAGTGCTATTACCTATATATAGGTTTACCTAGTAATGTGGCAGGTTTTGTATGACTTATATAATGATTTAAAATTTTATTATTGCATGTTTATTGGGTGCCTTTATAACATGAGATCGCATTTTAACTGGCCAATTCAAAGCGTTTAGAGGCTTCTTCAATAAATTTCCATGTCTCATAATTATTAAGAACCGCACGTTGGACAGCTAAAATCTAGAGTCGCTAATTTGTTTTAAATTTAGAAACATATTAATGAAAGTCGTATCAGTGACTTATTTTATGTTAAAATAGGATAAGATTAATCGATAGACAAATGTATCGCGATGTAGTTGATTGTGCACCGATTTTAAATTATATGTCCGAGGATTGCCAATTGTGGTGTTTGTATGGTATCTACTAGCTATTATAAACGGCTAAACCTGTACTGATGTAGTTATAACTAGACGTTTTATGAGCAAACATTTAATTCATGGATGTACCTATTTTGTTCTTTAGTATGCATATGGTTTAACCGATACGCTATAAAAGAACATAAATTAAGACTATTATTGATCCTCCTAGGCTTACATTAATATTGTAAGATGTTATAATCAAAAAGAGATGTTATAATTAAGAAGATAAATGGCACGAATAGTTTTTTGAATGTGCTTAAACATGCCAAATTGTATACTGCCTACTGTGTATAGCATATAACTTTTATCACACGAAGCGACGCGCGCTTTACATTTACGTAACTGTAAATGTGTGTGTAAACGCGGGAGCTCTTAGTACTTTCCGCAGGGTGATTACGTATCTCACGACAGGCTTGCGACAGGCGTAAATCCCGCGATATTTGCTGTAAAACATCACTTTTGGTTTCTACAAGTAATAATCGCGTTGCGTCGTGCGATAAAAGCTCAGGATAAAAGTAACTAAGAACAATTATCGAAAACAGTGAGGTGCCTATACTGACTGCGATAAGCCCTTGTGCAATTTGAGAAGTTAAAAAACTTAACGCTGGATATGCGTTAATCTGTTAAATTATATAATTTTAACAAACATTGCAAACTATATAGTTTGTTGACGTGAAAACTTAAACTAAGAGGTTAGCTAGTTAACATCTCTTTTTACTTATAGCATCATTGGATGGGATAGATTCAATTCATAACTATTATTGTCGTGCGCGAAGTCTTAGCATGAGACTTTAAAATAAATATAAACCTAAATAAATATACTAAATGTTCGTTAACTTTGTATATACTAATAATTGTCCTAGACTAAAAGGATATTACTAAACTTTAGATACGGGTTACGTTTTCTCTATGTGTCGGCATCTATTCTATACATACATATTTACGTTTGAGAATGTTTTAAGTAATCACTTTATGTAATGCATTTATTAGTATCCTTAACTGTTTAAAATTGTACAGATTAAAATAATTATTATAATTATTCTTTGTATATTTTTTCAAATATACCGAAATGCCAAGTACCTTGACCCTTTTTATTTGCTTCTTTTCTCAATAATTCCCTTCTAACTCATTTGAAAAACAAATGTAACTGTGCTTGTTATTTATGAATGTGCTATTTATGAATCCAGTAAGATCAAGGCTGAAAAACTTTTTCCAGGGTAAAAAAGAGAAAATTTTAAGAATAGAAACATGGCGTGTTTTTCTTACGTAGATTGTTTCGTTGCGTATCGTATATATATACCGAAATCTACAATGTTACACCGTACATTTTATACCAAACTCAATAATTTAGTTAAAAGCTGACCATTCTATTAATAACATTGTTAAATATACACCGGTACTAACTAAATACTTCGCAAACACTTTGGTAAACGAAACCACAGAGTATCATACCTAGTCTATTTTCGGTATTGAAGTCGTATCCTGATGTAATAGGTGGGATACTATACGAAATCCTAGCACGCATCTCTAACTTTTCTAAGTGATTGCGTTTTAAGCAATCAAAATATCACTTGCTTTAACGGCGAAGGAAAAGCACCCTGAAGAAACCTGCCTGAGAGTTGTCCATAATGCTCTCAAACACTTGTGATGTCCACTAATCCGCATTAGGCCAGCGTGGTGGACTACGGCGTGAATGCCAAAGTACCATTGTGGGAGGAGACCCGTGACTTGGAGTGGGCCGGTAACGGGTTGATATTCTAATGATGATAATGACAACAAAGGTATATGTCAGTACCTACTGAACCTAAGAACATTTTTATTTTCAGTACTGAACGAATTTATTCATACCGCAAAAATATAAATTTAAAGTAGTGTTCGTATCCTCCTAAGTAATAAGTAAAAAATAATAAATGACTCGAGTAACAGAGTAATAACATTCTTGCCCACTGACCTTTATTATACTATTGGTATAATAAATTGATAATAGAGCCTATGTTCTCTTCCATGTCAAAGGCCAAATTCATGCCAAATTTCATCCAAATCCGTTTATAAAAGACAAACATCCACATTTACATTTATAGTAGGAAAGGATTACCGAATATATAATATTATGACGGACAATAAATTAAAAATTTACCATATTTAAAATGATATTCTTTTTTTAAATAATAATCGGTTTTGGTTTTAAGGACACTGGGTATTTTAATGTTGCCAATACTATTGACCCCTATTATACTCTTGGTATAATAGATAGATAATACAGGTCAGTGATATTCAATCAATGAACATGCCAGACCACCTGTCATAAGCTGTCATTTTTAAAACCTTACCTTTTAATATGCACAATGCACATAATGATACATAATTTATCCGTTTATTATTTTAAAGCAAAAGATTTAAAACCTTAAAAATATTATTACTTTTAACATGGAAGACGAAGGTATGTAAAACGAACAGTAAGGTATATCACAGGAATATATATCCCTCTTTTTGTTTTGATAACATCACGTATCTTTGGACCGCGAAGTAAAACGGTTAGATACCTACCTGACCTAGCATTATTAATGACAATCTGTCAATATTAAAGTGATACATTTGTGTGTACAATTAACCAGTAAACCAATATTAGTTACAATAACAGAAATTTAATTGACACAAATGAAAGGTCACACACTGTACCTATCTAAAACAGTTGTAGTTTTATTTAAAGCAACATAATTTACTTACACTCGGAACACAATCCTGTGTATGTTCTTCTTCTACTGTTCCTGGGCCGTTTTCGCACTTGGTTGGTCCGTCCGTTTTAAGTATGGCCACTGATGCGACTCCCCGCTGGATCACTCCAGAAGCTAAGCAGGCCGCCCGAGTGCTTCATGAAGTGTTGCTGAGGAGGCAAGGTGTGCTGCGCGTTGTTTTGCTACTCCATTGCATTGGAGCATTACGTGTATCGGTGTTTCTTCCGTCTCCATGCATGCTCTGCACAGACGACTGTCAGGTATACCTAAAATAGAAAGGTGTTTGTTTTGTAGGCAGAGCTCTGTTATCATACCTACAACTTTCCTTAGTTTAACCCGATTTAGTTTAAGTAATTTTTTTGTTAATAGTGGGTTGAGGTCTGGTAAGGCCTCCGTCGTGTGTCTGCAATCTTTTGTTTTAAACCACAGCTCCGAGTGTGTTGATTGCTTCTGTTTATGGAGCCATGTTTTGTATTCACTGAAGGGTATGAGTATAATAGGTTCCGGTCCAGCTAAGGTCCCTAAGTGATGTTGCCAGCCGCGCTATTTCGTCGGCTGCGTCATTTCCTCGGTTTCCGCTGTGACCTTGTACCCATTTTAGGGCCACTTTGTGTACAGTATGAATTTTGATGTTGTATTGTGTTTGGTTAAGGCTTTTAGTACAGCTTGACTGTCACTGTTTATGTTGATGTTAAAGCCTTTTTCTTTTCTGTTTAGCATGGCTATGACTGCTTTTGTTATGCCCTCGTCCTCCGCTTGAAAGACGGAGTTGTTCTTACCAAGCGCTTGGGCAATGTTTATGTTTAGCTCTGGGCAGTTTACCCCTGCTCCTGTTCCTGAGTTTGTCTTTGATCCGTCAGTGTAGACTTCTTACTACGGTGTCTGCTTTGTCTGTTATTCCTTCTTCAGCTGCTACTTTATAGTGCCTGTCTAGCACGTACTGTTTCCGCATCTTTTCACATATCCACTTTAGTTGTGAACATTTCGTCATTTCTTTTGATAGTATCTTTGTGAGTCCTGTGTTTGTATCATTCCACAGCCCGTAGCCCCGTGTTGTATACATAGTGTAACCTCCAGCGCAGCTGTGGTAATGTGCTCATGCAGACTGTGATTGCTAAGCACCTAGTTGTCGTTGGAATTTTTGTAGTTCTAGCTGGGATGTCGCAAGGAATGTTCTCTGCCACAATATTAGTGAGGCATAAGTTAGTGAGCTCCTGACGACTGCTAAGTACTACCATTTCATTATGTGTGGTTTAAGCCCCCAGGTTTTTCCTACCATGCCTTTTCATTGGCTAAGAATGATCGTTGATTTTTGGATTTTCGTATCTATGGGTGTCTTCCAGTTTAGTATGGAGTCCATCATTACTCCAAGGTTCTTTACCTCGGTTGATAATTTTAGTCAAGTTTTTGGAAAGTTTGGTTTCCACTTGTTGGTAAATAATACGAGTTCTGTAATTTCGGGTTAACAGTAAGTTCTTATTCCCTGCACCACTGTTTTAGAAGTTTTAGTGTGTTTTGCATTATTGTACTTAAGGTGTTTTCTTGTTTTCCACTAATGAGTATAATGATATCATCAGCATATCCTATGGTGAGAAAACCGTTCTTATTCATTTTCGTTAGTAGGTCGTCAGCTACCACGTTCCACAGGATAGGGGATTGGACTCCTCCTTGTGGGCAACCTTTTGCTACAATACCCTTGGTTGTTCACTTAAAGTCTAGTTGGATGACCCTTAGTCCTAGGAGGGCTCTTATCCATGCTCTTAGTGTGTTCGGTACTTTGTATCTCGCAAGAGCTAAATCTATGCTCTTGAATGTTACTTTGTGTTTTGTCGAAGGCTACTTCGATGTCGGTAAAAGCCCCGAGGGTCGATTGGTAGTTTTCCAGTTCATGTTCTATTTTACTTACAACTGAAAGCAGAGCTGTTTCTGTTGATTTACCTGTGCAGTAGGCGTGTTGATTCTGGTGTATGGGTAAGTGTTTTAGTGTTCAGTCTCGGAGATATCTATCTCCGAGTATTTCTAGTTTAGGCTTCTAGAGTTAGGCTGATAGGTCTAACTCACTTGAAAAACAAATGTAACTGTGCTTGTTATTTATGAATGTGCTATTTATGAATCCAGTAAGATCAAGGCTGAAAAACTTTTTCCAGGGTAAAGAAGAGAAAATTTTAGGAATAGAAACATGGCGTGTTTTTCTTACTTAGATTGTTTCGTTGCGTATCGTATTTATATACCGAAATCTACGATGTTACAACGTACATTTTATACCAAACTCAATAATTTAGTTAAAAGCTGACCATTCTATCATTGGGTTGTGTGTAGTCGCTTTAACCTGGTTTAGGTAAGAATACTACTTTTACCTCCCTCCATGTTAGCGGTATGTATCTGTATGCTAAGCATGCTTTGAAGATTTCTGCTAGCCATGGTATGAGATGATCCGGCCCATTGTAGAACAGCGGAGAAAATGTGACCGGAACCTGCAGATATGATTCGATAGCCCATCGGACGCTTTCATATGTCACTATGTTGTTTGCTATCACCCAGTCTGCTTTTGTTGGTGTTTTGTTGTTGTTTTGCCACTCTGGTTTGTCGACAATCTTGCAGCTTGGGAAGTGAGTCTCGATAATGATGTGCAGCAGAAAGCTAGGGAACATGAGATGGCATATAAGTTCCATAATATTTCATTTTCCGTTTACGTAATAAGCAATACCTATACAAAACTAGGTTTCCTGTATTGTGGTGTCTAAAAGATAACACTTCATCTTATATAACTTTGTAGATGATTGTAAGTGTATAAAGATAATCGGACATTTGGATAACGTAACATGGTCACAAGCTCAGCATCGTTATAAACCCAGTTGTGGCCCATTAGCTATAGCTGACTGGACTCAGAATAGGCATATATGGCTGCACTATGTAGAGAGCAGCGACGGCCTGGTAATTGATGATGACGTTCTAAGGTAAGTTTTGTAAACAAATTTAGGTAGTACGTATAATTCGATTCAAACTTTTTGTCGTCGCGGAAGTAAGCTGCGAGTGTATCTTTGCTTGGCTGATCCCGAATATTGCTTTACCGAAACGCACGAAGTTCGAGAAGTCATACAGTTTGATTCGAATAATACCATCATTGGGCTAAAGTCATTGAGGTCAGTGACTACGACGATACACACATCGCCCTCTCATCCCCAAGTAAGCCTAGCTTGTGTTATGGGTACTAAAATGACTGATGAATATTTTCATGAATAATATACTTAAATACTTTCTGTAAAGTATTACAGTAAACAGAACAGACAAAAGAGGCTTTGGCCGTGGCTGGTTACGACCCTACCGACAAAGACATGCCGCTGTGCGATTTAATGATCCGTTTGTGCGATTTAATGACGCGTAGAAGGTATGACTACCATCCTTCTCACAGGTTAGCCGCTACCATCTTAGATTGCATCATTATTTACTACCAGGCGAGATTGCAGTCAAGGGCCAACTTGTAGTGGAATATAAAAAAAACACCCATTGCGGGATTCGAACCCACAGCCTTGGACACAGAAAGCAGGGCCGCTCCCCACTGCGCCAACCGTCTGTAAAGTAATTTTATCTCACGAAGCGAGGCGTTTTCTTTACTAATAACAAGCTCAAAAAAGTGCGCATTCGAGCAAGAATTTTGTTGTTGGTCGGACGGAAATTTTAACGCCACCACGGCGCGGTGTCTCCTCAAACATCTGAATATTTTAACTCGTAATAATGCCTAAAGTAACCAAATGCACAAAAACGCTACGAAAGTGTGCGTACTACGCAGCGTAGCGACGAACGCAACGCGCGACGCGACGGTACTGAGAAATAGCGCACTTACCCACCCATTTCGTGGAATAAAAATGCGGTAACAGAAGTACCTACATTTTCTGATGTTTCTGAGATAATTTCAATTTGCAATAGGTACATCCTTTAGTACGTAGTTCGTTACTTTTGAAACAGGCAGACGACGATGACGGTGCACGGTGCTAGCCGTTTTATTTAATATTTTTATCAAGTTATTAGTTATAAACTCAACATCCTTTTCCAGGTCAACTGATTCTCGATACTGGTCAATACATGACGTACAAAGGTATTTTCTGGGGGAACTTCACTGTGAACAAGTTCTGTTCAGTTATCAATACCCCAACCTTCGTTTGCCATCGTCTATTGGCAGCTACCTCTGGAAATTAAATACCGCATTGAAGTTACCATCACCTCTTTATTGGAAAGAATTGCACAGATCATTAGAACTTACATTAAAGGTCTGTTCGTTCTTTATCAAGGCATTACCGACCCCATATAGGCACGCTGGTAGGGTACGGCAGGGTGATTGGGTATCTCATAACAGGCTTGCAAAATAATAATATATTTATTACTACGACAAAACAAACTTCGCTACCTAGCCCCAAAGTAAGCGTAGATTGTGTAATCGGTACTAAAATTGGTTCGGTATTGGACAGTGTATTGGACAGCAGAGTCACTGCCCACTGAGCCAAATGGCTGTCGAAATGCATAAATCGTGCGATCTTTGCTGTCAAAAGTCACTTTTGTATTTTTATTGTATGCAAAAGTGACGTTCCACAGTAAAGATTAACAACAACAACATGTCTCCTCTCGGAATAAGAAGAGTTCAGGCCGTAGTCCACCACGCTGGTTCTGCGCCGACTTCACATGTCATTGAGAACATTTTGAAGAAATGTAAGCCACACTTTTATCAATGATGATGGAAGTCTCCAGTCTCCAGATCTTTGACAGTTGTACACAGGCGTTGTTTTAGCTGTAAACTAAGAGTTAGTTTACCGCTTTTTTTCCGGAATTCGCCTGTTTACTTACATTCATTTTTCACTTCTGTAATGTTTTCTATACCGACCTTACCTGTCTATATGCTAGCAGTAGCATTATAGACTAAGCAATTTATGTTAGACTACTGCTAGTAGTCTAACATAAATTGCTGAATCTACCATTATTTAATCTATCATTTTCCGATTTATTTTTAAATTTTCCTTCTTCCATAATAGAATCTGTTTCGTTACAATAGGTAGCTTGTCAGAGTTAATAAAAGCGCTATTTACTTATCTGTTGTTACCTAATTGTTATCTTAGAAAATCGAAGTGAAGCAAAAGCAAATGGATCGCCTGATAATATCGGATCAGCTAATTAGGATCGAGCGTCTAGACTATTTTAAACGGAAGTCCTTTTTAAAAAGTCTCATGAGTATAATTAGGTAAGTATCAATTCCTTCTTTCTATAACTCCATCAGCTGTTTCTGCAATTATATTACACTCTATGCTTTTAATCATATTACACTTGTTAGCAAAGTTTGCGCAATAATTCATAAATTAAATTGCGACCGGCTCTGGTAACACCATCGAGCTTATTACACTATTTTACTTGCTGACCTAGCGTTTATTACCCACACATCGTTTTTGCTTGAATATGTACCTACTGAAAACGTGCCGTTTGTTGTCGACAGGTTAGAATACAATGGTCACGAACGCTCTTCTTCCCGCGAGTGCCTTAGTAGGTGACTAAGGGAATATAATAAATATCGTGCAGTATCGTTCTCTGTGCTATTACTACCATCTACTGCCATCACCAACCCGTCTGCTCAACGCTGTGATTATGAGCAAACCCTCCCGGCCTTTAGTCCAGCAGTGGAATGTTATAGGGTTATTGATTTATTGACCAAAATACCTATTATAGGTTACCTTAAGTTTTCAGGATAGATTACAGCTGGTGTCGTTAGAAAACTTGTGTTGTACACGATTGGAAGGCATTCAAGTCCTTCAAACGCTTTCCTGCTTCGTAGCTAACACGTTGAAATATTTATTCCTTTGGCGGTTCGTGTTGCCCAATGAGAATCCTATCCTTATCAACTACAGCTATACCACTGGTAAGTGAAGTTATTTTACTAGGTACATAATCCTCATTATGATCATCATTAATCGGCCTATGCATGTCCATTTCTCGGCCGAACCTTTCTATTTTATAAAAGAGCAGTTGACGGTTTTTTTTTGGTGTATAGTTAAGTATAAGAGTTTCTGGATATAAGATACGGTGTTTGTTTCTCATGAAACATGGTTATTTTCCTGTGTCTCTAACTGACGACATTTCGTTCGTTTAGCTTACACTGAACGGCAATTCAAGTGAATGAAACTGAAATCCATCAGTGTTTAAGTAATAGGATTGTAAGAAAATTATATCCAAAGTTTAGGCTGGTAGCAAACACAAGATACACAAATGTGTAACATCAGAGTCTCTTAAAAGAACCCCGTTCAAACGATTAAATTCTTGTGATAAAATTTTTGTTGTAAAACGTAGTGAGTATATTCTCTTTGATATTTTGGGCATCAAAATCTTTGATTTTTTGAGAACTATGACATTAGCAGTTAATACGTTTAACTTTTGCCATTATTTTAATAATATGAAATAAGAAGAAGGAGAAGAAATGTTAGTAAAAATGTGTGAAAAGAGAAAAACATTGCAAATTGGAGGATGAGTTTTAGATTCAATAACATGATAGTATGCGGCCCCAGCTTGTTAGTTCTGTGTCCCTGTTTAAAGTTCATGTGTTTTTTCTTACCTTGTGCCGTTTTATTGCTGATGACGACAGTCTACTTTGTAAACATGTTCTCTTATTACACAGATGTAGCCGGAGAGTAGCTAAATCAGTTCATTAGCACTGCTTTTTTATAATTAATGCAGGCTAAAATAAAACGATGAACAATAAATGATTGCTAATTATATTACGTAGTTTTTTCACTGTTGTTATTATTATTGGCATCTGTTGCCTGCAACCTCTTCTGCGTTTGTTTAAGTTTTAAAAATCCCGTAGGAACAGTTTATCCCGGGTCTGAATATATTCAATCTTCAAGATGAAAACTTTACTCTCTTTGTAAAATTTGTAAAAAATAACTATGCGGAAACGGTACCCCTGTACTTTCGTATGTAAGTAGGCTGGATGCAGCCAGATAGCTTGCATCTGGCAAATTTCATCAAACGTAGCTAACAAAGAAACAAACTAACTGACAGACAATCTGGGGGACTAAAATAATCCGGGGTCCATTGTAGCCAATGTTAGTTAATGGTAGTTTAGCTTCCTTTTGGCGAATAAAGATTCCGCACAAATGAATATTAAACACAAACAATAGTTCATCTCTATAATTATAGTAGGTAGGTATAGATAATATAACATAAAGATATGACATGTGTAGATGGGAGGTCGCTGGCTTTTAACCTCTTTTAACGAACGTTTCCATAGTGATGTTTTATTATTGATTGCGTCGATACTATTTGTTTCCGTTCGTCATTCTGTCAATGCTTTCATTTTTCAATACTCAGTGAAGATCTAATCATTAATCCGTGGTGAAGGAGATGGCGACTGACGAGGACAAATTTAAAATAGCAAAACTATTACAAGGACTTGAAGTACCGGAAGTAAAGTTATCCGAACGTTGCAACGAGCTAGTTAGAGATTTTCATAAGAAATTCGATGGGAATATGAGTATTGAGGAAATGGAAGATGAAAGTTATGGAAATCCTTACGTGCCAGATAGAGAACTACTTGAGGAAAACGAAAACAAGTTACAGGAACTGCTAGCGGAGAGTAAACGGTGCGTCAAAAATATAATATACCATAATTCATACTATAGTTATACAAACATTGCAAAGACTTTATATTTGAGTGTGTTGGTTTATTATATTTTTATTTATTACATCACCAGTATTACAAAATAAATTATAGAAAAAGCTAATTGAAGTCTAGCCAACCTAAAGTAAAAATGTTATTTTAATTTTAAATAATATAAGTATAGATAGATACCTAGGTAAGAATGTACCAACTTATTATTCATTGTTCTAGTACGAAAATAACCCACGTCAATATCAGCACTGCGGATCCTAAAAGACCCTGGCGTACTAATTCCAACAAAGAGAAACTTCTGCGTATCGAAAACGAATTGAAAAATCATATCGAGAAATCTGCTACGACTATAACTCCGATGGATGAGCAGCAAATGAAAGATTTGGTAAAAGAGTGTCTAGAAGAAACGTTAATCTCTCCACCTGTTAACTCAAATCGGTTGAGAGATACCGTAGACGAAGCTAGAAGAAATCTGCCAAACTTTCAATACAGAACCATTGAAAACTCTACTGCAACTACAATTTTACCACAAGCTCATAGCAGCGGAACGACTTCGCCGACTGCAGAAGTGGAAAATCCTAAAACAGATCATCATCATCAATAATTCTAATGATATTTTCATAAGAAAAATATTCGCAATAAACATATTAATATTCTGAGTTGGTTGATCTTTTTTCGTGAAACGAAGATTGTATGCAGCTTGTTCTTTTTTACTCAATATCTTAGAAAGCTTACTTCACTACATTGCAGTATTTACTTCAGGCAATACATAAATTTTATAAAAACAATGATTGAGGCACGTAGATTTTTCAGTTTTAATTTACTTTCCCGTTTAAAATAAATGAGCCGAAGAATTAGTTTTTGTTTGTATTTACTTCAGTATAAAAAAAGCAAAGTTAATAAACATATGCATGCCGCAAGTTCTAGAAGTTGAACGTTGCATACGTACTTATAGCAAAGTAAATGCAACTAGCAAACGTTTCTATCTTTTAAATCTAGGATCTTTATTTTGTACCTGCTCTGCCACGCGGTTTCACCCGAGTCGTAACGTATTTTTATATTCGCTAGCTATTAAAGCTGCTAGTCAGATATATTTCCTCCTGGATGTTTTGTAGATAATAATAAATACTTTAATCACATAGATATCTTTACATAATTTGTAGGTATGTAGGTCATCAATAGTATTCTCCGCGCACGCACAAAAAATTTATTTTATGGTCAATATTTTGCCAATTCCGGTTACATTATAGCAATATTCTTCAGTCTCAAATTTTTTAGATATAAATATATATAATTACTAGCTGATCCGCTACTTCGTCTGCATCAAATCTGTTATTATCGGATTTAATATCTAAAAAAACCAAGAACCTAACTGCAGCGCCACCTACCGGGTCCAGATTTATTTCCAAACTATATAATGAAGAAGAGGAAGAGGAAGAGGAGGAAACTTATTGTTTATCGGGATAAAAACTATCCTATATGTTGACCTGGAATATCAGCTACCACTATACCAAATTTTATTTAAATCCGTTCAGTAGTTTCCACGTGATGTCCGGACAGACAGACAAAAATTAAATAAAAATCTGTTTTGGTCTCAGTATCGAGCATATTACTATACTATGAGCATCCCCCGGTCAAAATTTTAAAAATATATTCAATGTACAGAAATCATCCAGTTACAATCTAGTACTCAGGTCTAGTAGTTTCACAGCCTATTCGATACAAACAAACAAACAAACAAAACAATCTTTCCTCGTTTTAATGTTAGCATATATTATATTATTTCGGTTAATTTTAATGTTATTGAACACTTCTCCACTGATTTGAAAGACAGATTCCAGAAGAAGCCGGCAAGAAACCGGCAATTGTTTTTAAATCATTTATCTTATGGAATAGAGAGCGAGATGCATAACAATCTACCTCATCTTTATGAAATTCATCAATATTAGTATTAGAATTTATGAGTAAGTAGTTTATTATAATTATTTTGTATATATATATGTTAATAATTATACTGGTACCTACTACCTATAGGTATGTTATAAACACATTGTCTGTCTTGTCATTTATCGGTTATACCATTAATTCTAAAATATTAGCTAAAGTAGGTAATTTTAGAGATACCAATTTTAACACATTATTAAACAATGTGTTTATAACATACCTATTCAATTTGTATCAGGAAGTGGAAAGTACATTGACCGGCCGGATAGTCGCCAGTGTTTTGTACGGTGCCTGGCGGAGCTACGCAACCTGCGTGTCCTAGCCCTGGAGTATGCACACATCGCAGATGGCAGCGGCTTTTGTCTTCTTTCATTATTACCAGTTATAAGGAGACCTTATTTTCGCTTACAGGTTTGATTAAGCTTATTTTAAACCTAATCCGTACAAATGATTTTTTTTCTTACGTAGTATTTCTTGTCGTCAGACTGTCTCGTTGGTCAAGCGGTTAGACAGACCACCAGCTCGTGGGATTGATTCCCGGGACGTGATGAAAATTGTTTTGCTATGTTGTGCGTTCAAGCTAAGCTCTGGGCTTCTTTTTATACCAGTACCGCCGCGAGATAAATATTTATATCTACCTTTTACTCTGCCTAATTTCTAGGTGACTCCATTATGTAATCAACATTGTATTGTATTGTATTGTTCCATAACAATTAAATAACATTTACAAACATTGTAAAGAGTACTGTAGAACTAAAAGCCAGCAATTTTAGATACGATATGTTGTCTTAAAATATGTTCAAAATAAAATGTTATAAAAGATTGTAACACAAGCGATTCTTTGGTAAAGCAAAATAATGTCATGTCATCATCTCATCGCCTCATTTAAACAATTTTACATATAATAAAATAAATATTAGGTAGTTTGGTAGTCAATATTAATTGAAATGTATGTAATGTTCTTTATAATCTGTATCCAGTTGATCTGCCGGGAAGACCAGATCCCTGGGCGGGCGAGACATTCGCTTGGCGTTGGAGGCTTCGAAATCCCCGACACGGCATGGCGCCGCGTTTCCATTGCCTGCCCCGATCTCTATCTTTTAATGGTTTTCTGTTAGTGTTACAGGCTTTGTGCCTTATAGTTACTACTGCTAGAAGTAACCTCTTCCTAAAAAAGTTTGGAACTAAATCTACATGATGGCATGTGACTACATAAAAGTCGGAATAGGCTATAAGTAACCTAGGGCTATATTTATCCGTTACCCATAAAACATGTAATTTTTTGGTAGTCCTAATAAAAAAAATATATAGCCTTTGTTTTGTTGTTAGTTACTGCTTTTCAGAATAGTTTCAGGTATTAATTATAATTAATATCCGAAGTCAGATAGAACAAATGAATGCCTTGGTGCGACGCAATGGGTCGTAGAATAACGGATGATAGTTTTGAGAAAAAATTACAGGTTATGTTTTGCCACGGTAATCTGTAACTGTACTCTGTAGTTACACATTACCGTGGCAAAACATAACGAAGCACCGCTCGTAGTGACATAAATGAAAATATTCTTTTATAAATAGAATAACATCTGTGAATATTACTCTTCATATTTCGTCTATGACCGCAATAGATCGTATCCGGGACTACGACAACATTCGGCGTTTCCTTACACCCAGCCTTCCGCTGCGCGAAACTCATCTGCAACTTGGCATCGATTTGAATGTCACACAGCGACAAGATTCGGATATCAGCTGTTTTATACGTTATCTTGGCTATCGATATGCTGACACACTCGGTGAGTAATTAAAATAATATATTTTTTTGGTAATTCAATAGGTACTTAAATATAATGTAAGGTTATAGTTAACCTAACATCATGCAATATGCTATATATCTTGGAACAAATGGGAGAGGATTGCCAAGCGGTACATGGCGCACACTGATAAGTGACAAATGTAAAACTTTTGAACACCTTGACTCAAAGCACCGCAACAAAAATATTTGGACAAAGCCTTTCTATACATATAGGTAATATTAATACAGACGTCAACTTTACTGCGGGTCGTGCCATCAAATTTTTAAAAGTAAATTTGGCTACGCTTGGGATATCCGCGCACGTTTCAGGTGATGAAGCTAAGGTGTCGCCTTTGACGGATACGTCATGGAGGACATCATGGGAAATATTCAAATTAATATTTGTAATCCATACTTATATGGCACTCGAATCATTTGATGTGCTGCGATAATCATTTTATATATCATGCAGCAAAGGACGTCGTCAAGGTTAGAGCTAGGCGAATCTAATCATCCATAAGCCTACTAATTTCCCATTGCTCAACGAAGGCCTCCTCTCTCGTCATCACTATCAACCCATTGCCCACACAGGTCCTCACGGGTTGGATCCGGGTCCACAAAGCTGGCCACATGCGGATTGGAGAACTCTCGGGCATGCAGGTTTCCTCACGATGTTTTCCTTCACCGTTAAAACAAGTTATCTTTTAAATTTCCTAAAATTAAACACGCACATAACTACGAAAAGTTCAAAGGTGCGTGTCGAAGATCGAACTCAGTCACACCGAAAGGGAGCCTGCAGCTCTAACCATTGGGCTATCGCCGCTTTCGAGTCGAACATGTGACCTACTAAACTAACGAGGCAGTGTCCACAGATTTATAAAACCTAAAAAAAATCTTGTGTTCCTTACTAGTAACGTTGAGCATCCACCAATGGCGTTCAGTGGAAGTACCAATGCGTCGCATTTTTGAGCTGATGCCACGACTTGTGCGGTTCCTGTACATAGGCCTTGTCAACACTGCTGATCTGCACGATGCTCTCATCATGATATCTTGCGGAGTTTGTGAGAGTCTGTACCAACTTATTACACTCAATGTCTATTACTTTGTATTATCTTTTAAGAATGTGGACTATCATAAAGATTTAAGCGTAGGTACAATAACAAACAGTACCTACGCTTTAATCTTTATGATCTCTGAATGGAGTGATAATTTATAACATATAACATGCACTATGCATGTTACATATTATAAATCTTCTGTATATGGTAGAGGTAAGCCAAGAAATCAAAAGATATGAATGTGATATCCTGTAGTAATCATAATTTATCATAATACTAGAATTGCCCCACATTTTTATCTAAGTACATTGCACCCGTGCGAAGCCGGGTCGGGTCGCTAGTATTTATAAATAATAAACAAAATCCACTCCTCTCTTCTAATAGGAGAGAGGAATCTAGAATTAACACCATACCGCTCCAATAAGAGTTGGCGGGCATTAATGATGATGGTCGGTAACGGAAACAAAGAGAAACATTCAGGCATAGCGAACCTGTCCTAGGCAGGAGGAAACGCAAATTCCATAACACCTGACTTCGGCAAACCTAGCTTCCCTATTACCTAATATTTGTAGAACATGAATGAGATATTGGTCCCATTCGAGTAAAGAGATGAGTGTTACTTTTTCCTTCGGTAACACCCATTGGTGAGTGTAAAACAGGTTAAGTTAATATCCAACGTTTCCTCAATTAGAATCAGAAGAAGAAGAAGAAGAAGAAAAAGTCTTTATTGCACATACAAATATAAGATCAGGTTAACAAAAAAAATAAAAAATAAAAACTATACATATGCACAAAGGCGGTCTTATCGCTTGAAGCGATCTCCTCCAGACAACCTTTGGTTGAAGAAACATATTAGAGAAAACGGGATTCTGCAATAATTAAATTGTGCTAATTATAAACATTACATACTAATACTACATATATATAGTAAAACATATATATTTATAAATTTGTATATAAATATCAATATATATATTTATATCAATATATAAACTTAAATACATATTACTATTTAAACATACACATAAAATACATAGATATTTTGCTACATACTAGACTGGAAATAGTCTGAATCAGTTATATCATTATAATTAATACAATAATTATTTTATTGAACAACAATGTTTATTATTTAAAATGTAAGGTTTTATACTAATACCTACCTAATTGCCCCGCAAACTTATTGTTTAACTGAGTTAAAATTTATTTAAATGCACTATGCATTGCGTGTGTAGAGTAAGTTACTTATGGTCAGTAATTTTTAGTATACTTTAGGAAAATATTTTCTGTGTTTAAGATCTGTCAAATAAGAAAATCGAAATTTAAAAATAAACTAAATTAAATGCTTTTTATACAGAGATGAAGCAAATTAACATACAAATTCAAGACGAAGAATCTAAAAGATCTTATATGGCGAAAGTAGCAGACAACCTAACTGAAAAATTTAAAGATATAATGGAACTGTTTGATATTTCTTTCTGTATTAATGTTTACAAATCATAATTTTTTAAAATAAAATATCTTTTTAGTTGTACCGACTTGTTTTTTTTTGTGTTACAATTGACATTATACTTTTAGTAAAATAACTAGATGTGCCCTGCGGCTTCCCCCGCGTTAATTACGGGACGCAGCTTACTGCTACAAGACTACACTCCACCTACCTCAATTAATTGCTAACGGAAAGTTTTTCCATCGTAGGTACTTGTAGTGCCAACTATACAAACCTATTAACTATATATATCAAGTACCTATAAGATAGAATATAATATTAAGTATAAGATAGAATTTCAACATATCAAAACCAACGTCTGTGGGCGAATAATATAATTACTTGTTTTTGCTTTTGAACTTTAATTTCCCACTATTTGAAACCTTCATCACGTAAACATTGCCAAACTCAAATGACCGGTCCACAAATCTATTCCCGTTTTGCCTTAATTTAAAATACTTTTAATTCCCTATAATAAATAACTGCAAATAATGTAACGCATAACAGCAGCACTACGTCCATTAGTCTCAGCTCATATCACTAACAAAGAATAGTCATCGTTAAAGGAAGAATCGAAATTAGTTAGATGATTCGTATGCTAAAAGGAAATGCCAAGAAATTTTCTAACATTTTTTATTTCGTCCTAGCACTGAAGTACTGATAAATGTGGCAACACTTCATGTATTCAGTATCGCTAAGCCTGTAAGTTAAGTTAGAGGTTTGCTGCTGTCAGCTGAGAAGTTCGGCCCTCTATATCCAAGCATATTCATCAGATCTACACGAAATTTGGGCAAAACTAAACTGATAGTATAACCTGTTCAGTAAAAAAATTAGGGCACATCTAGTTGTCAATAAATGTTTGTATTGTCAAAGGCACCGCCGTACCACCGTAGCGGCAGATGTTCCGCCAAGCAATTTAGCATTCATAATTTAAAATTGTTTGTCATCACTAATGGTGATGGTGAAAACTACATATTATGTTAACCTAAAACTAAAGATGGGAGGGTTCCAAACGCGCACTGGTCTTGTGAGAGCCCAAAACAAACTTAGCCGGGATTAGGGGTATAGCTTATTAAAACTGCCACTAGCCGTAACAGATTAGCCCGCTACCGTCTTAGACTGCTATTTATACTTAATGCTAACTTGAAATGAAAATAAAAAAAAGCTGACAAGTGCGTTTGTTTTTGTACCTATATCTGGAACTGCCAATCCGAACTAAGACAATTTTTCAGCGTAAGTAAATAAATAATAAATAAATATACTACGACAATACACACATCGCCACCTAGCCCCAAAGTAAGCATAGCTTGTGTTAGGGGTACTAAGATGACTGATGAATATTTTTTTGAATAATATACATAAATACTTAGAATATACATATAAACACCCAGACACTGAAAAACACTCATGCTCATCACACAAACATTTTCCAGTTGTGGGAATCGAACCCACGGCCTTGGACTCAGAAAGCAGGGTCGCAGCAAACTGCGTCAATCGGCCGTCTAAAGTTCGGCTGTAAAAATCGGCCGTAAAAAGCGTAGTGAAAAATGTTCAAGGTTACATATTACCTACATAGACCTTTTTGATTTTAATTGACATAGAGTAAGTTCTCTAAATATGGACCAGTCTTATAATATGGACCATAGCAACATTAGGCAAGATGGCGCTGCTGTCAATGTGAAATTAGGTGCATTTGATGGCCTAACCTGGCCGCGTTCCACCAGTAAATTCTAGCGGAGCTCCATGTGCGTACGTGTCAGCGGCAACCATTTTGAGATTATAGCGATTATAGCTATTTGATGTAAATTTTCGGTAAGTTTTGTAACATTATTATTGCTACAATTATAATCAATATATTTGAACTGTCCCCATTCGGGAAACGTTATAGTGTTAATAATTATTCGTCAAGTAATTCGTAGCTGTATCTTATAACATTATTTTTTTACCAAATTATAACTTTGATATTGTATCATTTTATAATATGGACCTATGAATGGTTTTAAAAATGGACTAGTGGTCCATATTATGATCCATAGTCCATATATTGTAAACCATGTTCACTTTTTGTTTTAGGATATGGCGTTAACACCTAAACAAAGCAATAGGCAAATATGGGACAAAGATTCTATGACTATGGCGATATTGGCTGTTCAAGAGCGACCCATCTAAAGAGCTATCAGATTTCATATCCGCTGGTCCTTCCATACGTATGTTTTATTTATCTCCACAACATTTGTTTCCTGTACCAAGCTTAAAGACAAAATTGAGTAACAGAGGAAGAAAAGCAACTAAATCCACTTTTTTTACTTCATCAACATATAAACTTGATTTGGAAACATCAAAAAAGCAAAAAGAAGAAGTAGAATCATTGAAAAAGAAAACAAAATTTTATAAAAAAGAATGCAGGGGACAAGAATAAATCTGAATTTAAAAGAAAATTAGACGAGAAATCAAAGAAAATTATAATGACAAAAAATAAATCTGGACCAAAGAAAAAACTTGAAACGGAGCTAAGGAAAAAAGAGGAGACAAAGAAGAGACCAAAAACAAATGTAGAACATAAGAAAAAACAATCGAAAATCGAATCGAAAGAAAAAGCTCAAAAAAAAGAAAACACATGAAAAATTACGAAATTCAACTTCTAGTTCCGAGGATGGTAACTATTCGGTAAATGATGATACTGACGAAAGTCCTGATCGATCCCAGAATGATAATGCAAATGCTATTTTCCAAAGACGTTCGCGGAGAACAATGGGTACAATGCCCTTCTTGTCAGCTATGGGCACACGAAGAATGTGC
Organism: Pararge aegeria; assembly: GCF_905163445.1. Classification (NCBI taxonomy): domain Eukaryota; kingdom Metazoa; phylum Arthropoda; class Insecta; order Lepidoptera; family Nymphalidae; genus Pararge; species Pararge aegeria. The sequence goes on from NC_053208.1 coordinate 9,899,537, forward strand.
AGATGCAGAGAGTGTTGTTGTTGTGTGTGAATTTTGCAAAGAGAATTAAGGAATAAATATTAGTTAATAATTGATTGTTTAAGACCATTTTTACAATAACCATTATTGTATCTACTACACTGAGGGACGTTATTATAACTGTTGAATAAAAATGGATATTATTCGCTATTGAACGTAGTGTGCTCCATATTAAACACCATAGGTCCATTTAAAAAACCTAGTGGTCCATATAGAGCTGCTTAATTTAAAATGTTTAAATTTATAATATTTTACTGAAAAATTAGGTTTGTTAAACAATTTGTTCCTTGAAGACATTTTAAGTATAGCTTATAAATCTAAAATAGTTTATGTTCTGATTGAATTTAAAAAGACTGATTTAGCTTCCTTATTTTGTGTTTTATTTAAACAAATCCTTATGGTAGTCCATATTTAGAGAACTTACTCTACATTATGTAAATACATTATTGGCCGGACCTCGGTCCCCGAGCACGATCACCCGCTCGGAGGAAGATCGTTCTATTGTTACGGTCGAGCATATCACCTATAGCTCTACTAGCATGCCTGAGAGTTCTACATAATGTTCTCAAAGGTATGTGGAGTCCACAAATCCGCACTAGGCCAGCGTGGTGGACTACGGCCTTAACCCCATCTCATTGTGGGAGGAGACCCGTGCCCTGTAGTAGGCCGGTAATGGGTCGATATGATGAACTACATAGGATAGGATCAAATAAATAAAACTTTTTTTTTTAAAGTAAAAATGGTTTATTTTAAATGTAGCCAATATTGTTATATTATAACTATAGTTACCTAAGTAGGTACTCTGTTGCTTTACATTACTCTTTATTATTAATTTTTTAGTAATAATTAACAGACTAATCAGATGGTCCACCTGATGGTAAGTGGAAACACATCGCCAAGAAACAGTGCAACACTTTGCAGGGTATGCGAGGGCATGTCCTGCAAAGTACCGGCTTGTGTCCATCAATTTAAGGCATAGGTTTTAATCCTCATGTGACGGTAATTAAACCGGCAACCACGCCCTTCAGACCGCAACACAGCGATGCTGCTTGGCGGCAGAACGGCATAGCGGTAGTACTTACCCGGGCGAGCTCTGTCACTAAAAGCTCTACTACTCGTGAGGATATATATTCCTCGGCACTCCTAAAACAAAAAGATAACATATGATAACATATTTAACCATTAACTTTCAAAATTCCCAACTCTAAGAAATGAAGACACTTTGGGGTAACTTTAGGTAAAATACTACTAACGAATACTAAAACAGTGGCGGCGAACATGGGCGTCGGCAAGACGGTTCCAAATGGGTGCAAAACGAGCCCTAAAATTAAATTACAGGAGGTAGCAGTAAATATTCTGCCATGATAAAATTACCTACTAAGGGTGTAAGAGATGTGCTAACAAAAACTGAGTCCAGGGATTCGTAAATAGTTACGATTACGAGCGTTCGAATTTTTTCGGTCTTCTCAAGAATTTGACTACATTCTTATGATAATTTTTTAACTTAACATCGGGCAATAGGTCTCTACATAATCACCACCGAACTCCCGACTTTCGTTGGGTTGCGCAAATGCATTTATAGATTTCAGACATTGAACGCACTGTTTGCGATACATAGCGCGCTTGCTTTAAAATCACAAAATCGATAATCCATTATTCGAGACAGTAATAGTTTTTGTTTTAGGCATTTAGTGTAACTTCTTTACAAAGTTTCTTTTACATAAGATAATGGCACAAGGCCTCGAAATTTAGTCGCTTCGGCGGTAGATGGTTCCAAGATCAGGCTTCAGTTCAATTTGTTAAGACAAAACAGGAACCATTCATTAAAGCGAAGAGTAAAAGAGATTCGATACAAGGAACGTTACAGAGCGTTTCATCATCATCATCATCATCTCAACCAATTGACGTCCACTGCTGGACAAAGGTCTTTTGTAGGGAGTTCCACAATGCACGGTCCTGGGCCGCTTGCCTCCAACGGCTCCCAGCTACTCGCCTGATGTCATCTGTCCACCTCGTTTGGGGCCGACCTACGCTGCGTTTACCGGTGCGGGGTCGCCATTCCAGCACCTTAAGACCCCAACGTCCATCGGTTCTCCGAGCTATGTGCCCCGCCCATTGCCACTTCAGCTTCGCAACTCGCTGAGCTATGTCAGTAACTCTAGTTCTTCTACGGATCTCCTCATTTCTGATTAGATCACGTAGAGACACTCCTAACATAGCTCTCTCCATCGCCCGCTGAGTGACTCTGAGCCTTCTTATGAGGCCCATAGTTAGCGACCATGTCTCTGATCCGTAAGTCATCACTGGCAACACGCACGAGCGTTTACAGTGTTCCAAACAACACGTCAAGGCGGGGTAGGTAATTGGGCTTTGAATTATTGTGATAACGGAGAATTTTTGCGTGACCCGAAACCAGCGAACTCCTTGCTGTAGCATTCCAAAAAATACCTTTCTGTACATGTGGAAAAGACTGCGAGCTTAATTACTAGATAGGTACGATCGATAAATGCATTATTAATTTAAAATTGTTGATCCTTTTGGATCAGAATTACAATCAGTATTTTATTGACATCAAACTTTTTGCCCCCAATTATGTGTGGTTACTTGATACTTCCTTTTTTTTACATTTTTTTTTTGTAGTTTTTTTATATATTTTTTATTTTTCCCTTTATACTATATGAATTGTCTATATTATGATTACAGTTATATTTATTAAGTTTATATATACGTATGTGAAATTATAATTTATTTAAATTATATCTAAGTATTATTTTGTATACACCCTAACCCTTAAGGCTTCTTAACAGTTAACATCATGTAGTTTGGTGGGTTGCCCTTTTGAAATCGCTTTTAAGCGATACACGGCGGCGTGTACACTTCCTTTTTTTTCAGTTGTACTTTTTATTACTTTACGAACAATATCCAAAAAAATCTATTTTGATATCATTATATCATGTGCAAATATTATTTTTCCTGCATTAAGTAATGGTAGTAAACTTACTGATCACATTGCTTCAAGAGATTGTTGAAGTTTCGAAACCCGAAAACGAAAAGTCCTTAGTAGTAAAGTTAAGAGTTAAAAGTTAAAGGCCTTTTGAAGGCCACGGCTGTGTAGAGATCACTTACAGACGGTTTCGATGTGTCGTGATATTTAGATGATTTGAGAACTGTCCGGAATTTTGGCACGACAGTGCAGTTACATATTGTCACAAAAATGGTGATTGGTACATACCAATTTAACAAGGGATATACCACGTGCCCACCTGCTAAATCACTGGAACATGGAATAGGAGAAGTTTACCCCCGTTTTTTAATACACATATATTATTTGGATATTATTTCCACTTGTGCGCCAGTGCTCTGAGAGTTGATAAAGCTGTGGGAGAAGATAAATTTATATCCTTTTGTCTCCTGGCCATGCTAGCCGTGCTGGCGGTATAGTTGTATACCCAATGTACTAGTGCCTACCATTGGTACGGTGAGTTTATAACGTGAAGCGGTTAAAAGGTTTGAAGCGTACCCATGTCAATAACTTTATTTGTGCACTTTAGTAAGACAGAGATAGCAATATAGTTTAAGAGGAACAACATTACGTTAGAATGAGACATCACGTTTTTTCAGTGGGTAGATAATATTGTATGTTAATACATTTACTTACGTGTACTATTAACTAATTACATGTAATCAAGCTTTTGTTTATGTACTTAAATATAATGTAAAGGAATATTTATTGTTTCTGTAAACTTAAAACTACTTAGGGCATAATCAAATCACATATGATAGATGCGCATAGTTACTATTTACTATTTAGAACTACTTATTCTACGATTATGTGTATATATATATATTTATATATATATATATATATATATATATATATAAATAACTACGTCTCCTCTGTACAATAAAATAAATATGGAGTAAGTTTTTTTATATTACCGGGAGATCCGGTATGAGAAATGTATATCTGTTATTTATAAGTGATAAACGATAATTGATAGATAATAAACGCATTAACATATCACGAATACGTGGCCTAATCAAATCGCTTATGGATAGTATTAAATAATATTTCTTTAAATTAATTTTAGGAAACCTACTTCCATCATAAATTATTTAAAAAATCCTACACAAGTTAAGATAATATACCCTGCAGAGTTAAAAAAGTAAAGCTTGCCTTATTCCCCCTGTGCCCAACTGTGGGCTTGCCAGGTTTAAGCAGGTGAATGAATGAATGAATGAATACACTTTTATTGTACACCAAAGAAACAAAAAGTAGTTACAAAGATATAAATACAAATCAAGAGAGTACAATTAGGTGAGTACCTACCTAAATGTTATCGATATACATTCATGAGTGATGATTATTTGATCATATTATGTTATATAAAATTAAAGCTATTTTTTAAATTATGTATATTATCAGTTGCCTTATTAAAAACTTGGTTAAAGATGAGATTTACTTTAACCCCTACTTTGTTTCCACGTTTATTTTTTGTTGACTTCGCTTATGCATGGTTGCCTGGATTTAAAGTGCAAATTTAAAAGCGAGCGGCACGAGTTACTGTCTTGCCTGCCTCGGTAAATATATCAGCATATCAATCAATTTCCGGCCCACTACAGGGCGCAGGTCTCCTACAATGAGAAAGGTTTTAGGCCGTAGTCCACCACGCTAGCCCAGTGCGGATTGGTGGACTTTTCATGCCTTTGATTATGGAGAACTCTCAGGCATGCAGGTTTCCTAACGATGCTTTCCTTCACCGTTGGAGCAGTGATATTTTAATTACTTAAAACGCACATAACTAAGAAAAGTTAGAGGTACACACGCTTGGATTCGAACTCGGTCCCCCGAAAGTGTTGCCAAAGTCCTAGCCACGGGGCGATCAACGCTTCGTAATATACATTGATATATTAACTATGTCCATGGACTCATGACGTATATGATAAACGAGGCTAGAGTGCCTAAGAGCTGCTTTGTAAGAAAAAGTTGAAAATGCTTCTGTTTTAAGTAAATCCCACTTTAACATTGCAAAAAAACATTCTTTTGCATAAACGGTCTTAAACAACATGAATTTTCAAATTAAATTAGGTGTATACCTAACGGAACGCATCTAAGTCACACTTGGCGCTCGCGTTTAAAAATTTCGCCTAAAATCTACCATGATTGGACCAAGTTTTTATTAAAAACTTCGCAGTAAGATACAGAATAAAATAAGCTTTCATGATAGTATATCGATAACATTTAGGTACTCACCTGCTTATACCTGGCAACCCCACAGTTGGGCACAGGTGGAAAAAGGCAACTTTTACTTTTTCATCTCTGCAAAGGTATGTTCACTCAAATGGTGTACCATTTTTCTTTAATAACTTATGAGGGAAGTAGATTGCATAAATTAAAAAAAAGTATAAGTATTATTTAAAAGTATCCGTACGCGATAGTACTAGGCAACCTATTCGCGAAATGTCAATGCGTTTATTACCTATCGATTATTTTTATCACTTATAAATAACAGAGGAGGGTATAAATTTCTTATACCGGATCTTAAACTATATTATATATTACTATATTATATATTGTTGTGAACCTTTAATAAGACATGGGTTGATATCAGGAACCGTAGGTACGAAACATGCTTCTATTACCATAAGCAAGTTACCTTGGTCTAGTCCACTCTTTATATCGTCTCAACAATTAGCGTCATTGACGACCGGTTGCTCATTTGCCAGGTAACTTTTCAGCCGCTTTCGTGGCTCCTCTCCTGTGTCCAAAGATATTAATGACAGTTTTCATTTACGATGGACAAGGTAATGCATGAGTACTCAAATAACACCTAATAAAAGAAAATTCCTAGGCATACATTTAACTTTTACCAATCGATTTTCACTAGGCAACTCATATAATCTTGTGTATGGTTGATGCCACTAGGTGGGGTGTTTTGTGTTTGTATCATCACAATTTTCATATAGACAAGGTTAGGCAAGGGATATAGGCAAGGTTATTAAAATAACCGATATTTTTTTTACATCTGTCATGTAAGTTTGAGAGTCCCCGAAACTTTCCGATCCTCCGGTGTCGTACCTAACTATAAATAGCGCCTAACGTTGTTAGCCATCACAAAGGAGTTTTTGAAACAATGCTTTCTCTAGGAATCACTGAAATCGCCAAATGCCTAGGCGTTCGATAAGGGCTATTACTAGGTTTAGTACATAAGTAAACGGACATAAGCATCTTGCGCATAATGCTGGACATGAATTGTATTTCTTTACTTAGGTGCCAAATCGAGTACTTTTTTATTCGGTGTGAAACTGTTTTACGTGATCTTTAGCACCCTGTATTTTCTTAACAACCCGCTCAGGTCTGCTCCCAAAATGATAAGGGTTTAGACCGTAGTCTACCTCACTGGCCCAGTGGGGATTGGTGCGCTTCACACGTCTTTTAGAACAATATTGAGGCATACAGGTTTCCTTACGATGTTTTGTCACCGTTAAAATTTAATCGCTCTAAACACACATAACTTATAAAGTTAGAGCATGGATTCGAGCTCGGCCCCCCCGAAAGTGAAGCCGTAGTCTATAGCTAAATACTAGGCTATCAGTTCTGTATACGAAGCCACAATTCTAAACTACTATTTACCCTTATGTATTTGAAGTCCGCATTTGTAGTCGCTTTGACCCAACTTTCATGACAATATAAGAGAGTGGACCAGTACTAGTCCACTAGGTAGGGTAGCGTAGTTTCCAAGTATGATTGTTGTTCAGAGCAGCGACCTGAGAGCAGAGCTCCGGTGTCAGTCGTAGGCGCAGGCCTTTTTTCACAATTACTCTTAGCTGAACTGCCATGCTGACAGTTAGGCTAAGAGTAAATATTGTTCTTGTACATTGTGATCGTGAGTATAGCTTAGTCCTACACAGGATAATTATTGCGTGGTCAGCAAGTAATTGCGACGGAACTCCTTACCGAGACAGTCTATTTCCATTTTAGTCGCAGTAATTTGAAGTAGATAAACTGACTTACTATCGCTTGAAGCAGTATTACGTATTTTAATATGGTTGACGCTATAGTTTTAAATTTTTAATGCAAATAGGAATATAGAAACGTCAAGGTATTCCATATATAGCTATCATTTGAAAATATTATGCTTTAAGCGCTGTTACTTAGTCTTCTTATGACACTGCTTCAAGTGGTAGTTGGAATTTCGAAACCCAGATTTCGATTAATTAGTTAATTGTAGAAATCTCCGGATTTCCGACGCGACAGTGTTTTACATAATATACTGTCACAATTAATGAGGTAGGTATTTTCGAGTTTGTTTATTTTCTAATCAGTATAATACTTTTCTTTTGAGTCTTTTGGTATTGTTTTATAACTGAGTTTATAGTCCATCGGCATCGAGGATAGATTACTAAATAGCACTAATTTCTTTGTTCCTTAATTAAGTCAGAAATTAAGTTAAAGCTTTTTTTGGTTGTTGGATAATTGTGTATAATAAATAAGAACAATTCCTTACCTACGTGAAAGTGAAACAGCCATAATATTATATTATTATAACTTATGTTTATATACTTATATATAATTACAGGAATATTATGTGTTTTTGTTAATTTAAACCTACTTATGGGATACTAAAGTTTTAAATAACAAGCATTTACTATAAACTATATTGTAACACTCCTTTGTAAAATTACATAAATAGATACCGGTCATTTTGACCATTTCATATATTTATTATTAATAAAAAATAATGAGATATGTAGAAATATAAATATGAACGACATACGGTTAGGCACATGTTTTATATCTACTACACAGGTGGCGATATTCTGCAAGGGTGCTATCCTTGCTAAATATCGCCACATAATTTACGTGGCGCAAAAATGTTTTTTTTTTTTTAATTATTAGTCCTATTTCTGGTAAATATATTATTACTTTGCCTCCAGCACCGCTACCATAGGCAGGAGACCAAAAATGTATCACTCGATTATATCCACTGACAAGAGATAAAATAGTCATGTCATTTCCATTAGACAAAGCAGGGCGACAGGGACAAAGCCTGTTTGAAATTACATTTATATTATTGGTATAGTATTTCCACTAAACTAAAACTTGTGGATAAAACTATGGAGGATGATAAACATTTTGTCCTTTCTCAGTAGAAAAGTGTCTTTGCCCATGCTAGCCATGCTGGGACTTTAAGCAGCATAACCACGACAGTAACATTTATTTTACATCAAATTATATATAGTTTAGTACGTGTTACGGGCCAAGTGATTGCAACAAATAGTTGCGAAAGGTGCAATTTTTGTATCTGCGTGGTTGTTCGGCACTATTGTTAAATATATAACAGTTCTGACCAAAAATGTCATACAAAACTATTTCAGACAACCAACAAACTTTCTTCAAACGGCTCCCGATGCGTATTTAAATGACCTAGAATATTACATCCAAATTCTCAATAATCTAGACACCGGACAAAAACACTATTTTTTCCAGGTTCAGATACTTCGCTCACAACTTTTGATAGGAGCCAATTCCTCCATCAGCTATCTTAGATTTACAGAGGCCATTTTTAAGAGTGCGAGTATCTTTCTCTTGTTTGCTTGTTACTTATGTACAGGTCAATCGCCGCTATCTTGATATATTGCTTATAGATATCTGCATCATGTTAACGGACAAACACTTTTTATCCCGGAATAGCTAATGGAGGAACGTTTTCCTAATACAAATTAAATTTAGCGCTAAGTGTCTACCTGGTAACTATTATCTGAAAAAATTTGGTTTGGCCAGTTTCCATACTTTCATCTAATCTAGCTTCTTTATCATTTTTATTATTTCCGGTCTTAATTTACCTATCCTCTTTAGGGTGTAAACGAGGAATAAGGGCACCGTTAAAATCTTAAGCTATCCTTACACTCACAGCAATTATGTAAGCCGTATCTCATATAAAATAAGATGTCGTGATAAGTCACAGGTCTAGATAATCGTTAGGGTTCTAACTTCAATATGAAACTTAGAATCCCGGTTTACTGGTCTATGCGTATGAAGTAATGCGTCCCTTGTAAGTTCCTGCTTTAATAAATATATTTTTTAATAAAACAAACGCGCGATAAAATTATCTAATAAACTGTAGGTAGGACTTCGAAAAAGGAGCTTACCGAGACCAATTTCATAGGGAATTTTAAAGTTCCGTAGCAGTAGAGTCGGAGTTCGAAAGCTTTACTTTGATAAGGCGGTGGAGTTCAAAAATATCGAGTTAACCTCAATTTTTTTTTCTTTAACGATAATAGTATTTGCAGTGTCGATTGTATCGATTAGAGGTGGGCGTTATACATACAACCCATTATAAACATACTACAGTCTTTATAAAGAGCTTTATTATTTTTAGCGACGATTCGCTTCAGTGATCAACGTGGTTCTACAATCCTGCTCATTCTGGTTCGTTAAATAAATCGTTTTTAAATAAGTGGTTGCGTCGCAAATTCTGTAATCTAGTTTTTATTTTATTTTGAAAAACGGTAAAGTTTTAGTTTTGCTGTAGAAAATGTTGACGAATTCTTCCTTACAAAAACAAAGTATGCGAGTTCCTTTTGACTCTTGACGCTACAAAGTTTCGATATATACCTAGTAAGGGTATCGATTAATCTCTTACTTAATGAACTTCTGTATGTGGCAAAGATTATTACTTTAGGGATAAATTATCTACAATGTAACAATTATTTGTAAGTTTAGAGAAAGTTCTATTATTATTTTACTGGGATATTTCTAATTATTACCACTTTGATTGTTTTGTTTTATTGATTGTATTCAAGTACATATTAATAATATATAAAATGGTACATTTAAAAATAAGGAGTTTTGATTATAATATATATTATACCGGTAAGTAAGTTTGAGTTTCTGGCTGATATTTCCACGAAATAACTGCAAACCACAAAAACAATAGAATATAGTTTCATAAAAATTTACAACAGATGTTATATAAAATTACAGTTCCGCCCACCTCTATAGAGTAATATTGTTTATGATTAACGATAGTTCTACGCCTAATAGTATCGGCGGTATATTCTTATTTTTGTAAGTGGTTATGTCCCAGCTGAATGGTTAGTTTGGGATTTATTACATTATATATCCAAATTAAAACAGGAATGCTATATCTTAGTAAGCACTTAGATAAAGCATAAGCATAGAACAAATTAACGAGTATTATAATGTAGTGTATATAGTACTTTTAGTCGTGTATTTCTTACAAGTTATCAATTGTGTCATAACAATAATATTACCTTCAAAGTCAACACACCATGACGGGCAACTAAGGAACTCTACAATGCGCGCCGATTTATCTACGGTTTCATGTTACATTTTCAATTGATTATACATACATTGGAATAGGAAGCACTCAGTTGATAGTCTTTTAATTTTTTTGTTAAGTATCGCAATGGGGGTTGCATAGCAAATTATACATGCCCCATATCATAAAATGCGATGGCATCTAAAAAAATCTAAAGACTTTTTAAGCCGTGATGGCTAGGTAAATATATAATGGTATTTTATTTTAAGGCCCGTTTAATTTAATCTACAACTATAAAAAATGTTGTTGATAAATCTATTATTGCAGCAATTATTACCCTTTAGTTCATAATATTATATGATTATGATGAAGTAAAAAAAAAGATGACAAGGAGTGCCAAAAAGATCTGAAGTAAATATTGAACTATAACGTACTATAGTACGAAGAAATAAAAAAGACTAAAATAGGATCGAAAAATAAAAAGGGTATACAATAAATAAAGATTATATTTCTTCATATAAAGTTTATTTACATGCAAATAACAGATAGTTAAAATAAAATAAAATAAAACTCAGTAGCGGAGCGAGCAATGCGAGTCGCGCAGCTCATCACATATTTGAGACAAAAAACGATGAGAAATTATCTGTAAAACTGTTTAAAATTGTATAAATTAAAAAAAAAATTATAAATTATGAATTTTAATTATTTTCCATTGAGTTAAAATTAATAATCAATTGTTAAAATTCGTTAAAATGATGCAAGTTAAATCCATTGCGAAAAAAAGACAACTAAGAAATACTTAAATAAATAGAAACTGAAATCATATGGATGGAAATATTCTTCATCTATTTATATTTAACTACCCTATTTATTAAAACTTTTTTGTAATTATATATTTTAAAATGGTACCAATTCTGTTATACACAAATTTCGAAACTAAAGGATGTCCCGTTGCGAAGGACCTACCAATTTCATTACTTTTAAAATTCATGCTCGGCGCATTTGTATTCAACATCAGTCAAGCAAATAATAAAGGTGTTCCTTTTAAAACTTCACTGCCGAGAAACTAAACCCGTGTATTGGGAAAACTTTTTTTGTATTTTTTTTTATATTTAATTAGCATAGCTGTCTATTTCTATACAAAATAACATGAACTTTATAGAGCTAATTTGCCATTTTCAATAATATTAACTAATGATTATTATTATAATTATTATTAAGTTGTATATTTTTATTATATTAAAGGATTATGAACATCAGCTGTCAGCAATTGTTGTTTCATGTGTGTTTTATTGTTTTTACCAATTAATAATCTTAAATAATTCTGAGCAATATTGGGTTGGTTGGGATGGCATCAGACATTTGATTTGGAGTTTCTAAAAATTCTATAACTATTAACTTCTATGGTAATTCTATGAATACAATAATTTCTATTATATAATATAAAGCGGATTCGTTCATATTTTATCAGCGGTATTACTATATTTATACATAGATGATATAACTAAGGCACAAGCCACGCTAGTACAAGCGCGCAGGGAGCTTAGATACCTTGCGTGGATATAGGTGATTGGTGTTTCCAACAGAAGTAAGCCATATTGAGGCGTCTACGTTTTACATTTAAACGTACGTACATTAACGTTTGGCAATACGTCCGCTGGTCGCAACCGTGGTTCACCACTCGTTTCGCAAGGATGAACTGCACTAGACGGTAGATCTGCGTATTAGAATTCATTATTCGGCAAAATATTTGACGCAGACGACAAACACAAAAATACGACCATCGACACAGAGGCGAATCGCAACGTACAGGTTTCGTATTTAAATATATATGCGCTCCAAAAAGCCTACTGAGAACAGGCACATGGTGCCAATTTTTTTAAAAGTACATTTCTTAGCCATGTTTTGGCGTGTTAATCACGCAGATCCGTGTCCAGTCCAGTGCAATAGGGATACGCACGCGCTGTACCAACGTGTCGTCATATACACTCTATTTAAATTTGGCAGCATGCGTTTTTTTTAGTTTTAATTTAATTTTATATTTTAAGGCATATGGAATTTGCATTAATAGCAACAGTTTTATAAAATGACGTGTAAATACAATAATTTGATGCATTATCCTAATAATATATCGCAGAAATCGCAGTACAATAAGAATGATATATATTTTTTGTACGATACATATTTTGTGAACCAGAAATTGTAATTGTTAAAGTTTTCATTTTTAAAATACTAACGAAATGGAGTTCCTATAATGTTTCGATTTGATAGTAGAATAATAATAGCATAACGAATATTTTACAACTTTTTCTAACATGCAAATTTTAGCATTAATTAAAATTTAAAACAATATTATACAGGCGCGTCATTTTGATAACGTCAGTGAAAGTCAGTAAACCGTAAGTTGGGATATTTGTTTCTGCCATCTATAACCAATTATTGTCAGAATATCAATTTTGTAACCGGCGAATTCTGCTTTAACATCACACATGAATTTATATACATGTACACAAATACAATATATATATATATATATATATATATATATATATATATATATATATTTATTTATTTATAAGACATCTAATAATAATGTATTAAAATAAATATAATCCGAAAAATTTAGTTGGTTTCTCATGTTGCCCTTCAAACAAATAATGTTAACATTATGATTACCAATTGATACTCTTTTTCTTATGAATTTTGAGAATTATTAAGAGAGTTCACATCTTGTAGGTAGTATTCTACAAAAAGAAACAAGTCAAAAATAAAAAGATACAAACATTAACGATTTCCCTATCAAGTTCCTAACTTTCATAGTTGTTCTTTTATAAAATTCTTTATTGCTTATTTATCTTCTCACTGACCGTTTTCAAAATAACCCCTTTATATTACTTTTTAAGCAAAGGCCATGTACTTAGAAGTAAACATCAGACGCCTTGTGGCAGTGGTGTGCAAATTTGCATACGGCGTGCAAACAATAACAATACGCACTCAAACACAGACGTCTTGGTTTAGCCTTTACTGTATTGCATATCAAGGGTTTATTTATTTATATTTGCCGCCAGTGTGGATTGAAAAACATCATTGCTCAACAAAAGGTGGATTTGTAATTTATGCTGTACGACTAATGTCAGTTAAATGTAAGAAACATCGTTTTTTAGACATTTCATTCAATATAGTGGTTCGTAGATTATTTTTCTAAGGGTTGTACCCTAGCATTAGCATTAAAATTCCAACTTTTGCAAGTCCAATCCCGTACTGGCTGAGCATGGGCTTAACGAGGCTTATGGGTCTGTTGTCCGAAGGAGCGCCGTAATATTTTGTGACAGTTTGTATTTCAGTTTTAAATAGATTGCTGGCTGTCATGCTTGCTATTTTGACATTTTAGTGTGACATCTGAATGAGTAACAGCAATAGCGTCTGTCAGAAAATGTTACGTCTCGTACGCCACCGACGGACGACACTATCATCATAAGCACTCGCACTTAATTACACTACACGCACGCGAGTCGGTCAGCAGGACGCCGGGGCGTGCTGCGGGCCAACTCGCGTGCGCGAGTGGAAGCCTGGGCTAGTAAATGAGAAGGTAGAAGGTGTTGCGACGCGGGGCGGCGACTATGATCGCGGAGAGCAGCGCTCCCGCCGTGGCGGCGCGTCAGTCCTCGCTACAAGACTCTTCGTTGTCTGCTTCTTTAATGTTCGTGAAAAATGACGTGAGCGCCTTCAACATCACACCTGCAATCAATCATTATCAACGTTTCATCATTCAAATTCAAAAACCGGCCAAGTTTTTTTTTATCTTAATACAAGCCAGCCCTCGACTGCAATCTTACCTGCTGCTAAGTGATGATGCAGTCTTATATGAAAAATTCAGAAATTATAAATTAAGAAATTGCCCCCACCAGGAATCGAACCAGGGACCCGCCGAGGTCGTCAAGTGCGAGTCAGGCTCGCGCACGAAGTGCTCCGTACAATAATTATAATTATCTTTTGCATAGGAGATTGCCTTAAATATTTGTTTTATTTTTATTTAATTATTTATTATTAAAATAAATATATCAAGCATCTACCTAATGCTGTTTATCAATACAGAGCCAAAATGGGGAAAAAAATCATGTTCTTTTAATGGGAGCTCCATTAAATAATTATTTTATTTTTTAGTGTTGTTGTTATAGACACATAACTATAGAGCCAATAGGAATACGTAAAAGTTCAACTAACTATCACGGTACATCATAAAGACAGACAGACAAACGAAAAACAGTCTCAGTAATATCGTCCAGCTTACACCTTAGGTACGCAACCTTAAATATCTTTATTAATGTAGGCCTATCACAGGCACTTAAGCGTTCGTATATGTTTCCAATATTGTTAGGTGATGTTGATAGCTACATTCGTTAACTTATACTTAAAACTAGGAGGGTTCCAAACATGCCCTGGTCAAGAAGAGCAAGCAGCTTTAGATGGTCATCACCATCAGCCTATTAACGCCCCACAGCTGGGCACAGGCCTCATCTATCAGTCTCATAGGAAATAGGGTTTTAGAGCATTGGGTCTTATCTGCTCTTATTTTGGACACACGATTATAAGGCCATTACCGAGGCATGGGTGGAGTCTTCTTCAGTTCTTAAAGTAGGGTCCATCTTATTAAAGATGCCTTAATTGTTGGCATGAGATCTAAAGATGTTTGGAAAGATGAATTTCAGAAAAAAGATCTTGGTGAGTTTCGGTGTTCTTTCTTGTCAAGCATGGTACGTCCATGCTGATACCATTTGTTACTAAGCACCTTTGCAAAACAGGATTCTCGATTCTGGTGTGAACAAAAGAAGAAGTCGCAATCGATTGAACGACACGATGACATTCCAACAATTTAACCCACATCCTCAAGTAAAACAAATACCAAAATGTTGTTTTTTTTTTTTAATAAAATCCCTGACCAAGACTAACAAGGCATCACCAATAGTGGAAAGATGAATTTCAGAAAAAAGATCTTGGTGAGTTTCGGTGTTCTTTCTTGTCAAGCATGGTACGTCCATGCTGATACCATTTGTTACTAAGCACCTTTGCAAAACAGGATTCTCGATTCTGGTGTGAACAAAAGAAGAAGTCGCAATCGATTGAACGACACGATGACATTCCAACAATTTAACCCACATCCTCAAGTAAAACAAATACCAAAATGTTGTTTTTTTTTTTTAATAAAATCCCTGACCAAGACTAACAAGGCATCACCAATAGTGCCATGTCCTCTGTACGCACAGAATCCCACCAAACTATGCAATTAGTTATTAAAACAGCCTATATCAATGCCGCTGGTGTATATAACTTTAAAAATAAATATAAATAAAAGTCCACAACACCGTATGTATCTTTTAAGATTGATTCATACGCCATCGAAGTCGCGAGGGGCAACAAGTCTTTCTTGAAACTATCAGTTATCACATTGGACCAATATTGTTCCTGTGTTACCTTTTCATAATAATGCACCAGTGATGATACAAACGTTTATAACCGTAAATAAAGTGTTTATACCGTAAAAGTATATAAACCAAAATGCTAAATTACTTTTTAGTTAATATGTCAATTCTTAAAATAAATACACACCTTTGCCTTCTGGCTCCATTTCTGATACCTCCCATGCAGTGAATCCTTCAACGGATATAATGTATTGTTCATGTAAAAATTGGAATATTTCTAATGCTAAACCTGAAACAGAGATTTTTTTATGTTTAACATAGGCCAAATACTTAAATTTTGGAAGGTATTATACTATTTAAAATTTTGGTGCAAATATAAGAATACTTGCATGCAGTAAAGGCTCTACCATCGCCGGTTTTCAATTGTCAGTCAGTGCGTAACATGCGTATTGGGAGCTAAGTATCCTGCGCTACTAAGAGACTATGGGATAAAATTTACATGTCCACCTGCCATAGCAGGGCAACAGGGAATGTGAGAAGTTTAAGAATAATAATCTTTATTTACAGACATTACATCAATTTTTAAAAAATAATATTAAAGTTTACCCCCATCTCTTATTACACTTGTATTAGTTGGATATTATATCCACACGTGCGCCAATGCTTGGAGAGTTAATGAAGCTGTGAGAAAATATAAAATGTTCTCCTTTCCCCAGGGAGGAAAAATGTCCCCTGCCCATGCTAGCCGTGCAGAGCAATTATTTATATTTGACTCAAAGACGCATGCTGTGGCTAGACTACTGTAGCATTGAAACTGAATTTTGCATATAAACTATCGTCACCATTACCGTAAATCTGTAATTTTATGGGTGACTAAACGTCTCAAAGGTTCACCAACTCAATACAAATTTGGCAGATTTACGGCACCCCAAAGTTGTTAACTTGAAAAGTTACACTACCTGGAGGATGTTGAAGTCTGTATATTAGCTGCTGAATTCCGAAGAGACAGCTCTCCTCCCTTTGTTCACGGGATTCACCGAACTCGCTGATGAGCGGCGCGAATTTGTTCATGCGCTCCTGACTGAAGTGTGGCACGTCGCGGCCTTCGGAACCGAATAGCGCATGCTCGCATATCGCCTGGATCAGTGCGCGAATGAACCAGCTCTCTCTAGATGACACGCCTAAATTATCCTGTGTAACAAGTTACAAAATCTAAGTTATTATGCCCACAAACACTTCAAAAATAGTCATCCTTTTTTTCTGTGTTATCGAGTAACGCAATTTTGGTTATAGCCTCATCATACTAAATTTGCTGACCAAGTTTTGATGGAATTTGGCATTTTATGTCTTATAATAATACAAAGTCAAAGTCAAAAATATCTTTATTCAAGTATACCCATAGGTGGCACTTTTGATGCGTACATAAGAATTACACGGTAGTGAGATGATGGCGATAACCACATTCGTAAACTTAAAACTAAAGCTACGAGGGTTCCAAACGCGTCCTGGTCTAAGAAGAAGCCCACAGCAAACTTAGCCGGGTGTTTTTTTTTGTTATCACCATCTCACATTGTCATTTTAAATTATAAGAAGAGCAACCTGGTTAGAGCAATAATTTACACCCAAGCTTTTTTATCGATTACGTAATCCTTTATACTATAATAGGACTTTTCTATAAGCTTACGTTTAATACAAACTTTGAACTTTTTAACACGTTGACTGCTGCCTAACATTAACAAATACGGTACACGAGTGCGGCAGGATTACACGCTAGGCGTGTTTTCAGCACTGGTGAAGCGTATTCGAAACAGGCGGTACGAACATGCGTAACTTGTGAATGTCATTTACGAATCATGATAAATAAATAAGTAAAAAAACAGTATTAAATACCTACTTACATACGAATGCGGATTGCCGACAAAGAACCAAATTTTAAAATAATATGCATTTTAAATATAATAATCCTTCCAGTAAATATACAGAACCATTGTTAAATTTACTTTTAAATTCGAAACAATAGTAACTCATTCCTGAGTAGTTTATTGGTACCGCTGGCCGCACCGATAACGTTTATTTAAGACGATAAGAAAAAATAAGGATGCGGATGCATCGTTTTGTAATTCTGTCGGTATAATGGAATGCAAACCGATATTTATAAAATAAATTATTGACGATACCGATACCAATGAAAATAGTGCAGGCGAACTCAGGCGTACAAATATTAAAAAATATACAAATAGACGTCAAACTTATGTTGCGGATACCTTTATTGCAGAAAAACATTGTAGAGTATGCTAAAATATAGGACGACGATCCTATATCGATATCAATATCTACTTCGCGTCCCTATAAAATATTTTAAAACAATGCTATTATCTAGGTGGGTATTATTTAGTGATCGATGGTATTATACTATTGTTGCAAATATTTGGTCGAAAACATGTTTTTTATATGAACTTGTTAGTTATACGTGTGATGGTCGATTCTCTCGATGGCATGGGAATTATTAAGAAAAACACTCATGTATAATGATTAGATAACTCACAAAACAACGAATTTTAAGTAGGTATACTGTCTAATATATAATAAAACGTAATTGCGTTAACGTTTAACTAATATTTAATAAAACGTACTTGCGGTAACGTATAACACACTTGTTGCGTAAAGGCCGCTCTAACAGTATATTTAAACAACACAGCGTTTGTGTTTGCCGCACTCGCAGAACGCCGGAAAAACACGCCCAGCGTGTTCGGCCGCATCCTTGTAGGTACATTTATTTTAACACGCCTAGCGTGTTCGAGCCGCACACGCGTTACGTAGTTTTCAAACACAAACGTTGTGTTTTCAGCAGCCAACGTGTTAAGAGACATTTCCAAGATGTCAATTGGTAGTTTATTGTAGAATTGTATGCAATTTCCTTTAAACGAATTATGAATTTTATGTAACCTAGTATATTTGCACTGTAAGTTTATTCTTACTTCTAATGTTTAAATTATTGCAGTCACATTTTTCTTAAATTTAGAAATGTTTTTATTAACGTACATTAAATTTTCAAATATGTACTTACAATACCCTGTCATTATTTTAAAATCTTTAAATTTATCTCTCAATGACTCTCTCGGACCCATTTTGTAGATCGAACGAACAGCCGTCTCCTGCAGCACGAAAATAGTGCTAATATCAGCAGCATTACCCCAAAGTAAAATTCCATATGACATAATGCTGTGAAAGTAACTAAAAGATACCAGTCTAGCAGTTTCTACGTCGGTCATATGATGTATCTTCTTTACCGCATAGGCAGCAGAACTAAGCCTATTCGATAAATTATTTATATAAGGGCCCCATTGAAGTTTAGAATCTAACGTAATTCCTAGAAAAACTGTCGTATCCTCCAGTTTCAGTTCCTAATTATTAAGTAGTACAGTGGTTTTCACGTGTTTAACATTAGGTAAAGTGAATTTTATAAACTTGGTATTTTTTCCGTTAAGAACCAAATTATTAGCTTCAAACCACTGCACTTTAGCGAGAGCGGTATTTACGTCATCAAAAGCTAGTTCACGTCGATTTATTTTAAAAGTCAGTTATGTATCATCGGCAAACATAACTATCCCGTGTTTGTCCTTGAAGAATCACTAATAATGGAAGATTCCACAGTTTTTCTGGGCATGACCTTGGATTGTAAGCTTCAGTGGGGTACCCATATAGATACACTAGCAGGTAAACTAAGCTCGGCTGCCTACGCAGTCAGGAAAATTAGTAAGATTACTGACGTAGAAACAGCAAGACTTGTTTACTTCGCGTACTTTCATAGTGTGATCTGTGAGTCTTACGGGATCTTATTATGGAGCAAAGCTGCTGATATTGAAACTATATTCATATTGCAGAAAAGAGCTGTACGGTCAATATATAAACTTAAATCACGTGAATCCCTCCGTGAAAAATTTAAAGAAATAGGCATACTTACGGTAGCCTCACAATATATTTATAACAATATAGTATTTGTAAGACAACATATTAGTCTTTATAAACAAAAAGTGCATATAAACAGTCGACTTAAAAGAAATAGTCATAAATTAGTGACATCTTCATATCGTCTGCGAAAGGTGCAGAAGTCATTTGTGGGATTGAGTATACGCTTTTATAATATGATTCCTAAGGTAATTTTGGACCTACCAATGCATAAGTTTAAAGAATGTGTTAAAACACATTTATTACACATACATTTGATGAGTTTCTTAATGCCAAGGTTGCTTGGAAGCATCCGGCTCCGCTTTCATCTCTCACAAGATAGAAAAATGAATGTTAAAATGTACTATACATTTTAACATTCATGTTTCGTAAATTTTTGATGTTGGAAAAGAGCAACTGCTGAGTTTCTAGCCGGCTTCTTCTCGGTAGAATCTGCCTTCCGAACCGGTGGTAGAGTCACTACACACGGACAGACTTGACGTTTCAAAAGTGCTTGTATTAGGCCTACTTGAAATAAATGAATGTTGAATTTAGAATTTTTTAGAATTTTTTCCAAGTGTCAAGCGCGTTTAAAATTCTTGGAAAACAATTTAACATAATCCCTAAACTCATCATTAGTGTTATATTGCATACAGCATACAATTCGTACAGCTTTTGCCTATTTTTAAGTTCAACTGTCGCCCACTCACTAAATCAGTAATCACAACCGACTTACTAGTAAATATAGAATGGAATAGTCTATTAAAAGTATTGAAAAAGCAGCTGTACATTGCATTTGGAGTCGCCCCTGAGGGTAGGAATGGGAGGTCATTTACTAGGCTAATTCTCATTTTCTCTATGCCGTTGGATGTTACAGGAACAAATGTTATTTTACGTTTAGAAACATTTTTCTTCACATTATCAAATTGAATAATTTGACCACAGAGTCTAATTTACTAATAATATTTTTGCTTATAGGAATTATATTTGTAAAGATGTTGTCCAAACAGGTGGCGCTAGTAGGAGTTATTCTTGTAGGCTCCATGAACATTTTTGATAGATTGTAAGTTTTAAATAAATTCAATAACTTTTCTAAAATGTTTACATTAAAATCTCTGCATATTATTAACTTTTTATTACACTTTGATATTTTAAATAACACTTCATCCATTACGTTTTCAAAAAGTTCAAAGTTTGACAAGGGTAGCCTATAAACAGTTCATAAATTGCTCTAGTTCAACCGAGGCTAGCTCTATTGTCCGTTCAACAGAGAGGCTCACAATATCGTTTCTGTTTTTAAATTTTTATTTAATAACATTAAAGAGCCTCCATGAATCGCCGTTACCCTGGTGAACGAACTACCAACCTGGTGGTTACAAAAATTAAACAAATATTCATGGGTTTTCAACCGGTGCTCAGTTATACATAAAATGCTAATGTTAAAATCATTTAAAAATAATTCAATCTCTTAAGTCTTTTCCTCTAATACATTGAATATTTTGGTGAACCCAGTTGATATAATTAGAATTTGATTTTTTATTATATTCTTGGTTTAATAGTAAATTGTGCAACCCCTTACTATAATTTTTTTCATATATGCCTGAGGGAGTCTCAGTTGTCTGCTTTTCTAAGTAAAAGAAAACCTCTGTTGTCTCCTTAACTTGTTTAAACTAAAATGACTGAATAATTTCCAAGGTTTTCATTCAATTTCATTCAAAATTACTACACTGCTCAATAAAAGCAGCTGGTTTAGCCAAGTTCTTGGCTGATATGGTATAATAATATGATAGCGAAGCAGCTATCTGTCTTTTAAAATAGTTTGATAGACAATACCTTTCTTGGTACAAATTATAATAAGGATTCACACACTTGCTAAAGTGATTAAATATTTTTTTTTTGTTATATGTACATAAATTGTAGAAAGTCATATTTAAATTATACCTAATAGTATTTTCTTGATGTGGCAATTTATCTAAATAAGGAAATGTGTATAATACAATACTATTCACTTTTAATGAATTTAATGTTTCATAAAGTTTTATCAGGTAGGGTTGGTTAACATTCCCTCTATTACCCATTAATATAATTAAATTCGTTTTAAGGTCATACATTTTCCTATTTTTACAAATGGCTGCTACAATAGCTTTTAAGTCAGAGTTGGGTAAACAGAAGTTCAAAACTGTGTGTCCGTTTAACTGTGAGTTAAGATATGAGCCCATATTACATCCAATTTCATCGCTGTACATAATTGTTTTCATTGAGTTTGTACTGTAACTATTTGTTTCATTAAGGGTATTATTAGAAATATTGATATTTTGTTTTGAGTTATTAAACCTGCCAAACACATCTTCCTTACATTAGAGGGTGATGGCAGACTGTGGATGACTGCCTGTACTAGCAAAATTACAGGTGGAAGTTGAGGCAGAAGTATTGAGGTGATTGTACCACTGTAAGGTTCTGTCTGATGTACATCTGTAGTCTGCGTGTACTCAGAAATCATTTCGTTTTGATATATTTCATATTAAGCTGCCAGTGCACATAAAGAGGTCTGTAGTCTGGCTATTTGTGCTTCTAAGATCTGTGTGTCAGATTCATATCTCAATCTAATACTATCTAGCTGTGAACTATACATTTTTATTATTTTATATTATTTTATAATTTTAGTTTAAAACTGATTTTTAACTTGATATAGGATTGTCGTCGTATATTTTAGCATACTCTAAAATGTTTTTCTGCAATAAAGGTATCCGCAACATAAGTTTGACGTCTATTTGTATATTTTTTAATATTTGTACGCCTGAGTTCGCCTGCACTATTTTCACTGGTATCGGTATCGTCGATAATTTATTTTATAAATATCGGTTTGCATTCCATTATACCGACAGAATTACAAAACGATGCATCCGCATCCTTAGTTTTTCTTATCGTCTTGAATAAACCTTATCGGTGCGGCCAGCGGTACCAATAAACTACTCAGTAATGAGTTACTATTGTTTCGAATTTAAAAGTAAATTTAACAATGTTTCTGTATATTTATTGGAAGGATTATTATATTTAAAATGCATATTATTTTAAAATTTGCTTCTTTGTCGGCAATCCGCATTCGTATGTAAGTAGGTATTTAATACTGTTTTTTTACTTATTTATTTAATGTATATTTAAATAATTTCATGATTCGTAAATGACATTCACAAGTTACACAGGTTAACGTTGCCGCGATTTTGAATATAGTAAAATAGTGTACCTACCAGATGTAAAGCCACTATATTTAAAGCTCTTTAGAAAATAATTATTTATGAAAAAAATAAAATCTGTGTTCACTATATTAAAGTTTTATTCTATTTTATCCAACAAAAAAAATACAAATTGCTATTCAAATGCGACAAATGTTGGGTTAGCATGCCGCATGCTCGTAGCGCATGTTTCGAATACGCTTAATCCTGCCGCACTCGTGTACAGTATTTGTTAATGTTAGGCAGCAGTCAACGTGTTAAATATACTTTTTAAGTTTATTAGTGCTGCAGGGTACCACATTTGTATCCGAGTTAAATTTCAATAATTTAGATAAACCAGTATTGACAGGAGGCATGTCCGTAGCAGCAGGAACCAACTGTGGGGCCCTATCAACTAGTGCTTTGTATAGGCTTTGAGTGTGTAGTGCTGTTGTGTTATGAGCAGCTTCTTCCAGTTCAGTTATATTGTTGTGGGCCCTGCCGCAGATTTGTGATCTGGCTCAGGGCCTCCTCGTACTCAGCACGGCACTCATCAAACCTATCTACCAACAACTGAAGTTTATCTCGCTCTTCTACCATGTCTACATAGTTTAGGTGCAAAGCCGATAATTCCGATTTTAAACTATTATTATTTCTAATGACTTCTAATAATTCCCTCTCGTTTTCATCCCTTTCACTATTCAATTGGGTACATAACTCCTTGCTAGCCTTCAATTCTTTCAAAGCCAACTGTAATTTGGATTGCTCCTGGGGCGCTAAGGCTCTGCGGGACATCATTTTGATCTTGAAATATTTATAACAAGGAGTAATGACACAAGGAATGCAAGATGACAGGTAAGTATTGGTGTGTTTTAACAATTGCAGCGTTATTTGTGGATAACGGGATATTGCACAGGCACGTATTTATGTCTCGAACGCTAAATAATTGTCTTAAAGCCAAAACAAAAACTATTTGCATCCAATAAAATACCAAAACTAAAGTTTAAAATTTGAATTTTACTAACGTAACTGTCACTTTGTTTACATAGATGAAAACTTAATTTAGCCACTTTAAACACTTAACTATAAATATAATTTACTTTGATTGTTTAAATTAGGCGATTAAATTGGATTTGGGCAATAAATACACACAAAATAAATTAAAAATAGAAAAAAAATTGAAGAGATCGTTTGAACAGCTGTTAAACGTAGTCAGTGGCGTGCATCTCATAGATGCAAATAAGCAGTGTATACCCTGACCTCAAGGCCTATCAGACCATAAGGACGACCTAAAATTTAAAGATAAAAAATTAAACAATTAATAGAAAAGCTAAAACTATGAAAGCGCCATCTAGTTTAAACCGGCCGCACTTCTATGTTAATTCAATGTTTGTCCATTGAATGATTACATTTGACATGTGACATGGTTTAGAACTAAAATAGACAAACTGCTTAATATTTCGATTATATTTTAAGTTTGATTGTAAACAGTATCCCTACATAAAAAGTAACACTTGAAATATAATTTAAATCTCATAATATTAGCTGGGGTTTTCACGATTATCCATTGCCGGTTAAATCGTTTATTCGTTGCTCGAATTAATGCGCCGCGCCGCCGCGGTCTGCATAGAAGCACGGCGATTGAATGCATCTATCGGTACTAGTGTGTGCGAGCACACTAGGAAGTTCTGGTGTGTAATGATATAATCGTGTGTGTGCTTACACAATATTTGGCTCTTTCTATGTGTGCCAGTTTTCCAGGTTTCTAGTAAAGGAACTTCGCTTGTGTGCAAATCTTAAAAGCACTGCTTGCGGAAATTAGAAATCCAAATGTATGTTTTGTTTTTTTTTATAAGCAGATTTAATTTGCTTTGTTTGTTATTGTTTTCAACGGCAATAATTCTTTTTTGTAATTAAAAAAAATATCAATGAATTTCCATACATTCAAGGTCTTTAGAAATTTATAAGTAGCTAATTTGCTCAAAAAGTATATTAAAATAACCAAATTAGGAATTGCTGAATTATGTTAAATAAATCTATCTTGTAAAGAGGCCCGCTTCAGCGGATGCACTTCGACCCTCCAGGATCTGTGCTCTAAAATAAATAATTAACGTTTACCAGGTGCCGTTGGCAACTGATGAAGTAATATTCTTTTTATTTATTTTTCAAATAACAACGTTTAATATTAATAGCATATGTGTACTAAGAAAATATTACGGATATATTTTGACTATGATATTTTCATTATCGCTGGCGATCGCCAAGCGCCATTATTGTTTACCTTTTACCTTCTGTCATAACAACTTATATTCACTGAATTAGAATTAACTACTGGTTTTTTCGTTTGCTGTACGTTTGTTTGTAAATAGTTAAAATTATTATTGTTAACATTAACCTTTGTGACAGCTTACTGTTTGTAAATGATTGTGAGGAATATTCGTAATGTAAGAAAGTTCTTATATTCGGCGTGTGATCCGATGGTTCAGTGTGCTTGGAAAATGTAGGTAAGTTTAGAGAAAATTCTACACTAACGTTTTATTGCGATTATTCGTAAAGAAAGGAATGCACCTACAACGAGCGGCACGTAAAAAGATACTGACTCACATAAACAGGCGAATAACAGTGATCAGTTTTTTTTTCATTATTTATTTATAATAATGCCTATGTTAGTTTATTGTTTACACTAAAAAAACATTATTTAAAGTAATTGCCGCATTGGCAGACAATTATAGCTTTTTTAGCTTACTATACTGGACATAGAAGATGCGATCTACATAATAACTACACAAAAAATGTTAGGTTAGGTACTTACTCACAAATAAAATTATACAGTAACATCAAAATACCATGTTCAGTTCCTATTTTTTTTAATGCATACCCTCACCGAAAACCCTGTGCACGCCACTGAACATAGTGTTGCCACACCAAGCTAAATACATATATACATTTTGTACGGCTAAATAAAATAATATTATTTATGCGACAGGTATTTTTTTTGTTGGACGGAACTTCCTCGCAAACATCATCCGAATTTACAACTTCAGTGTGGAAGCGATAGATGTAGTTGACCGTATAGTACCAAAAAAATAATATTCTGCAGGAAACAAATGTTGTAATACCTGAACCCATCCTCGTATGCAATCACAGTTCTCATCGGCATTCATAAGCTGCAAGAGTTTACTCTGCGTCTCGTTTGGCGTTATGATTTTCTTCGTTTCTTCGACAGCGGTGTCGCCCTCCAGGAATTCAAATTTATTATCTTCTAGCCATTTGGGGACCTAAATTTTCATAAATAGATTATTGTAGCATTTATTTACATTTTACGAACAAAGAAAAAACGAATAAATAAGGACTTTTAAGTGACATCCACTGTATATAATGCTTGTTATTTTAAAATAGCCACTTGATTCTGACTTAAATACACTTAAGTCTCGTCGTCAATTATAATAATTTTAATATATACCTGTTCTTCACTCATCCATTGCTTCAGTTCTAGCCCAGATTCTTGCCACTTTGTTTTTACAAAGAAAGGTCCCATACTTTCTTTTAAGTCTCTAATTACAGGTTTTAAGAACATGTGGCCATGATTAGATGTTATAATATTTTCACATAAACTAAATGTCTGTACAAATGTGATATGCTAAAAGAAAAAAATAACTCATTAAACAGTATTCTTCAAAATAAGACACTTTTTTAAATGCACAGTATAATAGTGGCACAACAAAGTGACAAGTGAAATATTTTTTTATTTGTGTCACTATCATAGTAAAGAAATATATAACAATTGTACCTTCTTTTCTATTTGTGGTGCAATAAATTTGCCTAAATATTCATACAACATTGGGATGTCTATGTACAAATCGGGTGCACACTCCAAAATATCAGACATACCAGTCAAGATATTTTTACCAGAAATGGCACCACTTGAAACGAGATGATGCATAGCTTTCGCTATTACATTAATATCTTTTGCTGACCTGCAAAAAAAATCATATTAATACAAAGTTACTGTTACAACAATATCAGTAAAGACATAATAAAGAATGTAAAAAAACTACAAATCCTTCTTTCATCACACAGCTATCATTAACCTAAAAGTTGATTACTTTTGGCTATTGTATCACTGTATATTCTTAAGGAATCTATATATTCAAAAGATGTTGATATAAATTGTTATACTTGTGAAAAGGCTTACGGTGGAAAACCTATATTAATTTAATTATAATTTATCTTTTTAAATCTTTTTGTTCTTATGAATTTACTCCAACATTGGACTTATCAAACTATTTGAAAATTATTCTTGGATGCAAATTTAAATAAAAAAAACTATAAGACATTAAAATGAATAAAAAATTACCAAATTTACTAAATTACGTTTTATTCAAGGTCATTTGGGAGGGGGATACTATGACATGAAGTAAAAACGAGTCACTAATAATCCATATCGGGAAATGAGGATAGAGTTAGTTTTTATACAAAAAAATATTGGAATAAATTATAAACTGACAGCACTTTTGGATGTTGTTTGTATGACTCCAAACTTTAAAAGTAACAACACTTGATAGTATATATAGATCAATATACTATAGACACAATATATTGTAGAATATATTGTAGAACCGTAAAATAAAAAAATTCGCGACAAGCTGCTGTGAGACTGACAGGCTAATCATTTATATGCAATACATTTTTAATAACAATAAGTTTTTTTCTACCATTTAGTATTTTAAAAGGTTATATAAATACTGTACTTTGCCCTAAAACTATTACATAATAATTGATCTTGTATTATTAAGCAGAAAACGGCAGTATGTAGTCTGCCGAATCATCCACTGTTAGTCATGTAATAAATTTACCATGATTATTAATTTCTTACCAATAAATAAATTGAAGATTGACAATTATTTTTATTTTATTGCTTTAATGCTAATTTAAAGGTGTTCTATTTCAAGCTAAGCAATGCATGTTTTAATGTATATTGTAATTTAATTAATTTAAAGATATAGCAAAAATTTTGTAGCTTCAGCATTTAGAATTTTATTGCCTTTTACAACTAGTCATGTAGAATGGCCACACAGTTTATTATTATGTACACGTTGTAAATGCAGTTAACTGGAAACTTTTCTGAGCAACCTATGAACAATTGGTTTATGCTTTTACACAGTATAAAGAACGTAGAATCGACACTAATTATAAAAATTATAAAGAAGTAAAGTTTGTCAGTTTGTGAATTTGTGACACTGTCGGGGGTAATCTCTGGATCTACTTAACCGATTTTGACCAATAGAGCCACATTATTTGTGAGTGCCAAAGGCATATTAAGCTGAACACCGAAAAGAACTTTTGGTGGTAGTTGGATTTGCAAAGTAAGTCTGCGAAAAAACGGTCGAACGAAAACGTTTCTTGCGAATACTGCTTTAATAATGATAGATATATGATTGAGTTCTATAGAAAAGTTGAAGAGCTTGATATTGCTTACAAAAAAGTCCGCGATAGCGTATGTATAACTTTTCTTTTTTTATATTAATAAAATAATTAAAATAGTCATGTTTATTGGTCATATTTTCTAAAAATATGAATTGTTATCAAAGTAAGTAAACTTATCGTCTCAAGTATTTAAACAACCGACTTTCTTCTTTACTGCATATAATTTGTACGAATGGTTGAAGATATAATATAATATTTATCCTATTAGACGGTTTTTTTCACATGTTCAACATGCCACTTTCTTTACAAATAAACTATGTTAGCTTATATCGGTTGACTTATACGCAGACGAAGTCGCGAGGGACCGCTACTTAAAGTATAAAGATATGCAGTAGTTCAGGCCTTTGTTGGACAGCGTCCTGACAGTATATATAGCTGCAGCAGATGATTAGCACTGCAATCAATTTTACTCCAGGCAACTCAATATCACTAATTGCACTTTAGTTATTTGCTCATTAAGTCTAAGTGGCAGGTTAACGCTAACGTCGGTGTGACCGTTAGTTCCCTTAAAGACTTACACTATACATATTGAGGTAAATTTAAATATCACGGTAGTAGCGGGAAACACTTACTTTTCTAAAGCAATGTTAAGTATCTCAGTAACAGCAGCGGCGTGGTACTGCTGGGGGAGTATCTCCTTCAAGTCAGATAGGAACTCTTCATCATTGAGATTGACGAGGTATTCCATAATGAGGATTTTGACAGCCTTCTGCTGAGGCTCAGGCAATGGTTCTTGGGCCAATGGAACAACAGGCGTGACTTCTGGCGCAGGCTTAGGCGCGAGGGTGGTACTTCTGCTGCTTGAGTTCGACCGCGGGACTCCGATTGATCCAGGGCGACCACCGCTATCGTTATCTTATGAAAAAGTACAAATGCGAACAATTATTGACTGTTTACTTAAACATTTATATAATATTACCTATAATTATTTGTTTTTTAAATTTCAGCTTATTTATGTTATTTAACATAGTTTGAAGTCGAATTATTCTGAGTTTTCTCTTTTCCTTTGCCAAGAAAATTTCGCTATCCTTCCAAAGTCCACTCGAGTTGGTTAAATCAGGAATATTCAACGTACCCAAGTTCTTTAATCGAAAATACAAAATCATCATTTCATACGCAGTCAATTTGACGATAGATTAAAAAATACCAAACGTTACTAATCCGCAAAATTCTATGATGACTACTATAATAAGGTAGTTAGAAATCTAGTAATTTTTTTTTTTTTAATTGTTTGTTAAGCTATTTTTCTTACGTATTACGCAATGAGGGGTTAAGTTTTCTTTCAGAAAACGGTGTTTCAATAGAATTTTAATGTTTAATATGTAATGAAATGTAGTAGAGTAACTTCGTCGTGTAGCGTAGGTGCTATGCGCGTTTTTGTCTTTTATCTTCAATGGGGTTGTCATAAGTAAGTTTGTATGGAAAACTCCTTTTGATATATTTTTACACGCACTTTTTAACATTATTTCGTAATTCGGTCACACATTGTTAGTTGCCATTAATAGAATTTGAAAATGACAACAATTTATACCACTTGTAATTGTTGGCTGGTTTGTTGTATTCAATATAAAATTAGATTTTCCCATTTTATTAACATTAAAAATTAACTGAATACACTAATGCCTGTTTTCACTTACGACGAACAAGGCAAGTAACGTTCACCAATCTATTTTCACTAGGCAACTCAACAACTTCACATGTCTATGATACTTTGTCACGAGGCGGCGTATTCTTTTTATCTGTCAAGTGGTTTACGAGTTACCTAAACATTACGCACCGCCGAATCGGTGTTGAAACTTTAGGTGGCGCCTAACTTTGTTACTCATCACCTACTAATGGTAAAACCTTTTTTTTTCGGCATCACCATCATGAGGTCGGTTTAAGCATTTTCTAGGTATAGTGAAAACTGACACAGGATTTATAAAACTCAGTAACTTAATGACTTTATGACATTAATCACACAGCTATCTCAAATTCAAAAGCTTATGAATAGGCAAAATTTCGATTTTTTTTTTGTGAAATCATTCTTTTTGGTATTAAAACTCACTGTAATCACCTCTGGAATTGAAGGTCGATCTCTCGATCGACTTCGAATGATGATGGTAGCTTGCGGGGATGTCCTTGTTGGCTAAACAAAATTTTGATAACATTGCATAAAAGGTATTTAATTAAATTTTTATATATTAACTAACTGTGCCCCGCTGTCATCACGGGGAACGTAGCTATAGTATATCCAATGTAAAAAAAAACTCTAGCAATAGAATCAATATTAAACTGGACTGGATTGTTCTTCTTTGATATGAAGAAACAAAGGTAGCAATGTCCTACTTTTAATCTGGCGCTTTAAATAATAGATACAATAAGTCTCATAACACGCCATGCATTTTCTTTATTCCAGAATTATAATCCCTATTTTATGGACCTCAAGGTATGTCATACAACATTGATACTTTAAAAGATACTGCTTTTAACTACGGTAATAACCACTCAGGTGATCATTGCACCCTTAACTTTATTGAACTTTATTGGAATCTACATTAGACTTATCTGAATGTGAATATGTGCCGAATAGTATTGTTAGGCAAAAGCCTACCAATACAGATGTCAGCAAATAAGAATTTTTTTTTTTTGCACTACTATCTGTTTCCAACCAGCTATCTTATAATGCTCATTTTTTCGACCTTTATTGTCGGATTTTTTTGTTTGTTAACTTAACTAATGATAAAAGGATAGTACAAAAAAAAATTAGGTAAAGTTATGATATTGTGATTCAGGTTTTTATTATATACAGGTTTTTACTTACTGTTGAGTGAAGTTGGATCACCTTGAATCGTATCAAGCATGCTGTACTTATTTTTCGACAGACTGATCATTGAGTTGCTACTTGTTTGGACTGGATTCTTGGCACCTGAGCCATGACTCCAGGGAGACGCTGGAGCTAATTTTATATTACTAAGGCTCTGGAAATAAAGATTAATAATTTGTTATAAGTTTAAGTCAAGTAAAATAAATATATTACGACAGTACACGGTTCGCTCCTAAAGTAAGCGTAGCTCGTGTTATGGGTACTAATATAACGGATGAATTATATACATAAACACTTATACAGGAAAACACACTGAAATAAATTCATGTTTATCACAAATTTTACATAGCCTCTGCATCAGAAAGCAGGGTTACTGCCCACTGCGCTAAGCGGCTGTCTAAGTGTTTATATTTGTGACCCGCCTGGCATGCCTGCCTGCACAAAAGCCTCTATAACTTGTAATAATCAAATATAATATGGATTTAACAAAGCTAAATTTTTTGTGAACTTCTTGCTAGACCAGGGTCTATGTTGCATGGTGCATGTTTGGAACTCTAGTACCTTTAGTTTTTATTTAACGAAAATAGTTATAACCAACAGCTCACTACAATGTAAAAAAAATAACTTAATTACAATAATGCTAAAAAACTAGCATATACTATGCTTTTCGCCGATGATGTACGCGTGTGTGTTCGAGTGTATTGATAGTAAATACCTTTGGAGTAACAGCTTTAAGTTTAGAAGTGTCAACAGTGTAGCTAGTGCGTGGGGCCTTCCACTGGTTATCCATGTATGAGTTGGAGCCTTGCCTCCTGCCTTCTCCACCGCGTTTGCCACGATTATCCTCGCGTCGGAATCCACCCATAGGATTTGCATTCATCAACTAAATTAAATAAAAAAAATTAACATCAACAGGAACAAGAAAAAATAAGCTGACAATATAAACTCTTGTTTTTTTTCACCATGTCATTTTCAATTTCATCCTAATTAACCCGAAAACGATATATATGTTGTAATAAAGTTAAAAAAATAAAATTTATTATATTTGATGCTATTCTACTTGATGCTTCAAAATCAGCTAAAGTTTACAATGTTCTAAACCCCAGGAACCTTATACCACATTAAAAACCTGTTGGTAAGAACTTTTTCTCTATTAGGAAATGAGCTAATAATTTTAACTCTACTCCTGAACGCATCTACATAAAACATAGCTATGAACTATCTCGATCACGCAGCTAAAGGCTCA
Organism: Pararge aegeria; assembly: GCF_905163445.1. Taxonomy (NCBI): domain Eukaryota; kingdom Metazoa; phylum Arthropoda; class Insecta; order Lepidoptera; family Nymphalidae; genus Pararge; species Pararge aegeria. Next base: position 9,931,960 of record NC_053208.1, read on the forward strand.
ACAAACCACATCATCCCTTCGGAAGACACAATACCACAGACAGGCATAGATACTGTTAAACCAATTACACTATAATTTTTATATGGAGTCTAAAAAGCATCATCATTCAGCATGAAAAATTTAAACAGATGATATAGGATGGGCATTTGAAAAATACAAAACGATTTGCTATTGTATCTTGTTTGTAATAACTGTTTACTACTGCACAAATTAAAGTTTTTTTACTTTCTACAAGGATCTTCACGTAATAAAAATGACAGTGGTTTAATTAAGGAGACCTTAATAACATTTAAATATGAGTATAAAATTTGCTTAGTACCAATTTAACCGATTTTTTTATTTAGGGTATAATTAATTTTTCTATTATATATTATTGTCTAACCTCGATATTACGTTGGTGCTGTTCCGCTTCCTTCTGTATTTGATCCATCATCTTGGGTTGGGAATCTACCACATTCTTGGTGACCCACCGTCCCCGTCGCAGATCAATAACATCTTGGATCATAAAGCGCACTCGGTTACTGATCTTGTTGGATTTACGATCAACAATTTCTTGCATTCTCTTGAACACGCTCTCAAGCTGTTCTTTCACTTCGCTTTCAACTTGTTCTCCAATTGTGGTAAGCAGTTTGCAGAGGCATTCCAATTTCTCTTCTTCCAGTTTATCAATCAAATATGTCATACAATACACCATGATTTTGGCCGTTAGCATTTTCAATTTATACAGCTCACCTGAAAAGATTGGTATTGTTGAAAACTTTTTTAAATTAAAATTTTTAAAATCATTTTTTATTGCTATTACACCTTCCACTTCAAATTAAAACTAACTTCACGTCTATATTAAAGAAAATCTGTCATTTCATTATAAATGGAAGACCAAACTTAGAATTTAAGAACTGCATACAAATTTGATAGATTTACAAACTTCAAAGTTAAGATTGTCAACTTGACTTGAAAGGTTCGTTGGGGCCTTTGATTGAAATATATTATTATGTTTACACGTTAACTTAAATACTACAATAAACTATTAACGTAATCGTTTACGTATATTTAAAATTGTTAACTCGAATTTTATATAAAAAAGAATTGTCTTTGGTTTAACCGCGTGGATTTATAAGGAGTTAATTTTTATTATTAAAATTTAAGAGTTCTTATATCCAACTTATGTCATCGACGTTGATAAACTATTACAACTTATAATAATAAACATAATCATACAGGCAATCAAGGTAACAAACATATAAAGCTCAAAACATAAAAATAAAAATGAGCAGAAAAACAAACATAACCAGGATTATATTTTATCTTCGCGCGATGCGTGTTAGTGTTCCTACAAATAAATTAAACATTGTTGCAAAACATTATAAGCATTTTGCATCTTTTTGCATGTTCTCACGTTATAAAAGTACCACGCGGTTATACCGAGAACTGTATTTATATCAAGTAGGAATTATGGTGCCAGTTTTTAAATCTCGCTTTATCTTGCGAGAAAATTAATGGATTATATTCAATAATCAATTTTTTAATATTAATTACTAAAATTAAGATCTGCCACACCATTTTTTAATCTCTGCATTTATAAAATATTTAAATGATAGCAATCAATATTTTTTTTAAATATAGAGCATTGCCGGGCGTTAGTGTTTTAGGAATATGACTAAGCTTCACGGCATAATATGGTTGTTAATTTATAATTACTCAGACATGAAATAATATGAATTTTAAATAACATTTTGCAACCAAGCTTAATTTGCAGGAGCTACATAATAAACAAAGTAACTAAAAAAATGTATTAGCATTATGAAATTAAAAAAAAGTATCTAAATCAATTTGTTAGTTCAAAAATTGCATTAGCAAAATAAAATTAAAACATGACTAAGTAAAATATTAATAAGAGAGAAGCGAAATAGGAGCCGAGTTGTAATAGTATTGTAAGCACTTTTTTTCCCTAATCCATTTTTTTTTCTAAGGATGGCGACACTAGATGCAATGAAAAATATTAGAAACATAATGTTAGTAGGTATACGTTCGCGTGATATCAGCTGCGCCTGTGACACATTCGAAGTGGCACAAATTATAATAAAAAATTACTCGTGCATTAATAATAACATTCGCATAGCAATTATAAGAATTTCGTAGACCAAATCATTCTTACTTGTGGTGTGATACGTGGAAAACATGCAAACAAACAAACAGACACATTTTCGCTACTATAATGTTCTATGGATATCAGGAGACCAAATAAAGTCATCAAAACATAATTAAAATCTATTTACTTCGATGCGTTACTTTTATATTTATTTTCAATTGTGATGACCCAATAATAATGTGAAACACCAGAGTTTAAGTATGCAAAGGAAATTTGAACATTATAATAAACGCTGATTTATACGTCTTAATAAATGTACTACTATAAACTATTTTAAATAAACTTCTAACGAGCGTATAGCTTTATAGTAGGTACGATTTATAAATAAAGTTAAAATAATTTATAGCTTATATTGGCGTGCGCTCAAACAGTGTGCAGTAGTACCACGTAACTTTTCAAGTACGTAAGTAATTAACTATTTTTTTACATTACCTACAAAAATGCCGAAAAAATAAAATTTAAAAGAACCCCGTTCACTTTACCGAAATTTAGGCGGATAGAAAATGAGTAGGCATTCGATTTCGCCAATGTACATGAACTTTGTTCTCATTGTGTAATAAAGTGTTAAGACGAGCAATAAAATTATCGAAGGCTAAAATGAATGGTCGACTTTTGCTTAGATGTATAAATGGTAATTAGATAGAATACTTATGCAGCAACCAATATCTATGTGACATTTGCCCTCTTGGTGTTTACTTCACGGAATAACAAATATTTTGTAACTAGAATGTAATTATTTTAATAAACCTATTTCCTTCATCACCATTCGTGACCAATAACGAGTTCAGAACGAAAGAATTGTAAACATATTTACTATGCAGCACAACTTTCATTAGTGGCCAAATTATTTCCATCAACTAATTTTTAGCTTGATGTACCCAGCTACGCTGTTCTATGCCTGAGTCTGATATTAATTACCGTTTATGAAATAAAAGAGAAATTTGAAATTAATCCATCGAATAATTTTCGACTTTTTGCGAAAAGTAACTTACGGGAGCAGAATTTTTACTTTTAAATATTTATATCCGTCGTCACTTCTTTAGAATAGTATGTAGAGGAATTAACGTTTGCATAATCAATTAGTTGGATAAATGATATTTCGAAATTGTGAAATTTTGCCATCTTTGTAGTGTTTCTTTTGATTGAATAATTTGATAAAAAAACGGTTATTAGGACTTAACTATTATAGTAAGACATCAATTAAGTCTTGCGGACTTTTTTGTCAGTAATAAATAATCACTGTCACAATAATATACAGTTTATTATGTTATATACCATCAATAATCTTCGCGATGCACGCCAATAAAGCTGTCAGCATATTTTTTTACGACATATTTAACATTGGTCGTCATATTTCAGCCAATTTCAAGAATATTTTAATTATACTTTCCTCATGAAGCGCAAAGCATACGTATAGGTAGTTTTGAGTTAATCGCGTTCAGATAGATAGACAGTTTTATAATAATATGTAGTGAATAGTGATTTCAAACTAAATTATTCTTATGTTTTTCGGAATACTAAATTGTTTGCAATGTTAGAAAAACATATGTTAATTATTTAATGATATCTAACTTTAATAGAAATCTGTAGTTTTCACAACATTGTTTTTGTTTAGCAAAAGCAAATGCAAGTTCACTCTATCTAATTATTAACAAAAGCATAATTTATCATAAGGTTAAAAGGTTGTTGAATTATAATTACTTACCGATAAACCTAACATTTCCAACAGATCGCATTCTGATGCGCCTATGTTCTTCAGATAATTGATCTTGAATCTCTTTCTTCTTTGCCTAAGGGGATAAAAATAATATTATTAGTTTTATAGATTTCAAATATAAAAAATTGTAACGTAATGTGGTCGTTTCCTATGGGTCTTATAAGAAGGCTCTCGAATCACTGAGCGGGCGATGGAAAGAGCTATGCTAGGAGTATCTATACATGAACAAGTCAGAAATGAATAGATATGTAGAAGAACTAAGAGTTACCGAAATAGCTCAGCCAATCGCTCAGCTATTTCAGCTGTAGAGAAAGCCGCTAGGAAAACCGTCGGACGTTGGTTCCTAAGGTGCTGGATCGGCGAGTCAGCACCGGTAAACGCACTGTAGGTCGGCCAACAAATGCTGGGAAAAGCTGGGAGCCGCTGGAAACAAACGGCCCAGGACCGTGGAATTTGGAACTCACTACAAAAGACCTATATCCAGCAGTGGATGTCAATCGGTTGAACAATCGGTTGAACTGGTGGTGATGATGATGATGATGATGATGATGATGATGATGATGATGATGATGATGATGATGGTGGTGGTGATGAAAAGGTAATGTAAGAAAAATAATAATTTCCCCTTTATGTTAATAACTTTAAGCAAGTACTTACAGGATCAGTACTCTCAGCTAGCTCCTTCTCCATTCTCAACACATTTTCATCCACCTTGTCAGTGGTGAATTGGTTCTGACATTTGCTAATGATGAGTGCACGGAAATTGACACATTGGTCGGGAGCATTGTCAGATGGTACCTGGAAATAAATTTAGTATGTCAAAAATCGTGAAAAAAGTGTTATTACCACTAATTTAATAAAAGCGAAAGAAGTGTTCGTTTGTTTTTCCTACCATCACGCAATAAATCAACTTGATTTTAGGCATAGAGTTAATTAAAAGGACGGAGAGTAACATTGGCCGCTTTTCAGCGCAGGCAAACAAACAGTTCCTCCGGGATTGTAAAACCGTAATAATCACAGACAAAGAACGTGGTCAACAGCTAGTGATTTAAATACCTTTAACATAGACAATTTGCTACACATCGCGGCGTAAGCTTCGGAAAAATTGGGCTCTTCAATAGCCTTCTCAAACACCAAATCAATCACACCCAGAAGGCGAGCCTGGGTGTTGATCTCAAGACCCTTTACTTTATCTAGCAATGTGTCGAATTTTTGTGGTGTCAGCTTGTTCAGGATACCACGGAACTTCTTGTACAGGTCCTGAAAAATAGTGTATGTCACAAAACCGAAATTTAACAATATATATCTAATTAAACCTTGGGAACCTAAACTATATATTTCATTCCTAAAAATCATATTATAATCATTATTTTATGGATCGAAGTTTAACTAATCAAAGTTCCTCTGACCAATTTATGCCGCGTCTCTAAATCACCACAGATTTTTCAACTACGCGGGTTTTTAGTGCACGCGGGTTTTATAGTGCACAAATGCGTGCGAAAACACAGGTGCACTATTTATTCCCTCACTCTCATACTACAATGAGACTCGAGGATCAAACATGCTAACCACTAGATGTTAAATCTCTCAAATAATATTGTGCATGAGTAAACCTAATAACAAATATGTACTATAAGCATAACAATTACTGTCAACAGTTGTTTTCAAAGTAAGACAGATCAAATTACTTGTTTTCGCAAAATGATATTTGACGCGGTTTCTACACTGACTTATGGTCTTATGTATTAAAATATAATTATCATTAATAAACTTTAAAGAAAATATAGATAACTTGACACTTGTCAACCAACTTGGTTGCATAAAGCTGTCTGTCTAAATGTACAAATCCTAAAGAATCATAGTGCCAATTTAGAAAATAAATAGAAAAGCAAATAAAAAATATTAGTCACTATGGAACATGAGTTAAAGGCCGATAAACTTCCAAAGACAGGCGCTTTGGAGAAGCAAATAGGCCCTGAGCCGGTCTGCGGAATACCCAAAAGCCTGGCGCAACTCACCCTACAAACCTATTACAACTACCATACACTCATTCGCTGGAGACAACTCCCACGAATGGACTCGAGTGCTAATAAAACCATTCAACAGAAGGGCCGCGTCTAAGGCATTAGCACTCAACAGAAAAAACCTATGCATCCTAATGCGAGCGCTTACGGGGCACTGTGGGCTTAACAGGCAATTGTTCAACCTAAAGCTGCAGGACACAGATCTATGTCGACTCTGTAAAGAGACTGCGGAGGTGCTGCTGCACTTAATCTGTTCCTGCCCCATGCTTATGCATAAACGCAGCACTCTTTTGGGGAAGCATATAATACAACCAGAGGATGCTAAACTTCTTTCAGCAAATTCCTGGCTGCGAGCAATGCTTGCTGGGAGATCTAGGCAGCGGCGTCACAATAGATATTAGCCGGTCGACGTGACACCAGGGACCAGGCGAACCTGAGCCGCAAGCAGATGAAGATGGAACATGAGTTACTTTTGTTAATTACCTGAGTTTTGAACTCATCCTCGGTAAGGCTGCCCTTCTTGAAACGAGTGGGCCTCCAGGCATCCTTGGACTGGTTCAGCTTTACTTCTTCACGTGACAGGGATATAGAAATATATTGGCGATGTGCACTACTTCCACTGGGTTGAGCGGCCAATTTCATGCTGCCTTTACCTTTGAATTGGGTGGATAAATAATATTTTAAGCACTATATACTTCAAATTGAATGATGAATTTTATCTTTTAGGCAGGTTTTTACAGTAAAAGTTTTCAATGGTTACCCAATGCTTGGTGTCCTTTGAATTGATGGGAGATTACTTTAACAGGTAGTATATTTCAAGAAAGCAATAATAAAGCACAGATAAAGTATGAAACTTGATAAAACACAAGGGAGAGAATACTACAAGAATTTAACACCCATAGCTGAAATGTTCCAGCATTTTGTAATGATCAATATAATTATTTTATTATATTATAATTATTATTATTATTATATTTATATATTATAATTATATTAATTATAATTATTATTATAATTATTAGATTACCACTCTGTGGCATATTTCTTCCATCTTTCTTTGGATCCCTTGGTGTGTTGCTCCTTGAACCAACACCCGAATTCTTCGCATAGTTGGGTAGAAGAGAATCAATTATAGGTCTTGAGATGGTATTGAAGGTCATTGGTTCCTGAATTGGTGTACTCTAAAAACAAACAATGTTTGCAGAAATTAGACCATGAATTATATAACAGAATAAAAAATTAAATACTTTGCAGTAATTATGCTTTATCAACATACCTTAATTATATTGCAAGCATCAAGTAATGGTATATTGGGCTTATCTTTTGTGAGTGGGTTCTCTTTCACTTGCATCAGGAAACCAATGTCATAGGATTTCTTGCCAGATTTGTTGAAAGGTGACCATTGATCTATAATAAAACAAAAAAATCTATAATACAAATGGTTTACATTTAAAATTCTGCTTTCATACATATATGTTGGCAAACCTAAAACAGTTGGATTGATTTATCATTTTTACCACAGTTGCAATTCTATTTAAGAATAATTTTATATAGGTTTAATGCCAAAGTTCCCATGAAATGATTAATTTTTTCACAGACAGGTGTGGTTGGGTTAGCGTAATTCCTATATTTAGTTTATAAAATACACTAATGTGTTACCATCTGAGTATTTGTATTTTGGAGCAACAGCTACTGGTGCTGCTAGTGGTGGTGGTGGTACTGCAGGTATTTTGAACAAAGGTGTATCTGTGTTGGCTGGTTGTTCATCATCTTCTGCAGTTATTGGAGTTTCTACCTCATCACTAACTTTATTATCAGTCTCATCATTTCCATTTTCATAGGATTCGGCTAAGTTTGCCTGTTGCTCGTTTGTTGGTGATTTGCTTGATTTTCTATTATTATTTTTTGCATTTTTTATTTCTTTTTCATTTTTGCAAACTTCATCATTAACTGTCTCAGCCTTTGTGACTTCAGTAGGTTTTCCATTGGCAGTATCTGGTTCTAAATATGAAAAGATATCAGTAAAACGTACAAATCAATATTTTATTAGTCATGATATTACTAATAATGACTATACCCATAAATTAAACATCACACAAGTACATTTATTATACATTAATTTTTTTATGCAACTTTGCCAATGAAGTTTACCATAGGTAATTTGATGGAAAAAAGATAAATACTTAACAATAATTATTAAAAGATAAACATTTAACAATAGTTATTTAATGAATCCTAAGCTTTCCTTTTGGATATAAAATATATTTAAATATACAAACCTGTTTTATTATTGAGGTTTAAATCTCTCATCTTAGAATCAGGATGATTACGTGCTACACTTGCAATTCCTTGGGTTAATTTTACTTGGGCTTGAATAGCAGTAGACTCTGCCTTTAATTGGTCTTCAGATTCTAATGGTTGTTCCTTAGCTAGCTTTTCAATGCTTGCTGATAAAAGTTCAGTGGCAGTGGGTGCAGACTTGGCAGGGAATGTATTTTCTCTGCTAATCACTATCTCAGGTTTCTTGTCAGCAGTATATGTTTCAGTCTCAGGTTCAGCAGGTAATTGTTTCACTATGTTTGTAAGCTCTGTCCCAAAGTTATGATTTACTTGACTAGTTGAAGGATTGATAGGTATCAGCAAACTATCAATTGAACTAATCTCTGAAAATATTGATTTAATTTATAGTGCATAGAAATGATCATGTACACATAACTATCCAAATAAAACTCTTTTAATGCCACTGTGGAATTTACCATCAAAGTTAAATATACTTGAAATTTTTTGATGTTTAAATTGAATTACATAAATGACCATTTATGTTAAAATTAGAAATACAGTTCTTAATTGAGGATTAGTGAGCTAGACTTAATGGAAAAATCATATGAGACATATACAAAGCAATGATGCATAATCTATAAATTTATGTAGTGGTTACTTTCACTTTGAATGTATAGTATATTGACCTAAAATTACAATATTATAATTATATTTATGACTGCTATTAAATCTATATCCTCAGATACTACTGTTCTAGATGCAATACTCATTCCACTCTCTTTAGTCCAACTAAATGTGGGCAATATGTTTAAGCATTCATGTCCCAAAGTGAATGAAAGTTATCTTCATGTGCTTATGGTAATGTCGGCAGCAATGGAGGTCACCAATGTAGAAATCAGTCTATATATGTATATTATTTGTTAGATAACAGATAATAAGAAGTCGTACGCGAATATAACACGACTCGATTAGCACTGCAAAATGGCAGGGACGAAATCTCGAGTACGACGTCTTAGGACTAAAATCTAAATCGAGTTTTTAGATTAACATATTTGAATGTATGACACATTCAAATAATGGGTTTTTCGCTAATTTTTAATATAGACTATTACTTTCGGTGCACCAAGTTCGAAGTCTATAAATAGAGACGTGAGGTATTTCCACGTGGGAGTTGTAACTCGCACTGTACCTGAGAATATTCGTCTAAATAAAATATGTGGCACTGTTAGCTGAATCACAGTTGGCAAATATATTAATTCGAAATAATAATTTAGAGGAACCTTAATTCGTAAGGAGCAATATGGTAAAAGAAAGTCCACTCGAAAGGTCACTCAAGGATCAAGAATAACTTTTAGCACTCGTTTCACATTTAACACTTTACTTATTTTATAACTTAGATAAAACTTTTATTCTATAAAATGCTATATTATGTGTATTAAGTTGTAAAAAGCTTGCAAATAATAATGATTTAAAAATATTTAAAACGCAGCCATGCATGGTACGACTGAGAACGTAAAAGCCGCCATGTTGAATCGTTCCATGTGGATTGCGGACAGCTGCCTGACTAGTGTTGTGCGCAGGCCACTGAATCGATCGATTTTTCGCTTTTAACGATTACTGGAAGTAACGTTTATATTAATTATTTAAATGAAAGAAAAACATTGGACAAAGATTGGAAATGTAATTAATAAATTAGATACTAGACACATACTTGCATCTATAATTAAGTAATAAAAATTATTGTTAATTTTATTGATGAATGGTGTGACTAAAAAAGTAAAAGCTACTATTTTGAATCTTTCAACATTGATTATGATTAGTGTTCTGCGCAGATCGCAAATCGATGGATGTTTATATTTTAACGATTATGGAATAGCATGTTTCTTGAATTTTTAAATAAGAAATAAAAATCATTTTTCACGTAATTTCAACATTATACACTACAGGAACACATGATTTTATTGTGGTTCAGTTATAGGTTATTTTAATGAATTAATATATTGAAAATCAAGAAAGTGACTAAAACGCTATCCACATTGAAATATTAAAGCTATTAAGATACCATTTTTAATATTTTAATGTGGAATGGGGATTGCGGAGAGCTGGGCTACTAGGAGCATTTTGTGCGCAGGTACAGAATTAATTAATGTTTCATTTTTAGCGATTTAATACTGGAAGTAACATGAATATTGATTTAATAAAAGAGAAAAGATTAATAATACAACTAGTGCTATTCATACATTAGATGTTATTTTTAGGGTACACTATTCTTGAATAATAAAAGCTTCGTGTGTTAATGCATTACTGGGACTATTTTGTAGGTTTGGTAGCTTTTCCCGAAGATGGCGACTAACGATAATGCATTTAAAGACCTATGTATTTGTCGGTGTATTTTCTTTAATGTACAGGTATTGGAACGTCTAAAACTATCACGACACCACTACTAAGTTGACTTTGACATCACATCATTAAATTAAAACAGTGAATATGGCAAACAAAACTACAGCAATGCATTTTTATTTATAATAAATTTTATATTGTAATTTTAAATTTATTAATTAACTTAATAGGAATAACTAGGCTGACATATTTCGTCCACATGATTTTTAAATATTATTTTTTGCAGCGGCTTTTATTGCGACGATGCAAAAATAAAAACAAACTAGAACTATAAAATATCAGAATTCTGAATCATTATAGGAGACAACTCAATAGCTTGAGTTTTTGATCCTGTAGCTTTACAAGATTGTCATGTTATACCTAAATACAAAAATATTGAAACCCCTTTATATTATGTTCTTTGTTGTAATATATACTTATTCAAATTAAATGCATGAAGTCAAAATGGGTGTCTCGCCGGCCTTGAACGAACAGGTCATGAGCTTATCACATACAGATAATCATTGCTCATATATACTGGTACATTCACATTACAAGATAACTATCATTACTCTAAGCAAAAAAAAATTTGTGAATTTGCAAAGCTGTAATACTTTATGATACTTTACCAAAGTATCCATAAAAATCGATCTATGGCAAAATAATGTACGCATAGTAGTACATCACTGTTACTATCAGCTGCGAGTTTAGCACACGTTGAATTTACTCGACTATGATCTATGGTCAAAGTCGAGACTAACGAAAATCAGTAGGTATGATGACTAATAAAAATAACTGCCCTATGATGTTCAGAAGTATCTACTATATCCAAAAAATATATTTTTACTGCAGAAATTGAAGGTTATATTAACTAAATAAAGTACAATTAATATTTAAAAAAAAAAACCCGCGAAAACGCGCACCGGGTCTTATGGCCTAACTTGTGACGTCGTAATAGCACATTAGAGCTTTATTATGTCCTTGTTCCATAGGTAAAGATTATTAATTTTCATATTGATAACAAAAAACTTAGCAACTGATAAGTAACAAAATACTTGATACAATCAGTTTTGATGTTCAAGCGGGACAAATTATGTGACGTCATAATTTTGGATACGGCGTATTACGTGTCATGGCGGATAGTTAGATTATGCAATTTATTTATTGAAAATAAATACTCACTTTGGATATAAACAAAAATATTATTTAATAATGAAGTACCAGAAGGTATATTAATAGCGCATTAAGTAGCTACCGTTTTATTTAGTGTCCAGTTATTTGAACATTTCCCCCCTGTGTTTGATCACTATTTTGAAAATCTGGTAGGTATATAAAGAATTTGGTTTTATGCTCTGGAGGGTTGAGGTACTACAGGTAAACTTAGTACTACTATTATCAGATTATGTAGGGAGGTACGCACTTTTGATTCAGTTTTTGAGTTTATTCCAGTTTATTTTTATTTAACTCCCTTATTTTGTTGTTCGCACATTGCGAGTCGAGCCTCTTGTAATATATTTAAGTAATCAATAATAACTGGAAATTAGTGATAGTGAAATGATAACAATAATTATGTAATTATTTTATTTTCAAATTAATTCTTATGGGTGAAGTCACTTTATTTTTGCAAGAATTTTAAGAAGTTATTTAATTATTTTTGTTAGCTTATGTCTGACACTGAGAAAAAAAAGTTATTTAAGTAATTTTGTTTGCTGATGACACTACGATATCTTATCTTGTAGATAAAAAAAATTATGTAATTCAATAAAGATAGTTCGCGTCTAGTAAAAAGAGCTGTAATGGTATCAAAGGGCAGTTAGCGATTATGCTAGTAATTACATAACTACGGCAGTGTTTAGTTTTTCATAAAAAACAATAATATAAAAAAAAAAAACAATTATTCATTTTCACAATTTTACACTAAATAAAAAATAAGTATTGATTAACTATGTCATAATTGAGTAATTTTATAGTAAAATGTAAATTTTATCTGCTACTAAAGTTACTAAATAAGCAAATATGTACAGTACAGCAAATAGTAAAATTTGTCAACTGCGCAGGTCCATCCTCAGAGCTCTTTTTAAATATTACTACGCGTTTTCTAAAAGCTAAAAAATCTTGATATCCAATTAAAACCAGTCCCCTTCTAATAAGAAATATTATTATATACCTATAATTTGGTTTAAGCAGTAAAAATTCAGTAGTTTCAATTATTTACCCAGGACCTATTATATTTTTTGATCAAGGGACGCCACCCATTAACGGCGCAATTTTTCAGCATAAATACTCACTTTGGATGCAATGCAATCGTAATGGGATAAAGTTGTCAAAATCCATATTCGCTGCCAATATATTAGGACTCAGTGCTTAGCGCTCCTCAAATGAGCCTTGTTGTTTCGAACGCAAATAAAATAATTTGTGTGGTGTAAAACACAAACCTGAATGAATATTACGAAATGTAATAATAAATGTACGTGACCGACGTTATAGTATTTTTAATATTTGTAAGTAGGTTTTCAACACTTAAAGTGTTGACCGAATGCACATCTAGACAGTTGTCAGTCAGCACGCGGGTCCTGTTGCTTCAAACAAAGGTGAAACACAAAGGGCGAAGATATAGAGATTACTTCTCAAAAGGATTATGTTATCAATTCCTGAATATGGTTTCTTAAGTATTCTGCGTCTGCCCGCTAGCGTCCTTCACATTTAAAATTTATGATATGCGTATTGTAGTCAACAAGACTATAGGAATAAATGAATAAATGCGAAGCGATTTTTGTCCGCAAAACGTCCATTATTATACGAAGTGAAGTCTTGTCGACTCAAGTACAAAACCAAGCCTAAATTCTGATTTCATTCATGCCAGGTTAGATCTCACAAATTCTGCTAATTCGCGCACGATGAATTAAAGACAAATTTAATTTATTAAACCCCAAACACAAGCAAATCTATTGTTCGGTGTCCTTGTTAACATGACAGATTACGTAATCAAGACTCCATAGATACTAGCTTACAACTTTATATATTTATTTAGTTAGAATTTCTTTACAAAGTCCCAATATTAAAAAATATGTCCAATAAGCATACGAAAACTGCACCATCATCAGAATGGGGTTCACCTAGTTTTTATTGTTCTTTGTCTTAAATATATGACATTATCTTTTCGGAGTTATGTGTAATTAAATATCCAATGAAGATCAGAACATTATAGCAGGTGTCGTTCGGGCCGAGTAATGAAATAAATATCAGAGAACTGGCAGCATCTTCCTCTGCGCTACTACTACCAACGTGAGAGATCCCCATAATGTCCACAAGGGTGTGCAATTTGCACATAGCCAGCGAGGTGGATACGGCCTTAGCCATGTCATTCGTTAAAGAGACCGGCAGAGTGATTAATATCTCGCGACAGCAATGCGACAGGCGTAAATCTTGCAATCACTGCTGTCAAACGTCACTTTTCCATACAATAAATAAACAAAAGTGACGTTTGACAGCAGTGATTGCAAGATTTACGCCTGTCGCATTGCTGTCGCGAGATACTTAATCTCCCTGCCGTTGCCTGTAGTGCGCGGTAATAGATAAAGTTGTTGATGATGATAATATTATACGATATTTTCATTACTCGTTTTTCATTCAACTTGACCTGTATGAAAATGAAATCTTCGGGAAAACAAGCGACCTCGTTGATTCTATAATTCTATTTATTGTCGCGAATCGACATCACTTTCGACTTTCGCTAAATTGCATATTCGGCGGGTTTCATATAAATTGTTTATAGTTTATTTTCAAGTATTTATTTTTGTTACCGTAACCTATATCCTATATGACAATTGATGTAGCAATAGTTCACAAGTGTTATTAAAGTTTTTTTTTATTAAACCTCTAAAGTCAACCAATATGACTTCTTTTGTAAATTTATCCTGTAATAGATGAATATATTTTTTGGTAGGTAGTGTTGAGTATAGAAGAGCCCCGACCAAAATATACTTCTCTTTTTTTACAGTTTACTAATATCGTAGGAAATCATTATCTTGACATAGACAACGTGTAAGTATGACAATTTTAGAGAAAGAACAATCAAGACAAAATAAGAAAGATAAAAGTTTTTCAGCTGACGTTGTTGCAGTTCCCGAATGGTTCACCGGCTAGGTAGATCCTCCATAAATTTAAAATGCAATCCTGTGTGGGTGCTGTAAACTGATTGTTGGCTAATACAGTATATTTTTGCCTTTCAATGAGTTTATTTTTACCTACATTGTAACGACCAAATGGGACGAATGACGTCCGTTTTTCTTTGTTTGGAACGGAGGGAACTTTGTAAAACTTCAATGTTCGATAAAGTTTTCTTTCGTAAATATAAAGAGCCAAATTTAAAAATTATATTTCGTATGACAAATGTTGGATAGATTAATGTAGGACGATAATTTAGTTTTTTTTTTGGTAAAATATAATATAGATAATTAAGTAGTTCACTAATGGGTACCGCCCGCTTTATTAAATGCCAAGTGTAACAAACAACTAAATCTATTAAAAATCGAGTTTTAAATTACATAAATCGAACATTCAGTTGATACAATTATGTAACTATGGACATAGTTACTGAAAAAAAACTATAGTACTATAGTTTTTTGTAAATATGAAAGGTATTTGCAATTTTCTTTCACACAATTATTTGATAAAAAAACTATTAATTACATAACTAATCGTTTCAGTTTTAAATTTGGAAATCATTACACATGTTTTTGCCATGGGGATGATGTCATCAAAAAATAAATGAAATAGTTTGTTTGTATTACAACCTGATCATACAGCATTGAAACTATCATATATACTCGTAACATTCCATTATCGAATAGGTTCATTAACGGTAAAAGACACACCACTCTATTCCTACTCATGAGCCCCCGATCCCTACTCGTAGTCTATCAAAATGATCATCCTAAATTAGACGAAGGTTAGGACATAAAAATTAACTAATCTTTAGACAAGTGGAGATTTTACAATATCCGTAGTGAGTTCTAGTTTTGCTAGTACATTTATACCTCGAATAGAAAAATAATGATAATCACAGAGCCGAAATTAATATTATTGTTGAACGACCGAGCAAAGCGAAGTCTTAAGAGTAAACTTGGACGTAATTGCATCTTGTCAGTTTATTCGTCTGTTAAGAATTCGAAATAATAGTTGTTTACCACTGCATTTGCTGCATTTTGTTTTTGGTGGTTTCGTATCGTTATTATAAAATGAATTCCTTTATTATTTTTTCTATATCCGAAAATGAAAGAAGCTAATCATGGACAACTTAATCGTTACAATAATCAAAACCGAGCCGTGCCGCCGCGGGCTTACGTCACTGGGACGGGAGTCGGGGGGCGAAAACGCTAGACAAACGCGATGCCCGTTACCATACTTAGTTCGTCTTAGGCGCTTGATCAAGTGTCGCCAGAAGAACGCGTCGCGCTCGCAAATCCGTAGTGATTATTACAATATCCGAATTTACAAATTGTGAGTAGAACAAAATGGTGCAATACAGTGTTTACTGAGAATTACGGCCTTTGGGCAGCCCAATGAATGTCGTATGAGCGCGTCTGCGTGGTTAAGGGATCTAGAGTCCTAAAGTCTCTAATAGTGTAAAAGGACAATCAAAGACTGCATCATGACGTCCAGCTCCCTATTCATCCAGATTGCTCCTTCATTCGAATAGGTAGGAAACCTTATTTCTTTCTTTCGACGGCCGAGTGGCGCAGTGGGCAGCGACCCTGCTATCTGAGTCCGTGGCCGTGGGTTCGATTCCCACAACTGGAGAGTGTTTGTGTGATGAACATGAATGTTTTTCAATGTCTTGGTGTGTATATGTATATTATAAGTATTTATGTGTATTATATTCATAAAAAAATATTCATCAGCTATCTCAGTACCCATAACACAAGCTACGCTTACTTTGGGGCTAGATGGCGATGTGTGTATTGTCGCAGTATATTTATTTATTTATTTATTTATTTCTTAGGACGCAGGATAACAGACGATAGCTTGGAACCTATACCCTATGGATAGGGTGACCATAATTATGTATATCAAAGTTCTAATCTTTCGAAATCGTTTATGTCTGTATTCCAATTTTAAACCTGCAGAAACCAACTGTACTTCCGGTTTCCCTACGTCCTTATTCCTCTCTCTTTTATCTCTATATCTCTAGATTATGATTTGATAATCGATGTCCTTGCCGAAATTTTGAGGTAATCTGTTGGGTTTAGGCGTATGATAAATTTCAGACAGAGTTAATTTCGAATTTGTAATATTAGCTAAGAAGTATTTTTATGTGATTTCACAAGTAATTTCATTGACAGTATTAGATTATGCCTTATTGTTTATTATTTCGCGCCATTTATAAATACAATAATTTCGTATGATTTTCAAATGTAAGAAACGCTTATTTACAACATTTTTATAAATTAGATCAATGTACGTTATTTATTTATGTAAGAATGTTCATGTATATTAATGCAATTCTTAGTAAAAGATGATTTGATTTTAAGTTTTAATTCCTATATTATCGTTTTTTTAGTTGACTAAAAAAACTACTACCGCACTTAATTTTCCTAACTGCAGATGTAAGTCGTGCTATTAACGACAATGAGTGTAAAACAAAAAAATCTATAGATGCAAATCATGTAGCTCTTGGCGCAATATGCGATCAATTGGAGTCATTACTCACAATAAATGTCAAAATTAGTTCGTCAAAAGTTCGACGTGAACGGTATATTTATTTCGTTAAATATTACAATTCGGTATTGCCTGAACATATTTCATTTCAAAATTTAGGATACACTTAATTTATTCACCTACCCAGAACTATTGATTTGTCTTAGGTGCGCCGTTATAGAATATTGTTACAATTTTTTTATGTTCATAGAATACCAGAATTATACAAATTTCCATAACATATGCTTCACAACTTGAAACACACAATATAGCAGTTTGCATAGCAATTCCATAATACGCCTGCAATCTACATTTTAAGACATTTTAAACGTAGAACTAAATATCCAGGATATTGGTAGTACTCTATAAAACAGTTATATACACACATGCGCAAATATTTTAGATGTGAAATGGTTTAGGTATATTAAATACTAACAAGTGATTAGATAGTACTCACCAACCGGAGTAGGGCCGTTGGATTTGGGAGTTTCTTGCTCTTGGTCCTTGGGTTTTAAGGCAATTTTTTCCTTATCCTCCGACCGCACTCGTTCCCTGGGTTCTCTTATTCTTTGAGGCTGCGGCGCGGGCATTTCAATAGAAGATGGAAGAGGCGTAATTGATGCGTTCGTTGACGTAGTAGACGTGTCATTAGAAGACGTTGACAGAGATATAGACGCCACTACGGGCATATACGTTGGAGACGTCACAACCGCTTGTATATTAATCATATGTTGAGGAACTATATTACAACTCACTATATCTGATTGCTTTTTTGATTCATCTTGAGGCACATCTGGTTTGCTTGGATTTTGTGTTTGTTGAGTATTAGTTGGTAAGTACTTATTATCTACGGCTAAATGTTGACTCTGTTCACTAATCTTGTTATTTTGTTTAACATTCATAGATATTTTAGGCACTACTACAGGACTATCCGATATGGCCGAAACTACCGGCGTTTCGTTGAACTCTATGATTTCGTTTTCTACAATCTTATTTTCATTAACATTTAATATTTCAGACTTTACTATATTCACATTATTTATTGCATTTATATGAGGTTGTATAAGGCTTGCAGTTGTAACAGGCACTTCGACTGTTTTAGTAACAAAGTTCAATTTACAAGCATTCTCACTCGCTGACGGCTGGTTAGCCGCTTCATTAACCATTCTCCCAAACTCTTCGGCAAAACTATGTGTCGGCTCCTGTACAAATTAAAGATAATTTAATTAATTTTATTTTCATTTGAAAAGCAATAATATTTTAGTACCTTAAAAGTGAAAGGAACCTCTCTAGAAGTTTAATTTGTGTTGTAAAGAAAAGCATTCTTACCGGCGGGAGATTTTGCCCTTCACTGGATTCACCACTCAAATATTGACTATCATTAGTATATAGTTCAGAGAATATATCTTGCTCTGTAAGAAATATGAAACAAAACTGTGAATGTACAAATATCAAAAGAGTTTAACGATTATAATTTTTGTGCGTATTTTATGCATTGCACTTCAAAAAATAATATGCAATCAATCTGTAGAATATATTTAGCCCACCCACAAACCATCCATCCATCTTATATTAAACATTATACAGAACTTTCTCTGTGAAATCTTGGAGATGTCTCTTAAAAAGTTCAAAGTTTGTATTTAACGTAAGCTTATAGAAAAGTCCTATTATAGTATAAAGGACTACGTAATCGATAAAAAAGCTTGGGTGTAAATGATAGCTTTAACCAGGTTGCTCTTCTAATAATTTTAAATGACAATGTGAGATGGTGATAACAAAAAAAAAACACCCGGCTAAGTTTGTTGTGGGCTCCTTCTTAGAACAGGACGCGTTTGGAACCCTCGTAGCTTTTACTTTTAAGTTTACGAATATGGTTGTCACCATTATCTCACTACCGTGTAATTCTTATGTACGCATCAAAAGTGCCACCTATGGGCCTACTTGAATAAAGATATTTTTGACTTTGACTTTTGACTTTGACCTGATTAAAAACGAGTCCCATCAGGTGTAGGTGTTAATGACCGACTGCTAAACCGACTTGCACTGCAAGACACGGGGGAAGTATAAAGGCCAATTTCTACCCATGGATGACCCCACCAGCCTGATGGCTGAAAACCATAATTTATAAACAGAGCAAACCTTCGCATGACATGCAAGAAACGTGCTGCCCTGTGTCCAAAAATATGAGGCAAGTATTATGCATCAATTGCCTGTAATTACACCTACATTATGCCCTACAGACGAACTTATAGCTGCAGAAATAAGCAAGTCTAGGTAGTACTTCCTCGAATGAGCTCTGTCACGAATAGCTCTACTGCTACTAAAAACATATATCTATATATTAGAAATAGAGATATTTTATTATTTTTTATTGTTATTTGCAGACTTAGATCAACGATCTTCAACCTCAACAACCGATTGAGTTGCGGTGTTGCAACCAGGGCACATCACACTGGCCCATTCTACCCTCTGGTCTCGAGTGAGTATCATTCTTTAAAGTTCGTTTTTATTTCCAAGATAGTAATTCGAAATAACAAATGTTGCATACTTTTTCCACTACTTAAATACAAGGAGTAAGTTTTAAGTAGCTCCCGAGGATGTCTAACATACATCTCTTGGCCTTATTACCAGACCCTCCTTACTAAACCCTCTTAACCTAAACTCAAGGATTTTACGTAGCCACTGAGGATTTCCAATTCCATATCCTGGCTCTATTACAAGACCCTGCTTATCAAACCCAGTTTATTGGACTCTTCTCAACAGATCATTGAGCTTAAACTCAATGGTTTTACGTAGTCACTGAGGAGATCCGATATGCGTCTTCTGGCTTTATTTCCAGACCTTCCATACCAAACCCATTATACTGGACTCGTCAAAACTAATCATATGGAGCTATATATAAATATAGATACTCGAGCATTTTCCTAGTACCAACTGAAGCGTATCACTCCATCTAACTCCTGGTTCTATAACCAGACCATCGCAAGCCCAATATATTGAACTTTTCAAAATGAATCATGAGCCAAAATTCCAGGGATTTACTAGTATATACTGATGAGTTCCATTCTATCCACCTCCTGGTCTATCATCAGAACCTTGTCACAAAGCCCCAATATATTGGATTCGTCAGAACGAATAATATCAGCCAAAACTATAACTAGGTACCACTGAAGAGTTTCACTATCCAGCTCCTTCAACAGATTAGCTCCAAGATACCAAAATAAAGTTTAGTCACACTACACTGCTTGTATATTACGTCATTTTTGATACTTTTCTTATTTATTTTATTTGCAACTGTCAAATTACTATCTTGGAATAAAAAACAAACGATATACTTATATACCTAAGAACTAAATTCCCTACACAATGTGACTACGAGCTGGCATTATAACACGAGCTATTGAGAAGTTGTGAATGGTGTAAATTCGGTTGTACACGAATCTCTAAACTAACCTATATTGACTGGTCTTAAAACAATGGAGTTACAAAACTCGGTTTCAAATTTTTTTAATTTAATAATATTCATTAAAGTTAATTCTTATCGGCCAGCTTTTATTACTACTTTTTTACGTTAAAGAAATAATAAACGCACATTGAAAACAAAAATGGCCGTATCCTTATATTCTAAGTAATGACTTATAGTGCCATGTGTAATCTGCGCCATAAAACACGTACACAGTTAGAAACCCGGTAACTTCGATTGGTCTCAATAGATTGCACTAGTTTCCGTATATACTTGTACAAACAAGATCGGATATTTACTCTATTTCCGCTTTAAAAGAACCTTTTAAAAAAAAAGGTGCCTTTTTTGTAATCAAACTCAATGGGCAATACAATTAATTAATACACTGACATTGCATTTTTTATAGTTAGGAAAATAACTGTTTTTATATACTGTTTACTGCTTATAATAATGTCCTAAAATATTCAAAAAAGCGAAACAAAAATTCGCGAGTTTTGGATCAAATCAGTTACAAATAAAATAAATAAATATGCGATTCATTTTCTAAACAAAGATATATTTTCGATTCGAGATCTCGGAAGATACTAATTTTAAGATACTATACTCTACGAGTACTCAAATTCTCGAGGAAGGTTATTTAACATCATACTTTAACCTTTAGGAGCAGAGTATACGAAGTAATTACGATTACAGGCAATGCAAAGCGATGGGTCGGAGTAGATTAGCGGATTTAATGGGTATTTTATGTGATAAATTTACTTATCAGAAGTTGTATGCAGACGAAGTTAGTGCTGTATAAAATAATAACATAAAAAATAACACTTACTAGTTAAAGGGTTAATTATCGGTAGCCTGCGAGAAGTTCGCTTTGGAGGGCTGGGACGTATACCTGAAAAGTTTTCGGAACTAAGATAATTTGTCTTAAAACTTAAAAAGCGACTAACTAGAAATAATTCTAATTGATTGTAAAATAATTTAAAAATAACATCAATTGGACGTAGTTCAACTAAAAGGACTCAACGAACTCACTTTTACCCAATATGTCGTTTGGCTACCAGTCACAAAAAAAGGATTTTTCCTTTTGCTGAACAAAAAAGTCTTTGCCTTTTATTATCCATTTCATTCTTGTTCATTTTTGGTCGAGACTTTGGCTCAACTACGTCAACTCTTACCCTATTATTACTGGATAACAGCAGGCGTTACTAACTAACATATATTTTATATTAAATAATAATAAGTTGATTAAAAAGTATATGATTTCCAAAATGCTTTCCTGGAATTTCGAGGATGTTGTTTGAACAACATCCTTTACTCTTATACTCTCAACCTACATCCACAGTGACACTGTGCAAATCTGCGTCTCGTGTGGGATAAATCAATTGGTCAAACCAGCGCATTGTGCTATTTTTCACCCGCAAGGCGCTTAGTTGGAAGTAGGTTAAGGCCTTGGTATTTTCTTCAATCTGTGACGTGCTCTAAAAACATTGACACGAGTTTATAATTCGATTCGGAATAAATAAATTTCAGATAACATTATGTTGCTAACGCTCTGATATATGTGACGAATTCGGTGAAATCGATTATATTTATTCGGTCCATGGCTAAAGTACGCCATGTATTCGATAAAATTACCTACAATGCAAAAAAAGATGTATATTTTACAACTGACCATAGAAACATTGGCATTAAACATCAACAAATAATACGATATTATCTAATATAATATTTTCAAAGCATGTCCTCTTAAAAATGTCTTTCAAATTATACTTTTAAATACCAGGTATCTAATATTCATCACACACGTTTCCTCATCAATATATAACATTCATCAGACTAAAAAAATCATAAGGCTCTTTGAATTGCTATTACTCACAAGTCAACTTTTGTATGCTTTATCTACTTATTTGTATAGAACCCAGAAGAAGTCGTTCTATATTTAATATGATATCAAATTTGGTAACATATCGAGCGCAGCGCAATCTACCAGATTCAATAAGGTAATAGGTATTTTTTAATGCCATTTACTAGCATACTAATGACACTTAATAGAATAGGCGCTAGAGTTAGAACCTATATTATCACCTACCAAGTATACGTTATCATGAAAATAGGTTAAGCCTTTATGTTCGTTCGTTTCGACGCCTTTTTCCGCTGTATTAAAGCTATCAGTTCCCGCCTTGGCAAACATAAAGTGAGATTCATGAAAGAATCATGTTAATTGGTTTGGTTGGCATTTATGATATTGGTATAGAAGTATAGATGTGTAGTAGTAAATCCATCACAAAACCAAATTACTCAAGTTACGCTAAGCCGAAAGATTCTGATCACTGTCCTATATTGATGAGAAGAATAGTGTTAACTGTTCTCAAGGTCTTGAATATTTTTTTTTCTTGCAGTTCATCTCTATGACTAATAGTTTTTTTAGGTCCACACCGATACTTCAAGCCTTGACTTTCTGAGGTTTAATATTTTTCCCTAATTTCATCTCTATGCTTACGCAAAGCTATAAAAATAATCCCATACTGAGAGAGAAGTCTTCGAAAATACAGTCTTTTTGTATAATATATAGTATTGTACAGTAATAAATCGTCTCAAATTACAATATTTTCACCATAATACTCAAGGTATTGAACATTACTCCAGTTCATCTTCCAATCAATTTCCAGCTACGACTTTGAGGTAACAATGCCGAGACTGTGGATTCGTTGTTCTGCAACGTGTTTCGTTACTAATAACAGTCACGGTGAGTCAGTGCCATCCAAACGCACATTTTGTATGTATACACGGTTGCTGCAGCCAGTGTATTCAATAAATATTAGATAACCTAAGACATGTCATTCCGGTGTCAGTGTTTTGTGTACGGAATAGGCTAGTCATACACGGCTACATTAAAGCCACGACGCGGTCGTGGTGCAAGCTTGAATATAACTGCTCTAATTAAAAGCTTGCTAAGCCGCTATGAGTGCACATTTCAGATAATCTGGTGATTTTGGCTATAAACAAAGGGTGATTATAAAATACGCTACAGATTATAGCAAACTGAATTAAATGTTCTTTGCATATATATGGCTTTCATAAAGTAACGCCTGCTTTTATCCAATATTTAACGTCAGCTTATTATACAGATAACTAGCTTTTGCCCGCGTTATTCGTCCGCTTTTAACATACCCCGTGGAAACTGTTCGTTTTCCTGGGATGAAAAGTAGCATATGTTACTCCCCGCCCTTTCAGACACTGTCGCATTTGGCATGTCGCACGGTCGCAAGCGGCGTGTCACCCTGTTGCATGCGGCATAACAACAAATAGAATGCGGCATGTCGTCTTGTCGCATGTTGTGTGTCGCCCTGTCGCATGTGGCATGCCGCCCTGTCGCATGCGGCATGTCAGCATGCGGGGGCAGTACTCACCCGGCATGCCGGGATGTATGTGCGCTGCGTTCGGCGCGTGCGGGAGTGGCCCCGGCGCGGCCTGCGCTGCCGGCTGTTGCACGAGCGACCCAGCGCTCGGCCGCCCGCCAGCTCCGCCCACAGTGTTGGCAGCCAATTGCTGACCATTCGACGGATAGTAGTCTGCGATGTCAAACACTATTACACGTCAACCGACTCGATTGGATACTTCCGAACCAGATTGTTACTTAACAACAGTATTTTTGAACAATTCCGGAGAGATTTACCAACTATGTGGAAATATAACGCACAAGTGTGTGCACTCTCTATTCTCTCACTCTCATAGTGCTATTGGCCGGCAGCTCGGACATGATCGGACAGAGATCAGGCGCCTGAACGACCACTTAACGTGCCCCCCGAGCCACACGGGGGAGCCACAGAAAATTTCGAAACTCCAGTCTGGTGCTGAGAATTTCTTATAAGAAAAACCCAATACCAACCCAAATGAAAACATTTGTTCGTTACCCACACAGTCAGTGGCGTTCATAGAGGGTATAATACACAGGTTATGCAGGTGATATAAAATGAAGAAAACCTATAGTACGAGTTATAAAAAACTTAGGGATAGGCATTGTAAGAGTTATAAAAAGCTCCTACCCTTAAGTATTTATAACTTGTACTGGAGATTTCCTTCATTTTATATCACCTGCATACCCTGTATGCACGCCACTGCGCACAGTCGATCATGCTAACCATTAGACAAATGAGGTAGTAAATAAATTTATGTAGATCTATATATAGGTCGAGCAGCTTGTCGATAACTTCTTTATCTTACAAAAAGATAGCCCTTAACTGCATCTTACCTGGTGGTAAGATAATGAACTAACCTGTTAGGGTTAGTTCATTGGTTTTTATATGATATAGTACCGGTACGCTAAACCGCTTGGCGGCTTGTCGTTAACTCGGCCACGGTCAAACCAGACTAGACCAGACAAGAGGATACTCAGAAATTATAAAATCCCAAATTGCTGGCGTTACCGAGGATCGAAAATAATAAATAAAAAATAATTTTATTTATTATTTTCGATATACGAAATTTCGTAATACGAAAATAATTTTCTAATTTCTGCGTGTCATGATTTAAAATATATTAGGATTTCGTTATTTTAAATTAGCTGTGAAAGTAAGTGATTTGATTGCAATAATTTTTATATTGACTTTGAAAAAAGTATTTCATTTAAGTTCACGTTGTCTCTTCGGAATTCATTTGAGTCAAAGGGAGGTGTTTCAGAGACCGCGGGGAGAAGGTGATGTTCGAAGCGGCTTCTAAATATTAGTATATTTTAAATGCGCCACTTTCTTATTTTTAATGTACAAGAAATTAATAATAAAGTTATGGCGTGACCAAGGGATATCTGAATTCATTTATATACATATATAGATAGAAAGCTAAGTAAAATACGAAGCAAATATAGAACATTGAAAAATACTTACATGGAGGTCCCGTGGGCGAAGTATAGCTTATGTAAGGCATATACTGGTAATACCTGTGAAATAAAGCACACGTTTATGCGAATGACACAAAAAAAAAGTACGAGCAGACCGAGCGACAAACTGAGATCGCATGCTCGAAAAATTTTCTCCGCGCATAATTAAATTAACTCCGTATCCATTTCAAATATACAGTAGAAAATAACACACACGATAGATATGAAATATGAATAGGATGAAGTTAAATAAAATTTATCAAAGCCACATTGAAGTATTTTTAAATAATTTATGCCCGTTTTCACTAAATCTAGGAAACGCATAAATAGGATTCCTATTGATATGAGTGATAAACACGTTTCACAAACTCTTAGATGATGACTAACGACGCTATCTAAACACAACACAATACGGCGGTGCGTAATTGTTAGGGAACTCTTAATCTGACTTGACTATTATATTTGATTCATACTTATATTTTTTCATGTGTCAAGTTAAGATAACTTGCCATGTGTCTAATCATGAATCATGTGAAAAAATATAAATTCGATTTTATTTCCAATAACCTTAAATCGATACGGTAATGCTAACGCAAAATACAAGTTATATGAGTTGCCTAATAAAAATCGATTCGTGAAAGGTGAATGGTATATGTACGGCTAGGATTAGGCGTTACCTACTAGGCCTTGTTTGTGGTTAGTGTAAACGAGCATTAGCGCCTCACAAATAAATGTGGCATAACGTCGCAATAGTTATGCGTTACTATGTTACACTTCAAATGATAGCCCCTTTCGAATTTAAGAGCGTGGAATAGCTCTATATCCTATGACAGTCCACGGCTCAATCTAAAGGCCTACTAACGCGAGGCCTACTAACTAAACTCTAACGCGAGGGTTTGTCAATGATCCCCACGCTGGGCAGACGGGTTGTTGATCGCAGTAAATGGTAGTAGTGCTCGTTCTACAATATGGGATGTATTATGGCGCTATAAGGCGCCGTGTACGATACCCGCGGGAAGAGAGGGGCGGTGACAACTATATTCAGAATTCACCACACTGCACATGGTTGGTGTGGTTTCGTCTAACTCAGATATAGGCCAGTTACATGACCACTTTATTAGTGCTTAAATCATTAGCTCTACATATATGAAAACCGAAATGAATGAAAAGTAAAACAAAAGCACTACATAAGTTTTCCAGATTAAGATTAGTTTTACAACTTGTGTATTTATAACAGTGGGAAATCTGCACGGGCATGCGATCGGAGTTTGACGCTCGGTCTGCACTAACCATTATTAAAAGAGTTTAGTCACCCGTGATCCACAAACTGAGATTTCCTGTCCATAACGTCGAAAGGCAGCATGTGGTAAGAATATTTTAAATAAAAACAAATACATAACACATACATAATCACAATAAAAACAAACAACACATCTTTAAAGTATTATATAGTTTTCCTAACGTAAGTACCTCAAAATGGTGAGATCAATAGAGAAATGGTATAGTGCCTCATACAAAGTTATATTCACGGGGTAGGTCAGTGCGTTACCACCAATTAGATTACTGAGAGATTACGTCATCTTGGAATATTCCACACTTCGAATGCACTGCGTGAAGTCTTAGTAATGTTTGTAAATACGGCAGTTCTAATCCATATACAATCACGTCCATTTTCTATATTTAATCTATCTGTATTCTACAGATTTACCTCTGTCGTACTTTGTGATTGTAAAGGGCAAACCTCTGAACTAGTGTGTCTTTGTTTTAGCAAAAGTCTCAAAGTTGTTGGGGGAATTGACTTAAAATATCGACAATGTTGCATTTCTATATAAAGTACTTTGATTATTTGACCTAGCTAGTTAAATATAATTAAAATAATACTCTTTAATGTTTCTGGTAACCCTTACAATGTTTGTATTTATCTAAAACTAAACTACGAGTACATTTATACATAATAAGATATATAAATGAATTACCCCGTGGAGTTAGATCTTGGCTGTTGAAAAGTCTGTGGGATTCCCATTGGCGTTGGTTGAAATACCACTGTCGGATGATACATAACCGGACCAGTCGTTGAGGCACCTGAACCTCCCATGTATGGTTGTTGTTGTCTTAAAATAGAAAATAGTTACGTTATTAACACATTAAGTTAGTCGCAGTTATTTTTTTACAAATACTCTGGCACTTTCAATGTTAGCTTCACACGAGCATTTTCAAGATCAAGCTTACGTAGAAAGCGTCATTTATTAGCTTTATAATTTGACAGCCGATTGGCGCAGTTTGCAGTCCAAGGCCGTGGGTTCGATTCCCACTACCATAAAATGTTTGTGTGATGAGCGTGAATATTTTTCAGTGTCTGGGTGTTTAAATGTAAAGTTTTGTCTAAGTATATTACTCATAAAAATATTCATCAGTCATCTAAGTTCCCATAATACAAGCTAAGCTTACTTTGTGGCTAGATGGCGATGTGTGTAGTATTGTCGTAGTATATTTATTTTTATTTATTATTAAATAACAATTAGATAGCTAGACAATGCATTCGCCAGCGAAAACAATTTTTTTTTTTGCTAAAATCACTACTGCCCGCTTTTACTAAACCTAGAAACCGCCTTAATCGTATGCCTAATGATTAAGGTAATGTATTTATAAAAAAAAAAAAACATTTCACGAACTCTAATGTGAAAACCACTGGTCCAGTAGGGATGTATTATTAGTAAGCGAGTGTATCCTTAGAATAGGCGTTACTCATTTATGCATAGCCTTGGTCTTCAAAATTGATTGTGTGATGAACATTAATGTTTTTCAGTGTCTGGGTGATAACTTTTTTATTATAATTACTTATGTATATTATTCATGAAATTCAGTCATCTTAGTACCCATAACACAAGCTACGCTTACTTTAGGGCAAGATAGCGTTGCGTGTATTGTGTTAGTATGAAAAAAAATCTGGAAGGGGCCCAAACTAACTCCAGGCTCGTACTAGAACATAGTAGAGAAAAACCCAACAACTAAAATTTTCCGCCCTGACCTTGGATCTGTACTCGAACACGGTAACCACTAGATCAACAAGGCGTTTTGAGAGATTTTTTTAGTAATTACCTAGGATGTGTAGTCGGACGATTCCCGTGCTGCGCTGCTCTATACTGGGAGAAGTTAGGATACTGCGGCCGTGTCGACTGTGTTTGATTTTGCGGCGACACGTAGCTCGGCCCAGGCTGGAAATTCAAAATTATACAACTTTTAATATTGCGTAATTTGACATCCGAAAGAAGGAAACAAACTCCTAGAAGTAATACACTGTTCCTATTCTGATCACTGGTTATCTTTATATATATATATATATATATATGTTGTGTGCGTGTGTATTTCAGTGAACTCCTCCTAGACGGCTGGACCGATTTGAATGAATTTTTCGGTATGCGGGTAGCACCCTGGATGGTTTAGATTCACAAATCATCCCGACAGATGGCGCTGGGGTCAGCTAGTTATCTATATAATTTAAATGTTACAATGGTATGATATACCAAAATTCATACAAGCACATACAGTTCAAAACCCAAGGTAATAATAGTATTGAAAATACAATATAATACCTACCCATTTACCAAAATACCTCACTAATGAGTGAGTGTCTACCATGAGCTAAAAATAAAATTTCAAACGTACGCTACCTTTTACCTTTTACAGCGCGTGGGCGGTTGTTGAATTGAGTTTTGCTATTTCTGAATTTAAAGGCGGCCCGACATAATAGGTTAAATCGAACCATTAGAAGTATATTTTTAAAATAAGCGGTGATAGCCAAGTGGTTAGGAAGATGGCCTCACTTTCGGTGGGAATCCTCGGCACGCACCTCTTAAACTAATTCACTTATATAAGCGACAGGTTGATCCTCGGCACGCACCTCTTAAACTAATTCTCGAATATAAGCCAAAATTAGAGGTTATACAAATCAATTTATAAATTAACTACATATACTTATAAGTATGTCCGGTTTTGAACTAATAATCGTGTTTTTTAATGCTCTGTTAGTAAAATTCTTTTTATTTTCTTTATTAGCAAAATTCTCATAATGTACTATTTTGTTTTCTAATGTTGCCCACCAACGTGTTTGAACACGTATGCACGGCTATGTGTGAGATAAAGAAACACCATTTTACCACAGTAGGTGGCGCCGCCGGTACGTCGCCATAATATGAAGCCTTAAATAGAATATTGATTATTAATTTGCTATGAAACATCGAGTTTTGCGGGTTCAAATACTAGCTAGTTATCGCTAATTATTTTACTTTTGTAAAAGTAAAGGCTGTAATGCTGTATATCTCTTATCTCTCTCTTTTATTTAGAAAGATTTCGAGACCAAATCTACCTTCCTAATTTTTGACATAATATACGTAATAAAATGTCATAACATTATTCTTATAATAACTATTTGCACTAGTGTATAATTTTAAAAATATTAAAAAAATTCTATTTAACTGGAAAAATATTTGTGTGATGAACATGAAGGTTTCACAGTGTCTGGTTGTTTGTCTGGGTGTATGTCTGTATATTATTAGAGCGAGTCTATTGTCGTAGTATATTTATATTTATTTATTATTTACATCCGTTTTTAAACACCTTTTAACAAAGTAATAATATGTATGTTTTTTTTTAAATTAGTATATATCTGACTTCATACCACCACATTGATAAGTGTATGTGTGTTCGCGTGTTAATTATATATTAATATTTTAAAGGACACTGCCTTTTGTGATGCCGACCGATCTTTCTTAAACCGACTTAACTCATTTCGCCTTATTTTGAAGTGTACACTCCATATCGGTACTTTGACTGGGGACCCCTCGACTTCGATTTCAAGCTATGTAGGTGATTAAATTATGCTAACCCGACACAAGTCCTTACATTTGTTTATGTAACTAGATTGTTTATGTTATTGCATTCATTAAATGTTTATATTTCGGTCGTTGAAAGAATGCCTTGACGAAGTGACATAAATTATAAGCAGCGTTGTATTACAATTCAAAAAATATAAAATATTTAAAAACACAGTTTTTTTTTTAATAATCATGTGATAAGAACAAAGCTATTAACGCGATTAGCCTAGTGGTGCGGGCTTCGGCCTCCCCCTTTCGTAAGGTCCTAGTTCGATCCCCGAAATAGGTGCGTTTATAATTAATACAATTAACATATCACAAGTGCTTTAACTGTGAAGGAAAGGATCGTGAAGAAACCTGCATGCCTGTAGATTACGGCCAAAACCCTGCTCATTTTAAGGAGACTCCTGCCCTGTAGTGGGCCGATGATAGTGACGAATAAGAAAATATTTTTTTTGAATTCATACTGTTATGTTTACGGTTATTTATGTATACTTTCAGCGACCGGATTATTAGTTATGCTTAACATTTGCAGGAGATAAAGCTAGTAAAATTATGTAATTAGTGGTGCAAACCATTGTATACCTAAAATTATAATTCTTAGTTCTTCCTCGTTCGGCCTTCGTCGGAGGAATGGATTAAATAGCCATACATTTCAAAAATTAGACATTCACTTTAATTATCTATTCCAAATGCCACTTACTTGCACTGATTAAAAAGAGGTACGTACGTACGTTTTCCTTGTCACATAATTATTTTAAAAAGAAACCGCTTGTACGAATAACTCGTGATGAAGCCAGTGTGAGCTTAAATTATCGAATGATGGTTTAATTTCACCGGTAATGTGAAAATAAATGGAACATAAGCAAAACAATACATAATCCTATCGTTTGTTCGTTTCTTTAAAGGTGTTTGATTTTTTTTTTGTTTGGTCTTTTCACACCCGAACTGAGCAAACTAATGAAATAGATTTTTGACATAGAGTAAGTTGAAGGGACGGATGCTACTTTAGGCTACTTTCCCAGGAAAACAAACGCTTCCCACGGAGTTAGAAAAAACCCGTTACAATCGCGGAAAAAGAAGGCAGGCAATAGCTCGTAATTAATAATAAAAAATATAAATATTTACCATAGTTGTTTTTGACATATCTTGCTGGGGCGCTGGGGGTGCCGATGGCTGAGGAGCTGACTGTCCTCGCATGTTCTGTGAGGAGTTCTGGGAATTCCCCGTTCCCGACATAAACGAGCTGCCAGCACTCCCCGTCTGATGGTAGCATTCCGGTCCTGCAAATACTATACCATAAGGTCGTAAATTCAAGAAAAAATAAAAATTCACACAAGGTGCATTTTACGAGCTTATTTAAAAAAAATCCCAAAGTATATGAAATTAGAGTTGCCAGCAGGTTCCGGGTGAAATCGTATTGAAATTCTAATATTTTTTTTTTAATAAAAGAAGTCGATTGATTGTTGATAACTCATTCCCGTCAGAACGTACTTACTTAAGAAAGTTGTTTTTAGAAAACGATAACCAATCTATTTTTTAAACTTTGTGTGTTATTAGAATGGCTGTTTACGAAGAAATCCGAAAAGCTGTGGCAGTTTAACTTGGAAATCATAAATCAATTCGACATATAATGTGCCATATTCATAAAAGGCACATTGGAAACCAAAAGGTCTTACTTGAAGTTACTTTAGTTTTTTTCTAGCAACGCCGCAAGTTTTCACAACACTTGCTCGACAATGACCAACTGTCTTGAGGCAAAGTAAGTCATGACGGGCATAAGGTTAAGCGGGAATGTTACTTGATTTGAATATGGAAACATCCCGTATCGGAACAAAATTACTCGCCACAGTACGTGTAGCAAAAATTGCCTCAAAAATTAATGTTCATTAAAATTTTATTTTATTTTATTCATAATTAAAATGTCGAATGCCGTCAACAGCAGTTATTAATCTGTTAGTTATTAAAATACACGCTCAAATTTTTCCATCATACTAGCCCTGCTTTGATTTGACTCGTGCTGTGTGCAAAGGGCTAGCATGCGGGCTCCGAGAGAATTATGTCTACACTTGTCTTGTTTATCTCTATAGAAAAAATACGAGTGACGGCTAAAGATATTCCCCCTGGACATCCCCCCTTCCCGCACACACTTCAAACCCAGGTACAATGTAGATGCATCACCCAGTCAAAAAACGAGTGTTACCAAAAAAATCCCGCTTTACGCTTGAGATTTTTTTCGATTGTCATGTCGCTCAAGTGGATCAATGTATTTCTAACATTAGAACAGAAAATTACTATACGGCAATTTTGTGGTCACAGGTAACATCATTATATAATTATTAACGCGAACTAATTAATTTACAGAAAAATACTGATATAACCAGACCTCTCGCTTATCGTGAATATGCCAAGATTATGGTATATACATGTTTACATAATACTTTAATCATTTAGGTACCGTATCTTTTAAATATTATATATTATATTGCATTGCTTGCGACTATTTCATGATACCTACTACTACATTGGATAAGAATTTCCGCTTTGTTTGTAATTTTGAGTTATTTTAAATAGATTATTTAAAACGCTAAAGGCGAATTATGAACCCACAGACATTTCATATTTTGTATAATAACAATCGAGTTCGTGCAAATTGGCGGACCCAGCTGTATAAACAACAAAATTAACTACCGGCTAAAAGCATCCCTGTTGGAAAATAAAGTTTAAGTTAGAAAAATGTCGATACCTACAAGGACTGGGCCCCTTCCACGACTGGTCCAGTTAAACTATAAAAGATTAAATATTACGCAATACGTACCTACCTCGTTTTGGATTTATCAATTATTTTACGATTTAGTTTACCTGTCCTAGATATTTAAAAACTACCAAAACATTATCATTTCTTATGATCAAGGCGTTTCAGTTTTATTTTTTCTTGTTTAACAATTGTTTTTTTAACATCCATCTCCAAATAATATTGATTGATAAGAAGCTTCAAATATTTTTAGTAAAGTTAGTAAATCATAAAAGTGATCCTGGTGTTTCGATGCAAGTAAAACTTATTCTGTAGACGTTCTTCGGCGAAAATGAACTTACTGTGTGGTGTTGATGCCCTAGGATAACTGAAATATGCTAAGGAAATTTTCTGCAATATAATTTGTACACGCGTTCAGCACACAATTGTTAGTTCACGGTGCATTACATACCCATATCGCTATGAACATAATATTTTCAAGTGCAGCATTAAAAATAATGACGACCAGTTTGCAATAATCTTATCGGTACAGTAGGTAACAATAATACACTGAGAACAATGCACAAAATGGGGTTAAGGAATATTATTTTATCCGCTTAAGATAAAAAGCGCAACATAAATGGCAACTACAGGCCAGGGCCGTGCGTACAGGTAATGATAAAGAAATAAGAGGGCTAATAATATAAAAAAATAAAAAATCTGCATGACGAGTTTAAAAAAAAAACTTAAAAGGTAGAGTAAGCTAGGGGCTACTGACTTCATTATGACTTACTGGTTTGGGCCAACAGTCTGTAATGATGAGAAGGCAGCATGCAGTTCGAATTTGAATAGCGCGTATTCTGCTCGTGCTTCAGACTAGCTGGTGTCTGTTGGGTCATCAGGAGCGATACGTTGTTAAGCGTCGGGAGGTTGACTTGGCTGGCCGAACCAAGGCTGCCGTGGCTAATATGGTTGGACTGGTTGCCATGGTTTGCGTGGTTTAGGTGGCTACTGTGATGACCCACTGACTGCGTAGCACCGCTGTGCTGCATGCCCAGCGATGTTTGTAAGCGATGCGTCAAGTCGAGCGCGTTCTGCTGCCCTCCGTGAAGCCCACATCCGTGCGATACTGCGCCAAGGGAACTGTTACCGCCTCTAAGCCCTACCATTTTAATTTCATGACATAAATTCTTTAAAAATTGTATTAGCCAAATGTTGAACCATTCCCAGAACAACGGAGGCACGATCATATGGCGATCTCTACATCTACATTATCATCTCATGATATTGAAACATTAATTTTCTTTATTATTGCTTTACGTTAACATTTTAAAAAACTATATATTATAAATAACGAACTTTGATAAAGCACCTCTGAATATTATAAAATTTATTCTATACTATCATATTTAAGGCATATCGTTACAACTTAACCATCCGCATTCACTATTTAAATAGTAATTTAATGCAGCATAGAGAAAATCGATAAGGAAACGGCGCGGCACATCGCTCCTCGCACACGATAAACTTATTACCACCGCGACACTTTCACATTTAAATTAGTTTAAATATCACAAATTCCTGCACATTTGACACTATTTATACCTTAAGAACTAAAAAATATTAGTATTTAACACAAGAAACTGGAGATAGACGAAGCAGTGTAAGGCCCAATCAACATTTCGTTTCGTTATCCAAGAGAGGGATAGTGACGCAAGAAAGAGACAGACATATTTCGTACAGCGCCGCTACGCTTTTGGTACCGTCCCTATAGCCGTAAGCCACCCTTGTGCATGACGTTCCGTAAGGCAAAAAATAGAAATAACAATTACGCCGATTCATGAATGCCTTTTACATTTAGAGATTACAAGTGACGAAAATATGAAATGATACACACAACTCAAGTTAGCGAAGAGTATTCAAGTGATACTTTGTATACGAACGTGTTATTTCATAAATCACAGTTAGAGATAGAAGTTATATAATCGGGTCCTTTGCGAGCATCCTACGCTTATATGATGCAATTTTCACATCATTATATTGCTGTTTTAGATTATTTTACTGCTAATATAGACCAATTAAGCAATCAAATCGCATAGCGTGATTTTTGTTTAAGTTGTAAGTTCTTATAAACGAAGTTTGCAATATCGATAACTTGCTAGCAGGTAGATATTAAAAAATAGATTAGTAAATGGCGGCCGGTGACGTACTATCTAACTATAATATTAATATTCGTAAATCTGTTTCCCGTACGGTTAGCATTTAGGTAAATATTATTCCTTCCTATTCCTTCCTGTCAACCGATTTATCTGAAATTTTGTATACACTTTGGATTTTGGTGACAATACAATTATGTTTATTCATTATCATTATAAATTCAAGATGGCCGCCGCTACAAAATGGCGGATAACGTAGGTTTTATCAATCCCATCAATATGGGTATCAAATGAAAGGGCTCAACAAGCAGAATACAATATACTATAAAAAATTTAAATACAAGATGGCGGCCGCTACAAAATGGCGGATAACGTAGGTTTTATCGATCCCATCAATATGGGTATCAAATGAAAGTGCTCAACCAGTATAATACAATGTACTATAAAAAATTAAAATCCAAGATGGCGGCCTCTACAAAATGGCGGATAACTTAGGTTTTATCAATCCCATCAACATTTTTAACGACGAATTAAACGATTCTTCTATCGCACATTAAGTCGATAATTTGTAGACAATTGACGTGCCCCACGGTTTTATTTTAGTCTAGTCTATGCATATGTTTATAATTCCCACGACTGTATCTATTTTATTATTTTTTGGTTTTTAGTACATTTATCTTAAACATTGCAATGTATGTTTAACATAAAACCGTTTAACTTAAAAAGTTTTTTTACCTATTTTTATGGTATTGTTTTGTTGTTTCCCTTATATTGTATTTTGTGTTGTCATTGTTTTTAAGTAGTCGAATGAGGAGCAAAGTTATTCTTACTAATAGTAACACAAGTAAAATAACCTAGATAGTAATTAAATACTTCGTTAAAAAAGTTAAAATAAAACTAATAAAAAATAACTTTACCTATTTACGCTGTCCATACTTTAATTAACAATACTTTGAGCTATTTTTAAAACTTTTCTTTTACGGCACGGCTTTATACCTACTTGCCGCGTAGCCGGAAAAGTTCTAAAGTTAGGTGGGCGTTTTCATTCACTCCCGCATAGATTTTATACTTTTTTATATAGGTCGTTACTAGCCATTTTTAGGACTGCCATATGTATATAAGCAACAATTGAGACTAGACTGAGAATGTTGAAGGTACATATATTGAATAGTTTTGGATATTATTAATGTATTCCAAATTGGTACTTAGCTAAATTAAAAAAAATAGGGAATTGAAAAATGATTGAGTTTCTATTGCTATTGCTATTGCTTTTCAGTGTCATTGCCAACGTGAAACAAGTTTCTAATTTCCAGGAAAATCCAGTCGGTTCTTAACTCAGAAACTATTCTACTTGCAAAGCTGCGGTTAGAGTCCGAGACAAATCAAATTTACAGTCTTTCCAGTTGGTACATATTTTCAATTATGTTGTTTTAGTAACACTACTAGGCTATATATATATTTAGGCTATCTAATGGAAAATATTTAATAGATGAAGAAAATTCATGTTTTAGCATAATTTAAAGTTAATAACATTAATAATACCAACTATTATAAGACAAAATCTATTTAGGCTAACTGCGGAACTTATAGTTTTTCATGGTCGTCAATCCGTGGCTGAGCTTATATTCTTATCACTAAAAAGCAGTAATTTTTGTGAGGGTAGACATATTATTTACACAGACGAAGTGTAAAATAAAGTCAAGAAACAAATATTTTTTATAGGTTGGGTAGGTAAAGGCGTAGACCTAAAATGGGTTACTTTTCCTTTCTATCTCAAGTTTGGATGGATTTTTTTTTAAATATTCCGGACGTGTGAACAGCATTAGTAGCTCGATTAAAACCAATTTGCGCAATGTGAAGATGTGAATTTTTGTTTTTTTAAAACCTGGCATTAAGGTTGTTTTTGGAAACAGTAAAAAAGTAAAACTATAAAAACTAAGTAGGGTAAATATCTTTGAAAATTTAGTAGATGAATTTGTAAGTTATGTAAAACAGCTCTAGTAACCTGTATGTCTGAGAGTTCTCAATAATGTTCTAAACTGCGTGTGAAGACGGACAGACAAACAGAGGATAAATCAATAATTTAATGTAATGATAGTTGCTATTTTAACGCATGCAACCCAAACAAATCTCAGATAAATATTCGCTAGTTTTTAATTATTTTCATTCAGTTAACTCGTCGCGATAACTGAGGGTTGAAAGAACTTAAAATCTATGTCTTGTTCTTTCACAGCGAGACAAGATATACGTAACGTTTACCTGACTATTTCTAAAAAAAATGAAAGTATAATATCATATTATTAAAAATTTCAGATCTAATAAAAAATACTTTATATGTAGACGGTACAGAGTATTAATTTATTTTTAATAACTAACTTATACCAATATTTCCTGCAAGTGTAGGTCAAAACACAATAAAATATATAAAGCTTATTTTATATTGAATCCGACTACTTATGGGCCAGTTTATCAGCGTCAGGCCGACACCGCGGCCAGGGCAACAGGTAGTCTAGCGTCTAGCGGTAGACTTCAAAGCCCGTCCAGTCGATTATCAACGTGTTTTTCATAAAATACAATATGCAGCACCATAATAGGTGTTTATAGGCATCTCACTGAAAAAAAACACGATTTACTCTGGCGGGAGGTACGCGAGTCGCGAAATATCAATTGCCTACAAAATAAAATTTTGCCATTTGTAGATAGAGGTCGAACCAGGTGGGCATATTAATAACGATACAATTTATAAGTTTTTAAAATATTAATTATTGTCTTAGAAGCATTTAGGTACCTGCGTCTTTTGCAATGCATATAATAGTTGAGATTTTGATACGTTATTCGGATGGCAACAGTTGAACGTACATATTGACAATGAAATTGATGTTATTCGAGTTTTGTTATTCTATTTCAAGTTACGGAATCCCAAAAAAAACCATCGTAAACATTTGCTTATTTACAAATTACCCTTCCAATTAGTGCCGACTAGTAACGATGGATTAATTAAATACAAACACTGCTTAATGGATTTCACTTTATATTTCATAAACACTCCTAAAATTTTTCTTCAAATAGTATCAAATATAAATTTCACATTTTTTACTACAGCACCTACTAGACTTAGTTGGCTGGCAAATGGTACCTAATCCATACAATATAATAATATGTGGTCGGCCGCCACATAACACATAATAAACCACCAACAAATACTTGCCGCCTAGCGATTTAGCGTTATGGTAAGTAAGGTAAGATACTAGGAACCGATTATACATTTATATATATATGCCTAACCTAACAGGTCAGCAGCCCGCTATCTTCTTAGACTGCATCAAGTGTAGTGTAATGCATTTAATACTTAATTTTATAAATCCGTTCGCGTATTTTGTCCTTCCTTCACTTCCTAACTAGGCATACAATCAAATTGATATTTGGCATAGAGCAAGCAATAAATGCAGACGAAGAACGAAAAAAATTAAGTAAACCCTAACTTTGCTAATTTCGGACTACAGCGGATAGATTAGCCTTATAAATAACTTTAACCTTATTAATAATATTGGTATATTATCGAGTTTACTTATTGCTTTACAAACATCGTCATCATGCTCAGTCCGTTAAAGTCTCACCTCTGGCCACTGGGACTGAGAGTTTTAACTCGTTGCGCCGATGAGGGTTGGTAGGTTTTTAAGGATTATTACCGGAACCGACATGCTCTCTCTCACTCCAAAGCACGGGCGTGGACAACGCCAACTTTCAAACCCTGTACTGTGACCTTACTACCATATCTTAAAGCAGTATTATCTTTAACCCAATACACAAACAACAACTAGGCAGACTGACACGCAATTTAACATACTAAAACTAACACACAAAGCTTGCGATAAGAAATTCGCGAAAATTCTAAAAGTCAACGCATGAGTTTTGAAAATAACATATGCACACGTACCTGTATAATCGTCGCATTCACCGCAGTACATGTTATAGTAATAATAACCACCGCCCTCTAAATTGAGATCATAAGCATATTCTGTATTATACAATTTACACGGCAACGGTGTCCCAAAATCACATTCAGAAGAACTATCATCGCTTACATCAAACATTTTGGCAATCGTTAATTTCACTTATCCGTCGTTTTTCAATAATCATTTGCACTTGCACTCATATTTAGATATGGATTAAAAAGATTATAAAAAATAAAGACAAATCCTTCACTCGTTCTCACTGCTAATAAGTTAATAATGTTAATGGCAAGCAACGGGCTAAGATAATATCACTTTTCTAACTACCCGACTTCATTCAAAGAACATCTCAAGGGGGGATTCAGAGAATTTAACATTTACATCAGTATCATCTCAAATAGAAATATTTATAAATAAAAAGTAGATTCTTGCGGGAAAGCTAAGAGTTAAAATTTATAAATAGAAAAGATACACTTTAGGCCTATAATTTTTTTGTGATTTACTGCTTTAAGCGATGGTAGTAAGTTCCTGTTCAGCATATTTTGATAAGCGATAGGTTTCAACTTCAGTCGGTCAGATAGGATGAGTGTCACGCCGTTTCGTAGGTAACCAAACCTGACACTACGCGATTAGGTTGGGTTTGGTTAACAAAACCTAGTAAATATGCTTAATTATAAACGGAGAGCTTATAAGTACCTACTTGAAGTAAAATCATTTTTTGTATGTGCGAGATAGTTGCATACCGTAAAAAAGAACCATTATGATGTCGCGTCAGTCTGTTTACCACTTTTTATTTTCAGTAAAAGCTAATGTTTGTGTTTTACTTTTAACGAAACATTTTAACGAAATTTAGACTTGTTATAAATAATTCGTCTACATCTTACCTCTGAGGTCAAGCGCTGGTTTATATGAATGAAATTGTGGAAGAACTGAAAAAGGACAAACTTTTTTGAAAATGAACAAGAGTTACAAAAATAAAAGGAAAATATTATCATTCGTCATGGCAGAATATGTTCGGTCCTAACACCGATATAGCGTCAGAAATATACCGTAAGGGCAGAGTTAGGTATACTTCTAACTTCATCTTATCTGTACCAAGATTAAAAGTTTACTATCTACGCACGGCGGGTAGGTCACACAATGAACCAAAATTTCATACCTCACATTGCAACAACTGGCACCTAACTTATACTTTCACGAGCCATAATATTCTACCCGTATCACATTCAACGTACCTGGCAACCAACCATAATTATATGCCATCTAGAAGACTAGATATTAAGAGCGGCCAAGTCAGGCCGAAATAGCGGGCGCAACCGGCAACGATACGTAAACCGCGAAGATGTGAACTCAAAGTAACGAGATATCGTCGGCCTAAGGACGTCTCCTGTAGGACCCAACCGCGACTCATGCCACGATTCGAATGACGGGAGGGTTAGTTTGTACGCCTCAGTCTGTGGGAGTGAGCCCACGTCTGGATGACGTAAGAAAAAGGAGACCCCCTCCAGCGTTGAGTTTGTGATACCTGTAGGTGTTTTAATCCATATGTCTAAGAGAGGTGGGTG
Organism: Pararge aegeria; assembly: GCF_905163445.1. Taxonomy (NCBI): domain Eukaryota; kingdom Metazoa; phylum Arthropoda; class Insecta; order Lepidoptera; family Nymphalidae; genus Pararge; species Pararge aegeria. The sequence goes on from NC_053208.1 coordinate 9,972,826, forward strand.
GCGGGAATTCAATACGACCAAACCCTTTGACATCATCTTCGAGGAGCAGGCATAACCCGTAACACCACAAACTTATGTAACAATTGTATGTTTAGAAACGTGACTTTATACTTCTACTTATTCTTATATTCCCTAGATAACGTGGGAACGTTAAATAATAAGTACGTAAGGGCACGAAGATTTTAATGTTTCCGTTTTTTTACGTAAGTTTCAATGCGCGAATAGAATGGTACTTAGACGATTGTTTTTTTTTTTTTAATTTACGTGCACGGTTTGCAAACTTTACTGGCGTACGCGTTTAACATTAAAATTTATAATTGACTAGCGAATGCCTGGGACTTCATCTGCGTTGGATTTCGGATTTATTGTGAGTTTAAGAAGTATTTTGCGCGTCGCCGTATTTATTTCAACGAACTCGTTTTAGCGAAAGATCATCGTCGATGACTTTCTAACTATACATCCTATTTACTTTCTGTAAGAGGCAAACATTGTGTACTTTAAATATCAGAAGCGATAAAGTATTTCTTGATAAGAATAAATTTAATATTATAAAATGTAAATTATAAATAGAGTATCCAATTTATTTCTCACTGTTATGGCTATAATGGCTCCCTCATAGATGATAGAAATAGGCTGTCGCGGACTTTTTTAGTTTAAGAGTAACAATGCCTCCTTATATTATTTTCGTATTACTCTACGCTGCGTACGCCAAGATAGTTCTCAGATAGCAGTTTTATATTTAGGCCAAGTTACACAATATCTGTTATATGATGAACTATATTACTGGTAAGTATTACAAAAAACCGTTCAGTAGTTTTTCCGCGAAGAGTAACAAACAGCAATACATCCGCAAAACTTTTCGCATTTATAATATTACGAGGACTAACTTCTGCCTGCGACTGTGCAGAATTCGATTATATTTTTTCAGTCGGAATTACGGTTTTTTTTTTTTTTAAGTTGCGATCAAAGCTGGAAGATATACTGAATAAGATATGGTATATGTCTATCTGTTTGACTGGATGACGTTCAAGTAGAAATATATTATACATTTAAAAGATACGATTAATATGCACTAAGTATTATTATATCAAAACAAAACGTCGTAATTTAACTCTTTCTTAAATTAAGTACCTCAACATAAAATTACTTACTTTAAGAAAAAGTTATATGACGACGTTTTGTTCTGATATAATAATAGTTCATGCATATTATGTCGTATCTCTAAAATGTATAATATATTTCTACTTGAACTTGAAACCAGAGAAAAATTTGCTAAAAACTACCAAATTAGTCTTTTACAAATCCCATGGGAACCGTTTGTTTTCCTGGGATATTTAGTAGCCTATGTTACTCTCTTTCCTTCCAACTATCTCTATGCCAAAAGCAAAGTTCATTGGTTATTTAGTTACGAAGTTAAGGAAGGACAAATAAACAAACATTCGCTTTTATAATTAGTAAGGATGAATAAATATATTTTAACAACGGCCTTGAAATTTTCATGCTCTCCGATGAACTAGTAAAATCTAAGCGCTCGTTTGTGGTTGGAGATTCTTTAGCCGAACAGTTCAGGACTGAGAAAATACAGAAAGTATAAACTATCGAATTGCCGCTCTCGAGGATCGAACTCAGTACTACCCACTTATAAGACAACAGCGATCACCACAGCGCCAGCGTGGTAGTGGGCCTTCTCAAATCATCTTTTATATGTGTATACAATATTAATTTTAAACGATTCTAAATAAGTTCCGATGGGGGATTTAAGCTAATGTACCTATTTGAAAATTAATTATGTTAAACAAAGAGATTTTTTAAAAATTGTTCTAGTATAAAAGAAACAAGGTTAATGACTTAAACTAATAAAATGAAATGGATTCGCAATAAGAATGGCATAACAATCGCTTAAGCTTAAAATAGTGTGTCTGTCAGTTTGTTATGTATAAGTGTATTAGTATAAGTATGATAAAATAATATGTATATTCAATCTCGAATAATTAATTTATTATAATAAAATGAATTTGAATGAAGAAAATTAATAAAAAAATTAACGTTATAAATGTTATATAAAACTTTAAGGGTTCCGCACCTCAAACAAAAAAAGGAGCAATTAACGGACTCCATTGGAAATAAACTGCAATAACTGCTAGAAAATTTGATGAATATTGTATACTTCGTGAATTGCGACCAGAAAAGGCTTGCTGTGCAATTCAGTTTAGTCTTGCAGTGAACTATTATAGGCTATTCATTGAAGGCTTAGCCTGAAAGAGGAGTTTTCCGTTTTGCCTCAACAGTATCACTTTGATGATTTTTGATTTCCGTGTCTGTCATGAACCATTTTCTCAGTAACATGTTGGTGAAGGTATCAAAATTAATATAAAGTGATAATGCAATCCAAGGCTCAAACAAGGTAAGGCAAAAAAAAAATAAACTCCTGTATCAGCACATACAAAAGAACCTACCCTATGAGGTACTTCCTGTAGACTGATGAACTTTATGATCTGTACCTGTACACACGCTAAAAGATGACCAGAGAGTCAGTCATACATATATTATTACATAATATTTCATTATTCACACAACATAATTTTGGAACAGGTTTCTACAACACCACCCATAGAAAGTATCAAGTGATATATTTTATTTAGTTACCTTTGTGTTTTTGTTTCTTTAAAATAATAAACATCCAAACCAGAAAATGGTTTTAAATAACAGTACAATAGATTGCTACATAAGTATGTAGCAGCATTGATCTGGTGGCTTACTACTATTGCATAGAGCAGTACTATTTTAAAGTGGCCATTTATATGAAACACATTGATTTACAGAAATATAAATTACAATTTAAAAAAAGAATTTATAAATGAATATTAAAATACTCTGCTTTAAGCACTGGTAGCAAGCCATCTCAAAATATGTGCAGACTATTCTTTAAAAAATTATCTAATTTGGTTTGGACATATTTAAATATTTTATAGAAACAATAAATTATTATAGTTGCCACTAGCTTGTGTTGCCTTATGTGTGTAGAACCTTATTAGACACACAAATTTTCTGTGAGTCTGTCATCAGAAGAATCCACACAGTAATCATATCTTACCACATATAAATGTGAAAGTTTGTGTGTATGGATGTTTGTTGCTCATTCACAACACAATGCAATCATTGTGAGTGTGTGCATCACAAACCAAACTACTTCAATAGTAGTTTGGATGAAATATGGAATATGTAAAACTCATTACCTAAAATTATAAGCAGGCTCTCTCAAAGCTGAATTTGGAAGTCGCTAGCAGAAGCTAGTAAAGTAATATATTATAAAAAGTAATTATACATAATTAGCACAGTATAAAATGTTTGTTTTGTAAAATATGCAAAATAAACATACACCTTGAACAACCATAGAAAGAAAGAGTGAGGAAAATTATAAATAATTAGTATGGTGTTTCACTTACCAGAGTTAAAAGAAGGCTATGTTACTTTTTCCCGCGATGAACATTTATGTAGTTATTATATTAGATACAGCAGATTATCTATACAATACCAACCATTACATGGCACATTTCCATACACAATTTAATTAGACAAACACTTCTACACATTTGAACTAACCAATCAGTAAATAACCTTTTTTCAAATTAGGATAGGAAAACATTCAGTCAGACATAAATAAAATAAAAAAGAAATATTTTATACAAAAAAAAACAATTATAACTCAATCAACAGTGAAAATATTAAAACAATGTGAATTTACTTTATTATCATGAGTATCATCAATGAGTTTGAACTTTGCTTCAGTGTAAAACCTTCTATTATAAATTCCGATTTTTTTTATAATTAATTTGAGTATGTAAATATCATGTTCATAGAGTAAGAAAGATTAACTTTTAAAACTTAGATTGATAAGAATGTCTTGTCATCACAAAATTTTCGCAAAACTTTGTGATAACAAGACAACAACACACGTACAGTCAGTCGCAAATGCGCTACTACCAGATGTTTTAGTGGTTTATATTACGTAAATATTATTTTGGAGCACTTGTAAACAATTTTTTCAAAAGGATACGGTCCGGGTCCTCGCTGACTTGGCGCCAGCGGCACTTGGTTGCCGTTGCCACTCATAATCTCGGCAGCATAGGTCTCACAACACGTACACCACTCGAGGTGGCACGTTAAAATACAGCCCTAACCGATTTTAGGACACATCCGGCAATATGTAGAGTTCAACCGACGTCAGTTTGACAACCAGCACGAGATCAATTTAAAATCTCCGAAAGCAACGTTACTAGCAAAAACATTGTACGCCACATGCGAACATTCAATATACGTTTGCTGGAAAAATGTATAGCATCTCTAAGAAATAGTACCAGTCACTAAACAAACGACGGTACAAAATGGCGGATGTTAACCAATAAACAAACCCAATAGTCACTAATATTGCCCTAATTTAACACTTATATTTTGTCTAGTTTCTTGTTACTACTAAATAATATTAAAAATTGTAAAAATATTGAATCTGTAATATTAATAATAGAATAAATATTTTTCAAATTTCTATAAAGTCTGTCATTCGATGGTTCACGTCTACTATGCACGTCACGCATGCAATGCGTCGTATGTCACTTGTCACGTCATTTTACGCAAGGTAGATTCTATAACAGCTCTACCAAAGAGCTCTACATTCTATAATCTTGAGAGTATTCAAATTGAGTCAAAATGCAAATTCTGCTACCAAATTCAGTCACCAAAATCGGTAAATAGTATACCGGGACAAGTCATCAACATTTAGAATTTAAGGTGGTCTATTTAAGATAACAAAATTATTTATATTCTTCTTAATATCTACAGGCCTCTATTTTAAAATAAATGTAACATATTAAATGTTTCGTTCTACACGTATTTTTCATACTATCACTCATAATTAAAAACCATGTGATTTATTATAAATTTTAAATATCCATCTCTCCAATAATTTTAATCAATCAAACACTCGTTCTCTACTTCATGTTTGTATCCTCATGGACAGGATTTTTTTCGTTAGGAATATTTACGCATAGGTGTGTCTAGTTCTTTTAAACAGTGCTCAAACGCTTCCTTATGCCCAAGCTCAGATTAAAGCTATACAAAGCTCAAATCAGGTCCACTAGTCACTTATTTTGGAACATCTCAATACCATATTCTGAAGATTTGATTGTATTAATACCACATTTCCTGCCCCTGTTTTATGACTGCGCCTCACGCTACAGAAACCAATATCATCCCCACAATTTGAGTGCCTGGTATTCTCCTACTACTCATAATGTTAATTTATTTCTACCGCACACTTGCAAATTGTACAACAATCTACGATCTGGTATGCCTAGGAAATGAAGTTATTTAGGCGAGGGAGGCAACACATCGATGGCTTCTTTGGTTGCAATCATTCACATCAGGGACCCGCTGACTCACTTTTTGACTGCTATTTATATAAAAATAATAGTAAAAACAAGAGTAAATATGAAGAAACTTTGTTTTCTGAATATGCCTAAATTGAACGTGTCAGTTTATTTTGTCTACGGTGCTTACGTTATAAGTGCAAATAATATGAGCAAATTTTCATCAACAGTGATGCCAAGCGATGAAGTGTGAAAACTGTTAAAAGCATAATTATGATGAAATATATGTAAATGCCTGACCAGCGTACCCATCTATAGTATTACTAAAATAGTGACTAACGCTAGTGCATCTTAAAGTTGCAAATTGTTTACATAAAACTTCGCAAAAACGAAACATTTTAACCGTTGCAGACACTTATTTTTCTATGTGTTAATATTCTTGTACTTTTTGGGTTGCAGGACATTTAAATAGGTATAGAAAATACGTAGTGGGTTTATCTTTCTTCTATCCCAAGAATCTGTGTTTATTGTCTATAGACGATATACACGATTATTTGAAAAATACCTTTTTTAAAACTAGACGCACTCGTGGCGCTTACGCATCGTCGTAATAGCAGTCTAGGCTCTCCACACGCTCGGATAACACAATTATTGACATACAGTGAAAGATGATACCCGTAGGCTGCTAAATGAGGATTTAAAGAACTTCAAACTATTAATTATCTATGTAGATCTTCACAGCAAAAAAAAGAGGTTATTCAGATTCAGTAAATTAGCAACTTAAGTACGTTTTTATTAGTTTATTTAATAATAATAATAAATAAAAAATACTATTTACTATACACTACATTTATCTGTAGTTATTAATTAGTAGTTTTCTTAGTAGTCTTGTTGAACACAAAAATACGACACGAGCGTGTGGAACGAGTGTGCACAAGTCTAGGCGAGCGGGCCTTCTTCACATGGCGAGCGGAAATTCGTCTCCATCACTATCTAAATAACTGTTAAACTTTTTCTACTTACAAAGTTTCATCAGCTTTTTATGGTTAGTTTTAAGGATCAAAGCTTGATATTAAATGTGTATAATATCATTTTATTTCTAATAAGCCATACAAACATTATCAATGCTTATAATGTGCCTTTTTGTTAATTATTTATGTTCGACTCAACCACTGAACCGATCTTGATGAAACTTGGCACTGATTTAGCTAGAATATGGGCATGGGATACCTATTCATCCCGGACGTTTTATGATCAAAAACATATGGTAAACGCATTGAATGATTTCTAAAACACTCAATTTGATCCCGTGATATCGGATAATAAAGCAATCATTAGCAAATAAACATAAGAAAACAAGTATTACAAACAGAAACAAATAGTATCCAGCAAACCAGGCTGGCCAATTATTGTAGATTATTACGATATTGGTAGACTTCTTAGTTCACACGCCCGCGAACTTTCAGATGCGCCTGTTTGAGCGAGAATCTTCTCTTGTGATTGGTTAAACGCAGGACAGAAACGACCAATTACAATGCCCTGGCTAGGAAGCGTGCTTCTCGTGATTGGTACGTTCTTCAACGTCGCTAAGAACCCACATTGTACGCCGCGATTAGGCCTTGCGAAGTCTAAGAGCACGTGCAAAGTTTTCGTTTCTTTAAGGTTTCGTTTCGTTATAAATACTCATAAGTAGCTATAACCTACTTATGAGTATTTATAACTTAACACCAAAAATTACGTTGCTTTTTAGTTTTTTTTAAATGTGTATTACCGTTTTAAAAATTTCAAAAAGGTTGAAAATAAAGGGCTACCAATCAATAAAACATTATTTTTGGTGTTTAAACATACCTAAATAATGCCAATATTGTTTCGTGTTCCATATTTCCTCATGGTACGGAACCCACCATGTACGAGTGTGCATTTAGTTGGTCTTAATTTTGGAAGAACGGAAATTTTGCTAATTGATGAATAAATAATAAGAACCTATATACAAAGTATAAATTAAAATCGAAATAATACTTCAGTCTTTAGAGTAATCTGTAAAACCAAAACTCTAATAGTCTTTAAGTAAACCATTGCCATAGTATTTTTGAAAAAAATATATACATAAAGCCCTAACATCACATGCAAAAGTAAAATCAAGTGACTCTGGTTACTTTAGGTATGCATGCGTAGAGACTTGTACGTGTCGGTCTTTTATCTTTATTTATATTAATTACCAATATTTAATATTTTTACAGGGTGATTCCTTATGAAATATACTTATACAGCCTACAACAGTATTTCGTCATTCCGTTACACATAGTATAAAGAAAGATATGCTTGTTGTTTGTTTATACGTAATCGAAAAAACTTTTTGACGAAGGAAGCGATTAAAATCAGTCGTTTTCCTGCCATTGGCTAATTTGTGCAAAGCCAGAAAAAAAGAGGGATTTATCCAAAAATATCAAAGGATTTATTTAATTTCAGTAAGTTAGTTTAAGTTCAGGAAGGTAGTTTTTACATTGCACATCGCGAGGAAACCTGAATGCCTCAGAGTTCGCCATAATGTTCTGAAAGTTCTGTGGAGTCCACCAATCCGCACTGGGCCAGCGTGGGTCTACCACGCTTGCCACGGTCTACGGCCATATAGTTTATGTATCTACTCATTAATAAATAAGTTAATGCTAAGATTTTTGGTAAATAATTTTCTAAACGATCACTAGTTAAGTAAGTGTCTTACTTTACAGGGTGTTCTTAAAACTTCGATGGCGTTAAAATTTAGAATACACAAGCTGCTGTTGCTACCTGTGATAGTTAGTTATATATCTATAAGTTTTTGTAGGTAATAATAAGTAGGTACTTCAATGATGGCACATAATTACTGTTGTATGTAACATCTATAGTTTTCTTAGCGCACGCCAAGTAATTTATGTTTATAGGATCATCAAATTTTTGATAGTAAATTATGTTATGTAGTAGGTATGCTATGTTATTTCGTGATAGTTAACATTTCTTATGGCGAAAAAATAGTTAAACCTATTTAATATATTAAATCTCTTTATAATATTAAGTATAGTTACACTCATACAAATTTTCACGGCTTTATGAGGTTTAGAATTTAAAAACATTTAATTGGCAAATGATAACTGCAACAGGATCCTTCAACAGATTTCAATGACAATGTGACTACTACTGAGGACCACTAGGAAATACTGTTCACACATTTTTTTTCATTAGTTAATAAATGACGGAATTCTGAGAGAGTTGAAAGCATTTAAAAAAATCAACCGATTTGACAACAGGAATATTACGCCCAATTTGAACTTCGTGATTAGGTACCTACCTAGTTAGTCCGCCGTGGGTATATGCCTTTGGAGTGATCTTAAGCCCTCTTTCTTATATCCTTGCTTACCTTCGTAAAATAATGTACTCGTAGGTCGAGGAGTCGGTGGTCTGCGACATATTGCTGGACAAATGCACTCGTATTCAAGAGAGTTTATGCGGGCAAGGCATCCGCACATATTCCAGTTATCTACCAACTTAATGAAATCTTCATAGTCAGATTCGGACGACCAAGCATATGAAACACTATTAGATAATGAACTTTCAGATGATGAAGTGTCACTCGAGCTCTCTTCCTCGTATATTGGTGATATTTTCTTGAAGGGTTCGTATAATCTTTTGATTCCCATATTGAATCAACACAAAACTACAATCCACAAATACTATATTATTTTTTATGATATATAATTATTATCTTCGACGATCACTAAAACTTATTGCTGTTATGAATGACAGATGTGTGCAAAATAATAAATTACTTTTGTAACTACCCTCATTACGTCATTCATTTAATTCCAATAGAATCCATAATCTTCTATATACGAGTATATATAAAAGAGAAAGTGTGTGGGTATGTTCCGTATAGGCTCCGAAACGGCTGTACCCGATTTCAATGAAACTTTCAGGGAATCTCCGAGTAATCCTGACCTGGCGAGTAATCCTGTAAAGTTTGGTGACGATAGGAGCACTCCTATTTTTGAACTGTCAAATACATCTTTTATTTACTATGATGATATTCTATTGTTGGGTGTACATGGGTGTAGATAATGATCTTCACCCGCTCGAGAAGAGAATAGAAGAGAATGAATACGGAGAGAAATAAATGATTTAAAATATTATGAGACTTAAATTAAAAAATTGATGATGTTTATTGTTTAAATAAAATAAAGCAAAATATAGCCCGGCGAAGCGGGCTTGGTACGCTAGTAATTTTATAAAGTATCATATGAATCAAACACAGGGTTCACTACCACTACTAATTTTATTGCATCATTATCATGTTCATTATTTTATGTATAATAATGATCAAAACTTCTTCACTAAATTTACAAAGATTTTCTATTTAAATCCGTTCTAGCAATTCGTTGTGAAACATGTATTTGTGCGTCTTGACAGTGAAATCTTCCGTCAGTATACTCTCCTGTGCGTGCGACGTATCCCACTGCCCACATGACATCGCTAAGTGATACACCGCATCGTTGACGGAAATGTGATTATTATATTATGTCATAAATGATAGAAATTAAGGTTAGAGGATTATGAGGGCAGGTACAATTTCAATATTTATGAGCACTTAATTTAATGTTTAATAATACTCTACTTTCCACTTCTCATTCCATACTCATCGAAATAATACTACTTTTACTCGTTAGCAAATCTGCCTTCTTATGTAAATTTGGTTAAAGATAAAAAGGTACTTCGTTCAGACTGGTAAAAATTATGGATAATCTGTGCTCGGTATAAGTTGGAGTAGAAATTTGAAATGACAGGAACCCAGATCAAAAAGAAAGGTAGTATAAAATGGCGGGGAAAATAGAGGTACAGAGGAGTACAAACAGATGTGTCAAGAGAAGATTCAAGAAGTTAACTCTTTGTAGTTAATTAACAGTGTGATATAAGTTCAGATAGATTGATGTTTGAGTTTACAATCTGCCATGTAATTAGAGATACCTACTTAAACGATTAAACGTTGTAAGATATGAATATGGTGTTTCTTTTATACATATCTGTAAAACCGAAACGCCAATATTTTTTGAGTTAACCATTGGCATAGTTTTTACTGAAAGAAATCAGATACAGCCCTAACATCACATGCAAAACTAAAATCATGTGACTCTTCTCACTTTATTAGATGAGCGTAGAGTAGCGTAGGTCCTATGCACGTGTCGGTCTTTTATCACACATTTAATTAAACACTTTGAATGTTTTGATTTAGTTTGTAAAGAAAAATAAATATGCTTCTTTTGATGTAATATTTTACAGTGTGATTCCTTATAAAATATACTTATGCACCCTTCAACAGTACTTCTTAATTCCGTTACACGTTGTATATAAACCTTACGCGGACTAAAACTCTCAGCCAAAACATATTATGCATCAGGAGCACAGCTCAATTTTCTATTCCTTTATTCTTTTCCGTTGGGAAAGTATGGAGGGTAGAGGTAAGGAGAGTCATCTGTGTATATGAAAAAGTGTCGTCAAAATGTATTAAATTAGGATGGCGCCACATTTGCATCAGGGTAACTCTTAAAAGAAGCGCCAAATATAAATATTGTTAGAGTAGGCTTGAAAAATAAACAAGGAAGTATGGAGATACAAGGAAGTAAGGTTATATTTACAACAATATTTTGTACAACGTAAGTTGTTGAAATTCTCAATAAGTAACTACTTTAGTCGATAATGACATTAAATTTTTTAACTCGGCATACTTCAATTCATCTACGATTGCTACATTCATACTATACCCTGTGCATCCACCAGCGCCATTGTGGAGGATTTTTGAACTGTTATTTAGCGCATACACTGGACACTTTTTCAACTTTTCTCCCATATAAGATGACTCTCCTTACCTCTACCCTCCATATGGGAATGCTGAAGGTCACAGCATGACGTATTTTATCTTTTTTATAACTGACTTTGCTGCTCTGGGTCCTAGTGTTTTTGATCCTCTGGTTTTTTTTTTTTTTCTTAATATAGCACAACAAATAAAAACAAAGTAATTATTGTTGTACATGGTCTACGTTGTCTGTGGTCACAAAATGAGTGGTTGGCGGGTATCTAAGAATAATGAGTAATAAAACATTGTTCCTAAGCGAAACATCAAGGGTAAATCATGAAACTTAATATTATCACGATTCACTTAGTGTTTTAATAATAATCATTTGTTAAAAATATTCATTTGTTGTTAATGAAGTAGAATAGTGAATGTTGTTAGATTTGTTCTCGTTTTATTAATTTTGTTCATTTTAAATAACTTTCCTTTGACATAGGTTAATATTTTATTTTGTTCTTTATTATATTTAAAAAAGTATGGATCGTAACGTAAGCATACAGCGTGGCTAGGTACTTTACTCCTGAGCCCAAAGCTGCGGAGTGGATATTCCTACCTCTATGACACACTTAGGTATATATATATCCGCTAACACCTCACATACGCGACTAACCTTGTGTGCAGTATTCCAAAACAACAGCCTGCAGATTCAGCAAAACGCCTTTGATTGATTTTAGAAGCTCAAAGGTACTTTTGACGACGTCGTACACTACGGTACGAAGACGTCCGCCTTGGTGGAATATCTATGTCCATACAATTGCACGGAGAATGTTCGCCTGTGCGGACAACGTACCGTGCACCTCGACGGCATCGCACTAACAATCGAACGATCGACAGACGGTCGCTCACTCCCAAGTTAGTGATGACAACGACGTGAGGACCACCACGGGAGACGGCCTTGAGGCACGAGCGACGGCGAACCCATCGCTGTAAAGGTGGAAGCTCCGGGGCACGAGGACACCAACAGGCCGACGCGTCGTAGGCAGGTCTGAGCACAAAGAGGCCCTGGATAGACAACTACAGGTAAGTCAAGCTTCCCCGCGAATCCAAACCGGGCAAGGAGGCGACGTTACCTCGAAGCCCGTACCCTCCGATCGACCTACGTTTTTTATTTCATTAACGCCCGTCGCCCACGTCATATAATTTAATTTTTTTCCGAGGTATCTCTCAAACTATACGTCCAGATAACAATATTTTAAGAGCAAGGTATTATGCATATCTACATAAGATTGTCTTAATAATAAAATGACTTTTTTTAAGGATCTATATTTTAGAACATAAAATGAGTTATTGTGGCTTTTTTTAATAGATAGGTTTAAGATTGGTTAAATATCAATATTTTTTTCAGTAGATATATTTATTATTTACGTATAATGTATTATTCATTATTTGTATTGTATTATGTACCGAACTACATACCTATATTTAGTCAGCGCAGGAAGTTAAAGCACTACGTTTGTATGTTTTCTTCTGACTTAATAACTGAAATAAAATAGCCTACGTTACTTCTGGATTAAATAACTTTCTAATAGTTAAAAAATATGAAAATCGGATTTAATCGGATCGGATTACCTAATATTTGGAAAGTTCCAGAGTAAGTATAATACTCCGAATTTCAAATTTTGCGCTTTAAATATGGAAAAGATTTCTGCTGTCATTTGTTTATACTAAGTACATAGTACATATTTATCTTAAAAATATCTTAAAAACTACACCTAAACTAAATGCAACACAACCAGGACCCTCGGCTTTTCTAACCATTAGGGATTTAATAGATATTTCTTGCAATTATAATAATAAGTTATCTAATCAATGGCCCATAATTGGCCCTTAGCACGGCTAAAATTTGGTTTTTACAAAATTAAGCGTATACCTATTTTCTCGTCTTATTTCATAGAAATAGGCTAAGGCTTCATCTTCATCTCGTATTTTGAAAACAGAATAAAATACAAAATGTTTTATTAGTAATTCAACGTAAATTCCATAGATATATTTATACATTATAAAAACGTTATAACAGGCAACACTTTATTAATCATAAAATTATGTACAATTTTAATCTTACTTAAATTCTTCGATACTATTAAATACGTCTACGTCTACTATAAAATATAACTGTAAAATTGGAAGGATTACTGCTAAAATTTAAATGAAATATATTGTTATTAATTTAAGGGAATAGGTATGCTTACATACTACAAACACTTACATATTTCCCTATGATTTACTAAACGTAGATTTGGACGTAGTTAAATAATGTTCTCATCCATAATGATTTTATTGGTCTTTGACACGACAACCCATTTTTTTTTATTTTGCGCGAAACAAGAGCGGATTCGATTTCTAATCATTTCTAGGTTTAAAATGTTAATATATTTAATTAAATTTTATATTTAAATTAAACAGGACTTGGAGGAAATACCATGTGCCTATGAATTAGTAATTAAAAAATTAGAATAATTAAAATTCACAGAAATGTCATCATAATTATAGAAGGAGTACTCTTGATTTTATCGCAAATTTTAAGTAATAATTGAATAAAATATACTTCGAATTTTCGTTAGAGATATGTGATGCTGCTCTAAGAAACTGCAACGCCGCAAAGCAACGCACACCGAAATCTTAGGTATCCGGTCATGCCACTCTCTTAGCTACGTGATATTGTAAGTCCAAAGCACAAGTTGAAGATATAAGCAGAGCAATGTGGCCTTATTGAATCAATTTCTTAAATAATTACACTACACAATTACATTTCGTAATAAATAATTACCTTTAACATTTAATTTACAACAACATTACAACTTAACATGTTTAATAAAATAAAGGTAAGCAGAATAGGTATCGATATCAATATTTATTTGTAATTGAATCAATACTTATTTTGAAATTGAGTTAAGCTTTCAGCACTTAAAATATTTCAAAAGAGATGGTTCATTTTATTTTGTTGTTATCAGAAATATATTACAGGCTATTTACAAAATAATTAATGATTTAGTATTTAGATAACTTTATAATATAAATAACAAGAAAATACTTTGTTAGGTACTCGTATAATCTTTACATATGTCTCACAAATAAAATATAAGTATGTATTGTACTTCCACTCTTACATTTAGTTAAAAATCGACAATCGTTTACCGAAATCCGAACTAAAAAGTGTTGACAAACCTTCCCAACAACTGGTTGTCTGACTCACTCATCGCAACCGCATACTTACTTAGTGGAGTGAGGTGAGATATTATCTTTTCCCTCTTTTCTATTGTGTTGTAGCAAGTAAGTTGGTATACATAAGCCAATCACATTGTCCTTCCTAAAATTTTATATACAAATCATCACGGTGTCGGGAAGGTCTGATATCACTTCAATTAAAAGGTAAGTAGATTCATAAAGCCATTTTTAACTATACGGTCGTAGGTATTATGTACAGGTTTAATAAAGTTACATTACCTGAAATTTAACACATATTCTAACAAAAACTATTTACAAGGTTCGACAAAACGTCACTAATTTTTAATTAAATAAATATATTTCAAAGGGTATTTATTCTATTTTGCCGATTCGAACAATTTTCTGGATAAAAACAGATTCTTTTATGTTACAATCACGGGCAGGCCCGAAATTGATACGCAATTTCATTTCCAGTAAATGTCGTTTCTCAGTGATAGAGCTACAAACATCCTTACATTTTCACTTACATAATGATTTAATGTGGTTCCATATAACATTGTAATATTGCCTTATTCATTTGGGTTGTTAACCTAACCTAAAATAATAACATAGTATTTTTAATGTTCAATAACTGTAACCTAGCTATTAAAAATTTAAAAATATTACATTTTAATTTTAAAAATATTATGTTATATTTTCTTCAAAGCATAGTCAGCGTGGTCTTCAGAATTAATTTCTACCAAAATTTATGTTTAAACTAATTAATTACTATTTCTATAAATTTGTGTTGTCTCCTTCAAATGTTGGATTTGTTGTTCCTTTTAAGTCTCTCATTCGAGAGATTTCTATGCTCATATTTTTCTGTAACAGACAATTTTATATTAAGAATCGTTTAAAGCATATACTGGTACTTTAAAAGTTTTGCACATTTAAGACATATTTTATTAGATACTACAGTTTTAAGTAGGTACTATCTGAGCCAGTGAGCTCGAAGTAACTCTTTTTTGCGGTATTTCTAACGAAATTGATTGTTTTTTGTACCGATTTTCCTAAGAATTTCACGATTTTACAATAAATTTAGTAAATTATAAAAAATATTATTATTAATTATTTCCCAACATTTAGAGAAAAATTGACAACCATAACATCAGTTGTGTGTAGGTACATTAAAAGGTTGATTATGAAAACAGATTGAATTACTGCCTAGATAATATTTAAATCACACACCCGTACCTATACACGCATAAGTACTTATGAATTAATGTGACGGTAGGTTGTTCTTCCCCGGACGAGCTCTGTCACAAAAAGCTACTAGGTTAGATAGGTACGTAAACTATTAGGTTTTTCGAGACCACTTAGATAACGTTAATAATTAGTACTCTGATATATTTTTACGTACCTGTGAGCGGTAGACTGTATTGGTCAGGTTTTTCACTCCAGCAAAATGATTTTCTATGTCATTCAGTTTTTTGCCTTCCGTTTCTGGTAATATGAAGTAGAATACTATGCACCCCGTCAAACTGTAAAATATGCATTAAAATACATAATATTAAGTATTTTGAGGAGTGGGTATGGAAAAAAAACTCTTCTAGCTAGTCCTTTTTGGGCATTTTGTGGTGGCGGCAATCTTGGATTTGAAATTACTCATGTTGTATAACTTATATTATTTTACTAGTCAAGCCTATTAATTTGATACCCATATTGAATGAGTTTTGGAAAAATAGATAGAGAGTATATATAATCGGCCATTTTGTGGCGGATTACACACACTTGCTATTTCAGGCCATCAAGCACAGCTAAGAACTGATCCTAATTAATCATCATTTCAAACAAAAATAAATTAAATTCAAATTCAAATTTGATTTATTTCAAGTAAGCCTAATATAAGCACTTTTGAAACGTCAAGTCTGTCTGTTTGTAGTGACTCTACCACCGGTTCGGAAGGCAGATTCTACCGTGAAGAAGCTGGCAAGAAACTCAGCAGTTGCTCTTTTCCAACATCAACAATTTACATTTTACATTTTAACATTCATTTATCTTGTGAGAGATGAAAGCGAAGCCGGATGCTTCCAAACAACCTTGTATTAAGAAAAAAACAGTTTATCCGGTCGGCGCTACAACTCCATAGAGAGACACACAAATAAACACACACAGACACTTCAAACTGCTAACAATTTAAATAAAAGACTAACGTACCAAATAAGGCCGTACAAGCCATATGTCCCCCATATAGAGAGAGAGTCCACCATGGTTATGTATATTTTGTTGGTGAGAAATCCGAAAACGTAACCGATAGCACTTGAAAGACCTGCAGCGCCTGATCTTGTTTTAGCGCTAAATACCTGAAAGCAAGAATAAATTGTTAGATAACTGAATACAGATGAGATGATTATGAGAGGAAATTTAAAAACAAAATCAAACAGGGATGGAAAAGAAGGAAAAGTTATTGATTTTTAGCAAAACAGTCATACTCTTAACACCATGAGTTTTTGGATGTAGTTAGCTCTATTATTATATTAAACGTAATAAATAATTTCTAAAAACCTCTATCGACAAGTACGTGCCGCGATGCGATTCATCGTTCCTACATGATGTCGCATAGAAACCATCTTAGACTGCGTCATCACTTACCAGGTTAGTTTGCAGCCTAGGGCTATTTTGTTGTGGAATAAAAAAAAGAACTGTGTGAACACTTTTTCTGAAGTAGGGCGGGCATAAGCAACGACGGAACTAACGACCGCCCGGCTTCAATACACGTGTTTCGCCGTTGACAACTACATCCGTTGAGCTATTAAAGCTATAAATATCTCTCATCCAATACTTGCCTCTCCAATAAGAATCCATGGTAACAGTCGGATACCAGTGTGAGTGACTAAAGCTAGCAACATCAATAACGTTGTGGGAATCCATGAATAGGGATTGTCCTGAAAGGAAATTAACGAGTGTAATCATTTAATTAAATATAATCAAGCTTCCAAATAACGAAGGAGCTTTGTAAACACACAATAAATAAAAGTACGCGCATAGGCGAAACTTAATGCCTGGAGGCCTGTAGCCATTTTGTACCAGTCTAGTCTCATTTTGCCCTTTGGTTATATGGACGGGGTTTTAAAAGCTAACAATAATAACGCGCAACGCGGCTTATTCCGTTTGCGGTTCGGCGCATCACAACGAGCGGGTGCGTGCCACGTGCAGGGGTGTATTTTTCTAGGCCTCTAATATTTTAAAAAGGCAATATTGAGTAACTTGGCTTACATACTCGTCAAAATTGGCGTGGTTAGAAAAAAACAAAACTGTAAGGTTTTTAAGTATGTAAAAAGAAAAACAAAACCAAAGAAAAATCTATTGGGAAACATAATTTACTCGTTCGGACAAAATAAAAAAACCTACGAAATAAAGATTAAATAAACCACAAATATATAATATAATAAATACTATAAATACCCAACTTACAATAACTTTTTTAAAGTTTTGATTAACTTTTTTGATATTTTAATCGTATAAAACTAAAAGGCCCATGCCTAAAGGTTAACCGTTATTTTAGATTCACCTAGATACTTGTTCAAGCGCTGCTATGGGTATTACCCCTTTATATAGACCATCAAATTTTTTTTTGTTTCTTAGGGTTTAACTTCCTGGAGGTCAGACGGAATTGCGACCAACTAAAAACAATGTACAAATCTTACGATGCTCCAGATCTTTATAAACAACTGTGTTGTGTACGTGCCCCAAAAGACAATAACCTACGTCCACGAAAAAACAAATTATTCGTGGTCCCTTCCTGTAACACTGTTGCACGAAGCATGGCACCAATACTGTGTTCATTGTCATCATTCAATGCGCTTTTGGATAGCAATGCTCAATGGCATCTATTCCATGACGGGTGGACAGCATTGTTCCGTGAATTGTTGAGAATATAGAATAATGACCTTTACTTCAATATTCGCTGAGTATTACTATAGTACTCGTAGACTATATTAATATCATGTGTTTTATAGTGTAGTGTATCATCTCTCATTCATTTGTCTTATCATCGTCAAATTCAAATTCAAATTCATTTATTTCAAGTAGGCCTACTTCATAAGCACTTTTGAAACGTCAAGTATGCATGTTTGTGTGACTCTACCACCGGTTCGGAAAGCAGATTCTACCGAGAAGAGCCGGCAAGAAACTCAGTAGTTGCTCTTTTCCAACATCAACATTTACAATCATTTTGCTATCTTGCGGGAGATGAGAGCGAGGCTGGCTGCTTCCATTCTACCTTGTCATTGAGGAATTCATCAAATGTATAGTAACCTAGTACTAGATGCGTTTTTACACATTTTTTAAATGTATGCATTGGTAGGTCAAGAATTTCCTTAGGAATCATGTTGTAAAAGCGTATACTCAACCCCACAAAGGAGTTCTGCACCTTTCGCAGACGATATGCAGATATCACTAATTTATGACCGTTTCTGGTAAGTCGATTGTTAATTTCAGCTTTTGATTTATAAAGAGTAATATTTTGCCTCACAAAGACTATATTATTATAAATGTATTGCGAAGCTACTGTAAGAATACCTATTTGTTTAAATTTTTCACGAAGCGATTCGCGTGATCCAAGTTTATATATTGATCGTACGGCTCTTTTCTGTAGTATAAATATACTTTCAATATCTGCAGCTTTTCCCTACAGCAAGATCCCATAGGACAATACTGTGAAAGTATGCGAAATAAACATTCACCACATCAACCCATGGCCGGTTCACTACAGAGCACGGGTCTCCTCCCACAAGGAGAAGGGGTTAAAGGCTGTATTCTCCAACGCTGGCCCAGTGCGGATTGGTGGACAATTATATTTGTCTTATAGTTATTCATAAATAATGTAATTCTATCTAGTTAGTGTAAGTAATAAATGCGACTTTAGAATAGCACACACCTATTTTTTATTATGGTGGGAGGTTTCGACGGTGTCTAGTTACCACCCTACCGGTTAATACAAGACGCCAAGAGAGTTAGCTATCCGGTCCGATGTCGCGTGTTATCCGATGAGTATAACTATACTGACCCACTGATTGGGTGTCTGTGTGTTTCGTTAAGATGGCCGCCGCCACGAACAAGCGTGTTACATATTTTTTACAAAATACTAATATCAAATGAAAGATTTCAACTAGTAATAGAATACTGTATAATCTGACAAATTTCAAATCCAAGATGGCCAATAACACAGAATGGGAAACTAAATTTTTTTAATTTTTTTTTCAGTATGGGTATCGAATGAAAGGGCTTTACTCGAAGAAAAATGCTAAATTTAATAGTCGGGGATTTTTTAAATTTAAATTTATATATTTATAGTCGAATAAACTTGCGCTTAGCGATTATCCGCGGCATGCCTATATAAGCAATCATGCTTAAAACAACTATGAGGTGAGGAGCCAGCTTTCTTCCATATATAGTACGGCCCCCAGCCAGGGCCGTCCCGGCCGCTTAGACCGTCATAGTAGGGGGACAAAAATCGGCGCCATAGGAAAGGAAAAATAACTGAGAAAAACAAATATTTTTTTCTTTTCTTTTTTCAATTTGAACTATGATACAAATTCCCAAGATTCCGAGCTCGAAATCATATGCAGGCAGATGATTATTGCCCGTATTTAATAAACCTAGGTATCGTCTAACTCGAATGCCTACTGATTTAAGCGATTTCTATAGAAAAAAACGTTTCACCAACTCTTAGAAGATACCTAACTATTGATGAACGGTTGTTGTATGCCTAGGAATATCCTTGGATAAGGCGTTACTTATTTAGGCATTGCCTCGTTCGTCGTTAGTAAAAACGGGCATAAGCGAATTTACCATTTGCATGAGACTTGAGACTTGATCAATGGTTCGCATGCGCCAATTTGCATAACAAGTTTACCTGAACACAATCGATTTTTAATTATTGGCTTGATCGGTTTCAAGCGTTCTGCATAATATCTATCTCGACATCTGTTAGGTACGAGTATATATATCGGTAGTGATAATGAAGGTGGGTATCATGTTAATTTTTTTTTTATTCTGCTACATGACAGCTCTTGACTGCAATCTCGGTGAGATTCACCTTACCACAAAAAAAAATGGTAGAGGGCTAACCTGTTAAGGAGCATGGCAGTCGTATTAAGCCCATACCCATAAACGGCTTCTACGCGACATCCTACCGGAACTTAGCAACACGTCTTTGTCTGTAGGGATACATCACTAACCCAGCCGAAGCCTCCCACCAGACCAGGCCAGAAAAAAATCAAAACTTCTCAAAATACCTATGCCAGGAATCGAAACCGACCTCCAAGCTCAACGCTTCGCCAGGGAGGTCGTCATTTGGGACATTTTCACGGACTCATACCATTGAAAACCGAATTAATACTTCACAGGCTTTAGAGGAACATTATGTACTGTCTCTGAGACTTATCTGTGAAACCGAAAGCCAATAGTGTTTGAGTAAACCACTGCCATAGTTTTCACTGAAAGAAAACACCGTGACTTTATTGGGCACGAGTTACTGCCCAACTTTTTGGGCACCAGTTGTGAGAATCGAACAAACGTCCTTGGACGCAGAAAGCTGGGTCGCTGCCCACTGCGCCAACTGGCTGTTAAATATGCGGTCTTCTAGAACGTTTGTAAATGTCATCATCATCATTAGCACCTGCCAGAGAGTCACCGTCCACTGCTAGACTAGAGGCCTCTCCTATAATCACCACCCTGGGCAAACGGGTTGACGATCGCAGTGTATGGTAGTAGTAGCACAGAGGACGCTGCTGCCCTGTCTCCGTTATATTCTTTCGTCGACTCGTACGACACCCGTGTGAAGAGGAAGAGTGGTGGCAACTGTATTTGGAACAATTATCTAAATTCGAAATACTACAAGCATTGAGGTGTCTTTCTATTAAATTATAATCGTTTAAAATTCACTCTTTAACATAAATTGTTACATAAAAGTTCACAGCTCTCTACCTTGCAGGGGCTTGCTACCAAACAGTAATATTATTGTAATGTTGTTGAGGTTCTTGTTTAAGAACTATGCTCCATAGCCTAGAGTTTTACTGCCATTAGTTTTTTAAACAGTTTTCTCTTAAACCGACACGTTATTTTGGATACCTTGACGTTTTAAAAATAAGGATTATAATATTGAAAAGATGGTAGTAAAGATTCTGGTGTAGCGTTAATGACTAGCCATAATAGTTAACACTGCACTAGTGTAGTATAAAGTGAACTCTTTTTTCGTTACTTTAGAAAACTACACAAATTAAAGTTTGTGATGTTAAATTTTACAGTTCTTTTAATAACCTACGTCTAAAAAAACATTAAGATTTCAATGCCATAGAGAAACAGGGCCCAGAAGAGTAAGCAGTCGAAGAGAAAGTTTGTACCTATTTATTCATAGGAATGTATTACATAAAGGAGACTACACACTGAACCAACCGACGCCGTCTAACGATTGCGCGGCGCTCTTTAGCCTTAGTAGGTACCTACAAGATTTAATCGCTCGCAATCGAGGAGTCGTTTTGAAATAAAAAGCGGAATAAAAAAGATCTTATTTTCCTACAATTCTTAAGCTGGGGAATATTAACACGTTTGCAAAACAAAAATCAGAAAGGTTTGCAACTCTAAAACGTCTAAATCTTGTACTAAAGCTATTGGTGTCAGGGTTTTTTTTATAAGAAGCCGTCGCTCGGTGGCGCAAGAACCACTGGATTTGACAACACCGAACGCTCAGCCATCCCATTGTTGATATATTTTTATTTTTCTTAATTCTTCGTTCTAATTTATTATTCTTTTGTGGATTTAATACTTAGTTTCATAATAAGTATGTTTTAATTTTTTGCGCCTGACTGCCTTAATGACAAATAAGTACCTGCCTATTTCAACTAGCTAGGTTAAGGTGAAGGCGCCATGACAATTTTCTTGACTAGTTAGTGCAACGCTAGCTTAATAAGGTTGGAAACCCCTGTCCTAAGCATTTAAATGATGTTTAGTGTGGAAACTCCCTTATAGTACTTACAAAACTGTTACTGTTGACTCCGATTGTTGCATTGTGTATTTCCGAAGATGTTTTGTTTAACACATCGTGCTGCAAAAAAAAAAACTTGTTTAGTCATGTCACAAACCGAACAAAGAATTGAACCAATGTCCCAATGCTGGGCACAGCAAACCCGATTATCTCAGTTGACATCAAATTTAGCTAGCTGCTGTGGAAATTTGGCACCTAATGACCTGTTAAATCCATATATTGCATGAAACCTAAATTCTACTGATATCATTTCAAATCGGTTGGCAGGTACAATTACACAATGTATAACCACCTTATAATGTTTTGGGCGTTATTGAATAGATTTGTGTTCTAATATTAGTTAACCTTCTTAATATTAGTTATAAGTTAACTTGACTGCAATCTCACCATGTGGGAAGTGATGATTCAGTCTAAGATTATAGTGGGCTAACCTGTTACCTAACCTAATCGGTTTCTAGTGATGACGTACTAGAACGCGTCCTACTAAATACTGCCCCATATCCATCAACCTGAGACGTAGGTGTTCAGCCTCATGTGCATGTTATAGCACCCGCACCCACGCCATCCAGACAGGAATAATACAGCTTTGCTTTGCGGCACAAACAAGCGGTACCTAGTAGGTACTTCCCCGGACGAGCTCTGCCACAAAAAGCTCCACTACTAATGAAAATTAATTAATTGGACGGCTGCTTTCTGAGTCCTAGGCCGTGGGTTCGATTGTGTGATGAACATGATTGTTTTTCAGAGTCTGTGTGTTTATCTGTATATTATAAGTATTTAATTCATAAAAATATTCAACAGCTATCTTAGTACCAATAACACAAGCTACGCTTACTTTGGGGATAGATGGCGATGTGTGTATTGTCGTAGAATATTTATTTATTAAAACAAAAAAAGAAAATGTTTATAATTTACTTACAGTTTTAAAGTAACCATCGTAACCAGCTACCAAAATACAACACACTCCAGCAGCGGCAGTGGAGAAGAAGGTCAAAGGCCGCTTTCCAGTGTAATGTACCAGTATCACACACGCGCCAGACCCTACGATCTGCAGAATGCCAAGAATCAGCGTCGCATAGTACTTATCAATCGGCGCTTCTAACATCTGGAATATGGAAACTGCGTACGTCTGTAACAATAAAAGAACACTTTGAATGCTTTTAGTAGGTGAATGAAATTATCGTATTTTCTAACCTAGCAAGTCTCATATTCATTATAAGTCTATTTAAAGTCCCTAATGTCTACTGCTAGTATTGAAATTTATAACTTATAGATGAAATATCTAGGTACGTTTATTTATAAATTTAAAATGATTGATTCCGTTATACCTACTACACTACTACTATTTTAAATATATTTATGACTTAGTTATTATAATTATATTATAAGGTAGATTCATCATCATCGTTTATATAACTAGGCATCAAGGCAAATCATTTGTGTAGCTGGTATTCTACTGTTAGCTGTGAAATAAAATTGGTAAAAAAAAAACCTGAATATTTTAAGTTCGTTGCTTGGTATAAATGGGATAATACATGAAAACATAGAAAGCATATTTTTTATGTAATATTTTTTTTATCCATTCCATCCATTCGCCCCTTTTCGTTTTTTATGTAATGTTGTTTTTCTTTTCTTCTTCTTTTAATTTTTTTGGTACTTTCCTTAGGTACCAAGTAGTGGAAAGAATATATTAGCAGCCGTGCTGATACATCATTGTAAATTAATACCAATCCTTGTCAATAAACATATCATTATATACAATCATATTATTATATCACCAACATCGTTAGGTATATGAGCGGTGTGAGCAAATGTAGCCTCTAAAGTGGATACATTTTGTTTGATTAAATGATTAGCGGATGCTGTCTCTATGTTCTCATTACTGTGCCGGTGTAAACAGGAGGTAAGGTTTGTTTGTAACTCGAATATAGCTAAACTTATTATTCTGTTATAATCTTCTACCTTCGGGACGCATTCCGCAATACCTAATTCGGTAACTATGAAAGTTATACCTAGTAGGCGCTTTTTTATAATCTATATCCACAGAATTAAGAACATACATAAACCGTGTACATGACTAATATTCAAGCATCAAAATACACTCCACTTTAGAGTTGTTTTCCGAACAAACGGTTAGTAAATTTTTACCATTTAGCAGTTGAAAGTAATTATTTTACTACTACAGTTAACGTTTAGAACATTAAACGTTTACCATAGAATGGGAAAATTAGAAAAAGTTCCTGTGCTGGAAACATATTTTTGAACACAAAAACACACACACACACACACACAAGAATGGCTGAATAAGGATTCTGTATGTTCTTAATGCTATATCCACTTCTACTATAATAACTTATCCATTGAAATGTATGATTCTGTACATCATAAAAATACAGTTGTGTAAGTAGGTATAAGGTTCATAGTGTTTTACTACATGTACCTTAGACTTACTACAACTTAGTGTTAAACCTTGAAAGTTTGTTCGTAGAATGTCCTAACCTTATCATCGTCATTCCAATACATTGCCGGCCCACTACGGGCCACAGGTCTCTTCCCAAAATGAGGAGGGTTTAGGTCCTCTACACTGACCCAGTGCGGATTGGTGGGCTTCACACGTCTTTGAGAACATTATGGATAACTCTCAGGCACGTTTCCTCACAATGTTTTCCTTCAACGTTAAAGCAAGTGATATTTTAATTGCTTCAAACGCACATAACTTATAAAAGATTGATGTGCGTGCTGGAATTAGAACTTGCCCCCCCGGGAATTCAAGCCGAAGTCACAACCTACCATGGTTAGATTGTCCGTGTAAGATTGTATTAGGTATTTTCAGTTCTAGTTTCCTTTTTTAGAAACAATTTCCTCATTTGATCATTAATTTGATTTTGCGTTAAAAATCAACAATCTAAACTTTATTTAAAATCTGACAGACAAATAAATGTCAGTTGACCCTCTTATAGCGAAGCTACTCAATGAGGGTAGGTAATTTAATTACCGAGCTTGCAGTCTGTTGCGTTAGCAAAATTAAATTTTTGCCGGCGCCATTAATAGGTACTCCACGCGATAAATAAATGAATTACCTGTAGGTAAACGCTTGTAATTAAATTATTATTGCTAGCTACGTTGAATTATTTCAGAGCTTCAAAAATTTTATTCAAAACGATACCTAAACTATTATGTGCCTGTTCTTTGTTACATACCTTACGTTACTACTTTAAATACCTCCATTTTAAAGGTTTCAAATATTCAAAGATTCAGGTTTATTAAAGCGGAACAACATCAAAATTTTTCCAGTATTTAAGGTTTAAGAAATCAGGAGCCCCATCTGTATAATTTTCCTGAACAGTTTTGTCTCACCTGCAAAGTTGTCATCCCACTAAAGTGGCCAACAAAGAAGCTGTAGGAGACCAGGAAGAATGGCACCAAAAAGCTTCTGTCCAGGTATTGAGATATTTTCTCTGATAAAGTTTCTTCTTGATCCTCGGCTTCAGCTGGAAAATTCATAAAAAATATTATATTAACATATTAACATGCTGCAATTATCGAAAGGGATTAAGTATGTTAGTATTCTTTAAATCGCCGCAATGAATGGACTTTCAATGTAGGTATGTACAGACTGTTAATCTTATTTTTATATTGATTTTATTAAAGAACACACATTTATTTGTACTGCAACATTACATGGTAACTGGTGTTAGTAGGAATATAAAAAGAAAGAACGGCAAAATAAAAGATAAAGGTTGCGCCTCTGGTTATTGCTGAAGGTTTTTAACTGAAAACTTGAGTTCTGATATTCTGGCGAAACAGAACAACGCACGAGCTCGACGGCATCACAGCAGTCACGCTTTAAACGAACTGAAAACTTACTGAATCACGAGGCGGTAAAAATTAGCACACAAAATAGTAGCTATCTAGCAAGTACATAAAATAAAAATACCATCTTTAAAATTATATAAATAATGAAGTAATTAGGGCTTTGACAGGTACCTAACCGATGAATAACAATTTGGGCGATTCCGGTAAATGATTTTATTTTAACTACGAGTTATATGAAGTTAAGTGACAGTGAAATTTCCTACGTGACAATAAACACCAAGCAATACCGATAAGTAGACAAAGCTTTTAATTTCAGCTTTTTTCATTGTTCCTTACATAGGTAGGATGCCAATAATACCTACCTAGGTACTGTTTTATTTTAAACATATTGAAAATTTTGCAACCACGTTGCTACAAGAGAAAAGAATATTAGTATGGATAAGTTGTGCCTCGTAGGTATATTTATCTACTTTTAGATTTTGAAATAGGTAAGCACTTCAAACTTTAAATTAATTATCTATTCGTATAAAGTTGTACCTTTTTTTCGTTTGAACAACGCTTGAATGTCCCTTAGCTCGCCTTCAACAGCTTGGGGACCAGTCCAACCTCGTAACCACTGCAGGCTCTGTTAATATAACAATTTGTTGCATGTTCATTATTTGCATCAACATCAACAGTCACCTTAAGTTTATTTTAATTCATTAACCATTTATTTATGAATGGTCATTAATTAAGCATTAATTCTTCCATTTTTTTAATGCTTCAATACCAGGAAACTTACCTCCTCTTTCACGAGCGAGTGAAAGAGTAATAGATTCAAGACACTCTATGTTGCTCCATTGCTTTCACAATAAATAATTTTTTAAGTGGCTTTTCCTTTCAGCGTAACTGCTCGCACCGGTAAGTATCGCTCAGAAGCAGTGATGTATACGATCCTATTCTCGTCATCATCAAAATAATCGTCATCACAAACCCATTACCGGCTCACTACAAGGCTCAGAATGTGTACTACGCCGGCAAATTTGCGGATTGGTAAACTAAACTTTGGTAAATTTATATAATTATTGCGATTTTTTATTTCCTCAGGGTGTGGTTTTCTTCACCGAAACCAACGAACTTGGTGCTTGAGTTCAAGGACGTGGCAGATTAACGCGATGTCAACTTGAGATCCCGGCCACGTTGCCGGAATGGCCGGAAGTGCACATTGCCGGGGGGGCTAGAGAAGCGAGCAAAACACAGAGGAAGTTCGACGCACAACAAGTGACGTACTTATTATGTGCAGTAAACTCCCAGAGAGAAGAACAACTAAAGGAAGGTTTTATTAAAATCCTAAAGAATGCATATAAGGGCAAATACCTTGTAAAAATATTAACTTACTATTAAGTTTTAAATTTATTTACTATAAGGCATTAAATTTACCTTTCTTGCGTCCTCTACTCTTTTTCTGGATACCAGCCAGTGAGGTGATTCAGGGACGAAGCAAAGTGCAATTACAGCTAATACCTGAAAAATTATAAAATTCATCATCATGAGCATATCGACCCATTACCGGCCAACTACAGTGTACGGGTCTCCTCCCACAAGAACAGGTTAAGGCCATAGTCCACCACGCTGGCCTAGTGCGGCTTGATGGACTCCACACTCCACACAAAAATATCAATAAATCAAGATTCACAATTGGTAAGAATTAAGTTTGGTTTTTAAGAAGTCGGAAGGATTTACTGTGATGCGATGCGATACGTCCCACAGCTGGGAATACTTCTCCCTCATAGCTGACGGCCGATTTGCGCAGTGGGCAGTGAGAGTGGGTTCGATTCCTACAACTGGAAAATGTTTGTGTGATGAACATGAATGTTTGCCAGAGTCTGGGTGTTTATAAGAATTTATATATTATAAGAATTTATGTTATAAGAATAATAGAATAATAGAATTTATGTTATAAGAATTTATGTTTATTATTCATAAAATTATTCATCAGTCATCTTAGCATCATAACAAAAGCTACGCTTACTTCGAGGCTAGTAAGCTATGTGTGTATTGTTATAGTATGTTTGTTATTTATTAATAGTTCGGGATTGTGAACTCTGAAAGATAATTATTTTATGTTAGTGATTATAACGGGACCAGAGTCTGGGTGTTTATCTATATATTATAAGTATTTATGTTTATTATTCATAAAATTATTCATCAGTCATCTTAGTACCCATAACACAAGCTACGCTTACTTTGGGGCTAGATAGCGATATGTGTATTGTTGTAATATATTTATAATTTGTAAATAGTGCGAGATTGTAAAATCTAAAAAATAATTATTAAATGTTGGTGATTTTAACGAGACAGATGTTTTAAGGTACTTTCCAAGGCATCAATTCAAGTCAATTTCCTAACTCCAGAGAGCATATCTCCGGTGGCCTTTTGGAATAATCGGATTTACCTCTATGGCCACATTCTTAGTTTCATGAACAGCCAAAAATAGTCCGTAGATAGACTAAAGGTCCCAAGTCAAGGTAAGAGAGTATTCCCATAAAATCGAAGACAAGTGTTACAGTGAATTTATAAAGTTGGTAAAAAATTAAACTTTTGATAACTATAAATTCATATTTTCCAGATATTTTATTAAATATGTTTCAAGAAACAATTAAAATTATATTTGATTATCAACCAATGAGTTGGTGGGTGTTTTGATATAAATACGACTGCATTATCGATGCATACGATGCATTATCGATGCATCTCAGTCTTACATGGACTCGAACGATGCAAAGATACTCGTACCTCCCGGTGTCGTTTATCACAATTGAAGAGGTTGGGAATCGCAGTATTTGGTAGTAGTAGCACATATGACGTTCGCCGTTATATTCCCTTAGTCGCCTCGTACACTACCGCAGGATGAGAAGTGGTAGTAGCAACATTAGAGCTTAACTCATTTAACAATCATTACCAGCACTTCAAAGGTGCTAATAAAAAAGTTAAGAAACACTGATAGTTGTTGGTAGATAAAAAATAAAAAGAAAGCCAAACCGTGAATATGATATTGACGAGTGCCACAGTGCGCCAATACATGAGAAGACCGAAGAGAAACTGTGTGAAGACCCCAATTATGATGCACATCGAACTAGTCGCCGTCAGCGCGCCGCGAAGATGTGGCTGAGTGATCTCCGCCACGTATGTCAGCACCTGCGTCATATTACATTTTCATGAATAGCCCATAACAGTCCAATGCTACACTAAAGGCCACCGGAGAGGTGATCGCAGTAGATGGTAGTAGTAGCACAGAGGCCTTTGCTGACAGTTCTCCGTTATTTTCCCTTAGTCGCCTCGTACGACACCCGCCGGGAGAGTATTCCGCGGGGTAGTGACAACTTTATTATGATCGGCCTTCACTACACGGCGCACATATTTCATTTTACAGTTTCGGAAATAATATACAATAGCCGCAGTGTAAAATTTCTTCATAATTATCATATCAACGCATTACCGGTCCACTACAAGGCAAAAATGTCCTCGCACTATCAGAAGGGTTGAGGCCGTAGTCCACCACGCTGGCCCAGTGCACGATCGTCACCTGGTTGCTGGTCACGGGAACTCTTCCGCTTACACAGTAGCAAACATCAATCGACCTGGCCTCGGGATATTTGGAATTATATTATGGAACTAGCTGTCGCCCGCGTTCTTAG
Organism: Pararge aegeria; assembly: GCF_905163445.1. NCBI lineage: Eukaryota > Metazoa > Arthropoda > Insecta > Lepidoptera > Nymphalidae > Pararge > Pararge aegeria. The sequence goes on from NC_053208.1 coordinate 10,002,754, forward strand.
TATGCGTTTATTACGAATCCCGTGGGAACCGTTGTTTATACTGGAATAAAAAGTAGCGTCAAATAAGGTCGTGCAAACAAACAAACACACTCATTGACTCGTGGCGCGGCGTGAGTATAATATACCAAGCATGCAAAGGGTATCGCCACGCGAAATTTCTCACAACGCGATTCTGTGGCTGTGGCTCCTTGTGGCCACGGGAAGAATCGCGTTGTTTCTATTAGTCCGACGGATGCAAAGAAACAAAAGTTAACTGAAATTCTGTAAGTTTTTTTGTTATTACTACAAAAAGGCCAAAAAAAACCACGGGAAGAATCGCGTTGTTTCTATTAGTCCGACGGATGCAAAGAAACAAAAGTTAACTGAAATTCTGTAAGTTTTTTGTTATTTCTATAAAAAGGCCAAAAAAATTTACAAATATTGATAATTTTTGTAGTTTAGCCAAATAATAAACTAGACAGATTAGACAACTACGCCTATTATTAAGATTAGGTGCTCTCCTGAAAGGCAGATGTTTTGAGTTTAATTCACATTGTACCAGTCGAGTAATGCATTGTGGTCGAGACCACATTAGGTGTCTACCTGCCTTGTTACTAAACTAAATGTTGTCAAATTAACAGACAAACTTTCTAGATACATTTTCTTTTCTACCGTTTTGGTGCTGAACCCCAATAACTTGCGATATTGAACGTTTGTTTGAAGTAGGACCCAAGTATAATTAAATTGTCTGCCAATTTAAATTTTCCCCTTTGTGTCTGATACTCTAGTGGTTATTGTTAATTAACCTGTGGTTGTTCTCTTACAATATTAAAATTTTATAACAATGCCCTCTGTTCAATTATTATAAGTCTACCATATAATAAGCACCAAAAGTGCTTTTGTTCTTCAAACAAAATCAAATTTAAAATCACCTATTACATTTTTTGTTAGGTACAATCTGCGCACACATTACATCTTTTCCGGATAGGACTGTCGTAATTGGATTATTACTCGACATATAATATTGTTAACTTCGCGTGTTTACCGCGACTTCGCCCACGTTTGTAGAAACAGTTTATTTGATAGACGTATGACATTAAATTTAGGTATACTTATACTGATCATTTAAGGTTGTGTACAAATTCTTGAAAAAATCGGGTGTAGTTTTAAAAAAAAAATTCAATTCACTTAACTAATAAATAGAATAAAATATTTAAAAAGAAATGTTTTGCTTAGGCGAGTCCTGATTGTTTTAAAACTCGTGATAACGTCTTAAATAATGTCCGATTGGAATTAATTTTAAAGATATTTAGTGCTATATATAGGTATCCTTGATGATAAAACCATTTATTTGAATAAGAATAAATACTGCGATACTAATATAAATAATTAAAAATTTAGAAAACAAGAGCTGCTAATGCGTCTTAACTATGATAGTTAGATATATACCCTCGATGATTTTTTTGTAGGTAATAATGAGTTCACTAATACTTAGTTTCCTCAGCGCACGCCAAGTAATGAATTTTGTAACCAATTTTTGCTACTTTGGGTTACATTATTTGAGGATGTATATTTTTATTGATAGTAAATTATTGCCTATTTTCTTACTAGTTTAGCTTTTTTTGGTGAAGAAATGGTTAAAATCGGTCTAGTAGGTACACTCGGAGTCTATTGGGTACAAAGAAACCAACAAAAACAATGTTACTTCTTTATAATATTACTAGCTGTTGCCCGCGTCTTCGTCTGCGTTATATTTTGTTTAAAAAAAATTAAAGTATGTAGTATCCTCTATCTCCAACCACAGTTTGGGCAAAATTAAACACATATTATAACCTCTAGAGTACAAAAATAATTATTTAAGTCGGTTATAATTTGTCGGAGTTATGGTGTAAAATCTTGACGATTTTACGACACACCTCGCCTCTCCCAAAGGAACCGAGTTTAATGTCGGGTTAAAAGTATCCTATATTACTTCTAAAACTTCCAAGAATATGTGTACAATGTTTCATGAGGATCGGTTAAGCAGTTTTTGCGTGAAAGCGTAACAAACAAACTTACATTGACATTTATAATATTAGTAGGGATTAGTGGATCTAGTAAAGATAGATATAATATTATTAATAATCAAGTATAAATCAGAAATAATTTTGTAGCTACTGCGTTCCTCAAAATTTAAAGGGCTCTTTTCGATGGCAGGACGAACAGACGACCGCGTGTCAGAACGCTACAAAACTCTGTAAGAGCTCGCTTCTCTCCGTCAATTAATCA